>NC_059333.1:87085000-88396250 GCF_018350155.1 Leopardus geoffroyi
TCAGTACAAATTATTGTTGTGATAATTGTGGTAATTGGTTTTCATTTTTTATTTGCACTGTACTCTTTTTATAAACTATATATATTATGGGGCCACCTACCTACAGGTATTTAAAACCCCTATACACTTCCAAAAATGGTCCCTGAGGTCTTCTTATATGACTTATCCTAGAAGATAGTGTAAAACACACTATCAAGAAAGGAGAGAAGAAGAACAGGGGGAAAAAACAACAAAGAAAGTCATGAAAGTACAGAATAAGTTGATAGAAATAAATCTAAATATATTAGTAATGACATTAAATATAAGTGGACTAATTTATGCTTTCAGCCAAGATGAATGAAGAGAAGGAACAGGTTTACTTTATTCACTTTAAACAACTAGAAAACCAGAAAAAATATATGAAACTATGGTTTTCAGACATTGGACAAAAAGCAACGCAGGCCTATGATTCCAAAAGGAGGAAAATATGCACTATTGCATCAGATTACTGCCTAGAGATAGTTTTTATGCTGCCTGTTTCACAAGAAAAGGGAACCCAAATAGAGCCCTTTGATCCTGCTGAGTTGGGGAGGCAGAGGTTGAAGTTTAGAAAGGCCATAGTGGCTAGAAATTGTAGAGAATAGAACTGTAAAGGAGAGAGCTGGACAGAAGAGAGAGAGAGAGAGATTGAGATCTGTGGAGGGCTTTCCCCCTCTCCCCCGCCCTGAGTATTTGGCTGAGTCCTGATATGCACATATGTGAGAGGGAAAGAGAGTGTGGTAAGAGGATCACCAAGGTGAGGAAATTTGGCAGGATATTAGAAAGAGTCACAAGATTGTCATGGAAACCTACTTCTGGAAAATGTTATATAGATCCACATGTCCACAGCTACACTATTTATAAAGGGGAAACACTGAAAACATGTCTAGTAATTAGGTAATTATTGTGTAAATTGTGTTGTATAAAATAGATAACATTCTGGGGTCTTTGAACCCAAAGAATCTATGAATTCTGCTGCTTACAGTAAATTTTGAGGACATATGTATTTTGGGAACATTCAGTGGTTCTTAATCCTGTACACATTCGAATCATCTAGGGTTTTTACTTTTTTAATACTGATGATTTGGACCCACTCCTGATTAAGCAAATCTGAATTTCCAAGTATGAGGCCTAGGCAGCAAGCCCTTGTATTAGTCTGGAACACACCAAGGGATGAGAATCACAGGAACAGAAGCATCATCACTTAAATCTAGTTCTCAAAGGATTTTTCATCTAAAATATAAGAATTACTTTTATAGATGAAAATAGTATGCACTCATTAAAAATGCTTATTACAAAGATTATGAAAAACATGCTAAAATACTTATAATGAAAAAAAAATGCAATGCTAACCTGTATGTGTACTGTGATTATTATAACTACCTAAAGAACATATATAAAGGTAAAAGTGCTGAAAGAATGTATGACAAAATATTGTGAAGAATGGTTTTAGTATTTTATTTTCCAAAATTTCTGGTTCATATTTGGGTGGGGGTGGTAATCTTTGAAGGACACCCAGCAAGTGGTGTGTAAGGACACCCTGGTGGGTTGCCTTCTGGGAGACCCTCTGGTATCCTTAACTTCCTGACATTTCTCTTTCAGACTCAATCTGCCACTCAGTCACTGTTCAGTGCTATCTTCTTAAAACTAAAAATTGGGATGGCCTAACTTAAGGATTTCCCTGCAGGATGTCTGATTCTAACCTCTGCCCTTTGCCATGACTTTTAGTCTTTCAGATCTCCCAAATCAGAAGTTTCAGATCCATCATTTCTTTGGAATCATGGTTATAGAATAGCTATTTTTCTTCCCTGAAGAGACCTAAATAAAAAGATGAACATTTGGGATCCTAAACTCTTTTCCCACAGAATGTGGAAAACCCCCTTGTGTGGAAGCTAGAAAATAACTGATGCTAACCATAGCAAGGCACAAAGCATGCAACTTTTAACTACTGCAAGACTAATAGACTGATTATAACCTCTTTCCTGCTGGGCCTGAAAACCTGCAGGCATTCTTCTTTCCAGAAGTTAGATAATAGTCCCTGTTGTTCTTTCTTTTAATTTCATAAAATAGCAAATCCCTGTAGTCCTTAGTGATTTAGCCAAGTAAGCAATTATAGGAAATTGCTGGATCCATCTGCTTTTCCCCCAATAGATTTGAAGATGAGAATGGTATGTTCAGTATTTCATTCTTCCAAAAAGTCAATCAAACTCCTACTGCTTTGTAAGGTCATTGAATACCTCCTGCTGGCTCCTTCCAGAACTCTGGTTGGGAAGCTTCCTAAAACAGCAGTCCTGGTATATTAGTCAGGTCTCCTTTGGTTGCAAATGGCAGAAACCCCTCCCACTAGCTTATGGATAAACAGCAACAAAAAATGACAGTAGGTACTATTTAATAGCTCACATAACATAAAGTCTAGAAGCAGGCTAGATGCAAGATGTCATCAAGCATCTCTCTCATTCTCTCAGCTATAGTTTCCTGTATATTCACCTGTTTATTCACCATAAGTCTCCCTTCAAGTGGAGGCAAAGATGGCTGGTCCTACCCAACTCCAGGCTCACATTGTCCTTGCATGTGATCAGAAGGAAAGAGGTCATTTCTCTCCCAGGATCTGCATCAATCTCTGTAAAAAGTTTGGCCCTACTTAGAGCACACAGTCTGTGTGTGGTACAGCTTGAACAAGTACCCCAATAATTGGCCAACTTAACTTAGATGCCTATTAACATGACTCAAGGACTTGTAGTCTATGGTCTCGCCAAGTGGAGGGAATGATTTATCTCCACCATAATGTATATCTGAAACAAGAGTAATCCATTTAAAATTATCAAGAGCAAAGGAGAAAGAAAATTTAGTTGAAAAAAATAATTTTAATAACTTGTCACTGAATGATAGAGGTAATACAGTCAAGAAAAAGACTTAGAAAATTATAAAGTGAATCAAAAACTGAAACTAAATAATCAAATTATTGGCTTTTAATTCCGTTTATCCTTTATATTCCTCTCTGAGTACCTATTTTATGATGGTGTGCAAAATCAACATGCCTTTAGAATTTTTTTATTTCTTCTCAAAGCACATATATTTATAATACACATATATTTATTAAGCAACTATCATAACAACAGAAACATAACACTAAACAAAAATAAAGAAATATCTGTCCATAATCTTAACCCCATGAAGAAAACCATTAATTCAAACAGGAAACTTGATTTATTCCTATTTCTCTTCAGTCTTTGTCCATGCATAAAATTTTCTAGTCTAATAAAAATTCATATAGAATGTCACATTCCAGTTTTAAGCACAAAGTATCATAAATATTTCTGTGTTGCTAAATAATCTTTATAATCATAATTACAATGCCTGCATAATATTTATTGATTAGATATTTGCTATTTCACTTAACCAGTTTCTAATGCTTAAGATGATGTTACTTTTCAATTTTAATGTAACATTGTAATAAACATATTTATGTGGGAAACTTTACATTCTTTTTAAACTTTCCTTAAATTCCAAGAAGTGGAATTATTGTGTTAAAGGTACGAACAAATTTAATGGCATGATTGTTGCTACATATATGTGCTGTTTTTCACAATTATTCCAATGATTTACATGAAATATGAATACACCATTTTACAATAACTTCATCAACTTTGGATATTATAAAACTTTACCACAATCCCTGGTTCTCCAAACTAAAGTAGTACTTCCTGATTCCCTTTGTCACCTTCTATCCCCATACTCTGCTTGATTTTCTCCTCTAACCCTTTTCATTACCAAGAGATATTTGTACTTTCTTTTAGCTCTTCTGTCATGCTGTCAATTTAAACATATTGTTGATTAAGTCAGAATTTTATCTGTTTTATTCATGCTGTATGACTACTGCCTACCAGAGTGCATAGTAGTATATCAATGTTTTCCCTGAGCTTACTTTTTCTTTATAGAAGTAAAATTTACACTAAGTGAAATGCACAGATCATAAATATACAGTTAACTGAATTTTGATAAATGTATACACCATGTAACCAATACTCTTTAAGATATAGAATATCTTAGTTCTTAGTGCCTACTTCCAGTCATTACCCATTCCACATTAGCAACCACTGTTTTTATTTCTATCCTCATGGATTCGTTTTAACTCTTCTAAACCTTATATAATTAGAATTACACAGTATGTACTTCTTTATGTTCACTTTCACTCGATATGTATTTGAGATGTATCCATATATTTGTGTGCATCAGAAGTTCATTCTTTATTTGTTGAAGAGTACTATTCCACTATATGAATATTTACAGATTCGTATTGATGGACATTTAGGTGATCTTCAGTTTTTAGCAATGATGAATAAAGCTTCTATAAACATTCTTGTACATACTTTTTGGCCATAGGTAAAAATATAAGAGTGAAATTGCTAAGTGGATGTTTACTAAAAATAACTACCAGTTATCTTCCAAAGTGGTTGTAACATTTTATACTCCTACCAGTAATGTCAACCATCTGTCAGAGATAGAACATGTTATCTTTGCTGTGATGCTACTAATCTTTTTCATTTTAGCTATTTTGGTGGTTAGGTAGTAGCATCTCATTTTGGTTTTAATTTGTAGTTCACTGATGACAATTATACTGAGCACCTTTTACATGCTTATTGCCCATTCCCTATGTTTTTTTTGTGAAGTGTCTTTTTACATACTTGGACATTTTTAATGGGTTATCATTTTTATTGATTTTGTATCTTATGGATAGTTGTCCTTTGTTGTGCATATGTATTGCAAATATTTTTGTGCAAACTTGCCTTACTTAATTTTCTTACTAATATCTTTTGATGAGCAGAACTTCTAAGTTTTGATGAAGACTAATTGATCAATTTTTTTATGAATAGCTCTTCTTTTGCCCTGCCTAAGAAATCTGCTGGTAGTAATACAGATATAGTCTCCTATGTTTTATGCCATAAGTTTTATATTTTAGCTGTAATATTTAGGTCTGTGAGTCATTTCAGATTATTTTTATACATAGTTTGAAGTAAGAATGGAGGCTTATTCTTCTTTTTATACTTTCATTTCAGGATGTCTGACATTTGGGGTCAGAAAATACTTTGTTGTGAGAAGCTACCCTATTCATTGTAAGATGCTCAGCAGCATGCCTGGCCTTTACCACCTAGCTAGATGCCATTAGTGTCCCTACTAATTGTGGCAGTCAAAAATTTTCCATATGTTGCCATATGTCTCCTGACCATTCTACCTCCAGGGAGTTGAGGGGGTGGGGGGGAGGTGGCATTGCCTCTGGTTGAGAACCACTGGTTTATAAAATTGTTCTGACATCATCCTTTCACCATTAAATTGTCTTGGCATCTTTTTCAAAATTTAATTATTGTATATATGTGGATTTTTTTCCTGTATTATCTGCTGTTCATATGATCTACTTGTCTGAATTATACCAGTACTGCAGTTTTTATTATTTTAAAATCAGGTAGTACAGAGTGCTTCAACTCTATTCTTCTTTTTCAGGATTTTATGATGTTGAACAAAATCAAATTCTGAAATCTTCCAAAAAATATTAGTTCTAGTAGTTGTTTTATAGATTTCTGAGGATTTCCTACAAATCCAGTAATGTCATTGGCAACTCAAGATAGATTTACTTCTTCCTTTCCAGTAGGCATGCCTTTTATTGTTTCTTTAAGTTTTTATTTAATTCCACATAAGTAACAAACGGGTAATATTAGTTTCAGGTGTACAATTTAATGATTCAGTACTTCCATATAATACCTGATGCTCATCAAAACAAGTACACTCCTTGATCTCCATTAACTGTTTAGCCCCCTGGCACAAAAACAGACACATAGACCAATGGAATAGAATAGAAACCCCAGAACTAGACCCACAAACGTATGGCCAACTCATCTTTGACAAAGCAGGAAAGAACATCCAATGGAAAAAAGACAGCCTCTTTAACAAATGGTGCTGGGAGAACTGGACAGCAACATGCAGAAGGTTGAAACTAGACCACTTTCTCACACCATTCACAAAAATAAACTCAAAATGGATAAAGGACCTGAATGTGAGACAGGAAACCATCAAAACCTTAGAGGAGAAAGCAGGAAAAGACCTCTCTGACCTCAGCCGTAGCAATCTCTTACTCGACACATCCCCAAAGGCAAGGGAATTAAAAGCAAAAGTGAATTACTGGGACCTTATGAAGATAAAAAGCTTCTGCACAGCAAAGGAAACAACCAACAAAACTAAAAGGCAACCAACGGAATGGGAAAAGATATTTGCAAATGACATATCGGACAAAGGGCTAGTATCCAAAATCTATAAAGAGCTCACCAAACTCCACACCCGAAAAACAAATAACCCAGTGAAGAAATGGGCAGAAAACATGAACAGACACTTCTCTAAAGAAGACATCCGGATGGCCAACAGGCACATGAAAAGATGTTCAGCGTCGCTCCTTATCAGGGAAATACAAATCAAAACCACACTCAGGTATCACCTCACGCCAGTCAGAGTGGCCAAAATGAACACATCAGGAGACTATAGATGCTGGAGAGGATGTGGAGAAACGGGAACCCTCTTGCACTGTTGGTGGGAATGCAAATTGGTGCAGCCGCTCTGGAAAGCAGTGTGGAGGTTCCTCAGAAAATTAAAAATAGACCTACCCTATGACCCAGCAATAGCACTGCTAGGAATTTATCCAAGGGATACAGGAGTACTGATGCATAGGGGCACTTGTACCCCAATGTTCATAGCAGCACTCTCAACAATAGCCAAATTATGGAAAGAGCCTAAATGTCCATCAATTGATGAATGGATAAAGAAATTGTGGTTTACATACACAATGGAATACTACGTGGCAATGAGGAAAAATGAAATATGGCCTTTTGTAGCAACGTGGATGGAACTGGAGAGTGTGATGCTAAGTGAAATAAGCCATACAGAGAAAGACAGATACCATATGGTTTCACTCTTATGTGGATCCTGAGAAACTTAACAGGAACCCATGGGGGAGGGGGAGGAAAAAAGAAAAAAAAAAAAAGAGGTTAGAGTGGGAGAGAGCCAAAGCATAAGAGACTGTTAAAAACTGAGAACAAACTGAGGGTTGATGGGGGGTGGGAGGGAGGAGAGGGTGGGTGATGGGTATTGAGGAGGGCACCTTTTGGGATGAGCACTGGGTGTCGTATGGAAACCAATTTGACAATAAATTTCATATAATAATAAAAAAAACAAACAAACAAACAAAAAAAACTGTTTAGCCCCCTACCCACTTTACCTCTGGTAACCATAAGTTTGTTCTCTATAGTTAAGAGTCTGTTTCTTGGTTTGCCTCTCTCTCTTTCTTCTCTATGCCCATTTGTTTTGTTTCTTAAATTCCACATGTGAATGAATCCATGTAGTATTTTTCTTCCTCTGGCTGACTTATCCCACTTAGCATAATACTCTCTAATTCCATCCATGTCATTGCAAATGGCAAAATTTCATTCTTTTTTTATGGCTGAATAGTATTCTATTGTATGTATGTACACACACACACACACACACACACATGTACCACATCCAATGGGAAAAAGACAGTCTCTTCAACAAATGGTATTGGGAAAACTGGACAGCAACATGTGAAAGAATGAAACTGGGCCACTTTCTCACACCATACACAAAAATAAATTCAAAATGGATAAAATACCTCAATGTGAGACATGAAACCATTAAAATCCTAGAGGAAAACAGGCAGTAACCTCTTTGACATCGGCCATAACAACTTCTTACTAGATATGTCTCCTGAGAAAAGGGAAACAAAAGCAAAAATAAACTATTGGGACTTTGTCAAAATGAAAACTTCTGTACAGGAAAGGAGCAGGCAGCAAAACTAAAATGCAACCTATGGAATGAGAGAAGATATTTGCAAATGACATACCTGATAAAGAGTTAGCATCTAAAATATATAAAGAACTTACAAAACTCAACCTCCCAAAAATGAATAATCCAATTAAGAAATGAGAAGAAGACATGAATACACATTTTTCCAAAGAAGACATACAGATGGCTTACAGACACATTCCTTTTATTCTTGCCTTGTTGCACTGAATAGGACATCTGGTACAATGTTAAACAAAAGTGAGAAATGGCAAGATTTCATTATTTTTTTTAACGTTTTATTATTTATTTTTGAGAGAGAGAGGCACAGCATGATTGGGAAGGGGCAAAGACAGAGGGAAACACAGAATCTGAAGCAGCTTCAGGCTCTGAGCTGTCAGCAGCAGAGCCCGAGGTGAGGCTTGAACTCCTGAACCATGAGATCATGACCTGAGCTGAAGTCAGACGCTCAACCAACTGAGCCACCCAGGCACCCCAAGATTTCATTCTTTTTGATGGCTGAGTAACATTCCATTTTATACATATACCACATCTTCTTTATTCATTCATCTATCAGTCAATGGACACTTGGGCTTTCTCCATAGTTTGGCTATTGTTGATAATGCTGCTATAAACAACAGGGTGCAGGTGACCTTCAAATCAGTATTTTTGTATTATGTGGGTAAAAATCTAGTAGATCAATTGCTGGATTGTACAGTAGTTATATTTTTAACTTTTTAAAGAACGTCCATACTGTTTTCCAGTATGGCTGCATCAGTTTGCATTCCCACCAACAGTGCAAGTGGATTTCCCTTTCTCCACATCCTGACCAACATCTATAGTTTCCTATGTTGTTAATTTTAGCCATTCTGACACATATGAGGTGATATTTCATCATGGTTTTGATTTGTATTTCCCAGATGATGAGTGATGTTGAGCATCTTTTCATGTGTCTGTTTGCCATCTGGTTGTCTTTTTCACCTTTTATTTCTGAGTCTAACTTTGGAACACATCTTTTTTAGATAGCACATAGTTGGGTCTTATGTTTTTGTATACAGTCTGACAATCCCTGTCTTTAAAGTGGAGTGTTCATGCTCTTGTCTCCTCCTGGACATTACCCTCTCTTGCATTTCAATCCTATACCTGCTCTCTTGCTGGACAACAGAGAACTCCAGACCCAGAGTCTATGACAAATTGGAAAGTCAGCTACATCTTCTGGTTTTGAGGATAATGCCTTGTGAAGAAGAGGTTCTGGAGTGACCTACAGTACAGTTTCCCCTCTTCCCCAGGACTTGGAGCTTCAGGCTACTTCAAGGAACAAATCAAAGCACACCTGGGAGGTTCCAAAACATCACTACGAGTAGGGAGATAAAGTAACCAAAGTCACAACAACAGAGAGCAAGTTACACTCTCCAAAAAAACATCTCCTGAAGGGCCAGGCCCTGGACAGTGTATGACCCCTCTTTAATATAGTAGTACTTGCAGGTGCAGGGCACATAACAAGCTTTTAAAACACTTAAGGGACACAAAACTAGTCAAAATGATGAAACGGAAGATTCTCCTCAAAAGAAATCCCAGGAAGAAATGACAGTTAAAGAATTGCTCAAAACGGATATGAACAATATAACTGAACAATAATTTAGAATAATAGTCATAAGATTAATCACTAGGCTTGAAGAAAAGCATAGAAGACAGCAGAGAATCTATTGCTGCAAAGATCAAGGAACTAAAAAATATAGTCATGATGAATTAAAAAATGTTGTAAATGAGGCAAAATAAACTAGAGGCAGTGACAGTGAGGAATGAAGAGGCAGAGGGGAGATTAAGTGAAACAGAAGATAAAATTATGGAAAAAGATGAAGCTGAGAAAAATAGAGATAAAAACATTCTGGACCATGAGGAGAGAATTAGAGAACTAAGTGATTCAATGAAACAGAACAATATCTGTATCATGGGAGTTCCAGAAGAAGAAGAGGAGAGAGAAAGGGGCCAAAGCAATGAAAAAATCATTGCTGAGAACTTCCCCAATCTGGGGAAGGAAACAGACACTGAAATCCAAAAGGCACAGAGAACTCCCTTCAGACATAACTTGAATTGGTCTTCTGCATGATGCATCATAGTGAAACTGGCAAAATACAAAGATAAAGAAAGAATTCTGAAAGCAGCTAGTGATAAAGGGCCTTAACCTACAAGGGTAGACACATAAGGATAGTAGCAGACCTATATACTGAAACTTGGCAGGCCAGAAAGGACTGGCAGGAAATTTTCAATGTGTTTAGTAGGAAAAATATGCATCCAAGAATCCTTTATCCAGCAAGCCTGTCATTCTGAATAGAAGGAGGTAAAGGTTTTCCCAAACAAACAAACAGAAGGACTTCATCACCACTAAACCAGCCCTACAAGAGATCCTAAGGGAGACTCTGTGAGTGAAATGTTGCAAAGACCACAAAGGACTAGAGACATCACTACAAGCATGAAACCTACAGATAACACAGTGACTCTAAACCCATATATTTCAATAACATCACTGGATGTAAATGGACTAAATGTTCCAATCAAAAGACATAGGGTATCAGAATGGATAAAAAACAAGACCCATCTATTTACTGTCTACAAGAGACCCATTTTAGACCTGGTGACATTTTCAGATTGCAAGTGAGGGGATGGAGAACCATCTGTCATGCTACTGAAAGTCAAAAGAGAGCTGGAGTAGCCATACTTATATCAGACAAACTAGATTTTAAACTAAAGTCTGTAATAAGAGATGAAGAAGAACATTATATCATAATTACAGGGTCTATCCATCAAGAGCTAACAATTATAAATGTTTATGCACTGAATTTGAAAGCACCCAAATATATAAAACAATTAATCACAAACATAAGCAATCTTATTGGTAAGAATGTGGTAATTGCAGGGAACTTTAATACTCCACTTACAACAATGGAAAGATCATCTAGGCAGAAAATCAATAAAGAAACAATGGCCCTGAATAATGCACTGGACCAGATGGATTTGACAGATATATTTAGAACTTTTCATCCTAAAGCAGCAGAATACACATTCTTCTCGAGTGCTCATGGACCATTCTGCAAGGTAGATCACATACTGGGTCAAAAAACAGCTCTCAATAAATACAAAATAATTAAGATCATACCATGCACACTTTCAGATCACAATGCTATGAAAGTTTAAATCAACCAAAACTTCCAAATGCATGGAGGTTAAAGAGCATCCTACTAAATAATGAATGGATCAACCAGACAATTAAAGAAGAAATTAAAAAATATGTAGAAACAAATGAAAATGAAAATGACAGTCCAAACACGTTTGGGATGCAGCAAAGTCAGTCCTAAGAGGAAAATACATTGCAATCCAGGCCTATCTCAAGAAACAAGAAAAATCCCAAATACAAAATCTAACAGCACACCTCAAGGAACTAGAAGCAGAACAACAAAGAAGCTCCAAAACCAGCAGAAGAAGAGAAATAATAAAGATTGGAGCAGAAATAAACAATATAGAATCAAAAAAAAAACCCCAGTAAAACATATCAATGAAACTAAGAGTTGGTTTTTTGAAAAAATAAACAAAATTGATAAACCTCTAGCCAGACTGCTTAAAAAGAAAGGTAGAGGACCCAAATAGATAAAATCATGAATGAAAATGGATTTATCACAACCAATCCCTCAGAAATACAAGAAATTATCAGAGAATGCTATGAAAAATTATATGCCAACAAACTGGACAACCTGGAAGAAATGGACAAATTCCTAGACACCCACACACTACCAAAACTCAAATGGGAAGAAATAGAAAATCTGAATAAACCCATAACTAGTGAAGAAATTGAATCAGTTATCAAAAATCTCCCAACAAATAAGAGTCCAGGACCAGATGGCTTCCCTGGGGAATTCTACCAGATACTTAAAGCAGAGTTAATACCTATCCTTCTCAAGCTGTTCCAAAAAATAGAAATGGAAGGAGAACTTACGGACTCTTTCTATGAAGCCAGCATTACCTTGATTCCCAAACCAGAGACCCCACAAAAAAAGAAGAATTACAGCCAATATCCCTGATGAACATGGATGCAAAACTTCTCAACAAGATACTAGAAAATTGAATTCAACAGCATATAAAAAGAATTATTCACCATGAACAAGTGGGATCCATTCCTGGGATGCAGGACTGGTTCAACATTCGCAAATCAATCAATGTGATACATCACATTAATAAAAGAAAGGATAAGAATCATATGATCCTGTAAATAGATTCAGAAAAAGCATTTGACAAAATACAGCATCCTTTCTTAAAAAAAACCCTTAAGAAAGTCGGGCTAGAAGGAACATACTTAAACATCATAAAATCCATTTATGAAAAGCCCACAGCTAATATCATCCTCAATGGGGAAAAACTGAGAGCTTTCTCCTGAGATCAGGAACATGACAGGGATGTCCACTCTCACCACTGTTGTTTAACATAGTGTTGGAAGTCCTAGCGTCAGCAATAAGACAACAAAATGAAATCAAAGGCATCAAAATTTGTAAAGAAGAAGTCAAACTCACTTTTTGAAGATGACATGATAACTCTACATGAAAAACCCAAAAGACTCCACCAAAAGACTGCTAGAACTGATAGTTGAATTCAACAAAGTTGCAGGGTACAAAATCAATGTACAGAAATTGGTTGCATTTTTATACACCAATAATGAAGCAACAGAAAGAGAAATCAAGAAACTGATCCCATTTATAATTGCACCAAGAACCATAACATACCTAGGAATAAATCTAACCAAAGATGTAAAAGCTCTGTATGCTGAAAGCTTACTATAGAAAGCTTCTGAAGGAAATTGAAGAAGACACAAAGAAATGGAAAAACATTCCATGCTCATGGATTGGAAGAATAAATATTGTTAAAATATCAATACTGCCCAAAGCAATCTACACATTCAATGCAATCCCAATCAAAATTGCACTGGAATTCTTCTCACAGATAGAACAAACAATCCTAAAATTTGTATAGAACCACAAAAGACCTCAAATATCCAAAGTAACATTGAAAAAGAAAACCAAAGCAGGAGGCATCACAATCCCAGACTTTCACTTCTACTAAAAAGCTGTAATAGCCAAGACAATATGGTATTGACACAAAAACAGACACATAGACCAATGGAATAGAATAGAGAACCCAGAATTGGACCCACATATAAATGACCAACTAATCTTTGACAAAGCAGGAAAGAGCATCCAATGGAGAAAAGACAGTCTCTTTAGCAAATGGTGCTGGGAGAACTGGACAGCAACATGCAGAAGAACGAAACTAGACCACTATCTTATACCATACACAAAAATAAACTCTAAATGGATGAAAGACCTAAATGTGAGAGAGGAAACCATCAAAAACCTAGAGAAAAAAGCAGGCAACAACTCTCTGACCTCACCCACAGCAATTTCTTGCTCGACACATCTCCAAAGGCAAGGGAATTAAAAGCAAAAATGAAGTATTGGGACCTCATCAAGATAAAAATCTTCTGCATTGCAAAGGAAACAATCAACAAAACTAAAGGCAACCGACGGATTAGGAAAAGATATTTGCAAGTGACACATCAGATAAAGGGTTAGTATCCAAAATCTATAAAGAAATTACCAAACTCAACACCCGAAAAACAAATAATCCAGTGAAGAAATGGGCAGAAGACATGAATAGACACTTTTCCAAAGAAAACATCCAGATTGCAAACAGACACACAACGAGATGCCCAATGTCACTCATCATCAGGGAAATACAAATCAAAGTCACACTGAGATACCACCTCATACCAGTCAGAGTGGCTAAAATGAACAAATCAGGAAACTACAGATGCTGGCGAGGATGTGGAGAAATGGGAATCCTCTTGCACTGTTGGTGGGAATGCAAACTGGTGCAGCCACTCTGGAAAACAGTGTGGAGGTTCCTCAAAAAATTAAAAATAGATCTACCCGGGGCACCTGGGTGGCTCAGTCGGTTGAGCGGCCGACTTCGGCCCGGGTCATGATCTCACGGTCCGTGGGTTCAAGCCCCGCATCGGGCTCTGTGCTGACAGCTCGGAGCCCGGAGCCTGTTTCGGATTCTGTGTCTCCCTCTCTCTCTGACCCTCCCCTGTTCATGCTGTGTCTCTCTCTGTCTCAAAAATAAATAAACATTAAAAAAAAAAAAATAGATCTACCCTATGACCCAGCAATAGCACTGCTAGGAATTTACCCAAGGGCTACAGGACTACTGATGAATAGGGGCACCTGTACCCCAATGTTTATAGCAGTGCTTTCAACAATAGCCAAATTATGGAAAGAATCTAAATGCCCTTCAACTGATGGATGGATAAAGATGTGGTTTATATATACTACTTGGAATGAGAAAGAATGAAATCATGCCATTTACAGCAACAGGGATGGAACTGGAAGCTATTATCCTGAGTGAAATAAGTCCATCACAGAAGGACAGATATCACATGTTTTAACTCATATGTAGATCTTGAGAAACTTAAGGAAGACCATGGGGGAAGGGAAGGGGAAAAAATAGTTACAGAGAGGGAGGGAGGGAGGCAAACCACAAGAGACTCATAAGTACAGAGAACAAATGTAGAGTGAAGAGGGGGATGTGGGAGAGGGGAAAATGGGTGATGGCCACTGAGGAGGGCAATTGTTAGGATGAGCACCGGGTGTTGTATGTAAGCCAAATTGGCAATAAATTATATTTTTAAAAAAGAACCATCTAAAAAATAAGTAAAATAAAGTGGAGTGTTCAGTCCATTTTCATGTAGTATAATTATTTTTTTTTAATCTGAGCACAGTTGACACACAATGCTACACTAGTTTTAGGAACACAACAAAGTAACTCAAGTCCACACATTATGCCATGCTTATCATAAGTGTAACGATCTGTCACCACCCTATGCCACCACAATACCATTGACGATATTCCTCATGCTGCAGCCCCCATTCCTGTGACCTAGTCATTCTGCAACTAGAAGACCATATCTCCTACTCCCTTTTACCCACCTACCTATCACCCAACTCTGGCAGCCATCAGTCTTCTCTTTGCATTTGTAGGTCTGATTCTGCTTTTTTGTTGTTGTTTATTCATTTTTTAAAGTCCATATATAAATGAAATCATATATTTGATTTATTTAATATGATCATATGATATTTGACTTATTTCACTTGGCATAATACCCTTTATGTCCATCCATTTAGTATAATTATTGATATGGTTGGCCTTACGTCTATTTGGTTTCTAATTGTTCACTCTGATTTTTGTCCTTTTTCTTCTTCTTGTCCCTTTCTTCTTCCTGTCTCCCTTATTTGGAAGGATTAGCTAAATATTTTTAGTATTCCATCTAATTTTGCCTATTGATTTTTTAATTATATATCTCTTACTATAAATTTTTGGTAACCATCCTAGTAATTACAGTATCTATCCTTTACTTATTATTGCCTACTTAAAAATAATATTTAGCACTTCAGATGAAATGTAAGAAACTTGGAAGAACATATCCTATAGTTCTGTTTATTCTTCTCCCATCCTTTGTGTTATTGTTGTCATACATTTTCCTTCTATATATAAGCTAAACAGGACATGTGATATTTTCATCTTAAACTCTCACTTGTAAAGAAATCAAGTTGTCTTTTAAAGAAATCAAGAAATGTAAAAGGTAGTTTACATTCACCTAAATAATTATTTCCAGTGCGTTCCATTCTTTTCTGTAGATTCCAATTTTCATATAATATTGTTTTGTTTTTCTTCAACCTGAAAAAAAAAAACTCAACATTCTTTGTAACACAAGACTTCTAACAAAATATTCTTTCACTTTTTATTGTAGATAGTTTTCTGGCTGGTATTTTCTTGTTGTTGTTGTTGTTGTTCAGTTACTTTGAAGATATAATGCTTTTGTTTTTAGCCTCTATTGTTTTTTGGTAAGAAATGAGCCATCATTCTCATTGTGGTTCCCATACATGATTATGTTCTTTTACCTCTAGCTGCAGGACTTTTTTTCCTTATCTTTGATTTTCAGCAGTTTAACAATTAGGTACCTAGTGTGGCTTCCTTTGTCTTTATCCTATTTGGATTCACTGAATTTCCTGGATCCCTGGGTTGATGTGTAGGGGAAAAAATGTGGAGCCATTCTTTCTTAAAATATATTTTTGCCCATTCTCCATATCTTTTCCCACTGAGACTCCTTTTACAATGTGTTAGATCACTTGATATTGTCCCATGAGTTACTAGGTCTCTGTACATCTTTGATAATCTTTTTTCTTAATCTTCTTTGGTTTGCATAATTTCTATTTATGATATGCTTTGTTAGGATGAGTTTATTTGGGTTTAACCCCTAGTCCTACTGCATGGCACTTACTCTAGAGTGTGTTTTTCTTCTAACGTGCACCCTAATGGATTTCCACTGGATATTTGAGGTAGGCAGTAAGTTCTCTCCAATTTAAATGGGGTGACCTCCACCTCCTAGTATTCTGTGACCTCTCTTACATCATTTGCTTCTCAACCCCTTGCATAAGTTGTGATGTGCTGCTCCCTTTTGTCTTACCTTGAGGAGTCAAGACCAGAGCAAACCCCACATGAGCAAAACCCACATGTACACCCAAACCCAGCTTTCTGTTTCCAGTCTCTGCTACACAAATTCCAACCATTTCTGCAACCCTAAACTATGATCACTGTCTCATAAGAGGCAGATGTCTAGTTTCTGTTTGGGTTCATTCAGAAAAATGCCTCAGGGCAGAAAGTTGGGGTTAGCATAGGGCTCATCACATGTGTTTCCCTTCTCTCAAGGATTATAGTCTTGCACTGTCTGTTTATCTATTCCTGGAAACAGTTACCTCATTTATTTTGTCCAGTTTTATGGTTGTATATATATGTCAGGGAAAGTACAAAACCAATATCTTAGTCATGGCTAGATGTGAAAGTCTATTGCATCTTGGCCTTTTGGCCAAGACTAAGTGTAGTATCTGTTCTTATCTGTTCAGCAAACTTTGAAAAAATAAATAAATAAATGAATTTTGGTAAAATCAGGAAATTTTTTTAAAAGTATGCTTTGCTAATCATCTCCATCCTCGGGGCAACCTCTTACACAAACTCATCCACCTGTCATGTGTCCCTTTTACTAGAAAAATGCTTTAGATCAAATCCTTATTAACATATTAGTATATTTGCATTTTGAAAACATCCTTTGAAGTAAAGCCTGAATACAAAAATAATAGAGAAAATCAATGAAGCCAAGTAGGTTCTTTGAAATGATAATCAACAAAATTGACAAACTTTAACTACATTGACTAAGAAAAAAAATCTACCTGATCTAGCCTAATGATGAGCTCTTCCATTAGTAATTAATGATCTTTGCTTTGTTCATGTCATCTGCTTTAGAACCTGAATTCTTTCAAAGAAATGCTCCTCCTGTTTCTATAAAAATAGTACTGCTAAAATATATTACATAACACTAATATCTGGAAGTCTCTTCATGGTAAATAAATGTGAAATATCATTTTTGATGTTGAAAAAAAGTAGAAAAGTTAGAAAATAAAAAAAAATATTTAAACTTTCATGCATCTCCACTAGCTAATAAAAAATTAATGGACAAAGAATGTTCCTTTTGATCCTCAAATTGCTCCCTCTCTTTTGCCATAAACTTTGCATATGGCAAGCTCATTACTGATATTAAATATATATGTACCACCTTGACACTACATTTAATCAAATACATACTTACTGCCTTGATACTACACTTAAAGCACAAAAGAACAAATCTATGCAGCTAACAGTCTTACTAATCTCATCATTTTTTTCTTCAGATCATGGAATTTTCTTTTTTTGCATAATTCTCCATGTTCTTTTCTCCTTATTATTGTTCATAACCAACAGAGAGGATGGACAAGAGTGGCTACAAATTAAACAATGTTTATATTTCATAAGAAAATTGTCACCATGGATACCATATGTTATGATGCCTCCTCAGTTTGCATCCATGTACTATATTCAAACATCAGGAGAGAGATTGAAGAATCAGAAGATCTTGCTTGTAGTTCTCTACCTTTTACTAACAAACTGTGAGACCACTGGTAATTTCATTTAATATCTTTGGTGCCTTGATTTCACCATCTGTAAAATGATGAGGTTAGACTAAAGAATTTTAGTATCTAATAATTACTAAGCACTTTCTATGTATGTGTTATTATGCCAGGAATTTTATGTATTTAATGTTATTTAATCTTCACAGTAATATGTCTATGAGACTATTTTTCAATGTTCTCCAGAGAAAAAGAACCAATGGGACATATTTAGATATACAAGAGGAGATTTAGTCTGAGAATTTGCTCTTGTGGTTATGGAGGCCAATAAGTCCCATGATAAACTGTCTGCAAGCTGGAAAACTACGAAAGCTGATGGTGTAATTCAGTACAATGCAAGAGCCCTGAGAATCAGGAGGAGAGGTGGCTGCTAGTATAAGTCCCAGAGTCCACAGGCCCAAGAACCAGGAGTTCCACTGTTGGAGGGCAGAAGAATATGGACATCCCAAATCAATAAAAGACCGAGTGAATTAGCCCTTCTTACTCCTTTTTGTTCTATTTAGGCCTCCAGTGGACTGGATAACTCCCACCTGCATTGGAGAGAACAATCTGCTTTACTCAGTCTACTGTTTCAAATGCTAATCTCATCTTGGACATACCCTCACAGATCTGCTTCTTAAATTATCACCAGCTATCTGTGCATCCCTTAGTCTACTCAAGTCACACATAAAGTTAACTATCACGTAGGCAGATATTATTATTATTATCCCATTACATCCTTGGAAACTTGAGGTTAAGCATCATTAAAGACCTCTTCTAAGTAGTAAATAAAAGAGCCAGAATTGGACTTAAATCTGTCTAACTCCTGGGCCCAGGCTGGTAACCCCCAAAATTTCAAGCAAAACATATCCCCAAACATTTTTTTCTTTAAAATATTAAATTTAATATCCAGTTGGGGAGAAGCTTACATGCAAACTGGAGTCTTGTGACTCCTCCTTCTATTGAGCACAATCCAGGCTTGTACTGTGTTTGCATGTTGTCTGTCTGTCAAATTTAGTTCCCAAGTAGAAACTTCGTCTAACACAACATTCTGCCTAGAGGTTCACACATTGCTAGCACTCAGTAACTGCTCATAGCAATATGAATGGCATCTGTTTAGTAAAAGGAATTTTGCCACTAATATTTCTTTTCTATTAGTTCAAATATGTATTTAGCAATTTTAACTGTTGAAAATATTCCAATCTTCTTAGTATATATAAAAGATTATTTATATTAATATTAGCCTATGATAGCCCCAGTTTGGCATAGTGTGGTTCTAGATAGACTGCACTCTCTGTAAATATACCTAGCCAAGATCTATTCCAGTTTATTCATTCATTTAGTCAGTCAGTGAAAGCTTAGCATTTAGTGAATATTTAGGCATATTATTTGCCTGCCATTGTGCTAAGTACAAGATAAAAACAAAGATAATTCCAGCCTGAAGAATGTATTGTCTAATGCACTGCAGTTTGCAATATAGGTAAGTAAGTAGACAATTACAATTTGATATAATAAGTACTAATAATTGGTAGGGTTAGTACTACTCCAAAGGGGGCTTCTAAACCAAGATTAGGGATCAGAGAAGTCATCCTACACAAAGTAATATCCCAGTAAGACTTGGAATGTTCTCATAAATTAGCCAGGTGGAAAACAGATGGAAGAAAATTCCAAAGGGAAGAATTTTTTCAAAGAGCCAAAGATTAGGGAAAGAGAATGACATTATTCTAAAATCTGAATATAGTTCAGAATGGCCCCCCCAAAAATTGGTAAGAAATGAGATTGGGAGGTAGGCAGGTATCATCCCAAAGGACCATATAAGCCTTATAAGCTCCATGCTAAGCCATAGAGTCTTTACCTGAAGGCAGCCAAGAAGGTTTAAATAGTGAAATAGACGATTAGATTTACATCTTGTAAAGGTCACTTTGGCTGCAGTGTAGGAAGCAAATTACAACAAGTAAGGATGGACTGGAAGAGAACAATTGGGGGCCTTCTTAAAATGGTGGTATCCTTAATTATAGTAAAGGCTCTGGATGAATTGGAGTCAATTGAGATAAAATTAACAGTACCTGGTAAATTATTAGAAGAGAGGTAGTTGGGAAGGAATAGGAATCAAAGACATGCTTGTGTTTTGGGCCTGAAAAATTAGATGAATGGTAGTTTGATTCATTGGGATAGGGAAGATGTAAGGAGAAGCAGCTTTGGGGTCAGAAAAACTGATTAATTTCATGTTAGTCAAGCCACAGAGATAGTGTTGTTGTTGTTTGGAATATATTATATGACTATTTAAATTCTGATGTAGTACTAATCTGTACCACAAATTAGTTCCTGCGAAACAGAGTAGGTGCAGTTTTATCTTACTCTATCAATTCAGTAGATTACTGTAAAGGTGATAAAAAATGGAGATTATTAATCCTAAACAGTATTGATTCTTGAAGAAGGTGATGGTAGAACATATCTCATGGCTGGACCATAACCTGTGGGGGAAAGTACTATTCTGAGCTAGTCAGTAAAATTATACAATCTTATATGGTAGCCTGGACACATACACTACAATACCAGTTCTATGTGAAGTAACTGAGCAAGAGGCCCTGAAAGATTGCAAACCAATCTCAGCTGATACAGAATTTCTGAAAAAAGTGGCTGCTTCCTTAAACATGAATAAGAGACCAGGTGATATAAAAGAGTAAACCGAATGTCCCAATCCATTCGCTTTCACTGCCATAGAATTCCTCCCAAGACTGGTCCCATTCACTGAGTGAAACAATTGGAAAATCTGTCCACCAAATTGCCTGATAAAAACTAGGATTATCCCTAAATATCCTATGCTTCCCAGCTGAATAGATTTCTTATCCACTCTACTCAAGTACTTTACTTCTTTAAGCACCTGTGCATCTGTGTTTGTAACTCCACCACAGAAGGGCTCAATGACTTCAGCCTGGGTGTTTTTCAGGGAAGGTGTTAAAACCATAGCCATAAAATTGAACTATATAATGCAATCCTTCAAAATAGATTAACTGCAGGTATCTTAATGAGTTGATGTAATGGAGGATGTCTGCCAAGAAGGATGGCTTTGGCTTGGAAGCAACTGATCTTCGTCCATCCTTCTGATGATAATTAGGTAATATGTCTGCTTGCCTATTGTTTATTGAGGCCACTCCTAATTTATGGCAATAAAATCATGCTCCCAATTTAAAAGGGAAATCTTATGTTTTTGTATTCTATAGTGGAGTGGCAAACATGGTTTAAAGTCATTTAGATAAAAGTCATCCAATGAAGGATGCCCAAGGGCATTCCTGTTTTATGCTGCTCTGCCTTGTCCTCTTTAAAATGATTACTTTATCTATTGAATTCTCAAGGTTGTATTATAAATAATGTGAAGAACACCTTTGTAATTATCTCCTTAGTTAGATTTCTAAAAGTGGAATTATATCATGAGTCAAATATTTTTTTTCAATTTACAATTTAGTATATTCACAAAATTACTTACAGAAAGAACTACCCATTTAGCTCCTATCAGTAAAATGAGAGTGAGTCTTTCCTTAACACCTTCATTAATAATAGATTGTATCTATATTTTTAATCTTTACTAATCCAAAATCCAAAATATATTTCATCATTTATTATTTTCAATTATCTGATTATTAATGCATTTAGATATATTTTCATGTTTCCTGGCCATTTTTATTCTATTAATTACCTTTATATGACTATTGTCTATTTTATTACTATGCTATTGATTTTTCTTCTCTCATTGTGGATCTCATTTTTTCTCCTGAGTTATAAATTTATAATGTTTTGTAACATTAATATTTGTCTCATATTAATATCATTTCCTCCTATTTTTTGACATATATATTTATCTAAACTCTATACGTTTCTAAACTTTATACTTCTGACATATATATTTATCTAAACTCTAAAGTTATTCAGATTTTCTTTCCTCTCAAATAAGTCCTGAGTACATTTTTCCCTCATTATCCTAGTGTTCTTAATTTTGTTAACTAGATTCTTTTGTACCATTTTAAAAGTACCCACATAGCATATATTTCTTACATTTAGTAGTTAATTGTTGTTCCAGGATATGTTGCCAATTTCTGACCTCACTATCAGTCCTTGTCTTTAGGTTTAATTTCAGTAGGTTTTTATGTAAGAATCTATGAGTGGTAAACTTTCTAGAACTTCCTGTGCTTGGAAACAATGATTTATTTCACCCTTACTCTGGAAAGATATTTTAGTTAGGTATAGAATTCTGGCTTAACAGTTATTTTCCTAGCTCTTTGAAGATATTCTTCCTTTGTCTTCTGCCAACTGTTGTTTCTAATGACAGTTTTATTGCCAATCTGCCTATCTTTATGGTTATCTTGCTGTTTGATGTTCTGAAGTTTCACTTTAATTTTCCTGTTAAGTGTATGAAGAGTGTTAAGGGTTGAGTTGTGTCCCCTAAGAAAGATATGCTGAAGTCCTAACCCCAGTATCTCAGAATGTGACTTATTTGGAAACAGGGTCCTTACATGGGTAATCAAGTTAAAATGAGGTCATTGGGGTAGACTTTAAATAAATATAACTGTTACCCTTATAAATAGGGGAAATTTTGGACATAGAGACAAACATACATAGGAGAGACAGAGGCACAAAGAGAATGCCATGTGAAAAGCAAGGCTGAGATTGGGGTGATAGACCTATGAACAAAGGAAGACCAAAATTGCCAGCAAACCACCAGAAGGTAAGAGACAGAGGGAACAAATTCTTCCTCACAGCTTTCGGAAGGAACCATACTACTACCATCTCAATTTTGGACTTCTAGCCTCCAAAACTGTGAAACAATAAATTTCTATTATTTTAAGCCACCAGTCTGTGGTACTTTGTTACAGTAGCCCTAGGAAATCAAAACAGTGAGCATTTTCAAATGAGGCTTGTGTGTTTCTTTAATTTAAGAATATTCTTAAACATTATATCTTTGGATATTTCTTTTCTATTATTCTTTCTATACTCATTTCTAGATTTTTATTAAATTTATAATGGAATATCTCAATTGATCCTCCATATTTTTTAAATTTTCTTTGAGTTTTAGTTGACATCCTATGCCATATTCCAATTTGCTAATTCTATCTTTGACTTTTTCTATTTTACAGTTTACCCAAATATTGATTTTCTTATTTTTATTCCAATATTTTCATTTTTCATTTTTCAAAATTAACCTGCAAGTTAAATACCTAAAGTTAACCTGAAGTTAATTCAATGTCTTGTTTTTCATTTTATTGGTTTTGTTAGTATTACTTTACTTAATGTGTTTGAATTTTTATTTTGAACTTTGACCTTCTGTGGAAATTTGTTTTTTACCTCTATGCCCATTCCCCCTTGTCTGTTTTACAGTTATCTTAAACTCCACTTTATCCCAGTGTCCCCTTCAAGTACCTGATGATATATAGTCACTGAGCCAGCAGATGAATTGGCTCAAGTCTTGCTTTCAATCTGTGTCCGCTTACTCCTGTCTCTCAGTATGCACAATATGTAATCCAGAAAATTGTTGGTCACAGCTTTTTACACCTTCCTTTAACAGGTAATGGAGCTCTAACACAGCCGGTTTCAAAAGCAGGAAGCCTGACCCTAGTCTCCTATTTTACATGGGTCACATTTAATCTCTGTTAGTCTGTCTTAGCTTTGCTTAATTCTGGTCCAAATTTCAGTAGGGAATATGGAGTATACTTATTATATTATATTTTTGGTTTTCTCTTGTGTTTTCGTAGGCATAGGTAAATTTTTAGTTCATCCATGTCTTTTTAATTTTTCACTTTAGAGTTTATCATTGCTATATATTTAGGATGGCATGTGAGGACTCAAACATGAAATCACAAATTTATCTTGAAGAGAAACCCTGATTCCTTTCTAACTTTAATTAAACCTTTGTGAGTCATTCCTAGTTAACTCCTGCTAACCTGTTTCCATAGTTAAATGTGGAAAACTCTTTTGGCCTGGAACTCCGTTGGCCTTGAACTATTCCTAGGCTGTAAATAAATTAGGCTTAAATAACTTTTGACAAAATCAGGCTAAGATAGGCCCTATTTTTTTTTCTAGGTTGATAAAATACACATATACCAGCACCAGATGTAATGTGAACAAAGAGAGATAAGTAATGATTTTTCCTTAATCCTGAATGCTGAACTGGGATTATTTTCCTTCCATGATGCTGAGTCAAGATTATTGGACCTTACCACTTCAGCATATGGAAAAGAAATCCAAAAAAAAAGAGACATATCCACTTGAAATGATTTTTTAACTTTCATTACATAAGAACTCACCCCACTACCAAGCCTAGGGAACATGTTGTTGTAGGATCTAACTAAGAGCAATTCTCCTCTTTTCTGGAAGAGAAAAAATGGTGAAGAGCCTTGAACTCCTTCCTTGAAAACTAGCAATATTAATTTTCCTCAAAACCTTTTATTGTTGTTCCATATCTTCTACCTTTAATGAAGTCAGTAAGTCTGAGATTGTTTTCCCTCTTAGTGAATGTCCTATTTTTGTCAGTCTAGCTGAAGGACTCTTTATTTGTCATCAAACTACACTAAGATTCTGTTCCTAATTTACCTGGGTATGGTTTATATATTCCTTTAGACTTAGCTGAAAACCTAGTGTATGAGCCCATAGTTCTTATGTAGTCATTCAGTTACTAGGGGCTGTGTGAAGAGTAAGCTAGAGAAACTGATAGCCAAAATTCAGGTGGATTGTATCTGCCTACTTCTCTGAAAATTTGAGTACCATACTCTTGAAGTTTTCCATGGTCTTTAAGGAAAGAGTACCTACTATTTAGCTGTTCCCTAGCTTTGGTGTCCCTCATCAGTCTTTTGTATATTTCAGTAAGTAGCACAAATCCCCCACCACTATCACTATGACCACCACCAAGTATTATTTACAGTCTTTTTTTAGGCTTAATCTTGCCTCCGGTCATGCACCAGATTCCTGTTTAAAACCCAACCGGAAGTTAAAATGGTAGCATAATGTGATTTTTCCATTAGACTTACCCCTGTCCTATTCTGTGGAGGAAGGATAAGTTTCAAATGGACAACTTCCATTTTTTTTCTCCCATGGCTCTCTTTTATCACTTGAACTTCTTCACTCACTGATCCAAACCTCAGCGTCCTTGTTTGTCTTTATCCAAATGTATGACAAGCTCATCAAATCTGGTAAGCTTGTAATATGACTTTGTGGTCATACGTCTAGTATTCCTAAAGATAAATTTTTATCTCTATTTTGCATTTGTTTCTGTAAACTGTAGGCAAAGTATAAATCATGCAAACATGTCCTGACTTTACACTCTTTCCCCGAAATTTATCAATACATTTGGCTTTAAATTAGCAATTTATAACAA
The DNA here is from genome assembly GCF_018350155.1 of Leopardus geoffroyi. Lineage (NCBI taxonomy): Eukaryota > Metazoa > Chordata > Mammalia > Carnivora > Felidae > Leopardus > Leopardus geoffroyi. The sequence continues at coordinate 87,110,312 of NC_059333.1, forward strand.
AAAGTGAGAACTAGTAAGTAATCAACTGAAGAACAGAAAAAAGCATAAAAAGTAGTCAAAAGTAGTCAAAAGTAGTCTCAGTAGTCACTGAGAAAGGCTGCTAGGAGTTTGGTTTGGCTAAAACATAGATTATATCTAAGGGAGCCATATTTACTTCTTAGATTCTTATCAGAAAGTGTCAGATAAAATTTATAAATAATAATACTATAATAAATTTTATTGTTCCTTATATTATCACAGGACAATGCATTTGACAAAGTGTGGAATAAAAAAGAACAAAGGAGTAGAATTCATAGGATATTGGTTTTTTCTCTTTCTTTCTTCTTTTTTTTTAACTAGAAACAACTAGCTGTGTGTGTTGGATATGGCCCCTACCATCTCTGGGGTTTCTTTATTGCAGCTCAAATTAGAGAATGAAATTTTACTCTATAGGGTTATTCCATGCTGCATTTATTTAGGCACAAATGGTAGAAAGATGACTTCTCTGTAGGTGAAGTTGCCTGCCTACAGAAAATGTGTTTGATCTCTGCCTAACCATTTTCTTCAGAGTTTTTGTATCCATAATATCACACTCAACAATCACAAAAAAATAATTGGTAAACCTTAATTGAACATATTCAAAACTCTTCAAGCATAACCCAGAAGAAAAGATTTCAAAATTACACCTAGATGAAATGTTTATCTTTTTATAAATTTCTGTTTGAATGGATTTTGAAGCAAAATTATATTTTATTTTAAAAATAGAGTCAAGATAGTCATGATTAATATTGTTTTGGGAATAATTTATTATAACATAGTTTACATTCAGAAAGTGACTTCTGAAGAATCTTAACGACCCTTTCCAAATTGCTTTCACCTACCTCTGAAGTGAAGGACATTTTAAGTGGAAAAAATTAAAATATATACAGCCATGGTTATTAATAGGAAGGCAGGTGGCACTGATTAAAAGAAAACAGTAAAAATTCTCATTTGGAAGTAATTTCACAATTATGTACTATGGATTAATTTAGTCTGGAAACTACTATATGAAAGAAATGCAAATTTAGCTGAGCTTTCTAATTATGAACTATTTAAGGTAAAAAATTATCAGCCTAATTACGTTATTCTATACACAGGATCCCATGGTTAGATATTCTTATATCTGAATTTCTCTGCCATCACCTGCCATTGCTATATACTGTCTTCCAAGAAGTGGATTTTAAAAGAGGGAAATAGCCATGTTATTTGACATTTTGCTCTATTTTTCAATACCCAGTGTATAATGAATGCTCAATAAATATTGATAAATAATGTCTTTAATGAGAATTCAGATTAAAATGAATGTTTTACTGTTAATAATCTTTTCTAAGCACAATGCAGTAACTAGGATCATCCTGACATAACTTCACATAAATCACAAACTGGACAAGTTTGGGCAATTAGTTCACATTACCTCCTACCACTTTCACTTATCATTTTATATTATGAAGTCTCCTTAGATAAGAATAGAGCAGACCTTTGGTAGAGTGTAATCTTTTCAGACATCTCATAATTCATTTATGCAATGCAGAAGTGAAAATATTTTCAAGCTTTTAGATAATGATGCCATTGGCCAGGCAAATGACTTTGAATAGCAAAGAGAACAAACTTCTCATTTTGCTCTACTTTTCTAAGACATTACTCTTTCCAACAGTGTGCACTGCCTAGTTCTCAAAATCATTGTGAATAAGAATAATCTAGGAATGTTGAAAAATATTCAGTTCATGAATCTGACTTAAAGAGATTCTAATTAAATAGGAAATGATGGCTGCTGTGACAACTTCATTGGACTATGGGGTAGCAGATGTGAAATATTTCTCCCTATTTAGAAATATTTTTCATGGAACCTAAAGTATTATTATAATAATTAACACCTGGGTGGCACAGTCAGTTAAGCAATCGACTCTTGATCTTTGTTCATCATGATCTCACGGTTCCTGAGTTCAAGCCCCACATTGGGCTCTGTGCTGATGGTGCAGAGCCTGCTTGGGATTCCGTCTTCCATTCTGTCTGCCCTTCCCCCGACTTGTGTGTGCTCCTGCGCCGGCACTCTCTCTCTCTGTCTCTTAAAATAAACAGGAGCACCTGGGTGGCTCAGTCGTTGGGCATTCGACCTCAGCTCAGGTCATGATCTCACAGTTCATGAGTTCGAGCCCTGCCTCTGGCTTTGTGCTGAGAGCTTAGAGCCTGGAGCCTGCTTCAGATTCTGTGTCTCATTCTCTCTCTGCCCCTCCCCGACTTGTTCTCTGTCTCTCAAAAGTAAATAAAAATGTAAAAATAAAGAAATAAACAAACATAAAAAACTATTAATAATTAACACCTCTCAGGAAACAATATAGGGGGGCGCCTGGGTGGTTCAGTCAGTTAAGTGTCGATTTTGGCTCAGGTCATGATCTCGTGGTTCATGAGTTCAAGCCCCATGTTGGGCTCTATAGTTATAGCTCAGAGCCTAGAGCCTGCTTCAGATTGTGTGTCTCCCTCTTTCTCTGCCTCTCCCCTGCTCATGCTCTGTCTCTCAAAAATAAAGCATTTAAGAAATTTTTTTAAAAAAGAAACAATATAGGAAAGGATTCTTTTTTATTTTTTTAATATTTATTTATTTTGGGAGAGCTCGAGCAGGGGAGGGGCAGAGATACAGGGGGACAGAAAATCCCAAGCAGGCTTTGTGCTGACAGCACAGGGTTTGAACCCACAAACCGTGAGATAATGACCTGAGCCAAAACCAAGAGTCGGAAGCTTGACCAACTGAGCCACGCAGGTGCCCCAGAAAAAGATTCTTTTAAAAACATTTTTTCTAATTATAAAAATATTATATGTTCATTATATAGAAATTTGGAAAATAATGGAAGGTACAAATAAGAATCTAAAATTTGACCATATCCCACTATGGGGAGATAACAGCCATTAACTTTTCTTCCCTTTTTGGAGCATTTTAATTGTTTTATTTAAGAACAAAGAATATTGCAATAATTATATATATTTATATAAGTAAATTTTCACAAACTATACCTGTGTAACCAGCTTCCATCTCCCAGATCAAGAAATAGTGTATTACCGGCAACACAGAATCCTCCCTTTGTCCCCTTTAACACCACCTCCACAAAGATAAATACCCTTACACTGACTTCTAATGCTCTAAACAAGTTTTATCTGCTTCTGATTTATATATATAACATCTTCTCTCACTCATCTAGACATTTGTGAAATTTGTTCATATTCTGTTGCAGTTCATTTGTTTTCATAGCTGTGAATATAGAACCAGTTTGGGGCAATTACAAATAGTTCCCCAGTTAACATTTTTGTGCATTTTGTACATGTATATGTACATTGATGTTAGATATTTACTTAGGAGTGGAATTGCTGGGTGATAAGATGTGTATAGAATATGCATATGTTTAGTTTGGTAGACACTACCAATTAGTTTTTCATAGTAGTTGTACCAATTTATATTCCTACTAGCAGAGTATGAGAGTTTTAGTTGCTCCGCATCTTCACCAAAACTTGGTATTTTCTTTCATTTTCATTTCAGCCATTTTAGTTGATAAAAAATTGTCATATTGTGGTTTTCATTTATATTTTACTTATGACTAATGAAGTTGAGCTTGTAGCTATCATTGACGTTTTGATAATTTTTTTTGTCTTTTTTTCTGTGTGTCTGTATATGCATGCATGATATTTTAAAATAAAGATTATGTTGCATATTCAACTATATGAACATCTAAAATTACATCATGAGAATTCTCCACGTTCATAACTATTCTTCAGAAATGTTAGTTTTAGAATATTGTTCTGACCCATCTCACTAGAAATAATTAAATGACACTTATTTTTCTCTGTCTGCCTTATTTCACTTATCATAATACCCTCTAGGTCCATCCATGTTATCGCAAATTTTATTCTTTTTTTATGACTGAATGATTTTCTATTTTACATATACCACATCTTCTTTATCCTTAATCTGATGGACACAGTTTGCTTCCATATTTTGGCTATAAATAATGCTGCATATATCTCTTCAAATTAGTGTTTTCATTTTCTTCAGATAAATACCCAGAGTGAAATTTCTGGATCATATGGTTGTTCTATTTTTAATTTTTTGAAGAACTTCCATATTTTTTCTATAGTGGCTGTACCAATTTGCATTCCTACCAAGAGTGGATGAGGGTTCCACTTTGTCCACATCCTATATAATTTCACTTATATGTGGAATCTGAAAAATAAGCAAACAAAAGAAAATAGAAATAGACTCATAGATATAGGAAACTAACTGTTGGTTACCAGATGGGAGAAGGTTTGGGGGGCAGGAAAATAGGTTATAGGGATTAAGAGGTACAAACTTACAGTTATAAAATAAGTCATGGGGATATAATGTACAGCATAGAGAAGATAATCAATAATATTGTAATAACTTTGTATAGTGACAGATGGTAATTAGACTTATCATGTGAATCAAATAAAAAATGTCTAATCACTATGACATACACCTGAAACTAATAGGATATTGTATGTCAGGTATACTTCAGTTAAAAAAAAATTAAATGATACTCTAATATCTGGACAAAAATAGGGAAAACAAATATCTGAGAAAACAATAACTGAAGTTTAAATTGAACAACTGACTTCACTAAATTAGTTTCTAGTTTTCTCTTTTTGTCTTGTCTAAGTCATGGACATGAAGTTGATTAAACTATGATTTTTTTTATCACATGATGAAAAGCAGTGGAACTTGACCATAATGGTCAAGTCAAATCAGGATGATGGCACATTCCCTAACTATGTTGGGAGGGTATGTGCATATCAATGAGGATCATTTGAATCTGAGAACAGTTTGTACTATGTTAGGCAAGGAATTGTGGTAAATTAGAAACTATTATTATAATTTTACCACAGCATCTTGTAAATACGAGCCTCTCAAAAAATGTTTGCTCCAAGTGGAAAGTAGAGGTGGCCAGTCCACAAGTTAAGGCTATTTTGCGATGTTCTGTAGTTGGAATGTTCAAAATTCTAGACTACGTACAAATGCCATGAGAATTAATTCCACTTCTAATCATTGTGAAGTAGAGAAATTTAGTATGGATCGTAAAATGCCCCATTAGAATAGACATAAAAGATTCTAAGAAAAAATTTTTAATAAGAATACTGCTATTAACTAGACGTTAGGCTTAACTTGTAAATATCCATCCAAAAATGGTAGTCTATAACTTGTATACTCCTCTATCAAACTGATTAGTGAACATGTTCTTCCACGGCAAATGGTCACTATTATTATCTTAATATTACAAGATGTTAATATTAATGGTTTTGTATTATATAATCATTATCTGAATTAATCTCCATAAGTCTGTTAGGCAGGCTGGTAGATCCTATCTGTCATTTTATAGATGAAGACACTGAGGATATAGAGTTTAAGAGTGCTGGCCATCATCACATGATTAATAAATGGCAGTCAAAATATGAATCTAGGTCTTCTGACTCCAATCTGTTTATATCTGGTTCCCTGCTCCTTTTCCCTCAGCAGCAGGAAGTTTGTTCAAATTATCTAGGTATTTATTCCAGATCTCCATTTTACTTTGACTGTCTAAACCTAGTTTAGGGCTAATAAAACAACTCTGTTTAGAATTTATTTTCAGAAAAATGCTTTTTATAAAGTAGCATTCAGAAAATTCTTAAGACTGGACCAGAGTATGGAATAACTCCAACTTACCTATCAACTCTCAGTTCAGACAGGACCTTCTTTATTAGACCTCCCCCACAGGACTTTGCTAAAAATGGGAAAATATAATGCAAAAAAATTTTTGATATATGCAAAATATGTATTTAGTATATGGTAATTCCTTTCTCTTATGCCCTGAGACCTTTCTTCTATGAATTCAATCTTCAGCTGTTGATTAATGTGTCTAACATATTGTAGATGCTCAATATATATTTAATACACAAATAATTAGACAATAAGAGCTAGTTTGAGCAGGGCTTTGTGAGAATGGATCCCAGAACTGGAAGAGATGGGCAGGCATGCTGCAGAAAGGAAGCAGGAAATAAATCAACTTTGTTTTTGGTGGAGTTCTACCTAGGGCTAATGTTTGGTGACAACAATCCTTCAGGCTTCATATAAATCTTCTTGAACTCTGGTTACCCATTTGCCATTTCCCACCCAAGATAGGTTTGAGCTACAAATGTCAGTTGAGATCCCCCTGAAGCAGATGAATACCAAAGTTAATAGATTGGAAGCAATTTTTTGGAGTTGGCACAGAGGATGTTTGCCAGATTTAGCAAACAAAAATATAGGATTCCCCAATTCATTTGAATTTCAGATGAAGGATTAATACATTTTAGTATAAATATGTCCTATACCCATATTTTATCTGGTAACTCTAAAATAGGGCCATCAATTGAGTTTGGTAATAAGTGTTTTACTGAATTTATTAATGTCCCACTTTTCTCTAAAAAAAGATTCATACCGGCTTACTGCAAAAAGCACAAGATATGTTAATAAATTAGAAATAGAAAACTAGGAATGAGTAAAATCTGTAATTAATAAAATTGAACTTTAAATTTTGCCCTAAGCTTTCTGAAACAGTGTAAACAATTCATGATAAATCATGTATGTCTTATGATTAAAAAGGCCATTTCTTAAAATGAAAAAAACATTATTATCATAAAGAAGAAGTGTAGTATATTAGACTATATTTCTAGTAAGAGTGTTTGGATTCAAGTCTTTAAGCAAGTCACAACAGCTCTTTGAACCTCAGTTCAAAGTTTATCTATGAAATGGGATTATCTTATTCCAGTTATCTAGCTCTGGCTGTGTAACAAATTATCCTATAACTTAGTGACTTCAACAACCATTTTGTTATAACTCATGATCCCTGGATCAGGAGATTTTGTAGACCGTAGCTGGATAATCTATGCGCTCAATGCAGCATTGACTGAGATCACTCAGTCAGCTTGGATATATGCTCTTTTGAAGATTCAAAATGCCTTCATTCATCTATCTGTGACTTAGTAGGATTATATGGAAGGCCAAGCACTTCTTGGACTGTAGCTCAAGGGACCCACATGTGGTATCTCCAGCATGACAGTTTAAAGTACGTGACTTCTAACATGGCAGCTCAGGACTCTTAGAGAAATTGTTCTAAGACAAAAAGTAGACACGGAACATCTTTTAGGCCTGGACCCGGAAACAGACACACCGCTACTCCTTCATATTCTATTGGTTACAATAGTCACAGAGCCAACCCAGATCCAAGAACAGGGGACACACACCCTACATCTCCATAGGAGGACTGTTTTAAAAAACAGTGTGGCCTTTTTTAATCTGCCACTCTGACTCTTTACCAGGATCATGGGAAGATAGATGAGATGACATATCCACAGGTACAGATAATATAAATGGCCTATTAACATCTACGGTGCCGGGCCTATTAAAATCTCTTTTAACTATGGCCTCAACCTAATCCCTACTACAGATAATTCTTTAAGCCAGGGAAAAGGTATAAATATGCTATGTAAATCAGATGATTGGAACCCTCACAAGTACTTCTTTGAAAAACACAAGAACCCTGGATGTTAAAAGCAGCTGATAAATCAGTTACTGAGTACCAGCTGTGTCTGGATAGTAAGCCCTGCTCTTTTTAAACCATTGGACCAATAACAATCATCTTGGTTTACTCAGCCAGTAATCTACATGCCTAATTTATATTAATAGTAGTTCCTATTGGAAAATTGGAAAAACTCTCAGTATTTTAGAAACTCTCAACACTATAATTTTTTTAAGTAGCTGGTTCATATGAGAAAAGGGATTATTTTCTTTAAAAAAAATGGTGATTTTGTTTGTTCATTAACAAGAGAAAACTTCCATTAAAACTTCACTTCACAAAAAATAAATAAATAAATAAATAAATAAATAAATAAATAAATAAATAAAAACTTCACTTCACAGGGGCTCCTGGGTGGCTCAGTGAGTTAAGTGTCATGATCTCACAGTTCATGAGTTTGGGCCCCATGTCATGCTCTGTGCTGCCAGTTCAGAGCCGGGAGCCTGCTTCAGATTCTGTGTTTCCCTCTCTCTCTGCCCCTCTCCCACTCACATTCTATCTCTCTCTCAAAAATAAATAAAACATTTTAAAACATTATTAAAAAAAATTCACATAATGGGTTGCTAGCCTAAGGATATGCACACAGGATTGATTCTGTACCATAATGTTCCTTCCGTAATGCTGGACATGCCATTCCCAGCTCCATTCAACAGAAGCACCAAGATTTGAGAACAACCTAAAGCTCTTCCCATTCTCTTTTGCCCAAAAATAGTTCTGCTGCTATCTTCATGGGGTTATTAATCACTTTCTTGAGCTAAAGAGGTGGTTTATAAAAACCTTTGTTTAAAATGGCATTTAGCCATTTTAGTTGCTAACATAGGACCTTACTGCTGAAGAGGACTCCAGTCTCTTCATCCTTACCTATAGCCAAGGAAACAAAAGCCCAGGGAGGTAAAGTGATCTGCATAAGTTTATAGAGCTTTGAGTAATAGGGGCAGAACATGATATAACAAATTTATATCTGCATAATATTTGATAGCCCACAAAGCTCTTATGCTTATTTTATGCCATTTAATCCTCATGACATCTTATAAAGAAACACTGAAAGCCAAAGCATTTGAAGAAGAGTCAGGGGTTCTTTCCACTGCACATGTGCCCAACACCTAGGCCCTTAGAGAATAGGACATGGGACAGTATATTTGCTTTGTATGATTGGGAGCGGTAGAGGGATGGAGATGATCCATAATCCAGAAAGACTGGTCTAGGAAGCCAAGCTTGATGGGTCATCTGAGTGAAGAGGAGGAGGAGAGGAGTGCAAACTGAAGCAGGAGGGCCCAAAGGAAAACAAGCTATTGCCCAAATATTTTGAGGGGTTAATCTGAATAGCTTCATCTTTTTCTATGAGTTCCTTTAATAACCTTAAAGGGCACCTGGCCTCATATATTTGTATATTAAGAAGAGGGACTTGCCTGAATACAGGCTGCTTAGCCTTTTCTCCTTTTCTTTAATTGCTTTTGCTGAACTGTCAATAAATTCCCAAGTGTCTGAGCTAAGCAACGATAGGAATAATTTCCATTTCTGCTTCTCTCAGCATGAAAGAAGGCAATCTCTTTCCAATCCAAGGAACTTGGTGAGCAAACATTAAGAAACACCAATTTCTCTCGTCCTTTTTGCTTGTTTAAAAAGAAAATCATAAAATATGATTTTTGTTTGTTTCTTTTGCAGCAGGAAGTATTTGCCCCCAAGCTTCTGAGATGTGATTTTCAGGCTTGTTCTGTCTGTCAATATCTGAAGAACACTTCACAGCAATGACATAGCTTTTGAGTGCATGGGGAGAAAATGAGCAGCAAACAGACCCTCAAGAGACACTGCTGCCACCATAGAACCTGAAAATATGGCTCCTATCTTTTTTTGGTGTCAGAAGACCTTCAATTGTGGGTCTTTCATCAACACATCCAGTATTTGCATTTCTAAAGTCCTGGAGCTATTTTGCAGTATTTGAATTTAGATGATAGATAGCTGATTGGTAGATGATAAATAGATAGATAGATAGATAGAGAGATAGATAGATAGATAGATAGATGATAGGTAAATAATAAAGAGACAGAGAGAGAGAGAGAGAGAGAGATGGGAGAGAGACACTGACCCTAAATGTTCCTTGATCCTGGAAGAACATAAAGTGACACAAGATTGGCATGGACAATAACATTAATCCCAAGAGATATGATTGTACTAGAAATTTCAGATACTCTCAGGAAAATTTTTTTTCATAATTAAAATATTGAATTGCTTTTATTATAAATCACTTTATAATTTTGTCTTCAATCATGAAATGATAAAAAAAAAGAAGACCAAGAGAGTTCCCCTCATCTCCACACATTCTCCTCCCTACACCTGCAATACATACCCTCCCTATAATCCCAATCCTAGAAGTATCTACTGTTAACAGTTTTAATATAGTCTTCTGGACTTGTATTCACAAAATAAACATTTTGAATTAATGTGTTCATATTTTAGATAATGTTCTATAATATGCTTTGTAATCATAATATGTTGTAGCCATCTTTCCATTTTAACACATATTTTGTAATGATTACATAAAAATACATTTCCTGAAGTTCATTTTAACCAAGACTCTGCTAAGTTTAGATGGCTTCCAAATGTTTTCTATTTGAAATAATGCTACAATAGACAGCCTTAAATTTATATCATGATACATTTTAATGAGTATATCCGTATGGTAAATTTCTTATAATGAAAGTCTTGGCCAAAAAAAATGCACATTTTGTAAGGTAATACATTTTACTAGATTGCCTTCTAGGTTAATTGACATTGCTTGCTCCCACTAAGAACATGTAAACATTCCTGCAAAGATTTTTGTACTGACAATGGCTGCTTCATTGGAAGAGATTGTCTCTTCCATTAAGTGACTATTGAGAAAGTGATAATTTCTCCAGAAGTCAAAAAAAAAAAAAAATCAATGGATAAGACATCATGAAACTTGAAGAATAGTCCAAAACCACAGTAGTGACTGGATGGCTTTCTTCAAATCTGGTGCCAGATAAGACATTTGACTGTTTAAAAAGTATATATTCCCATGTTTTATTGCAGGCTGTATAAGTCCTCTAGCAATTACTTGATGGGATGTATTTGAGTTATTTTCTTTTTTCTTCCATAGGAATGCACTTAGAGTATAGTATAATAGGTGAAGTACTGGGCAAGAAGTTATGGTACATGGAGCTGATACCAGCTGTGCCACCAGGTAGCATGTGAAGTATACAGTAGGGAAATTGATTTGTCAGGGCAAATCACAGGTCAGGCTAGACATGGCTATTTAAAGTCAGGCAAACATAACAGTTGCAGCTATTGGTTGTGGTTAAGTGAGATCTGAGGCAGAAATACTGGTTCGTATCAGCAGAAGTCAAACTTGGGTGAGACAATGAGAAGAATATACTCCAAAGCAAGCAGAGCAAGAGGTTCAGCGGAGAAAGTGCCTCACAGAGTAGTCAAGGCTTGGACTACTGCCCCCAGATAAATATAACTTAGACCTGGTCGAAGGTCTTCTGAATTGTAACATATTGAACAAAGATATAAATGCACACACACATAATGCAAACACACATATATGCATACATATACAAGTATATACATACATACATATATGTATTTGTGTGTCTCTGTATATGTGTGTGTGTGTCTACATATATAGATATAGATATATTTAAGGATATAGCAGTAATCAAACAAAATCTTTGCTCTTATGGAGCTAGTAGTTTAGTTAAGCAGACTAAAGATTCTGATCACCAGTTCCAGTGTGTGTGTGTGTGTGTGTGTGTGTGTGTGTGTGTGTGTGTGTGTTACAGAGAGTTTTCTCTACACTACCAACATTCCTTGAACACTAGTAGGGTGTCCTACCATTCAGTTCAATTCTGACACTATCTACCCAAAGATAACATCAGATTCCAAAGGTAAGGAATTCAGTCCCACAAGCCCGCCCTTTGCTTCAAATGCCAGTCACAAGTCCAAATTGTCACCTGTGCTTCTGACCTACTGGCTATATATGAAAGGTTCCAACAACCCCTTTCTTGGATTCAATTAATTTGCTAGAATGATTCATGGAATGGAGGGAAACATTTTAAGATTACTGGTTTATTATAAAAAATATATAACTCAGACACAATCAGGTGGAAGGGATATATAAGACAAAGTATGAGGAAGGGGTAAAGAGTTTTCCAGCCCTTTCCTAGGCAAGTCTCACCAAATTCCCCCATGTTCACCAAGCTGGAAGCTCTCTGAACCTTGTCTTTATTTTTTTTTTATGGAGGTTTAGTTACACAGACATGATTAATTAAATCATTGCCATTGGTGATTAGGTAATTGAACTCCATCCACAACCCCTCTTCTTTACCCTGGGTGGGGTGGAGAGAGTGGGACTGAAAGTTCCAACCCTCTAATGATATGGTTTGTTCTATTGGCCACCAACCCCCCATTCAGAGGCACAAAGCAAAAGTCACCTTATTAACATAATAACCAATTCCTTTATCACTCTCATCACTGGAAATTCCAGTGGTTTTAGGGGCTCTGTGCCAGAAATGGAATGAAGACAAAATATATTATTTCTTACTATAAATCACAGCATCATAGGAACACAAAAAATAAATAGGAAAATATATATTGAAGCCAGGTGGCAACAACTGCTATGAAAAAAATTAAAGCAGACATTGGTGCAGTCACTGTGGAAAACAGTATGGAGGATCTTCAAAAAGTTAAAAATAGAACTACCCTATGATCTAGCATTCACACTACTGGGTATTTACCCAAAGAATGAAGAAACAATAATTCAAAGGGGTATACGCCCACTTATGTTTATGGCAGCATTATTTATAATATCTAAATTATGGAAGCAGACCAAGTTGTCCATTGATTGAGGAATGCATAAAGAAGATGTGATATATATATATATATATATATATATAGATATAGATATATATATATATATATTCCATACAGTGGATTATTCAGCCATTAAAAAGAATGAAATTTTACCATTTGCAACAACATGGATACAGCTAGAGAGTATAATGCTAAGTGAAATAAGCTGGCTAGAGAAAGATATATATCATATGATTTCACTCATGTGTGGAATTTAAGAAACAAAACAAATGAGCAAAGGGGGAAAAGAGAGAGATAGAGATTGAGACAAATCAAGAAACAGACTCTTAACTATAGACAACTGATGGTTACCAGAGAGGAGGGGGCCGGTTGGGGGTTGATGGGCTAAATAGGCGATGGGGATTAAGGAGTGCACTTGTCATGATGAACACTGGGTGATGTATGGAATTGTTGAATCATTATATTGTACACCCAAAACTACTATAACACTGTATTTTAACTGACTGGAATTAAAATAGAAACTTAAAAATTAAAGCAGGATATAGGACATAGAGAGTAATTGGGGTGCTATTTTAGATAATCTGATTAGAGAGATATCTTAAATAATGACTTTTGAGCAAAGTCTTGAAGGAAGTGAGCAAGTTATCTATGTAGATGGCTGGTGGAAGAACCTTCTATGTATAAATTTCTGAGGTTGGAGTATCCTTGAGGTAGTGGAGGAGTAGTAAGGAGCTAATGTGCCTGGAATCAACTGATGAACAAAACCACGTATAAGAACAGATAAGAGAGGTTACTAGGATAGACCATAGTTATGCAGGCCTAAGGACTCAGATTTCATCAGAAGAGTGTTATTCTGGCCGCTGTGGAGGAGTCTTCAGAGAGCAGTAGAGTGGGAATAAATTATAATGTAACAGAGAGATGGAAAAAGTGCAGGCATGAAGTTCTTGAGTCTGCAGAGGATCAAGGGTAGAATCAGGAAGACCAGTTAGGAGGTTACTGCATGTCCAAGTGAAAATGATGGTGACCCAAGCTAGAGTGGTAGCTAGAGAAGTGGAAAGAAGTAGCCTACCTCCTTCAAAGGTAGACAGGATTTGCTGAAGAATTGGCTTTGTAATATGACAGAAAGAGAAGAGTCAATGATAATTCAAGGTTTTTTGATCTGCATAACTGGAAGAATGGTATTGCCAGAGGGAAATCTCTGGAAAGAAGATTTAGAAGGAAATGAGAAACCAGAGTTTGATTTGAGGAGCCTGTTAGGTTTGAAATGTTTATTAGGCAATTAAGGGCAAATGTCAAGTAAGCAGTTAGAAATATGAGTCTAGAGTTCAGGGGCAAGAATAGGCTGGACATAAAAATGCTGTGTCATCGATGTAAAGAAGCCATGGAACTGGATGAGATCATTCAGAGAAAGGATGCAGATAAAGACAAGACCCAAGGACTGAGCCCCAGGGCACAGCCTTGGTCAGAGGAAGAGGAACCAGTCAAGGAAAGGAAGAAGGAACAGACAGTGAGGTAGAAAGAGGCTAAAAGAGAGTAGTGTCCCAGGGGTAAAATGAAGGAAGTGCTTTAAAAAGTGGTGACAATTTATATTAAATGCTGCCAAAGGCCGAGTAAGATGGGGGCTGAGAATTGACCATAGGATTTGATGATATAAAAGTCATTAGTGACCTTGACAAAGAAGTTTTGGTAGTACAAGGTGGTCAAAAGCACAAATAGATTAAATTCCTGAAAAATTAAAGATAGGGAAGTAAAAACATCTAGAAGACGCAAATTTCTCAAAGAGTTTAGTTGTAAAGGAACAGAGAAAATGATCGATAGCTAGAGAACAATGAGGAGTCAGGAGTGTGTTGTTGATGGAACTAATGGGAATGAGCAGTTGAGTGGGAACAAATTAAAATGTAATAGAGAGATGGAAAAAGTGCAGGCATGAAGTTCTTGAGGATACAAGGGAGAATGGGATCCATTGCACAAGGAGAAAGTTTGGCCTTAGGAGCAGAATGTTGTCTTTGGGAACAAAAGACAAATAAAGCATTCAGGCACAGATCCAAGTTGACTAATAAATGTGTTAGTAGGAGAGTGTGGAAATTATCTTCTTAGTTTTTCCTATTTCCTATTCCCAGTGAAATAAAAAACTGAAGGAGTCACTGAGGGACTCCTTGAAGTGGATTGACTAAGGAAATAAAGCAGGAATGCTGGGAAGCACCAAGAACCTACTTGAGATATGTGGTTCTGAATTTAAAGTGAGGTCAGCAATGTTTAACGGGTATGAAAATAATGGGCGATTGGATTTAATAAGATTTGGGTTTTTTCCAGGTGATTGTAACAGAAGGAAGGAAGAACAGGTAGTTAAAGAGGTAATCCTCCTCATCATAATTATAATCATAACAGTCAAAATTTAATAATCATCTCTGATGTGCAAGACACATGGTCAGTCTCTACAGAATTTATCTACAATGTTTACAACAAATTTATTATTATTATTATTATTATTACTACATAAGTTTCAGGTGTATAGCTTTATAATTTGAAATCTGTATACAGTACAAAGTAATCACAACTACAAGTCAGTTACCATCTATCACCATACCATATGGTTGACCCCCTTCACCCATATCTCTCACTCCCTCACCCCCATATCCCTGGTAACCACTAGTCTGTTCTCTGTATCTATGAGTTTGTTTTTGTTTTATTTTGTTTATTCATTGGTTTTGTTTTTAGATTCCACATATGATTTTGACTTTTTTTTAGATTCCACATATGAGTGAAATCATACAGTATTTATTTTTCTTCATCTGACTTATTTCACTTAACATAATATCTTTAAGATCCATCCATGTTGCTGCAAATGAGAGATCTCATTCTTTATGTCTGAGTAGGATTACACTGTATAAATATGCCACATCTTTATCCATTCATCTATCAATGGACACTTAGGTTGCTTCCATATCTTAACTATTGTACATAACACTGCAATGCACATAGGTGTGCATATATATGTTCAAATTAGTGTTTTTATATTCTTCAGATAAATTCCAAGAAGTGGAATATATGGGTCATTTGGTAGTTCTATTCTTAATTTTTTGAGGAAACGCCATACTATTTTCCATAGTGGTTTCACCAATTTACATTTCCACCTATAGTATATGAGGGTTCCCTTTTCTCCACATCCTCTCCAACACTGTTATTCTTTGCCTTTTTTATAATGGCCATTCTAACTGGTGTTAGGTGATATAGCATTATGCTTTGATTTGCATTTCCCCAATAATAAGCTTTTTCTGTGTGTATCTTCATGTGTCTATTGGCCATATGTATGTCTTCTTTGGAGAAATCTCTACTCAGATTCTCTGCTCATTTTTTAATTGGGTTGTTTGGGGTTTTGTTGCTGAGTGTAATTCTATATATGTTTTGAGTATTAGCCTTGTATCATATGTACGGTTTGCAAATATGTTCTCCCATTCAGTAGGTTGACTTTTTATTTTGATGATGGTTTCCTTTGCTGTATAGAATCTTTTTAGTTTGATATAGTTCCATTTGTTTATTTTCAACTTTGTTTCCCTCACCTTTGGAGTCAGATCCACAAAGATGTTGCTAAGACCAAAGTCTAGGAGTTTATTGTCTTCTGCTTTCTTCTGGGAATTTTATGGTCTCAGGTCTTACCTTCAGGTTTTTACTCCATTTTGAGTTTTTGGATATGGTGTAAGATAGTGATCTAGTTTCATTCTTGTGCATGTGGCTGCCCAGTTTCCCCAGCACCATTTATTTTATTTGCTTCAGTTTATTTATTTTGAGAGAGAGAGAGAGAGAGAGCAAGAGGGGTAGGGGCAGAGAGAGTGAGGAAGAGAGAATCCCAAGTAGGCTCCATGTTGTTGCATAGTATCCACTGTGGGGCTCAAACTCACAAAACATGAGATCATGACCTGAGCTGAAACCAAGAGTCAGATGCTTAACCAACTGAGCCACTTAGGTGCCCCTCCCAGCACCATTTATTGAAGAGATTGTTCCTTCTCTATTGTATGTTCTTGTCTTCTTTTTCATGGAATAATTATCCATATATATGTGGGCTTATTTCTAGGCTCTCAATTCTGTTCCATTGATCTGTATGTCTGTTTTTGTAACAAAATCATACCATTTTGAGTACTATAGCTTTGTATGATAGTCTGAAATCAGAGAGTGTGATACCTTCAGCTTTCTTTCTCAAGATTGCTTTGGTTATTCAGGATTTTTTATGGTTCCACACAAATCTTTTAATTATTTTTCTAGTTCTGTTAAGTGTGTCATTGGAATTTGTTGCACTGACTCTCTTGATTGCTTTGGATAATATGGGTATTTTAATGTAATTAATTCTTCCAATGTATGAGCATGGAATATTTATATCCTCTTCAGTTTCTTTCATCAGTGCCTTATAGTTTTAAATGTACAGGTCTTTCACTTCCTTGGTTAAATTCATTTTTAGAAATTTCTGTCTTTCTGATGCAATTGTATATAGGATTATTTTCCTAATTTCCCTTTTTAATATTTCATTATTAATTTATAGAAATGCTTCAGGTTTTTTCTATTGATTTTGTATCCTGTAATGTTACTTAATTCATTTATTAGTTCTAACAGTTTTTTTTTGTGTGTGGATTCTTTAGAGTTTTGTGGGGATTTGTTGTTGTTGTTTTTGTGTTGTTTTTTAGAAAGAGAAAGTGTGTGGGGGGGAGAGGGGCAGAGGGAGAAAGAGAGAGAATGTTAAGGAGGCTCCATGCTCAGTGTGGAGCCCAAAGTGGGGCTCAATCCCACAACCCTGGGATCATGACCTGAGCCAAAATCAAGTGTTGGATGTTCAATCGACTGAGCCACCCAGGTGCCCCTCTTTAGACTTTTTTTTTAATATAATATCATGTCATCTGAAATAGTGACAATTTTACTTCTTCCTCTCCAGTTCTGATGCCTTTTATTTCTTTTTCTTGGCTAATTGCTGTGGCTGGGACTCCTAATACTGTGTTGAATAAAAGTGGAGAGACTAGGTAGGCATCCTTGTCTTATTACTGTTCTTAGAGAAAAAGCTTTCAGCTTTTCACCATTGAGTATGATGTTAGCTGTAGGATTGTCATACATGGCCCTTATTATGTTGAGGTACATTTCCTCTATACCCACTTATTGAGAGTTTTTTTTCATAAATGAATGTTGAATTCTGTCAAATGCTTTTTCTGTGTGTATTGAGATTATCATATGATTTGTATCCTTCATTTCGTTAATATGGTGTATCATGTTGATTGATTGGTGGATGTTGAACCATCATTGCGTACCTGAAATAAATCCCACTTAGCTATGGCATTTGATCCTGTTAATGTGTTGTTGGATTTAGTTTGCCAATATTTTGTTGAAAATGTTTGCATCTATGTTCATCAGAGATATTGGCCTGTAGTTTTCTTTTGTGCATGTGGTGTCCTTGTCTGGTTTTGGTATTAAGGGAATGCTTGCCTCATAAAATGTCTTTGGAAAAGTTTGAAAGAATAGGTATTAAATCATTTTTGAATGTTTAGTCTGATCTTGGACTTTTGTTAATTGGTAGGTTTTTTATTACTCTTTCAAACTTCCTACTAGTAATCAGTCTATTCAGATGTTCTACTTCTCCCTGGCTCAGTCTTGGAAGATTATAAATTTCTAGGAATTTATCCATTTCTTCTAGGTTGTCCAAGCTGGTAGCATACAATTGTTCATAGCAGTCTCTTAGGATCTTTTGTATTTCTATCGTATCAACCATAGATATACAGGAGGAATTTTAATCTCCTCCTTCATTTCTGATTTTATTTTATTTTATTTGAGTCCTCTCTGATTTTTTTCTTGGTAGTCTAGGTAAGGGGTTGTCAATTTTGTTTATATTTTCAAAAAACCTACTCTTTTTTTAGTTTATTTATTTATTTTGAGAGAGAGAGAGCATGCGTGAGAGAGGGGGAGGGGCAGAGAGAGAGGGAGAGAGAGAGAGAATTCCAAACAGGCTCCAGTGCTGTTAGCATGGAGCCTGATGCAGGGCTTGAACTCATGGACTGTGAGATCATCACCTGAGCTAAAATCAGGAATCAGATGCTTAACCAACTGAGCCACCCAGAAACGCCATCCAAGAACCTACTCTTAATTTCATGGATCTTTTCTATTAACTTTTCAGTCTCTGTTTCATTTGTTTCTGCTCTGATCTTTATTATTTCCTTCCTTCTGCTAATTTTGAGCTTTGTTCTTCTTTTTCTAGTTCCTTTAGGTATAGAGTTAGGTTCTTTATTTGAGATTTTTCTTGTTTCTTGTGGTAGGCCTGTATTGCTGTCAACTTTCCTCTTAGAACCACTTTTGCTGTGTCCCATAGATTTTGGTAAGTTGTATTTCTGTTTTCATTTATCTAGAGTACTTTTTTACTTCTCCTTTGATTTCTTTGATGACCCATTTGTTGTTCGAGGGCATGTTGTTTAATCTCCACATTTTTGCAGTTTTCTCCATTTTCTTCTTGTAATTAACTTCTAGTTTCATATCACTGTGGTTGGAAAAGACGTTTGATATTATTTCACTTTTATTTTAATTTATTGAGACTTGTTTTGTGGCCTAACATGTTATCTATCATGGAGAATGTCCCATGTGCGCTTGAGAAAATGTGTATTCTGCTTCTTTTGGATGGAGTGTTCTACATATATCTCTTAAATCCATCTGGTCTAATGTGTTATTTAAGGGTGATTTTTCTTTAGTAATTTCTTGTCTGGATGATCTTTCCATTGTTGAAAGAGAGGTATTCAACTCCCTTACTATTATTGTATTGCTTTCAATTTCTCCCTTTAGATTTGTTAATATTTGCTTTGTATATTTTGGCACTCCTATGTCGAGTGCATATATATTTATGAATATTATATCTTCTTGCTGGATTGACACCTTCATCATTATGTAAGGCACTTCTTGTCTTTTATTAAAGTTTTTGTTTAAAGTCTATTGTCATTGATATGTATGTATAGCTATTCTAAATTTTTTTTCATTTACATTTGCATGGAATATCTTTTTCATCCATTTACTTTCAGTCTCTGTGTGCTTACTTCTGAAGTGTGTCTCTTGTAGGCAGCATATAGATGGGTCTTGTTTTTTAATCCATTCAGCCATGCTGTGTCTGTTGATTGGCAAATTTAGTCATTTACAGTAATTATTGATAAGTATATACTTATTGTTATTTTGTTAATTGTTTTCTAGCTATTTTTGTAGTTCTTCTCTGTTCTTTTCTTCTCCTCTTTTTTCTTTCCTTGTAGCTTTATAGCTTTCCTTAGTGTTATGTTTAGATTTCTTTCTCATTTTTTTGTGTGTATTTACCTCAAGCTTTTTCCTTGTGGCTATCATGAGGTTCATATAAAATATCCTATGTAAATATCAATCTATTCAAAGTTGATACCATCTTAATTTTAAACAGATTACAAAGCTTTACCTTTTTAACTACTCCCCCCCATGTTTTATAGTTTTGGTGACACATTTCACATCTATTTATTTTATACTTCTCTTAATTATTATAATTTTTTTTTCAACGTTTATTTATTTTTGGGACAGAGAGAGACAGAGCATGAACGGGGGAGGGGCAGAGAGAGAGGGAGACACAGAATCGGAAACAGGCTCCAGGCTCCGAGCCATCAGCCCAGAGCCCGACGCGGGGCTCGAACTCACGGACCGCGAGATCGTGACCTGGCTGAAGTCGGACGCTCAACCGACTGCGCCACCCAGGTGCCCCTATAATTTTAATCTTACTATTTCTGTCTTTTAACTTTCATGCTTGCTTTATAAATGATTGATCCACTATCTTTGTTATATATTTACCTTTTCCAGTGATATTGTTACTTTTGTATGTTTTATTATTAAATAGTGCCATTTCTTTTTAGCTTAAAGAAGTCCTTTTAATATTTCTGGTAGGGCCCATTTAGTAGTGATTAACTTAGCTTTTCTTATCTGAAAAGCTTTTAATTTCTTTTTTAAATCTGAAAGATAACTCTACTGGGTAAAGAATTCTTGGTTGGAAGTTTTTTCCTTTCACCATTTTGACTATATCATGCCACTCCTTTCTGTCCTATAAAGTTCCTACTGAAAAATCTGAAGGCCTTAAGGAATTTTCCTTGTTTGTAAAAGTAGTTTTTCTCTTGCAGCTTTTAAGATTCTCTCTGTACATTTTTACTGTTTTAATTATAGTGTGTGCGGTTCTCTTTGGATTCATCTTACTTGAAATTCTCTGGGCTTTCTGGACCTGGATGTATGATTCCTTTCCCAGATTAGGGAAGTTTTCAGTCTTTAGTGCTTCAAATAAATTTTCTGGCCATGTCTCTCTCTTTTATTCTTCTGGGATCTCTATTATGCAAATGATGCTTGATCTTCTCCCAAAGATCCCTTAAGGTATCTTCACTTCTTAAAAAAAATTTTTTTTTCATTTTTCTGCTTTGTCTGGGTGAATTCCTTTGCTTTGTATTCCAGCTCACTGATTCATTCTATTTTATCCAGTATGTTTTTGAACCCCTCTAGTATACTTTCAAATTCAGTTATAACTTATGTTTAGTGCTTTCTTATATTTTCTGTCTCTTTGTTGAAGTTCTTATTGTACTCATCAAATTCTTCTCTTGAGTTCAGTGAGCATCTTTATGACCATTACTTGGACTTCTTTATAAGGTAGTTTGCTTAATTCCATTTCATTTTATTCTTTTTCTGAGGATTTGTCTTCATTTGTTTAGACCATATTTCTCTGTCTTCTCATTTTGCCTCTTTGTTTTTGTTTCTATGTATTAGGAGAGTCAGCTACCTCTCCCAATCATGAAGGAGTGGTCTTATGTAGGAGATGTTTTCTGGGACCTAGAAGCACAATTTCCCCTGGTCACCAGCACCAGGTACTCAAGAGATGCCCCTGTGTGGTTTGTATGCAACCCTCTTGTTGCGGCAGTCCATGGCTGTGGCATGTTGGTGAATAGGACTGAAGCTTGATATGGCTGCAAGGTGGATCTGCTACTGCTGCAGCATGTTGGTGGCTAGGGTGCTCAGCAGGTCACATCCTCTGGTACTAGCAGATTAAAGGGAGAATTCCAAAATGGCACCCACTGGCACCAGTTTTAGTAATGTGGACTAAGATCACAAAAATGGCTCCTGTTAGTGTCTTTGTCCCTTGGGGAAGTCCCTGCTATTTTTTGCTTCTCCAACAGATTCTTTAAGGTTAACAAATGGGTTTCCTTTACCTATGGTCGATGTGCTTTTCAAATTTTTCAAATTAGTGTTTTTGCAATGATTTCCAGGTGAAGTAAGTCTGCTTAGGCCTTTTAAGAGCAGGTTTTCCATCCCTACAGTTTTAGTTTTCCTGAATATAATTCCCATTGATTCTCAAACCCAGTGTTTTGGGGGCTTGTCTCTCCTGTGCATAATCTAAGGGTTGGGGTGCCACTCACTATGGCTGGGGTACAGTTTTTCTCCTGGTGGGTCCAGGTCTCTGCCTCTCTTTCTCGTCTCAGTGGTATCCTTTTATCCTCTATTGTGGGATCTCACTTCATTTAATTTTCAGGTCCTTTTAGAGTGAATTATTCCATATGTAGCAGTACATTTGTTGTGTCCAAGGGAGGAGGTGAGTTCAGGATTCTGCTACAGTGTCTGCAACAAATATTAGTGGTAGGTATTGTTATTCCCATTTTACAGGGGAGGAAAGAAAGGCCCAATGATATTAAGTAATTTAGAAAAACTAAATACGTTTTGTACATATCAGAGCTGAGATCAATGATATTTTACATATCTTAAATTGATAATGATGACTGCATTATTATTAATTTTAATTTCCCATCCATGGCTCATTAGAAGAGTAACAGGGAGAAAAGAAAAACATGATTACTGGAGTCTGCTTTGGAAAACACCTCACACACACACCTTAACCAATCAATATTAGAGCTTCCAGACACACTAATTGAAATACGTGGCAAAGTTTTCTGTTTTCAAAGACTTTTGGGAGAATGATGGAGAATGAGGAGAGAAATCAGGTTCTTCAAATTGAGCTAAGCCCAAGGAATTGATTCTAAGAACTTTGAAATTTCTTGAAACATCTTTTACTTTAAAAAGTTTCTGCAGATCTTTCTATTACTCATGGTGGGAGCTTGGTCTCATCTTTTAGGCTCAGTACTCCCGAGGAAAAAAAAAGTCAGTGGGCTTTGGGGATGACAACTAGAAGAGTAAGATTCTGATAGAATGGACACTGAGGAGGAACATTGCTCTGCATAATAAATTAAAGGCCCTCTTCATTGAGAGTCATTTCTCAATGGAATCCAGAAATATGTGCAGGTTTAGGTGCCCTGGACCCAGGAACAAAGTACTTGGTCAAAGTCATTCCTGCATAATAAAGAAGAGTAGGCCCCTCTAACATGGCATTGGCCAAGGAAAATAGGAAAATGGCCTGCTGGAAATAGCAATATCTACTCTCAAGTTGTGTTTTCCATCTTCTACATTGTAAACTCCATTCTCCATTAACCTTAAGATTTCTATAAAGTTTTATTAAAAACCACAGGCTGGTCTTACAAGTTTAAGGAATTTTGATGGGACTTGTGTCCTCACATGGGACAAAATGTTATTTGAATTGCTACAGAAGCCTGAAAAATCGTTACAAAAAAGCAAGACACCCCCAGCCTCCTGCAAAAACAAACAAACAAACAAACAAACAAAAGCCATTCAGATGAACAAGGGACCTTTGGTACTTGTAGGAAATCTCAGGGGAATATAAGTACAAACAGGACTTCCTGCTAATCAAGTGATATGAAGAACTCCTGAAGGCTGGAGAACTTGGGGACAGCTGAGTTACAGAAATGGTTTGTATCTCTCTACCATATAGTTTTAATAGTACTTGCAAATATTCATGTTCTTTCTTTACAGATAATAGAATTAATTACAAGGTATCCTTACTAATGTGAAATTTGTCACCTAGAATTGCTGGCTCCTATCTTCTTGCTCATAATGCCACTCAAGAGACACAAAGTAAGAGATACAAAGTATGAATTCAGATCCAAAAGAGAAAGAGAGGATTCTGCTAAGGACGTATTTATAAATTATTTTCTTAGAACCCATATCATAAACCTAGGTTATAATCATGATAAATTTATGCAAAAAAAAACACATTCTTCCCACATCCCTATACAAATAGTTTCACTACCCCCCCCCCCGATTCCTGAAGTCAACTGAAGTAGAGTTCTGAGATCTTCATTTATTTCTCTTCCTTCTTTTACTTTTTGAAAAAGCTTCATGGCAAAATATCATTTTCCAAAATTCAAAATATATAGAAATACAATGTAAAACTCAACATGATAAGCAATAAATCACAGGAATCTACCCCCAAAACCAAGAGCACACTTTATACACTGTATGTTAGCCAACTTGACAATAGATTATATTTAAAAAAAAAACCAACATGAATTCACAGTATCACAGAGAAGACACTGCTAACATTTCAAGGACATTTAATTGCAGTATAGATATCAAAACTACATGCACACCCCCCACAAAAAGCATTTCTTATTATCTTCATTATCTTAAAATGATCTCATTCTCAAAAAGTGTTGGATAGCAAATTTTTAATTAACAGAAGCCATATTTCATTACTTTAAATTAAAAAAAGTATTCTCAGCCCATCAAAACCTTCCAAATGATTTCCCCAAATATCATTAAAATACTCTTAAACACAAAATTTAACAACCCACCAAGAATTTCTGCATGATATAATGTTTATAAAACACCAATGACCTAATTCTTAAATTCTTAATGAACTCATTAGTATGTATGTTTACATACAGTACAAATGGAATCTGCACATTAACAAATACAAATATCATTTTTCCTTTATACCTCAGGAAATAAACAATAAACAATTGTAACATAAATAATAATATAATGAATTAGATAATAAAAATAAGATCTGAATTGGACCTGAGCTAGCAGAGTCCTTAAGTGCTTCACAGAAGTTATATTACTGGCAGTGTTAAATGTCTAGACTGCAGGGGGAGAGGAGGAAAAGGATAGTGATAATGCATAGCATATTTACACTCCTGTAGGGAGCAGGTGCAATGAGCCTGCAGTGCTCTATACATCCTCTTGCCAGGACTCAAGGGCAGCTGAAGAGTCTTCTCTAGACAACATTTGCAAATTCCTTATAGTTTTGTTTTTAATTTAGGTAATGAGTTTGGATAGTGAATTGGTTAGTCAATTTTTTTTATAAATGATTTTTTTACAAGTGATTACAATGTTTATATGGTGAAAGTCAGCATGGATATATATATTTATATGTACATACACGCACATACACTGCATATATACATATGTATTCTGCTATATAATATGATAGATACCACTTTTTTCACTAATAGTTACTAAAAACATTTTCCATGGCATTAGTTTCCAAATCGCTGTTTTTAAATGTTGAATAGTGCTCCATAATATCCAAATTAATAAATTACTATCTTCCTATTGTTGGCCATTTAAGTTGTTTCCAATTTTCCATTATTATAAACAATGCTTCATTTCTAAATGTCTATGTAAATTTGTGATTATTTTTAAATTATTTACAGTGGAAATACTAGCTTTTCAGGAACAAACATTTTTGAAGCTTTTAATCCGTATTGCCAAATCATTTTCCCGGTAAATTGCTAATGACAGTACCCCTCACACAATGTAAGAAAGTATCCATTTCAAACACCTGTCCAATACTGAACATTTTCTTTTATCATTTTTAAAATTTTTTTAACACTTATTTATTTTTGGGAGACAGGGAGAGATAGAGCATGAGCAGGGGAAGGGCAGAGAGAGAGGGAGACACAGAATCCGAAGCAGGATGCAGGCTCTGATCTGTCAGCACTGAGCCAGACATTGGGCTTGAACCTTGAGATTATGACCTGAGCCAAAGTCGGATGCTTAACTAACTGACTGAGCCACCCAGATGCCCCGAACATTTTCTTTTTAAAAAAACACTTTACCGGGGCACCTGTGTGGCTCAGTAGGTTGAGCTTCCGACTTCGGCTCAGGTCATGATCTCACGGTCTGTGAGTTCGAGCCCCGCGTCTGGCTCTGTGCTGGCAGCGCGGAGCCTGGAACCTGCTACAGATTCTGTGTATCCCTCTCTCTCTGCCCCTCCCCAACTCATGCTCTGTCTCTCTCTCTCTGTGTCAAAAATAAATAAACATTTAAAAACAAAACAAAAAACATTTTACCAACATGATAAGTGATTATGGTGCTCCTGTATTTAAGTGACCATTTCTTTCATTTCTATTTTTGCTAACTTTCTAATTTGTTGAGAATTTATATTTATTGACCATTTATACTGCTTTATTTTATGAATTTTATATTCTTATTGGAATTTTTTGTTTTTTATTTATTTATAAAGGTTTTTGCATATTAAGTGTAATTGCCCATTGTCTTCTTATTGGACAATGTGTTCTTATTGGATTATTTATTGTTTAATTTATTCAAAAAGGTATTTGCATATTAAGTATAATTGCCCTTTGTCTGTCTTTTACATTGTGAATATATTTTCTTTCCAAAGTCTGAGAGATTCCTAAACTCAAGCTATATTCTCACTTACCAAATTAGATCAGTACCATTAGGAGCACTTGCTGGTATATAATGAGCCTCCTCAATTCATTACAGCAGAGAATATATCAAATTTCCCACCTACCCCACCTCTACCTCAAAAGCTTTTCTTATTCATATAGGGTAGGGAACTGTATCTTCAAAGCTGGTCTAGGCATCCCTAGGCCTGCCCTGATTTTCAAGAAAGCCCAATAAGTTTGTCAGGTAGTTCTTACACCCTTTTTTCTGAAACGGTCAAGTCCTGAGATTTCAGTATATTTGGGCCAGGTAAACAGGATTGGCCAAGGTTGAGGCCCTTAAATTGTCTAGGCCTCAGTTTCCTCATCTGTAAAATCAAGTGCATGTTGCAGGTGATTACCAGCATCCCTTTCAGCTCTACCCTTCTGTGGGTCTTAATTAATACCGCAGGTGCCTGACAATAACTTCTCATTAGAGGACTTAAAAGATTCTGTTTGTTTTGAATGCCCAATTCTTTACTAAATGAATAAAACTTGTATTTTGTTTTCTTGATTAGCATTGACATGTTTCTTGCATATTTACTCACTAAGAATTAATTGCATCACTTTGGAAAATTCAAGCCTCTTTATCCATTCATCTATCAATGGACACGTGCTGCTTCCGTATGTTAGACATAAATAATGTTGCAATAAGCATAAGGGTGCATATACCCTTTGTGTTCTTTGGGTAAATACCCCAGTACTGCAATTACTGGATTGTAGAGTAGTTCTATTTTTAACTTTTTAAGTAACCTCCATACAGTTTTCCAGAGTGGCCGCACAGTTTGCATTCCCACCAACAGTGCACAAGTGTTCCTTTTTCTCTACATTCTTGCTAATACTTGTTGTTTCTTGTGTTTTTGATTTTAGCCATTCTGACGGGTGTGAAGTAATATTTCATTGTGGTTTTCATTTTCCTTTCACTGATGACAAGTGATGTTGAACACCTTTTCATGGCTCTGTTGGCCATCTGTAAATTTTCTTTAAAGAAATTTCTGTTCATGTTTTCTGCCCATATTTTAATTGGGTTATTTCTTTTTCTGGTATTGAGTTGTGTAATTTCTCTATATATTTTGGATACTAACCCTTTGTCACATATGTCATGGGCAAATATCTTCTACCATTCAGTACATTGTCTTTTTGTTGTCTCAGTGATTTCCTTTGTTATGCAGAAGGTTTTATTTTGATGAAGTCCCAATAGTTTATTTTTGCTTTTGTTTCCTTATCTCAGGGGACATATCTAGAAAAATGTTGCTATGGTTGATGTCACAGAAGTTATTGCCTGTGCTCTCTTCTAGGATTTTTATGTTTAAGTTCTTACATTTAGGTCCTTAATCCATTTTGAGTTTATCTTTGTGTATAGTATAAGAAAGTGGTCCAGTTTCATTCTTTTTCATGTAGCTGTCCAGTTTTCTCAGCACCATTTGTTGAAGAGACTATCTTTTTCCCATTGCATAGTCTCACCTCTTTTGTCAAAGACTAACTGACCATATAATCATGGGCTTATTTCTTGGCTTTCTATACTGTTTCATTGATCTATGTGTCTATTTTTGTGCCAGTACCATACTGTTTTGATTACTACAGCTTTGTAGTATATTTTGATATCTGGGATTGTGATACTCACACTCCAGCTTTGTTTCTCTTTTTCAAGATTGCTTTGGCTTTGGGGTCTTTTGTAGTTACATACAAATTTTAGGGTTGTTCTAGTTCTGTGATAAATGCTGTTGGCATTTTGATAGAGATTGCATTAAATGTGTAGATTGTTTTGGGCAGTAGAGACATTTTAACAATATCTATTCTTCCAATCCATTCATTTGTCATCCTCAATTTTTTATCAGTGTTTTATAGTTTTCAGAATATAAGTCTGTCACCTTCTTGGTTAAATTTATTCCTGGGTATTTTCTTATTTTTGATGCAATTGTAAATGGGATTGCTTTCTTAATTGCTCTTTTGGCTGCTTCATTGTTAGTGTATAGAATGCAATAGATTTTGGTATATTGATTTTGTATCCTATGATCTTAGAGAATTAATTTATCAGTTCTAGTATTATTTTGGTGGAGTCTTTAAGGTTTTCTATATATAGTATCATGTCATCTACAAAGAGTGAAAGTTTTACTTCTTCCTTACCAATTTGGATGCGTTTTCTTTTCTTTCTTTTTGTTGTCCAATGGTTGTGGCTAAGGCTTCCAGTACTAGAATGGACATCCTTATCTTGTTCCTGACCTTAGAGGAAAAAATTTCGGTGTTTCACCATTGAGTATGATGTTAGCTGTGGGTTTTCCACATATGGCCTTTATTTATGTTGAGGTATGTTCCCTCTAAACCTACTTTGTTGAGGATTTTTATCATAAATGGATGTTATACTTTGTCAAATGCTTTTCTGCATTGGGGCGCCTGGGTGGCGCAGTCGGTTAAGCGTCCGACTTCAGCCAGGTCATGATCTCGCGATCCGTGAGTTCGAGCCCCGCGTCAGGCTCTGGGCTGATGGCTCAGAGCCTGGAGCCTGCTTCCGATTCTGTGTCTCCCTTTCTCTCTGCCCCTCCCCCGTTCATGCTCTGTCTCTCTCTGTCCCAAAAATAAATAAAAACGTTGGAAAAAAAATGCTTTTCTGCATCTATTGAAATGATCATATGGTTCTTATCTTTTTTTATTAATGTGTTATATCATGTAGATTGATTTGTAAATATTGAACCACCTTGCATCCTGGGAATAAATCCCACTTGTCATGGTGAATGATTGGTTTAATGTATTGTTAGATTCAGTTTACTAATGCTTGGTTGAGGATTTTTGCGTCTATGTTCATCAGAAATATAGGCTTATAGTTCTCTTATTTGTAGTGTCTTTATCTGGTTTTGAAATCAGGGTAATGCTGGGTTTCTAGATGAATTTGAAAGTTTTTCTTCCCCATCAATTTTTTGGAAAAATTTAGGAATAGGTATTAATTCTTCTTTAAATATTTGGTAAAATTCACTTGTGAAACTTTCTAGTCCTGGAGTTTGTTTGTTGGGAATTTTTTGGTGAATGATTCAATTTCATTGCTGGTAATTGGTCTATTCAAATTTTCTACTTTTTCTTGATTCAATTTTGGGAGGTTATATGTTTCTAGGAATTTATCCATTTCTTCTAGGTTGTCCAATTTGTCAGTGTATAATTTTTAAGAATATTCTCTTACAAGGCTTTCTATTTCTGTGATGTCCATTGTTATTTCTCTTCTTCCACTCCTGATTTTGTTTATTTGAATTTTTTCTTTCTCTATTTTTTGAAGAGTCTGGCTAGAGGTTTACCAATTTTGTTGATCTTTTCTAAGAACCAGTTCCTGGTTTCATTGATGTGTTCTATTGTTTTTTGTTTGTTTGTTTGTTGTTTGTTGTTTTATTTTCTATTTCAATTATTTCTGCTCTAATTTTTATTATATCCTTTCTTCTACTGCTTTTGGGTTTTGTTTGTTCTTCTTTTTCTAATTCTTTTAGAGGTAAGTTTAGGTTGTTTATTTGAGGTTCTTCTTGCTTCTTGAGGTAGACCTCTATTGCTGTACACTTCCCTCTTAGAACAGCTCTTGTTGCATCCCAAAGATTTAAAATTTTTTTAATCTTTATTTATTTTTGAGAGAGTCAGAGTGTAAGCGGGGAGGGGCAGAGAGAGAGGGAGATACTCCGAAGTCAGGACAGAGCCTGATGTGGGGCTGGAACTCACAGACTGTGGGATCATGACCTGAGCCACCCAGGCACCCCTGCATCCCAAAGATTTTAGACGATTGTGGTTTCATTTTTCTTTGTCTCCATGTATTTTTTAATTTTCTTTTTTTTTAATTTTTTTAAATGTTTATTTTTGAGAGAGAGACAGAGTGTGAGTGGGGGAGGGGGAGAGAGAGGGAGAGACACAGAATCTAAAGCAGGCTCCAGGCTCTGAGCTGTCAGCACAGAGTCTGATGAGGGGCTTGAACTCAAGAACTATGAGATCATGACCTGAGCCGAAATTGGACACTTAACCAGCTGAGTCACCCAGGCATTCCTAATTTCCTTTTTGATTTCTTGGTTGACCCACTCATTTTTTAGTAGCATGTTCTTTAACCTCCATGCATTTGTGCTCTTTCTAGATTTTTTTTCTTGTGGTTGACTTGTAGTTTCATAGTATTGTGGTCAGAAAAGATGCATGGTATGACTTCAGTCTTTTTTAATTTGTTGAAAATTGTTTTTGGCCTAATATGTGATCTATTCTGGAGAATGTTCCATGTACATTTGAAATGAATGTGTATTCTGCTGTTCTAAATATATCTATGAAACCTATCTGGTCCAATGTGTCATTCAAAGCCACTGTTTCCTTGTTGATTTTCTGTTTGGATGATTGGTCCATTAATGTAAGTATTAAAGTCCCCTACTATTTATGTATTACAATTGAAACTTCTGTTATGTTTGTTATTAACTGCTTTAAGTATTTAGGTACTCCTATGTTGGGTGCATAAATATTTACAGTTGTTATATCTTCTTGTTGAATTGTTCTCTTTCTTATTATATAGTATTGTTCTTTGTCTCTTGTTACTGTCTTTGTTTTAAAGTCATTTTGTCTGGTATAACTATTGCTACCCCAGCTTTATTTCCATTTCCATTTTCATGGTAAATGCTTTCCCATCCCTTCACTTTCAATCTGCATGTGTCTTTAGGTCTTGTAGGCAGCATATAGATGGGTCTTAGTTTTTTTATCCATTCCATCATTCATGTCTTCTGATTGGAGAATTTAGTCCATTTATATTCAAAGTAATTATTGATAGATTTCCATGTGTTAATTGTTTTTGGTTGCTTTTGTAATCTTTCTCTGTTTTTTTCTTCTCTTACTGTCTTCTGTCATAATTCGTTGCCTTTCTTTACTGACATATTTGGATTCCTTTCCCTTTATTTTTGGCATATCTATCACATTGTTTTTGATTTTTGGTTACTATTCAGTTTTTATATAACATCTTCTCCATATAGCAGTCTATATTATGTTGATGGTCACTTAAGTTTGAACCCATTCTTTACTCTTTGCCCCTGCCCCCATGTTTTAGGGGTATAGTGTCACACTTTACATCTTTTTATTTTATGAGTTCCTTGACTTATTTTTACAGATATACTTATTTTCCCTGCTTTTGTGCTCCCTACTTTCCTTACTTAATGGTCTTTCCTTTCCACTCACCATCCCCTATAATATTTCTTGTAGGTCTGGTGTAATGGTCATGAATTCCTTCAACTTTTATTTGTCTGGGAAACTCTTTATCTCTCCTTCTAGTGTTAATGATAGCCTTGCTAGATAGAGTATTCGTGGCTGCATATTTTTTCCCTTCAGTACTTTCAATATGTCATGGCACCCCCTTCTGACCTCAGAGTTTCTGCTGAAAAATCAGCTGATAGCCTTATGGTGTTTCCCTTGTATGTAACTGTTTTCTTTTCTCTTGCTGCTTTTAAAATTCTCTCCTGATCACTACTTTTTGCCATTTTAACTATTATGTGTCTTGGTGTGGACCTCCTTGGGTTGATTTTATTGGGGGCCCTCTCTGCCTCCTGGATCTGGATTTCTGTTTCCTTCCCGAAATTAGTGTCAGCTCCATGCTGTTTCCTGCAGGTGGCTTTGTGTTTATGCTCGGAGGTAAGGGAGAAAAATGTCAGCTTTTTTGCGAGAGGTATCTCCCAAGATCTCTGTCCCTCTGACACACTCTCTAAGATCAGTAAATAATTCTCCCTCCCATATGCCCCAGGCTTTTTCAAACTGCTGCTTCTATGTTGTATCTCCTTGGGTTGTTTGTTGTGCTGTTTCTATAAGGTGGGGACTCAGTTTCTTCTCACCTTCTTGTTTCTTCCAGAGCCAACTGAGCCCACTGATTTTTAAAATTCCAGGTTTTAAGTCCTGCTGATTGTAAGAACACACAGAATTCATCCCTTCTGGTTTCAGAGCCGAATGTTATGGAATTCATCTTATTCTTATGGGCTCCCTGGTATAAGGGTCTTTTTCTCTCCCCTCTTGCACCTTCTGCATCTCTCTTTCCTATGAATAGTTCCACAGTTCCATTTAGCTCCAGACTGCATCTCCACCCTTCCTACCCTTTTTGATGTGGCCTCTCTTCTTCATATTTAGCTGTGGAGTTTGTTCTGTCAGTTTTTGAGTTGTTTTCTGGGTTATTTACACTGATATGAGTGTTATCTAGTTGTATCCATGTGACAAGATGAGTTTCTCTGCCATCTTAAATTTACATTTTTAAATGCTGACTTTCATTATTTTATAGAGAATTATAATGAAGGAAGAGATGTTTAAAAATTTAGGAGGCTCTTATAAATTAGTCCAGAAGATATATAATAAGAGTCTAAACTAAGACACTCTAAATACATAATATCCTAATGATTCTAGTGTTTCATTCTTTATGGAATTAAAAAACAATTAGTCTCTGCCATACTGCTACAAAATACCATTAGCTTTGATAAATACCAAGACTATTTCATTTTTTTAAAGTTATAGTTTAACAAGCATTTACCCATCTGCATTACATATCATATCGAATATTATTTCTTCTTTCAAAATAGGCTTAAGGTTTTATTTTCCCCCATACAACTGTCTATTGTAACAGTAGATATATGTGAGTAGGATAATCTAAGAAAATAGAATTGTCTGAACCAGAATTAGAACTATGGGTTTACCTTAGAAATAATTCTTCATTCCTTGTATATTATATCACCTCTGTAATTGTTTTAATGTTGTTTATCTTCTTCTAACATGAACTCTTTAAAAAATTGAATTCCCTCTCTTCATGAGCTGCAGAATCAAAATAATTTCCATTAAAATAAGGTAAACTTTTGGTCCTATCACATTCCTAAAATGCCTTTGAAGATAGTTAGATTTTCCTATGTCTAACTATTCATTCATTGCATTTCTTCCCATAGGATACTAATTCATTTTTTTAAATTCAGATATCAGCATTTTGTGGCATAAACTGAACTCTATCACCATTAGTATACTTTGAGTTGATCATACTCTTAAATTCCTTTATGCAGTGTTGAATAGAATTACTTGTTCCACATCAGTAAAAGCACATCAAGAAAAAGACACTTGACTTCATTGGTCCTCACAATCTTTATTTGAGAAAGGAGGAAGTCAGACCACAGAAACTATAAGCTTTTTTTCCAGCCTTAGCATTGTGTGATTCTACATAAAATCAGCAGTTTCATTAATATTTTATTTAAAAAAAAATATCTGAAATGTGCTTTCAGAGTAAATCATTTTAAAATTATTTTCAAAGATTTTATACTGTTCTAAATACTTCTAAAATAATTTATGTTATTTAATTATTATTGAGAACTTTTTACACTTAACATGTTATAAGTTATTTTAACAAAACACAAAATAAAACAGGGTCCTTGTCTCTATCTGCCTACACCTGATGAGTAAAGAAGCACTGAAATAATTAAAAAGGGGAAAAACTTTATGAATTAAGAAAATTTTGTAGTATAAAGGAGTTCCCAGCAAGGGGATGTATTCAACTGGAGGATTAATGAAGGCTTTATGAAGGTAATGGAATTTGAGACCAAACTTGAAAAATGAATGAAATTTCATTCCAAAGGAGTAGGAAGAGAGAATACATTCTAAGACAAGGAAAGAGTATGAGTATAGCTTGAACTGTTTGGAGATTAATATAATAGTGTAGTTATTTAAAAAGTTAGGGAATATACAGAACTGAAAAAAGACAGGGGCCAGTTTATAGAAGACCACTGTATTAATAGTCATTCTTTTGGTTACACATACAGAAAATTCAGCTCAACCAGAAAAGAAAACGTATTAACTGAAATAACTAAAATTCAGAAGAAGACTAGCTTTACATATGGTTTATTTAATGGATCAAATTTTGCTCCCAGGAGACTGACTAGACTATTTCTCCCCCACGTTAATTTTCTTTCCAATTTTAGAGTGCTAGATGCTGGCAGATTCAAGCTTACATCATTAGTGCATCCAGTCCAAAAGAATCAGTCTGCTCTGAAATAGTCCCAGAACTGAGTCTATTTGCCCTGGTTGACTGACTTGGATCAGATGCCCAGCCCCAGCTGTGACCAGTGGGTATTAAAGGCACTGTTTGCTCAGCCAGGGTCATTTGTTCCACACCCAATGCCTCATAGTAAAATGTTTTCCACCACACAAATGGGCAAGAGTGGGGAAGAGAGAGTTCCTCAAAGCAGAGACAGTTCTTCCTCCCACTAGAAGAAGATATGGCTTTGGGTGGCAAACTATATTCCATGACTATGAATAAAAAGCTAAAGTTTTAGATATTAGTAGGCAATAGAAAACCAATAAGGTTTTTGAACTGAGCAGTAAATATGATCAATGCTGCTCTTTATGAAATTGGTCTGGCTGCAATGAATATGACTGGCGTGGGAGATGGGTGGAGGTGATAAAAGTAGCCTTGAGACTGGTAACAAGTTTAAAGAGTCTGTGGTAGGATGGCGGTAGTAAGAGTAGTAAGGAAGAGTCAAAAGCAAGAGACATTTCTGGGGTTTTTGCAAATACATTTTTCACCAGGACTAGGAAATTCTGAAAAGTACATTTAATATTAAATGCAATATTGGATTGCTGAAAGAATATTGTCATAAAGAAAAAACAAATGTAAATTATTTTAGTGTAATTTCCTAAATTGGTTTAATAGGAAGCCCAACTCTGAAGCCTCCAGCTTGTTTATTCATTTGGAAGAACATTGCTGCCATCTCCTAGTCACCAGAGTCCATGTACTTTTCTTCAATCATAATTCCCCCTGGCAGCCTGGGGTCTGCTGTGTGGGCTTCCAAAATTCTTTCCAGGTCTAATGCCCTGAACACCAGTTAATCCCATTCAATGTGTCAAAGACACAGAAAGGGCAAGTGGGCAAACTTTAACAAAATGTTCCTCCTTCTGATTGAACAATAAAAACCAATTAGTCATTTTAATTTGGGTCTACAGTTTTTTGACTTTTGTTCTCTCCTACACCATCTTTGAGCAGCAGGGTTTGAATTGTACAGATTAAAAAAGAATGGTTGAATCACCACCAAAAGACTATTATTAATGATTTTTTTAAGTCCACAAGCATACTGACATCATCATTATTACTCAGCTTTTTAAAAGATTTAATAATACTGAATTTTCAATAGGCATTTAAAATGCATGAGGATTCACTTATTAATAAAATTTAACTTGATCAATACAAAATGTATTCTGCTACCACTCAACTCTTTAATTTAATTATAATGATTAAAACTAAAAGCAGTATTAGCACATTTCTTGCTGTAAGAAAGCTGAGTGTGCTATGATTTTATGTCAAGTCCTCTGGCCACTGAAAATACAGTGAGATTATCTTATAAATAGAAGAGAATATGCATTGTGCTTTTCTCTTGCTACTGATGTTGCTCATGACTGTCATTGCAAAAGGCAAGAGCTAGCTTTGCCATACACTTACATCAACAAATAAACCACCTAGGCCACAGTTGCTGCTCAAATTTGATAGTACATACAAAGAAAGCACTTGGGGTTCTTGTTAAAATGCAGATTCTGATTCAGCAGGTCATGGATGGGGCCCAAGAGAGTCTGCAGTCCCAGGAGACTGATGCTACTGGTCAGTAGACCACACTTTGAGTAGGAAGGGTCTTTGAATTTAAAATGAGACTTATTTTCTGGAACTGGGACCTGGTATTAAATCATGCCCGTTTTAGGCTGCAAAACAACAATATGAAAGGAATGAGATGTAAATTATCTTTGTTTTCTTCAGATGCATTGCATGCCTTAATAATATGAATTACTTTGAGTTTGAGTTTAGCTGGGCAATCATAGCCCAGCCACTTCTAAGTCTGACTGTTGCTAATGGTGGTATTAAGGCCAGTGAATTCTATACCTGTGTACAGGTCTGGTTAGAAAAGATTCATTAGTAACCATTCTTTGCACAGTGTGTACAGAGACTTTATTTTGCTTCCTATGATGGTATTGTTTGAGCTTGACACATATTACCAATTCATCTTCAAAGCTGTTTTTCCATGATTCTAATTTTTAATATGAAAACTAGAAAATCCTGTGAAAGGTCAAATAAAGCATTTAGATGTTTGGCAGAGTTTTCCATTTTTATTCAAATACTTCTGGTAATCCAAGTGGCAGACACATAGGTGTTGCCACTTGTCTTTGTTCCAAAAGAACCACACCTTTTCCAAACTGCTGTATCTCTGGTTTGTTTGCCTTATGTCAGTTTACCTTATGATTCCCTGGAGTGAACAAGATTACACAAAGAGATACTTTCTCACCATTACTGAAATCAGAGGATAGAGAAAGTTATGCACATTTTCTCCTTTCAAGATCTTTTAAAAACCACCTATTTGCAATTCGTAGCAAAAAAGATTTGCACAAATATAATTATATTATGATTCAGCTTTTTGTTAGGTGTATCATAAAATCCTTAGCGTTCACTGGAATACAGTTCATACCTGCTTTATCTTATGGATTTTCTACTGGTATATCTATTTGCACATGAAAGTTTCTTTTTTGCACCAAAACACCATATTACTTAGCCAAAATCCTAAATTTGGATGGCAGTTTTTGGTCTAACCAAATAAGATGTATAAATTGCTAGCTGGTTCTGTGAATCAAAAGTATCTTGAAATACTGACACTTGGATTAATAGTCAAGTTTTTGCTCACAAAGCTTTTATTTATAAGCTGTGAAGGAACTTTCTGTGCTGTGAAGAGGATTAAAGTTCAAAACTGAAGGGGAAATATTTGACTAGAAGAGGTTAGATGTAAACTTTTAGAGAAGGGAAATGGGAAGTTGTGGAATCTCTGTAGAGGTTTGTTTATTTATTTATGTATTTATTTATTTATTCATTTAAAGAAAAGTCTAGGTAAGTTTATCTTTCTGGGATGATATGGTCTTATTCATCAATGTATTTCTGCTTTAGCACAGCACTTGCACATACTAAGTTCTTAATATGAATGAAAACAGGGATGCCTTCACAGATTCACTTAAATTCCTGAGATTTGTGAATGTAGGGAAAACTAAATGAGTTACTTAGGTTTTTAATAAATTATATACATTTGGGGTGCCTGGGTGGCTCAATTGGTTAGGCATCTGACTCTTGATTTTGGCTCAGGTCACAATCTCACATTCATGGGATCGAGACCCGCATTGGGCTATGTGTGGAGCCTGCTTGAGATTCTCTCTCTCTCTCTCTCTCTCTCTCTCTCTCTCTCCCTCTTCCCTACTCTCTCTCTAAAATAAAATTTAAATTAAAAAAAAATTTTTTTAATGATATATTGAGTTTTATCTCCAACACTAGGTAGTTGCCATGCTGTGATGGCTCCTTGAATCTGTCATAAGATAATAGGAAGCATAGAATGGATTGGAATAGTTTGGCTCCACTATTACTTCATAGAATTCTAGCACCTTCAAATCAAACAGAAGAATTTCCCCAAGATTTTTATACCAATATGCTAGCATTTTACAATAAATATTTCCCTTCTTTTAAATTTGTAGAGCTTGACATCTCAGAAAATGGTCACTCATCTTCTCTGGAATGGAAAAAAGTCTGTTTACATAATCATATATGGTGGCTTATAATTTACAACTCCCTTTGCATGCATTCAGTCCTCAGCAGCCCTGTGTAGTAGGCTGGGAAGATATTTGCCTTACTTCAAAAATGAGGAAGTAGGGGTACCTCGGTGGTCCAGTTGATTGAGCATCTGACTTCGGCTCAGGTCATGATCACAGAGTTTGTGAGTTCTAACCCCACGTGGGGCTCTGTGCTGACAGCTCAGAGCCTGGAGCCTGCTTCATATTCTGTGTCTCCCTCTCTCTCTGTCCCTCCCCTGCTCATGCTCTCTCTCTCTCTCTCTCTCTCAAAAATAAATAAACATTCAAAAATTTTTTAAATGAGGAAGTAGAGAATTAGTATACTTGCTTAAAAGAGCAGTGAGGTAGGGAAATGGAATTAGCATTTCTGCCTGCAGACTCCTATCCAGTTCTCTGTCCTATAAAGAACAATAAGACAGGTGGTACTTTACCTTTTACAGTTCCTATGAACATGTCTCAATTTTCAGGATAAAACCATGAGTTTGTCATGCAGGGTTTGGATATAAAAAAGCTGAAGTCTAAAGAGGGTAAAGGATATTTCCCAAAGTTAACTATTGGTGGAATCTAATAGGAATCCACATCTCCTGCCTTTAGAAGTCTTAATCATTTTGTGGTTGGTTGGTTGGTTGGTCAGTCAGTCCATTGTTTTTGGACCACAGACGTATTGGATTAGATTAATCATTTCTTTGATTTATGCCACTCTTTCCTCACTAGTCCATGCATAGCTGTGTTTTATTTATATAGCAATTTTTATCGGATAATACACATCCGTGAGTCACCACCCAACCTAATAGCTAAGACATTGACAATTAACCTTCATATAAAATGCCTCCCCATTTCTTTCCCCTGTTTCTCTTTCCCTAGGATCACCAATATTCTGAATACTATATTCCATATAGTACATGATATATATTTATGTTCTTAGGGAGTTGATATATTTTTTAACTTTATGAAAGGTATATCATACTATATGCACTATTTGGGGGATTATATTATGTTGTATATAACTTGGGGGGCCGGTTGCTGTGTAATTGGAGATCTTATTACCTAACAAAACTAGGTAGTCACAGTATACATATACATATACATATATGCACATGTATATATTGTATATATATTTATAATGTAGAAGCTACATAAAACTATCCAGTGTCTTTAACTTGAGATATATCTAAATGCACTCTACCTGTATATTACATACTAAAGATCCATTCATTCAACAAATATTTTTAAAGTACCAACCATGCGGCAGGAGGTATATTGTGCTGATACATCCGTGCAAAAGCAGATACACTCCTCTCTGATCGCATGGAAATAACATTGCATAGAGAGAGACAGACAATAAATAAAATATGTAAAATACATGGGATATTAGATGATGTTAAGTGCTAGGGAAAAAAACAAATCATGGAAGGCCTCTAGGGACTGGGGTTTGGAATTTTAAATAGGGTGCTCAAAAATGAATTGAGGGTGGGGTGAGTGGGGCGAGTCTTTATTCACTCAATGATAGGGAGGTAACTTGTGAGAGCTAAATCAGAACAGAAGTAAACTCAGGGACACCTGGGTGGCTCAGTTGGTTAAGCCTCCGACATGGGCTCAGGTCATGATCTGAGGACCGTGAGTTGGACTCCCGCATGGAGCTCTGTGCTGACAGCTGGGAGCCTGGAACCTGCCTTGGATTCTGTCTCCCTCTCTCTATACTCCTCCCCTGTTCGCTCTTTCGCTCTCTCTCGCTCTCTCTCTCTCTCTCAAAAATGAATAAACATTAAAAAATTAAAAAAAAATAAAAGAACAGAAGTAAACTCTTGGGAAACCCCCACGCTCAGCCCATTATGTCTGTGCGATGACAGGCTCAGTCGGTATGGATGGCCCTGGAGACACAATGCATTTTCCTCCCACTTTTCTTACATCTGACCATCTACTGTGCCGGAATCTCCGTGCATGAGGCCGCCGCACCTGAACGCCTTGCGCGACCACCACTCACGGGCACTTTGCCGGCCGCGTGCATGAATCGCCTTCGGGCCTCTCACGGGCCCGCCGGGAACGCGCGCGCGTGCCCGGCCCCGCGGCCTCTCGGCAGAGACGCGGCCGGGAGGGCGGCGCGCGCCCCGCTCGGCAGCTGCTGCGGCGGCTGGTGTGGGCGCTCACGTCAGGGTTGGGAGGAGAAGGGGGTTCGTGACGAAGATAGAGAGACATGAGGCAGCCCGGCAGGAAGCGAGAGAGTTCGGTGGAGGAGTGAGTTTTAGAAACGCCCGGCGAAGCAGGACCTGAGCCTGCGGGTGAGCTTGGCCGCCTGGGCTCCTCATCTCCTCCGCGCGCTCTCCTGTGTCCGCTTTCAGCACCCCGAGCGGAGAACAGTTCCCGGCAGCGTACAGAGCGGCCAGGGGGCCACAGTGGCCGGGCTACCTGGAGCCTTCCACCCGGCTCAGGGGCACCGTCTGAGAACACACTGTGCACGCCGTCTTCTCCCCTCTGTTGGTGTGCAAGTAAACACGAGGGAAAGCATCCGGCGGCCTCAGGGAGCCCTGAAGAAGCCGAAGCAGAATGTACCAGGGACACATGCAGGTAAGACATTTCCACCGAACTGGAAAGAAATCTTGGGGGGCTAATTTAAGAGCAAGGTGGCTCACTAAGTTATTGTGGTCAGGCGCTGCCTTCACACAGTTCAACAAGTGAAGTGGTGCAACATGACCATGACATTTCTGTCCAGTAAACTAGACAGGTTTCTGAGGGTGGGAGAAAGGGAGGAACGACCTCGGAACTTCGATTGGGGAAGTTTGTTTTCTGTGCATTCCCTGAGCCTGTTTCTTTAAACAAGATCAAGGAATCCAAACAGAGGAAACCTGGAGATGACTGTGTTTCCGTTGTAATCCTCTATTGATGCAACTCGGCATGTATGTCAACTGAAGGGCAAACAATAATAGAAAGACAAAGCTTTTCCTTTACCATCTGCAAAGGTTTCTTGACAGTTAGAACACTTTGCCACTTTTGTATAATTTTTTAAAGTGATAATTTTTTAAATGGTTTGTGCTGTATTTTCCCCCTTCAGAGAGTGGGACATTGTCACCTATCTCTACAGTCACAGGATGACTTGGGAGGATGAATTTCAAACATATGTCCAAGAGACTCTAATGTTTTTCAGGGAAGATGCTGCCTCTGGTTGTTAATGCTCATCTGAGCTGAGCCTCTGCTTCTCTCTGATGCACTCTACTCTCTTGGGAAAAATTATTTTAACCTTGACTTCAGTTCTCATTCACATGGTTGGTTCTTCCTTACAAAGGCAGCTGTACACTTTGGGGGGAAAAAAAATACTAACTCAGCTTCTGAAAGTATGAACTGAGCTCTTTTTGCTGTTCTAAATGCTTTAGTCATCAGGTTTGATGTTTGGAGTTCCTTTCCATTCCAAAGATGGTCAAATATAGTCATCATATGTGGTATCTTCACACTAGTGTAACATGTGTGAATATTGACGATGTTGCTTCTGTGTCTTTGGAGCAATTGAAAATAGGTAGATATGTTATTGCATTCATAATTTAGTATTACCAAATATTTAATTTCTAAGTCTGTGGGGGAAATTCTCTTAGACTGTAATTTATTTTTATATAAAACGGTATAATCAGTGTCATAAGTTTTGTAAGATTTCTGAATCAGCGCTATCAGAATTCCAAAACCATTTCCCATATTACTGACATCATCCTGTTTGAAAATTATTAATGGAATTCTATCACAGTTGATGGACAATAGTCACTGAAGTATATTTCTAAGTATATATAATAGATATGGTCTACATGTTTCTTATTAAAGCTACGTTAATTGGAAAGTTTAACAACAAAGGAGCATTCAAACATTCAGAAATGTTGAATTCAGACTGCTGAAAAAATTAACAAAGGATCATTACTATAGTTTTATGTTTCATATGTCCCTAAGAATGATACTTACAATTTTCTACATTATCTATTTATTATCCCTAAGCAGTTTCTTCACTGGAGTAAAGTAGGAAGGTTTTACTGAATAGTGTCAATCTTCAGAAAATTGCTCATTCACACAAAATTCACAATTGGTTACTTGGGGAATTTACAAAAACTTTTCACATTATTTTTTTGTTGTTTAAAATATGTTTTTGTGAATGAAGAATTGAAGCAACAGTCTGGTAAATCCAGGCACCCAAAAACAATTCTAACCCAGTTTTCTGAATATTTAAAGGGAGGATGTTAGTGAAACTTGAATCACCCAGAACAATGTCTGAGGGTTTCATTTTACTTTGGAAGAATAAACAATATGTAAGATTTTGCACATGCTCCCAACTTCACTTTTTTTTTTTTTTTTTTTTGCTTGTGCACTACTGTAACAGCAAATATGATGGCTTGCAGTAAAACTCACAAATCTTTGCTGCCAAGCTTAACTTGAAAACATTACTAAATAAAGACTGTAATCAATATGCTTGCCAAAATTTCAGAGCACAATACTTTTTTTCCCTATTTACTATTGACCATTAATGCTAAATATAAAGCTTCTATGGCTTTAATAGTGTAGTAGCTATTAAATGATATATATGATCATCTGAATAGGATTTCCTCTTCCCCAGAAATAATGCCTATTACAACCTGATTTATAATATTTGCTTACATTTGAAAAGGTCAGTCTCATTTCCAGAGAATAGTTTTGAGCCTGTAGACAAAATCTCCATTGTGCTGATATATTCAGGGTAAATAAAGAAGCCTTCCTTATCAGAGATAGCACCATCTTTCTGTGTGTCCCTGATGGTAATCACAAAGGAGCAGACATATAGCCCAAACACTCCAAAATTTTAATTTTTAATTTTTTAATTTGTGATTAAAAATCTGAATATTTGTTTGGTAAATTGGGCTAGGAATGAGTAGATTTACTAACACTTCTGCCAACTTTGGAGTTCATTTGAAACACTGGTGTTACTTGGCTGATATCTTAAAATGAGAGTGAAAAAAAACATTTGCAGTCATTTGCTGTGCCTTCTAATTCTTCTCTTTTCTGTAGAGATTCTAAAATAAAATGTTTGTAAATAGGCAGTCTTGAGTGGGGAAGGTATTCACAAGAAGCCTTAAAAAATAGTTTAATTTAAAAACTCCTGGAGTGCCTTTGTTTTTACAACTAAATGATTTTGTAAATAAAATCTATTAAGTCTTTCACATATAGCTAATTTTCCAGTTTACCATAGAACCTGAATTCATTTTAGAAGCCACAGACTTTCAAAAGCATACTCTGCTAGCACCTTTGAAGATAAAAGTTGACATCCATTGTAGATAGATAAAGCAGAGCATGGCAGCATATATTTCTTGGTTTCATAGTAAATGCCACAGGTATATTTCTTAGGAGCAGGGCCCTAGAGTTGCACTGTTTTCCAAGTGCCTCACTAGTTATTTCCAAGGGGAATTTATCACCCAAGCAACTTAAGCAAAGCTCGTTTCCTTAGTGACTATTTTAGATTTACTTTTTTTTTTCCTTTTGACCAAGAGGGCCAATGGTGATTAAATATATTTTAGAATCAGTTCAGACCAAACTCTTTATTCCTATTAGATACCCTTCAGTCTTTTAATCCTTTCAATACCTCTGTATGCTCTGTACTGCAATGCTTATTTGTACATGTGCATGTGAATTAACAGTGCCAATTAGAGCAAAATAATTACATGTCTCTGAATATTTCCTTAGCCAAACTTTTTTTTTCTGGGAAGGTATAAATATAGACCAATGTAATTTCAATTTTGAACTGAGGGTTTTTTTTTTTTTAATGAAGCATCCTCAGTAATGCTTTTGTTATAAAAGAAAATTATTTCAGAAGGCAGTCAAACAAAAAATCTAATTGTAATTGTAACTGATCTTCATTATGAGCCTTCCAAACCAGACTTTTTTTTTATTTACTTAAGCTGGCTAAGGAAGCATTCCACATCCTCTGGCTTCACAAGACATTAACTAAAGAAAATTTAAGTGACAATAATTGTAAGATTATTAACAGCTCTAAAGTAGCCGTTTTATTTGTTTTCCCCAAAGGAGTTTTGTGTTTGTATTTATTTTTGACATTACTTAGCTTAAAAAAAAATCTTCATGAAGGGGAACAGGTTGGGTAACATGAATTATGCTAATAAAGTAGATCTGGCCACAGGAGATTCATTTAGTTTCACTAGAAACAACAAATATAAGAAGCCAATCCAAGATAAGATTATAAAATGTTATTTCAACATCTGTAATAGTAGTTTGTCATAATTGAGACCCTCAAGCAAAACTGTAAACTAAGTAATATTTGTCATGGGTATTTCCACTTCTCTAGAAGATCCATTTTCTCTTCCTTGATGCCACCATTTTCTATCCTATGTCATTCCCTTTATCAACCTTTTGCTAACAAAGATATAATTAATACTAATACACCACATATACACATACACACACCCTGCAGTGGTATTTGCATTTTCAGAGGAGAGTCTTTGAAGATTAGCTTGCTGGAGGGGATGTTTTAAAGAAAATGAAGCAATGCTGACCTGAGACTGGGGTTGGTTGTTTTGGTCAGATGTAGCTGCTGCCTTTCCCTTTCCCCCATCTCAAATGGCACCTGCCCAACCTCCTCAAGGTCTTCCTATGAATGATAATCAGCATTAATACTCATTTATTGAATGAATGTATAGTCTGAAATAGTATTAACTAGAATTCTGCTGAAGGAAATGCATGTACAGTGGGGCTCATGCTCAAATTATGACACAAGCTCCAGCAAGATGTTGAAGTGCTTTCTGATATATTTATAGCAAATCATGCTTGATATGGGAGTAATAGTGAGCTTCTAACACTTAAAATTATAATACTTATGGTATAATATTGATTAACCTGAAAATATCATTCCCCAGTCATACTGGCCAACAGTTTATATAATACACTTACTAAAAGACACACAATATGTTCTTCTGAGATTTTGTTTATGGTTTATAAACATTCTTCCTAAAAACACATGTTTTAAGGAAAAAACCTCCAGCACATGAATGTTTTGATTATAACACATTTTAAAGTAAAGACTAAGAAAAAGTTAGAAGAGAACTTGTTAATTTTAAAATCTTGAATC
Source organism: Leopardus geoffroyi (assembly GCF_018350155.1). NCBI lineage: Eukaryota > Metazoa > Chordata > Mammalia > Carnivora > Felidae > Leopardus > Leopardus geoffroyi. The sequence continues at coordinate 87,155,008 of NC_059333.1, forward strand.
TCTAGTATTACTACAGCCAACCTAGGAAACATTAAGGTGTGATGTATCATGCAGTCAAAACATCTGGCAGTCTCCTTTTTCACACTTTTCATTGAGATCACATGTTGCCAACACAGGCATAAGCTAGAGCTGTTTAAAGGTTTTATATTCTAGAATTAACTTCTTGATGCACCCATGGAATAACTAGTGTGCATTTCCTGCATTACAAGTGAAGGTAAGCCCCACTTTAATGTTTCCTTATTAAGAGACTTAAGTCCAATCTGAGTGTTTTGTGACATCTAAACATGCTATAATTTCAAATACACTGATAGAGGAAGTGGGGTTGCCAAGTTTCTGAAAATGTATCACCTTTTTATAATTAAGAATTTATTTACTACAGCATGTAACCCACGTATCAGGTACCAAGACCAAAGTGCTATGAACTAAGGGTTACATTTCTGTTAATGACCCCTTCCTTCATCTCCACCTCACCCATTTCCACCCCTCTTCCCTGTGCCATCTCCTTTACTAAGGAAACCAAATTGAAAACTTCTTTCCCCATTCTATTCAGAAAGATTTTTGTGTTTTATATATTAGCATATTATACAGGAAGATAGTTAATACCCTATTGGTTAAATATCCAGATCATTGCTGAGTGTTGAGACCTCAGAGTATAATAGAACACACTGCCAGTGTTGTCTTAGTATGTCATTTTTGACTGATCTTTATAAGTGCCAGTATACTACTTCTATTGAAACTCCATTAGATAAATGACCATTATTGTTCTCCGTGTGAAATTTTACTAAAATGATCATTCCTATGTATAATTTTTAGGCAATCACTGTTAGAGATTGCACAGATGAAAAAAAAAGTGAGCTCATTTAGAGAGGAAGAGGCTAGTTATCCACCATTTCATTCAAGAGTAACACATAGAAGCTTGCCAGCAGCTCTGAAATGGGGGGAACCTGAGCCAAGTGGGAGAATTTGCATTGAAGGTGCTTACAGAACTCCCCCAAACCCCTGCTCATGCATAGATTCCTCTGAAAAACAATAAAAACAACAACAACAACAGGAAAACCCTGCAAGTGGGACTTGGTGTAGTGAAAAAAAATTTTTTTCCAAATAGAATGCCATATGGTGATCTATAAAGTCATGAAGATTCCAAGAGATGATTGGTGTTGTAATGCCAGAAATCTACCTAGGTAACCACAAAATTCCCACTCTCACACACCCTCTTAAAATTTGTGTATTTTTTAAAGCAACTGGTATGGTAGAGGAATTCAAACCATTTTATATGATTAATTATTGAAGGAACTGGAGATGTTTAGTTTGGAAAGTAAAGACTCAAAGAGACCGCAATGACTCTATATAAATGCTTGAAGAATCATTATGCAGGAAGAGGCTAGAATTGTTCTGTATGGTCTTGAGGGTTAAAACTGGTATTGTATCAGGGTGAAATGAAAATTCCTGTGATAATAAAAAGACCCTGGATACATTACCCAGTTGCTACTGAGTGAGATGCCTGTTTGGAGATGGACAAAGCCTAGAACGAAGGGAAGAGAGCTGAAGGTAGGCATGGGTCCCTGTGCACACACAAGCTTCTGTTCCTAGGCCATTATGCCTTGTGGGAAAAAATCCAATAAAAAGCACCATAAGATGGTATATGTGTTTGTGTGTGCATGTCTGTTGTCGTGCCAAAAATAGTTATAGTCGAAGTAATGATCTAAAATAATCAAAATTCATGATATGCTGGGGGATTAATTCATGGCTACCTAGAAGTAGACAGAGCCATGCCAGTAGGCAAAATGATCAAAAGTAGTAAAAGGTCAGAAAATATGGAAGCTCTTTAAGGAAAAAAGAGACAGGAAAACATTTAAACATCGTGAGAAGACGAAGCTGCTGGAGTTGTGAAACATCTTTTTACCTCCTTTCACATGGGTGTTAACTGTAACATGCATGCTTATACTGAATAATATCCTTTGGTCACATGGGAATGTAACATCTGATTGGTCAGGTGATTATGTGCACATGAAACACTTGGGAGTTTGTTGGAAATGCAGAATTTCAGTTCCCACCCCAGACCTACTGAATCAGAAATGAAATTCCTCAAGATACCCAGTGATATATATATATATATATATGTATATATATGTATGTATATATATATATGTATATATATGTATGTATATATACATACATACACATATATATGTATGTGTGTGTGTATATATATATATATATTTTTTTTTGATGTTTGATTTGAGAAGCACTTATCTGAAAACATTTACATGGAGAACAAGGCCTGATTTGTTGCACTGAGACCCTAGCAAAAAGCTTGATTCTTGGGTAGCTTTCTGAGATCACAGAGACATGATGGTGTCCCTGACAGAGGGGCTGATAAAAGCAACTATCACAATTATGTTTGAATAGAGTTTCCTCCTTATATCAGTATCATAACCTCCACCCAGTTGGTTGTAGTTTTTCTGTCTGGAGAAAACACAAAAAACCTATTATATTCCACTTGAATAAAACAAACCTTCAAGTAGCTAGAGAATTATCATGTCCTCATCCCATTAAATCTTTTCTTCTCCAAGATAAACAACCCAGTTCACTCAATAATTTTTCATGATGACATTTTTGATGTTTTAATGGCTCCACGAAAGTATGGCCCTCTGAGCAAGATACACTACTCAAGATGTGACCTGACCAATGCCAAGCCTGTGAGACTGTTTAACTCTTGGAAAAAACATCTATTCAGACAGCTTTACGATCTCTAGACTAAATTGTTCTCCAAATTGTTTTGATATTTCTATTCTCTGAATAACTTGGGAGTTATCTCACAGTTGCTAATCTTTATACCAGAATAATCTTGGATCCAAATGTCCTCATTAGAATATTCTAGGTTAACAGTTCCTTATGTCTCCAACAATTGCACTCATGTTCAGTTTTGGGGTCATAAAATCCTGAGTTTGAAAGACTCTTGAAAGTGTTGTGTTCAACCATCTCATTTCACAGACGATGAAATTAAGGTTCAGAAAAGTAAAAAAATTGCTCACAAAGTCCTACACAAGTTAGCAGAGCTAGCACTTGAGGGAAAGCTGCCTTCCCCCAGTGTGCTATTTCCATTAAACTATTTTTCTTTATTTCGATATTTATCACAAGCAAAAAAAATCTAAGTGAAAAATAAACAGTATAATAAACTGCTCAATATCCCCAAATATCTTGGTGTTTAGCATTTAGTCACAAAAATTGATATTTTTCTGCTTTTCAGTTTTAGTCTATTTGATATTTTATATATTCAGTTTGGTAGTCATTTGGTTGACAGTGGAAGAAAGTCTGATCTGTGCAAGTGTTTTAAAAGTGGAATGAGGCACGGTGAAAAGTTGTATCATTTGTTAAAGGTGTTTCTCCTTGAACTGACTTGATTGACCATTTGAGTAAACTGGTTGGAGTCTTGGTGGTTTGATAGGTTCTTGGAATTAGCTGCCTAAATATACAAGTTAATCAGCCTTGGGGTTCTTAGCTATAAGCATTGGAAACCAACTCTGGCTCATTTAAGCAGAAAGGGGATTTATGAAAAGTATATATTGACAATTAATAAACATAGGAGGAATGATGAAAATCAAAAAATCACCATTTTGCAATCCTCATAGTAAAAATTGATTCAAGCAAGAATGATAAATGGATGCTGAATCTGAGCTGAAGAAGGGGGCAGTTCGAGGAGAAACAGGACATTTATATAACATCAAAATATCAACCATCTAAATTACAAGAGAAAAATATAATAACTTTTCAGTGAAGAAATTGGACAACATCCTAACTAAGTAATCAAAATCAACATCACCAATATGGTAATCATCTGCATATTATCTCTGGATGTGATGCCCTGAGAAGGACACAATATCACTCATATAATATTACTGCTAAGAATTAGCAACTTGAATCTAATCATGAGAAAATCTCAGACAAACCCCAAATGAGGGATATTCTATAAAATAAACAGATTATTTTTCGAATGTGTCAATATCTTGAAAAACAAGGAAAAACTGATATATTTACACATTAAAAGAAGACTTAAGAGATATGACAAGTAAATGCAATATATGATCCTGTGTTGGATCGTGGACTGGGAAAGAAAATTGTTATAGAGCACACTGTTGGCATAATTGAAATATTAATATAGACTGGAGATTAGATTAATATTAGTGTTACATTTCCTGAATTTGATAACTAAACTGTGGCTGAGTAAGAGAATACCCTTGTTTTTAGGAAATCCATGCTGCAATATAAGGAGGTAAAGGGGCGTAGTGTATGTAACCTACTCTAAAGTGATTTAGAATAATGTAAATAATACTATGTATAATATAATTACATAAAGAGAGTGGGAGAGAGAGAAACAGAGAGAGAGAAAGAAAAATATAGGAAATGTTAAGAATTGGTAAATCTGGGGAAAGGGTGTTATGGAAGTCCATTGTTCTATACATGCAGTTTTTTTGCAGCTAGATATTTTTTCAAAATAAAAAGTTTCTAAAAGTGTTTTTTGGGGCGCCTGGGTGGCGCAGTCGGTTAAACGTCCGACTTCAGCCAGGTCACGATCTCGCGGTCCGTGAGTTCGAGCCCCGCGTCAGGCTCTGGGCTGATGGCTCAGAGCCTGGAGCCTGTTTCCGATTCTGTGTCTCCCTCTCTCTCTGCCCCTCCCCCGTTCATGCTCTGTCTCTCTCTGTCCCAAAAATAAATAAACATTGAAAAAAAAATTTTTTTAAGTGTTTTTTTTAAGTACATTGGAGCACTCACAGACTTCTAGAACTAGGCTTGGGATGGAGAGACCAGGCATCAGGCAGGGCACAGCCTCAGTCAAACCTCAAACCAGGCTAGTGCAGACCCCACTGCTGTCCTCACAGAAAAGAAACCTCAGTTTGCACCCTTATACCCTAGACTTGGGCACTGGTTCAGCTGCTCCTCACTGCTGCTGCTTCCATGGAAACCCCTGTTGGATCTTCAGCTGCTCCCCCACCCATTTCCAGGATGAATTCTCTACTGTGACTGCTTCTGTGTGCCCCGAAAATCCCAATTCAAAGTGGGGACAGATGTGGCTGGTTGGTGGAGCTGAATCACACATCCATACCCTATTTGCAAGGTAGTTTGGAAAAGTGCATATCTGCTTACCACCAAGACTCCAAAGGTAGGCGATTTTCCAAATACAGAGTTTATTTGGGAAAGTTAAAAAAAAAAAGTCAATGCCCACTATTACATGTTATAGATATTGCTTGAAAGTAAAATAGATGCCTCTCTATATTGACTTGACTAAAGTTGAGTCTGCCTTCAAGGAGAATAGTTAAAAGAAAATAATTTTCTTTAAGCTTTTGTTTGGTGCTGCCTGCTATTACATGCAGGCCTATAGAATACAGTAAAACTAGAATATATTGGTTTATGAAATCATGCAGCAAAGAAAAACAGAATGATCCCTCCATCATCCATCAATGTCCATCTACTGCTCACTCCTATTCTTTTTGAAAAATTGGAAAGAGCTCTGTGAAGAATTTAGTAATTAATCGGGGAATTAAAATACATATCATGTACTTTAGTGATAAGAACATTTTTTTCTCGATATGCAGGAATTTAAAGTGGAAAACTGGACACGTTAGTGTTTCATATTCAAAGGATGATTATAATAAAAATGCCCTGTGTATTTGAGTCTTTAATTACTGATATGCAATCTATTATATAAGTCTTTAGTAAGATATATGTAAGACAAAAAAAAGTGTTCTTAAGCTTGAGGCAAGATTAAATGAAAATAGAAGCTTAGAAATATAAAAGTCTTTGGAGTTCATATAGCACAACTTTGTCACTTCATATATGAGGAAAGTGAGGGCTAGGTCTTGATGGAATTAATTGCCCCTCCTCAAAATGGAAAAAAAGTATGCTGAAAGCCTTTTGATGGCATGTATCATACATCACTTAATAATCCTCATACCTGAAGAGGCACAACATACTTGTGCTCCAGGATCAGACAGCCCCAAGTCCAAACCCTGGCTTCCCTAACATATTGTCTGTGTGATCTTGCTCTAATAATGTACCTTCTCTAAACCAATAAATGTACCCATACATTGTGATGACTTACTCAGGATTAGCTCTTTTGTTTTTATGGAACTGGCAAAGTGTTTTCTATACATTGTGTGTGAAGGAAGAGGTTCTGCCATAGCAGTGCCTGTCATAATTGGTTGTCTGCAGTAGTGGCAGACGCTTGATTTTCTTGTTCTCTCACTGTGCTGCATGTCTTTTTCATTTCCCCATCCCAAACGCTTGCCTTCTGTACACTGAATATTTACTCATCCTTCAATATTGCACTTAAATGTTATCTCTTCAGTGAGTGCTCTTCTGTGCCCCCACCAGTGTTCTCCCATATTCTCCCACACAATGCAGAATTAGCGATCTCCTCCTCAATGTTTCCTTAACATCTTAAATTCATCACTAATACAAATAATTACCATATAGCTTTAATTACTTGTTTCTGTCAATCTCCCCAACTAGTAAGCCTATCTGTGGCAGCGACTATATCCAATATATCTTTGTATTCCTGGAGACTATTAGAATTAGGTACATACTATTAATGTAGTATTTACTGAATGAATGAATGAATGAATGAATGAATGAATGAAATACTGAGAAGAGTCCCTTACTGTCCTGAATAAGGACTCCAAAGTGCGATTGGGATAGTCTTCCTGATTCTAAGACACACACAGCCCCAGAATCTGGTCTATTCCCATGATTTTCAGGAGTGAATCCATATGAAGTGAAGTTTCCACACACTTGAAAGGGAATCAATTACAGGGAAACCTTATAAGCCTTATAATTAGATTGCCACTGTAATTAACCAACACTCTGCTGTCAAAGCAGTCTATGCAATTTAATGGGTTCAAACCCTTTAAAGCCTAAGGACAGTCTGGAGCTGCAGACTTAGAAATGTAATAGATTCTCCTAATGGTTTCTAACTATATCTATAAGTGACCAAGGTCATTTGGAATTAGAATCCATGCCTCTAAGGTTCTAGACACCTCTTCACCAGCTCAGATAGTTGTCAACAGAGATTTTGATCATAGTGCTAACACAGACACCCGTGAGACCGCTGAGATGACAGAACATCAGTTAGAACTGCCCTAGGAGGCCGTCATTTGCTTACACCCAGTTGTAAGAGGTTGCTTATACCTCCAGACCTCACCTCCCCGTTTACACACACACACACACACACACACACACACACACACACACACACATGCACACACATTATTCCAAGGATTCAAGGAAGGAGCTGCACTCACAATGGTCATCCAAGGGACATGTCAATTTTGTAAGACTGTCTGAATATGGAGATCTTCTTATGTTTCCCACAGTTATTTTGACATGGGAGCCTGAGATATGTAGGAGCAATTCTTCCCATCAGGTACAGGGTAAAAAGATTCAAATATTACATGTCAAAGCTTTCTCTAATAAGAGAGAAGAAATAACTATGCCAGTGATATGTGTCCCACTTCTGATCAGATTATAAAAAGGGATCTTCCCTGGGGAGCCAAATACATGGACTCTCTTTTTTCCTGGAGGACACAGTCTCACACCCAGTCACATGACTTAGAAAGTGGAGTTAGGGGGTTGGATTTCAGACCTGACTTGTGCCCTCGCATCCAGACATCCTTGTACAACCAATATGTACAATCATATGTATGACTCTGAAGAGGGTCTCCTCTACGAACATTCTAATCTGTGGTGTGTGTGTGTGCGTGTGTGTGTGTTTGTGTGAAGGGGCATGATGAAAGGTGAAGAAGTGAGCTCTATTTTATCAAAGGTATTCAAACACAGATTGGATGTGGGTTTACTAGTCTTTATGGAAGATGGTTGGCTTAGAGGATTACTGGCTTTCCTTCCAGCTCTAGGATTCTATTTTTATCAGGCCCTTAATTAGTGATACAATACATCTCTGAATGTTGGTCAGGGAAGATTTCCCCAGTTCACTAATAACCATATCTTGGAAAATAAATTAAAAGGCTTTGCTAACATCAAGATACTTGTTATTTCTTTTTTTTTTTTTTCAACGTTTATTTATTTTTGGGACAGAGAGAGACAGAGCATGAACGGGGGAGGGGCAGAGAGAGAGGGAGACACAGAATCGGAAACAGGCTCCAGGCTCTGAGCCATCAGCCCAGAGCCTGACGCGGGGCTCGAACTCCCGGACCGGGGCTCGAACTCCCGGACCGGGGCTCGAACTCCCGGACCGGGGCTCGAACTCCCGGACCGGGAGATCGTGACCTGGCTGAAGTCGGACGCTTAACCGACTGCGCCACCCAGGCGCCCCAAGATACTTGTTATTTCTTATGAAGTCAAAGATCAACCTTCCCTAATTCTTCAAGGGATGTACTGCTTGGGAGGATCCTGCCATACCTTTTCCCCTACCCTTATTCTGTAAATGACAAGAGATATTTTTCTACAAAGCTATCCTCAATATGGCAGAACTCTCAGCTATGATAGAATACTGATTATCTCTGCTACAATAGTCACATTTTGTGAAAGCCTTATAAAAGTTAATCTTTAGAATGCTTTAGTGAGGTTGGCATAGGATAGATATTTTATCTTTGTTATGCTGATAGAGAGAATGCAACTGACAAGGTTTGAGTGCCTCACCCAAACCCCTACATCAAATCAGTTGGGAGACCAAAATTTGGGTCTATCTGGTTTTTTTATTCTATTTCTTGAGCCTACATAGCAAATTCAGGTCACATCTCTACATCAGTACCTCACCTATTCCAAACTGACTCAACTAACAGTGAGGGTACAAAAAAAGATTTTGCAAGTTTTCTGGAATATTGCATGGTCTTGGAGGGTAGAAATCTCTGAGGCATTCTTTCTGTCATTTATACAGGACAGGTACTAAATCCATACAGTTCTCTGAATTCAGCATCTGCATATATTTATTTAGTACCTTGAGAGTACCTTTGTGTGTGATGCAGTACACTCTTCTAGTGGAATACAGGGCAGCTGTGAAACATCCATATTTTTGTACAGAAAGCCTCCCTAGAATCAAAATACCCAGCAAGCCAGGAAAATAGCGAAGCTGTGGGATTCACCAGAGCTCAGAAGCCCAGTGTAGATCCCTCTGTGTTGCATGTATAGAAACAGAATCTTGGGTTGTGTGTATAAATTAAGCCAAGATGTCCCCCCTCCAAAATCTGTCACTTACCTAAATATTTAACTTTTATGTTTTACTTTTTATTTTATAAAAAATTCAAGGGGCTCCTGGGTGGCTCAGTTAGTTGGGCATCAGTTTCTTGATTTTGGCTCAGGTCACGATCTCATGGTTCATGGGATCAAGCTCTGCATGGGGCTCCGTGCTGTCACACGGAGCCTCCTTGGGATTCTTTTTCCCTCTCTCTCTGTCCCTCCACTGCTTGCATGTGCATGCGTGCACTTTCTCTTTCTCTCTCAAAAAAAAATAATAACAATAATAAAAAAATAAAATAAAATAAAATTAAATTAAATTAAATTAAATTAAATTAAATTAAATACATGACTTCAGTATTGAAAAATTAGTCACTGTTTACTTGGGGGAGGTCTCTTATTTTCTTCCTCTCTTAGACATCCATTTTTTCAGGGAACGAGCAAATTCCAGCTTTGTTTAAAGAGAACTTCTAAATGGCAAGATCAAGATTACTGTGAAGGAAATATACATAGCTCTTACTAATCTCAATTGATGTTAAAATATCTGTTTAAAATGGAGACACTGCAAAGCATAAGAGACTCTTAAAAACTGAGAACAAACTGAGGGTTGATGGGGGGTGGGAGGGATGGGAGGGTGGGTGATGGGTATTGAGGAGGGCACCTTTTGGGATGAGCACTGGGTGTTGTATGGAAACCAATCTGACAATAAATTTCATATATTGAAAATAAATAAATAAATAAAAATAAAAAATAAAATAAAATAAAAAATAAATAAATAAAAATAAAATGGAGGCACTGGTCCCTGATTTCTTGAAATTGATTTTGAACTTTCCATTACTTTAGGAGCAGAAGGTCAAAATTAACATTATAAAAATCAGAATGTGATAGTATTGATCAACTAATTCAATGTAAAGTTAAAAGTACCAAAATAAAAGTCATAATTTCTTTCATAGTTGATTTTATTCAAATTAATCTTTCAGGGATCAACTCCCAGCACGTTCATGTAATTTTTCCCTGGTTTCAGAATCAATGATTAAAGAATTTAAATGTTCTGTGTTATGTAAAGGAAGCATTAACTAATGTTCTGTCTTAAGAGTTAAAGTACAGTCTTTTGCACCTAGTTTGTCAAAAGTTATTTTAGCTGTAGCTTGTACTGTACATAATTCTGCCATTTTACTTACTTTTTAAACTAATTCTTCCATTTTTAAGAAATGGATAGTCAGCCTGTTTGCAGGTAAGGAAATGTTAAAGTACTAAGCTGAAAACATAGTTAATCTGGCATCTGTGCTCATCTTAAATATATATCTACAAATAAGTTATTTTTTTCCAACTAAATACCAGTATCACTAACTGACCTCTACCTGGTCCAACCCAAAATCAATATGTCTCAAACTGGATGTATTATCACCACCAACAACCTCCCATAAAGTCTGCCTCTTCTCTTGTTTTCCAAGATTGTTTAATAGAACCACCATCTACTCAGTTACCTAAATTAGAAACCAGGAGCCATTCTCTCCTCTTCCTCCTTCATCATTAGTCCTCTTTCTTTCTTACTCCCAGAATCAAATCTAAATGTTCTAGCCCTTGCTTCCTAATTCACTCCTACCCTGCGCTGTCTCTCCATCCTAACAGCCATCATCTTAGATTACTTTATCACTCTTACCTAAAGAGTCACTCTGTGCCCCCCCACCCCCGCCCCTGCCTCCAGCCCCACAGCTAGTCCTTTTGCTCAGGGTCACATGTATTCTACCACTATCTTTGCTGCAGCATTGATTTGATCATATCACTCCTCTATTTAAAGTCCTTTCAAGGTGCACCATCATCTGTAACAGTGTTTTTCCAAATGCAATCTTGGATTGAATTGTTATCTACAATATTTGTTTAAAATCCAGATTCTTGGACCCCACTGCAGCCGTATCGAATCAGGCTCCATGAGAGTAAGGCCTGGGAATTTTCACTTTAAAACTGTGCAGGTGAATTTAGTGCACACTGAAATGTGAAAACACTGGCCTCCAGAATAAGATACGACTTGAAGGGCCCACTTTCTGGCCTTCTCATTTACAGCTTCCCCATGAGCACTCTGGAACCTAGTCTTGCTAAATTTTGGTGTTTCCCCAACTGCACCTGTGCTTCCATGTCTCTGGCCTTCTGTAATGATGTTCTCTCTGACCAAAACACTCACCATCTCACCAGCTTGGTTAATCCCTCTTCATCCTTCAGAACTCAGGTCAAGGGTTATTTCCTACAGTGAGTCTTTCCTGAGTTGCCAGGACTGAGGTAGATACCCTCCTCTATGCTTTCTTACACCATGTGTTTGTGCAGACCTGTGTCTCACCTCCCCTCACCCTATTCTCTGCTGAGTTCCCTTGGCTGTGTCTTGTTCATTTTTCAATCCTGGTGCCTAGCACAGAGCCTCCTTATGGTGAGTGAGCAATGCATGTTGGATTAAGTCATGAATCACTGAACTAATTCATCTTTTAATTAGCCTAAATTCATCTATTCAGTTTGATTTAAACTTCTGAAGTTTCTCGTAGACCAGTATAGACTGAACATCTTATCTGGGAACTTTGCAGATAGAATTAAATTAAATTATGAAAATGAACTATAGGCATACCTCATTTTATTGCACCTCACTTTATTGTACTTCACAGGCATTGTTCTTTTTACAAATTGAAGGTTTGTAGCAATCCTGCATCGAGCAAGTCTAGTGGTACCATTTTTCCAACAGCATTTGCTCACTTCATGTCTCTGTGTCACATTTTGATAATTCTCACAATATTTCAAACTTTTTCATTATTAGTATATTTGTTATGGTGATTTGTCATCAGTGATCTTTGGTATTACTATTGTAATTGTTTTGGTGCACCACAAACCATGCTCATATAAGACAGTGAACTTAATCAATAAATGTTGTGTGTGGTCTGACTACTCCACCAACTGACCATTCCCCTGTCTCTCTCCTCCTCCTTTGTCCTCTGTATTCCCTAACATGCACAACAGTATTTAAATTAGGCCAGTCAGTCACCCTAGGATGACCTCTAAGTGTTCAAGTGAAAGGAAGATCACACATCTCTCACTTTAAATGAAAAGCTTAAATGATTAAACTTACTGAGAAGGATATGTCAAAAGCTGAGATAGGCCAAAAGCTATACCTCTTGCACCAAACAGTTAGCCAAGTTGTGAATGCAAAGAAAAAGTTTTTGAAGGGAAATTAAAACTGCTAGTCCAAGTGAACACATGAATGATAAGAAAGCAAAACAGCCTTATTGATGATATAAATCAAGTTAGAGCAATATGAATAGAAGATCAAACTGGCTACAATGTTCCCTTAAGCCAACACCTAATTCAGAGTAAGGCCCTAACTCTCCTCAATTCTATGAAGGCTGAGATAGGCAGGGAAGAAGCAGAAGAAAAGTTCAAAGTTAGCAGAGGTTGGTTCATGAGGTTTAAGGAAAGAAGCCGTGTCCATAATATGAAAATACAAGGTAAAGTAGCAAGTACTGATGTAGAAGTAACAGCAAGCTATCCGTAAGATCTAGCTAGAACAGTTAATAAAAGTGACTACATACACTAAATAATAGATTTTCATCATAGACAAAATAGCCTTCTATTGGAAGAAGATGCCATCTAAGACTTTCATAGCTAGAGAGAAGTCATTGCCTGGCCTCAAACTTCAAACACAGGCTTGACTCTCTTATTAGGGGTCAGTGCAGCTGGTGACTTTAAGTTGAAGCAATGCTCATTGACCGTTCCAAAAATCTTATGGCCCTTAAGAATTATGCTAAATCTACTCTGCCTCTCTCCTATAAATGAAACAACAAAGCCTGGATGACAGCACATCTGTTTACAACATGGCTTACTGAATATTTTAAGCCCACTATTGAGACCTTCTGCTCAGAAAAAAAATTCCTTTCAAACTATTACTGCTCATTGACAATGCGCTTGGACACCCAAGAACTCTGATGGAGATGAACCACAAGATTAATGTTTTCTTCATGCCTGCTACCACAACATCCGTTGTGCAATCAAGGAGTAATTTTGACACTCAAGTCTTATTATTTAAGAAATACATTTTGTAAGGCTATAGCTGCCATAGATAGTGATTCCTCTAATGGGTCTGGGCAAAATAAATTGAAAACCTCTGGAAAAGAATTCATCGTTCTAGATGTCATTAAGAACATTTGTGATTCATGGAAAGATCTCAAAATACCAACATTAACGGAGTTTAGAAGATGATGACTTTGAGGAGTTCATGAAGGAAGTAACTGCAGATGTGGTAGAAACAGCAAGAGAAATAGAATTAAAAGTGAAACCTGAAGATGTGACTGAATTGCTATAATCTCATGATGAAACTTTAACAGATGAGTAGTTGAGTAGTTGCTTCCTATGGATGTGCAGAGAAAGTGGTTTCTTGAGATGGAATCTACTGCTGGTGAAGATGTGGTGAAGATGGTTTAGAATACTACATATACTTAGTTGTAAAGCAGTGGTAGGATTTGAGAGGATTGACTTCAATTTTGAAAGAAGTTCCACTGTTGGTAAAATGCTGTCAAACAGCATTGCATGCTACAGAGGAATTGTTCATAAAAAAGGGGTCAGTCGATGTAGCAGATTTCATTATTGTATGATTTTAAGAAATTGCCACAGCCCCTCCAACCTTCAGCAATGACCACCCTGATCAGTCAGCCTCCAGCAACATCAAGACAAACCCTCCACCAGCAAAAAGATTATAACTTGCTGAAAGCTCAGATGATGGTTAACATTTTTTAGCAATAAAGTAATTTTAATTAAAGTATGTACATTGTTTTATTAGACATAATGCTATTTATTACACACTTAATAGACTACAGTATAGTGTAAACATATTTTTTATATGTACTGTGAAACCATAAAATTCATTTGACTCACTTCATTGCTAGCTTCTGCAACCGAACATGCAAGATCTCTAAGTAATGGCTGTATTTCCTTTAAAAAACATTAATCCTGGGACGCCTGGGTGGCTCAGTCAGTTGGGCATCTGACTTCGGCTCAGGTCATGATCTCGCACTTCGTGAGTTTGAGCCCCACATCGGGCTCCATGCTGACAGCTCAGAGCCTGGAGCCTGCTTTGGATTCTGTGTCTCCCTCTCTCTCTGTTCCTCCCCTGCTTGTACTCTGTCTCTCTCGCTTTTAAAAAATAAATAAACATTAAAAAAAATTTTTTTAATCATTAATCCTGAGTCATGCATTCAAATGTCTGTCTGATTAATGAAGAGGGGTGGGGCAGGTGTGAGAAACCAAATAAAAGGAGCCAGTGGGCAAAAAAATTGGATCCCAGGACTCTTTTGGCCTAACTACTATAGGATTTGGGGAACACCTTTGAATCTCTGAGAGTCCCAGTTTTCTCATTCACAAAATAACTAAACAGAATTTTAATTTTTTCCCAGTACTATTATTTTATTATTCTAAACCAAAATTTAGTAAATTAGCATTTTGAAATATTTTAATGGAATAGAAAAGTAAGTTCAATAAATTATATATAGAGTTTATCATATACATATGTATATATATGACATTTGATTTTAGGGAAAAAAACTATTGATCCAACTTACCAAAACATTAAACCAATACTATATTTACTATTTTTTTCCTGCTTAGTTATAATATTTTGTCATGTGGGTTTATATTTGCATGATTTACTTATTATATGAAATGATAATCATCTGTTATTCATCTCCATGAATTATATTGCTATGAGTGAAATGGATATCATAGCATTATTTGGCTGCGTAGATGACTTTCACATTTTCCTTATGGTTTTCATAGACAGGGGAAAAATTTTTGAAGGAGGTATTAATTTAAGTTATAGCATTCCCTATCTGTGTGACCTTGGACAAACTTCTTAACCTCTCTGAACATCTCAAAATAGAAAATTGAAGTATGCAATAAGTCATACAAAAGCTTAATTGATTTCTGACTCTTGATAATAAGAACACAGATTTGTTGCCAAATTCTAATACTAGATTCTCTGTTTACGAAATACCCTTATATTATTGAGGGTGAAAATGGGTTGTTCACAGTATTTAATTAACATGGAGTGTCTCATTAAGGCAGTGACTAGCACTTTTTAAAAACTCTACAATAAGATTATCATAATGAAAATTAAACCTTCAAACTAATTAATGGAATAAGTTGGTTGCAGTAAAAAAGTATTTCTATGCCCTTTCATCCCTCTGATTTCTTCTATGAACCCCAAAGAAATGTGGGTATGGTTGTGCTGTTCATCTGATACAGCTCATCTATAATGGGAATGGGAAACTAGACCCTAAAGCTATGTTTCCACTTTGTATCACTAAAATTGCCTTTTTGAAAATTCAAAATAAGCTGACCTCGTAAGTCAAAAGTAGAGACCAGAAGCTAAAACTCTAACCAGAGCCAGGAGCTCCCTTTCATAGGAAGCTAGCAAATTTAATATCTCAGGGCAGTGAAAGTTTCTGACTAATATTGATTTTATTAAAAAACCAAAAAAACTTGATCAAATAGGAGGCATACTTAACAATCACACTTGTACTCTAAAAACACAGAGACTTTAGAGTTCAAATTCTTCACTTTACTCCCAACTATGATACCATATGGCCTAACATAGCCTATTGGAATCATTCCATGGCCCTGTCCAGAGCTTGTTTGATGCTATCCCACTTAGTAATGAAAAATTTATATGTCATTTTTTCCCTCTGACTTCTCACCCCCCATGCACACAATTAAAATAGACACCAATGCATAGAGCTAAAAGAAACGCTTTCTAAATATTGACTATTTACACATGACTGTAAAATGTAATTGGTTGCACCGATCTCTGTGGCTCCAAAATGCCTCTACTAGAGTAGTCCAGAAACCCCAGCCCTACTGTTCTGGATCATAATGAAACTCCCTGACAACTTGAACAAACTGAATTTTTGCAAGTCTCCACGAGCCATCCCAGAGGCAGGGGGAGCCCTTTGAGAAGCATAGCAACTGGATGTCACCAAACAGGACAGGCAGGCGTGGATGACAGGCTTGTTGGGAACTGTCTAAATGTTGTACTTCAAGCCTTCTGTGAATTGGAGTGCTGCTTTTCAGAGCAGCAGCTAATCTCCTGTTACAGTGAACAAGGTCTCCAGGCCAACAGAATCTCTTTTCCTCCTACCTAAAAACAGACCAAACAAAAGGCAAGTTTGGAAATAACTGCACAGTCACAAATGTTTTCATTGTTTTTAACCAGAACTTTTTACTAAAAAAGAAAAAAAATCATGTTCTGATTTATATCATAGTTTATATTCACAATTCTGTGGTCAAGTCAGAAGGACAGGTCATATCACTAACAGAGGCACAGATTATTAGTTACTTGCCATTTCTGGTAATTGTTGGTTACAATGGTTAGTGGTAAAGCCAGGACTAGCCTCCCAATGCTTGTATGAGCTACACACTGCCCATATTGGTTCTAGCCCACTCAGTAATTAGGTTAGCAGACCTACCAAAGGATAGAAAAAAATTGAAAGTATAAAACTAGTTATAATTACAATTAATGTATTTTTTATTTATGAGAGGAATACAATATACAGGTGCAGAATCAGAACACTACCTTTAGAGGTAAAGGACATTCTCATGTAATATATATGTTCCATAGAGCACCTGACACACTATACAACCATAACAAATATAAATCACTGAAATCCAATTTATTTTCTGGCTACACTCCCAGGAAAGCTTATCTGATTTCCAAGCTGTGGGTGCTAAAATAAAATCTGAGAAACACAGAGCAGAATAAGAAATAGATCTCTTCTGCATATCTGATATCCACCCAACCTGAGTCCTCATTCTTCGTCTTACTTTTTCTTTATTTTGAATCCTGATTCCCTTCTCTATACCTAAATCTTTTATGCAACGTGCATATCCAAGTTTTGTTGATGGAAGTAAGTGCCCACTTATTCATTTATTATCAAATATTTTTGAGCATCTTCTCTTTTTATAGAAACAAATCTTTATAATCCCTCTCATGAGGGAATGTAAACTCTATCTGAAAAGATGCAAGAAAACTTGCATATACAAAGATCTGATTTAAATAAAATAAGAAAACAAAGAACATTCACAAGACAATATAATTAAATGTGGAGTATATGGAAAATGAGTATTTAAAATATGACTCAGTTGTGCAGGACGTATAGAAGTAGCACACTCAGTCTGAGAGTAAATTAATAAACTATATATGCAGTGTATTGAATTAAATATCAAAAAATAGTCCCAAGGCAAATAGATTCGTTTTTTTTTTAATTCCCCTATTGAAAATGGCAGCTTCTCACATCGTTCATACTGACCACAGCTGTAAAATATATTTTAAGAATATATAAAGGGAGAGAAACATGTGAAGGCATTCTGGGGCTTGAATCAGTAATCCATATGTAATTTTTTTAACATTATTTCATAGCCTAAATGTTATGTGAAGGAAAATGTCCCTTTCCAAAACCAGAGAGAAAATCATGAAAGATACTACTGTCTGGAGATAGGTAAACATTTAAGTTTGGTAAATGGCCATTTCAAGCTATTCATAAGTCAAAAATATAGTGGTCTAGTGGTTTTCCTGATATTTTTCATAACAAAAACTTAGAGTCAAACCTGTAAACAGATATTTTATCCTTTTATCATGACACAGCAATTTAGCCACTAGAGAGAATCTTTTATAGAAGTTAACCCACTATGAAATTTCAGTATGAAAATATAGTTGCTTATACAGATATAACATGTTAATGAACATTATTCACTCTTCACTAAAAATTTTAATAATAATATTTTAAGTTAAATATTTGACTTAATGAATTAGTAATGCTCTATTCTTCAAGATTCCCATTGATTTAAGTGTATTGATTAGCAAAGCAAACAACCCAGACAATAAATGCAAAATTATGTACATTATAAAAGCATTCGGATATTGATGTGAATAAAGCAACCAAAATAATAAATAGCAACATTTAAGAATAATACTTTAAAACTACATATAGTATTTATATCCTAAAAGTGATAAAAATCTATCAGCAATCTTCTGAATCTTTGGAAGCTCAGCATCATTCACCTTGGAGGTGAAGGTCAAGTCCAAAAACACATCACTTCCAGAGCTAAACCTAGATCCAGTTGCTCTGGTAGTATACATCTACTTTGAAGAGAGAAACCAGCAAGAATTTTCTGTGTTGTTCATCCTTGGACAGATAACCCAAGCAGATATATTCAAGGACAAATTAAACAACGATATTAAAGGTCCCTTGGGGATAGAAGTTCCACGTAAGCACCTTTTAAGTCTCATCTATTTTAAATTAAAAATTCCTTAAAGACAGCAGTAGGATCTTATTCACATATAGAGAGAAATAAATATAGATATAAAAAATATTTCATAGCACTGAGCTGACATTTAGTTAATAGGGTGTTAACTTAAACATTAGAGATAGCAGCAAGGATTTATATAAAACTTTGAATCCTATTATCTAACGATCCATCAAAGTCATTCTTCTCCATGGTATGACCTGCCACATTTTCTGCGAGGATAAGATTGAGATGCCAGAATAAAATGAAGGATAGAATTAAACTCAAAAAGATGGAATATTTCATGTTATGTTGGTGATGGTAGTAGTAATAGCATTTACTTCTTGCTTTTTATGGAAAGAAATGTTTTTTCCTCAAAGTAGTCATGCCCATTTGTTGTTGCCTAAATTACGATTAGCCATTATTTTTCTGCCTTTATAAATTTAATCCCAGATACTCCCATTATATTTTTCTATAATTTTACATGTTGATTATTCATTCCACTTTTACTCTTTTGTTTATTCATTATACATTGATTGAGTGCCTAGTATGTGTCAAGACAAAAGTCCAGACAATTAATTTCAAAACTCTGCCATCATTGCCTCCCATTTTTTCTAACTTGGGTCCTTTCTACAATTTGGCTTTCTCTCCTGTATAGTGAGGAGATTGGCATACAGTATGGTCTGAGAGAACCTCCAACTCTGAAATTCTGGGTCAGTAAAATAAGACATCAGGGATGTTGCTTTGATTTAGTTTTTAATAATACAGAATTATGATCACTTTAAGAAAATCTTGCTATGTGAGACAATTATGGATGCTTGTACCATGAATGATGCTTGTTCTTCCTATTCTTCCATTATACTGAGAACTGATAGTATATAACATTACATCAGAATTAAATTTTTTTGTTGTTTTGCTGTTGTTGTTTTCTTTATTATTTTTTTTAATTTTTATTTAAATCCAAGTTAATTAACATAGAGTATAATAATGGTTTCAGGAGTAGAATTTAGTGATTCATCACTTACATATAACACCCAATGCTTGTCCCAACAAGCGCCCTCCTTAATGCCCATCACCCATTTAGCTCATCACCACACCCAACACCCCTCCAAAAACCTTCAGTTGTTTTTCTCTATTTAAAAGTCTCTTATGGTTTGCCTCCCTCTCTGTTTTTATATTATTTTTGCTTCCCTTCCCCTATGTTCATCTGTTTTATTTCTTAAGTTCCACATATGAGTGAAATCATGATATTTATCTTTCTCTGACTGAACTTCAGTCATAATACATTAGCATATTACATTCTAGGGACGCCTGGGTGGCTCAGTCCATTAAGCGTCTGACTTGGTTTTGGCACAGGTCATGTTCTCATCGTTTTGTGGGTTCAAGCTGTGGTTGGGCTGTACACTAAGAGTGGAGCCTGCTTGGGATTCTCTGTCACCCTCTCTCTCTGCTCCTCCCTCACTCACACTGTCTCTGACTCTCTCAAAATAAATACATAAACTGAAAAGAATACATTCTAGTTCCATTCATGTTGTTGCAAATGGCAAATATGTATATATATGTTTATTTATATATATTATATATTTTTTCATATATATAATTATATATTATATATTTATATAAATATATATAAAATATATTTATATATTATTTATATATATTATATATTTTTTCATATATATAATTATATATTATATATTTATATAAATATATATAAAATATATTTATATATTATTTATATATATTATATTATATTTATATATATATTTATAACTATAAATGCAAATATATATATATACATACCACATCTTCTTTATCCATTCATCAGTCGATGGACATTTGGGCTCTTTCCATAATTTGGCTATTGTTAATAGTGCTGCTATAAACATTGGGGTGCATGTGCTCCTACAGTTCAGCATTTTGTATCCTTTGGATAAATACCCAGTAGTGCAGTTGCTGGGTTGTAGGGTAGTTCTATTTTTAATTTTTTGAGGAACCTTCATCCTGTTTTCCAGAGTGGCTGCACCAGTTTGCATTCCCACCAGCAGTGCAAAAGGGTTCCCCTTTTCCACATCCTCATCAACATCTGTTGTTTCTGAGTTGTTCATTTTAACCATTCTGAGAGGTGTGAGGTGGTATCTCAATGTGGTTTTGATTTGTATTTCCCTGATGATGACTGATGCTGAGCATCTTTTCATGTGTCTGTTACCCATCTGTATGTCTTCTTTGAAAAAGTGTCTGTTCATGTCTTTTGCCCATTTCTTCACTGGATTATTTGTTTTTTGGGTTTTGAGTTCTTTGTAGATTTTGGATTTAGAAACCTTTATTTTGGAGGAAACAAGTTGTCTGTAAGTTATAATTAAATTCCAGTAGCTCATTCTCAAATTTGACAAAGGTAGGATTTGAGTCCAGAAAATCTGGTTCCAGAGTCTATTCAATTTGTGTACACTATTATTAAACAACCATGTTTTAAGCATTTTCCAGAGTGTTAGCAGTAAAAGATGCAAAGATGAATGAGGTATGGTCCTTTCCTCAAGGGTTTACAAAATCAACTCATCTGTCAGCAAAGCATTTCTCTAAGGCCCTGGTAAGGAGGAAGACAGAGCCCTCTCTGCCCAGAATCCGTTTCCTTTCTCACAGCACTTTTACAAGTGGGTTATTGTTATTTGTGTTCACCTCTTGGATCACTTGCTTGAAAGGAATATACCTTATTTGCGATCATTCTCTGTGTTGGCACTGAATAAAATAGTTTTAAAATGATGGAAGTAATACACTGATATTTAGATGTAGTATGCATCTTATGGTAGGTACAGTGTAAGGATGAAATAAGAGCCTTTGGTGAAATAGCTATAATTACAGGATCAAAATCACCATAATAATCCCAGTTCAGACTTCAGGATGCTTGAGTTTTTTCTCTACCAGAAGAAAAAAAATTTAATGGAAAGAGATTAAGCTTATTTTTAATTAAGTACATATAAGACAGACCACACTTTTTATTATGCATTTTTAAGACTATTCTTATGTGACTTAAGAGTTTAGCTCCTGTTAAGCGAGACTACTTTCTGTTATCTTGTGTGTGTGTTTTTAATAAGTTTCCAGATTTAAATTTCTGATATGCTTTCTGGAAGATACAACCTCTTACCTTGTTTTTAAAGTTTTAATTAAAGTACGAGCTCTGTACGCCTGTTATTTGGGAATTTTGTGTCTCTTTTCTTGGCACTTAAGTCATGTATTTTGCACATTGTCCCTTAATTGAAGCACAGAATTCAGAAGAATGGTTCCCTTCTCAACTAATAGTTTCCTAAGAGAGACCTGCTGACATGTCACAGAAAACATTAAACATATTTCATGAATTTTCAGTCTGCTCTCAGACTCTTCAAGGACATAAGCTTGGGTGCATCATCACATTTCCCATTTGATGATGCTAAGATTTCTCAATGTCATTAGTCCACACTTAACAGTTATGGCAGTTCACAATGGAATATGATAAATAGATGTGCTAAACAAGTTCAACAGAAGTTAAAAAGCAATTACGAAATTGAAATTTGGTTTTTTTATCATAAAAGCCTTACATGCTCATTGTAGAAAATGTGGATAATAAAGAAATAATACAAAATCATCCTCAATACAATAGTTATTAATTTTTTAGTCATTTTCCTGGACTATTCTTTCCATAAGTGGAGGTGAATATCCCCAGGAAACCATGAAATACCAATTATATTTTCTACCTGGTGTATGAATAATAATCATAATAGCCAAATTTTATAGAATATACCAGGCATTCTACTAAACATGTCATATACATTATTGAACTTCTTTCTCTCTGGAAATGAAATTCTTTGTAGCTCCAAACCCCCAGGTAGAGTCAAAACTAATTGTTTCAGTCACAAGTGATCTAAAATTATGGTAAATAAGTATTAAAATGATAAAGATTGGGGCACCTGGGTGTCTCTGTCAGTTAAGCATCCAACTCTTGATTTGGTTTAGATCATGATCTCACAGTTTGTGGGATTGAGCCCCACGTGGGGCTCTGTGCTGACAGCATGGAGCCTGCTTGGGATTCTCTCCCTGTCTCTGCCCTTCCCCCACCTGCTTGTGCACATGTGCACTCTCTCACTCTCAAAATAAATAAATAAATTTTTAAAAAATTAAATAAAATGATAAATATGAAGACATGCATCTAAGGAATTTCTTTCTGATAAAAATAAGAATTTTAAACATAGTAAAACTTAACCTTATCTATTATTGTTATCCAAAAAAAATGTTCATTTTGATTTACCGAGACCTAATTGGAAGAAAAATTAAAGTATTGAGAATTTTGAACACATACCTGCATGCACACACATAGGGACTTATACTAATATGTGTTACATTAAGTTAACCTTTAACATTGGTATTTTAGCATTAAATTAGCATTTAAAATTACTAAATGTATTATAGATAGTATATTGTTGTGCATTTTCTTAATTAGAAACCAATCATTTATAGTTTTGTATTTGTATAAAAGCATTCATGCATGTTTAATTATATAAAAATAAACACTAACTTATTCAAAAGAACAAAACTGATAATTTTTCCCAAGATGAAAACAATCTAGCAAAAAAGTACTGCTATGAAAAATACAGAAAACCCAAATGAGAAGCATTTGCAATTTCTTACTGAGGATTGCTGAATAATTAAAAAATTTGTAATCGTAACATAATTGTGAATAGAATTCTATTCTTTTTAGCTCATGGAATGAATATTTGATTTTTTAGTGTGATTAAGAGAGATGTATTTTAAAATTAACTCTGTATCTCAAAGAATAGTCTGATCATATAGTCAGGAAATATATACTAAAATAAAAACACTCAAAAGGATTATCATAGGGGCGCCTGGGTAGGTCAGTCGGTTAAGCATCCAACTTCGGCTCAAGTCATGATCTCACAGTCCATGAGTTTGGGCCCCACATTGGGTTCTGTGCTGACAGCTCAGAGCCTGGAGCCTGCTTCAGATTCTGTGTCTCCCTCTCGTTCTGCCCCTACCCCGCTCACACACACTCTCTCTCTCTCAAAAATAAACATTAAAAAATATTTTTTTAGAGATTTTCATAGGTAATTTAATTTATTCTTCATATGTATATTACATATTCTGTATACTGGAATTTATCATTCTCTTGCATAATATATATTTCATAAAATAAGGACTATTAACCTTTGTATTTTCTCCTTATTGTTGAAATCTTTTGTCTATTACATTGTGTCCTTGTCTTAATAAATAAAGTATGTTAAACATAAAATTAAAAACAATTTAACCCTCTTTTTGTAGTGCCTGAACCAGGGTCAACATTGTATACACCTATTCTCCTTGCTGAGTGCTATAAGCATATAATCTTTCTAAGGAAGATACCAGGCTTAAATCACACTGACTTCCAGATAAAACTACCAGTTTGGGTTTGTTGCTTTCCTTTTATTTATTTACTTATATGGTTTAAACGAAATCTCTATTATCAGTTGGTTGTGAAAGAGATTATGGGAAAAGGGATCATTTGCCGCTTTCTCATAAAAAGATTGTACAGAAATACTCTACTTAATTGAATATTGTTTTATGTCAGTGTTCAAGTAACCCTAAATTGATCGTGGTTGATAGATGCTAGCATTAAAATTTGGATAAAGCAAATTATCTGTCTATTATCATAACATTTACAAATAAATAAGGAATCCTCTTCTTCCATGCTCATCTCAGAGTAGTTTTTAAAAGTCTAATTACAGATTGTATCACTACTCTGTGAGGAGCTATTTACCAAACCTGGGGCAAATGGGATTATCATGAAGGTGATGGATATAAAGCCATTAAGGATTAAATTATTTTAGGCTCCATGATTCCTTTCCACTAGGCAAATTGCCATGAGATGATAAGAGGAGAAAATAAAATTAAGAGGGCAGGTTTGTTTTATTTCTGTAAGTGTTCCAACTGCCAAGTTAGATACTGAATTTTATGGTTTCTTCTTAGGTAGTGCTAAGAAACTATACTCCTCACCATTCTTACCTTGCAAAGTTCAGCTCCTGGTTGCTTTCTGTCTTCAAAAAGACTATTTTTTTGAAGTCTTCTAGAGTTTAAAACATAGCCCTTTTTTTTAAAAGTTTATTTATTTATTTTGAGAGAGAGAGAGTGTGTGCAAGCAGGGGAGGGACAGAGAGAGAATCCCAAGCAGGCTCCGCACCGTCATCACAGAGCCTGACACGGGGTTTGAGATTGCTGTGAGATCATGACCCTAGCGGAAACCAAGAATCAGGCATTTAACTGACTGAGCCACCCAGGTGCCCCTAAAAATAGCCCTGTAGATGTTTTCTGGTGTCATTTCTCTATAAAGGATAAAAAGAAAAGGATGAAAGAGGGAGGGAGGGGTCACTCACTAATTGAAACTTATCATTCAATAAAGAGTAAAAAAGACTGTATTAGCAAACTATATCTCATTTGCATTCAAAATCTAACATTCTATGGAAACCAATTTGACAATAAATTTCATATATTGAAAAAAACATCTAACATTCTGTTTCCTTTAAATTCACTTAAACAAATTATCACAAAGACCTACTAAACAATGCTCTTTATAATTTTCTATGATGGTAAAATATGGGAAGGAGAAGGTCACATCATCAAAATGCTTGGCAACTTCTGAATTATTAAGTATTATCTTGTGACCATAGTCGCATGCATTCCCCTAGGTCATCTTTTCAGGGGAGGATGCTACTGTTTTCTTACAATATTGCTTACACTGCCCTTTTCAGTAATTAGTGTAATTTGACTCATTTTAAGATAATGAAGCCACCTGCTCTGAATAGCTAAATCACCATTAATGCTGAAAAGCTTTTCTTTCATCAACAAAAAGGTATGAAGCAACTCCTAATCCAACTTTGCTTTTGAAGTTTCATTTCCCAGAGAATTTTTAGAAGCATCATGATGTGGATGTCAATAATACACTGTAATTGACAACTAATGTTTTCTTTAGGTGGAGATTGCCAAGGAAATTTTTCAAAGTGTATTAGTTTCATTAGTTCACAGAGTATTGATGGGAAGGAAGGAAAGATGCAGTGGATGGATGCGGTCTTTTACTACAGCAGGCCCTGTGAGAGGGGTGTCACTTTGAACCTCATTTAACTGGCACGTTTTGCCCAAGACCACATAGCTAATCAGTGAAGAACCTTATATTGAACACAGGTTTCCTATTGGCCAGCACCTTTTCTACAACCCTTTACCAACTCTCTTTTATTATTTATGGCATTTCACAGGGAGTGGTTCTTAAATTTTTTAAATACTTCAATGAATTACACAAAATTAATGGCAATTAATGCCACAAAATGTACACAAGAAAAGTCAGGTGGCAATGGCATAGAGCACAGATGAAAAGAGAGGATATTATTAAAGTTTTTAAAAGAAATGACAGTTTTATACAGTAAAAGCATATAATTGATACTAGGTGTGAGAGAAGTTAACTGAGAAACGTGTTTTACCCATATATTAAATTTCAGTTGCCTTAAATGTAAGTGAACTAGAAGAAGCATCAGTTGTTGAGTCATTTGATAAGCTACACCTGTAATTCAGTTTTGCCTCTTTAGACAAATTGTTATCTTTTCTCAGTGAATAAATCATATAGAAAGTCAACTAGAGTTTCTCAACATCGGTACTATTCACATTTTAGGCTGGATAATTCTGTGTTGTCAGGAGCTGCCTTGTGTATTCTAGATGTTTAGTAGCATCCCTCTTGTCCACCCACTAGATGCCAGTAGCACCCTCCCTGTTCTGACAATCAAAACTATCTCTAGACATCACCAAATGTACCTGGGATGGGGGGCAAAAATCACCCCCTGGAGAGAACCATTGGAGTAAACAAGCATTTATTTATTGAGCACTTACTATATAAGGCCAGGCATACAGAAATGACCTAATCAAAGACACTGTTATCACAGAAATTACAAGACAAAAAGACTATATAATGCAGTGACAAGTGCTGAAAAGAAAAATAAGGCATAAAGAATGATGTAGATGACATTTAGATCAGCCCTCTCTGAGGAGGTGTCTTGAGCAAAGACTTGAAGTGAGATGTGAGTATCTGGGGGAACAGTGTTTCAGATGGTTGGAATAGCATGGCAGATGTAAGGGCCCTAAGACAGGACCTAATTTTACTTTCTAAGAACAGTAAAAGGCCAGTTGTTGCTAAAGTATAGTGAGTAAATTGAAACGAGGTAAGTGATAAAGTCAGAGAAGCAGGCAAGGATCAGACCATGCAGACTTCTAGATCAGCACTTCCCAGTAAAACCTGCTGCTCGATGGGAATGTTCCTTATACTGTACTGCCCCAAACAGTAGCCACTGACCACATGTGGCTAGTGAGCACTTGAAATATGGCTATGTTAACTAAGGAACTGAATTTTTAATTTTATTTCATGTTAATTGATTGAAATGTACGCAGACACATGTGGTGAACTACTGTATTGAGCAGTCTAAGTCTAGTCCATAAGGACTTGGGATTTTATTCTAAATATGATAGAAAACTATCAGAAGATTTTGAGCAGAGGAAAGACATGATCTCCTTAACTTTAAAAAGACGGTAAAAATAATAAAATCCAATATATTTTTCTCCATTTTAGGAGATCAGATCTAAATCTAGTGAGAATTTCAAATAAATAACTTGCATTGGGTTCCTATGGTCTTCTACTTCCCTGGTCCTTTTAAATGGCTTTCCTTTTGTTTTTGTTTGTTTGTTTGTTTGTTTGTTTGTTTGTTTTTGCTTGCTTAATTTTGTGAAACTGTTTCAAATCCCTTTTGGAGTAAAGATAATCTAAATTAATAAATGGTAAATAAGTGGTAAAAGGTGGCCATAAATCCATTAATTAATGATTGCTAAAATTAAGCTATTGTGCTTTATGAGGACATGTAACAGGATAGAACCAAAAATTGAAAGATACTAAAATAGTTAATGAATGTGATCATGAAACAACCCTCTATAGTTACACATTGTAGTTACCTATAATTTTTAAGTAAATGAATCCATAAAAAAAAAAATGCTGTCTACAGACTGTTTCAATTCTTGTGACCAAAATATGGAGAAGAGAGCCTAGTACATAAAGGTTAAATTCTGGTGAATGGAAAAAATAAATTATCTAAAAACTGGAAATTTTCTTAACCAGTTGGAAATAACAATGATGAGTAAAATTATCATTTACCCATCAACATTATGTTTATCATACACAATGAAATGAAGTTAAATTTCTGCAATTATTTGATTAATCTGAAGTATGCAAACAAATTAGTCAAACATACTATTCTAAAAATCAGCTCTTGAGCTGAGTGAAAAAGTCAGAAAATGGTACCAAAAGAGTCTGGCCATTAGTAAATATGATTTGAGGGTTCATTTTCACTTTTTGTGTTCTTCCCAGTGGCCCTCATTCCTCTTCCCCTAACTTTGTTATTTAAGAAAAAAAAAAAAAATAGGCACGTTTATCTCTCACAGGCTTAGGACACCCTTTTGACTTTGTATGTTTGCTTACTACTGCAAGGGTTGGGTTAATGTACCCTTGTTAACAAAAATAATTAATAAATAAGGAAGAAAGTGGTGAAGAGAATGTAAGACCTTGATAGGAATGGAAATTAGGTTGCTGAAGTAATTAATTAAAAATGTCATAGACTGCCATTAAGGGGAGGATTAGCAATTAAAGCAGAGAGGTTTTGTTAATTACTCAAGGTTGAAGCACAGAACAACCTGAGAGCGATGAATCCATTAATGAGTATCACTTCAAGGGAAAACTGGGTAAATGTTTGTGTCACTTGATTAAAGGTGTATTGAATAAGTTTGAATTAATAACAAGAGCAGGAAACTTCTCAAAGATAAACATGAAAAGATGGATGCCCTTATGCCTAGATATTGCATGTCTAATAGTCACATATCACATTTATAAAAATTTCAATTTTGAACAGATAAGAAAGGAAAGTATGCCTGTGCTAGGAGTAAATTAAGACTCATCAATTCATTCACACTTAGTTATTTTCAATTTTATTTTTCTGTTCTGAGAAGTAGTAATTTAATGCATGGTAATTTGTTAGAATTTCACCATTATTGATGTCTATTTTTAATACATGATTTCTCTTCCAATCATAAAGATTATACCCTCCTGCTATATATTGTGGGGGGAAAAATAGTAGTGTCTTATCCTTAAACATTAACACAATAAGAAAAATATGTTCATGAGCTAAATTTTATTTTAAAAGTCTTTAAAATCTTTTGGAAGATTTCATAAAGTTACTTTAATATATTCTCGATGCTGTTTTTATAAAATGTTAAGCCAATTTTCACTAGTCAGATTCATATGAAATTCCTAAGTTTTAAGTAATTCTAGTCTGTATTTTGCATTTCTTTTATCCAAATTCTTATAGAGTGATTCAGATCAAGGTCAACTATATACTCTGCTTTGTCAAAGTCAGAGATGTTCAAATTTGAGTCCATCTGGAGTGCTTTTGAAAGCACAGCTCCCTGGGCCCCATCCCGGGGATCTGACTTCAGCATATCTTGGGTACAACCTAGAAATGCCATTTTTAACAAAAATCTAGGTAGTTCTGATGCAACAAGATTTTGAACCTCTGCAAAAAATCAACAAGTTAGATAACTCACTAGTAAGTTTCCATTTCATTTTGTTTGATATGTGTTTGGGTCCCTGTATATATTTGATATCATGTTCATTCATATTAATATACCCAGTTATTTTGGATGCTATTTCAATATTTTATGAACCATATATAGTTCTCTTTAGCTTGACAAAAAAATTTTATGTTCAGTTTGAGTCTCCTATATATCTTCTCTCCAAATCTTACCAAAAGATAACCATGAAGTAAATATTCTTAATAACTAAAAAATGAATTTGGTGGGGCGCCTGGGTGGCGCAGTCGGTTAAGCGTCCGACTTCAGCCAGGTCACGATCTCGCGGTCCGTGAGTTCGAGCCCCGCGTCAGGCTCTGGGCTGATGGCTCAGAGCCTGGAGCCTGTTTCCGATTCTGTGTCTCCCTCTCTCTCTGCCCCTCCCCCATTCATGCTCTGTCTCTCTCTGTCCCAAAAATAAATAAACGTTGAAAAAAAAAAATTTAAAAAAAAAAAAATGAATTTGGCTTCCCTGTTATGAATATAAAACTATGAAAATGTGATCTGAAATGCTTTCACTAAATTTGGACATCTCTACAGCTAGCAAACAGACATCTCTAGAAACATTAAGTTTGAGGACCATAGAAATCTACTGGTAAAGTGTTCAGGACTTAATTTCCCAACCATTTTTTTATTCAGTTTAAGAGCAAAAAATAAATTATAGGATAGCCTTTCTAAACTCTTACTATTCAAATAATATTACTTTCAAATTGGAAAGGCTATTTCAAATAGCACTCTCTTCGTAACTGAAATTGTCAGATGAAGGGAAAAATCTAAGATTCCCTATATAGACAGTCAAGGGAGATATTGATGGGGATAAAAGCAGTGATCAGTAGAGCGTTATCACACATGCCTCATTGGTAAATTCAAATCATGACTGTGCCTTCTTCACTTATTTGCACAACAGATTTCTGCTAGATTTTAAGAAATTTAATTACTCTTATAATATCACTTTAGTAATCAAAGGGAGCCAAAGTAGTCTTTTAAGGAGCAATTGGTAAGATGCAACTACTATTTATTTGCTTTTGTTCTTCTTAGCAACTTTTAAGTTAAATTCACAACATTTCATGTAAAATATATAAAACTATCTTCCAAATAGAAAAACAATTGTACCACAATTAAACTCGAATCAAAGATCTGAGTCCTCTGGAGCTTTTAAATAGGAAAAGGTTCTATTTTTATTGAAGTTTATATTTTCATTAAACCTTTAAAAGAATAAATACATATAAATATAATTTTTGAGTGTACATAAGTTTAGATACATTAAAGGATTAAAATATCAATAATATAAATTTGGTCAAATAATTATATCTTGGCTTGCTGCAGTTTGGTATTAAAATGTATATGGGTGCCTGGGTGGCTCAGTTCGTTAAGCATCCAACTCTTGATTTCGGCTCAGGTCATGATCTCACAGTCATGAGTTCAAGCCCTGCATCAGGCTCTGTGCTGACATCTCAGGGCCTGGAGCTGCTTTGGATTCTGTGTCTCCTTCTCTCTACTCTTTCCCTGCTTGCACTCTCACTTTCTCTCAAAAATAAACCTTTGTTTTTTAATGTATGGCAGTTTGGTGTTTTTTTGTATTTGTTTTTGCTTTTGTTTTCAGTACATAGTCTGAGGCCACAGAAATAAGACAGTCCTTTAAGCATAGAGCATAGTACAGATTGTTCTAATAATGGATTAAGACACAGATGTTTTTTGTGTTTCGCATGATAGAATAGAGTGAGCTAAGCTCCCTTTGGAGACAGTTTTCTGAATCAACTTGTTTACAGAGCTGCTAAGACTTCTGGCTTTATTTAGAAAATTCTCAATAGGGTATTTGAAGCCAAGCCCCAAATTCTCACCTGAATTGTGTCAGTTTACATCTCCGTGAATAACCCAGAATGGATTAGATTTATATCACTCTTTTCTCTGTTTGAAAAGGAAACTCTTTGGTCTCATCTATCATAGTTTCCTAGCCTGTGAAATGAGTAAGAATCTATCTAAAAATAACATTTAGGATCCCCTCCAGATTTCACATGCTATGAAGATATAAGATCACTTAGATCTCTTATGGGACATTCTGTATTGTTATTGCAATTGTTTCCTGATTTAGCAAGATTATTGACTATACTTGTGAAATTATTCTGAAAGGAAGAGTTTTATTACATTGCCATTATCTCAGTCTTCTCTTATAAAACACTTTGTTAGGTGGTCTCTCCACAATTCTAGGAGAGCTGACTTTCAGCGGTTGAAACTGAAGTATATAAATTTTTTGATGAAAAAGTTAAGAATATGCACCAAAGAAGATAAACATTTGATAGACAAATACAGGTTTGGAGAAATATCTGCAACAGTTCACAAAGGGTTAATAGCCATACTGTGCAAAAAGCTCTCAGAAATTGCCAATAAACAGACCGACAACCTGGTTAAAAACTGGGGAAAAGATACAAGGGGACTTTTCTAGGGGAGAAACTCCCAATGGGCAGGCAACAAACGAAAAGATGTTCAAGTGAATTGACAGGGAAATGTAATGAAAAACATTTACATCCATCTGTCCAAGAAAAAAATTTTAAAGCAATTTATACCTATTTTAAAAAATTAAAAGTATGTATACTCCTTTATTCAGCAATCCCACTCCTAGGATCTGTCCCACAGAACAAAAACAACCAGACTTAAGAAAAAAATGCACAACGATGCTAATTACAGCATTGTTCAGAACTGAAAGAGAAAGGAAACCAAGTGAAATGCCAATTTAAAATAAAGATTGATGGAGCCACAGTGCCAACTTCACCTCAGGTCATGATCTTGTGGTTTGTGAGTTTCAGCCCTGTGTCAGGCTCTTTGCTGATAGCTCAGAGCCTAGAGCCTCCTTCATATTCTGTGTCTCTCTCTCTCTCTCTCTCTCTCTCTCTCTTTGCCCCTCCCCTGCTCATGCTCTGTCTCTCTTTCTCAAAAATAAAATAAAAATTTAAAAAAACCACCTTTTTTTAAGTTTGAAAAAGTCATGGGCATCCATGCCTGGGATAACATGCAAGCACTGAAAAAAATGAAAGTTGATTTAGGTGATTGTTTATGAGATGTTTATGTAAGAGGAAAATAAGACACAAAGAAGAAAGTATAATATCATACTATTTGTAGAACAATGACAATCACAACTAATGTATATATGTATATGATTAAATGTATTTACTTACAAATATGTGTGTTTGACTATGACTGTGGCTATGATTGTTAGTTATGCATGAAATGGGTAGAATGATATAAATATATTGGGAAGCAGAAGATGTAGGCAAGCAAGATAATAAAACAAAACAAAGAGTAGACTATAAAGCATATGATATGAACCCATTAAAGTGTCAAGTTACATATGTATATAATATATGCTTAAAATATTTCATTTAAAAGTTTCATTTAAAACTTAATGTTTTCAAATCAAATTTGCACATCATTGCTTGAAAGAATAATGAAAAAGAAATGTAACTAACATTATTTATCAACTGCAATTCAAAGGATGTACATGTGGGTTTAACTACAAGGACATGGTCTGAAGTCTTATTTTATGAACAATGACAACAAAACTTAATAAAAATTTAAAACGTCCACCACTAGTGTTAAACTATGTAACACTACACAGCCATTGAAAATGACATTGTGAAAATACACATATTTACAGGAAGGAAGCTCATGATATATTAAATTAAAACAGTTATAGAAATATATATATATATATATATTACAGTCCCCTTTTTATCATTTATGTATCTATCAAAACTCAATAGAAAAATGGGCACAATCAGAAATAACTGATAAGCTGGATTTCATTAAAATTAAGAATTTCTGCTCTGCCAAAGATAAAGTCAAGAGTCTTAGAAGAAGCAATAGACTGGGAGAAAATATTGGCAAAAGACACAGCTTATAAAGGACTGTTATCCAAAGATACAAAGAACTCTAAAACTGAATGACGAGAAAACAAACAATTTGACTGAAAAATAGGCTAAAGAACAGGAATTAAGCAAATAGATTTACATTTCAGCTTTAAAACTGACTAGCCAAGAGAACTCATGGGAATGGACCCAGTACCTTTACCTCTCAGTTTTCTCATTAATAAAGGAGGTATAATGAAAGTCCCAGGAGGTTGTTAAAATTAAATGAAATAATGTAAGTAGAGTGCTGAACAGAGTTCCTGGGACAAGGTAGGCACTTAATAAATTATTGGTACCAACAATCAACAGTTTAGATATTATCATAATGATAGAACATGATGAGAAATAGGAACTAATGGAATAAAAAAGAGTTTAATGTTATTTTGAAATATAAGGGGTATATTTAAGTAACATATGGCCAGGATCTTTTCTCTATTGAAAATGATTGATAACAGTACCAACATGAGATTTCTAAATGCTACGACCAAACATTTTTTATTAGCATAGACACATAGACTGCTGGAGCTAGAAGACATTAGAAATAATCTCATCAAGGGGGGCCTGGGTGGCTCGGTCAGTTAACAACTGACTTTGGCTCAGGTCATGATCTCACGGTTCACGGGTTCGAGCCCGCATCGTGCTCCGCGCTGACAGCTTACAGCCTGGAGCCTGCTTCAGATTCTGTGTCTCCCTCTCTCTCTCTCTGTCCCTCCCCTGCTCGTTCTCTGACTGTCTCTAAAAAGTAAATAAACGTTTTAAAAAATTGTTTAAAAAGAAAGAAAGAAAGAAAATCTCATCGGATCCAGTCCTTTTACATATAAGAAAACCAGGGTTCAAATGCTTCAAGTAACTAGCACAAGGTCAAATGGTATTGACTGATGGTGGCAACACTATGGGTGATGGGGATTAAGGAGGGCACTTGTTGTGGTGAACACCAAGTGTTATATGTAAATGTTGAATCACTAAATTATTACCTGAAACTAATATACTGTATGTCAAATAACTGGAATTTAAATAAAAACTTTAAAAAGACAGCAAAGATATATCTTAATGTATACTTGACATATTTATATCAAGTGTTAGTGACTATATTAATCAATTTTTGTTTCTCATTAACTTTGCCTTATGCATTTAGATTATAAATATTCAATCAAGATATTTTTTTATCAACAAAGCACTATCCAATGAAACTACATCTAATGTTTAGCTTAATTAAGCCATACTTAACACTATAATAACTGTCCTCCATGTGAATGTTGGGAAATACGTGGTAAGGGGTTGATTAGAAAGTGACAACACCAAATGTGATTTTATAATATCCAAAAACATACTCTTAATTTCAAGGCACCTCTATACTGTTACATGGGTCACATTTTTATCATCTGAGTTGAAATGTACCTGTGAAAAACAGCTAAGTTTGATTCCTTTATGGCATTCTTTTAGGTGACCACTTTTTAAAACAAATATCATGGAATGATTCAAGTTTACTAGAAAAGTCACTATTCCCCATGAATCTTTTCCATGATCTAAAATTTTTGAAAATTTTATATATATAGAAGGTCTGTTCAAAGTAGCAAATGATTAGTAGAAAAAGTCCCATTTAAGGTGTTATCATGCTCTCCTAGGAGATTGTGGTTTTATTTATTGTTTTATTTATTGTTTTATTTATTGTTTATGTAATTCTATTAAGTATCTACACTTTAAACATTTGCTAAAGAATGCATTTAGGATACCAGGCTGAATATATTGGTTTTTATGCTAAGATGACTACATAAAAATTGTGTTTATATGAAGATCTTTGAGTAATTATTCATAGCAAGATGCCATCTTGTTGGGATGTGGAACAGTGGGAATTAAAGTTCAGAACATTAAAAATTTTTGTGATATGGGGGACACCTCATTTATTGACAGTATGATGGCTTGAGGAAAAATGGTAGTTGTGGTACCACTCGGCTTCCATTTAATATTTAAATTGAAAGCCATAGATAATCATAGCCACATCAAACTGGGGCAGCCAGAGCTCAGTTGCTCTGGTGTGTAATAAGTGGTTCATCCACATAGTTAAAGACAAAGAAATCTGAAAATATCGCTTAGCCCTCTGTGGGCAAAGCTGGTCTAGGATACATTGGTCTGTCCAAATATTCTATAGTTATATATAATTAAGGTAAACTCCCTCACTCTATCACAAATTAAAAACAAAACAACAACAAAAAAACTATTGGCCCTGAATGCAAAACCACTAAGTTTTAAAGTTAGCAAAGGCAAGTTTTTGAAAGTTGGCCATAGTTCTTCAAATAGGAAACTTATAAGAATCACTTTAGTTCTAAGAAATCTTGGCTCATACCTGGTCTCATACCTGAATCCTGAATCCATAACCTTGCCTGTTCACTTGTCCCATTGGTTTTTTCTGATGGTAACTACCTCTCTGTGTGCTCTCTGGAACTTTTTCCTGCCACACAATCAGGCTTTGGCATTCTACCTAAGTTTCCAAACCCCAATATTCTGATCTGCCGACCTGATTTAGTTTACCCCATCCAGGCCTACAATCATCATTATACCTGACCACACCTTATGGTGCAAAAGATGAAGGAAATCTTTAACTGTATAGCCACACATTTAGAAATTTGTGTCAAAAAGGATTTCAGTGTTGTATCAGTTTTTACTTTACTGGACTGCTATAATACATGGAACGGCTGAATCTATAGACCCAGGCTAATGGGCTATTAGCTCCCTTTTTCCCAGTGCTTCACCTTTCTGCTGCAGACATTAATAAATCTACCCTATATCATTTGGCCAATTACTTAATACAGTAGAATCTTAGATTTCATGGGGTCTACAGACTGATCTAGATTGCCCTAAATTTAATAATTTCTTATACTAGTCAGAAATGCAATTATTCTGATTGTGAAGCACTGCTTAGTTAGGGATACTGGGTTTACTTACGTAGTTTTCAACCTTTAGCTTCACATTGGAATTACCTGAGGAGTTCATTTAAGTAATTATCCTTTTTTTTTTTTTTAATTTTTTTTTTCCAACGTTTATTTATTTTTGGGACAGAGAGAGACAGAGCGTGAACAGGGGAGGGGCAGAGAGAGAGAACAGGGGAGGGGCAGAGAGAGAGAGGGAGACACAGAATCGGAAACAGGCTCCAGGCTCTGAGCCATCAGCCCAGAGCCTGACACGGGGCTCGAACTCACGGACCGCGAGATCGTGACCTGGCTGAAGTCGGACGCTTAACCGACTGCGCCACCCAGGCGCCCCAGTAATTATCCTTTTAAAGCAGTACTGATGCCCAAACCCAGTCTAGACCAATTGTATCAGAATCTCTGGGATTGGGACTTAGGCATTTGTGTAGATTCAAACCCTGGCTTTTCCTTGGGAGAGCTACTTCTCTTTTTCTCAGTTTCCTCATCTGTACTATGAAGGTAATAAAGTTCTCAGATGGTTATAGTGAGAACTAGATGAATAAATGTATGTAAAACAGAATAGCCTGGCTTATCATAAATATTAGTTATTATTTCCTAAGGTTATAATGAGAACAAAATGACTAAAAGTGTTCAATAAGTATTAAACTTATGGATAAAAGAATTTTGTAAACACTAATGTGCTATTCAAATGTAAAATATTTGTAATATTTTGTATTGCATGTGGTGTATGGGTCTGAATATTACAGG
This sequence comes from Leopardus geoffroyi, assembly GCF_018350155.1. Classification (NCBI taxonomy): domain Eukaryota; kingdom Metazoa; phylum Chordata; class Mammalia; order Carnivora; family Felidae; genus Leopardus; species Leopardus geoffroyi. The sequence continues at coordinate 87,191,750 of NC_059333.1, forward strand.
AATTTAGAGTGTACTTTAAACTTTACATTGCTATAATGCCAAGCACAATACATGTTCTTAATTCAAATCTTAAAGTTAATTTGGTTGCATTTTAAAAGATTATAACCACCAGAAATAATTCTGTAATGACTACTGAAAATCTCTTGACAATACAGTGGAATGGGAAATTTTTGGAAATAGTTTTATCTAGATAGTGAGATAGGGTACTGGCCTAATTCATTTCTGTCTCCTGAGTGTTGTACAGTGACTGGGACATATTAGGAACATGATAAATAAAGGAAGAAATTGAGAGGCGTGGGCAGAAAGGGTGCATGTACCTCTCTTCATTGAATGTATGAGCCCAGAGGAAAATATTATGGAATATATTCTTAAGGACATACATTATGTACTTTTTATTAATTTTTATTTTAAACAACTTAAATTTTCTGTGTGATTCAATTGTTTCATCTTTAATATTAATATTAGCATAAGAATTAGTATAACTATTCAACATGATTTAAAAATTTTGAATGCATTTTGTAAAAGTTTAACTTTTAGTTCAATGGTGGAGAAGAGAACAGAGAACTGGAAGGGCAAATTGGTTCAGATTAATTCAGCTGGTTTCATCAATACAACAGTACTATTTAAGCTGGGGGTAGGGGGAAGGCCAATCTTTATCAATCAAATAGCCAACTTTTAGTTTTATTGAGTGCCTGCTCTGTATCAGAAACTATAGTCAGTGCTGGTTGGACAAACAAGGCAAATATAAGCTATGGTCCCTGGCTGCATGTAGTGGATAGAGTCAGGCAACTTATTTCTGTTCCATGACCTAAAACGTATTCCTACCACTGAGTTGCTGGTTTTGTTGGGAGGCCTGTGCAAAAAACATGTCAGTGAATTTAGTCAGTTCCAAGACCAATGCCAGAAAAAGTATTCCAAGTCAATCCTCCATTCTTCATGACATAATATGTCTGCCTTTTAAAGTTTTATCTTGATAATGGTATTTTACTGATTTTTCAGTAAAGAATCTTCCAACATAGCACAAAGAATATACATCCAAGTTTATTCATATATAAACCCCGACTTGCCAGGCCATGGGAATTTCATTCCTCTTGCTGATATCTTCATTCAGGCTTGTTACCTGTGATTTGGCTCCTAAATACATTTGTGTCTCCACTTCTCACTCCCTTCAGTGAATTCTACACCTTAGTGGCCTGATTAGTTTTTCTGAGCAGCTGTTTACACATACACATAAAAACAATTGAACACCAACATATTCCTTCTTGAGAAATATATTTTCACATCCAATTTCAACTACTTCTATTTGTTGCATTAGAATGGAGACTTAAGCTTGTTGTAGCCCTTCTAGTTGGTTAGGAAATGTTGATTTTGAAAGAAATGAAGGAACTGTATGGAGCAGCTTGTAGAAAGCACTAAATCCCCCTCAGTATTTTGAATTAATGTTATATTTTGTTAGGCTTAGCCTCTTTATTTAATTAACAATTGTCCTCTTTCTTAATCACTTTTACTAATTAAGTGACTTGCCAATAGTTTAAAAAGAAATAATAGAATTAACAACATTAAAGATCATCTGGTACAAACCCCAACTTTGAAAGTCAAAAACAGCTCAAAAGAGTTGAGATAACTGGCCCTCTAGGAAAAAAACTGATGAAAACAAGGCTAGTACCCAGATGTTGACAAGACCAAAGTCCTTCACTACCTACTTTCCAAATCCATCATCTGTAGTCATTCTTTCTCTGTATCCTTAATATTTTGCACCATCCCTGAAACATACTATAAAAATCCAGTTTGTGTTAAAAGTAGATTTAACAAAGAGATGAACTTGAAAAGGGTTAGCAACCAAGCCTCGCTGCTGGGGTCCTGCTCCAGTTACTTGACAACAGCATCTGAGTTCGGTTTAGTCAAGCTTTTTGTAAGGGAGACGTTAGGCCAGAACCCTTCATGTTGCTTGGTTTTAGGTTCACAGGAAAGCGAACCGTCAAGGGAATGTTTTGATGTATCCATGAACTGCAGCTAAGCCATTCAGGGTCTTCTTAAAATAAAGCTCCGCTGGGTTTTCTCAGTACAGCCTTCTAAAAGTTGACACAGCAAGAATTGCTTCTCACCAGGTTCTATTTTTAAATCCCAGTCAAAAAAAATTTTTTTAACTTCAAGATTGAGTTTGAGACATCTTTGGTGAGTCTTACCATCTTGCTAGAAAGATTGCGTAGTGCTTATACACTGTCAACTCAACCTGTTACAAGAGGGATGGAAGAAAAGGAGGGAGGGGAGAAGATGAGGGCAAGAGAAAGAGGGGAGACGTAGAGGAGGGAGAGGAAGGAAGAGAGGAGAAAGGAAGGAAGAGAAGGAGGGAAAGATATCAGCTAATAATAGCTAATATTTATTGAGTGTATTAAAAGTGTCAAGTACTGTTCTCAGCACTTTATATGTATTAATTAATTTTTTCCCTCAACAACTCAAGGAGACAGGTTCTGTTATTATTCTCAAATGAGAGAATTTAGGCATAGAAAGTTACATAATTTGCCCAAAGTTATATGGTAGAGCTGGCTTTACCAAGAAATCTGACCTCAGAGGCTGACCTTTTACCTCTTTACTATATGCTCTGAGTTGGAAGTTTGTCTAAAAAAAAGCACAAAGGGGTTGTTGGCTTTCCTTATTTTTTTCTTTTCTACTTAACCAAACATGCATTTTTGCATTAAGTCATCCAAGCTGTCAATCAAATGGGAATATACTGGAGGCAGGGAGATGTGCTGAAAAGAATCCAAACTTTTGGATTGGTCAGAAAATCTTATGTTCTGTGTTTGATACTTATAGGTTGTATGACTTTGGACATGACCCTGAAAAATAATCCTAAGCCTTTAGGACATTCCATATCCTTATTCAAAAACTAAGAAAAAATATAAACAAACTCATGGTAATTAGTGAGAATTAAATGAGATAACATATGTAAAGTCTTCATTCTGATGGATAGCAAATCATCCTCCACAAGGTGAATTTATTATAACAAACTGAAACTCTAAATGAGTCATTATCACCTTATTATTGTTACATGAAGTTGTATTTATATAGGAAATAAATCTTCCTAGCAACATGAGATTGTTCCTATGAATGCTAGCTGTTATGATCATTATTCTTATTTGGTATCAATATGTGTATGTACTGTGTTGGGATCAATATACAGGTAGAATAATACATTAATATTTCTCTGCTAATGGAGGCACCTGAGTGGTTCAATTGGTTGAGCATCCAACTCTTGATTTCGGCTCAGGTCATGATCTCACAGTTTGTGGGATTGAGCTCCATGTCAGGCTCTGTGCTGACAGTTCAGAGCCTGCTTGGGATTCTCTCTCTCCCTCTCTCTGCCTCTCTCTTTCTCTCTCTCTAAAAATAAATAAATAAGCTAAACAAATATTTTTTCAAAAATATTTCTCTGCTAATGAACTACTCTTTCCAGAAACTCTTAGCTCCCTTAACTTTCAGAATCTGTCTCATCTTGTATCCCCAGACAAATCTTACCAGCATTGCTCCTGAACATCAGGTAGTTGAAGGGCTCTGCAGGAGCCACCAGGAAGTCTGACTCATGCTGTCATACTGTGGGACTTCTTTTTAGCCCTTTAGTGCTGAGTCCTCCTGCATCTGTAAGTAGCTCTCAGAAACCTAGGTCAGAAGCAGGTTTCCTTGTTTGCAAGCAAAGTGGGACTGAGGTGGAGGCAGAAAGGCCCCAGAGAGACACTAATCAAGACCTACTGCATCTTTCTGAAGGAAGTAAGTAGAGAGGGGATCCATGTGTAAAACCAATAGGACCAAAACTAGGAAAACAGAGAAAATTGGGTTTAAGCTAAGATTGGAAAATCTTGCCTGGATTCTCAAGGCTCATCATGTGACTCCAGCAGCCTGAGATGGTGGTAGAAAGAAGCCATTAAAATGGATGATGTCCAGCAGCCATTCAATGCTGGTTTGTACTGGGCATGGTAAGAAGAAAACAGATATATTGCCCTATCTGCTCACCTCTAAATTTGAACGCCGAGTTGAGGTGTAGTCAACAGCATATATAGAATGACCTCTGGAAACTGTTCTGTTGTTCAGGCCTGCAGTTGTTCTGGAGCTTTTCTGTATGTCATTCATCTATTTCTGTCTTATTGACTGAGCCCTTTCATATTTGACCTAAGAGTTGGGTGAAACCCAAGCTACTCTGGCCTTATGCAGGGTAACACTGTTATGCTAAGTAGGAAAAATAATAATAACAGGACCTAATATATACAAAGCACTATTCCATGTGCCTTGGCTGGGAGAAGTCAAGACCTTTTACCAAATTCAAAATACTCAGCCCTTGTTTCTATTGTACAAGAGCTGAAGTGCATCGTCTATGCTGATGATAACCATGAGATATTTTTTCCATCCAAAGATGCAAAAAGAGCACAGGACCAGAAGGTCAACAGACCTGAATTTGATTCTGTGTTCTAGCATTTTCTAGATGAATGAAGCACTTTTTGTCTCTCATTATCCATTTCCTCAGCTTTAAAAAGGAGAATAATACCTACCTTCATGGAATGGCCAAAGAAAAGTAAAGGATATACGCCATGTATGACTATTTGTAAATGTTAAAGCTATAGCCATTAACTGTAATTCAAATATATACTAAGTAACACACAATTAAATTTATCATAAGACTAACTGGGTAATTTTTGACATGGTCTATTATGTTTTACACCAGAATCCAAGAGATAAGTTGGCTTTATCGTTAAGAGAGAAGGAAAATAAAAACTAATTTTCCGAGGCCAAAGTGTTTTACCACCTCAAAACAAGTTTCTAGTCTTTCTAATTATAAGTGGTTTTCAAACTTTTGTCTCAGAGTCCCTCTGTATTCTTAAAAATATTAAAGACCCCAAAAAGCTTTTGTTTGTGTAGATTATGTCTTATTGGCATTTATTGTATTAGAGAAGAAAACTTTAAAAAAATTTAACCATGGATTTATTAATCTTTTTAAAATAGCAATAAAACATATTACATGCTAATACCACTAACATTTTTTTATAAAAACTCTGTTTTCAAAACAAGTAGAAATTTTAGTAGGAAGTGTGGTATTATTTTTCATTTTTGCAAATCTCTCTAATAGAAGAGCTTATAGAAAGTTGAATTCTTATACCTGTTGCTACATCTAATGTGTTGCAATTTTTTCTTTTTGGTTGAAGTATAAGAAAAAAATCTGTCTTCACAGAGATATATAGTTGGGAAAGGAAGTAGTCTTTTCATAGTCTTAAATACTTAAGGATATTCTTTGATTCTGCACCAAAACTTAACAGGTGATATTTCTTAAAGTTTAATAGCACTGCAGAATCTAAAATGATATCAATGAACTTTTTGTATCTTTTACCTATTAATATCCATTGGTTTTCTTTACACTCTGCATGTATCCTTAACTCATGCATAGTTTTGATAACCTACCATGCATTGGTCATTTGGAAAATATTGGCTCACTGAGTTATCCATATATTCAACTATTGCCATACTTCATTGTATAATATCAAAAAAATTCTTCATTAGTACCTCTGATCTCATCAGAAATGTCTTTAACTAAAGAGAAATTATTAGGCTGGCAGTGGTAGATATGTTTTTCAAAATTCTAGCTTTCATTGAAAGCTTGAATTTTGGCAACAAATATTGTTGTTTTCCTTGAATTGAAAATCTCCTTCATTTATTTTCAAGAAAGAAAGTGCCAGATTTCTAAGTTTATGTAAACATAGTTTGTCCATCATTTTTAAGTAACAATAATTTACATTTATTTTTAAACGGCCAGTCCTGTTCCCAGCTAGTAGTTTGGTGCCACCACCTTGATTTATGCTAAGGTGCTAATGGTTTTACCCCTGTTGCTTTTGCACTATCAATACAAATTTCAACATAGCAAAAAGGTAAATAATGTTTCAATACTATTATGAAAATACCTTTAACTTCACAGACCACCTGAAAGAATCTTGGCACCACCAGGATTCTATGGACATACTTGTGTGTTATTTTCTTTTATGTGTTAAATGCATTCTTCATTCTAATGGTTTCCAGGATTTCTTAAACTTTCTTAACAAAAACTGTTAATGTAAGATGGATTTGGTTGTGTAATATAGATATGGATGTGTGTTAACTTGAAAAGATATTCACAATATATTGTTAAGTAAAAGGAGTAGTTTAGTATTTGTACTACAATCACATTTTGTCATAAATATATATATATATATATATGTATTTATGAACATATATTTATACGTGCATTCATATCTGTATATGCCTGTAAACTTTTTTTTTTTTTTGGGAATGGCATCCACTAAGGAAATTAAAAGGGCCTAGAAGTTATGCAAATAATTAATCTTTTTTGTTTTTTGTCACAAAGCAAATGTATTTCATTAAATATTTACTGAGTACCAGGGCACCTGAGAGGCTCAGTCACTTAAGCGTCCGACTTCAGCTGAGCTCATGATCTCACCGCTTGAGAGTTCGAGCCCCGCGTCAAGCTCTGTGCTGACAGCTCAGAGCCTGGAGTCTGCTTCAAATTCTGTCTCCATCTCTCTGCCCATCCGCTGTTGGCACTCTGTCTCTTTCTCTCTCCCTCTCAAATATAAAAAAAAACTAAAAAAGTAAAAAATGTATTTACTGAGCACCACCAATGTGATAGGCACACTTCTGTACTTTAAACATAACTTTTTTAGTGTTTCTTATGAGGAGAAGATGTTGTTTTATAAGTTTAAAAAGCTTTTTCCATTTGGGGCACTGTACTATCCATGGCAATTTAGCTGTTCCTTAGTAAAGCGTTGCTTCTTCTCTCTTTAAAACCCCCACAACTCACCTACCCAGGACAGTTTTACAAGAGTGCGGTAGTTTTTAAAAGACTCTTCATTAAATTCAGTATCTACTTCCAAAGATGTATTTAAAGTAATTGAGCATCAGTCATTCTTCTGTGTCTCAGTAATATATTATCAATATATTATTCACATTGGGACATTAATCTGATATTGCAAGGAGAGTCTTCAAAGGAACCCTTACAGTTCTCTCAATCAAGTTCATGCTCTTCATCATTGATGAACATCAACATCTCTGCTCTGTGTTGTTCAAGAAATAATTCTCATCGTGTCTTCAAAATTTTGTGATGACTTCCATCATAGAAGCGTCTAAGATTTGAGGTTTTATTCCTGAAGAGGAGAAAAAAGGAAAAATGCGAAGATTAAAATTGAAAGAAGACTTTCAGTAGTCATCTGTACTCCCTGGGATGCTGTAGTCTTCTAGAAAGAAGTTCATTCTGTACCTTTTAGGTTTGCTTACACAGCTGAATATCCTTCAATATTTTTTATGTAACATGTTAACTATTTTTGAATATTGAAACAAAACAATGTCTCATTAAGTAGCAAGAGTCTCCAAACTTTGAGCAAGAAGATAAATATTGCAGTTGAGTCTGCCTTACTCTACCTTACCTTACTCCAACTTTCCCCCATTAGAGTTTTATCCTCTGACAAGTTAAAAACAAGTGAAATGCAATGGAAGCAACTGTTTTTGTCTTTTTAACCAAGCTCTAAATATGCCATCTCCAGGGACGCCTGGGTGGTTCAGTCAGCTGAGCATCCGACTTCGTCTCAGGTCATGATCTCATGGCTTGTGAGTTCGAGCCCCGTGTTAGGCTCTGCTGTAAGCTCAGAGCCTGGAGCCTGCTTCAGATTCTGTGTGTGTATCTCTCCCTGCCCTTTCCTCCTCCCCTCAGAAATAAATAGAAACATTTTAAAAAATTAAATATGCCATCTCCACTCTTTTAAAAGCACATTACCGTTTGATGATATCCCAAATACACCTGAGTAAATATACATCTTTCCAACATTTTATTAATCCCTGGGTGGGAGAGTTCTTAGGTTTGCATAAAGATGTCAAAAATCACAATAAATCCTTTTAGATGTGCTGCAGCACTGAACAATTTCACATTGTATTTTCTTAAACAGTCTCTCTTTGTTTTTGTCCAATAACAAGAAACCACAAGAAAAGTTTAGATATTGCTGTAGGACTTTACAGAGTACAAAAATATGTATCCTTTGCTTAGTGCAAAATGTTTTCCTATCTTAGTCAAATTATATTACATCTCTCTCTAGCTATCCATCTATCTCTGTATCTCTCAAAAATCTTTTTTTAATTGGATTTTTCTAAAATAATTTTGCACATGACCAAGTTAAATGAGTGCCTAGAGTGTGTCACTTGTTGGCCCGTTCACTGTTCATTTAATTCCTGACTACAGAAAATGTGGATACTTCTGTTACTTATAACAGCCAGTATTGAAGAAGTAATCTCATGATACAGAGTGTGATGAATTAAGCATGTCTTACTAAAACTGATGTGTGGTCAGCTAGCTCAACTTATGTTTAAATGGGACCCATGGCTGTCACACACCAACCTCTTCAGTAGCCCCCATTTGCTCTCCTTGCCTCCAGTCTTCTTTCCTCCAGTCCATTTCCCACCATTTCCCTGTCCATTTCCCTGTCCATTTCAGTAGGGTGGGCTTCCTAAAGCACAGATACGATAATGTCACTCTCCTGCTTAAAACCCTGAAGCTGCCGCACATTGCCTTAACATAAAGGCGTGATTTTTAAGACTCCGCCTTCCTGCCAGCCTCATCTAGCATCCCTCCCCCAAACCTCCAATCTGCGCTAGCCACACCATCCTCCTGTCAGATGTTAGAAGGCCCTTCCATCTCTTACATTTAGTCTTAACTCTTCTGCACTTGCTTCTTCATCACTCTTATTCACGCTTGCTCCCCAGACCCACACACACAGACCAGCCCTTCTGTTCCACTGGGATGGCCTCTCCTCATCATTTGGATCGCAGTGTTGTGCAAAGTATAAAACACATGAATAAAATGAACATACTTCGTGCTCACGCTTTGGAAAATTGAAATTGCCATATTTAAGAATCTTCTTATATCCCTTATCACCAAACAAGAGAGGTTTTATAACTGTTATTTTTTGAAGACCAGTTTCTTTCTTATTAGCTTATAAAGTCATATAAAATTTCCTGTATGAATCACCAAAGTGCCAAGATACCCTGTGTATTCAAATGCATTTGTGCTTGTTTTTTCCAGTAATGGAAAACTGTAATATCAAATTTGGTAAAATGTCAGAAGTAATCCACTACCTATTACCTTTTTTTGTGATAGCAACACATAACTGTATTGAATGAATCTAGCTAGCTTCCCTAGTGCCAAAAGGATGACCATGCATCAACATGAAGCCACCGTTGTTCAAACTAATACAATTCTGCCTAACAACCTCAACAGGTACTTGAATGCCCAACATTGCCACATAATCTGTTTTTTCTCTTCTTAAATTAATCTTGCCTTCATGACTCAAATACATAATCTCTAGGCATTAAACTCCTTTTTACTTGAGCCATGGATTCACAGAATATTTGAGCTCAGGTGTTTGGTCACAATACTTTATATAAATGAATTATTTTAACTTTGCCTGTAATTATAAGCTGCTGTGTTTTCCCCCTAATTAGTAGTAACACTTTTTATATCAACCAAGGTTTTAGTTGATGTTTTTCATAAAGTAATGTATGCAATTGGCTATGTCCTCTAGACTCTGCTGTTTTAATTTTTCTTTGATTACCACGTGTCCAGTGGATAAACAAGCTGTCTGTGGCCCCAGATCTTTCTTGTCCCTGTGACTTTGAAGAGCTTCTTCAACAAGTAATTACCGGAAAGCTTTTACCCATGAAGAAAATGGATAGGACCCCCAGACCTGCCCACCCTTTAGGGATTGCCATGTCTTATTTGTAACGTTGTCATCAGTGAATTTATAAACCACTGGAGAAAAGGGATGAATTAAAGAAGCCATAGGGATATTGATGGAGAAATGATGAGAATTGTGGTGTGGATTTAGGATTCCTAAGGTTATTAAGGCCAAGTGGGAGAGCCCGAGATGAGAGTAATGGCTATGCCTCCGGGAAATGTCACTTTCAGGAACAGGAGGGATTTATTCAAAGCTGTCATGTCTGTCATGTCTGTGTGTAGATCCACATGGAGAAAAAAATTCTCAAAATTCATTTGAGCCATAACAGAAAAGCTACTTATAAATCCATCAGTCACATAGATGTAGCTTTAATGGTAACTTAAATGGTAACTTTAAATGGTAACTTTTTGTTTGGATTTTATGGCCAAAGCACAAACTTTGGTCTGGCTCTTCTTGGAAACAAAATTTCATGAAACAAATTTTTCTTGAACATGTGTCAACATGTCATAACAATGTGCTTGTTTAGAGAATGTTTGACAATAGAGGAATAATATATTTAGGGGGCAGAATGCTTATGGAAGCAACTCAGTTTTTTTCTTTATTTTTATTAAAATAAAAAGACTGCTCTTTTCCTTTACGAGGCATAAAATCATCATGCTCAGATCAATTGTTACAAAGAAAGTCAGTGGCAGGTGTATGCCAGGTGTGCTGACTACCAGTGAGAGAGAAAAGGACCACTGGAGAGGCTAATGATAAGCACAGCTGTGTTTGAGATTGGGTAACATGGTTCCATGCCATCCACTAGGGCCAATGCATATAAAAATAGGAAATTGTGTCAACAGGGATCAGAAGAACATCAAGTAATAGTTTAGTTTTAAATGGATTATTTCTTTTTTTATTCTTCAAGCGGCAAAGATATAGAATACATAGTTTGCCCTTTTATTCATTTGTTGTTGTTGTTGTTGTTGTTGTTGTTGTTGTTGTTGTTGTTGTTTTTGTAGGGGGCGGAGAGGTAAATGTTTTAAAGTGATAGTAGTATTCATTTGCCATCTGGGGATCCAAAATAATGACAGTTCTCTCAGGTTCCTTACCTATCATTCACCACACCACTCCAGTCCTGCTGTTTGAGTGATGACAGGTGAAAATTGTCAAATGCGACTACTTGTTAGTTTCACCTTGCTTTAGAAAGAGCACCAAGACTACATAATGCCAAGAAATCTAGTAGATAAAAACATATCGTTTTTCAGTCATTGTCTTCAGCAGACGGAAAACAATTTTTTTAATGTATTAGTCATTGCATGCTACATACCACTGCACTTACAGTTTTAAAAGCTAAGTCTACAGAAGTTGAGAAAACTTATGTTTGTAGAGACAAGAATCTTCCAGATGAAAGAATTGGACTCAGAATTTTCCTGTGAAGAAGGACATCATATTTTGTTTTCTCTTTGAATGTAGTTTTGTTTGATTTGGGGACTGAGGGAGGGCTAAGAAGAGTTTACTTATTGTCCTCAAAGTAATGTGGAACATTGCTGAATCTGACATAACTGAAATTTCAAGTTTAATTTTTGTTGTCTGCCTACTTAATCTCAATAAGCCACCGGAGCTTATTGTTTCTTAGAGCATATGTAACCTTTCTGAGTAGGCATTAGCCTTCCTAGCCCTGTTGAAGCTTGCTACTTTGGTTGCCTGTTCCAGAGGTGAATGCTTGTTGTTTAGCCCAAAGTGAACTTGTTTACCAGAAACATTGATGATAAAAGGATATGAAATTGAGGACGTGATGATTAGTATCAACTGGAACTGTCTATCACAGCATGAAGTTGTCCCTTCGAAAAGTTGAGTTGTTTGATCACTTGCTTTTTACAGAACTATAAAAAAACAAAAACCAAAAAACAACAGCCTTTTGATCAGAAATCCTCTTTCCTAATTCTGGCGATAGGACCTACAACGAGCACTTAATGCTAGAAATGTAGTTCACTGATTTGCTTTTCATATGAAAGCAACAATTTGCAGTAGAGGAACAAATCCTGAACTTTTAGTGTTCTTAGTTTAGAAGCTTACTGAACAAATGGTTTTGCTTTTCTGAGTTTTAAAAGTAAATTAAATAAGATAAGCCGTGGTGGGAAGAAGGTGTAGAAATGTGATGCTATGTACTGTACTTTCAAAGTGTGTCACAGCAGATAGATGAATAGATATGCAAAAAAGCAAGTATAATAAAATGTTAGTGGTAGAATGTAGGTAGGAAGTATATAGGTGCTTGCTTTAAAATTCTTTTAAATTTGCTGTATGTTGGAAACTTTTCACAATAAAATATTGCAAAGGTGTATAAGAAGGTAGATACCTAATACAGAATTTGTGTACTTAAGAAAATGCCATTGCATAATGATATAAGATTGAGTAGCCTTAATGACTGTTCATGTTGAATTTTCATCTTTGGAAAACTTGGAGAATACAAAATACTTTTAAGAAGCTTTATAAGCTCTTTAGGTTATTTTCTAAAGACCACAAGCCATGCTAAAGATAAGAAAGCCAGTAAGGAGGGACTTTAAGGCTACAGTGAAAATTGTATTGTGCGTCACTGCCATTTTATTATCCAACTATTAAATAATCAGAATGCCTATTTTCCCAGTTAGATTTGAATTAAGATTTTAAAATATTACTAAATATCTGGACATATGCCTATGACTTAAAACATGGTTTAAACTGCATCAACATATTTGTTGTCCTTATATTTCTTTTTTCAGCCAGAAATATACCTTTAGAATTGAGTTTGATTGCCATAGGTGATGTGTGCCCAAACCTGGCCCAAAACTCAAAAACTGTTCCCTGTGGCTATTTTGTTTTACCATATATATGTTTCACCATACCATAACATTGTTTTACCATATATGTTTACCATACCATACTGAGGGTGGGGTAGTGGGACACGACTGTAAATGTCTTTTAAAAACAAACAAACAAAAAAATAGTTTTTGAAAAATGCCAGACTTAACAAGCCCTCTGCAAATGATTCTCTTGATGGTATTTTTCTTTCAGAAAGTTGATTTCCTCCATACTTATAAGAAAAATAAAAGATCTAAAAATCATCCTTTTAGTTAGTAATGTGGTTACGTTCTATTTCAAAAGTCTGTCCAGGTTTATGTCCTAATCACAGGAACACTCTCTTATTCCAGGCCTTTGGGAAGAAACACTTCCTTCTCCCTTATTTCCTGTTTTCTCTTTTTATTGTTTCTTTGGCTCCTATAGCAGTGGTGTTTGTGGCTGTGCTGACACTGTGCATCTTGAAAAAAGAAGGGACATGGGACCCAAATGATAGCAAAGAATTGAGAAGCTTAATATTATAAAGGAGAGTCAAGAGGAAAGAGGCATATTAAATGCAATAAACAAAACATTCACTTCACCATACTACCACACTTGCCACAAGGGACGTAAGCAATAACTGTAGCATGAATCCCTACATTTTTTTACAAAATAAGCTTTTATTGCTCCAGAAACATAATAAAGGAAGGGTAAAGCCCTGACCCAGTTGTTTTTCTGCAAAGTAGACTTTAAATGAGTCTTTTCTATGGCAATTTTATGGATCTCTCAAGCAATCACACTTTGTTTACTTTCTTTTTTATTATGAAAGAAATCCATTCTTCTTTCAAAAAGTACTCCCAAGTATAAAGAGAACATATAGATCATGAATAATTCCATTTCCCAGAGAAAAGGACTTTTAATATTTGGTATGTATCCTTACAGATTTCTCTTCTATAAATATATGTCAAATAACTGTAAATTTTCAAAGAGAAACACGCAGTTTTTCTCCAAAAAGCGTTTGTTCTTCCTTTCTTGCCTCGTGAATTCTAGCCCCTCATTCTCTGGCATCTACAGTTTTACTTTCTTCACTAATTCCTTCTTGAACTATAAATGAACTTAGTACCTTTACACAAAGGAGGGGGAAGCTACAATTTTCCCAGTATTCTTTCCCTCTATTTTTGTCTTTCCACTCCATCTTCCCTCCCACCCTTTTTTAAAATTTTTTTAATCTTTATTTATTTTTGAGAGAGAGACAGAGATAGAGCATGAGTCGGGGAGAGGCAGAGAGAGGGAGACAGAATCCAAAGCAGGCTCCAGGCTCTGAACTGTCAGCACAGAGCCGGACTCGGGGCCAGAACCCACGAACTGTGAGATCATGACCTGGGTGGAAGTGGGACGCTTACCCGACTGAGCCACCCAAGTGCCCTCCTCCCACTTTTTTTAAAAATTGTGGTAGAATACTTAACACGAGATCTACCATCTTAATAAATTTTTCCCTTTCTCTTTTCATACAAGCTTTCTAAAGGCAAATAAGTTCCTTTCTCAGTGTCTGTACTCCCTTACCACCGATGTAGCCACTAATTTACTCTGATCTTGGTTCCAGTAATTCTTCTCTTCCTAAGGTCCTTGATGGCTGCTAGAATGTCCAATACAATGAGAGTGTGCAGTGTACATCCTTACCTAACCGTTCATCAGCATTTGACAGTAGAGCTCTTTCTTTGACTGTATCCTCCTGGTTCTCCTCCTACACATAGGACCGCTCCTATTCAGCCTCTGCCCGTTCTTTAAACATAACAATTCCCCGGGACTCTGGCCTTAGTCCTTATCTCTTCCACTTTCTTTTTTAATGAGCTCACCCAGTCCTGCAATTTTAGTTATCCCCAGCAATCCATATGTCCTGCCCTTATGTCTCTTCTCAGATATCGACGTGTGTATCCGAGTGACCCACTGCATCTTTCCACTTGGAGGAACTTTCCAAAGACATCACAAACTCAGCATATATCTTTTCAGCACATCATTTCTTTTCCCAATCCTCCTCCCTCTCATGGAGACCCTATTCAGTTGGTGGCAACACCATTTAACAACTGTAATAGTGTAAATAACAGCAGAGACATTTGACACATTTGTCAAATTTGACCATTGAAATAAGTAATATTTACATTTATTTTGACATCTGTAGTCAATCACAAATTGCACTGGGGGCTAATTCATACTATGAGCTCTAAAAACAGACTGCTAGAGAATTTGATAATTAGAAGTCCATTGGTGACTGTGAATACAATTACTGTAAATTGCAACCTGATTGTAATTGGTTTAAAAGTGAAGAGAAAGGAAGGAGCTGTTACTAGCGAGCACAGACCACGCTTTCAAGTTTGACAGTGGGAAGATAAGAGAGATTAAATGAATGTGTTTAGGGGAAAGGAGATGTGAGGAAGTCATCTTTTAGAACAAGGAAAGCAACAATTTTGCTAGCTGTGGGAAGAAGGTGGTGGAGAAGAAAGGATAGAAGATAGGGATAATAGGAAGATAAGAATTGAATACTGACAACCATAAAAAAAAGAGAGTAGGGGGATCTTTGTTGCTTTTGTCTATATTATATATTCTTCGTGTAACATTTGTTTTACTAAATTCAGGTCTACTATTTGTCATTAAATAAATAACAGTAAAAAATATTTTTAAAATATTTACATGTAACTTTTTAAAGTTTTTGTTTAAATTCCAGTTAGTTAACATACAGTGTAATGTTAGTTTCAGGTGTACAGTTTAGTGATTCAGCATTTCCATACATCACCTGGTGCTCATCACAAGTGCACTCCTTCATCCCCTCACCCATTTAACCCATCCTCCCACCCACCTCCCCTCTAGTAACCATCAGTTTGTTCTCTATAGTTAAGAGTGTTTTTTGGTTTGCCTGTCTCTCTTTTTTTCCCCTATGCTCATTTGTTTTGCTTTTTAAATTCCACATATAAGTGAAATCATATGGTATTTGTCTTTCTCTGATTTATTTCATTTAGCATAATACTCTCTAGCTCCATCCACATCATTGCAATTGGCAAGATTTCATTCTTTTTGATGGCTGAGTAATTTTCCATTATATATAATGGAAATGTGTGTATATATATATATATATACACACACGTATATATACCACATCTTTATCCAGTCATCAGTCAATGGACATTTGGGCTCTTTCCATAATTTGGCTATTGTTGATAATGCTGCTATAAGCATTGGCATGCATGTATCCCTTGAAATAAGTAATTTTGTATCCTTTGAGTAGATACCTAGTAGTTCAATAATGCAGTTGTTGGATTGTAGGGTAGTTCTATTTTTAACTTTTTGAGGAATCTCCATACTGTTTTCCCAAGCGGCTGCACCAGTTTGCATTTTTCTATGTAATCTTTAACCTTTACATTTATTTACATTATTATTCTGTAGTCAGGCAAAAATTGCAATTGAGGCTAATTTGCACAATTAACTAATTAATGTGTTTCTTTTCCTTTTGAAAATTTCCTTCCTGTATTCCATCACTAATAAGTATGAAGAATCCTTTTAATTCGACAGATGTCTTTCGGTTAAAACTCTTACTTTTTAATAAACTCCTATTCTAAAATGAACAATGAGAGTTTCATTTTTCAAGTCTCTACCCCACCAGATTTTGTTGTTTTGTTTTGGTTTTTTGTTATTTTGCTTTTTTGTTACTGCTTGAAAAATTTTCTTATATAATGCATCCTATATCTGTGGGCATGTATTGTTTTTCTATACAGTTTCCAAGTTTTATAGTTTATGTAATTCAAGTGAGTAAACCCACATTTCTGTTCTACTTTTGTGGATGAGAGAATGAAAGGTGGGAAGCAGGAGGTAGATAAGGTTAAAGAGAGATGGTGGAATGTCTGCAGAAAGGAAAGTTTACCAGTTAGACTCAAATTCTTAAGAAAACTATAGCTCTGATTCAATGGTATTAACAAAGTTATCAGCACTAACAAAAAACTAGGCAGTTCTCTTTGCAGTTAGGAAGGATTCAGAATGGTGTGGGGAAGATGGGAGGGCTACATTGGACACTTAGCCAATGTCAAAGGAGTTATAAGGAGTGAGGCATCCTCGGCAAATGACTATTTTCTTTCTCTCTTTCCTCACTTCTCCGGCCTCAAAGTCCGCACCATTTTAGCTCCACAGCACTGACACTCCCTTCTCAGCTGCTCATAGATGAGCAGTGCACAGAATGTACCATCAGCAGGCAGCATGCTAAGGTTGTGGTGGAGAGGGCCTGACCTTATTGCCTCAGTTGAAATCCTCAGCTCCAGTGTCTGCCAGAAGAGGTGGGAGGGGCACAGGAAGTGACTACCCTCTGGCTTCTCCTCCCACAGAAGCCCTGCCTCCTCACGCAGGACAGTAGAGAGGTTAGCTTTCTTTCTCCTTTTAGTTCAGTCCTTTGGCTAATGTGAAAGACCACGCAGAAGCTTTGGAGTTGCTTTTTGTGCTTGAAAAAAGTGCATAGATAGAAGACAGGGATTCCTGGCTAGGAGGAGGGAGGAGAGCTGAAGATCTCTGCCTGGGCTGGCTGAGCTAAGCAGTCAAAGTGGGAAGCTGAGTGCTTGAAAGAGGATTATGCTCGCACTAGAAATAAGCAGTAAGTGAGCGAATAACCATTATGGTTTAGAAAAGGATTAATCCCCCTGGGGTTATGGGGTGAAGTAGAAAATATTGCTTAACTCTAGAGTAAAACTGTAAGGCTTCTGACTCTGTATACAGTTGTGTGCTGTTTGGAGAGTAGGGGCTTAAATGCAAAATCAGAGCTCTAAATGCCTCCTCCCACTCTTGGAAAATGCCAGCTTCTACTTAGAATAGTTGTGGATATAATCTCCTTCCCTGACCTAGCCTCTTTCCAGGAAAATATATTCCTAAATCAGTAAGGAAGTTGGGATTAAATTGGAAAGGTGGAATTTGGTAGTGGTAGAATTGCAATCTTGAATTATGTTTGGTGAATGCTGACATTGTTATATCAGTGAGCAGTGATTTGTTAATCACAAGGAAGTCTGAGATTGGGGCATTAAAAAGGGAAAATTGAGAGCTTTTATGACAAGGAGGCTGAATAGTCTATATGCGTACGATGAAATATAAAAATGTATATAAGTAATAATAGATGGGGTGTTTTAAGGAGCATTAAAAGTAGAACAGCCGTCAGGAAACCTAGAAGTGCTCGGATAAAATTTAGTTAGAAAAGAAGAGATTTTAGTTTCAATGACTTTTTGTGCTAGCCAAAAATTTCACAATGTTTACAAAGTCAAGACAATGATTCAGGGATACTTTGATTATTGTCATACATTATAAATACTGTTGCTGGGCAAGATCTGTGGTTCTTTGGTCAGCAAGTTCTGGCAATGACACCACTGCCGCTGGTGCAAAGAATTCTGGGATGCCTGACAGTGAAATGGATGGAAGGACCCACATTCCAACTCTACTTAATGTCCTTTTGTCCAGAAATCGGGTCATGCAAATGAGCTACTTGGTACGTATATAGATCAATATTCGGAAAGGCATTTCTAAATGTTTTGTATTAGGTCTCTGGACAATATCTTATGGCAACCAGTAGACTAAAAGGATACAAAAACAAAAGTGATAGGAAGGAAGTCAGCTTGACTGAAACCAAACCTGTTCTTTTTGTTTTCCATCAATCCTGAAATGGAACCTCAAATGAGCAGAAGAATAATAGAGAGAAATACTGTGGCCATCTGTTCTGTTCTAAGTGGCTAAATTCATTAATATATGAATGAGAATTTAGATTTTATTTATGCATCCTAATACTTGAAGATTCAGAAATCTCTTTATTACAGAAAAACCCACGAAAATAAGAAGTATGTTTATTGGGGAGGAAGGGGAAAAAATAGACAAGAATTATATCCCACGGTATAAAGAAGATTTACATCATGTTCACTGAAGGATATAGTTCTTCCCTCAATGAGATGGGGATCCTAATACGGCACAATAGATGCAAACAAATATTTTTAGTTCCCTTAATTCTGGTTGATGCAGTTAATACAGAAAGACAGATGCAGTTAATTCAGAAGACAAAGAAAAGATTCTTTAAAAAATAATAACCTTGAACTACAGCTAACTATGTAGTGAATTTAATTTTCCTTTTCTTACTGGTCCTCTACAGAGGTACTATGATTTCTGAAATTATGAAGAAGCAATCTTCCTTTTCTAGTATTCCTATCAACAAGTGCACTGGGAGAAAGAAAAAAAAAAGACTCAGATGTATTATCTTTCTCCTATAGCACAACAGTAAAATGGTTAAAATGATCTGTGACATTTTCTAACTTTACAACTTTTGCTTTGGGGAAGATAGTTGGAGGTTGGACCTGGGTGGGGGAAGGGAAGACAAAATGCCAATAAAGTGCATTTTTAAAAAATGGTCTATATTCTTCCAACTTTTCAAACTACATAATTTTGAAAACTATCTTACATATCTTTTAAAAATTATTTCTGAGTTATTTTTTCCAGTGTTAGTTTTCATCGGATTTGTAAGCAAATGTAGAAAATCTGTAGGTTCGTTATCTGAGTTGTATAGTGCTTATCTTATTCTTACAAATATAAAAGGGATTAAAATAAAACATTTAATCCTTGAAGTCTTAAGCATAGTGCAATTACTAAATGCAGTTTCAGTCTTTAATAAAAATGTGCTGGGACTCTTAAAGGAATTGTTGATCTATCTCAAATTACTAAAGAATCTGTTTTGAAACTACGAAATTGGAAAAACATAACAATATTCATAAAAAGATTAAAAGTGTAATTTGGATGGGAGAGGCTAGGCAGAAATACTTGATGAGTAATTATAAGCCTGAAGTTTGACAATAAAAACATTTGCTGTTGTCCACGAGAGATTGATATAAAAAATGATGTATTTTGACAAGTGAACAAGGCTAAGTAAAGTATTTAAAAAGTATTAAGTGGAAATTAACATTATTAATGGAAAGAAACTAAATGATCATTTAAAATTATTCTTTCACAAGAAAAGTAAAGAAAAAGGATATGGAAAACTAAGCAGTGATGAAGACCTCGAAATAATTGTTGATCAAAAGCAGGTAAGTGAATGCTTACATACATTTTCTACTGTTGCACTGTAGATCTTTGACAACTGAGGCCCTTTGAGTGTTCGGTCCTGCCCTGGTGGCTGTATTAGCCTGTCCAGCTGGGCCCGCTTAACAAGATAGATTTTGAGAGCAGCTAAGCCTCCCCCTATGATCCCTCTGATCCACTGACTTCTACATGATGTCAACATGCATGTTCTATATATAAAGACAATGAAAAATAGAACAAGATAAGAGGACTTTTAGAAAATTTCATGACCCAGGGAAAAATGAATCAATACAACAATGATAATTTGGTTGGAGAAAAAAAATTAAACAAGAATCAGAAAGTGTGTTATTTTGAAAGTGAGAAAGCTAACATTAGTGCGAAACAATGAATATGCTTTAAGGGAAGGGGGATAAAAGACAAAAAATACTGGGAAGTTGAAAACATATACATTGCCCAATTTACTTTATCAGAATATCTGCAATAAATATAGAGATCTTTTTTTTTTAATAAAAAGAAGAAGCTACTTAATATTCTTTAATACTGCCTGTGATTTGAAAAACATCTAGCTTGGATTTTAAATGGGCCCATAAGGTGGAATGAAAGCTGCTTAATAGACCATAAACAATGACATACCAGGTAATGGAAGGTTTCCAACTAATGCCACTGAATTGGCATTGGCCCTTAATATCTCTGTTAATTATTGAGGAGACAAGATAACTGCACATCTATTTAATGTGTAAGTGGCGCTAATTCTGAGGGTGATGTAAGCTCAGGTGGAGACTGAGAAATAATTCAAAGGAGTCTGCGTAGATGAAAAGGTTAGAAAGAAAGCAGTCAGCAAGTTACAGGAAGGCAAGTTGCGTTTGGACAGTTTCCTAATTGTGCAGTTTGTTTTGTATCATGACAACTGCATTAAAGGAGCCATTGTGTATATTTCTGAAAAAAAGAAAAATGACCACCAGAAGAGAGCAATCAGGAGCAGTTGAGTTAGAGACCTACTTCTTAGGTCTGGAATAATTGAAGTAGTTGAAATGATCTTCTGGGAGAAAACTCACCAAAAAAAAAGCATCTCCCCAGAAGTGCAGAATATGTTGATCTTACAGGGTTCACTCAGACTACCTTCAAATGAATGTTTCTTGCCTTATCTTTACTCTCCTGCTTTTGAGTAAATTGGGGGACAAGGAGTACAGGTCGGTGAGGACTTTGGCCTGTATTTCTGCTTAGTGCCAAATTGTCAGGTTAGTTAATAGGATAAGTGTGGCTGGAGCTCGAGTGCTCTGCTGGGCTATTGGCTATCATTTTAATTATGCCAGATTAATTACTTGGAGCACACAATCTCCATCTCCCACAGATCCTATTCCTAGACTGACATTCTCATTGAAGGACTGGCAGATGAACTAATGAAATACAATTGAGTATATTATGAGAACACACATACCTATCCATTTCTCTATTAAAATGAAAAGTAAGTTATTTTTTTATTTCTTCCTTGATCATGTATAAGTCAAATGTTTATAATGTTTTTTATAATGTTAATGTTAAATGTTTTTGTACTTTGTTAGTATCATCCTCCCCTCAAAGTCTGCTTTTCTTTCTTTCTTCCTTCCTTCCTTTTTTTTTTTTTCTTTGCCTTAAGCTTTTTTTTGTTTGTTTTAACTAAATTTGGGGATTCAGAAAACCATAAATGTATACATTGAGATCTCTGGAGTGGAAAGCCCAAGAGAGTCATTGTTCTTTTTTTCTCATGGTACCTTTCATAACATGTATGTAGTTGTCCCTAAACGCATTTTATTGACTGTTAAGGGAACCGACTTTGCTTCTGTTTCAGAAAATAATGCTATTTTATACCTGGATCAAATAAAGGAGGATTTGATTTGCTCAGTCATTGTTTGCCTCTGTAGTTATCATGTTTCTTCCAGTGGCATTGTACCAGTTGGAACCAGTTGGCAGTGACCCAGCTCTGCTGAGTCATTCATGTCAAAACACGTTTTAAAAGGCGAGTAATTATGAATATGAGTTGGCTTTCATGTTTGCTGTTGGCAGTAAGACTAGTCCTTCCTTTTTGGGAAGGTTTACTTGGTGGTGATGTTGTGAGCAAATCCTAGGTTGAAATAATGACAATGTTGATAACTCAAAGCAAAACATTTAGGAAAACACTCTAATTAGTCTTTATAATACCACCAAAAATTCTTTCTGTGCTTAAGAGATCAACATTAAAAGTGTGTATGTGTGTAAAACACATTTGTTTAATATTGCTTCATCTCATAGATATTATATTGGGGAGGAATCTTTATGCTCAATTTATTCTTCCTATAACATTTTACAAACATGGTAGATATTTTTGTTAGTCAATCTTCATATAACTGCCAAAAGAAAATCTAGAGAAGATAAATAAAATAGTTGGAGTGCTGTGCTGGGCAGAAGTCTACTAATCTCATTAAATCTGTCATTCAGAAGCTGTCGCTCTACAAATGCTGTGCAAGCTATATGCCATTTTATCAGTCGTGTGATTTGCAAGACTTGTACTTCCACAAAAAGTTCACAATTTTGCTTATATAAGCAAATTAATAACAGAAATAGCACAGAGTGTGTGGATTTTGTTCTCCCTGACTGCCTCCATTCAAGGGGGTAAAAGGTGATTTCTGTTATTTTTACATGAGAAAAAGTGATTTTGGAAATGTGTAAGGTTTTATTCTTAAAAGGCAATATTGTTCTTTTCTCTTTGTGAAATTTTATTAGAAACATTTATTTGAAATACATATGAAAATGTTCTAGAGAATTCTTAGACTAGTGCTAATGTCCTAAAGTAACAGGTGCCATATGTAATCACACATATATACACACATATATAGTCATTTAAACATAAATGTATGAGACTGGCATTGGAGTCCATATTTTCCACTAGAAATCCCTAGAGTTTTCAAACTTCAAGCATAGGAAAGCAATCGAAGGAAGCATATTCAATTAAAATCTTAATGGTTCTAAACCCCAGACATTTGACATAAATATATGTGTATTGCATTCTTTATATAATCAGTAATATAATTATTAAATTATTACATGTAATTATTAATAAATATATAATTAATAAATTATATATTTGGCTTTCTAGAATAAATATTAAAAGAGAAGTTTTAAATGTATATTTTGGATCATTTTTATTATTCTTAAAATATTCTTTCCTGATTGATCTTGTAGATCTTGTTTAGGAATAGGTTTCATATACATATTAATTTCCTTTTGAGATTTTAGGGATGGGAATGAGGGAGTAGATGGTCAAGTACCTTGAGTAAGGGATCAAAAACATTATCTACTTTGAATAAATAATAAATTCATTCTATTTTAAATTGCTATTTTTAATTAGAATAGAGCCACCTTCGTTCAAGGTTAATGACATGCTGGACCAAGATGACTTTTCTTCTAAAATGTTTTCAATTTCCAAGTTAACTTAAAGGACATAACAAAAGGTAACACAAAAGTATAGAATTTATGATTATATGAAGGATACACTCACAGGCTCAAATATTTAAAGAATGGTTTTAACAGTATGTCATGGATCCATTTGGTTATAGGACTCGGAGTTGCAGCTGCATAGCCTTCAGTGCAGTAAGGTGGGGAAATGTCAAATATCAGCCAGTTACAAGGGGAACAATTGTACAGAGGTCAGAGCAGTGGTTCTCAAATCTTGGCAGCCTCAGGATCCCCTGGAAGGCTTGTTGGAGGTTTTGGCGTGGGGGAGGGGTGGGGGAGGTGCGGGCATCCCCAGAGTTTCTGATTCTGTAGGTAAGAGGTAGGGCCAAGAATTTGCATTTCTATATCCTTAGCTCCCACTGCTGGTCCCAGACTACACTTTGAGAACTGCTGGACCAAAGGAAACAATTATTGTAGTTCTAAAGGGAAAAAATAGTTATATAAGGACTTGTAATAAATTCTACACTCTTCAACTGAGCATTACCTGGATACCTAAAGACTAGAATTCATAGACATCCAACATAATGATGCTGAAAACAAGAAAACCACAGCCATTTATACTCAAAGGTGCTTTTAAGACCCAGGTTTGTAGTGACTAAATTCCACTCAATAGCCTTGTGAGCTTGAATCAGTTTGAGGTATTTATTTATTTGTCAAATATTATTCTGCTCTTACCATCTCTTAGAGTTTCTCTGAGAAGATAAAATCTATTAAAATGCTTTATAAACTGTAAATCGTTATGACATTTTAATTAACTAGTCATTACCACTATATCAGTCTGCTTCACCTGCCACATGAATTATCATAGACTAGATGGCTTAAACAATAGACATTTATTTCTCACAGTTTTGGAGGCTGGGAAGTCCAAGATCAAGGTGCTGGTATGGCCAGTTTCTGGTAAAAGCCCTCTTCCTGGCTTATAGATAGCTGCATTCTCACTGTGCTTTCTGTGTTTTCATATGGCAAGGAGAAAGAGCTCTGGAGTCTCTTCCTCTTATTAGGGCCCTACCCTTATGGACTCATTTAACCTTCACTTCTTCTTGTAGGCCCTATCTCCAAATATAGTCACATTGGGCTTCAACATATGAATTTGTGGGGAGGGACACAAGCACTCAGTCCCTAGTACCCCAAAACCGCAATTTAGCAGAATATTGAGATCTAGAAAGGTCAATCAAGTTGCCCTGAGTCCTGATTAGGTACATAGAGAACACTGGAAGCCAGCCCCCCCTCTTGACAGTCCAATACTCTTTCTGTCACTCCATGTAGCTCTCTACAGTTGCCCGTTACTGTCATCCCATAGGTAGGTCTTAAGAAACTATTTTGTTCCAGTGTTTTAATTATATAAATATACTAGGAAGTATCATAATTGGCCAGTATTTATTTATTGAACCCTCACAGGGATAATCTTTTCCATAAACACTGCTTAACTGTTTACTTCCCTCTTGGCCCCTATGGATTTGTTAGGAGAGAAATGCTCTTCAGAGTAAGTGTATACAGAAGTAGAGCTAAAAGGTTGTTGACATTCTGTTACTCTTCCCTTCCCTACAAAACTTCCTCAGAGAGGAGGCATGAGAGCACCATGGAGAGAGACGAAACATACTTTTCTTGGCCCAAAACCTTTCTGAGAGTGTCCTTTTAAATTTATAGGAGAAGCCTGAGCAGAAAGCAATGGAAACTAGAATTTCTGTGATTTTTCAATAAAGAAAAAGAAGAAACAAAGTATAGCCACCCCCTTGTATTTTCAGTAACATGGAAGCATTTGGATAGGATTGCAATTCTATCCTAGTGGTCATTGTGGGAATGAATCCTAAAGAAGAGAATACAAGCCATCATGAAATAAAAATGGAAGAATGAGAAAAACCAATGAACGGGAAAGGGTACCCAACTTCGCTCTGGTGTTAACAGATAGTGTGGTCATATCACCATCTAAGCAGCTGACACGAGTCTTGGATTCATAAATGCTAAAGGGATGGGGATGATATGTGTCACTGCCTTGTACTCAGCACCATCTGGCCAGTGCTTTCTTTGCCATTACAATATGGCAGCTTAACTTAAATATAATTCAGATCCTATTACTTCTGAGGAGATTTTTAAAGTGTGAGACCATGTTTCTTGGTATCATGTGTAAAACTGACCAGGAATACCTTCTTGGGGATCAGTATTGGTCACCAAGAACAGAAACCCCTCTAGAGTTGCAGAAAAGAGACCATCTGGTCAGCCTGGAGATTCTGAAGCAGGACACTCTGAGACACTGAAAGGACAAAGCACATTCTGCAGTTGTGGTTGCCCTCATTACTCTCAGAGCAGACAGATTCATTAGTGCTTTCCTTAGGAAAGACTGATAGATGAGAAATGGTTCAATGAAAATAAGGCATACGTATTTGTGATGAGAGAGACTGAAGCTATTCAAATTTGCTGTCTATCTGAAATCAACATTGTAGTAAACAAAGATTCACTACTGTAGCCCAATCAGTGCCATCTTGTCTGCAAAGCTATTTATCATCATAAATATTGTACAAGAAAGGGGAAAAGTTTTCCACTAGGTTAAGTAGAAAAATTACTGGAATAAAGGCATGATCACCCTGCGTTTTATTCCTGAATATTTCCTATTTTTGTCAAGAAACAGAAAAATCGTTCTGAGTTACTGGTAATTTGGCAAGGGTGGAGTGGGGGGAAGCATAGTAATGCAAAATATTTTATTTTATGTTTTCCTTATAAACTCACAATGGGGAGTTTATTTTTGTTTGTTTAACTTCATGCATTTCAATTCAGTGTACCAATTCCCCTAAGCATCACCTCTGACTCTAAGAAAAACATAAAGGGTAGACCTAATATCTTAATTTCAGAGTCTTCTGACATGTTACTGAGATCTGAAGGTAGAAGCCCAGAAGATGTAGATGGCCACTCTTTATAGAGTGACACAGAGACAAGCAAGAGAAACCTGAAGTAGGAGACCATCATTCTAGCTTCTAGTCTCGACATTGCTACTAACTAAGCAGAAGACACTAGAGTGAGCAATTTAAGTTCTCTGGGTTTCTATTTCTTTATCTCTAACGTGGAATAACACCATCTGGCTCAGATGTCTGTTGTGAGATTCAAATGGGGATATCCCTCTGGAGAACCTTGCATTCAGTTCATCCTCTTTTGGTCAGAACCAAGCCTAGAATCCAGGGCCACTGCAGCCTTTCTTTCATGTTCTTTCCACCAGCAGCTCATGCTTCCCTGAACATCAGGTTGGTTGTTGCATTGCAACATTTTTGCTTTGCTTATTCCCACTGCTTCACAAGTGTTCTGCACGCTTTCTGTAAGGTGCCATCAGGTACTCTAGTGCTGGCTCCTCTGTCCCCACAAGCTTTGGACATTGTGAATATATGACAAAGTTGTTACACAGTGGTAGGAACAGGGCTTTCACAGTCAGGAATCTGAATTAAATCTGAGTGAAAACAGGGTATGGTCACATAATAGTTTTGTTATGGGAAAATTAACCAGCCTCTATGAGCTTCAGCCTGCTGTCTATAAAATGAGGAAAATACTATCTATTTCATAAAATAGTTGGGAGGATTAATAAGTTGCTGTATATAAATGCCTAGCAAAATGCATGGCATAATAAGTACTTTATAAATGGAAGGTACAGGAATCAGGGGGGGTGGTGATGGTAAAACTCTTTGATTTTTATTGGCTGTACAGTTCCCTTGGATTTCTTCAGGACTGAGTTATAATAATTCTAAACAACCAAGTCTATTCTGGGATCATAGATACATCCTTCTTGGATCCACTGGTACAGAAATGAGGAGAATAGATTGTGTATAAGGAAAATAGGGAGTGAGGGAGAAAGCCTCACAAGCTGACCCCTCTAGAGGCGGCAGCACCTACCAGATCCAGCTAATTGCCATCTTGTTGGAAATTGGCTCAGAGTCACCACATATACTAATTTTTCAAGAGAAGCAATTTGCTGCTTTTTAAATGTTTAAAGTCAATTTAAAGTTGTTACAACAATGGTGTAGTCAAACAAAGCAGTCTGAGTCTATATACAACCCTGGGGTTCCAATTTGTGACCTGTTGTACTCATGAGATTCTAAAATCAAAGGAGAGTAGGATGCTGACATGGGCCTGGGTGGGCCTCTGCTCTCCCCTTCTTATTTCTCTCCTGCTTTATATCCTCCACCTTGAAAACTAACTTAACCTAGTTGTTGATTTGATGAAAATAATGAACATTAAAGTATAATTGTCAGATGGTTTTAAGTCTTCCAAGAAGTTCAAAAACCCAAAAGGGAACTGAACCATTTAATCTAAAATGTAAAAGAATACTCATCTGATAAAATGAGAAGGTCAGATATTATAAGCAGAAGGCATTGCCGATATTTCCTCCTATTCAGGTCTTTGGCCACCTCTTGGCAGCCTAGCATCTCAGTGAGTACACAAGTTACCAACATTGTTGGATAGCAAGCATCAGCTTTCCTCTACCAGTCCATCTTCCCCAATTTTCCAGACAGTAATGAAAATAACAGGGCTCAGTTAAAAACTATAATCACCAAGAAAGATCATGAATTGCCACCTCAAGTTCAACAAATATGTATGCATCACAGATCTTTATTTTAAAGTATTAATATACAGTCTATGTTCATTACATACAACATGAGAAAAACCTGGACTTTCCAGTTGGAAAAATACAGATGTTAAGTAATTTTCAAATAGCCCATTTTTTTTCTTTTTAATCGAATGGGGAAAGGTGCTGGCAGCATGTTTAGTCAGTGAGAAAATAAAGCAAAATTGAAATGACATGAGCTGACATGCTGGGTGTAAAAATGATGTGATATATGAAAATAACAGCCAGAGATGGTAATACTTAAAAGCAGACTCAGCCGATTGGAATGCAACTTGAAGAGAAACCATTCAACCTTTCACTGTGGAAGATTTGTTGTGCTTTTACTGGCTGTTCCTGGTTTTGTTTTGGTTTTTTGGTGGTTGTTTTTGTTGCTGTTTTAAGTAGATTCATCTGACCAACATGAGAACCGTAGACATCAGAGCTGTTAGGAACTTTAGATAATCTAATCCTGGAGCTTTCAAACTGTGCTCTGCGGGGCCCATTCTGGATTGTGAATTGGTGGGGAGGGCTGTCTGTGATGTGGCACCATCCCTTAGAGAGCGAGTCAGCCACTGGGTGTGCAGACAGGCTTTGTTCAATGAAAGGGTGCTGCTGCTAAGAAATTTAATTATATTATTCTAGTTCCATCAAAATAAGTTAAATGAGTTTAAGAGTAGGGAGATAGCTTGACTGTGTCACCAGGTTATTTTATATCAAGTCTGCAGCCTCTAGTCTTGGGTTCATTCATCTATCCTTATAACTGCCTTTCTAAATTAAGCTGCTTATCCTTTCTTCTATATTCCCTCATGCTGGTCAGCTAAATATACCAACCAAGTCAGAAAATTCACTTGACAGAAGTGTGCATTTCAAGTGCACAGCTTAATCTATGAAATTTGTTCTGGTAGATTTTTATGAAAGAATGTTTACATGAGATGCTTCCTACTTCATAAAGGGGATCTCACAACTTTGTGACAACTTCCCAGTATATATCAGGATTCAGGTATTAAGGATTTTAAAAGTGGAATTTGTATCTCCTAAGACACCCCTAACAAGATTAGCAAAATGCTTCCTCCATGCCGAAGCAGACAGTTTCTACAGCTCATCTCAGGTCTTCTCCACCTGGATCAGTTTATCATCTCCTTCTCCGTTGGCTGTGCGCATTGTGGGCCGTGTCCGTGGTTCCACATGGAGTGTCCCAGTCCATCCATTTTGAGATGCGCTGCCAGTGTTTCACCCTGCAGGTAAACTCACTGATTACTGGTCGGATCGGTGGCTGTTGCCATAAGGGTTTTGAAAGCCAGGTGTGGGTGGAAATATTTATACTCATATTTACATTACATATTCAAAATCTGATAAATAAAGATAAAGGAGCAGACACACCATACAAATAATTTTTTTTTCTCATTTTGATATTTAAACAGCAGAGAGAGTTAAGAGTGTAACTGTCTCTTCTTCCCCTTCTGACTTTGGACCCAGATGTCTGTGATCTGCCATGGCCCCGACCTTGTCATTTCTGTGGTTGTGCATTTATTTCTCTCCCATCCAGGCTTCACCATACCGAGGCCTTTCCTTTCTGCTCAGCCCCATTCTCTGATCCCTGCCTCTGGAATGTGTCTCTTATTCTGACACTGCATATATAAGCTTTGACAGAAACGCAGTTCTTGCAAAACTGCTTTTTTTTAAATGCTCCACTGCTTCCTTCCCTTTCTCCAAAACAACTCTACAATTCTGTCATTTCCATTTTAAGTCATTAATTTTTCACATGGTCTACCCCCAATCATAGTGAGTACCACTTCCTTCCTATCTTGTGATCTGGGGAAAACACATGCATACACAAATGATCATTCAACACAATTGTTATTTATTCCTCACCATAGTATTTTTTTTTTGGCCAAATGATCTCATTCTTGAAATATATGAATAAGTGACTTATTACAGAAATGGTGAGAGAATGTACCATCTCGGCTTTGTGCGGGATGTTCTGAATAGAAAAAAACATTCATTCATCACTTTTTTCCAACAAAATTATCTCATTTGTATAATTTGTGAATAATTAATGAATTCTTGTGGTAGAAAAACACTAAACAGTTTATAGAAGTAGTTTTCTTCCAGACAAAGTTTGTCCAATGATCATTTCCCTAGAGTCTCAGCTTCTATTTTTAAACTTTAAATGTGCCCCCAAAACTGACGCATTAATTTTTGTGAACTATGGGAGTAGTTTCTGAAAAACAATTACTGAGTGATGGTGCATTCGTTGATGGATTTTTTTAATCAACTTGTTTAGTACAGAATAAAACAAATTGAAGCTCATGAACAGGCTTACTCTTCAATTTTTATGCTAAAGATGGAAAACCTTGGAAACTTTGCTTTTGCAGAAAGGGAAGCAATTTGTTTTTCACTAAACGAATGAGCAGTCTTATCCTTCCATCCAAACTCCAAGGAACTTGATTTAAAATCATCTCCCTGTGGGTCTATGAACCACAGTAGCCCAACAAGACATGCCCCATGAACTCCCAACACTGCTCGGCTTAGTGTAGCCCACAGGTGGTAGGCACCCAAGACTGCAGACAACCAAGGCTTGTCACCGTCTCCCAAATAAAATGCAAACCCTTCAGTTGAACTTGCATGCTGTGCGTGGCCCAGCCCCTGACCACCCTGTTATCCTCATTCAGTGCCGCCTCCACTCTACACCCCATTCATATTGAACAACTTGAAGAACCCCAGGTGTGTAACGATCTTCCTCCCTCTTGTCCTTCACCCTCTATATGTATATGTGTATACAGTCTGTATCACAGATCTTCTGATATGCCCCTGGGAGTGAAGGGTATAGGTTGGAGGGATGGAGGCCTCCTCATGGTTCTGACTGAAGCTTTCCCCTTTGCATATCCAAATGCTAAGAGAGGAGAAAGAATGGTCTCTCTTGGCTCTGTACACAAGCAGACTTCTTAAATCCTAAAAATGTGGGGAGAAATGAGGAAAAAATGAAAAACAAAAGTAAAGTCTACTCCTGAAGAGAAGGGGGGCAAAGGGGAAACAGAAAAACCTGAGAGTCTTTTCTTTATAGAAATTTGATATCTAAATAATTTTGCTATGTATTTTCAGTGACTTTGTTGTAGGGGAAAATGTTTAATTATGTTTAGTACATTTATGCCTTTTGTGGTTCTAAAAAAAATTAGAGCTTGATTCTGCCCTCTTCCCGAGGTTCATCCCCCCATGTGATATGCAGGGGAGCAGTGGAGAGAGAGCACAGCAGGACCAGCTCCGGGGATGTTGGCAACATTTAACTTTCCCGTATTCAAGGGAGACAACTAAACAGGGAATCATATATTTAAAAATCGGTTCTAAGATAAACTATGTGAACAAAATTAAATTGTCTTTTATTTTTCTCCATTACGAAGTCACCTAATAAAATAACTTCTGGAGGAAGATACATGTTTTAAAAATATGTGTGTTTCAGTGGAAATGATCTAACCTTTTAGATAGATCACTCATTTATTTTACAGAAACTTCTTGGCAGTGCATTTCTTGCTAGGTGTTTGCCAGTTGCTGGGACACAGAGATGACATAAACATACTCATGGCCCTTGAGAAGTCAACAGTATGTTGCGGACCTTCTTAGATACCAACACTTAGCATTTACTATGTGCTACACCCTTTTGTAAAAGCTTTATATAGATTAACTCATTTAACCCTCCCAACAACTCCATGATGTAGGTCCTGCTATCCCCATTTCATCATGCACACTAACGCACAGGGAGTTTACACAGGTCTGCTACACTGCACAGCTACAAGGAAATGTGCTGTGTGCAGCAGTATATGCAGCCGTGGGTCCCAGGAGTTCACAGTTAGGAGGTTATCTTTCCATCATCTTTCCCTGACTTATTAGGGAGATAGTAGATAAATATATTAGTAACGGTACTATCTTGACTGTGCTAGGAAAAATAATGTAACATGGTAGAATCTGAGAAAGCCTTTCTGTTTATAAAGGAAAGATGCATTTCATAAAGAAAAGCATAAATGAATTAAGATGGGTAAACTGGAAAAGAAATATTCTCCCTTCAAAAAAAAAGTATTCTTGTGTGTGTGTGCGTGCGTGTGTGTGTGTGTGTGTGAGAGAGAGAGAGAGAGAGAGAGAGAGACAGAGAGTGTGTGAATACATAGCCATAAACCCACATACCCCAAAACAAACCTATGAAAAAGGTCAGTTGCCCAGTCCTAGAAGAAATGCCCACCTATGAGGCCATGGGGACACTGCACTGCACTGAATGGTGGGACCAGGTGACCAGACTGTCTTGCAAGGGAACCAGTAAAATGCACATATTGTATTGCAGTTGCTACATGTGCTTCATGTCCTCCCATTTGAGGTGCTTCTCATGATAAATCCAGTCCTTACTTTGTGTCTATCTAGAATTACCTCTGTGCTCCCCACATTTGAAAAATTCCATGCCTGGAACAAAACCAGAAAGTTCGTCACTTCAGCCTTTGTTAAATAACTTTCTGTTATGGGAGTAGATTGCTGTGCTCTGAAAATGTCACTCTGACAGCTGCCCTACAGTGGCTGACCTTTCTTCTCGGGCTGAAGTCCCTGCTGAACTGTTCGGTAGAGCTAGTTTATCCCAACTTGCTGGCAGATCTCCAGTTTCTCTGCATGCCCATTTGGAAAAGTGGTCTGAGGGTTGATATTTTGCCACTTATGACTTTCACCCAAAACACCTCTGCCCCTCTGAGCTTCTTATGATCCCTGTATCCTCCCAAAAGCAGCGCTCTGGTCTTCCTCCACAAACCTTACCTGTTAGTGCTGGAGGGTCACCCTTGGGGTCCCTTCTCCCTGCTTACTCTGCTTATTATGAGTATATGAAACCCTCCTCAGAAACTGTGGATGAGGGGTGCCTGGGTGGCTCAGTCCATTAGGCATCAGACTCTTGATTTCAGCACAGGTCATGATCCCACAGTCATGCAACTGAGCCCCATATTGGGCTCCACACTGAGCACGGAACCTGCTTGGGATTCTTTCTCTCTCCCTCTCCCCTGCTTGCACACTGTCTCTCTCAAAAAAAAAAAAAAAAAAAAAAAAACTTTGGATGAGACAGGAAGTCTCACCCTTGCTCCCAGGGACTCTTCATTTTGCATACTCTCTCATTTTTGCATGGTCACAAGCATAATTTTCATTTTTTGCAGAGTTGCAGTCAGTATGCATTCAGTTTCATTTCTGTTTCTTTATGTAACATCATGCCACACTCACTTTTCCACATTGATATTTAGTTTTTATAAATGTCACTTTAATGGTTGCCTTATATTGATTCAAGGTGATCCTTAGGCATTTTTTTTCCATGACTTTCCCTGACTTGAGTAGTGACCATCCAAAGCTTTCCCTTCTTCTTTCAGGATGCAGGTTATCAAATAAAAAGAAAAGGAAGGGATTGCCAGAAAATCGTGTACATTACTATGATTAGACATATACGGATTGACCATGAATTATGCATGATGTTTATGGGAATTTGCACAGTGTCATCTTTTAATATCCCTGCTGCACCTTTAAATATCACTGGAGATGCCACCATGCATGTTGCTCTGCTCTCATAAACCTTAGCTTTAAATCACAACCTACATGGCAGTTATATGGGATTCTGCTTCCTGAGGCTGACCACAGCCAAATTACAAACATTTATTTGCATAAATTTGGCTTGCATGAATTTTTAAGTTTGCTGAGAAGGGAAATTGACTAAATATTGTTAGAGCTACAAATAACTTGGGATATAATTTACTTTTGTACCATATGGATTGAGGACACAGATGTATGGACCCACTAGGATATTCCTATGCCAAAAAAATATAGAGACTTAAAGACCCATAAGTGAAGCAACTTATATGATGGGAGTGCCACTAATTGTGTTATAAAATTAAGCCCTATGACTTCTTCATATTGAAAGGCAATGATAAAAATAAATAATTATGAATGCATTTTAGAGTATCTGGTCTTTTCAGTGAGCATTCTAAATTAAAATTTTTTGCTCAGGTCCTAAAATGCAAAACTAACTCTACAGTTGCAAGGGGTGCAGGAAGTTATTAGGTCTATTAGCAGAGCTAAAATACAACTAGGATGCTAAGATTCAAGTTCCTTGCTCTGCCGATGACTTTCTATTTAACCTTGAACAAATCTCTAAGCCTTGACTTTCCTATCAGCAAAGTGATAATATTTTCCTTACTTCTATCTCACAAGAATTCTGGAAGAATTCCTTAAAGAAAACCTAAAAAAATAATCATCTGAACTACCCAAGAGGATTACTTCCTGTGAATAAATCCAAAACCGTATCATCTGTAAGGATGCCACTCACTAATGCTCTGGGGTTGTAAATTGACCTCTTGTGTTAAAGAGCAATTTAAAAATGAAATTCCCTGTAGAAAAATGAACACATCCATTATTATTACTTTTAGATCAGTAATGCTTGAGGAGAGAGGCAATGTGGCTTAATTTTATGAATTTGCAGGTGATAGAATTACATTGCATTTCCTTTTGAGTGATTCATAATTTTCTCTCTAATCATAATGAGAAAAAGAGTGGATAAGTTTTCATATTTATGTCTTTCGACTGTCTTGCAAAGATTTATGTTATAGATGGTTCTGAGGAAATAACATCAATACTGATTTTGTTCTTTTTAAATGAACAAAACTTTTTCCTGGAAAAGTAAAGCTTATGCTGAGGTTTCTAAACTTTACTTAGTGGTTGAGAAATATTACATTCCAAGTAAAAACAACATATGCTATCTGTTCCTTAGGACTAGAAAAAGGCCTCCTAGATGAATTTTAACCCCTGAGCCTTCTTTTTTAAAAAAAATGAAAAGCATGTAGAATTCATAATGAGTCTTTAGCAGAAAAGTCACATAATATCTCTCAAAACACAGAGAAACCAAATTAACCTCAGCAAGGTAGGAGCCAGTGAAAGAACTTCTCACAAAGTAAGTTGACATTTCAAACTGCCCTATATAGTTTGAAGGGAATTGGTCCCTTTATCAATAAACTGTCTTCAGAACAGTTATTTCAGGGCACGCTGGTGCAAAAGGTTAGTAACCAGGAATGAGTTCTTATTTTTACTCATTTAGAAATCTGCTTCTGACATCACAAATAAGGCCTACAATCAGCTTCCACAGAACATCCAGCCTATCAGGATGGGGAAAAAAAATTTTTTTTAAGTGCATAATCTTAAAGTTTATGGTGGAGCCAGAGTTAGGGACAGAGTAAAGGAGGGTGCAGAGAAATTTAGATAAATCAGTTTGTGCGGAGGTCATTTTATTTTTTTTTTTTTTAATTTTTTTTTTCAATGTTTATTTATTTTTGGGACAGAGAGAGACAAAGCATGAACGGGGGAGGGGCAGAGAGAGAGGGAGACACAGAATCGGAAACAGGCTCCAGGCTCTGAGCCATCAGCCCAGAGCCTGACGCGGGGCTCGAACTCACGGACCGCGAGATCGTGACCTGGCTGAAGTCCGACGCTTAACCGACTGCGCCACCCAGGCGCCCCTGTGCGGAGGTCATTTTAAACACTTGTGTAAGCATTGTAGATGAGATTGTTGGAATTGGTTGGAGCAAACTTTAAACCCCAACAGTCCAGTTTAGTTACATTATGACAGAAGTCGGGGGGAGGCAGTGAGAATAAAGGGAATTCACATTGTCAAGCACATGTGCTAGACAACAACCTAACACGTATTATTGTTATTATGCCAATTTTTCAAAATGGGGGTGGGGGGAACAAACCCAAAGCTCAGAAGGATCGAGAAACCTTTTTGAAAAGAGTGATATAACTCATAAAGCATCAGAAATGGAATTGAAATAAATTCTTCCTCCAAAGCCCATGTTCTTCCTGCCAGCTGCCTTTCCACAAGCCATCAAGAAAATTAAACTGCACCACATTTTGTTTAATTTAAAGACACAGCCCTTAGTTATGTATATATTGCCTAGTACCCTTGGGAGTTTAAATAAAAGAGCCTTCTTTGAAAAAAAGTCACAGATAGCAAAGAGAAAGGTGGGGCTGAGTCAGGGTCAAAGCAAAGCCCCTTCTGATCACCTGCTGGGGAATTGCCAGTCCCTACCTAGAGATTCTTTGGAAGAAGTTCAGTGCTGAATAATGGAAGTGAGCAGGCAGAGGGTTCTAGAATGCCGTGTCCTGTTTCCTACTTTGCACATAACCAAGTCTATATTTCACTCATAATTGGCCCAAAGACAAATTGTACTGGAAAAATGGCTCATTTCACTAGGCGTTTCTTCTATTCTGAGCACCAAAGCTTCTATATTCATGACCGATTTTCTTTTTTCACTGAAAGTTAATTCCTAAGCATAGTTCTTGTAGATCTTAAGTTAGTAAAGCTATCCAAGGATGGTACAAAAGAACAAAAAAGAAATCTCTTTGGAACTTAAGAAGCAACAGGTTCCCCAGTTGGCAGGTGAGATCACGCTTACATCTCTCTTGGGATATATAGAACTAATAATGTTGAGAAACATAAGAGTTAAAATTTTTTTTTAATTTTTTTAACTTTTATTTATTTTTGAGACAGAGAGAGACAGAGCATGAATGGGGAAGGGACAGAGAGAGAGGGAGACACAGAATCAGAAGCAGGCTCCAGGCTCTGAGCCATCAGCCCAGAGCCCGACGCGGAGCTCGAACTCACGGACCGCGAGATCGTGACCTGAGCTGAAGTCGGACGCTTAACCAACTGAGCCACCCATGTGCCCCAAGAGTTAAAATTTTTGTAACTTTTCTAGAAGACTAAAGTAGACAAAGGGGTCACCTACACAGAATATTTCACTTTAGGGTGTATCTTGAGTCTCTCTGGCCCACTTTTAGCTTCATCATTCATTAGTTGCCAAACATTTGCTTTCTCACTACATTCATGTTGGTTGACCAGGTCTCCCCTTCCAGCTCTTCTACTTCTCTCATGATTTACTGCATTTTGGCTTTTGAATCTATTCCTCAGAGAGGCTGTCTTCCTTCACTTTTGGTGGAATGGATTTCCTAACATCATTCCACCATTTCCATCCTGAGTCATGGTGAGACCCTCCCATAGCTCAGTCTCTCCATCACTGAGGATGAGTCATTTAGAGACATTCCTTATAGCACTGTGGAAGCCATTTATAAATGATACAGCCTTCTTGCATCTCAAAACAAAGCAAAATGAAATTTTTAACAGTTAAATAGGTCAAGACTTTTTATTAAACAATACAAACCTCCTTGATTACGCCAGCATACAAATATGCCATATTGGATGGCAGCAGTAGCAGAATCTTTAAATAAAATAACTGTGAACAGTTTAAGCCACTTTATTTCATTGCTTTTAATTTCACCACCACCCTTATCATCACATATTATTGAAACCCCACCTTGGACCATGTGGCATAAACATTGTCCCTGTTCTTGAGAATTATATGTTCTATGTATATTTAGGCAAATAATGCCTAAACAAAGTGGAATTTAAAAGGCAGCAGTTTGTCTCTCTCTCTCACTTAAAAGAAGTCTGTAATTACACTATTTAGGGTTGGTACAAGACCACTCCAAAGTCATCAGAGATGAGGGCTTCTCCCAGCTCTCTTTTCCACTGTACCTTCAAAGAGGCCCTGTTCCTCATATTCCAAAATGGCTGCTGAATCCCCATCAATCATCTCTGAGTTCCAGAAAGCAGAAGTGAGAGAAAGGCAAGGGAGCATCTACCCCTCCTTTTGCTACTCTCTTCCTTTTCTTTTATCCACTTCTCCTTTTAAGGAGACTTCCCACAATTTCCATAGAGTCCTTTTGCTTATATTTCATTGCCTAGAACTTAGTCATATGATCACAACTGATGACAGGAGAGCCTAGTTCCTAGGAAATATAGAGTTATTTGCTCCACATGGTAATATGTCCATCTAAAAAGCATGCTACTAAGAAAGATACTAGGGTAGAAAGTTAGCAATCTCAGGCATAATTGTCATTCTAAAACTATCAAAAATTTCACCTCTCAAGTCAATGACAAGGGAAAATAAGCATATATCACACTTTTTTTTCTGATTTTTTTTTAGCAATGTGTCTTACAAAATCACAAAGCTCAGTATTGTTCAATTAAGCATGGCAGGAGGGCAGGAAGAACTGTTTTTTGAAGGAATATGCAAAGTATCTGTAGTAAGAGCCTTCAGCATTTAGCAGCACAAAAAGGAATAGACTCATGCGTATTCTAAAATAAGAAAAGGCCAGCAACACTTGGATCTTCCGGGAGGAATAATGATGGTGCCATCTGATACCCTTTGCCATTGGGCATCATACATATGCCTCCAGCACACATTTTGCTCTAAGCCACTTCTCATGTTTCTCAATTACAGAATCTTACCAATTCCATCTCAGCCTTTCCTCACCCCTCACTCACTCCATCAGGAGTCCTTCAGTCTCACCTGTACTCATAGTTCCTTTGACCCGTTGGGGACATACAGTGTCAATGAGGGGCATGTTATGGTGATTTTACTTCTGTTTTGTACACAGTGTAGTGTATATGTTCACCAAGATTGTAAATGCCTCAACAGCTAAGTCCAGTCTTTACTCCTACATTAAGCCTCATAATGCTTCCTGCAATGTGGTGTAGGTAACAGGCCCTCGGTAGATGCTATTAGAGCAAGTAAAATATGTGAGAAGATAGGAAAGAGGGACTTTCTTTCAAGGCTGCCCCCGTTTTCCAGCAGGTTTGACTGCAAGGCTTGCGGAGACCCCAGCAGCACAGGGCAGTGCGAAGGGAGGAAAAGCGGCCCTGAGCCTCAGGAAGCTGGCGGTGCAATGCAAGTGTCACTAACGGAGAAGGTTCCCGTGGCACTGGGATTTCAGGCAGCACTTTGTGCTTTAGCCGCAGTCTCACAACACCATGGGGTCAGTTCATGTACGACAGACCTTTAGCAAAGGCCGATGGTTCAGGGAAGGAAGCTGTCAGTTGGTAGGGGAGGTGATCAGGGTCTCAGGCAAGATGATGGCAGGGTCCCAGAGCAGCTGAAAGTGAAACCCAGTTGGACAGATTGGGCCAACATTGCCAGGTCTTATGAGGAAGAAACTGCATGTTATTCATCTTTATGTTCCCAGCTGTCCACACTCTCCTGCTCAGCTGTAGGTTTCTAGTAAATGCTTGTTTCTCCTGTAGTTCCCTTGTCCATGACCACAAGACTACTCCAGACTCTACCTGCTGGTGGAATAAAGCTACCCATTCCTTCCACCTTTGAGCACCCAATTGGTCTTACCTTGCATGAGGAGGATAACATATGGTAGCTGGGTGGGAAGGCCATCTGCCCCACTCAGTTTCTTTGTGTTTGGAAACAAAACATATTACTCCCTATTGTAGACGGCAGTCCAGCATTACCACAGGCAGTTTTGTGTGCAATTCTACCAGATGTGTTATATAAAAAGAGAGACTTCATGGGTTCTAAATGCAAAAGATAGCAATTGGTTGGCCTTTCATTTTTTAAAATGGGGAAATAATTTCTGGTACATCCATATTAGAGAATACTACATACTTGACTTAAAATCATGCTGACAGAGTTGATACTGACGAGGCGAAAAATACAGCACATTAAGCAAAACACAAAGGCAAAACAACAATTTGGAGAGATCCAACTGTTAAAACATAATTAGCAAAAAGGACTCTAAGGAAATGTTCTAAAATATTAACCGTGATTATCTCTGGATGCTGGAATAAGTGATTTTTAAACTACTTGTCTGTTCTTTTCGGTTCTGTATTTTGCAATTCATTCATTCTTCCAAGAACAATTTTTGAATATAAAATACCTCGAAACTGACTAAAAGTAAAAAATAATGGGAAAGACCTGTATAATTAATCAGAGCAGAAATAACGCTGTTCCAAACACCAGCCACAGAGAGAGGCACGTGTTTCATGTAAATAGAAGAGACACAATGGAATTAGAACTGGGATCTGCTTACTGTTGGTGTGGCCTTTAATTAAATATTATTAAAGTCTTTTCCCATGAATGTAGATATAATGATTGCTGTGCTTAAAATCAACATCAGCAAAAATGGTTTGAAAAACTTCTTAGTTGCCATTTTATATAATTGTGTTAAAAGCGCATTTAACAATGAGCATTAATAGCTTTAGCTGCTTCAGATTAATAAGCGAGTTGAGTTCTGTGCTTCCACAGAGAGAACATCTGAGGTAGGCATTCCTTTTGTTTATCTAGTACTTTGTTTTTTCAGTGGCTGGTGGGGATGGGGGATTGAGGAGAAGGGAAGAATCACAGCCGGCATCTACCCAGCTTTCAAAGTGATAGTGTCATCTATAATTTTCCAGGAGTAAACTGGTCACTCCAGCAGGGGGGAAATTTCCCTGAGCCCTAATTCTCTCCTTGGCCCCACACACCTAACTGTATTTCTCCCGTGCTGCGTTCCTGTTTGTCTCCTCACTCATCTTCTCTGGTGAGATAACAACTCTGTCAGTACCCGTTTCCAATCTCTAATTTCCCCCCTTGTAATTTCTCACCTTGCTGACCACAGTCAAACAGGAGACAGAGAAGCTGAGCTGTTTTTGGCAGATGCTTTAGATAAAGACCAAACACAAGCGAAAATCCTGCAGGAAGGAAGACAATTTGCTAAATAAGGATTGCATCAGGATTCTTTTGTGAGGTTTGATCATTTAATAGCTTTAGGAGGTGTCTGTGCCGCAAATGCAAAGACCATAATATGAAAATGTGGACTGAACCTCCAGGTCACTTGCTTTGAAATACAAATCCATAAAACTTATAGTTGTGGCAAGTCAAACACATTTTTATTTATTCCTGGATGTTAATTAAGAAAAAAAATCTAATTAGTAACCGCGTTCTTCCGATTCCTCTTTTTACCATTCACTTTTCCCCCCTTTCAAAATCACTTTTTTTTTTTTTTTACTGTTTATTTATTTTTGAGAGAGAGAGAGAACCAACAGGAAAGGGCAGAGAGACAGGGAGACACAGAATCCTAAGCAGGCTCCAGGCTCTGAGCTGTCAGCACAGAGTCCAACGCGGGGCTCGAACCCACGAACCACAGGATCATGACCTAAGCCAAAGTTGGACGCTTAACCGACTGAGCCACCCAAGGCACCCCCTCAAAGTAACTTTTGATTATAACATGTAAAATATGTTTATTGTAAAAAAATTTTGAAACTACAGACAAAGGAAATAATCCTATTTCCTCCCTACCAGTACTATCTTTATATTGTTTCTGCTTTGCTTTGAGGAATCAAGCTACTGTAACACAATGAGCATTTCAAACAAACCCGGGTTTTAATCAGAACTCTGCCACTTTCTAGATGTGATTATGGACAATTTCTTAACCTCCCTAAAACTCTTATCTTTGGCTAAAAATGATAGTTATACCTGCCTCGTACAGTTGGCATGAGAATTAGGAGTAATGTGTCCTTGGCACATAGTAAATGGTTAATTACTGGCAACCATAATAGTTATTATTACCTTCTATGTTTAAGAGCTTAAATTTAAACTTTTTATGGCATTTTTAATGCTTAGTAATTGCAATACTGCTTCTAATAGATGACTATACCTACCTGTGGAACCGAGAAAGACCACTACCAGTTTCTTAGGTGAGTGCACTTGCCCGGTGCTGCAGAAAAGGATGCCACGTCTGCCCTTCTCATTAGTTTGTGAGAACCTCCGTTCAATAGAAAATTACCCGAGGAGAGGGGGTCCATGTCTCACCTACTGTGAAACACCACACAGCCAGTAACTGCTCAACCCATACCCACTGCTACTGATGTTGTCCCACGGAGCTAACAATACATGTCAGATACCGCTCATTGATCCTTCTCTTTCTGTCCGTGCAAAAATCCCTGTATATCCCAGCTCTATTTGATAACATGTAGAGGTGGGTCCTTGTTGTTCAGGAAAGCCTGAGCCCACAAAAGCTACCTTCACTAATTGAAGGCCTTTCTGGTGCTGGTGTTGGTAGGAGAGCCGCTAACTCCTGGGTTCTCCACCGCAGCCACACACAGCAATAATATGAGGACTTTGACAAAACACCGATCGTGGGTCCCACCCCCAGGAATTCTGATGTAATTGGTCTGCAGCTGGGGGCTCAGCTCTAGCTTAGCTCACCTCATCCCGAGCGCCCACTCTTTCAGTAGCCACTGAAACCATTACTCTGCTCAGAGCTGAGTCCACGTGTGCTTTGCAAATTTATTGTTTTATCTTATGTGCTTCTTGTTCCTATCACCACTTCTATTTCTATCTTAGTTAATCACCTAACTTCTTCATCTCTGCTATTTCTCTCTCCTCAGTCTCCACATTGGACCATAAACAAGGAATTTCAGTGGGAAAATAAGGGTTGTGTGTAAGGAAGTTGGGAGAGGGAAGGTCTGTGGCAAACTAGCGAATGAGTGCCCCAATGGGAATGTTCAGATGCAAAATTTTCTACATTGTAGATTAACCAGACCCACGTCTTTTTTTTAATGTTTATTTATTTGAGAGAGAGAGAGAGAGAGAAAGACAGCAGGGGAGGGGCAGAGATAGGGGGAACAGAGAATCTAAAGCAGGCTCTGTGCTATCAGCACAAAGCCTGATGTGGGGTATGAACTCACAAACCATGAGAT
Source organism: Leopardus geoffroyi (assembly GCF_018350155.1). Taxonomy (NCBI): domain Eukaryota; kingdom Metazoa; phylum Chordata; class Mammalia; order Carnivora; family Felidae; genus Leopardus; species Leopardus geoffroyi. Next base: position 87,234,021 of record NC_059333.1, read on the forward strand.
CATGACCTGAGCTAAAGTTGGACGCTTAAACGACGAGCCACCCAGGCACCCCTAATAAGGACATCTAAGTGTCCACTGAATTTTGGCTACTTGTAGGCCACAAACTTTTAAACTTTTTTTTTTTCTTTTCCAATTTTGGAAACTACCATAGTCCTACAATTCCACTGTGCAACCACATAGAAGAGGCAGAAAATATACCGAGCAGGCCTTGAGTGGAATATAGCTGAGACGAATGAGTGTGCGTAGAGGGACGAGGGTTCTGATCTGGACTGTGTAACAGCCTTCCCATCAGAGCTGCCCAGTAGAGGAAGTGCCTGCTGTGAAGCAGCAAGCTTTGCACCAGGAGAACAGGGCACTGAGCTAAATAAATCCCACTCCTAAGGAAAGGTTTGCACCAGGAGAACAGGGCACTGAGCTTTGCACCAGGAGAACAGGGCACTGAGCTAAATAAATCCCACTCCTAAGGAAAGCTTTGCACCAGGAGAACAGGGCACTGAGCTAAATAAATCCCACTCCTAAGGAAAGGTTTCTTCCCATGGATGGATGGGAGGTATACTTCTGTTAAACATTTACTGAGCCTCTGGTACGTGCCTGTCAAGATGCAGAACCTTCGTGGAATCTGCAGTCCTTAGCTAACCCAGAATTGTGCTAAGAAGTTTATATACCTTCTTTCTTTCACCTTTATCATAACCTTGAGAAGCAGGTGCCATTAATCCCCATTGAAAGATTGAGGAAGTTGTTGAAGGACACAAGATAGTGGCAGAGAGAGGACTTTAACTGGGATTAGAAGTCTGTGCTCTTAATGACTATGCCCAATATCCTCTCCCTCAATGGGGACACCAGCTTGGAATCCTGAGTCAGCTCAAGCTTTAGCCCATTGCACACTGTCTAAGTCATATCAAGAAGCAGCAACCTAAGAACCCCCATCCACCAGCTCCTTTCTGGTTACTGGGGATGTGATACAGGGACTGCAGTTAACTTGATTCCATCCAGTCAGATCACAAGGGAACCAGGAGAAAATTATCTTAATTTTTTTTTCTCTGCTGTATCTAAAGCAGACAGTAAGACAGATTTTCTGAGTGCACGCACAGCACAGCTTTTCTCAGTTTAAATGTGACTTTGAGGTTAACATTGCAACAAAATATCAAGAAATAAATGTATTGAGAGGCAATCAATCTAGCTTTGTGAAGTGGACGTAGAAAGCTTAGGAGACCTGAGTTTAAGTCTTGATTTGGCCACTTACTGGTTTGTACTCTTGCCTTTCACTTTATTTCACTGAGTTTCAGTTTCTGCATGTAGAGAAATGAGGCTTGCAGATTGTTGTGGGGAAACACATCGCTCCATTAAGTGTTTGTGTTCCTTCCTTGAACAATGATAGAAAAACTGCTAAAAGTGACTTAAAATGGGAATAAATTGAAATCTTACAAGGTTTACAAAAACTGGTTCACAAACTCAATACAGTAGTAACAGGTGATATGGCCATTTTAAACAGCATAATTAGTTTTGTAAAACATATTTATTGTTTTAAAGGATGAAGAGAGGGAGAAGGGAAAGGGAAACTGACATTTGTTAAGCTCCTCATACATGTCCGGCCACACTAGACCTTTGCAGACAGTTCATTTCATCCTCACAACAGCACTGTGAGATGGGCAGTTTTATCTGATTTTCACAAATGATGAACCCTAAGCCTGAGAGGTTAAGAAAATTGCCTGAGTGCCCAAGACTGGATTTGAACTGAAGTTGCCAGACTGTCTGAGATCTTCTACCAGGGACCAGGGCGTCTTTTGATTCTTGTTGAACAAAAGTTTCTTCTCAGGAGGCTGGGTTGCGTATAAACCTTTCATCTCTGAAGCCAGCAATCTGCTCTCATCTGAGTTAATGGTTGTTCTTGTAACAGAAACTCCTGTGGACCCATATTTCTAAAATTTCTGATATGTTCTCTTGACTCTCTAAGATTTGGAATAACTTCTGATGAAAGATATTGATATCATCCATTTTTTTTTTTTTTTTTTTTGGTATGGAAAAGTAGTCTGTGCATCCATAAATAGTCCACATTGTAATTTCAGTGGCTATAAGTTGACAAACTTTTTCTACCATTGTAGTTTCTTTGGGGGTGGGGGATATATTCTTCTGGAAATTTTTTGAGACAGTCCCATGGAAATGAAGCATTTTTTGCTCTAATCTTTGAATTACCCAGTTTTACCAGGAAACTTTATTTGGTCCTGTTTCCTTCTGCTCTGCCCAGAGAATTTGAATAGTTGACGTAGATAGGAAAAGGGAGATGGAGTAGAATTAGTAGAATCAGGCATTGTGTTGAGAATTGTGACTGAGCCCTTCAAGAGACCTTTGTCTGACTTAAGCATCTAAGAATTCAAGCCCTGTTTTCCTTTCTCATAGATAATGACAGCAGTGGGCCACAGATGTCACATGCTTTGCATGCACCACCTCGTCTGTCTTTTTGTGATTCTTCATGTGGTAAAAGAAACCTTGCTCACAGAATTCAGATTGCATTCAGCTTCCCTGAGGATTAGTTTCCAGTGAGCAGAAACTGAGTTTCCATATCTAAATGCTATAGCAGAGAATTTGACTAATTGAACATGAGTTTCTGTTCTCCTCACAATAATTTACTGCAGGCTAATTGTTACACTTTTAAAGGCTTTGAATAATTAATTAAAAGCCAATTTTCATCTTCGTTCATCCAGCTTATTAGATGATTTCCTTTTAGGAAGTGAGGAAGTAGACGTAATTCATTTTGCATCAAATGAGCAATGCACTCATTTATGCAAGGAATAAGTATCAGCTTAGCTATCTCTGCACTAAAAGGTGGGATGATTTGTTTCCCCCCCTGTCAAGGTGACCACTGGGCACACAGTGAGTGCTTGTGCTCGTGCAGTACAAATGCTGATGGTGGAGATAACTTAGTATAAAGATAGTGCTTTAAGTCCAGGGCAAACTTCAAGTACCATAAATAGAAAATTAAGCATGATTCTAAAAGAAAATATAGTTTATAAAAAAAATCAACCCTTGTATAGTACTTCATTTGTGCAAGTGCTTTGGTATATGTCATTTGATTGTTACACAACAACCTTGGATGTCAGTATTACTATTATCCCCATTTGATGAGAAAATCAAAGTTCAGATTACACTAGCACATTGCTGAAGGACACACAGCTTTTTTAATTTTTTTTTTAGTATTACTTTAATTTTATTTTTTTAATATTTACATCCAGATTAGCATATAGTGCAACAATCATTTCAGGAGTAGATTCCTTAGTGCCCCTTACCCATTTAGCCCATCCCCCCTCCCACAACCCCTCCAGTAACCCTGTTTGTTCTCCATATCTAAGAGTCTCTTATGTTTTGTCCCCTCCCTGTTTTTATATTTTTGTTTCCTTTCCCTTAAATTCATCTGTTTTGTCTCTTAAAGTCTTCATATGAGTGAAGTCATATGATATTTGTCTTTCTCTAACTGACTAATTTCACTTAGCATAATACCCTCCAGTTCTATCCACGTAGTTGCAAATGGCAAGATTTCATTCTTTTTGATTGCCAAGTAATACTCCATTGTATATATATACCATATCTTCTTTATCCATTCATCCATCAGTGGACATTTGGGCTCTTTCCATACTTTCGCTATTGTTGATAGTGCTGCTATAAACATAGGGGTGCTTGTGTCCCTTTGAAACAGCACACCTGTATCCCTTGGATAAATGCCTGGTAGTGCAATTGCTGGGTCGTATCGTCGTCTATTTTTAGTTTTTTGAGGAACCTCCATACTGTTTTCCAGAGTGGCTGCACCAGCTTGCTTTCCCAAACACACAGCTTTTAAGTGGTAGAGTCAGGACTGGAACCTAGGCCTCCCGAGGCAATAATGTTATGCCCCTTCCACTCTATCTGCTTTAATTAACATTAAAGGAGAAAAAGAGAGGTCAACTTGAAAGCCGTGCCCTTTGGTTGTTTTAGCTCCTATCACAAAAAGCAGCCTGCCTCGAGGGGCTAAACCAGGGTGTGGTATCTGGGAGGCTGAGTTGAGAGGTGAGCCTTGTCACTGCACATCATCTTCCATGTATGCACCCCAGAGAAGGCAAGAGCTTGGGAGAAACTACCCATCTCACGGGCCTGGGCAGGGAGGGAGAACCCGGATGTAGCTGGGGACCAGAAGATTCAAAAAGAAGGAGATCGCACTGCTCTCACAGGAGCCTTGGGCACGCAGAGAGGGAGTGGTCAGAAGCTTCATCCAGATGATCACTTGATCCCAGAGTGCTTCCATTGTTCTGGCTTCTGTAGACACAGCCCTGTCCCAAACAGCCTGGTGATGTGCACCACATTGAGGAGTGGCCCTCCTCAGACTCCACGTGTGAAGTGCTCTTAAACAGTCAAAATATCACAAGTATTGGCCACAGAAAACAGTGCTCAAAGGAAAAATGTGTCCTTCGCTTGCTTGGAGTGATACAGAAAAGGCGGTCACAATTATTTTCAGTCTGGCAGCCACTTCCTGGGAGGATTCCATGGAGTAATAGATGTATTTATGGCAACAGTTTGTTGTAAAAAGGCAGAGTGAACCTTAGATGTACATCCTCTTCTACCTATCAACCTTCTTTTTGAAATGACTGGTTAATGATCTTGTTACTTTCATAGGAAGAGATGTCCTATTCCTACAGCTAATGTAAACTATATCAAAAAGGTTTGGGTTTTATTTCTTTCCTTTAAATTTTTGTAGCTACCCTGACTCCCCACTGTCACCTACTAGATTAATTAGTGTTATGGCAAGAGCTTGAGCTTTACCACTAAAGACCAGGGTTCAAATCCAGGCTTTGCTACTCATTAACTGTGATTTTTGAGTCAATAACTTCTCTGATTATCAATTATTGCATCTGTAAAATGGGGGATATGCTACAAATCTGGCCGAGTTGTTGAGAGGTACATGAAGACTGCATGTTAAATGCTTCCTGTGACATTATACTCAGTGAAACAAGCCAGACATAAAAGGACTAATGGTGAGGGTTGCCTGGGTGGCTCAATCAGTTGAGTGTCTGACTTTGGCTCAGTTCATGATCTCACAGTTTGTGGGTTTGAGCTCCGCATCAGGCTGTGTGCTGACAGCTCAGATCCTGGACCCTGCTTCCGATTCTGTGAGTGTCTCTCTCTCTCTCTCTGCCCCTTCTCTGCTCTCTCTCTCTCTCTCTCTCTCTCTCTTTCTCTCTCAAAAATAAAATAAAAACATTAAAAAAAATTTTAAAGGACAAATAGTGTATGGTTCCATATGTATGAAACACCTAGAGTGGTCAAATTCACAGAAAGAGAGAGAAGAACGGGGGTTGGCAAGGACTTAGGGAGTGGACAATGGGAAGTTAGTGTTTTGTGGGTACAGAGCTTCAGTTTGGGAAGATGAAAAGTTACGGAGATGGATAATGCTGATGGTTTCACAGCAATGCAAATGTACTTAATGCCACTGAACTATACACTTAAAAATGGTTAAACTGGTGCATTTCGTGTTATGTGTATTTTACCATAATAAAATAAGTAATTTTTTTCAATGTTTACAATAGTACTTGGCAAATAATGAGTAATAAATGGTACTGCTAATCCTGTGTCCCACGCTTTGCGTATGTCTTATATGCCATGTTTCACATTGTATTTTATCCACTGTTTCTGTCACTATTGTTATACTTCAATTTCCCTGAATGTAAAGAACTGCTGAGTATATCTTATTCATCTTTCCTGACTCCACACTGTCAGACACATGGTAAGCACTCAATAAATGATTTGGGGGAAGAGAGAAAGTTGCTAAATGCCCCTTCCCTCCTATCTTTTACATCTTAAAGCCACCAAACTTAGTCATAGTTCACTCATTTATCTTGGGTGTTAGAAGATCTTTATTTGGACTAAAGTAATGAGCTCACACTACTATACAAATGTATTAGGTTCTTTAATCTTTAATAAGTGAGGGGGAAATTTCTCTAAATTGGGTCTCTGTGGATTGAATCCATGCTGTTCTTAAGGAGTTATATTTTGCTCTAAAAATACAGGCAAAACAAAAATGGAGCTTAAGGTTGCTATTCCTTTAGAGGGAAATGAATACTAGGTAGAGTTCATCTTACCTGAATATAACTGAAGCCCCACATGGTGCAATCTATATGCTGTGTCATTTCAAAGAAACAATGGCCAGTTGTCATAGCTTTGGAGAATACTCTAGATCATTAATGAAGTTTCCTGAAAATGGCGAGTGAGGAGTCGCACAGCACCTCACACAGAAAGCCTCCTAAAAGCCTTCTGTGCGTCTCTTCCCCTCTCATTAAACTTTCCCACTAGCAGGAGCTGCTAACAACAGTCCCCCTCTTCTGTCCCTCTCTCTCTCCTTCCCTCCCTCCCTGCCCATCCCGTCCTCCATACTTTGTTCTCACCCATCTCTGCTCATCCATGCCCAAAGTCCAGGCTCCTGGGACCTGACCGTGCCCTCTGTGACAGTCCCTGGGAAGCGTGGTCAGGTCCCCTACTCTGACTAGAACCCAACAAGAATCAGCATGTAGCCCATCTCCCTCCCTGGAATTTGGTGAATAAGTTTAAAATCCTGCACCTGATGAAATGCTGAAGAGCCCCAGTGCCAAGCATTTCTGGGCTGCACTGCTAGAGAACGAATTGGGCTATGATCATACCACTCTCATTTTCTTTTTTTATCCACCCTCATTTTATAGGATGATAAGTTGATAATAAATTATATAAATGCATCCTTTCTCTGGGTAAGTGCCTTGCAGCTTTTTCAGCTGTGCACCATCAGACCCTGCTCTTCCCAGGCTGCTCTCCAAGGAAACTCACAGACCTTGCCTGTGCCCCAGACCTGCCTGGTCACTTGACAGAGATCAAGGGCAGCAACTCCTGGCTCGGCTGTAACCCCTTCATGGCTCATGAGCATGTTAGTTGGGCTGCTGGACTCTAGGTGATGAAAGTTTAGGTGACAGTAAACTGTCAACTCATTGGACTTCTCTGCATGCATTAGATGACAGTAAACTGTCAACTCATTGGACTTCTCTGCATGCATATAAATGAAGGGCCTAACTGGGTTGTATGTTCTAAGATCTATTCCAGGCCTAAAAGTCTATGTGTCTAGTTAACACACAAAGGCACATGTATCAGAACCTAATGCCCAGCCTTCACTTTCTTCAGACTTCCTTTGAAGCTGTAATTTCCCCAAACCTAAACATCCAGCCTCATAAAAAGGAGTCCACATAGGAAACTTAATTTCACAACAAGGAAACTGAAGTGTAGTTCTTAGGTGCAGTGAGTTTCCTGGAGGAATTCAAATGGCATGACATCATGGGGCAGAATTCCAATAGCACAAAGCAGCATTTTCCTTAGTCCATGAGCCATTCATTCATTCACTAGACCAGGCCATCCGTTTAGGGCTTGTGTCTTGTGATCTCCATGAATAAAACACTTCTGACAATTGCTGCATCAGAACTTAACCGCTAATCCAGTAGGTGACTGTATATTGAACGACAGAGGAGATTTAAGACTGGGGTCTAATGGCTTAAGACAGGCCAGCATTGGTCTCACAACCTGCAGGAAACAGCATTTGTAGGTCCCAGGGAACTTACAAGATGCAGCAATGCCCTGCAAATCAGTTTCTAAAATGGAACAATGTCTTCTTTAAATTTGAAACACTCTAAGAAAGGAATTTGAGCTTTTAGCCTATCCTTGCATATCCTCCTCGAGGCATGTCTAACTTGATAGCTCCTTTCCCCACTTAAAGTATTTACCTTTTCATTGTGTTTCTCTGTGGTATCTTCCCCCTAAAATCTTACTTTGTGGAGATTTGTTAATGAACCTTATAATGTCAATCTCAGTGGATACAGTTTTATTAAACACACTGTTTCCCTTACCCACCAAAGTGTTAAAGGATGGTTTAGAAGTTTGAATTCATCATGCTAGTCTAACTATACTAGACAGCTCTCATTGAATCTTCTGAGTAACCAGATTTGAAGGCCTTTTGTGCAGATGCACAGTTCTGAAGCAGACTGAGTATCTTCTAACTTCTCCTCCAACCAAGTTAGGAATGAGCAGGAGTCTTCTCTAGCATCTATACTCCACTGAACTTAGTGGGAAATATGGTGGGCTGCTAGCCCACGTTTTAATAAGTGAAAGGAGGAATTTCTTCCCTGAATGTCATAAGCTATTTCATCTCTATGGAGCTTTACTTGAGAGGGTTCATCCCCATTTTTGTATTTACCTCTGAAGACTTTATCCCAAAGATTTTTGCCTCTTCAGAGCCAGTCTTCCTGATGTGAAGGGTTCTGATACCATAATCATGTGGTGGTGATGGTGGTGGTGGTGAAAGTAATGTTGGAGCTGGCAGAGGGAAGAGGGCCAGTGGTGGCAACAGTGGTGGTGGATGTGGTGGGAGCAGAAGTGGGGATTCAGGTGCAAGTGATCAGGTGGTAGACAGAGGCAGCAGAAGGGTGACGGTGATGGAGGTAGAGGAGGAGGTGAGGTGGGGGTGTTGGCAGAGGCTGTGGTAGAGGCGGTAGCGGTGGGGGTGCTGCTGCTATTGCTCTGTTTAGATGTGGTCAAGAGGAACCAAGCAATGCTAGAACTGCTAGACATCACCCCGATTTTCAGATGAAGAAACTGAAACCCAGCAAGGAGACAGCATTATCATTTCACACAAGAGAGGCTTTATCTTCCTGCCCCCTTCCTGTTTCAAATGTGCAAAACCTGGTGGTTGTTGGATGGTCTTGAGAAATGATGCTAACACCCCTGAACTAGGATTCCAGAATGACCAAATACTTAGAACCAGGTATTCAGAAACACTGAGGACACCCTGCTTCTGCCAAGCCAAGAGCTGGCCTGATTCCACCTCATCTTGTTATAAATGTCTTCTAGCCACTGTAAGGGCAACCCAAAAACCACATTCTGTGCAGCTGGGACTTGCAGCTAAAACTGGGGAACACATTGGGCTTTCCCGGAGAAAATAAATTGAGGCAATTGTTATAAGATGGTTATGTAAAAGGAAGCCAGAGTTGACAGATTTTAAGTGTGCTTGAAGGCAAAACTGAGTGCTTAACGAATGGTATTTGATTTTTTTAAAACAAACTTTCTCTTTTAGAATAGCTTGAGGTTTACAGAAAACCACTAGGATAATAGAGTTCCCATGTACCCTGCATTCACTTTCCTCTATTGTTAGCATCTTACATTACTCTGGTACATTTGTCACAACTAATGAAACATTGGTTCTTTGGTACATTACTATTAACTAGATTCCACACTTTATTTGGATTTTATTAGTATTTTCCTAAAAGTAAAACCATATGGGCTTTTTACAATTGCATCAGGGTAAACAACATCACACTAGTAGCTTGAAGCTCCTGAGGATAGGATCTACTTTTATGCATGTATTTATATTTTTTAGCACCTAGTATATAGTAGGGGCATAATAAGCATGTGTTGGCTGATCAAATGACTATAATATCCCATTAATTCCATTTTAGTATACAATAATGCACTCAGTCCAGTGATCATTTTGTACACCTGGAATTTAAGTGAGTAACCAGGGAAACTCAAGCTGTCATATAGGCTGTCCAGTGTACTCCACTTAAACTTTATTTTTAGAAAGCCCAGCCCAGGGCATATCTCAGTGCTAAAGGCAGTGCTTATAGCCATGGCATATGGGTTAAGCCTTCCAAGGCAATCTTACAGACAGCACAAGAGAGAAGGTTTGGTAGGTCAAGGATCCTATAAATCACCATTCATCCTGATCTTTCTTCTTGGTGACTAGACTCCAGAGAGGTACATGACACCCTGTTCCTTCTCCTATCAGGAGCACCTACACATAACTATGTCCAGCCCTCTTGGCAAAGGCCTAATTTTTTCGTAGTCAAACTTCCTTTGCAGATTGAAAGTTTTTCTTAAAGTTAACAGAGCAAAATTAAGCTACCTAGAAGGGACTAAAAGGGGGAAATCATTAGATTCAAAGCTTAAATTAGAAACTAAGTAACTCCTTTTGATTCAATAATAATGGCTAACATTTCCTAAATGTCAAGTACTGTACTAAGAAGTTTACTAACTCACTTTATCCTTAAGAACAAAAGAAGTAGGCTCTCTCTTACACAGACGAAAACTCCTTCATCTCCTTCTTACTCCACATGTTCAAATGAGTGGATGGGTCCCATCTAACATGTGTTAGCATCTTTCATACTGAATTATGGTAATGTACTTTGTCAGTGTGTGAGCCTGATTCCAAAACCCTGAAAATAGTAGTGGAAGAAAAATATCAGCATTCAGAAACTATTTTGCCTGACCGTACCACCCTCAGTTCCCAATTCCCATCCCTCTCATTCTCTCTCTTCTCCCTCCCTCCGTCTCTCTCTCTCTCTCTCTCTCTCTCTCTCGTACATATACATGCACAGATGAACACATGGTAGAAGATAGGCCACAACTATGGCTTTCAACATAATCTGTACCGCCTGCTTTAAGTTTTAATAAGGGAAGAATCAGTAGGTTAACTTTTTTAAAAAAGGTGATGCATTTCCTCTTATTAAAGTAATATATAGTCATGGTAGGAATGAATAACAAAAAATATGAACAGGTTTAAAGAAAACAAAAATGACTGTAAGCACATCCCAAAGATAGCCATTACTATTATTTTGTTGCAATTTCTCCAAATCTTTTTTCTGTGTATATATGGTTTTCCTTAATTGAAATCAAATTGCAAATAAACCTTGATTGTGCTTTTTCTCCCACGTTATATATTACCATTTTCCTGTGTTATAAATTCTTCAAAAGTACCATTTTTTAGGGAATAATAGTATATTTAATAATGTAATTTAGGGCTAATGTAAGTCTTTCACTTTAATAGCCTACCCCCAGCTCCCCTGCCTCCACATACACAATGATTTAAGAAAATAATTCTCATATAATAACAAAATCACACAGGACTTTTAAGAAGCTCGGTTTCTTTTCTGGGTTTGATTCACAGCCAGATTCCTTCTGACAAAACCTGGTACTTCTGACAAAATCTGGTATTCAGAATGCTATAAAATTGACATCTGACCATTTGTAATGTGGGGAACACACAAACATAATGACTCTTTACAAGATTTCACTAGTAATAAAATAATGTTTTAAAAAGAATATTAATTCAGTCAAATGTCTACTACATAAGACAGTATTTTAGAGATGGTAGTTTCCAAGCAATTAGAGTATCAGTATTGATCCTTTGTGTACTCAGCAAAAAGGCACACAGTCACAGTAATAAATGGTTTGCAGAATATAAATTGATGGTACATCCATAATACTATTATCTAATTAAATAATTTTTTACTTGTTCCATGTTGTGTTGATGAGAACAGAGACAATATGGACTTTGAAATCATATGTAACTGAATTCAAATTCCAGATATACTATTCAGTAACTTCATTTTTCTAGATAAGTTGTCTACCTCTGACATTGAGAGATCTCATTCACCAAATAAGCATCATAGGGCCCATCTCATTGTGTCATTGGTGCTAATCATTAATTGAGACACTTTGTTTGAAGGTCCTTAACAGTGCATGATAGACAACAGAGGCTTCATAAATGCTAATTCTCACTGCCCTTCCTTCTCCCTAAATAGCCTGGTTTACCCAGCAGACATTTAGCTTAATTCCTGGTTCGGTACACACAACTTTTTAAATTATATATAATATAATATAATATAATATAATATAACATAATATAACATAATATAACATAATATAACATAATATAACATATATATATATATATATATATATCTTGCCATATCCACTTACACAGAAATATGCTATATGGAAATGCAAATTTTACTCAATGAAAATACATATAGGATAATTTCCAGAGTAGCAGCTATTCATGTGCACAAATTGTGTGCCAGTCGCCTCAATCTGGAGAGGGTTGGTGCATACTGGATGTGAAAGCGAGCTGGCCAGGGCATCTGCTGTGCTCATCAATTGCCAGGCTGGATTTGGCAGATCTGCCTAGCTGGTCCGGAAGGATATTCCCTTCTTTTGTGTCTCATTAGGTCCTTCTGAATACTGGAACAAACTTCGCAGATAGAGAAGTGATCTTCTTCCATCAGGCATGTCTGAGTGGGCCACAATTCAAACTCAGCGTCAGAAAATGTAAGGAGCAGACTATAATCTGAATCATTGCTACTCAAGGTTGCCCATCAGCCCCACAGACTTACTGAATCAGAATCTCTGGGGATGGGCCTCTTCAGGGACTCTGGTGCTCACAAAAGTTTAATATGAAGTAGAACTACATTCATTCAAAGAATATTTTTTGCACATCTGCCATTCTCCCCTTGCTCACTTGACACCAGAACACAGGCCTGTACCTTGAAATAGGAAGAAGAAAAGACTTCACATTAACTAATTAAAACTCTTAAAATTCTACCTGTGTTTTATCAACATTTCTTGTTCCAAATTTCAGACTGTTTTCCAATTTCAGTTAAAAATCCATTTGAAGTGCTTGCTTTTTAGTAATAGACATTTTGCTGGTGTTGAAATTAGTTTTCTCAAACGAAGGGATTGTACTTGGCTCCACTGCCTCCAGTCATTTCATCTAGGACGAGCTCCCTGAAGTGCCAACGTTAGCAGCATTGGCTGGTACGGTGGGCGATACCTCCCACGTGGAAGGCACATGTGCACAGAGCACTTGTGCAGCAGGTGGCCATAGTCATTTCCATGACTTGCTGTAGATTTCCTACTAACAAGAGTCACTGGTTATGTGAGCAGGAAGAACACGCATGGTCCAGAACAGCCATCACTGCTGGAAACAATACAAGATATATGTGCATAAGAGTCTGGGGTCATGAATTATGTCATCAAAGGTGTCCTTATAAAAAAAGTTAAGAACACAAATGGAGCTTAAATTAAATTTATTTTTCCAATTTGGAATAAGAATTAAATCAAATTATATTTGAAACCCTGTCACTTGTGACGTTTAAAATGTCTTAAATGTCTTTGCCTAGTGTATACTCGTCAGAATATCATAAAGCAAAACCAAAACATTCAGCTTCATTTCATTTAAAATACAAAGATAGATCTTTGTTTTTTTTCTAATTATAAAGTTTATACCTATTCATGTATAAAATTTATGCAAACATAAAGAGCAAAAAAAAAAAAAAAGACAGCTCAACTTCACCATCCTAGGGTAATCACTTTCAACATTTTGGGGGTTATCATTATACATGCCTACCTATAATCACACACACACACACACACACACACACTTTTACATAAATATGATCATAATATACTTGAGATTTTGAACCTCACTTTTCCCTTCTTCCTATGTCCTGGAATTCTTTAGATCTTGGTAAATATAGATATGATTTATATTTTTAACAACTCTATAGAATTTTGTTTTATGGGTTAACATAATATGTATAACTAATCCGAATTCATAGACTTTGGGTAATTTTCATTTTTCTATAATTTTAAATAATATTGGGATAAACATTCTGGTATATGGGCATATTTGTACTTTGTGGGTCATATCATTAACGTAAATAACTCAAAGCAAAATTATTGAATGAAGACTAGGCATTTAATAATTTGATTCCAAAACATAAAAAAAGTAAAAAGTTGATTCCATCAACAAACTGCCCCCCAAAAAGGCTGTTAATTTCCCTCCTCTTGACAGGGAATGAATATTATTTCCTTATACACCAGCCAAAAGAGTGTCACTCTTTTTTTTTTAATGTTTATTTTGTTGAAGAGAGAGAGAGGGCAAGCAGGGGAGGGGCAGAGAGAGAGGGAGACACAGAATCCAAGGCAGGCTCCAGGCTCTGAGCTGTCAGCACAGAGCCGGACACAGGGCTTGAACTCAGGACCAAGTTGAATGCTTAACTGACTGAGCCACTCAGGTGCCCCAAGGGTGTCACTCATTTTAATCTTTGCCAAACTCATATACAAAAATTGATATCTCATTTTTATTTCTATTTCTTTTGTTACTAGTGAAATTAAAGAAAATTGAGTTTAAGATATGAACTTAACTGAATATTTCAGGACCTCTCTGATTAGCATTTGAGTTCTTGGGAGCATGCTATATCCAAGGAATTTTTCATGTATAAGCTTGGAAGTGACACTTCTTTGAACTTCTTTGGGAGAAAAACACATAGCAACTTTCTCTTAGAAGAAACAGATAAGAGTAATTTAAATACATCAGAGCATACGGCTTTGGGCATCTCGTCATTTTTCTAAGATATTTTTAATCTTGAAAGAAGTATTTGGGGAACAGTCATCCTTTCCAATGTGATTCTATCATTATAAATAATTGTCAAATGTGATTTCAAATGCAGGCTGAGACAAAAATGATAGTCAGAAAGTCTGGGTTCTGTTCTGATTTGCCATTAACCAGCCTAATGACCTTACAAAATTGACTTCACCTTTATAGGCCTCAGTTTCCTCCTCTAAAATAATGAAAGGAGCTGAATAGTTGTCCTTTGAAGTCTTTACAGCCTAAGATGTGATTATGACCTGCATTCTAAGGATAGTAGCTTTGCCAGGCTCTTTATTGACAGTTACCCAACCCTAGCACTAATTTACATCTATGCCTCCATCCTGGACACGACAATAGATATTGAGTTTAAATATTGATCAAATCCATGTAATCCATTTTGATTGTGGTAACATTAAGTTAGATAATTCAGAGAAATATACCTTTTATTTTTCATATGAATGTGTGTGTGTGTGTGTGTGTGTGTGTTCAGTCATTCATTTCTCAAACATTCCTTGAGCAACTACTTAATGCCTTACAAGCTAGTACTAGACTACAAGAATGAACAAGACAGATTTCCTTCCTTAAGAATCTCAACATGGCAGATGAGGAAGTGGACAAATAAACAAACAGGTATTGTCTGAAAGAAATGTTGAAGTTATTCTTAAATAATACTATTTCTTTCTCAAAAATCACATTTTTATGAGATGGCATTTCCCTTTTCCTCCATTCACTACACAGATAAAAATGATGAAAGGTTTGAGCAAACATGAAATGGCTTTTGGGGAAGAAAGGACAAATTCAGGCCTTTTTTGGGATTAAGTTATCCAATTTGTTTTTTAAGTTTATTTATTTATTTTGAGAGAGAGAGAGCATGCTATAATTTGGGGAGGGCCAGAGACAGAGGGAGAGAGAATCCCAAGCAAGCTCCATGCTGTTAGCGCAGAGCCCGACCCAGGACTTTATCCCACAAACGACAAGATCATGACATAAGCCAAAAATCAAGAGTTGGATGCTCACCCATTGAGCCACCCAAGTGGCCCTAAGTTAGCCACTTGAATGACAGATCCTAATACCTCCTCTTATTTTAACACTCAAATATAAACAACCTAGAAAGCATTTACTGTACCTGAAATCCAAACCTGGTTTTTTAGTCCTCATAAGTTACAGAAGGATGAGATGTAGTACAGGACCTTCCCACTAAAGCAGGACAGGCCTAGGGGCAGAGCCCATCCATAGGAGACTCATCTGGATAGGCAAAGCACCAAGTTTATGGGCACCAGGAACTCCAGTTTTAGTTGACACTAATAGCTAGTTTCCTGGAGTTCTAATACGTAGGCAGAAGCTAACTATTCTGAACCCAGAGTAGGTGATATTAGCGTCCCAAGAGGGTGGCATTTGGCAACTGGGAAGCCATTCCATGCATAACAAGGGCCTACCTCCAAAGCCTGGGATTCCGCTAAACTTTTACACTGCTGGAAAGGAAATCAGATACTGTCTAGGAAAAAGAGCTTATCAAAGGCCATCGGTAACAGAAGAAAATCAAAGGAGAAATGCAGTTTTATGACCTAATCCAGTAGTTCTCAAACTTCGGCATGCATCGGAATCACCTGAAGGACTTGATAAAACTCAGATTGCTGGACCCTACCCTGAGAATTTCAGATTCAGTAGGTTTGAGTAGGCCAAGGATTTGCTTTTGCAACAAGTTCCCAGGTAGTGGTGATGCCTAGATCACGCTTTAAGAACCACTGACAGAACAGACAAAGAGCTCGCTCAAGGCTCAGCAACTCAGACATAGAAATTCTGTTTCCCACTGTGGGCTCTGAAAATAAGGAGAGTACTCTGGAGCCTGTGATTTTAGCCACAACTGTATCCTGATCTGATGAGCAGGTGACTGTGACAGCAAGGTGGGTGTTCGCTGACTATGGAGACAGAACAACAAAGTGGGCAAGGGCAATGTGACCCAAAGTTGAAGAGGTACTTGTTTCTGGAACAGACACCATAGATGGGGTGTTGAGGAATACCCATGATCCCAGTTGTGGGGAGCAAGGAGAGGCTAAGGTAGGTTTTCACAAGGACTCATCACTCTCCCTTGAAACCAACGGCTGTTACTGGTCACAACATGTGCCTGTCCTTCATGTATATTTAAAGTATCTATATCTGAATTCTACTCCAAAGTGTTAGATCTAACCCTTAGAAATTGCCAATATTTAATAGCTTTTGACACACAACACACACGCACATACACACACGCATGCACACACACACAGGGCAATTTCATGAAGTCCAACCTAATATAAATTAGACTATGAACTGAAAGTAAATGCAAAATTCTTTATACTTAACTCAGCCATTTAAAAAAAAAAATACATTTAAAATGAGGAATCAACTCCTGGGTTGTCCACATTTAGATTTAAGCCCTTTGAGGATTTTTCCACAGCAAATTTTTCATCCTTGAAACTACTTTCAGAGCCAGAGCTGACTCTGATCGGCTGCCCCCTGCTGCCAGATGGGGAAGCAACCTGATTTTAACTGTATTTAGGTGGCTAGAGCTATTTAAAAAAAAAAAAATCAGGATTTCTAAATGTCACTCAGGATTATCCTTTGTTTCAAATAATCCTTGCCACTGCTTTTCTCCATTATAAGATTATTAAGACTTGACAGGTTAAGTCATTATCATGTGATCCCTACTAGCCTGACATATTTCCCTTTGGGATATAACCCAGAGTCAGTAAAGACGGTAGAATTACAGTTGGACTCTCAATAACTCACACTAATGACAGGGACAACTGCTTACAGATTTCAGTCATCAGGCTAAAGAGGATGTAGTGAAAGGTAATAGAATAAAGGGGCTTCGAGTGTGGATCTTGGTGATTTTGCTGGAGTGAGTTTGCATTTAATTACCTTCAACAAAAACTGGGGTTTGTGCTCTGGTGGTTTTGTTCTCTGTGTGATAAAACTGAATGAGTATAAGCCAGCTCCAGTCCTTTGCCCTCAATTCTTCTCTGTAACACCAAAGGGGACTGCTGGGTTTTTATAAGAATCACTGAGCTTTAGATTTAACACAGAAAGAACTATGTGCTCCAGTTGGTAACTGATGGTTGCTTGTGGAAAATGACGGAAGTGCTTAAAATTCTATCCAGAATTAGTTGGAAAGTTTAGACTGTAATTCAGATACACAACTGTTTAAATGCCGCCCCATCCCCACCACCATTTTTTTTGTTTTTGAAGGCCACTGTATGCACTATTTCTGAAGCTTAGGGTGGGGAGGGTATGTGTCCCCATGAGGCCCTAACCCTTCCTCATTCCCTGATTTGTAGGTTCCCTCCCCAGGAACAGTGAGCCTTGGACAAACCAGGGGTCCAAAGGGAGTGTTACAAGTGCTCCCAATTGGTTCACAGGCTGCAAACTTTGAGAATGACTATTCTGAATTATAGTTAAAATTTAATTCGGCGAATATTATTGAATTTCTCTCTATAATTCAGAAAGGCTCTGGAGACACAGGAATAAATAAGTCCCATCTAAAGGCTCACAATCTCATTTCTTATAAGTGCACATAGGTTGGTTTTACTCAGTTATTATTGAAGTAAAGGAAATTGTCACCTCAGAGTTTTTCCTCCCATGCAAACTGTGCATTAGTATGCCAACGACATGAGCATTTGCTGCACTTTACACCTATTTCTTGCAAGATGAAAACCAAAATCTTTAACTTAGCTCATAAAGTTCAGCCCAGAGCTTTACAAACTATTTTTACTGAAGGGCCAGCTTTGTTTTGTTTTGTTTTTTAGCATCTACTCTGTTGCGGATCCATGCTTTTATAAATGTGATAAAGGCTAATTACTCAGATAAATGAAACAGAAACAAAAAGTCATGCAAAATGCAAGCCCAACTTTTTTATTATTAGATTCAACAAAAATAAACTTCTTTGTGAAATTGCTGTAAAAATGTCTAAACGCATACTTTCAATGTTTAGACTTATTGCAGTGTGGTGACAGACAGTGGAAACAGTTCACAAGTCTGTACAGCCCACTGAGTAACACAGCGTAGCCCCTTCCTCTCCCTGTCATTCTGCAGGCAGCCACACTGACCTGCTTCCCCTTCTTACATGTGCCACTCTCCTGACACTGGAGTGCTGTCCCCTCTCCCCAACCCCTTCTCGCCTAATTAACTACAACTAGAACCACCCTTCAGATCTCAAGTCACATGTCTCTGCCTATCCTGACATCTCAGATCTCAAGTCGCATGTCTCTGCCTATGCCGACATCCTAGACCTGGTCAGGGCCCCTGTTCTGTGCTCTTGTTGTACCACGTATCTCTCCTTATCCCACTTACCACCATTTGGAAAAATGTGACTCCCCCCACTAAGCTGTAAGCTTCACAAATGGAGTGCTGTCATCAGTCTTGTTCACCAGTGATCCCAAGGCCTAGCGCAGTGGCTGGAACATACTAATTGAAAATACTTATTCAATTAATAGATAATTAAAATATAACTTGAGTTCATATCATTCAAATCCCCATTTTACAAATGAGAAAACTGAGCTGCAAAGAGATTAAGAGATTTGCCCCACATTTCCAAAGATATGTATATATCTTACATATATATATACATAAAGATATATGTATATATTATATAGATAGATATAGATATAGATATAGATATAGATATAGATATAGATATAGATATAGATAGATATATGGATCTGCCAAAGTCCACACCACTCCTTTTTTATGACACATATTAAAATGAGACATTACACAGACATTATGAAAGCTGTTTTGGATGATAGCATTTCTATGAGTTGAAGCCTAGTTTTCAATACTACTCCATTTCCAAAGCTATCCAAAAATGCACAGTTAAACAAATTTTATTTTATAATCCACCTATTCATTCCACAGATGTTTGCCGAACACCTATCATGTGCACAACTCTAAGTGCTATAGATTTAGCAGCAAATGAGAAAGCCCAGGCTCTGCGGAGCAACAGTCTCAGTCTAGTGGGAAGGACAGCAGCTAACACTTAGAAAAATACCCATGATTGGTAATAAGTTCTATGAAGAAAACAAATGCAAGATAAAAGGATAGAGAATGGTGGAAGTATTATTTTTTTATGATATGATCAGGGGCCACTTTGAGGAGATGACACTTGAGTTGAGACCTAAACATGAAAATGAAAAGGAGCCACAAGGGTCTGGTGGAAGGCAAGAGGGATAGCAAATACAAAGCCATGGGGGTGGGGACAAGTCTAGTTCTGTTCTGTGACAGGACACAGTGAATGAGCAGGAGAGGGTTAACCTCAATGTTGGAGAGTAAATGGGGGCCAATCATGATTGACTGAGCCTAAAGGCAACATCATGATCTGATTTTTCTTTTTCAAAATCCCATCCTGATTTTTAAGGAGAATACTATGGGGGCAGGTGGGGAGGTGGAAGCAGGAAATCAGTGAGGAGAGGTCCAGGTGAAAGATGAGAGCAAGGTGCCATCAATGATGGGGTTGAGATGGTGTTCAAGATTTATTCTGAAGGGAGAGTTGAGAAAACTTGCTGAGGGATTGGATGTTGGAGATGAGAAAGAGGATTTTGATCTGACCAATTGAGTGAAAATTAGTGCCCAACACAAGAATGTTAGAAGACTTAAGAGGGGTCTTTGAAGGACAGAGATTGGATTAAAATCAAGAGTAAAGCAGTGTGTGCAGTAAATAATGCACAATATAGACCACAGAGAGAAAAGAGTTTTAAGTATAATCCAAGTAACTGAAACATTAACACTCTTATAAATATTGGTATAGTTTTTTGTTTGTTTGTGTCTGGCCCAAAATCAAGATAATTTTTCTAAATTTACAGATAATGAGTTACTATTGCTCCTGGAAAACATATAGCACTATGTTCAAGGTTATTTATTATAGCAATGATTTTAATGACAAAAAATAAGAAATAATCTAGTCATTAATAAGATACCAGATAAGTAAGTTAAGGTATACCCTTGCAACTGAATATCATACACATATAATAAAACTGAAGTACTTCTCTGTGTACTGATATAGAAAAATCTTTAAGATGTATTAAGTGATAAAAGCAAAGTACAGAATAATTGGTATAGTATGTTACCTCTTGTTAAAAAGGCAGGAAAATGAAAATATGCGCAATATCTGTGTTTGCTTGTATAAGCAGAAAGACACTTTGGAGGGATATGTAAGAAACTACTCACAGTGGTTATGTATGGTTAAGGCACTCTGGATGGATGAATTAGGGAAATCGGGGATGGGGGTATGAGGAAGATTTGCCACTGGATACCTTGATTTTTTTCTTTTTGAGATATGTAACATCTATTCAAAAGAATAAATCAACAAAAAAGAAATATAACATTAGGCTGAGTTCCAAGAATGCCCAGTATTATTATTACTGAAAATACACTGCTGCCAATGAAAACTTTTTAAAGCAGGGCACTTCCTCTAGCCTCTGAGCATCTTCCCTGGGGAAGAAGAGGATGAATTTCTAATGTGAAATTCCATCTACTGGACTTTCCAATCCTAGTCTCTCAGGTTTGCACATAGCCTTCCTACTTGAGTTTAAAAAGAGCCAGAATGTCTGGCTTCTAAGACGAAAGTGATAAGTAAGTCGTTTTATTGTACTTGCCTGATTGCTTTCTTCTTATACTGCCAAGGTCAGCACTTTACAGCCCTTCTTTCATTCATGTATTCAACAAATATTGATTGAGCACCTTCTATGTGCAGTGCACTGCACTATATCCTAAAATACAAAGATTAATCTAATTTCTCATTGATTCTCTTAATATATTTAAAGTATAAAGTGGCAAGGAAATGCCATCCTCTTTGCAGCTGTGGATATTTCCATGGTCCTAAGAGATTAAGTACTTAAGAAAAACAAGATATGTATTTGCCAATTGGTTCTAGGAAGCAAAATCCACTTGATCCCATTTTTTTCTAGGTGATAATAGGGATCAAATTTGACTTTGGGGGAAGGTAAGATAGCTTGTCTCTTTTCTTATGGTTAGTGCTTATCTACTGTGGTAAGAGTATGAAGTACATTGTTTCAGCATTGCACTTAGGTTTGAAAACATTCATTCACTCATTCATTGACTCATTCATGCATTCCCAAGACCCTGATCCCATCCCAAGCGCTGATACCATCCCATGATGGTAGGAGCTGAGGGAGGTATGAAGATAACTCAGATTTGGGTCATGTCTCAAGAAGGTGATCTGGTTGGCCAATAATGGCATGCTCATAAATAACTGTAATACATGGCAGAAGTGATCAGTGTCATAGGAGAGGTTCAGAGAAAGAGTTCTACAGAGAGAGATCAGCTGAGCTGGCAAGGCAACAAGGAAGACTTTATCCCATAGCCCCACGCAGAGGGTTAGGGATAGGTCAGACCTATCCCAGACAAAATTGAAGCCTGTGAAAGCCTCCTAGTCTGAGAGATGCTTCTCTATCCAGTGCTCCCAGTGGATGATACCTTTTGATTATATATGTTAGCTTGGAGGTTTTTTTCTGTGTCTTTGAAATACACTGATAGCTCTGATGACAGTTTTGATATTTACTGCCTTCTTGAGCATGATGTCACCCGGATTAGAAATAAATATAGCCCCAGTTTGTCCTGAAAGTAAACCAAATCAATAACCCATTAGTCCAATACCATAAATGTAAACAGATAAAACTCCATTAAAAATAGCCGCCAACACTTTTTAAATACTATGCTTACCTAACTTTACAAGCATTGCTTCTTTTAATCCTCACATCAAACTTAAAAGTTAGACACTATTATTACTGTGTCTAACATTCTACCAATATTTCTACTACGAAGAGATAGAAGCATACGGAGATTGTTACCTATAGTCACACAACTACCAAGGGGTAGAGAGCTGGAGCTGTTTCCAGATCTGTCGGATTACAAACCCATGATGTTAACACTATGCTATTGGTTTTCAAACTTTAGCATGCATCAGAATCACTCATAGAGCTTGTTAAAACACAGCATGATGCCTTCATCCCTAGAGTTTTTGATTCAGTGGGTTGAATATGGGGCCAAGAATTTGCATTTCTAACAAGTTCCCAGTTGATGCCACTGATGCTCATGCAGGAGCTGCATTTTGAGAACCACTGCAAATCTGCTACACGTGTACCAATGATAGCTTTCCCACTATTCTTTGGAGGAACTTGAACCCAATCTCACTGGATAAATACTTAGGCCAACTTTCTCTTTATTGGAATAATCAAGAATTCACTTGAAGTCTTTGAACAGACTGACTCACAGAGAATGTAAAGCAAATAACCAATATATTAAATTTCCCAATTTAATAATTCATTTCCTATGAAATGAATATGGAATTCTTTTTCATTAAGGGCAAGGCTGATCTTTCTGCATGAATTATGAAGATATTTAAATTAGTTGAATAGCATTCTAATAACCAGCTTATGATAGTTTCAGTGAATGTTCTGTCCTTCAAACAGGGCTATGATATGAGAAATCAAAGCAGGGAAGCTCTGAACAAATACCATATGATTTCAGTTATATGTGGAGTTTAAGAAACAAAACAAAAAAAAAGAAAAAAAGAAAAAGAAAAAAAAAGAGAAAAAAAAACCCAGACTTAACCATAGAGAACAAACTGGTAGTTACCAGGGGGGAGGTGGGTAAGGGGATGGGTGAAATAGGTGAAGGGGATTAAGAGTACACTTACTGTGATGAGCACCAGAGTGATGTATAGAATTGTTTAATCATTGTATTATACACTTGAAACCAAGATAACACTATATGTTAATTATACTGGAAGTAAAAAATACATTTAAAAAAATGGGGAAGTCCTCAAATTCTAAAGGTTGGCACCGGATAATCGAGAGAGGAGATATTTTCCTGGCACATCTAAATAAAGAAAGAGGTATTTGTCTTACATCCTGCTATTGTCTCTTCCCATAATACCCTGTGCTTCTCCTTTATGGCACTTACCACACTTGAAAATATTTGTGTAATATCACTCAGCCCTTCCAAATTGTAAGGATCACATCTGTTTGTCTTGTTTACCACCATCTCCCCAGCCTGTTACAGTTCCTGGCAGTATTTGCTGACTGGCTGACTTACTGCTCTCTAATCCATAATCTTATAGGCAACAAATAATAACCACAGCAGTTACAAACCTGCCTAGCTAGCACCAGAGAGAATTTTTTACAGAATATTCAATAAATACTTGTCCAGTGTAGGGAATCGAGGAGGGAGAATTGTGTGAATACTCCATAAAACAGAAAGAACATGCTTTTTGTTGCCCATTCCTGAGCCTTTTCCTGAAGCACTTATCTGAGATGACTTCTTCCTGTTCAATGATTTCTGGGCTGTAATATAAAGAAAACACATTGCTTGAGGAAAGCTACAGTTTAATGAGGCAAAAAATAAAAACATCCTATGAATCCAGTCCAGCTGTGTGGATATTTCCTGCCAAAAGGTGTAGGAGTTGGAGTAATAGGGGATGTGCATGAATGTGAATGAGAATGGATGTCTAGAGTCCCAGATGGATTGCAAGCTATATCAGGAAAAACCAGTGACTGTGTTCTCATTGTCATGCTCCAGATGACACAGTAGCAGTCCCTACCCTTGTACACCAAGGGAGAAGATGCTGACTGAGTCATCTCGCTCAGATTCTTGGATCACATATGTCTCTCTTCACTCTCATTGTGGTTGTGATGATACTTGGTGGGTTGCAAAGTACTAGAAGAATCAATCATAAAGGCTGATAGATATTAAAAACTTTGGACGGGCTCCAAGCAAATAATTAAACAAAATACATTTGTAATGTAGTTCAAATATGAGTTGCCAGCATCAGAGAGATAAGTACCATCTGTGCAAACTGAGACTTAAGTAAAAGTCTTCATTCTGCTAGTTTTTTAAGCTCATATTCGACTGACATGATGATGTTTATTGGATTATGCTCTAGTGTGATGCTACTGGCCATTATGGATAGACACAGTAAGAAACGGCCTAATAGAATGCATTCATTGTCATGTCTACCTTAAAGATATTTTTAGAACATTATTCATTATATTTTCCAGTGCCATTTCCCAGGACAAAATTCCTTAGGAAGGAGAAAATTTCTTTTTAGAAGGGCTATACATGTCTAGAGCAATTAGTTTGTTTCCTGCCTTAAAGAAACTAGATATTGTGTAACTGATTAGGATTCAGTGTTCCTAGTTAGAAATAAATATCTTAGAAAAATGGAACTTGGGGTGCCTGGATGGCTCAGTCAGTTAAGCATCTGACTTTAGCTCAGATCATGATCTCACAGTTTGTGGGTTCGAGCCCGCATCGGGCTCTATGCTGACAGCTCAGAGCCTAGAGCTTGCTTTGGATTCTGTGGCTCCCTCTCTCTCTGCCCCCCTCCCACTCCCACTCTGTCTCTGTCTCTTTCAAAAATAAATAAATATAAAAAAAGAAAAAAGAAAAATGGAACTCATGGTATCCATTTTAGTACTAGACTTGCTTTTGGCTTTATATTATGCTACCATTGTTTTTCTCCTTGAGTCTATACACATCTATTATGTGTTTTCTTTATCTGTTTTATTAATTTTGAAAGCTAATATATCCATTTATGTAGCAAAGTGCAAATAAGTTCATTCAAAAATACTTTTTGAGCATCTATTAAGTGTGAAGAACTCTCCTAGGTGTTGAGGATTCCACATAAACAAAACTGATGTGGTTCCTATCTGTACTGATGGAACTAATGTTTGTGAAAACATGAAAAGTTTATTAAGGCATGTCTAGAAAATAGATATATTTTCTCTCAGTGCTCCTGGGCAAATTAACCTCTTTGAATCTGTCTTCTTTTTGTTAAGCTTGGGAATAATAAAACCTTCTTTCTATAAGATTTTTGTAAGGATTATATTAGATCAAACACATATCGTGTGCCTGTCATATAATAGGTTCTCCATTAATGCCTTTCGCTTTTCCCAATTAAAACCATAATATGGGGCGCCTGGGTGGCTCAGTTTGTTAAGCATCGGACTCTTGATTTTGGTTCAGGATTCTTGATTTCAGTTCAGGTCGTGATCTTGCAGTTCATGACATGAGATCAAGCCCCGTGTTGAGCTGTGCGCTAACAGCTGCCGAGCCTGGGTGGGATTCTCTCTCTCCCTCTCTCTCTACTCCTCTCCCACTCGTGTGCTCTCAATCTCTATTTCTCAAAATAAATGAATAAACTTAAAAAAAACATGATATGTTTTGTTTAAATTTTGTTTAAATGCTTCTGGTTTTACCAACTCTGCTTTGGAAAAATGGATGTTTTGGATTCTCCGTTAAAGCTAAGGAGTGGATGCTTAAACACAAGTTTCATTTTATTAAAGACCCAACCTAAAGCATAAAGAGGTTAAGAAGGAAGGAGGGCTTAAGTGAGTTTCCCTCTAAAAAGGAAAGGATTAAGAAACAAGACCCCCTCGGAAGGAGAAAGAGCTGATTCTGATTAGGAGAGACAACAGACGGATATGACAGAGCTTCCACCCAGATCATAAGTTGAGGGCTCCCACTTTCCTATCCATTGTGTTTTGCCTCCATGAAATAAATTTGGAGCAGGGAACCTAGAGAAGCAGTTCCTTTTCTTTTTTCCTGACGGACATTTGTCAGGTCTCTCTCTAGGCAGCTAAGAAAGGCAAGCACTTCTAACACGCAGCTATATCAAGGAAGTTACACTTAGCTATTTTAAGGAAGTTATTTGTTGTTAATTTTTTTCTTCTTTCATTTCAAAGAGAGTTGGGGGAAAGCCCCTGCTAAACTTGCCTTCTCATTCATCACAGGAATGTGCACAGAGCAGACGTCCCAGCCATGAACCCCTGCTCCAGGCACAGCCACTACACACCTAGTTAGTGGCAGCCTATTCTGTTCGCAGACGAATTACTCAAAAGGAAATAAACATTCTCCAAATGCTGACCCTGTAACTTCTACATGTGAAAAGCATGGAGCCTGAGTTCCATCAAGTGTGACTTAAGGTGCCTGTGAAAGAGTCCCATAATCATTCAGCAAAATAGGAGACAAGGAGTAGTTCTGACTGGAAAGCTTTTCATAAGCCTAAGAACTGTCTCCATTTAGCTCATGCTTTATAAAGTACCTAAAGGAAGGCAGTCTGCTATAGTCGTAGGAAGATCCTCAGCTTCAGAGTTAAACAAAACCAGATTAAGTCCCACAACTGCCACCTTAACCCTCAGTATTATGAAAGGAAGTATGAGGACCTACTTTGCTGGAGTGTTTTAAGGATTCCATTTGATTTCCGACATAAAGAATTCGACAGAGTGTCTTGTTACTTCCCTGACCTTGCCTTTCCTTTTGTGCTAGTAACTGTGGTGTACACAAAAGACAATCTGGGATTTATAGATGTGAAGCCATGAGCACATAGAATGAGATGGTACTTGATCTGTGGAATGTGCTTCCCAATCCACACTGGCCTTGAGCTGGCCTGAGATATAAAGTACATTAGAGAATTCAGTAGGGCTTGCAGTTGAAGTCCCTGAAAAAATTCTCAAATCTTTTCATTCCATAGGACCCCTTTTCTTCTCTACTGTCTGTGGATAAGTCTTATCAGTACACACAAATATACACTAATTGGCACGGTGCTTATAGCGTTTAAAAATGGTGATACCTTTTGCTTTGCCCAGGAGAAGAAAGAGATGAGAGAGAAAGGAGCAAGGAAAGAAAAGAGAAGAAACTACTGTCTATCAAGTGCCTACAGTGTTCACTCCCTTTACTGAGTTCTTCCACACAGCTTTGTAAAGTGGGTATAATTATTCCCATTTTAACAGATGAGAACGGAGAAGCTCAGAAAGGTCACTTTACCCAAATTTGCACCCTTGTAAGTTGGAGTGCTGGCATTTAAACTTAAGACTTTCTGCCTCTTTGTCCAGAGGGAGGTAGAAAGGGAGTTCAGTAAAAACTATCCACTTCAATGACACTGAAAAAGCTGGTTTGCCACAGTGTCTTCAGGACTTTTCACAAAAGTTACCTAGTGCAGTACAAATTAAAGAGCATACAACTTGGGGTTGAATATGCCTGTGCCCAAATCCTGGCTCTCACCATACCCTCCAGCTATTTGACCTATGTAACACCAGGAATTTATCCACATGTGGCTACTTGGTATCCAGTGTGTTTGTCCAAGGAAGACATAAACTGCAATAGAAGTTCCGCGGTATCACTGAGTAGAACATGGTGGCAGTAGAAAGGCATGGCTCACAGTGTGGGCCCCTGTGACAGACAGGCTTGGCTTCTAATCGCAGCTTTCTAGTAGACAATAAAACATAGCCGTCAAAAACACAGACAAACTCTGGACTTTTGTCCCATCTCTGACACTTACTAGTTCTCCCACTGACTCTGTCTCAGTTTCTTCATCTGTAAATGGTTATAAAAAAGAAAAATATGGACCCTAAGGAGTTGTTGTGACCTAGGTACTGTTGAAATATATGTAAAGTACTCAGCACAGTACCTGGTACATTTTAGATGCTCAGTAAGTGATTACTGCTCATTACTACTACTGCTATTACTAGAGACCTATCTTTGGGCAAGTTATTCTCTGTGAGCTTCAAGCGCCTTTTCTGTAAAATGAGGATATAATCATATCCACTTCAAGAAGTGTTCATGACAATTCAGTTGGAAACTTTGTAGCTTGCTTAATATCATTTTGGTAGTTATTTTTATTAGCTAGATGCTCTGATGTTCATTTCTTCTTTGGACCATGACGCTCTTCAGATAAGTTTACTGTTCTGAGTAATTTCCTCAGAGGTAGAAATTGCTGTGTTCATTGTTAGATGTCAAGTAAAGAACTATTTTATTCTTGGAAGCTTTAAAATGAAGAACACATCAAATGCACAAAGCCTTCTTCTTCAGGGGTGACTCTCTAACACTGTCTCTTGCCCCCCTTCATTCTCACATTGTTCAGGAAATTGTTTCACTCGGAAGGTCAGAAAATGTTCTCTTGCCTTCCTCCAGGCAGAACACATAACCACTATATTTCTACGTAATACATCACCGCAATTTTCAACTTTTTCCAGTAATCTTCAAAATTCAGTGTCTTCTCCACATATCTCTCAGCACTAAGTTCATTTGTGTTGGTTTCAAAATCACCGGACATGTACCAGTCCTTCCTTAAGACATCTTTGATTCAAGTTACAGTTTCTTCTCTTTTGTGTTATTTAACCTCTATGCCAGCTGAGTCTCCCTAAATCTTAAGATCAAGGTAAGATTGACTCAAAGCTCTCCTGCACTGTGAAATTCAGCACCTCTCCATCCCCGCATCATTTCACAAGATTTCTGCAAATTTGAAGGTTGCTAAATTCTCTGGCTCTAAGCTCCTGCTTCTGTTTTGTCAGTCTTAGGTTTGTGGATTTTTAAAAATTCATTCAATAAATATTGAAGCACCCATTCCGTGTCATTTACTGTTTGGGTTCTTCATATATAGCACTGAACAAAACATACAGTTACTTCTCTGTTTTTCTCTCCTTTTTCCACACCTTGTCAATTTGAATGTGGAATTTGGCTCTATTCTTCAATTATAAGCAAAAGGCTACATCTTACAGAAGATGTTTGTAACTCCAGCAGATATCACTAAAGGTTTGGGGATATAACTGCAAGGGGAGGGAGGTTGAAGAGAGGACTAACTTACCATCAAAAATTTGTTTTAATTATGCAAGTTTTTTAAGTTTATTATTTTTTAGCACTCTCTACACCCACGTGGGGTTCAAGCTCATGACCCCCGAGATCAAGAGTCACATGGTCTTCCAACTGAGCCAGCCAGATGCCCCTAATTTTGCAGTTTTTTAAGCCAATCTTCTTTCTCTCCTTTCTCCCTCTTCCAAATTGCTACTGTATTTTAATCCAAAGTAAGTATGATTTCCAACCACCCCCACAAATGGCTTTGCAGAAAATATGAAAAGTCCATGGATGAGCCATAAACTCATAATAGCCTTTCCCTTGGCTACTAAAATGAGATCAAAAGGTTTTAAATTATTACTGCTAAGAATTGCATTACGTTCTTAGCCAGGAGCCATTCCTAGTCTGCCTGAGATGTTGGTGGAAGAGTTTGGGGAGGAGGTGGTTTGGAAGAAACCTCAAGAAGTCTTAGGTAGGCAGGACTATATATCATCTATTCATCCTTTCATGCCTTCATTCATTCAACAAGCTTTTCACTTAACACCCCTGTACTCACAAGACTGTGCTTGTAGCAACACAAAACAGAATAGGAGTCTCAGTATCCAACTTCAAGGAGATCACAGTCTAGACTTTAACAAAGAAGAATGGTGATTGAGCTGGATATGAAAGAATACATAGAATTCAACAGGAAGAGATGAGGAGATGGGAATTCCAGATGAAGGGAACAGTTTCTGCAGAGACCAGAAACTTGCGTCCATACAGCCTTAACCAGCATGGTGAGTGGTGCAGAAAAGCTACCAAGTGAGGCGCTACAGGACAGAAAGTGATGGAAAAAGATTCTACAGACATAGGCAGAGACACAGGCACAAAGTGCTCCCACCCCCCCCCCCCCACCTTCCTGCAAGAATATTCTATGATACCAGGCAACTCCTACTGTTTGGACTGTCCTCTGTGGAAGTTTGATGCCCTGAGGAATACTGACTTTCTAAAAGCTTTCTAAAAGTTAGTGAGACATCAACTTTCTGAAGCCCAAGTTAATCAAAGGCAAAATCCAGTTGGTGTATTTTTGTAAACCCTTGCTCTTGCCTGTGCAGTATCATATGGAGAGAAATATTATTGATAAAAGATCCCAGAGTCCTGAAG
This sequence comes from Leopardus geoffroyi, assembly GCF_018350155.1. Taxonomy (NCBI): domain Eukaryota; kingdom Metazoa; phylum Chordata; class Mammalia; order Carnivora; family Felidae; genus Leopardus; species Leopardus geoffroyi. Next base: position 87,264,031 of record NC_059333.1, read on the forward strand.
TACCTAATTTCATTGTTCATTTTGAAGAAGAGGAAAGAGATAAAAATATTAATATGGTACTATGTGATTTTGAAATAAAAGTATAAACCTTCACAGAGTTTAAACTGAAAACAGATGAGTAAAATTCTACAGTACTAATTAAGAGAGACTTAAATGGACAATAAGCTCCATAATGGATGAATCCAAGTTAAATTCTTACAAAAACTGTCAGTCGCTTTCTTTTACTGGGGCATAGTTTGTGTCATTGCTGTACCTGAAATCACTATGGTATTAAAATATCCAAAGATAAGAAGTACACTTCTATTTCCAATTAAGTCTTCTCTAAGACAAGAATTTTTTTTAATGAGGGGAAAAATGCAAACAACTTCGTTTTTCCTTTTCAAAGAAAAGGTCAGAGTAACTCTAAGCCTACTGAAATAATTGTTTTTTAAAGTTGTTGGAAAGGTCAGGCAGAAAAAAATATTTCTGGAATTTCTAAATCTTGATGACTTTAACATAGAAAGTTCTACAACAGAGTACATTGTGTTTTTTACTGAAATTTAAAATCTCTTAAAGCACATTTGTAATGAGGTCTGTACACAATTTATTATAAATGGAAATAACACTAGAAAATGAATCTCAATTTTTTTACACTGCTGCATTAAGTTGGCCATGATTTGCATATGGGTATAGATATAAATATGGATAGATATACAATACATACATTTAAGTATGACAGAATATATATGTGTTATACCTAAAAACAACTGTGATCTGTGATGAACTAATGGGAAAAACAGGAAGTAGACCTTTAAAATAATTGATCTTCTTAGGGCACCTGGGTGGCTCAGTCAGTTGAACATCCAACTTTGGCTCAGGTCACAATCTCACAGTTTGTGAGCCCGAGCCCCAAATCGGACTCACTGCTGTTGGCGCAGAGCCTGCTTCAGCTCCTCTCTCTCTCTCTCTCTCTCTCTCTCCCCCTCTCTCTTTCTTTCTCTCTCTCTCTGCCTGCTTGAACTCTCTCTCTCTCAAATATAAAAATAAAAACATTTAAAAAATGAATAAAATAACTGATCGTCTTGATGGTAACATTTGAGGAAAAGCAGTTTAAGAAATTAAAAAGAAATCTTTGTGTTTTTAATCTAGTGATATACGACAGCGTTTCAATTAACCAGAACACTCACAACCATTTGAATGTCATATTTAATTGAAATTTTTCATCGCATCAAGATTGACTAAAGGAGAAAAAAAAGCTTTTTTAAAGCGGCAAATGTTTCTAAAATGTATTCCTGCTTCTTTCTGCATCACTAAGTGCAATACACTATACCAAATTCTTTCTTTGAAGAATGGGGGTATTACAGGCCTCGGGGCTATTACTCTGGTGCATCTTTCCTGATTGAATAGTCCCCAGGTGTCAGAGATGGGCTGAATGAATATAGACTGACTGTGGTACGTAACTTGGAATCTTCAGAATCTTTCAAATGAGCTTATTTGCTTGTAAGTTAATTTTTATTCTAAACATGAAATTTTCTGGAAAAGTTAATTGAGAATGCTGGTTAATTAGGTTTGTGTTTTACTGTACCTGAACAGATTAATTGGCTAGAAGGAAGGAGATAATGTGGTATTGTTAATGTTGGTGGGGGGGGGGAAGAGGAGTAACTGTAAATTTTCAGATAAATTGATTTAGATAGGTGTTTAAACCATTTGGAGCTTTCTTCAATTTAGTGTTTATAGGAGTAGCTTAAGTAGAGAGGCCCCTGGGTGGCTGAGTTAGTTAAGCATCTGACTCTTGATTTCAGCTCAGGTCATGATCTCACAGTTTGTGGGTTCAAGCCTGCTTGGGATTCTCTGTCTCCCTCTCTCTCTGCCCCTTACCCACTCGTGCCTCTCTCTCTCTCTCCCACAAAATAAATAAATAAAAACTGAAAAAAAAAAAAAAAGAAATATCTTAGGTAGAGAATCCAAGACCTCTTATACTTTCTGGGAAACTTTTAAAAGTTTTATAAAATTTGGCATATGTTGATATGGGAACAACTAGGATCTTCATGTTAAGTAATTAACTTTTTTCTGTTCATATAACATCAACCTACAATTAGTGTAATTTCAGTCAGTCTAATGAAATATCTGTACCATGTAGTTGCTTTTTTATCTTTGAACTTGAAAGACCATACTGTATTATTTAGCAAGATGAAATGAGTCTAGGCCAAATCTCTTTTAAATGTTAATTTAGGGGTGCCTGGGTGGCGCAGTCGGTTAAGCGTCCGACTTCAGCCAGGTCACGATCTCGCGGTCTGTGAGTTCGAGCCCCGCGTCAGGCTCTGGGCTGATGGCTCAGAGCCTGGAGCCTGTTTCCGATTCTGTGTCTCCCTCTCTCTCTGACCCTCCCCCGTTCATGCTCTGTCTCTCTCTGTCCCAAAAATAAAAAATAAAAAAAATAAATAAATAAATAAATAAATAAATAAATGTTAATTTAATCTATTTTGATATATATCTCAGAGTTTGGAGGAAAAAAATTTAGAGGATAGCAGAGAATCTATTTTTAAGAGATTCAGAAAAACTTCATAGGCAGCTTAAAATTAACATTATCAAATTACTCTTCTGCCTATTTATAGTGACTTGGGACACAGATTATGAACATATTTCCAGTATAGGAGACATATACAATCTGCCTGAAGCAGAATGTAAAAATGACCCAACACTTTTGTGAACTAAATGGTTCATCAAACTGTTCTAGTTCTTCAGAATTAGAAACAAGATATGAATATGGTGCCTATTAATAATTCATCAGACAAACCAATGAACTAATTAGTAGAAATATATACTTTTAGAACTGCTGGAAATGTTTCAATAATCTCAAGGTTCTCTACACTGAATCCTTTCTTAGACTTTGAAAGTTGAGAGTCATCTTTGTTATTGTGATTATATAACTTTGGTTGAATACATTTCTTAATATGGCTCTATATTTGTCAATCCTAGAGCACATAAAACACCCTGTGAATTCTTTAGCAATCTAATGGTACCTTGGAGTTTTGCAGTTGTTGCTTGAATTGGCCAGATCTAGACTAGCTTTGGATTTCTATTGTTAGGGCAAGTTCATTAACTTTTTCATCTCGTTGTAGTGTGGCATTATCAAATTACTCTCAAAATAATAAATAGTTCTTTTAGATACTATAGACTCCCAAATACATATAGAAAATAATTTACTTGGGGCGCCTGGGTGGCGCAGTCGGTTAAACGTCCGACTTCAGCCAGGTCACGATCTCGCGGTCCGTGGGTTCGAGCCCCGCATCAGGCTCTGGGCTGATGGCTCAGAGCCTGGAGCCTGTTTCCGATTCTGTGTCTCCCTCTCTCTCTGCCCCTCCCCCGTTCATGCTCTGTCTCTCTCTGTCCCAAAAATAAATAAAAACGTTGAGAAAAAAAAAATTAAAAAAAAAAAATAATAATTTACTTAACAAATGAGATTCGGCTGATTTATAGAATTGTTAGAGCCTGCTGAATGCTCACTTTTATATATCACCTAGTTGATTATCACAAAAACCCTGCAGAGTCAGTGAAGCAGTTTATAGTATCATTCCCACTAGTAACCTAGAGAAAACAAAATTCTCTGCCTTAGGTCACACAAGAACGGAAAGGGTAGTTTCTGAGTATTAAACCCTGGGTTTCCAACTTCATGCCCCATGTTCTGTGAACACAGAACCCAACTAATTAGCCTCAGTAGCCATATGTATATAAAGCCATGTTGCCACACACCACTGGGTTAGAGTGTCCCTTGGCAGCTTGGAGTTGATAGATGAGCAAATGGAATAATACCAAAGGAAAGGTAGGAGCTTGAGCCATTTCCTTCCCTTCCCGTTTTGTCAGTTGAAGGAGAACTTCCAAAAAAGGCAACATGTAATACAGAGCACAGGACATGGGTCTAGACACAATAGAGACACTGGCTTCAAAACCACTAGAATACTGACTCGCTGAATGGTCCACCTGATTGTCCTTTCAACACAGCCTCTCGTCTTCATGGGTGTCCATACACAAGGTAGGGGAGAGAATCGAGAGGTTGTTCTTTCTTTTTTAATAGGTCTTTAAGTGGTAACTTCAAGAGCAAATTTCATACATCTATTGATATTTATAACAGTGTCCTACATTTGGAGTTAATCAGGACTGTGATTTTAGCCGGAAAGTTTGACAGAAGAGTAAAATGAACTGTTTTATGTGTCACCTGCATAATAATAGAAATGTGAGTTACAGATTTATGGTGATTAGAAAGAGGAAAACTGACTTCATTTAAAACATTCAGGCACTCCAGAAATCCTGATTCCTTTAAAGTCCCAAGCTGACGTCTTCATACAGAACAGTCCAGGTTATTATCTGACAGCCAGAGACAAGCCATAAGCTCTGCCACAAAATAAACTGCAGAGATATTAGCAAGAGCTGGTGGAAAAGAAAAAAAAAAAAAAACCTACCTGTAATACATGATTACTTCCCAATTATTCTATTTTTTCAACTGTTCTATATTTATGTACATATCAACTGTTTTAACTGATATACATATTAACTAATTGAAGTCTCTAAGATGTATATAATTTAATAAACTTTTAGCTGGGAATAAATAACTTCCTTGGACAAGTCAGATTTTGAAATTAAAAGTGAAATGCTTTTTTACAAGAAAATTCTTTTCAAGAAGTTCCAAACTATAATTTGAGGTCATGTGGCAGAAACCTCAATTCAGTTTGAGAAGCACAGCTCCTGCTGGCGCAGGCTGACCACTCCAGGCACGATCTTCATCTGAGTTTCTTTTAGGCAATTCTCCCTGACAAGTAGGTCATAGTCCCCGACAGGACACTACAATAGTGGCCAATTGTGGCCACCTGCGTTCAGAATGTCTAGTTTGCAGTATCTAGAAGTCTCTGAGCAGATTAGAAGTAACAAAAGGAATTCTCTGCGAAAGCTTATAAATAACCCTGCTACATACTGATTGTCTTTGGATATTTCTAAACAGTTTTCTGAGGTACCAAAGGAAGACCACTTTGTAATCAGTAGTTGTTTACTTAATCTATGAGCTTACTGGAGCTTCCATAACAAGTACCACAGGCTGCATGGCTTAACCAACAAAAATTTATTTTCTCACAGTCCTGGAGGCCAGGAGTCTGAGATCATGGAGTTGGCAGAGTTGGCTTCATCTGAAGCCTCTCTCCTTGGCTTCTAGATGGCTGTCTTCTCTCTATGTCTTCACATGGTCTTTCTTCTGTGTCCTGTTTTCCTCTTCTTAAAAGAATACCATTCATATTGGATTAGAGAACGCCCTAATACCTCATTTTAAAATCGTATCTCTAAATAGAGTCACATTCTGAGGTACTGGGAGATAGGCCTTCAACATATGAATTTGGAAGGGGGTGGGAGGGAACAGCTCAGCCCATAACGTTTATTAATCCCAGCTCATTAGAAACTGGTTTCTCGTTATCCACTGGTTGCTAGATTCAATGTCCCAGTCTTGCTTTCTGATCCTTGATTTCTGTGCGTTACTGGTCCCTTTTGGTTTAGGTCATCCCAACCCTGGTGTTTGATTGTTGACTGCAGAGATTCAGACTTAATTTGCTCATGGATAAGACCTCTTATATGTACTGTGACTATTCTCTGCCTCTGTTGCTGTTATGGAAGTCTGTTTACTCTTTACACCTTTATTTTTCAGTTGTTTGCTCCTCATATAGTCTCTGTGGCTTCCAAACTCAAATTCATTACCGTGTTTTCTACATTAGCCAAAAACCAGAAGCAACCCAAATGTCCATCAAGAGTTGAATGGATAAATATTCATTCATATGAATGGTGGTATATTCAGATGATGGAATACTGCGCAGTGGTAAGAATGTCATAACACTTACTCCATGGATGAATCTCACAGACATAATATTGCATCTTTTGCCATCCATCTCATAAGGACAATTAGGCCATGGAGCCCATGAGCTCAGCAATAAGTTCATAGTTGACTAATTTTTATCGAATACCTACAATGTAACAGGCATTGTGCAAGTGCTTTCATAGATAATCTTATTTAATTCTCACAAATTTGTGAAGTACTGTATCTGATTTTCAGAAAGTAAAATGAAGGTTTAGAGAAAATAATGTATAAAAGGCAGAGCTGGGATTAAAACTTCTGTCTTCTGACTTCAGTCCCAGTGTTGGTGCCCACATGCCGCATGGCCATCCCTCTTTCTCTTCCATGGACTGTGGAGGCTGCACGGGGTCAATTAACTGGTAATCCCTTCAACCATACCTGGGCACACACTCATTAGAGTTCACAGCTCCAAGGTCTCTTCATTCTTTCCCTAACTCTTATCCACAAGGTGAGAGAGACTATTCATTCCCTTTCAAGGGTCAGGGAGGCATTAGGGAGGAGCCAACCCACACATTACCAATGACTCCCAGAGGACTATCTAGGTAAGCTGAGGTGCCAGAGACTGATCCAGAATTTTAGAATAGGAATTCCCACAACCTCAGCTTCTCTCTTAGAGCTGTTTCAGGGAAGTCAGGCAGATGGAATACCTTAGCTGAGACTTTCTTGGCTAGAATTGGCCTAGTTTCTTAATTTACTTTTCTTAAGTTATGTCAATAAAACTAGAGCATTTGGTGACTGGGGAACATGCTGGTAAAAACACTTGCACCTTCCAGAAAATGAGGAAAGCCGCAAAGAAGGGTTCTGGGTGCTCAGGCTCCAAGTCCACTACTCTTGTTCAAAAATTAGCAATAGAATTTACCTGAAACATTAATAAAGGGGACAAATTCCACTTCACTAGCTAATAGTCCTCCTCTAGAAAAAAAACGGATGCAGTATAATTCTTCCTTGTGACATCTGGATAAATTTGCTATCTCAAAGTCAATAATTTGGTAGCAATATATTAATATATGGCCTTTCCATCTATTTTAAAAGGGGTGTGAGGACTCAGTCTCTTTGCTCTGAGATAACTGTCAACATTTAAAGGTCTCTAATTTAGTAGGGGGATGAAATTCTTTCTTGTGACTTGTTTTTGACTTGGTATATGGATATATTACTTATTAGGGGCAAGAAGTTGGGGAATGCATCTAATCACTGATCAGTAAGTTTCACAGAAACTGTTTCATGGTCTTAACCACATATTTACCTACAAGGATTCTTATTTATTGTATTTATTTTGGAAAATTTTCCAATCTTAGAAAATCTGGAAAAGACAGAAATGATAAAGAAACCATATTTTATTTTTGTGACATGGTTCCTCCAAAGTTTCCTTCCCACCTACCTTCAACAGTCTAAGATCTTACATACTGCACTAACCTGGCTATTGCATATGCTTAGAAACCAGACGTCAAGACCTCTTCTCCTAATTCTTCTCAGAAAGAGGCCAGGTCTCAACTTCCTTACCCTCAAAGCACCATTGATTCAGATTAGTCGAAGCAACTATTCTAAGCACCCATGCTGGTGAAGAATAATTATCATACTTTCTCTTGAATGTTGGGATATCCATCCATTTGTACAAGTAAGATTCAATCAGTCTGGAGTACTTATATTTGGGGAGACATTTTTCAAAAAGAAAATAATAACAAGGTAATCTTTAGGACTTTGTGTTTTTCACTGGTTTCCTTTTTCTTATAAATAACCCCAGAAAAGTACCTTGTTTTGCAAATCATCTGAGATATTTAATAAGGGACTGAAAGTAACAAGAGTAACCTTTAATTAAGATTACATTTTTGGTTGTGTATTTCACATATTATTAAAAGTCTCTAAAATATAAATATATTATAAAATATAACTTTAAATAACAAATTTTGGATTTATCATACAAAACAATAAAACAATACTTTATTCTACATTTACTTCTTAATTATCAAATTTATATTATTTACATAATATATAAATATATATTAAATAAAATATGTAAATATATATTGTTTATATTTATCTCAATGTTGAGATAAAATAGGTGCTAAGTAATTTAGAGCCACATTAGTCAGAGTAAACGTGATAGTAAACTTAAGCAATTCATCACTGGTTATAGGTGAATGAGAACCGAGTGCTGTCACCTTGACCTTTTGTCAAGAAAGCTTGCTAAGCACACAGGTAAATAAGCCCCAGGGACACAGTGACAATTAGGCTTAGGCGGGAGAATGTTTAACCTTCTCAACAGAACAAACAAATGGTAAATTGTGGACAAATGGATCTTGTTAATTAAAAATAAGTCTTATCTGTCCTTCAGAGCAAATTTCAAACATATTTACTTGGCAACATATTATTAATATTAATGAATTTTTATTTAGATGCTTGAAACTTATTTAAATGTCTTTAAGACTTTTTATCTAATTCAGAATTCACTTCCTGTCAAAGTTGGCCATATTATGTGATTTCAGTATCTTAAATAACTTGAAAACAGCATCTAATACTTGTATTTATTAAGTAAACTTGAGTGTCTATTTTATACCTAATCGTACAAAATGGTTCAAAAGAAATGAGCATAGTCTCCACCCACACAAGGCAGTTTTTTGATGAGACACAATCAGAAACCATTTTACAAAATAGAGGATTATAACCAGGTCCCTGGGAGGAGCCTAATCTTCATGCACAACTCAGGAATTTGGAGTGCAAGGCAGTGCTGTTTCTCTCTTGAGGAACAGAAATTGAAAAAAACAGTGAGGAAAACTCTGGAACCAGTTGGTGACTCTAGTCATTGAGGGCTGTTTTTTTAATAAAAGTAGAGACACAGGGTGACTCAACTTTCTCAGAAGTGCTCCTGGATGGTCAGGAACACACCCTGAGGCAGGAGAGAATGAAGTGCTTAGCCTTGCTGTCTGGTGTGGAGAGATTACATTTTAAGAATCCCATCAATTTTACACAGCAATGTTTTCTGCCTCCGGCCTAAATGTTCCAGATTTTCTGAGTGTGTTTTAAGAACTACAAGATAAAAGCTACTGATTGGGCACCCAACAAGATTTGTAAGTACTGTTAGGGGAGACTCCCTGAATCCTAACAAAAATAGTGATAGCAGTGGCCATAGCAAAGGGGCCTGTTAGGGTGGGAACAACCACCGCCAAAATAGAGCCCCCAAAGATGACAGCAGAGCAGACCTGGGGACGCCACACTGACTCTTGAAAAGACATGACCCAGGCTCAATGTAGGCATTAGGCACTGTGGACACAGTACATAGGGCACTAGATGCTTTTAAGGGCCCATAAAAATGTTTTAATCTCTCTTAAAATCAGAGCCCCCAAAATGACTGTTATAATAATGGATGTGTAATAATAAATCCAGCCTGGATTACGTTTGTCTTTATAACAACACAGTCATAAGATGCGACTTTTGACTTTTTTTTTTTTTTTTTAATGGGGGAAGGGACCCATGAAGGCAAAAGTGCTAGGGCCGCATGGTAGTCAATATCCCTCTGCACCAATCACTCAGGCCAAGGAGCGTGAATGTGCATGTGGGGGGCTCAGAATCCTGGTGAATTTTGTGGGTGGAGGTTTAGAGTTAACAACCATAGAGATTGTTATCCATGACTTTCTTGAACCCACTCCCTGCACAGCCCCACCACCTGCAGAGTCTGGAAGGGCACAACAGGAAGTGACTGTTAAGCACATCACACGCACCAGCGGCACAACCATTATATAGGAGAAATGAAAGACTTTCTAGAGTTCCTAGAATAGGTGATGGCTTGGAGCAGAGTGTACCTCTCATCTGGAAAAACAATGCTGTGGAAGAAAAACAGGATAGTAAGGAAGAACTATATGGAAGCCCTTACTGAACCAATAGTGAATACATTATGATTTGTGAATTCTATATATGAATCTCTAGTTAAGAATCTCTGTCCATGCATCCTAGTTGTTTACATCTGGATCTGTGCTTTCTTCTATATGATTAGAAACAAGGATTGGCCAGTAGACCCAGATTTAGTTCTATTTGTATGGCTTTTAAAATTTAAAATTATTCTGTTGGAGGAGGGGATGGGGATGAGTTAACTGTAACTGATAGAACCAGCCTGGTCTAAACCCTCCTCTAGTTTGAAGAAAGCTACAGGAACACACAAAATGGGAAAGGACACAATATGGTAGGCAGGGATCACCAGCATTCAGAGGATACCAGGAAGCATTGTTCTGACATTTTCCCATGTTGGAAAATGACACTTACCATGACATTTACCTTCCCAAGTAAAAAAAGGTTATCCTGTCTCTGCACGTGAGAGACAAGACAACCATCAGAAATTAGCTTTTTTGTGGGTAGCTTCTTACAGGTGCGTTTAAGTCCAGGGTCCAGATGTTATGAGATTTATAATTTTTCAGCATATGCAAAACTGAATATCATTTCATTTAAAACAACGTTGTTAAACTAATATCAGTGGCAAGTATTTGCTTGCCTACATGTATATATGAAGAAATATATTTAATACACTCAAACTTGTAAAGTTGATGGTAGTTTGCCTATTCTTAAAACATTCATCCTAAAAAACTGTTTAATCTCCAATATTGTAAATATGAAACTTTGGGAAAATGCATGAAAATGTCAGGTTTGCTATTTTTATTTGTTATTAGTGCTTTTTCTTAATTTTTGGCAACAGCATGTATTAATTTTTGTAACAAAAGAAAGTCTATTTTTTAAATTCATATATTAGATAATTTGGGGTTAACAGTGATGTTTAGTATTATAGTCTTTTACTTTTCCCCTAACTTACTTTTTCTCCATTTCTACTTTTGAATATCTCTGTTGAAGGCACTCTGGATTATTGTTGATAGATTAAGAATAATAAAAATGATTTTTAAATTACAATCTGCATAGTAGCAGTAATAGAATTTGCAACTACAAAATTGCTTATGAATGGGACATGTAACTTTGGAATTGTATACTTGAAGTATTTTGTGCACCCAAAACCTCAGGACAATCCTAGTAAAGATGGCATTTAATAGCATCAAGTTAACATTTAATAAGAATTAAAGTGATGCTAAAGCTTATAAACCTGATAAGATCTACGGAATAAAAAGAAGTGTATATACATGAAATCTGTAGGTTAGTTTTCCATAATGATAACAGAAAAAAAACATTTCATTCAGAATATACTCACGAGTGAAGTTATGGATGGCTGATTCTTACTGACCGTTGCACACTGAAGAAAACGTTTTTCAAAAATATTTCCTTAGACCCACACTCTGTGATTATACTGAGAAGTGGCTCCTTCTCGAAACTTAAGTGGTATAAACAACCTGCATTTATAGCAATCAGTGAGGGGGATGTGGGAGAGAAGGAAGCACACAGTCTGGGAGGTGGCTGTGCTTCAGTCCTGGTTTAGCCACATACTGGCTTTGAGGCTTCAGCCAAATCACACCATCACACACACACACACCTCACTATCAGTCTGGCAAAGACAGTTCGTGCCCCACAGAGCTTTCATGCGATGGTACAAATAAAAATAGGTAAAACACCTAGCAGAGTACCCAGCACATAGCAGTTTCTCCAAATAATTTAGTTCTCCTCCCTGTGAGACCGGCCTGGAGCCAATACCTCCACATCCAAAGATGTCTGGTAGCTTTCACAGCCTGGTGTCCAGCCTGAGAAGATCCTGTGACTTCAGTACTTTGTACTCTGTTGTTTATGTACTATGTTAACACAGACAAGTGAGCCAAAATTAGATTTTCTTAATAAATGTCAATGTCACTTGCTGTACTATCTGCATTTCATTCATGTATGCCTGATCTTATAATAGAAGTTAACAAAAAGATTGTTCTCAAGAATTATTATTTGTTAGAAAAGTGATTATTTTATATATATCACTGGTGAGGAAACAAAGTGATAAAAGAAAAAAAAGAATATTGAAAAATTTTCTACAGAAAATCACCAAGAAAAATAGAAATCTCTACATATGGTGATGTTTTCCAAACAGTCAATACCAGCTCAAGAAATTAAAAAAGGAAGTGAGGAAAAGTGATTTTGAAGTATTATTCGAAAAGAAATAGGCTGAAATAAATTGCCGGAAGGCAATGTGCTAATCAACTTGTAACATTGCACTATTCTTTTCTGTTGTTGCTAAGAATTACACAGAAGCATACAGGCTTAATGTACTCTAAATCCACTTGTATGCTTAAGCATATATTTCATTTTTGCTCTCTCTGTATTGTTTCAGATAATAGATTAACATTGAGTCTTTGGTGTGGTTATATTTAGAAAATTGAGCTTGAAGTCTAGATAATTATGCATACATATTTCTTACAATGTTTTAAGCCACTGACTTCAAAAACGAAAAGACTTGTATGGGTGTATCACTGTCAGCCCTGCACAGCTGCTGATAAGCAGAGTAGTATCGTTCCCTGAATTGCCAAATCCATTATCAGCCAAGTTCTGAATTCTAGAAGTGTTACCCCCACAAGATAAATGGACATGTCAGAGATAACACAGCTTGATTTGAAGATACCAGGTGGAGGTGGCAATATGGTCTGGGGGAAATCTTGCTTTGCTATATGAGCATATTCATTTGATTTGCCAGTGGTTGTATACGCTCTGTCTGGAACCATGGAGATGTCATTGTGGCGGACCTTCCCGTTCTGTTCTCCGACGGTACCACACTTGTAGAACAGTGAGGCTCGTGGGGTAATAACTCAAAAGCCAAAAGGTGTAAAAAAAAAAGTTGCTAGCAGGCACTAACATGGGTGTCATGACTCTTTTCAGGTAGTAGGTGTAACCTTGAAGAAAAAGTGGCACTGTCTTCAAAAAAGTGACCTGACCCTGGCTTTGGTGGGTTTTTCTGCAAGAAATAAAAAGCACCGCATGTGTTTATTATACATCCTTTCTAGCTGACCACTGCTTTGTTCTAGAGTTCAGCATGAAAGGACTAATTTTTGTTTTGTTTTGTTTTTTGTTTTAGTGAAATGGCATGTCCGTTGCTAATTCTAGCTATAATAGTTGCATATGTGAAAAATATCTGTATGTAGTTTATGATTGGTAGCATTTCAAATAAATGGTATATTGAAATATTGACCTGAAATTTTTTGAGATGCTTATCAATTGACATCTTTTTCTTAGCCCAAGAGCAGATTCTGAATTATTACTATTATTTTAAAAGTATACCTTGTTATTTTAAATATATTAGGAATTTAAATATAAGCATGCCACTTTGTTTATTGCTATATTATTAGAACTTCTTGGAGCATGGAAAGAATTCTTCACAAATGATTTTGCTCTTTTAAAAAAATAAGCTGCAAATATATTTGTTAAACTATATTTAGTCTACAAATGAGTGTAGCTTTTAAAGCGACATCACTTTATAGTATGTAATGTTTCATCCAAATAATGTTTATAGTTTGAAAAAATGTTAAATAGTTTAATAGTGCCATAATAAATATTTTCCCAGAATTCAGAATTGTATGCATCTTTGTTTTAGGAAGTTCACATTGCTTCATAAAGAAAAAACCTGGGATCATTATGCACCCCAATTTGTTATGCAGTAAATCATTGTTTTTCTTTATTTTTCCAGAAGTCAGTTATTCTAAGGATTGTGGCCATATAAACTTTCCAGAACACATATGGAAATTACTACTGTTATATGTGCTAATAAAATCTCTAGTAGTTGATATTCCATCATGGAGATAACACATTATCTTTCAGTAATGTTAGTTCTTAAGTCAAAACACACCAAAGAAACTTTCCGCCTTGTAAAGAGATTCACACATGTTAAAATCTATAGAGAAAGTTTTTCTTTGTTTTCATAAGTAAAAGCTGCCACTCATTACATTTTAGAGAAGCAATGCCTGAGAAAATAGACAGTTTTGCTTCCTAGAGTAAACCTACCTTCTAAATACTTAAAAAGCCCTCTTGCAAGCCCAAGATAATAATGCACTTCCATCCTTTTTTGCTGCATGGAAACTATCAAGACTTATCAACCTCTGGAGTTATTATTGACCCTAGCTCTTAATTACCTTTCAGATAACAAACCCCCATATGTTCATTTTTGTATCTTTGCCTATGATATCTCTATATGCTACATTTGCATTTTAAGTAGATTTACAGCACAGATATTCATATGTGCTCTTAGTATAAAATTATTTTCTCTAGGGAAGCTTTGCCCAGAGACCTGAGAAAATGGACGTTTTGTTTTTAAAATGGTTAGAGATTATTTAATTTTTACATAGTATAAGATGTTTCTAATTGGGTTGGGAAGGTGATATTTTGTTTTGTTTTTTCCATTATGCCATATCTACTCACAAAAACTTAATAGTCTGGTAAACTAAAAAGACAGAAAGCCAATATACCCCTTTACAGTCCCAAATTCTGCTTGTGGGAAACAAAAAATGTGGGGATACACACACACACACACACACACACACACACACATATTTCAGTGCCTCAGTTATCAACCATCCTTTATTTACACCTAGATTTATGGGATTCTCCAATTAAAAGACATTTCTAAACTTCTATTAAAATTCTTCAGTCTCAAAAACATTGAGAATTGCAGACTTTTTTCACCAAGGTCATATTATCTCCACAAAATACACAAGCTGGGTGAATTTCTGTGATGTTAAGCCACTGAAGAATTTTTAGAAGTTTTATGATACTTTTACTCTTTTTATGCCCAATCCAATAAAAAATGACAGATTCCAGGGACCACCCAGCAAAACCCCTCTGTGGGAGTCAGACACTGATCCTAATCCCGATCTCAGATGCAGACTCTGTCATTCAAAACATTTAAGAATGTTATAGGAACAATTTGTAAATTAACATAATAGACAATCCATAGTGTTTTTAAATCAATACTATAAAAATTATGTTCATGTCATGCAAATTGCTTTAAAAAATATTATACATATAAAATACTATGTTAAAATTAAATATGTCAGCTGTAAAGGTGAAAAAGTAGGTAACTAAAAGTTCACAAATAATCTTTTTTCAGATTTTGTGTGTTTTCTCCTCAGCCAAAAGCCTCAAGATTCACTTGCAGCAGCCTACCTCTTCATTTATGTTGGATTGCTCTTTAAACATTAGAATATCTTGTAATAATAAGTTAAAGATTTCTCCTGACACAAGTCATTGTTGATTTCACTGTTATAGGGAAAAGGCTCTAGGGCGGCAGATAAGGCTGTTGCCATGGTGATGAAGGAGATACCGAGGGAGGAGTCTGCTGAAGAAAAGCCCCTCCTTACTATGACATCACAGGTGGGCAGACCCATAGGGTTCCTGTAGGAAGCTGACATATGTTAATCTATCAGACATTGTGATTTCTAACTAGCAAAAAGAAAAAAAAAAAAAAACATTAACTTGAACCAATTTTTAAAAAGCACAGTTTCAATGAAATAATTATACAATATAAAATGAAAACCAAAATTGCTAAAAAAGGAAAATTCCATCATTTAGTCATTTGTGGATATTAATGTTCATTACTCAACTTTAGTTTTAAAAAAATGTATGTGCAAGTAAACCATGTTGCTTCTTTATAAAGGAATCTTGTTAACAACTTTGGGAAAGAAATAACAATTAAGCTAATGGTACATTTGAACAACAACCAAAAAAAAAAAAAAATCAAATTCCTGTGAATAAATACAAGTTCTATTGTATACATATGTCAGTTTACCAGTAGAATATCTAAATTTTCTTAAATGTTAAATATATTTATGTTGTGACTATGCATACTACATATATGTCTATACATATTTATGTGGATACCTAATTTACAGGAATGAGCCAGAAGTCCCTGAGTCCCCATGCAGAAAATGGCATTTGTGACCTTTCTTATACTTAGTGACCTTGAAAACAAAAATATCATCTCTATTATACACACATGAGAGCCATTTTCAGCATTTATTATTACAAGTATAGAAAAAAGTTTGCATTTGTATGCAAAGACACGCTGAGACTGTGAATCCTGTATGTCCTCAGGGACTTTTGAAACACCCTGTAAAATCCACATAAATATGTATAGTATACTCATCACCACTCTGTGGAACTATCAGTTTTAAATTTTTAAATGAAAAATATTTTTACTTGCATTTATCTTATAATTTAGATTAGATTGTTATCTTAAACATTTCTTTTTTTCTGTAATGCAATAGTAAATGCAGTGATTCAGTTCCAATTATATGAACATGTCTAGAATTAGAAACATGTCCATTTACAGTCCTCATGAAAGGCATTTATATCAAAAGCTAAATTATGGCAACTTATTTTTAGAATATCATCAGATCACATCCCCAGCTGCTGCCAACATGTGTGGTTTTATTTTATTCTAAACACTGTGTTGTAAGTAATGGAAATCATAACAACATACAACAATCAAAATTGAATAATCAAAAAAATTATTAAAGATTCCTAGGACTTTGGGTTAAATTTTATATTGTGAGATTTTTACCCATAAAGAAGAGATGCTTCTTCCCAGTCACACATAGTGGTAGTTACAAAGAAATATGCTTTATATTTACCAACGTCTCCATTCTTTACTTAATTTACATAGTAAAACATGTACAGTTTTACATTGATCTCCTACCCTTTGTAGGATCCATGTCCAAAATACGCAGCTCAGAGTTCCTCAGGTAAATGCTAAGGGAGGTGAGAACTAGTTGGGAGTTCTTGGCTAACGACAGAGCCATATTCATCAGTAGAAAACCTATCCAGATTTGCCATTGGCATAGTTGTACTACAATATCATTTCAGATTATCACAAGTTAGGACAGGCCCCAGGACCTAAGATTCTTTCCCCCAAACCATGCAATGCTATGTGCTTTCCAGTAATCCCTTTCAAAGGTCCAAAATTACCATTATAACCTACACTTGAATTTAAAATTTAACACAAAATACATTTTTTATTTTTTTAATTGAGAAAAGGAATTGTGATTACCATTTTTTCATATTCAGAACATTTGTGTGTAGCAAGTTCCTTCTTTAATCCCTGTCTAATGTTTCATTAACTGTTTTTGAGGTTCTAGTTACAATTTTACTGCATGAAGATTATGTAATGCTTTCTTTGGTGCATCATATTCTTGTTGCATACTGGCTAGTTTATGAATCAGCAAACAGTTCTGATTCATAAAACGTAATGCATCTGTTGTGATGATAATTTTATGGAATTAATTTAGTGACAGCTATGATACAATTATTTCTCAGTCAAATACAGCTTTATTAGTTGACATACTTTTTCCACTATACACAAGTGGCTTCTTCCCTGCTATGCACCAGTGGCGTGCACAAGCCAAAAAGCAGCAGAATGATCTGAAAAAGTGAGTACTTCTCATAGCAACCATAGCATCCAATCCGTGTACCATACCACATTCTTACTTGTTATCCTGTGTGAATGTATTAGTGTCTTGAAATATGTCTGTCCAAGCATCTCCTGTATAGCCCCTTCTGACATAGCGCTACATACTACTGACTACATTGACTCATCTTCATCACTGGTATGTCAATGCCAGCTGCCCATTCATAGATTCCAGATGTGTCTGAAACTAATTGCTGCTCTCTCGATAATGTCCTTAGAATAACCATAATTGATAAAGTACAAAATAAGTTCTTGAAACACTGAGTCCTAACTTGTTTACTAACTGTTCAGTCAACAGGTTGTAAGTGTAGAATAGCTTTTATTGCAGCATTTTTTGTATTTTGTGATTATTACAATCACTTTTAGAGAGATTTAACCAAACATAATCCAGTGAAGTCATTTATAGTACACTGAACAAATTGAACTAAAACGGGAGAGTTGGCCAGATGACCCGAATTCAGAAATTGCTAGGCCCTCTGAGAATTCCTCTTTTTGTTTACTTTCATTATTAATTCTGTATTAGCAAACAATATGTTAAGCACTTCATAGAAGCTCAGATTCATGCTGTCCTAGACTAACACTTGAAGTCAAGCAGTATGTAAACAAGTGTGCATTGATGAAAGGTTTGAAGGAAAAACAGTACGTCCTCAAGTCTTTGAGGGAAAGAGTTTCTCTAGACCTGTGCTGTTCAATACAGTAGCCACTAGCCATGTGTGGCTATTGAGTGTTTTGTGACTACCCATAATTGAGATGTGCTAAAAGTGTAAAATATGCACCAGATTTTGAAGATTTTATTCAAAGAAAAGTAATATAAACTGTCGCATTAATAATGTTTATGTTGATTACATGTTGAAATGATAATTTTTTGGATTCATTGGGCTAAATAAAATATATTATTAAATTTATTTCCTGTTTATTTTCAATGTTTTAAAAGCGGCTACCAGAAAATTTTTAATTAGCAAGTTTTCATTGTATTTCTATTGCACAGCACTCCTCTAGACTGTAATAGTATAAATTAATCCAATTTGAGGAAGAAGGAACAACTATGTGCCAAAAGATTGCTTATATCATAGAAAAAATTATTATTCTTTATGAAAATGAAATTGTTAGCAAATATTTTTTCTCATAAGGAACCATCAGAAATTTCCATTTTAACCACATCCCATAGCACTTTTTTAAGCAAGATATCTAGAGAGTATAATATCTGAAAAGTGTGTGTTTCAGATCTCTTCTTGCTAAGGGAATTTTTTCTTCTTTTTTTTTTTTTTTTTTTTTTTTTTTTTTTGGCAAACTCAACCCTTGTTTTTCTATCTGTCCCCACTCCTGATACCTAGATACTGATATTATTTTTGTGTCTTATAAACATAAAAAGAACAATGTCCTTGATTGGAAAAAATGTTCTCAAGGCTGCTAAATATAGCATTGTTTGGGTTTCTATTACCAACTTGAAATAATTGCTTTATGTTCTCCTGCCTGCCTCAATGTTAGGACTACCCAAGCTGTAAACAGTAATATCTATTCATTTCCCCATGAACAGATTCACATTTTTTAAGTCTAACTATCCTGTCAGGAAAATATAGTCAGTTGGTTGACATTTAGATCAAGTCAAAGAGTTGCAAGTTATTACACGGTTATCCTTTACTGCGGTGGGGGGAGAAGGCAGAGCAGAACTATTAGTACGATTACTAGCTCACAAGAAATTACTTTGGTCGGGTGTCAGAGTTACCATGACAAAACTCTCAAAGTCTAAATATTTAAAGGATGCATCCTAATGATTTAATTAGTTGTCTTGGGGTTTCAGTGGATTGAGTCAATTAACTTAGTTTTGACATGGTCACTATTTTGATGGGCACCACACAAATTTCTAAACTTGCATAGGACTAATAAAGCCATAAACAAGTAGTTCAATTATGAAATTATGAAAGAAAACCTATTTTAAAATGACACATACTTTGCATCAACAATGTCACAAATAATAAATGAATTTTCAAAATGCACAGATATACTTATTAAAATCATATTTATATTTTATATAAAACAAAACAATCTTAAATTTTTCAATTTTATTTAGATGAGGTAAGATACATGGTATATTATTACAAACTTTTTAAATTAACAGTTCAAATATGAGATACTTGTAAACTGTTTTTTAACTTACTAACTTTAACGTTTGAACTTTTAAAATTATTAAGTACTAAAGTGTTTAAAAATAAAAACAATATTTTACTTTAAACTAAAACAACAGTTTGAGATCAACAATCTGAAGTGTAAAAAATATGGAATAATGGATTATTATCCTTTACAGACATTGTAAAATGTATTTTGGTCTTGTGTTCATTCTTGGTGACATAAGTTATTACAAACTTTTATTTAACTCTGTACTTTTTCATGAAATACCTAAGCAATGTATTGTTCAAAGGTAAATAAACATATTTAAGTCACAAAACAAACAATATAAACATACACTGGAGTTTAAGTAACAGGCAGTATTTAAAAGCAAAATACTTTCATCTTGGTTAAATATTCCCCTGTAGCTTAGATTACATAATAATTTAATTGTTAACACTGAAATTAGAGAAATCAAGTTGTACTAAGGCAAATGCATTTTTAGATAAAGTTTTCCAAGAGGCAATAATTTATTAAAGCTGATATTATTGTCTGCATTCCGTGCAATACTAAACACTGGATGTAAAATAAGAACCAATTTGATCCTGTGGTGGTTAATAGTTGCCACATCAACTGACCAGTCTAAGTCATAAGTTAATTGAAGGCATTTGACAGAATATTTCATTCACAACCTATGATTACAAGGAAAGTATAAATGTTCAATAGTCTTTGTGAATTCTGGGTGGCAAGGAAACCCCTACATGTAAGTGCACAGCTTTCTTACTTCTGCTCTTTCCTTTTGTTTCTATGTCCATTGACCATGTAAGGTTCTCCCTCAAAATCTTCAAATTTGAATCTCTGAATTAAAATCCCTGAGTGAGGGGCACCTGGGTGGCTCAGTCGGTTTAAGTGCCCGACTCTTGATTTCGACTCAGATCGTGATCTCACAATTGTGAGATCAAGTCCTGCTTCCAGCTCCATGGGTGGAGCCTGCTTAAGATTCTCCCTCTCCCTCTACCCCTCCCCTGCTTTCTCTCTCTCACTCTCTCAAAAAATAAATAAAATAATAATATAAAATATAAAATAAAATAAATAAATAAATTCCTGAGTGAGGTAGTAATGTTTTCTTGAAGTATCACTGGCCTCCCATTTGCACTGGGCCATGTCCTTCTTCCAAGAATGGCATGGGGCAGGCCTATGCCCTTATTTTTCTCATTAGGCATTCAAGCTTTGCATTCTTGACTGTTTGGTAAAAGCCTTGCATTTAGAAATGAACCTTTAGATAACTTTAAGTTTCCAAACATTTAAATGACGTGACCCTGGGAGAAAATGGACTTAGATTCATGGTTTAAAGCTTGCCAGGAACTTGGTAAACATTTCTGAGGACCACTGGCCTGTCTGTGAGTTGATCAAACCCAGTATGAAATTGGGGATGCCCATGTAATCATTCTTTTGTACAATTCACCATTCAGTTAGACTGTAAATCAGTCAATGTTTATTAAACTGCTGCTATGAGATACAAAAGTTACTTGGATAAGGTCTCTAGCTTCAAAGAGGTCATAGTCTAGTAGGGGAAAAAACAGGTGAAACTAAAGTTATAAGACTGGGTAAAACATGGCAAGAAGGAGATGCTCTAAGAAGACACTCACTGCCTAGTGCTGAAGGTTCCCAGACAATGTGCCAGTAATGGGATCCTGAAAGAGAAGTAAGAATCTCTGACCATTAGAAAGGCTTTGAAGTGTTTTAAATATTGAGAAGAGGAACAAAGGAGAATAAGAAATGAAAATTTTAAACGTAAACAAAGTAAGAAGACAAAGGCCCTAAAAACTAATGTAGTGGGTCATTTTGACTCAGATCTGATCATCTGATTAATCCAAATTGAAATTACTCTAACTCAATTATTTTAAAAAATGGAAACCTTTTGACTCACCTTTTATTTTTTAACATCAATATATTCTGTACTCAAATGATGAAATGAGGTAAGTTCATAAAGTGTTTTCCAACTGAAGGAAGTAACTCTAAGAGAAAGTCAATAAGTCATATCCTACCAACGAATAAGGAGAGAATAGATTGGTCTACAATTTGGAAGCAAAGTTTAGAGGAACTCTTTGGGAGATTCAGTTCATTTTGCAAGTTTCCTTTAGGACCTAAAAGATTTATTCTCAGGTCACCATAGGAAAACCATAAATTTGTTTGAAAATGAGGAGGGGGCATATGAGAAGCTATTCTTATTTATACAAATACAAATAAAATAGGCCTTAGTATGGCTAAAATAATGATTCCCAAATTCATCCAACTGAAGACACAGTTTAAAATTGGACAGTTTGAGGTAGATATTTTTACATCCTCAGTTTCTGCAAAGTCACTGTCCCATTTGGTAGGCATTTATTGATCCCCTTGTACATGAAAACATTCTATTAGAAGTAGTGAAGGATATAAGTATGAGTAAGACATAGCCTCTGACCTCAGAACTTATAAGAAAAGATTTCATGATATTTCTTGTTTCATCTTCCCTATCTCCATCAAAACCAAAAAACTGTCAATTCCTAAATTACCTTCCCATGATATCTGAAATCTGGCCCTTTATCCTCTTCACCCCAGAGACCTGCCACCATCCCCCACTCCACCCCCAGAATTTCCCAACAGTTAAACTGTGCCCCATTTTGAAAAACACAGACTCAGAAAGTAGTTTGTTATTTCCTCTTTGATTTGTATCTACGCAAGAAAGCCACAGGAACAGCTCAGTTATGGAAATTAGGCAGATGTAACAACTCCATCAGTCTGGGTTTGATGTGTGCTCAGAAACAAGACAGTAGATGTGGAAGAAACACAGACCTTATGAGGCAGAGGAGAAGCCATACCTCAGTCCTGGACGCCATAGGGTCTCTCTGAACAGCCTCCTCTTTGGTATTTCTTTCTTCCTATGTTGAGAAAAGTCTGAGAATGCTAGAAGTACTTTCTCCAGAAAATAAGTCTGAAGTTTCATGAAGAGAGAGGCTCCAAAAAAATATTATCTTTGATAGATAGACTTGCCTAAAAGGATAAGCCCTCTCAACTGCCTTTTCCTTTGTTTTTCCATTTAGACATTTTTATGTGGACAAAAGCCTTTCTAGAAATATTTTTATCAAATTAAGACTATAATTTTTAATGTTTATATCTAAAAGTACCTACAGAAATCTAACACCCTGGTCTTCTAAAACCATAGTTAATCCAGGCCCATTTCACACATTTACTCACAGAGCTGTGATATAAGAATTATTGTTAGTCACTGTTTACAAAGGAATTTATATCCAAAATGAAGAAAAAAAAATAAAGAAAATAAGACTTCGTCTTTGTTTTATGTGTCTCTGAAAATGCAGACTTGCAAATCAGTATTTAAAAATCTAGAGGTTTTTAGGCACATCTTTTTCTTAAGTAGAAAACTGGATGGTTATGTCCATTTTAAGATAGGCCAATATAAAAACTCCTGAAAAACGAAAACAGTTAATTTAGGAATTAACCACTTTAATGTCATGATTATATTTCTTCCCTTAACCATGGAAGCAGAACTTAAGGAAGTCTGGATTCTAAGAGGTGCAGAATAACTGAAAGTTAATAATTGGCTGCCACTGCTAATTAGAGACCAACTAAAAATCAAACTGAAGGATTTCTAAAATTAGAGAGCAAGCCAATGGGAAAACACAATTGAATTGACAGAAATCTATTTTACATATAGATTTTCAGAAACATATCCACTGGATACCTATATAGTTAATATAACAATATTTTCTACTCTCCCAAAATAATGTTTGTTATGCTCTACAAAAGCATCCCAAGGAAATGTAAGAAGGATATGTGCCCATAGATGTCTTGAGTTTTTTTTAGAGAGAGAGAAAAGAACTTTTATCCACACACATACAGATCTCTGTGTGCTTATCACATAATACTGATGGCCCATCCTAAACAGAATGTGTCACCTCAAAGTCTGGGGCCAGTATATCAGGTCTCAGTAGTGTTTTGTCCAAGTGAAGAGTGGGATTGGTCCTTAGGAACTGTGATTCATTAGGTGTCATTTTCCACATATTGAAATTAGAATTTTAAAACAGTACTAGGAGAAAAAAAAGGCTTGAGCTTTAAAAACTGAAATTGGCTGCATCCAACATATGTTGACAGTGCTAAAAGGCTCATTCCCCATCCCTTGATATCGTTTTTCTTTCTTGCCCTTACCCCTTTATTTATTTATTTATTTATTTATTTATTTATAAGCTTGCTATTCTCATTTTGTTGCAAGGCTGCATTTTAATTCATCTGATTCTGCAGTGTAACAAAGCCCTTTGATACCTGTGTTCATCTGTTCTCAGCTGGTGAATGAACAGCAAGAAAGCAGACCCCTCTTGAGTCCCTCCATCGATGACTTTCTTTGTGAAACCAAATCGGAGGCAATAGCAAGGCCAGTAACGTCCAACACAGCCGGTAATTCTTTCACTTTTAACTGATCCTCAAGTAGAGCTAATTTTCACTATAATGAAATGCATATTTTGTTTCTATAATGCATTTTAAGTAGAATAATGTTTGCAACCAATGAAAGCTAAGAATATATACTATTCAACATAAAATGGTAAATCACTCTGTAATATAAAAGAAACTGCAATGTATATTACCCAACCAATTTTGCTGAATATTAGCAAATGAATCTTTTCTGTGCAGATTTACATCTTTGCATCTCAAGTCACATTACAAAGAATCTTTTAAACAAAAGCATCTATTTCAGAGTAAGGTTTTAAAGTTGTGGCTGGAAATATTTTGTATGTCAAAAGTCCAAAAATGTAGGCAGCCCCTTCAAGTGGATTGAAATGACAAAATTAAAAGTCCTAGAGACTTGAAATGTTGAAGAGCCGATTTCATTTTTCTGTCATGTAAATGTGTTACTTGTTTCCTCTTACAATGATTTCTTTGCATATTCTTCTGGAATTAAAACATACCCAAACAGTGAACTATCATCTGTGTAGGCACATACATATAGGCACTAATAAGTATTCATCCAATGAGTGGATGCAGGATCCCACTGGTATGAATCACATCTCCTCTAGTACCCTCTGCATTTGCCAATTTTCACTGATGCTAAAACTAAGTCACTTAGTTAGGGCCCACCCCGAGGGAGCTACATAAGATGTGACGCAAAAGCTACTTTTCACCTTCTGTATCAGAGACAGCCTTTCTGCATTGATTTTATTCAGTCACCACTCACGTTCAAAGGCATCTTGTTCAAATAAGGATGAAAAAATGATGTTCAGAATCAAAGAACAAAGGCTATGTTAGATTGCAGGAAAGAATTTAATGGAGAAAGGAGAGAACAGTTACGTGCTGCCTTGTTAAATGCATCCATTTCCCCATCATGTCCTCAGCTTGCTGTTTCCTGGTATATTTTCATTATACTTTTAGGTAAGTGAAGAAAATCACGAGTGAAGGAAATTGTGGGGTTTTTAAATGCTAAAAATTACAACGGCAAAAGTTAACACAAGATAGAAGCTTTATGCAGGAGTATAGTCTACAGTGTCTGGAGTCACAGTTCACAATGTCAAAACCCAGCTGTGCCACTTAGCAGCTCTTGTCCTTGGGAAAGTTGCTTAACTAAGTCTGTTTCCTCATCTATAATGGTAACATCTCATAGGTTACTTGGGAAGATTAAATGAAGCAATCTACGTAAGAGCTTAATACCATGTAAGCTCTAACAGATGTTACCATTACTGTTAGGTATCAGGTTAGGAAAACAGTATACCCGATGCTTCTCTGTTCAAATGCATTAACTTTCTTTATATCACACCAAAGCAATCATTTTCTAAATTCAACTATCACTTTGAGTAACCAAGCAAATAAAATTATACTTGGTACATTTAAGCGGGAAATTAATAAGTTCAGATTTTACCTGATCAAATTTATCCTTCTTATCTATGAAACTAGAGCTCATTCCTCCAAAACTGGAGAGGAGCTTTGTGTCTCTCATTTCAGGAAAATCCATGAGAATTGGATGCACTGAGAAGTTCCCATTGTTCTAAAAAAAAAATCTGCAAAGGATAGTGTTCTCAGATCTTGATTCCAGTACCTTATGCACTTTCCAACTCCCACTAATGCTAAAATTAAGTCACTTAGGAAGGGCCCACCAGAGACAGCAGCATAATACTTGATTCAAAAGGCACTTTCACTTTGATTTTTCCAACTATGAAAGAGATATATGAAATATTGGAGAAAAAATTCAAAAGAAGTTGTAACTTCTTACGATTGCAATACTACAATATTGCCTTCTATATACATTTTCTAGACTTTCATGACAAGATACCACAAATTGAGTGGATTGAACAACAGAAATTTATTGTTTTGTAATTCTGGCAACTAGAAGACCAAAATTAAGGTATCAGCAGGGCCACCCTCTCTCTAAATGTGCTCAGGAAGAAACTGTCCTGGGAAGGACAGAAAGGAAAAAACTTTCCTTTGCTGGTAGTTCATTGGCTTGTGGCAGCATAACTGTAATCTTCACATGACATTCTTCCTGTGTGCATGTCTTCCTGTGTTTGTGTCTGTCTCTGTATCCAAATTTCCCTTTCTCATAAGAACACCAGCCATATTGAATTCAGCACCTCTTCTACTACAATATGACACATCTTAACTAATTATATTTCCAACAACCCTATTTCCAAATAAAGTCACATTCCAAGGCACTAGGGGTTAAGACTTCAACATATGAGTTTTTTTTACGGGGACACAGTTCCATCCATGGCACCCTCCAAAATAGGGGTTCAAGAATAATGGTATTTTGAGATTGTGAGGTTTTCTTCTCTTGTCCTCATCACTCAGTGCATCTGGGTCACACAGATTTTTATCCTGAGGGAATACTCTTATTTGATAGTGTGTTTTTTTAATCTTAAAAGTATATCTCAAGGAGGAAACTCCGTATTTTTTTAATGCCTAAGAAATACACTTTTTTCTTAAATGTTATAGAACCTACTATTGATATCTCAATATGGAACATTATTATACATCTCTAAACAGGAAAAATTTTAGCATACAAACACTTTAGAAAGAATTCCAATTTGGTCCAATAATTTTATAGCTAAGGTTTCTGGGGAAAATATATAGTTACTATTTTCTGTCTAAATTTTTAATAAAAAATAATTTGAAATAGAATATTGTTATTTTATAGAATACTATGAAAGTACATTGACAAATCAGGACAGTCTTTGAACATTGTCTGTTACACCCCAGGTATTATGTATATCTTTATGCTTAAAGAATGGATATTAAACAATCTTGGAGTAAAATATGGAAGAAAACCTGCTTCTAGTTTGTACCAAGTCAGTCAAGAAGACTAAGAGAGTCACTTATACTTGGCATTTTCTTCCAGTAAAAAATAAAGTGTGCCACCACCTTGACATTTACTTAAATATTTAAAGAACATAGTTCTTATATAAATTAGCATAAAATAAACAATATAGGAAATATTTATCTCTTCCAAATGTCACTCAAATGATAGGATTTTTTCCTCTACTGATCTTAAAAGAACATGTCAGTCAGTCTTCTGTCTCATAAAAGTTCTAAGTTATAATCTTTTTCTAAAGTATTGAATTATCTTTTTTACTTTCTGGTTGTTTCTACTTGTTCTGCTTGTTTAGGATTAACTTTTTGTCATCCAATAATGATAATATCAAGCTGATCAAATAAAGATGTTTTTAATTTTGTTGTCATTAATACCCCAAATTATCTTTAATTCATCTGTAATCTAGATGGTATCTAATTCCTTGACCCTCTCAAACTGTATCCCTACATGGTAGGTAAGGTAAGATCATGACTAATATCCTTGATTTTAAAATGACAAATGAATACATATTGTCACAGATGCAAATATCAGATGTTCAGAAAGTAACTAGACAATGGATATTTTAAGATCATGATTACATTATAGAACAACTATTTACTCTAAAATTTGCAAAAATAATTTGTTGGTCTATAATCTCCCAAAAAACCTAACATATGTCAAAGTGCAAGAAAGATTCTTTTCTAAAGACCAAGAAAAACAGGGGGTCCTTGGTTTGCATTTATCAATGTGCATAATCTAAAAAAAATTTATCCCCAAACTTGAGCCATTAGTTGGATACTATAGAAGAAACATTTTTCATGATTTAAAAAAAAATAATTTCAACTCCTTATATGGGATCTGTGTACCTGTATAAGTGACCCATATGTACAAGGGAAGAGCCACCCTTAAAGTTCATACTCATGTCACAGCCACCCAATTAAATATTTTAATTGCAAAGTTAGTGTAATATTTACAAAATACATTTCTCTGAAGCCCAAGTAGCTGTGAACCCAATGGCATGCCTCTTGAGAGAACTTAGAAATGTAGAAAGTAGCTCTAATTACATATTCAGATAAAATAAGCAAAAATTTGTTGAATTATTTAAGTCCATTTTATCTATTTGACATCACTGGCAAAATTATTCCTAAGGGACTTTGCTTTGTAGCCACTATACTAAAGAATACCATGTTTCTAGAATAACTGCGTAGCTTACAAAACAGAACAGAGATCTCATCAGCTCCTTGTGGCACATTCTGTGGCTGCACCAATCAGGGTTGTTTCATGATCTGCTCTCTCTAACCACTCCATGTAGATTTATTCCTTAAGAGAAATACACTAGAAATCTGAGCCTCATTATACTGTAGTGGTGTAAATAGCATTGTGCTTACCATCAAAGTATCAAATCAGAGCTTCATAATAGGTGCTATTTCATTCTAACTGTTTTAAGCAGCCTCACCTCCCACAGCCCAAGTAATCTAGCATTCATAAACATCTTCAGTGCCCTGTAGGAGCCTTGCAGTTCAATACGTTGTGATCTTCAATTAGGTATCCTTGAGATAAATGGAAACAAGTACTTACATAGCATCTTACATCTTACATCTTCAGGAAATTCTATCCAATGAAACTAGATGATTTAAAAAAGAAGAAGTAGGGGTGCCTGGGTGGCTCAGTCAGTTAAGCATCCAACTTCGGCTCAGGTCACGATCTCACAGTTAGTGGGTTCGAGCCTCACATTGGGCTCTGTGCTGACAGCTCGGAGCCTGGACCTTGCTTCTGATTCTGTGTCTCCCTCTCTCTTTGCCCCTCCCCTGCTCATGCTGTCTGTCTCTGTCTCTCAAAAATAAATAAGTGTAAAAAAAAATTTTTTTAAAAAAGAAGCAGTTTTTGAGATTACCAACTATTTAAATTCTGCCTCAGACTACCCAAACTGCCAGATTGGGAATAACCAAAAAAATAATCAAAGCCACACCAATGGAATCAGCATATTTCTTCCAGGTTCAGATAAAGTGTAGTGAGGCGTGGTAACAAACACATGCTTGGGAGTGACAGGGCCTGTGTTTGCATCCTGGCATGGACACTGATCTACAAGCTGTATTAGTTTCCTATTGCTGCTGTAACAAATTACCACAAATTCAGTTGCTTAAAAACAACACCAGTTTACTGTCCTATAATTCTGTCAGTCAGCAGTCCTAAAATCAAGGTGTCGGCAGAGCCACATTCCTTCTGGAGGCTCTAAAGGAGAATTTGTCTCCCTGCCTTTTCCAGCTTCTGGAAGTACCTGGAATCCCTTGGCTTGTGGCCACTTCCTCCATCTCCAAAGCCAGCAACGTAGCATTTTTAAGTCTATTAGTTTCTCTCTCTCTCTCTTTCTCTTTCTCTCTCTCTCTCTCTCACACACACATAAACATATACATACATTTTCACATCCACTGTAAGAGGTGGTTATCTTCATTTAGACACACAGATTCTGGAACTCAAACTTTAATGTGTATAAGAGAATCTTTAAAATCCGGTTACAAAAATCAGCAGAACAATACCCCCTTCCACGCCACGGTATGCCTCCTTCGAAGCCCAGATGGAACAGTGAGACCCTTATTTCAAAACTATTAACTAAAGTGTATGTGCATGCAACACACACACGTACACACACACACACTTGCTAAAATGCATTTGTCTTCCTCCAGAAAGCAAAAGGCTGCATCCATCCTTGTATGCTTTTGAAATTGTAGTCCCCAGGGGCTCTCTCAGCTTCAAAGCTTACAATTCAACCTCCAAGCCACCCCCTTCATCAAGTGGGTAACAAATAAGGCCTTTTGTGTGTGCCAAGCATTTGTTTCATGTTTGCTGGGAAAAGAACAAAGGAACACAGAGCTCAGAACCAACACAGGAAGTGCTCAGGCCAGTTTGGAGAGGGAAAGAATGTTACTGAGCAAAGTTTGAATTTGCGGTTCACTCTTTTAGTAATTCATTTGTTCTGAATGGTGAGAAGCAGATATAGAATTAAATTAATACTCCATCAGTTATTATTCCGTAATAAATATACTTCCTATATACAAGTAGACTAGTCCTATATAATTTACTGCTAAAAGAAGTGTAGGAGCAAGTGACTAATTCCTAATTGTTTGTACAATTAGTAAAAAGACATATATGACATTCCCGAGACTGTTACCCACTTCCTTCCTTCTGTTATAAGGAAATTTTGGTAGGCCTAGAATCTCTGCCAACATAATAGTGGCCTGGAAATTTCTGTTTAAACATTCAAAGAATATGAAATGTGTTACATCCTAGTCTATGTTGGCCGCTTGCCATGTTTAAATTTGAGACACCAAGCCAGGCGGCTTACCTCTAAAAGCCACTTCTTTCTCCTCACGTTGAGGTTCTTGCTAACCACATAACACTCCTCATATTTCAGAGCATCTTAGCATTGGAAGGGGGTTCCCATCTCCTCCGGAAGACTCAGAGGAGATAAGCTGATGCTCTCAGGCCATCTTATGATAAATTTACTTCATAGCATCCTCTGTAACCAATATCTTTGTCTCATTCTCTGTTTTATTCCCAGTGATGTTCCCCCTTTCTGTCAGCGTATGGATCTGCTTCTTGCCCAAAATAGAAAAACAACAGGGAGAATAGGAGGAGATTAACAAAAAGAAAAGCATCACAAATTGGCCACCAAAGAACGGAAATAACATTTGTTGAGTACCTATTGTATGCCTAGCACTTCACATATTCAATATACAAATTAGATGAGTTAATCTTCACATCTTATCTAAAAGATAGACTTATTAATTCTGCATTTTTCAGAGGAGGAAACTGAAGCTCAGAGAAGTCAAGAAACTTACTCCAAGTCACACAGCTAAGCAGTGGTAGAGTCAGGTCTTCCCACTTCACCATTAATATCCCATCACTGTGACTTGTAATTGAAATCAGAAACTGAGAATTTCTCAGTTCTGTATTGAGAATACAGCTTGACAAACTATCCTAAGGACGCTATAGGGGTGGTTAGCTCATGAGGACAGTGGTACTAAAGAAACCCAGGTTGTGAGTTCAACTGAGGTCTGACCCACCTTGAGTGCAAGAGGGGAGCAGACGGAAGAATGTTGAGATATCCACAAAAATCCATTCCCTACCAGGAGGACCTGCTGGGAGATCAAAGAAAAGGAGTGGTTCAGTCATAGTTGTAGACAGTGCCAGAAAGGGCTAACACAAGGATTTCTCTGTCACTTGATGACTTTCCTAAACTAGCTGGGGGTAAAGTGATTCCAGGCCAGAAGTCAGCCTCTTCCGGTACTTGAGCTGATAGAGAGGCAGGACTGGAGGGACCTTCCCTAGTTGTAATTTTCCATTTCTCACAATGAGCTACTCAAACCCTGGTTACTTGCACTGTAAGAGAGAGGAGGATGAAGAGTCACAAAGCTTGCCTTTTTAATTCTCATTTGCCTAGTTTGCATCTGAACAAATGATTATTTCTGTCTTCATTAGAGTATTTAATACAATGTAATCAACCGGCTGGGAAGTTAAAGTGTAGCCCTTCTATGCCTTGTTATGTTGAAATTTAAATTTGCATATTAAACAGCAAAGACATAACATGTGTACCTATTCATCAACTATGGATTATAAGATACTTCTCTTCTCTAGTGTGAGCCCAAACAGCAAGCCATTCTCTGATTGAACTGCTTAATTAAATAGAAAGTGATTAATAGCATTCCTTTATATCCTATATGCTTTAGTAGTTTGAAGTTTAAACACAAAGACATTTAAAAAGTTTTCCAAATCTTCCTCATAACTGTTTTGCAAACTTTCATCCCTGGTAAAGCTGGTCTAAGTCCTATTTTGTGGGCTTGTACTGTGCCAAGTAAAGGAGACTTTCCAGTCTAAACACAGACCATCTTTACAAATCAACGGTCATCTAACTTAATTTCATACTTCTGACCACAATATTCTTCTGCACCCAACTGAATCCTATTTTTAAAAATAATTTCAGAGCAGTGAGTGGGCTTATCTTAACCTCTTCCATCTTTGATAGTATTGACCACAGGCTTAGACCTCCTTGACCTGAGTGAACCCGTCTCTCAAACCCAAACCAAAGCCAAGAAGTTGGAGGCCTCGTCGAAAACCTCATCCCTCAAGAAAAAGGCTGATGGATCTGAACTCATCAGTGCGGATGCTGAGCAGAGAGGCCAGCCTCTCCGAGGCCCAGAGACTTCATCCTTAGATTTAGGTAAGGTAATAACATGTGTCGCCTGCTGCTTGCCCCTGCCTTAATACAAGGAAATTCCACAAATGACATTAAAACCATGGGAAAGGCGTAGAAAAGATTAATTCCATGTAGGAAATGGGCAGCACACACTTTTGTTCTTGGATTAAATAGCAGTTGGGGCATTCAGTTTTGCATAACTGATGTGGATTCATTCATTTACTTATTCAACCCACATGTGTAGAATTCTTGATAGATGGCAGGTGCCATATGAGGCATTGGAGTTACAAGTAAGAATAACACATGAATCTTGCTCTCTAGGAGAATTTAGTCTAGATTGGGAGGTAGCCAGTTGAGAGAGAGAGAAAACAACTTTAACACAAGGTCCAGAAACAGCCAGCCAGAACATGTAACATGCATGGGGATGTATCTGATACAATAATAACAGCTACCATTTATTGATGGCTTATAATGTCCAGGACTATGCTTGCATGATTTACATGTATTAGCCCATTAATTCATCATAGCTCTGAAATAAGTGAGGAACCAGGTTTTCAAACTTAAATAATCTGCCCAAGATCTCAATATAAGAAAAAGCTAGAATTTGAGCCTAGTTCTGATTAACGTCAAAGCCCATCCTGTTTTCTACTGTACATCTTCCTGAAAAAGGAAAGCTTAACTCATCTCATGCAACCAGTCAAATTAAGGTCTGCTTTATCAGGAGAAAGCAAAACAACAAGTATTTCAGAACATGTCCCCTCTCCCCTGCCATGTCCCTCTCTGAGGCCTTTGTCTTTGGAGAAAAACTTTATAAGTATCTCCAGTACTTCCTCACTATCCATATTTTCTAGGTTTAGTCAGTTGTACAAATGAATAAATGAAATTTACACACTTATTTAAGGATATATTAAGTTCATAACAATATAACACAATAAACTTAAAAATGAGACTTTTATGTCTCTGCTTTTAAGAAGATGTTCTGTGAAGAAGTCATAAAAATACTTAAAGAACTATGGAGGACATTGACTACCTCCTATCTTTCTATAAATTAAACCTATCTTTCTATAAATTAAAAAACTGGACCCCAAGGCTGTTTAAGTGATTTGTTTACAGTCACACACTTATTAATGAAAATGAACCCAGCCAAGTTCTTTAACTGTAAGAATTAAACCACAGGGAAAAAAATTGTTCTAGCATTCTCTTGACTTTCTCCATTGCATCTTTACTTTCTCTTCCCATTATTAATTCACTCCTTTGATGAACTTAATCAGTTTATACAAAACCTGTGAAAAGTGTTCCACTTTCTTCTCACCTCCTTTTAACAGTGAGTCTCGGGGCGCCTGGGTGGCTCAGTCGGTTGGGCGTCCGACTTCGGCTCAGGTTATGATCTCACGGTTCGTGAGATCGAGCCCCACGTCGGGCTCTGTGCTGACAGCTCAGAGCCTGGAGCCTGTTTCAGATTCTGTGCCTGCCTCTCTCTCTGACCCTCCCCCGTTCATGCTCTGTCTCTCTCTGTCTCAAAAATAAATAAAAAACGTTAAAAAAAAAAAGTGAGGCTCATCTCTTTAAACAGATTTTGTTTTCATTTTTTTTCATTTATTTCTTTTTTTTTTTAATTTACATCCAAGTTAGCATATAGTGCAACAATGATTTCAGGAGTAGATTCCTTAATGCCCCTTACCCATTCAGCCCATCCCCCCTCCCACAACCTCTTCACCAACCCTCTGTTTGATCTCTATATTTAAGAGTCTCTTATGTTTTGTCCCTTTCCCTGTTTTTATATTATTTTTGCTTACCTTCCCTTAAATTCATCTGTTTTGTATCTTAAAGTCCTCATATGAGTGAAGTCATATATTTGTCTTTCTCTGACTGACTAATTTCGCTTAGCATAATACCCTCCAGTTCCATCCACGTAGTTGCAAATGGCAAGGTTTCATTCTTTTTGATTGCCGAGTAATACTCCACTGTATATATATACCACATCTTCCCGGATATTTGGGCTCTTTCCATACTTTGGCTATTGTTGATAGTGCTACTATAAACATGGGGGTGCATGTGCCCCTTCAAAACAGCATAACTGTATCCCTTGGATAAATACCTAGTAGTGCAATTGCTGGGTGGTAGGGTAGTTCTATTTTTAATTTTTTGAGGAACCTCCATACTGTTTTCCAGAGTGGCTGCACCAGTTTGCATTCCCACCAGCAGTGCAAAAGAGATCCTCTTTCTCTGCATCCTCATCAACATCTGTTTTTCCTGAATTGTTAATGTTAGCCATTCTGACAGGTGTGAAGTGGTATCTCATTGTGGTTTCCATTTGTATTTTCCTGATGATGAGTCATGTTGAGCATTTTTTCATGTGTCTGTCAGCCTCTGGATGTCTTTGGAGAAGTGTCTATTCATGTCTTTTGCCCATTTCTTCACTGGATTCTTTGTTTTTTGGGTGTTGAGTTTGATAAGTTCTTTATAGATTTTGGATATTACCCCTTGGTCTGATATGTCGTTTGCAAATATCTTCTCCCATTTCATCAGTTGTCTTTTAGTTTTGCTGATTGTTTCCTTCACTGTGCAGAAGCTTTTTATTTTGTTGAGGTCCCAATAGTTCACTTTTGCTTTTGTTTCCCTTGCTTCTGGAGACGTGTTGAGTAAGAAGTTGCTATGGCCATGGTCAAAGAAGTTTTTGCCTGCTTTCTCCTCTAGGATTTTGATGGCTTCCTGTCTTACATTTAGGTCTTTCATTCATTTTGAGTTTATTTTTGCGTATGGTGTAAGAAAGTGGTCCAGGTTCATTTTTCTGCATGTCGCTGTCAAGTTTTCCCAGCATCATTTGCTGAAGAGATTGTCTTTATTCCATTGGATATTCTTTCCTGTTTTGTTAAAGATTAGTTAGCCATATGTTTGTGGGTCCATTTCTGGGTTCTGTATTCTGTTGATTGATCTGAGTGTGTTTTTGTGCCAGTACCATTCTGTCTTGATGATTACAGGTTTGTAATACATCTTGAAGTTCGGGATTGTGTTGCCTCCAGCTTTGGTTTTCTTTTTTAAGATTGCTTTGGCTATTTGGGGTCTTTTCTGGTTCCATACAAATTTTAGGATTGTTTGTTCTAGCTCTGTGAAGAATGCTGGTGTTATTTTGATAGGGATGGCATAAACAGAATTTCTTTTCATAAACATGCCAGAAGTGTCTCAAAGTCACCTCCTTAGCTAGAGGCAGGTAGGATAGTACTCCATATGTTCATTCCATGGGGGTTCCATAGACTCATACACAGAATTCAGAATGCACACAGCTCTTGAAACAAATTCAGGTAAAAGAACTTGATTGTTTAACTATAAGTAAACCAATGTTTCTTAATGGGTCTCATTTTTATTTAGCTGCACATGTTTTAATTAATTTTCATGCAACCTTAAAACACTGGTCTTAGGTTTAGGAGCATCAGTTGAGTGAAGTTCACTTGTATAAAACTTCTTAATCTTGATCTCTCTTCTGTCTGTATCTCATATTCCACTGTCCTTTTACCCCTTTCCCATCTCCTTCATAGACATTCAAACACAACTGGAAAAATGGGATGATGTTAAGTTTCATGGAGATCGAAATAGCAAGGGGCATCCAATGGCAGAAAGAAAATCATGCTCTTCTAGAACTGGATCAAAGGAACTCTTATGGTAAGATATTGTAATATCAGAAAATAGCTATTGATGTGTCAACTGTATGGGTATTTTTCCTATGTACTGAAATAGCCAATGAGTTAAATCAATCCAAATACTTGGTGCCATGTATAACCCCCTATGTTTCAATGTTATCATAGCTTCTAAAACTAAGTATTAAATCTGAATTGTCAAAAATTCAACCAATAATGACTTTGGTAGATTCACAACCAGTATTCAATATTTCTTTAATATTTGTTGATAATTTTCTGAATGTGTAACTGAGCCGATCAATAAAAATAGGTTTATGTATGTACGTACATATGTGTGCATATTCAATATATTATATGAATGGCAGTTAAATTAAATATTTCTGGTTACACATCATCTTAATCATCATTGTCAGATAATACACTAATTAAGAACAATCTGTGGATGCTCATGAGAAATATTGGCCACCTGAATTTTACCATGTTTTTAAGTCTTCCTGAAGGGCAACATGTTTCAGTCTCCTGTTGCCCCTTGCACATCTCCACTTATGGTGACATTTCAAATTCTGTGTAAAGATCAAATCACACCTGGGTCACTGTGAGACACTCCCCTCCCAAAATACTTTTAATAAAGCAGAACTGTTTGTAAGAAAAATGGGATTGTGTTTATTTACTTTTTGTACATAATTGAACTGAATTCTAAATCAATCAGATTCTAAATCAATCAGTAGCACACTGCAGCCACTTAAACTTCAAACGTGGTTGTGTAAAATTATATAAAAGCTCTCTTTTTCATCAAAACTCTGATGAGAGCTTTGTTATCATGACTCTCAATGATCCAAATTAACTCAGTTTCTTGACTGTCTTCCTAGTTGAATTTGTTTCTTGATGTAATCTCCTTTTTTCATCCCCTCTAGGTCCTCAGAACACAGATCTCAACCAGAACTAAGTGGTGGGAAAAGCGCCCTGAACTCTGAGTCGGCTTCAGAATTGGAATTAGTGCCTCCAACACAGGTCACAAAGCTGATTCTTTAATCCACCCACCTTTTCTAATAGATAATTTATATCATAAATATTTTATTTAAATTTTCCCCAAAAAAAGTTTGAAGTATTTTTTTCTGTATTTCATATGCTTTCTCAGTAATCTGTCTCAAAGCTTGAGACAACTAATGATATATGTGTCTATTTGGCTGGAACATGTCTCAACGAATTCACTATATATTTAGCACTTTTTCTTTGTTCTACCATTTACTTTTCCATTGTTTTGCAATATAAAATCTCTTCTCCTCCAGTATTAGCAAAATTTATATAACAAAACACAAAAAAGAGGAACTTACCTATTGACTCTTCATTCACATGTATGCCCTGTGGACCAAGGTACTTACATATCAGGATCCTAACTGTCACATTAAAGTAAATTTCATGTTGAAGAATTAATAATTACAGTATTAGCAGTAATTATAATAGTAAGAGCTACCATTTGTGAATGCCCACTAAGTATTAGGAACTTTACTATGTGCTTTTAATATGTTACATCCAATACTCAAATAATCCTATGAATTGTTATTAGCCTCATTTTAAGGATCCTTTAAAGAGTCTTGGTAAATTCAAAATCCTTTTTCTGAGACACCCAACTAGTCACTGATGGAAGTATGGTATGAACCGGATCTATCTGTCCACTACTTGACCCTCAACTCCAGTGTAACTGGCTTGTCTCTAACTAGTTCTCTCCTTTGGGTAAAACTACAAAGAAGGCCAAAGTCAGCCTCAATCTTTTCATTGGCACACTCTCTAAGGACGCAGCCTTGATCTAAAACCACAAAGATCTCTTAAGAAATGTGTCCACATTCATGCATTCTGCAATCTAGTTGAAAGTAAGTGAGATGGAGTAAGCAAGAGAAATTTTCTTGAATTTACTAGATCAGACTAAGAGATACTGTGAGGTGAAGTAAAGGGATAATTATGATAATAGCAAATATTATTGATTGTTATGATCAAGTCTTCTAATAATACATGTTAGCTCATTTGATCCTGACAAATGGCTATATGAGGTAAGTTAATTTATTACCCCTATTTCGTAGATGGGAAACTAAGACACAGTGAGATTAGGAAAATTGTCCATGCACCCAGAACTGGTAAGCGGCCTAGAGCAGGAGGACACGGATAAGAAATGTTGAGGCAATGGAAGGCCACTGGAATCAACCACTAAGAGAACCGACTCCTGTCCCCATTTCTAACATTCACTGGAGAGGAGTGGGCATTACTGCTTCCAGGACTCTGCTGGAAAACAAGTCAGCTCACTTCCAGAACAAATAAACCTAGAAAGCTTAATGAATTGTAAATATAGCATAAAAATGTATTTTCATCCTCTGTATTCATTCTAAATGTATTTTTTTAATTGATAACATTTATTAGAGAAACATTCTTATTAAGTGCATTAGAGATTTAGATTCAGCTAAAGTAATTGGTACTGTTTCATAACCTGGAATCCTTGGGAAAATTTAATGTAGCAATAGAACATTTGTTTCTGTAGAGCGGGAGATTTGGCACAGGTGGGCTGTGTTCTACCCAACGCTGGAGGGGCAGAGGATCAACTGGGGCCCTCAGTTGCCGTGGAGACCCACAATGCATTTATCTTGTTATTCCAATGACTGCTCCTCTCCTGCTGGTTGTCTGATTTCATCCCACCACAGCATCCTTCCTCTTGCTCACTGGTGTGCCTTTAAGCAAACACAATGTGCTTTGGAAAATTTGTGTGGGATTCCCGATATTGTCCTCCAAAACATAATTTAAAATGCACCGTGACAGTTCTGTCTAGATAAATTGTCATGAATCCTTTACAGGCTCACCAATTATATGTAAAGAATTTATCCCTTAATTTGTTTTTTGTGTGTGTGTGTGTTTGTGACGTTTATCCATTTTTGAGAGACAGAGCACAAGGAGGGGTGGGGCAGAGAGAGAGAGGGAGACACAGAATCTAAAGCAGGCTGCAGGCTCTGAGCTGTCAGCACAGAGCCCAAAACAGGGCTCGAACTCACAGTGAGATCATGACCTGAGCCGAAGCTGGATGCTCAAACGACTGAGCCACCCAGGTGCCACCCCCCCCCCTTAATTTGCTTTTTTAAAAACACTGCATGCTTTTCAAGATTTTTCTAAACTACGAAAATCATAATCTCCTAGTTTTAAGTCTACCGTATGGTTAAATGAGGACAATTTCATGAATTGGGGAATTTAATCATCTGAAATACTAAATCACTCAAATAAAGCAGCAAGAGCATAGGCTGATTAACCTAATTGTAATAAAAGACAAGAAGGCGTTTTAACTGTTAGAAACATACTGCCCTTAAATATATGATCTTTCTAGGTAGATAAGATGATGAAGGTGATATAAAAATTCAACTTAAAACTGGCTTGCAGACTATTCAAATAAACGATTTCAGCTTACCAAAACTTATTTCTGCTCCACTATCACACAGATAGCTCATGGGAAAATCAAGGAAATGTTTTCTTCTCTCTCAAACCAACATAAATTATCTTAGGTTCAACAGGTAACAGGTGAAGAGCTATTTGCAAGCTTTATTTAAAAATCATATTTCAGGGGCGCTTGAGTGGCTTAGTCAGTTATGTGCCAACTTTGGCTCAGGTCATGATCTTGCAGTTGATAAGTTTGAGCCCCGCGTCAGGCTCTGCGCTGACAGCTGGGAGCCTGGAGCCCGCTTCAGATTCTGTGTCTCCCTCTCTCTCTGCCCCTTCCCTTCTTGCACTCTCTTTCTCTCTCTCTCAAAAATAAATAAACATTAAAAAAAATTTTAATCATATTTCAAAAAAATTATATTTCAGAATCACAAAGAAAATGGAGAATTCTTATATCAGTTCCTTTTCTTTTCAAAATGGAGAACAGGAAAAGCATAGTCTGGTCTTTCAAATAGTGTTTTGAATACACTAATCAGTGGCAGGAGATTATGATAAATTATATAATCTCTATGTATTTAAGAATAAAGTTTCGGGGCATCAGGGTGGCTCAGTCAGTTAAGCGTCAGATTTGGCTCAGGTCATGATCTCGTGGTTTGTGGGTTCGAGCCCATGTCAGGTTCTGTGCTGATAGTTCAGAGCCTGGAGCCTGCTTTGGATTCTGTGTCTCCCTCTCTCTCTGCCCCTCCCCTGCTTATTCTCTCTCTCTCTCTCTCTCTCTCTCTCAAAGATAAACATTAAAAATTAAAAAAAAAATAAAACAATAAAGTTTCTTGACACGCAACCGTGTAATTAGTATTCCCTGAAGTTAATTGTTTAAAGAAATCATACAATCTGAAAAATTAGAAAATGCTTGAAATGTTGAGGCAAAACACAGGTAATGATGTAAAATTAGCTTTTTCTATAAGTGGGTTGAGATAGAGGTGGGGCAAAAGAAAATGAACCCAGCTTTTGCTGGAAAGTGACAGTTAAGCATTTCTTTGCCAAGTCTGGACACTGGAAGGATAGCTCCAAGACGGGTTCTTGCCAATTGAAGTTGGACATAATGAGAAGCTGCAGGAACCAGGCTCTCCAGTACTTAGTCATAGTTATGCTGCTCTTTGATTTTGCTGACCTCCACATAGAAAATGCTTCCTTCCATATAATCATAATTCCATCAAGTTGGCAGTATCCCAAACCAGAACAATTGCAACTTTTTTTTTAATTTTTTTTGACATTTATTTATCTTTGAGAGACAGAGACAGAGACAGAGCGTGAGAGGTGTAGGGGCAGAGAGAGAGGGAGACACAGAATCGGAAGCAGGCTCCAGGCTCCGAGCTGTCAGCACAGAGCCCTACGTGGGGCTTGAACTCACAAGCTGTGAGATCATGACCTGAGCTGAAGTGAGACGCTCAACCCACTGAGCCACCCAGGCGCCCCTGAACAATTGTAACTTTAAGATACAAGTGAAGATATGTTTTCTAAATTCTTAAAGGAGCAATACAAACAGAAATGCATTCTTAATAGCTGCCTATTACACACCTCATGTGTATAAATGAAATATTTCAAACATATTATTTGAAATTCTTGCAATAATCTTGGAAATTAATATCCCCATTTCTCACATGAGAAATTCACCTTAAAGAGAAGTAGCAAAGGAAGAAGAGCCAGGCTTCAAATCACCCATCAGCTTCTAAAGCCCTGTTCCTACCCACAAGCCACCTCATATC
Source organism: Leopardus geoffroyi (assembly GCF_018350155.1). NCBI lineage: Eukaryota > Metazoa > Chordata > Mammalia > Carnivora > Felidae > Leopardus > Leopardus geoffroyi. Next base: position 87,304,698 of record NC_059333.1, read on the forward strand.
AACTACACCAAGCTTATTCACCCGAGAGAACTCACAAACCATCTATTTCCCTTCTCATTGCAGTCCCTGATTATTACTTACATTTCTAGGATTAAGATGAGTCAAGAGATTTTAAAGAATATCACTTTCTTCCAGAACTTTGTAAGATAAATTAGGATTGCCATCGGATCTGAGGCCATGCACAATTTTGTGCCTCCCTCCCAAATTCATTCTGAACCTCTACTCTCTGCAATACTAATAGTTTGCATTTAAGCCCATTTCAGTTCAGCAAATGTGATTGAATGTCAACCCTCCAAAAGCTACAAGTAAGGCAGTGAAAAAATTAGAAAAAGGAGTTCAATTATAAGAAGTATCAAGACCTTATGTCTATTAGAAACAATTAGATGGTACGCTATGTAGCTTTGCTTGTTGGAAGACAGTGCAGGATGCACATCAACATCCCTTTCTCCCTCTTGAGAGCACACCAATGAGGTGTGAGTGAGCTACCAATGAGGAAGGAAGCAAAGATAGAAGGAAGGAGCAAAGAAAAGGCAGAAGGGCAAGAACAGCAGGAAGGCAAGAAGGAAGGAAAGAAATATGGAAGATCACTTTCAGCATAGTAGGAAATCTGCACATAGTAGGGACTCAACAAATACTTGCTGAAGTGGAAAAATAAGAGAATACTAACAGAGGAGAAACAACTCTTGTCAAATTTAACAATTCGAAAGTAGTGGCTAATTATTGTTTAACTAAAGAGCAGATCAAAATAAAAATAACGTAACAAAATTTTATTCTTTTATCATTTTGGAAGCTAGTTTCAAAAATAATTTTTAGTTACTCATGATAATAGACTATCCCTCTCTTTTCAAAATCAGCACTGATTTGCTTCAATGTTCTACAACATAGAATTTCATAATGGTACGGAGATGGGAACCATATGTGCCCGCCTTGCACAAAGCTCTAGAAATTTGCTCTGACACATAAGGTACGACTTTTTTGTGTGTACCTTCAACAATAAATATCTGTTGACTGATCAAGAAAAAAACTGTGACCATCTCAATGAGGCAAGAGTTTATCTGTTCTGTGTAAGGAACCAATTAGTCTCGGGGCACCTGTGTGGCTCAGTCAGTTAAGCGTCCAACTCTTAATTTTAACTCAGGTTATGATCGCACAGTTTGTGAGTTTGAGCCCCATGTTGGGCTCTGTACTGATACTGTGGAGCCTACTTGGGATTCTCTGTCTCCCTCTCTCTCTGCCCCTCCCCTACTCACATGTGTGTGTGCACATGCTCCCTCTCTCTCAAAATAAATCAATTAATTAAAAAGAATCTAACTAGTCTCTATTAACCACTAAACAAAAGTGCTGTAGATACAGATAATTTTTAAATGAATTTCTAAAGTCACACCTGACAAGCACTAACCAGAAAGGTGATAACAAAAGCCAAGTTTTATAGCACTTACTATGTACTGAGCATTTTGTGTGTGCATTTACATGAGTTATTGTACTCAATTGTTGTATGGACTCTATAAGTGAATATACATTTTGCAGGTGAGAATACTGAGGATTATAGAGATTAAGTAATTTGTCCAAGGTCACCAGTTACTATTAAATCCAACCAGGATTTGGCCCCAGGCAGTCTGACTCCAAAGATTATGCTTTTAAATACTGTGTTATGCTGTTACCTAAAGTCTGCTAGTTGTTATAAGATATTTTTCCTTTCTACAGTTAAGCAGCTCCCATTCCCCATCAATGTCTTTTGAAAAGATACTGAGATTTTTAAAACTGTGTTTTGCTAGGAAATCTCTAGCAGTAATGTAAAGGCAATTGTATAAGGAGTTACGAAAGACTGACATAGAGGTTAGCCAACGGTTATTATGCTAGGACAACCACAGCTACAAATACAGTAATTTTCAAATCATAATTTTGAATAAAGAGAATAAAACAATATTCTTAAAGAGTTATTTAATTCTTCTTATCCTTCACCCAGTGCTTATCATTCAGAACAAACAGCAGCTGGGAGAAAAAAACAAATCCTTTTTCTTTAGAGAGTGTAATACCTTAAAATCCAATTAGCTTAAACCAATTAACATACTATTTTTAAAGCCAAGGCACTTCCAGGAGGTTGTTGTAACTGTGGAGCATTTTTCAAAATCATGCGATGATGCAAAGTAATGCCGACATCAGAGTATATTTGTAAACTCCGGAGTTCCACTTGCCTACATGGAATGTCAGCATCTGATCAGAAGTTCTCATCGTGGGGCCCTACATCAGCAGTATCAGCATCACCTGGGAACTTGTTAGAAATGCAGATTCTGGCCCCCACTCCCACACCTACACGTACTGAAGCAGAAACCCTGGTTGTGGGGCCCAGCAATCTGTGTCTGGACAAGACTTCCAAATGATTCTGGTGCCCACTCAAGCTTGAGAACTACTAATATAGCCACTGTGATACCAAAACAGCCACGACTCAAATTTATGGCTATCATTGTTTTGCTGACCATTCCTCTAGTCAAGTACTAAACAATATCTGCAGCTTACCAGCATTGCTTATCTGTTTTCCCAGATGACAGTTTTTTGCCTGTAAAGAAATTAGATTAAAAAAAAAAAAAAAAAAAAAGTCTTGGTTGAAAGAAAGGCTGATCTTTAGGTGTTAGAATCCGTCTTTCACTGTCAATCCTAAACTAGCATGTCTGGGGGCTGAAAAGTTTCAGAACCTTTTTAGTTGCATATTACTCTTGGCTTGAAAACTGCCTTTGTTTGCAGTGTTTTTCTATATTTTATAACATTTAGCTTAGCTTCCTTGGACAAAATAAATGGCTTTAAAATGTGAGGTAGACAATAACTTGTCTTAGTAATGACTTAAGGCCTTTCTAACTAGGTGGAAAATAGCACTTACCTAAATAGTAACTGTACTACTGAAATAAAATTTCATTTGCACAGTAGGATTCTGTTTACACTTGCTGTTCTAAGCGGCAAAGAGAATATGAACTTTAAGTCTAGAATCCTGAGAGAGAGATTTTGCCTCTTCTTCCTGATATATGGTGCCCTTTGTGTCCTGTGATTCATAATCCACTTGGGTCGTGAAACATTGATGAAGGGAAGCCAGTGACAGTAATGGAGTTCTGTTAGGTCAGGCTTCACAGGCAAGACAGATCATATTTCACTGGTAAAAAGTGTCTCTAATAAAAGGAGATGCCTTGGGACAAAAATATTAGTGCTTTCTCTTTCTTCTCATGCCATTCATGGGTCATTTATGACATTATTGTATAAATACACAGCTTATTTCTCACCATGTGTCCACATTTTTAAAATTTATTTATTTATTTCATTAATGAGGGAACCAGCAGGAAGACAAAAGAGTTAGTTCCAAAGTAAAGGAACAGAGATGGTTGGGAAAGAAATGCCAGAAAAAGATTTCCAAGTTTGATACAAGATTGGTTAACTTTCTACAAGACAATAAGATCATATCATCTTTGGTGTTAACTTTGTTACCAGGCTATACCATCCTAACGACTTACCAATTTTAAAAATTTGCAAACCATCTGCACCTTTATATTTGTAAAGTGACCGAAATGTATTGTGACCCAAGAGTGTCAGATAAGGGTGGTAGCGGGATGAACAGCCGTCCCCAAAAGATCTGTGTCTACATCCTAATCTCTGGAACCTGTGGTAGTCAATCCCACTTATGTTTTTGGAGCTCTCTCCCCCCAGCCCCGCCTCAATTATCTGGGTTGAGAGAAAGTAGTAGCTTTCACAAGGCCCAGAGAACAAGAGAAGGTGCTTGTTCACGGTGGTCATTGAGCCTGGCCCACCTGAGAATGAGGCACTGATGCCCATGCAGACTTGGATGTGTCCTCATCGCCCTCCCTCTTCTGACCACACACACTATTCCAGAGGCCTTACCTCTGTGTTGCTAACAGGCCTAGCTCTTTACTAGGTGTTCCGCTAAGGCACCCTGCAGTCATTCCCCTTCCCCAGAATCAGGGCACAGGGCCTTGCTAACACAGACCTCTGCCACTCCAGGCACAGAACCAAAAAATAAGTCCCCTCTCAATTTCCTACAAGTTCCCCTTAGCCTCTTGGATTTACCAAGAAACCTTGACTGAGAACACATAGTGTTCTGGGAGTAGGGAAGAGAAATACCTTTAAGTAATTCATTCACATATTCTCCAACAGCATATCTTCAACAAGTATTTACTGACTGCTTATGGAGCAGCTGCAGTTTGTAGGAGATACCAGGGACACAGCAGTGAATATATCGAGGAGAAAACATGAATTAAGGTTCCAATAAATTAACCTTCCTTGTTCATTAGTGCGAAACAGTCTAAGACTGTTATTTATGCATAACAATTTACTTGTGCATAACAATTACATCATTATTGTTTTCAGCCCACTATATTCTTGAGGACTTCTTGGTTGATTCCCTCAACCGTGCATGAACCTCTGAGAGAGTTTTCTGTATTTTGCATCTTTCCAAAATGGCCACTTGAGCACAGCCTCCTGTGAGAGGCAGTATAGTGCAGTAGTTATGAACATGGCTCAGAGCATCAGCCCTACCACTTACTAGCTGTGTGATGTTGGGCAAGTTAATTCACTTTCTGTGCTTCAATTTCATGGAGTTGGTGATAATACCTACTTTTATTGAAAAGACAAAGTGAGTTATAGTATCTAAAGGACTTGAGGCAGCATCTGGCATGTAGTAAGCTCTGGTATTACAACTGTGTGATAATAAGGGGGTAGGGGTCCTCTTGAGAACCAGCAATGATGGAGAAAAAAATGAAAAGCAGCTGAGCTATATAGATGGTAAGTGCTCAGTGAAGGGCAACGTTTTGCTGTGGAACAATGGTTTTCATACATGACGGCTTTTCAAAATCACCAAAAGAGCTTTTAAACATTTAGTGCCCAGACCCTACCCCCAGAAATTCTTTAACTGGTCTAGGGTGGGGCCCAGGCCTGTTCAAGTAACCCCTATAGAAGCCAAGGTTGAGCATCTCTAAAGAAGAGTAATCAAACACCTGGGTAAAAGGCAATAAAAGGGTGTAGAGAGCTTCATTCCACAAGCATCCCTCTTCCTGTTCCCCAAGGTCTAGCTGCTTTATCAGGACAGTCCCTCATCCTGCAGTCTGTAGGCATCTTTAGGGTATACATCACTTGTCAGGCCCTAGGCTGGGTACAGGGGAGAACAAAAGTTCGCAGACAAAATCCTACCCTCATGGATCACACAGTGTAGCAGAAAGATAGACAAGAAAATAAGCAATAACATGGAGAAAAAAATCACACCCTGAGTTCTCGTGGGGAAAGGTCTGAACAAACCACAGTATATACTTTACTAGGAAATCCCTGGGAAAGAATAGAGTGGATCTATAAATACTAAATATGGACACTCTCCAAGATATATTGTTGAATGAAGAAAAGTAAGCTACAGAATAGCATACCCTTGATGTCGCCAAAATTTTTGTAATACGTTACTGTCTAGGGTACATAAATATATATGCAACCAACAAGAAGTTCTAGAGGTACACCTCTTATTTTCCATGATTCTGAAAACATTAATTTTTTTCAAAAAGTATTTAGTTTTTGTGAAATTAAAAATTAGCAACATTTAGGGGCGCCTGGGTGGCTCAGTCGGTTGGGCATCCGACTTCGGCTCAGGTCACGATCTCACGGTCCGTGAGTTCGAGCCCCGCGTCGGGCTCTGGGCTGATGGCTCAGAGCCTGGAGCCTGCTTCCGATTCTGTGTCTCCCTCTCTCTCTGCCCCTCCCCCGTTCATGCTCTGTCTCTCTCTGTCCCAAAAATAAATCAACGTTAAAAAAAAAATTTTTTTTTAATTAACAACATTTTAAAAATTCCAGCAGATCTTTGTGGGGCTGGAGGCTGGTCTTCTGAATATTTGCATTTAGCTAAGCGAAGATGTCTTTCACAATGTCTGTTAATTGTGACAAACTTGTTGACATTAACAAACATGATCTTATCTAAGTGACTACCACTTAACAGAGCAATGTCCTGAGGATATTGGGCATGAGGCAGATGTGTGCCAATAGGGGTAAGGCAAAGGAAAGAGAATTCACCATGAGGACCTGCTGTGTATGTAAGGAAAAAGGTCTAGCAGCACCTTCCATCTCTGCAGCTTAGTTTTACCCGAAGCTAGTCCTAACTAACTGGAAGCCTGAATATCAGTTTTTAGGTCTAGGCTTCTAATGGAGATTCTCCATCTTAGCTGCATATTAGAATCCTATTGGAAGGCTACTAAGATATCAATGCCTAGAACCATGACCAATGAAAGTAAGATCTTTGGGAGGCTGGGCCTGGGCTTTGGTTTTAACATGACCAGGGCTAAGACCCACTCTTAGAAGAATCATGCATGCAGGCTCATACACATTTTGGTACCATCCCAGTTTGGGTAACATCATGCTTGCAAAGTACTCCAAAAATAGCATCCTTTGCAGATGCTTCTTAAACTTTAGGGAAATATGAGAAAAGGAAAAATATTTGTACTTTTGTATTCAGTAATTCCAGTAGTATAACACCATGCGTTTGGTTTATTTCAGGCTCGATTGACCAAAGAACAGCGCTGGGGAAGTGCATTACTTTCCAGAAACCACTCCTTAGAAGAAGAATTTGAAAGGGCAAAAGCAGCAGTGGAGGTAACTTTCTTTTTAAATTATTTTTTCTGTTTCATGTTGCTGGGAGTGGAATTCAAAAACTCAGACTTCAGCTGGATACATATGAAATGAGTCTTACTTTAATGACACGAAGTAACCATGATAATGATTATTAGAATAAGATCTGTTACCAGAGAACTTCTGACTTGGATGACTAATAAATGCTAATTCCTGTGCCAATTCTGTGATAGCTTAACAATCTGTCTGAAGTCCTGGGTCAGAAAGATCTCTGAGCCTCATCTGTGTTCCATGATGAACCTATGCAATGAATTTGCTATGCCTCTGTGAGGCCAAGTTTCATGCTTGATATTTCTGTCTCTCTAGCATCCAGCACAATGTCTGAAAGGCAGAGAAATTCATGTTCCTCCTGAAATATACATTTTTCTAACTGAGTGAGGTAAAAAGCAAGGCTTAGGTATTCTATGAGATATTCTAGCCAGTGGATATCCCATCTTGACTCAAATCATAAATTTTTACTATTAAGATTGTCCAAAACAATGGCAATGTTGATAAATCAAATGAAATGCTTCATTTGAATATTTATTTCTTTTTTAAAATTGTTCTAATGTTTATTTATTTTTGAGGCAGGGAGCAAGCAGAGGAGGGGCAGAGAGAGAGGAAGACTCAGAATCTGAAGCAGGGTCTAGGCTCTGAGCTGTCAGCACAGAGCCTGACGCGGGGCTTAGACTCAGAAAACGTGACAGCATGACCTGAGCTAAAGTTGGACGCTTAACCAACTGAACCACCCAGGCACCCCCCCCCCCTTTTTTTTAGCCTCCTAATAAGAAAAGCATAAACAGAAAGAGGAAGAAAAGGGGAAAGAAGGAAGAGAAGCCCCCAAAGAAGCAACCTTTGCTGTCTTTTTATCAATTTCCTCCCTGGTTGGAATCACAAAGAGTACATTACAGACACCATCTATGATACTCATCAAAGCTTTGCTAGATTGCTATGTAAGAGTAGAGCTTTTCACCAAACCCAAGTATGAATATTTTAGGATCTCTATTTCCATCAATGATTTGAAATCTTGAAAATTTAAAGTATTCCTGTGATATGGTTCATTTATGTGGCTATCTTACCACTGGGATTTGGATGAAATTATTATACTATGAGCAGTCTTTCAGTAACTCCATACTTGAAGTGCAATTAAATCATATTTGCAGTTTCATATTGAAAGGTTTTATAGTCTAGGAAATAATTCTAGCCATAATTTAATATCATCATTCATCAATCCAATAAGAACAACTTTATCTCATCACAATACAATTCACCAAATTTCTTCTTTTAATTTTATCCCTTTTTAGTTTAAAAAAAGTTAATGCATTAGTGTTCTTGAATGTGATCAATTGATATATTTGACTGAGACCAGCTGAGTGCAATCAAATTGTTCAACTCATGGAGCCTGTAACTCAATTTATCTTAAATGTAGATTTTTCCAGACTTAAGAGCTAATTTAAATTCATCTTTTGAATTCCTACTATGTGTAGCACACTGAATTATCACCAAAAAGATGATTTAGAACCATAGAATCTTGGGTCAGTAAAGACATTAGAATTTATCTGGTCCCATTTATAATGAGAAACACAATGGGTTCAACTCAAAAGACCTAATTACAAAATAACATATCAATAAGGAAAAAATTACTCATTTATCCATCGGTGTGTATGTGTACATATATTCATAAAATCATTTCACCTTAGTTTTGGGGAGGCCTTAGTAGTTATCTAAGTTGGGGAGGCCAACCAGGCACATAGAACAAAATTCGTTTCTTTTCAAACACACTTAACAAATTATTTATTCAAACATACCCTGTTTCTATTTGAATACTTCAAATTAGGGGCAACTTCTTTTCTAGAAAATCTGTTTCTATTTTGGACAGTACTAACCATTAAAAAGCTCTTCAAATGTATTATGCTGAAATTGGCCTACCAGCAACTTCCATTTCTCTTTCATCTTGGCTTTGCTCTCTGGAACAAGGCAGAATTAGTTTAATCCCTTCTCTACATGATGTCCACCTGACCCCACAAAGCCTTCTCTTGGGTTCTCCTTGTCTCTCCTGGGAATTGAGAAACTGATGTGTTATTCCAACTTATCACTAATAGCTAAATGACAACATACATTTCATCCACCAATATGGACTTCAGTTTCCACACTTCTATGGTCCTTTCCAGTTTAGAATCCTTGGGGGCTGTAAGTCACTTCAAGTAGTTATTCATTCACCAAACACTGACTGTCTGCATGTGCTAACTTCTGAGCTAGGTATTAGAGATAAAGAAATGAGCCAACCCAGCCTAGCTGTCTAACAGCATGGACCAGAGGACCAACTTGGACAAATCACTTGCTCCGTCAACTTTAGTTTCCTCATCTGTGAGATGAGGGGCTTGGATTTCTAATATACTAAAATCCTATGAGTTTATGGCTTCAAGGGAAATGAATTTGTAAGTAAAGAATTCCCAGCAAATCAGAACATTGTAAGCAGATTGGCTCATCTGGAAGCCTGGAACTGAGAAGCTTTCTTGAATGAGGGAAGATGTTGCTGACCAGAAGGTATGAACAGGTGTGGAGAAAAAAGGCAGGGGATAGAGGGGAGTATTTCACTAAGCTGATGGTAAATCAGACCTACAAAACTTCACATGTATGTGGACTATTTACTTCCTAACATTATTCTTATCCAAGGGTATAATCTAATTCATGGAGAGGATATGATGAAAGGCATCAAAGTATACATGACCCAGCCTTTGACCCAGCCACTCAGAATTTATCCTAGAGAAATAAGCGTGAAATTTTACAATAATTTTTTAAATAGTGAAAATTTGGAATCAGCTTAAGTGTCCCAGAATAGAGAATTAGCTAAATTATATCTCTATAGTAAAATGCTGTGTAACCATTAAAAACTACATTATGGAAAATATTTAAGATCATGTAAAAATGTCCAGTGATGATTGGAATAATAATGTATTTTACTGACAGTTTTACAATATGATCCCAACTTTGTAAAATGAAAATGGCATAATGCCTAACATGTTAAAGTGCATACGGTGTGCCAGTCAGGATAATTATATGGATGATCTCATTTAATCCTCATAGTAGTCTTATGAAGAAGGTAACATTACTATTCCCGTTTTGCAGATGAGAAAACTGAGGTTTAAAGAGATTTCAGGGGCGCCTGGGTGGCGCAGTCGGTTAAGCGTCCGACTTCAGCCAGGTCACGATCTCGCGGTCTGTGAGTTCGAGCCCCGCGTCAGGCTCTGGGCTGATGGCTCAGAGCCTGGAGCCGGTTTCGATTCTGTGTCTCCCTCTCTCTCTGCCCCTCCCCCATTCATGCTCTGTCTCTCTCTGTCCCAAAAATAAATAAACGTTGAAAAAAAAAAAAAAAGAGATTTCAGACATTTCTATAGCATTTTATAAGCATTACGATCGATTGAAAAATGAGTAACACTCATTTAGCAAGTTTCTAAGCCATGGTTTTCACCCAGAATCCAGGGCCCATATTCTGAATTACTGCAATTTATAAGCATAAAGAGAATCTGTTAACAGCAGTTATATTGGCAGGCTGGGTTTGGAGTGATCTTCTTCCATTAGCTTATCTGTATTTTCCAAATGTTCCATCATAAACATGTATTATGTTGGTAATCAAGGGAAAACTGGTAAGTTGTAGACACTGTAGTGGGGCATGAGATTCTTAAAAGAACAAAAAGTGCCTCGTTCTTCATTGCAAAACAAATAAAGAAAGGTGCTGTGGATTGGCTTTATTAGAGACAGTTCTCACACTAGTAACACATAGGAAAATCATGCCTGGAGCAAGCTGAATTTTTTCAAGTCTCTATCTTATATTTTTATATCATCTGTTTCCAATATTCCTTCTATTTCATGTTTTATTCCATCTTTAAACCCTATTTTTCTGTCGCCATCCTGCCTCTTGACCTGATACCCGTGCCCTTTCCAGCTCCTTCTGCTCCTCAGTCCCCTGATGAGCCTCAGGGGCTTCCCTCTGTTCCTCTCACACGACAACCTCATTGCCCTGCTCTGTCTTCTGTGGGGACCCGCTCCCCCCAGATCTTCATGTGGCAGTTTTCTTCTTGTCATCCAGATTTTAGCTTGAGTGCCAATGCCTCAGAAAAGCTGAACCTGACCACCCAGTTGCTATCACAGAGCCTAGAGTTTTGTTTTTCATCCTTATATTTATCACTGGGTCTTTTCTTGTTTGTTTCTGTCAGTTTGTTGTCTGTCTTTTTACTTTAAAATGTAACCTCCGTGAGAAAGGGGAACTTGTCTCTTATTTACCACTCTACCCTGATGTCTAGAACAATATCTGGTACCTAGTAGGTATTCAGTAAATACTTGTTGAATTAACGGATGGCTGGCTGATTGTTAATCACCTAATGTGGTCAGCACTTCCTTCTCTCTGTTGTTGCATGTAAAGTACCATATCACCTCCTAATATAATTTAGTATTTACATTTTCATTGCTGATTGGAGACAAACAATTCTGTCTATGGCATATAGATTACAGCCAAGGCTATGCTGAAGTGTCTTGTGTGGTTGTCCTCATCTCAACATCAGTCAGTGAGACACATTTGTAACAATGCAGGTAGCACTGACCAGTCCTTGCCATGAGTAATATTAGGCATGTTTTATATTTTACATGGTACGAACTGGTTTTTACTTCCACAGCATAATACATGACAATGTACAAATCAAATAATTTTTGAGCTAAAATGCTCAAAAATAGTCTCTTCTACTAGAGAAAAGACATCTAATGCCACATGCACATTTATTGCATATCTTAAATGAGCTGGGAATCTGTTTATGTGCAAAGGCTGACATTGCTTAGGCTCAAGCTGAACTGTTAAATCAAGTAAGGCTCTGTACAGTGGAGGGGGAGGATGCTTTTGCCTCTATATCTTCCATTTTATTGAAAAATCACTAAAACTTCATCTCTGTTCAAGAGTATTGTAATTTTAGGACATAGAACCAAATATTCATATTCTAGACTTTAAAAGAAAAATCTTCCCTGAACAAGAAGGGAAAGTAACTTACTTTCCTCTTGGATTTTCTTTCTAGCCAGTATCTAGCTAATGCACTGTCAGCTACAATGGGTCTCTAGGAAGGATGCACAAGGAGTCTCAGAAGTGAGAAGCAGGGAAGGAGCCCTGGGAGCTCAATGAGGCCTGAAGCTGCCTCCCAGGAATGGAGATCCCTAGCGGGAACTGTGTTGCATCTGTGGAGGAGAGAGAAGTCACGTGGGCAGTCAGCACACTTGCAACCACACATGAAAAGTATATCCTTTATCCCTATTTAGCAGGGAAGGAAAGAGCCAGCATCTGGTAGTATTGTATTTCGCTGGTTAGTCTCTCTAGGTGCCCCAGCCTTCAAATTAATTGGATTTAGTAACAAATTCGTTCTTAGTAACAAATTAAGCTCCTTCTATAGGCCAGGCACTATGCTGGGTGCTAAGAATACAAAATTGAATAAGACAGCCTCCGCCCTTAAAAAGCTGGAAGAATCACAGATATATGCACACAGCTCAGGGGATCACTCAAGTATAGCTTATCACATGATGTTGCTACTATGGGTTTACATGGCCACCTCCACACTAGGCTTTGACTTCTTCCAGGCAGGACCATGTTGCATCCTTCTTTATGCCCTCAGCACCTTTCAGACAGTCTGGTGCAGAGCAAGGCCCTACAAATTTTTGCTGGATGCATAAAGGAACAAATTAGCAATTGATTCCTCAAATGCATGTATTTCATCCAAGCATCTCTTCATTAGTGGGTGCTTAAGAAATGTCACAAACCTACTAACAGAAGATGAACTTTGTATCCCTGGAATCAAAGTCACATTTCACTTGGTCCCAATACTATCATAATGCTTATTGTACACGTTTTAATCAATGTTTTCACAGCTCTGATTTTACCCAGAGGGAGGGATCCTTGTGAGCAAATTTTGAAAAAGAATAATGACATGTGTGAATAAGGAAAAATGAAGATGCACAGACAAAAGGCATATAGTGGTCAGAAGCAAGAAAAAGAACAGGAAGTGTAATTTTAAATCCTCTTGGCTAATTAATTGAGTCTACTAAAACCTTTAAATTCTAGAAATCTGATTTCTCCTCAGGCCCAATTCTCCTGTTGAGACTCACTTGTGATATTGCATGTGGTAGTTTAAAATGTCCACAAATTCTTTGACATTCCCTTCAAAACATGGAGCTTAGTTCTCCTTCTCTTGAGTGTGGGCTGGGCTTAGTGATTCACTTTTCATAAATAGAATAAAGTCAAATCCATGGTGTGTGACTTTGAAGATCAGGTCATACAAGCTACTATAGCCTCCTTCTCGCTCGCTCTCTCTCTCTCTTTCTCTCTCTGCTCACTTGCTCTGGAGGAAATCCAGCTGCCATGTCATGAGAACCCTTGGCAGTGGAGAAGCAAAGCATTCTACCAACAGTCAAGGAGGACCTGATGCCTCCTTTCAACAGCCACGTGTGTGAGCCATCTTTGAAGTGGATCTCCCCAAACCCCATTAAGCTTTTAGATGACTGCAGTCCCAGCCAACAGCCTAATTCCAACCTCAGGAGAGACCCCAAGTAAGAATCACCCAGCTAAGCTACTCCCAAAGTCCTGACTCCCTCAGAAGCCGTATTGACATAGTAAATGTTTGTTTAAGTTGCTACATGTTGGGTTAATTTACTAAGCAAATAATTACTGTGTTGTTCTACTCCGCCAAGCCCCATTCTATTTCATACTCTTCCTCATCTCCATTCCCAATCCATTTCAGTACTTCAAAAATGGAAAGATTACCCTTGTAGAATAGAAAGAAGGTATTCATTCACCCTAGAATGTAGTCTTTCAAACCACCCCCTCCCATTTATTCTGGTTCTCAATTTATCTTCTCTGATCCCCAAGGGAGTATGAACAAAGACCTTTTAGTGACAGTCCACATTCCTTAGGGACATACTCATCCCTTCACCATGGATCTGGTCAGGGTCTTGCCTTTTCTTCTTCACAGTGTCTACACATCTCTTCATGACAAGTCTCATTTTTTCCATTTCTATGTCCTATCACAAAGGACATGGCCCTCAAGATAACTTCTCTTCAGGCATCAGGCTAACTTTCCTTCTAGCAGAGCTTTATGAGAAATCACAGGCAAATTGGTAATTAGCGTTACCACTAATGAACATGGATAGTAAAAGAATTCCTTTTTCTAGAAATATGGGTGACCTTCTTTATCTCTCCATATTCAAAACAACCCAACAGTTAAATCCAGTTCTAGTGACATAAGCTAAAAAGTTCTTTCCATATAGAAATTTTGTTTTCACCTGAAGTTATTCTGTGCATATCTACCATGGATCGGATAGGAACCTCAGAAATAGTAAAAGATTGAAGGAAATTGGAGACCATCCTCTAACTGTTTTGATTAATATAAGATTATGTAAAACACTACTGACTTGGGTGCACTCCTACCATGACAATTATCTGCCTTTATCACCCCCTCATATTTCCTTTTGCTTTCTATGACAGTGTCACCTCTTTGAAGAATGTAGAAGAGATTAATGGATTAAACATTACTTAAATCATTCTGACTTAGATTCAATATCCAAAAAGGAGAAAATCTTTTGAAAATATCTGAAAACATTCTTTGGGCAATATTGAAGGAATCTTGGGATTAACTACCAGGATACAGATATCCCAAAGCTTATAATGTCATGTTAGTGAACATGCTTCCCATGTCAACTTGTAGATAGATTACATAAAAATTAGATGTATTCTGCAAACTTGGGATACTGTGCATTGGGAAGCTGGCAAAAGTTCCTTTTTTCTCATATTGAGTCATTTTCCTTTCATTGTACACAAACAAATTTCCAAAATAATATGAAGCATAGAGAAGAATTATTGCAGAATAACTTGTGATAAACCCTCATAGGTGATATGGATGAAAGTATAAAGAGGTGTAAGATGGTCTTAAATAAATTTATGGGCAGATGATCTATTTAAAGGAAGAGGGTTATTTAGAGTTTGCCTGTATTTTTTTAAAGTCAGTGCTATGGATGGTTATCATATTCTTCTACTGTCCCTTGATATCCACTGTGTAAATGCTAAAGTAATAAAATCTTTAACTTGACCCATTCTAACAAAACCTCAGTTATCCATGGATTGGTCTTCTAGACCATCATATTTGTATACTAGCTTCAGACCAAAAAGTAGCTTGGATATAAGCTCCAGACCAAAAAAGAGCTTAACTCCAAATCAGAGAAATATAGGATCTGCATTCTGGACATGATCTCATCAACAGACATTTACTAAGTGAATTGGTGCAAAAGAAGGTGAACATGAAAAGATACACACTCCATCTGAGCCAGCCTTGAGCGGTTACAGACTGTTCTGTGCCCTGTGCGTTGACTAAAAACTTGGACAATAATTTTTATCCCTTCCTCTACAAAGAGATTTTCTAAAGATCGGTCAGACTGTAGTTGCAGTAATTTAAACCATTTGTTGGAAGATTCTGTACATAGGAATCACATGTTAAACTCACCTGGAAAAGGTGAGATAGCATATAATGTACATAGGAAAAGTCTCAAATTAGACGTGGATCCTGGTTCTACCCATGCCAGTATCTTACCATTTGGGCCTCAGCTTTCTCATCAGTAAAATGAGAAGTTTGAATTAGATTGTGTTTTATGTAGTTGGTCTATAAGATTAGGTGGAAAATGGATGAGCATTTTAATAATTATGTATTTATTTTAACATATATTAGAAAAATATAACTAGAACTTCAAACTGATGACTTTGTGGACATAATTTAGACAAGGATAGAGTAGACTTCACCTATTTAAATAAAAGAACTGTATCAATTACAACATACATTAAGTAAATAAGATAGAATATGGAAATGATAAATTGTAGTTAGGATCAAATGACTCAAGTTTCAGAAACACTGGGATTGATGATTGTGAGACCCAGTATTAGTTAGGGTAACACTAGCAGCCATACAATATTCCTCAAAATGCAATTACTCAAACAAAATAGTTTATTTCTTCTGTTAAAAATAAAAGTGCCAGACCAGCAGGCAGATCTGCTCCATGCCAAAATTCACCCCGGTTCCTTAGGGTGTTATCCTCACTTGCACGGTCAAAGCCAAGTCACAAGTGCTTTCTTGCTCCACCCCCAACCAGGGGAAAGAGACGTTGGAGGAGGCAGGCCCACCTTCCTAAAAGCTCCAGCCCAGATGTCATCTACTCACACTCTATTAACTGGAGCTTAGTCAAACACATCACATCACCACCACCACCCATTCCCCAAACTATAAGAGAGGCTAGGAAATGACCACAGTGCTATCACCACAGAAGAAAGGAGAGGATATTTTGACTGACAGCTAGCAGTCTCTGCCACAGGTACCTTCCAGTTCTGATATTTGTAGGAAAATTAGAATGCCTCTCCCTCTTCTCTTTATCTTTTTTCTCTCCCTCTGCCTGTCTCCCGCCCTCCCTCTCTCTCTCTCTCTCTTTCCTCTGGATTTCTTTTACTTTTAGGAGCAGTTATTAAATAACTCTCTAGGAAGTTTGTGTCTATAGGAAGAATAATGTAATTCTATTTCTCTAGAATATTCCAAACTCCATCTCTTGAATAACAATGCTGCCCCATATAAACCAATCATTAGTATTCTATAAAACTTCCTATAATGTTGAATATTATTATTCCCAATTTATTGAAAAGGAATAAAAATAAGATCTATAGGTTAAATGTCTTATTTCTGTCAAATAATGGAAGTCAGGAATAAAATAGTTCTAGTCTTCAGTTCTATATTTAATTCAGTAGAGCTATCTGCCCATTTTGGCTTTGAAAGGCTTTTTATAAAATAAAATCAAAACAGTAAATGATGAGAGACATCTCTTTTCTGATGACACTTAAGCTGCACATTGGTTTAATAAGTAGAGCATCAAACACACAACCATAGAGAGTTCAGTGGAGAATCAGTAACCTCTCTGTGGGCAAAGTGTCATCTTGAATTTCCTTTATTCATTTGACTAAGGTATATGATATATCATATAATGCTGGATACATAATTGATGTTCAGTAAATAAATATTTCCTATTGATTAAGAAAGCAGTCCTTTTCCATGAAGGTAACGAGTTCTATCTCTTCTTCCCAAGTGATCAATCATCGGTTTCTTAGATCTTATATTAGGATTCTCCAAAGAAGCAGAATCAGTAGGCTATATAAAGACAGAAGAAGAGGGAAAGTGATGTATTAGAAAGACTTGGCTCACACAGTTATGGAGGCTGAGAAGTCCCACAATCCACTGTCTGCAAGCTGGAGACCCAGGAAATCTGGTAGTGTAGCTCCAGTCTAAATCCAAAGACCTAGGGGACAGAAGAGCTGATGGTATAAGTCCCGGTCTGAGGACAGAAGACCAATGTTCCAGCTCATTCAGATAAGCAGGGAGGAGGAATTCTCCCTTCCTCTGCCTTTTTGTTCTGTTCAGACCCTCAACAGATTAGATGATGCCCACCCACATAAAAGATGGCCATCTGCCTTAGTCTGACAATTCAAATGCTAATGCCATCTAGAACTGCCCTCACAGACACACCCAGAAATAATGTTTAACCTTGACACCCAGGTCAAGTTGACACATAAACTTAAGCCTCATAGATCTTAATGATGGTCCCAGAGGTCCCCAGTCTTCTCTGGAAGAGGTTACTGTCCTACAAGAGATGTCACAGGCCATGTTAGAGTTGGTACCTCATACCAAGGATTTATAGGGCCCACTCCATCACTGCAGAGAAAGGGTTGAAATTCAGGGATGCTAAGGGACTTGTCCAAGCACACACTGCTGATTACTGGCAAGCAGAACTAGGGCCCATGTTTACACATTCCCTTGGAGCTAGTTTTTTTCCTGGCCTGGGAGGTATTGATAGAAGGAGGAAATTCAGAATTCAGATAGTAAATAATATTAAAAATTATTTGAACTTGAAATTTAGTTTGGAGGTGTATTTTTTTCTTACATCAGATTTCTTTTATTAATATGTTTATTTTAATTTATATTAAAACTATTTGTTATTCTTTGAAATACACATTAGTCCCTGCCAAGGGCAGCCATCTTTTTTAATAGAAAGGCGAGAGGCAAGGACAGAGAGTAAGTAAAAGGCAGAAAGGTATTAAAACATAACTGGAAATTATCAATACCACACATCCAATTTATTCAGATGAATTAGATTTCCTGTGAAATGCCGAATTGCATGATGAAATCTGAGAATAAAAGACTTACAGGGAATTCTTAGTTACTTTGCATCCAAAGAGTAGAAATGGATAAGTAAATAACCTTAAGTCAGGCCCTCAAATCAGAATGTCATGATTATTAAACACCAGTTATGTACTACATCAGAAAACTTGGGTAATCATAGTAGAGGGATGAGTGGATGAGCTCTCCATGTTTCTGAAGTGTTTCTGAAATGAAAACATAATACAATATAGACTGACTACCTGATCCGATGACAGAAGGGAAATAAGTAGATCACTCTATCATTAAACCTAAATGTGAAAAAAGATTTCATTTTCATAGAATAAGTAAAACCAATCAGAATGTGTTTCCCCCGGTTAACCTCAGGTGTGTTTCTGTGATAGGAACAGGATGTTTACCGAAACCATTTATGCAGCCCCCAAAGTAAAGGGGGCTTGAGAAAATTACATTTGAAGTTAACCACTGTGAGAAATAAACCCACTCACCCAAAGGGGGGACACAGAGACTCAGAGCACAAAGAAGTGAGGCTTTAATCAACATTCTTGCATTGCAAGAGTGGGTGTCTGATGGACAAAGCACACACCCGACAGTTACACCAGGCAATTTATCTCCTAGCATGCAAGTCTCTACCCTGATTCTTCATTGGCTGAGTACTACAGAGGTTAAAGCCTTACCCAGAAGTCGCCTATGCCCATGTAAGGCAAAAAATGCATTCCTTGAGGTGACACAGAGACTTCTGTTCTTTAGTGCATGCTCATTGCAAAGCTAACGGAATGGAGACGGGAAGAAGAACCAGGAAGTAAAGTGTCTAAGGGTTTGGGACTCCATTTTGGGAGGGTGGTTGTGTTTCATACATATTTCCAATAGGTTGCAAACCTATTTTAACTAAATAGCACAGCTTTTATTTAGTATTTCTGAAAATGAATCATCTTACTTCTCACAACCACTTCCTTTTCTAAATCATTTAAGATTCATTTGTCTTCAGCGAATTGTCTTCCTTTTCAAAATGAGCTGTTTTAGGATACTAAAGCATTTATTCTCTACTTATAGTAAATAGATATTGGATTGTGAGCATCAGATTTAAAAAATCACATCATAAATTAGGTTTTAGTTTTAACTGGCCAGGTGGCAATAATACAGTATGGCCTTCAAAATTAGAATTATATTTTTTATTAGATAAGTTTGATGTTATGGATCCACCAAATCATGCTTCAGGTTGTCTGGGATGTTTGAGAACACACACAATGTGTGTTTATGCACACACACACACACACACACACACACACACAAATACACAAACACCACTGTAAATTTAGGTAGAGGTCCTGATTTATTCAGGCAAGGACCCCATGCATAATGGAACTAAAATGGCCACATGAGCAAAAGCAGACACAGTTTCTCAATCTAGCTTCCTCTAGCACCAGAGTCCCTAACCTAGGTGTGCAGCTGGTGATGACACTACCTACACAAGGCAGTCTTCTTACACTTGGGCTTTGCATCATTACTCAGGAAGAGCTTACATGGTCTGTCCTGAATCCGTTTGGTCCTCAGGCTAGATGCAAGTGTCAGGAAAGATGGGGCCTCATGCTATGTGTCCCCTGAGGGAGGGGGAGAAAAATAGCAGGGATATGGCTCAGTATCCCCAAACAACCTGTACCTCTAGTTCCGGACTTTCCAGAAAGTCTACTGTTATTCTCAGAAACATAATCCTAACTTTTACAAAAGTTTAAAAGTATATATGGACCTTGAGAAAATAGCAGAAGGAAATGCAAAGATATCAACAATGATTAATAATTTATCTCTAGATGGTAAAATTGAGAGATTATTGACTTTCATTGGCAATTTCAATGTTTTTTCAAGTTATCTATAATGATAATGTATTGATTTCATAAACATACAAAAAGGTTGCTTGTTTTTGTATCAGATCAGGGTCAACAAACTTTGGTTTGTTGGTTATACTTTGGTTATAATTCTCCTCTTCCCTAGCTGCCCTGGCAGGCTGGGAAAAGTCTCTTTCCCTCTGGGCCTCAGTTGTTACTTTTGTAACATGAGACCATGTTATAACTGGAAGCTTTCAAAAATCCTGATTCCTGTGTCCCACCCCAGAGATTGTGATTTCCTTGGTCCTGGCTATGATCTGGGCTTTTTGAAAAGATTCCCAGGTGACTCAATGTGCAAACAAGCTTGGGAATCTCTGGATTCCAAGATTTCTAAGCCTTTCTTCTGTTGAGATGGTCTTAGAGTCTCTGGTTGTCCACTTTTGCCTAGGGCTATCCCTGAGCATCAGTTCTATTTTAACAATTTTAGCAATTAGTTAATTTAGTTCAATCTTAGCAGTTGCCAAGAAAGAAAGAATATTCCAAAACTTTCCTAAGTGACCCATTTTGATGTCTTGCAATAGTGTCAGTCAGAATATATTTTCCTTGTGTCTACTCTAAATTCCTGCTGCAGCAATTTAAGCCATTTAAGCCATGATGGGAAAAAAGAACATCTAGTTAGGATGTTGGATTTGTTGTTGAATTCCTTGCATGAATTGACATCACCAGCTTGGGTCATTTTCACTGCTAACAAAGTTCTCTCATTACCAGATCTTTATCTAACAAGCTCTTTGTCAAGGTTCTAATAGAGGGAAAAGCAAGTTTACATACTGCTATAGTCCCAGGCTATATTTTCCAGTTTCTTCCAAAGCCATTTCTAGATCTCTGTTGCTGTGAAGTTCTTAGGGACAGTGTATTTTTAATCCTTTAATGTTTTATTTGACCCGAGAATAATAATTTCAAAGAGAATATATCACTAGGACTGAGGCATTTTTTAAGAGATAAGCAATCATCTTCCTCCTTACCTACTGTATTTATATCTGTTTTTTCAGTTTCTTCCCATCTCTATCTGGCCTTCTTCATTGTCTTAATTGGCCACTGAACTATATATCTTATCATATTTTTACATTTTATTTTAATATGTTTTATTATTGGTTGAATATTCCTTTAATGTTTCTTATTGCCTAGCCTTCTTCCCAGATTTTCTCTATCACTCTTCAGTGCTTTTCTCTGCTTTATTAGTATACTTACTGAAGTTAACACATTTCAACAAAACTAGTTACAAGGGACACGTCACAAGACACAATCTGGGCAAATGCTCAAGGTTCAACTAAAATGGCTAAAAATACTGTGCCATTTACAAAATAATTTTATCCCACACTGAAAAAATACAGGTTGATGTTCTTTACATTTGCACCAGAATTCAAGAAGGATGAATGACATGAACATGAGCCCTCTTTTTAAATTTTTTAAAAATAGGTTCCTGTTTTAGCTCTTAACACTAGCTCCAAAGCTAACTTTGTTCTTTATATATTTATGACCATTCAATGTGAACCTTTCTTACGTCTTGCCATGCCCATTCATTTGCGAATGAAACTAGAAATAGTTCCCTGTCCTGGTTACAGAACTCTGGTTGCAGAGTCCTGGTGAAATCTGAACCGCATGGAAGGGCTTGGATCCACCTCACAGCTGTGTCACATCTGTGTTTTAGCAGCAGGCTAAGATGCAGCGACTCTAAAAAGTTGACGGTGCGTGTGTAGTATTGCCTCATTGTTAAACATGAGATAGAGCAGCACTGCAATCCAGTAAAATTTTTCCAATTCATTGGACTTCTTTACAATTTTTAGAGGATCTTTGAAATATCTTCAAAAGAACAGGAGCATTTTACATAAACCCATTTAACAATGCTGACTGCTAAGGAAACTTTATGATATGACTTTAACCACACTGTATGCTTTTTATTTTATTTTAGTTTAGTTTAGTTTACATCCAAATTAGTTAGCATATAGTGCAGCAATGATTTCAGGAGTAGATTCCTTAGTGCCCCTTACCCATTTAGCCCATCCCCCTCCAAAACCCCTCCAGTAACCCTCTGTTTGTTCTCCATATTTAAGAGGCTCTTATTTTTTGTCCCCTTCCCTGTTTTTATATTATTTTCATTTCCCTTCCCTTATGTTCATCTGTTTTGTCTCTTAAAGTCCTTATATGAGTGAAGTCATATGATATTTGTCTTTCTCTGACTAATTTCGCTTAGCATAATACCCTCCAGTTCCATCCACGTAGTTGCAAATGGCAAGATTTCATTCTTTTTGATTGCCAAGTAATACTCCATTGTATATACATACCATATCTTCTTTATCCATTCATCCATCGATGGACATTCAAGCTCTTTCCATACTTTGGCTATTGTTGATAGTGCTGCTATAAACATTGGGGTGCATATGTCCCTTTTATCCTGTATCCCATGGATAAATACCTAGTAGTACAATTGCTGGGTTGTAGGGTAGTTCTATTTTTAATTTTTTGAGGAACCTCCATACTGTTTTCCAGAGTGGCTGCACCAGCTTGCATTCCCAACACTGTATGCTTTTTATCTCCTCTACACCAGTAAAGTTGTGTCTGTGGTGCAATGGTGATGTTTCTAAAGCCTTGTCAGTGGAGGTTTCTCTCATATAAAATGCGGATGTGATATGTACAGAATGGAAGGCATCTTCTGTTTCAATAAAATAAGCACATGTAGAGAGCTCTGAGCCTGTTATGCTCCCTTTTTCTGTGGGTTTGATAAGCTAACATAAACCTGCCCATGGAAGCTGAGGGAAATACATAAGGCAGGGAGAACAACTTAAAGTCATTAGGAAGTTGAATTGATCCTCACAAATTGAATCATATACTCATTTATTTGCTTAAAAAACATTACTTTATTTGTTTGTTTAAGAAGTGACTATTATTGTCAGACCCTATGTTAGGTACTAGCTAGAGATATCAAAATGGGAGACACTATCCCAGCCCTCAACTTACTCAAAATCTGGTGGAAGATAAAGATAACTGAGAATTGTAATATGGTGTAATAAGTACTATGATACATGTAAGACCCTGGTCCCCTGAGGGCATACGGAAGGGAGACTTACCTTGTGTGGCAAGGACCAAGGAGGTTTCCCAAGAGCAGGCATACCACTCACAGTTGAACCAGAGACTAGGAGTAGAAGGAAGATGGCATTCAAAGAAGAGAGAAGAAAATGTGCAAATGCGTGGATGAGTGTCTGGTGTACTGAGGTCCTGCAGGTGTTACTCTATTTGCTTAGAATGGAGGGCAGGATGCAGGCGTGGATGGGAGATGAGATGAAGAGGCAAGCAGAGGGAACAGAAGGCAGATCAATCATTTATGCTTTTCTTCAGCAGATTGTATGGAATATGTACTGTGTGCCAAGTGATGCATTGTACTAGCTAGATCCTAGTTTTTTCCTGCCTCAGAACCCATGCCTTCCCAGTCTCCTTTGCTGGCTTATCCATTTGTATCTTTCTTCTAAGTAGTACATAGCCCAGAACACAGCCCTTGCTCCTCCTCTCTTCTCCATCTACATTTTTTCCTTCTCCATCACTTACAGTCCCATGGATTTAAATTCCACTTATAACCTGGTGGCTCTCATCCAATTTTTCACCCTTGATGTCTTCCCAGAGATTCAAAATTGAATATCTATCGCTTACTGACACTACCACTTGGGTTCTAGTATCCATTATATACTTAGCAAGTCTACAACTGAACTCTTGATTTCCCATTCCAAACCACTCCTTATCCCAATGCAGTAACAGCACCACAATCTGTTCACACCAAAATCCTGGAAAATGTTCTTCCTTTCCCTATTACTCCACAGCCAATTCAGTGGGAGGTCCTATTGAAGCAACCTCCAGACTAAAGAAATCACATTATCTCCCATGCTCAAACCTTCCTTCACACCAACAGCAACCCTGGCCCAAACCACAGCCATAGCCTCCTACCTTGTCTCCCAGCTTCCAGTCTTGCTCCCCTAAAGAATCACATATTCTCTTCTCAAGGGAGTACATCTGATCCTATTATTTCCCTGCCAATACTGCCAGTTAAAATATGCCAAAATAAAATGAGATACAAAGTTTTTATTTTATGGCCCATGGACATAATGGGATCCTGCTATCATTTCTTCTCATCCCTCCTCCCCACACAATAGGACATTCCAGCCACACTGGCTTTACTGCCCTTTCATGCTTCCAAACTCATTTCCATCTCCATGTTCTCTGCCTGGAATGCTCTCAACCAGACTGTTTAGGTCTCAGCTCACAGGTCACCCTCTTTGAGAGGTCTGCCTTCATCATCTTTTCTAAAACAAATCTTCCAGAATTATCCTATGTAACCATTTCTCTAAGAGCTCATAACTATCCAAAATTATACTATATTATTTATTTATGTATGTATGTATATATGTATGTTTTTTCTGTTAGTATATCCCTTCACCAGACTGGAAACTGCATGAGAATAAAGAGTTTGTCTTGTTTACTGTTGTATCTCCACTCTCTAGAATGGCACACAGATATATAATCACAAACTGTGATTGCAAGTGAAGGAAAAGTACAGTAGTTATAAGAGTTTATATGGCACTGGAAAATAGAATTCAACCTTTTATTCAATGTACCCAGAAAATCCTGTTTATTCTCTTCAATATAAGACAGTAGCACAAGAGCATAACTTAATAGTCTAGCACTCATTTGTACATTTCTGCCCTATTTTCTTTAGGAAACCTTGATCAAGTGGCAATGTTTATGATTTTGCAAAAGCTTGACTGAGAAGTTATCCCACTTATTTTTTTAATGTAATATTTAGATGAAGAACATAGCCAGTATTGTTTGTCACATTTGAAAAACATTATGCTGAATTACAATATATTCAAAGAAAAAAATTACAAAGGCCTAGGAACAATTAAGTCTTTACTCAGAAACTATTAATTTATGTCAATTACTTTTTTTTTTTTTTTTCAACGTTTATTTATTTTTGGGACAGAGAGAGACAGAGCATGAACGGGGGAGGGGCAGAGAGAGAGGGAGACACAGAATCGGAAACAGGCTCCAGGCTCTGAGCCATCAGCCCAGAGCCCGACGCGGGGCTCGAACTCACGGACCGCGAGATCGTGACCTGGCTGAAGTCGGACGCTTAACCGACTGCGCCACCCAGGCGCCCCATGTCAATTACTTTTTAATTTATACCTGATTTTGTAAACAAATTTGAATAATCTTCTTGAAACTGGAATTTTTTCTGAATTTAGAATTTTAGAGTCAAACACTTATGTTTCCTTACCTTAAGGCAAAAGGGAAAGGAAAATCAGTAGCATTACATCATAATATATCACCTGCCATAATGAATCCCCACCTCTTCTACCAGAAAGAGTAGATTTTTCTCTTCTCAAAGGCAAAAGCCTCTCCTTTGACATGATTATCAGATTCTAGACTTGCTGAGTAGTGTAGAGGCTATGGTCTCCATAACAACCAATATTAACAGCCTGTGTTGGAAACTTTTTCTCCTTAAAAGCCTGGCATTAGAGCGGTGTCTGGGTAGCTCATTTGGTTAAGCGTCCAACTTCAGCTCAGGTCATGATCTCGTGTTCTGTGAGTTCGAACCCCGTGTAAGGCTCTGTGCTGACAGCTCAGATCCTGGAGCCTGCTTGGGATTTCTGCGTCTCCCTCTCTCTCTGCCCCTCCCCCGCTCATGCTCTGTCTCTCTCTGTCAAAAATAAACATTTAAAAAAAAATTTTTAAAGCCTGGCATTAGAAAGCAAGCTACATCAGAACACTGAGGGAGGAAAATAATATTTTAAAAATACATATAGGGTGTTTTCTTCTTAGTGGAAAGAATCAATACACTGATTAAATTATTTAGTTTTCAAATCCTTTATTCTGAGATATCTTTATTTGCTGTTGTCCTACCATGCCATAACTTATTAAGCATCTATTATTTGTCAAATTTGTATTAAGCTTTGCACAGACGCTATCTCACTTAATCATCAAAGTAATCCTAAGAGTTAAATTGTAATAATCCATTTGCAAATGAATAAATTACCCAAAGGCACGCATTATACATTAGTAAATAACAACAGTCAGGATTCAAACCCAAGCCTTGTGGCACTAAGGACAGTGGTTTTTCTGTGCAAAATGTTACCTTCTCTAGAAATTTTGAGCAAAATTCCCCAAGTTTAATAATAGAAGTGGACCTAGAATCTAAATATTTTAACTCCCAGGAAATTTATACAACTTATCAGAAGCAAATGAATTTATAACTTCAAGAAAAGACATTGTTAGCATTTCTTCAAGAAAAGATATAGCAAAAATCTCCATTATTCTTTAATACAGTTGAAGTTGGATTCTTGTGTTTTAAGGATATACCAATATGTAGAGGCAGCTCTGGTGCAAGCATCCAAATTAAATGCAATTTAAGGAAAATTTAATCTTCTGAATTCTGAATTTTATTTCTCTGTTGTTAACCTGCTTAATTCCCCTGTCTCAAACTATTATTAAAATAATCAAAGAAACAAAACACAAGTGGAAAAAACTCTTTGAAAGTACTGGGTAATAAGAATGAATGCCACTAAAATGCCAGAAACCTTGAAGAATTTCTAAAAGTATTTTAAGTCTATTCTTAAAATAGACTACATATTGTCCTTATTAACAATCTAGGTCTGAAAACTTGATTTTTTCCAAAAAAAAAAAAAAAATGAAACCTTGATTTTTCAGTAAACACAAGAAAGACAAAGTAGAAGTAGAAAGGAGTAAAAGGGATAATAAATTTCTCACCTTAAATAAAGGAATTCAATGTAATATTTATTTTTGAATCAATAGTAAATAAAAGATCAAAATTGTTTTTAATTGAGTGGTAACTATGAATACAATAA
The DNA here is from genome assembly GCF_018350155.1 of Leopardus geoffroyi. NCBI lineage: Eukaryota > Metazoa > Chordata > Mammalia > Carnivora > Felidae > Leopardus > Leopardus geoffroyi. The sequence goes on from NC_059333.1 coordinate 87,331,299, forward strand.
AAATTAATGTAATACTTTCAAATTAATAAAGAACCAAAAAAGGAGAAAAAAGCTTATCAATAGGGCTAATGATGAGGGGAAAGAGCAATAAATATAAATGAGTTAAATTCTTCTATTAGAAAACAAAGATACTCTCACAGTGTTAAAAATTTAAAAAATAAGTGTTTTCAAAAGAAACACAAACAAAATTATACGGGAAAATTCATAATACTGAGATGGGCAAAGCTATACCAGACACACTACCAGTTAAAGTAGAATACAAACCAAAAAAAATTAAGTGGAATATAAAAGACAGATTATATTGATTAAAGGTAAATTTTACATTGAAGATATAATAGAAAATACAAAATTAGAAGTACAATGAAAGTTCTGCAATATAGTAGAATAGATACCCTCTGGCAATATGTATATAAATATTTAATATTTACATATAAATACAGATATTAAATATTAAAACCATCTTTTTAAATTTAAGGTTAGTTTGAAAGAGAATAAGAGAAATCCTTAAAATCTAAAACTATGAAGTAGGAACATAAATTCAAAGTATAAACAAGCACTAATACTAGCAGCTACCCTAAATTATCTGCTAATCCCTTTTACCTACAGCTATGGATTTTGACAGTCACCCGGTGATAATTGACAAAATAGTGAGCAAAAAAACATGGGAAGTAAAGTTTTAAAAATCCAAAAGCCTTAAAAGACCATGCTTCAATAAGAGGGGGAAATGTGTATGTTATTAATAATAGATCAGGATATATTAATAGACCAGAAACTTTGAGGAATTCTAAAAAAATGTAGGGCTAGTTGGGGAGTAGTCCAAGACAATTTGGAACATTGAGCAGTCTTCATGCACATTAAGCTATAATTCGTACAACCTGCATGGTCCTAAAACTGTCAATCCAGGAATTCAATTTTAAGTATCCCCTCATGGTACCTACAGCTGCCAAACACTCATACACAAACACACATGCACACACACACACACACACACACACATATAGACATCAACATACATACATGCATAAACACATATATACATAAACACATACACACATTCTCCCTAAAAGAACACTTCTTAAACCAAGCCTCAAGACATTGTCACAGAAGAACTTCCAAAAATATAGAAGGTCAAAATCAGATATCTCAAAATACATAAGAAAGGAAACCATGAGTGAAAGTCAGCAGAAACAGCAAACAGAATGATCAGACCTCAAAGACTTGAGATATATCAGACATAGAATAGAAAAGAATGTTTAATATATTTAAATAAATAAAAGAGGGAATTGAAAACATGAGAAAAGACAAATGACTAGCAAAAATAACTGGGCAAATTTGGAAAAATAGAACTTTCAGAAAAAAATATAATAAAAATTCTAATTGGAGTCTAAAGTTTTGTGTTGTTCAGGGGGAAGATAAATATATTTATTAACTTTAAACTTTTGTTAATTAAGTATGTTAAATTTATTTGTAAAAACTCACTTAAAACATAAGGACACAAAAAGCTGAGAAAAATTTGGAAAATATGCCAGGTAAACCAAAAGTAAGCTGGAATAGCTATTGGTATCAGATTAAAAAAAAAAAAACAAAAAACTTAAAGCTAAAAGGATTTCTAACTAATATAAAAGATTCAAAAGTTTCAATTTGCAGGAAGATAAAACCATTCCAAACTTGTATGCAACTAAAAAGAGGTATTCCAAATATATAAAGAAAAAATGGACAAAGCTATAAGGCAAAATGAATAAATCTGCCATCATGGTGGATATTTTAATATGCATCTCTAAGAAATTTATCTTGAGCTGAAAGAGATTACTACAGATATGAATATTTAATCTAATAGATATATATAAAATGCTGTGTACAAAAACTACAGAATATACACTATTTCCAAGTACACCTGGAACAGTTACCAAATTCACTCATGCCATATAGCAAGTCTAACACATTTCAAAGGATTAGTTTCATGTAAATCATGTTTTCTGACCACAATGCAAAACTCCATATATTTGGTCATTTAAGAACACACTTTAGAATAAGTAACTCATAGCCTCAAAAGAAATTATGATAGGGAAATTAATAAATTCTTACAACTGAGTAATACTGAAATACTATGAAATGAAAACATAAAATATAGATAAAGCAATATTTCAGGAGTACTAGATACTCTTAAATTTTTTTATGATTTTTTTTTTGAGAGAGAGAGAGACAGAGCAAGCAGGGGAGGGGTGGAGAGAGAGGGAGAGAGAGAATCCCAAGCAGACTCCACACTGTCAGCATGGAGACCGATGCAGGGCTCAAACTCACGAACTGTGAGATCATGACCTGAGCCAAACCAACAGTCAGATGCTTAACCAACTGAGCCACCCAGGTGCCCCTAGATACTCTTAAATATTTACATTAGAAGAAAAGTCTAAACATTGTAGATTAAACATCAACCTAAGACATCTAAAAACCTAGAGAAAGAACATTAACTCAAAGAAAATGGAATAACAAAACAATAACCTTAGCATAAATTAATAAACTAGAAAACAAAGATATAATAGAGAGGAACAACAAAGCCAAAGCTTAGGAGTGCTTTTTTTTTTTTACTAATAAAATTGACGAATTTCTGATAATGTTGATTTTTTTTTAAAAAAAGAAAAGGACGTAGGGGCACCTTGGTGGCTCAGTCGGTTGAGCATCCAACTTTGGCTTAGGTCATGATCTCACAGTTGGTGAATTTGAGCCCCACATTGGGCTCTGTGCTGACAGCTCAGAACCTGGAGCCTGCTTTAAATTCTGTATGTCCCTCTCTCTCTTTGTCCCTCCCCTGCTCGCACTCTGTCTCTCTCTCTCTCTCTCTCTCTCTCAAAAATAAATAAAGATTAAATAAAAAATTTTAAGGCACATATAGATACTATTAGAAGTTAAAAGAGAGCTATATCTAAAGATAGCATATACTTAAAGGTAGTAAAGAAAAAAGTCAAAAGTTGAAAAATTTAGACAAATGGAATAATTCTTAATAGAATATGATTTACCAGTGCTGACTCAAGAAGATATATGCAACCCAAATAGCCTTATGTCCATTAAATAAATTGAATCATTAAAAGTCTTCCCATCAGCCGGAGCAGGTTTTACAAATTTTCTACCAGGAATATGTATGTAGGGAATAAAAATGTTCAGTTTCATTAGTTACCCTTGTGGGAAAGAACTATTTACAATGATAATGCTCAGAAGAAGCTTGCGCAATATTTCTGAAAGGCAACTTCACAATACATATCAAAATCTTCAAAATGTTTGTGCCTTTGACCCAGCAAGTCTTTAATAATCCTAGAGAAATAGTTGCTCATGTGCAATAAGGATACATGAACAATTTATTTGGTGCAAATTTTTACAATAGGAGAAGGTGAAATGTATTAAAATAGATTCATATAATGGGATACTACAGGGCCATTAAAATGATGCAATAGTTGTGCATCTAATGACATGTAAATATGTTCATAATAAAAGGTTACACAACCACACGTACAGGAAGGTTTCATTTCCACCAGTAAATAATAAAATAATTATAATTGCTAATGCTTATTGAGCATTTATTATGTTCCACTCTGCTATGTATTTTATAAGTATTATAAAATCTATCCCTCACAACTATCCTTTGAAGTAAGTGCTTTAACTTCTTTTTTTAATATTTATTTATTGTTGAGAGAGAGAGAGAGCGAGAGAGCTTCAGTGGGGGAGAGGCAGAGACAGAGAGAAGGAGAGAGGGAACCCCAAGCAGGCTCTGTGCTGTCAGCACAGAGCCTGACAGGGGGCTCAAACCCATGAACCATGAGATCATGACCTGAGCCGAAACTAAGAGTCAGACGCTCAACACACTGAGTATCTAGGCACCCCTAACTTCTTCTTATAAATGAGAAAACTGGAACTCAGAGAAGGAAGTAACTGGCCTGACACTCAGTTCATGCACAATTGTTTTTGTAAGTATACGTAGTGGGAAAGCCTAAATTAAAATATATCAAAGTACTCCCAGTTACTATATCTAAGTAGTAAATTTAGTAAGATTATTTTTCTTTTTATTCATCCATTTTTTGTCTACAAGAATGACAATTTGTCTACAAGGAGGACATTTTTTTTTTAATTTTTGAAGTATTTTATCAAAAACTATCAACCCAAATACAAATACCTAAGAGAAACAAAAGGCCTGTCCTCTCAAATTTTGAATGAGTTTAGGAGGTCTCTAAAAATACACTCCTAACACTCACTTACATCTACTTTGAAAGATTTAGGTGATCCCTAATTTAAATCTGTTTTAATCCTTCTATTTTCTGCCATCTGGACAGTTAATGGGCTCTGGGGGGTTCACCAGATGAAAACAGAGCATGTTTATAGTTTATTGTCATTAAATACTTAGTTAAATGTGGGACCACAATTATCTCTGAAAACAGCCTTTTAATTATTCAAATATCATGACAGCACAGCTTAGATGCAACAATTGACCTTTACATTTCTCTTGAGTCAGCAGTGTTCTTCAGATTCTAAATATCATTTTAAAAAATAAATCACAAGCTCTGGCTCCAAGGGGGGAAAAAAAAAGCTCCTAATGTGGTTTTGTCCTCACAGAACTTAAACAGGATTGTTTGTGCTTGGCTAGTTAGCCCATTCATTATACTGACTGATACATTGTGTCACATCTCTTTGGACATTTAAATCATACAAGAAAAGTATTTTTATAAAAACAATAACACCACCTGATTCTAGTGTAACTCTTCACAGTTTACAGAAAAAGTTACCTAACATTTGGAAATTTAAAAAAAGGTTGTTTGATATGGCTGATCACATTCTTGGGGAGTGACGGTACCAGGAGAAGGGTTCGCGTCTTCTAACTTCTGGTCCAAAATAATTTTCAACACCCCCAAAAATTCCTTCCAGGCAACTGTGAGCTACTTGAGGTCAAAAACTGCCTTTTTCAGCTCTGGAGGCCACGAACATAACACAGACATAGAGTCTAGGTTTCAATCTATGTTGAATTGATTTGAACTACACAACCTATTCTTCACATGTTTTCCTATAGATAGACTTTTCAATTAGTCGTTTTAAGAACCAAAGTTGCCACGAAAATAGATTCTTGCATTCTTAGTCTAAGAAATCTTTTCAAGTGAGGCATAGTTCTCTGAACACAGGTCATAGGGACATCTACCCAGTTCTTTCTGGACTAATCTGATAGTGTAGTGAAGCACCACTTACTGGAGTCAAGAAGACCTATGTTCAAATCCCAGTTCTGTGGCTCTATGCCATTTTCCTTGGACAAGTTATTTAATTCCTGTAACATCAACTTCATCATTTATAAAAATGGAAATAATGCACATAAACTCATTTGAGAAATTAAGTGACATTAGGGTGTGAAAAAGGGTGTATCTCAGCAAGCTCAGGAAATGATTCATTCAGAACTATTTGTTGAGCACATATCAGGCACGAGGTCTCTTGGCTATCATTTCATTCATTTAATGGCAGAACTTGACAGAGTGAGAGTAAAAGAAGATTTTACGCTATCTTCTGCCCATTCAAACCCATTTGTGAGCTAGTTTTATCCTAGCTTCTGACTGAAATCATAGATTGGTCCTTTGTACTCATTTCCCATGGCTGTTGTAACAAAACACCACAAACAGGGTCACTTAAAACAACAGAAATTTATCATCTCAGTTCTGGAGGCTAGAACTCTGAAGTCCAGCTGTTGGCAAGGCCCTGCTCCCTCCCAACCCTACAGGGGAGGATCCTTTTTTGCCTCCTCCAGTTTCTGCTTGCCCCAGGCATTCCCAGCCTCTGCCTCAATCCTCACATGGCTGTCTTCCCTCTGTGTCTGTGCCTTCACATGGTGTTCTCCACTCCGTGTGCCCCTGTGGCCAAATTTCCTTCTGCTTATAAGGACACCAGTAGGATTGGAATGGGACTCACCATAAGAACTTCATCTGGACTTGATTACATTTGCAGAGACCCTGTTTTCAAATAAGATCACATTCAAATAAGATACCAGAGGTTAGGACCTTACCATATCTTTTGGGAAAACACAATTCAGCCTATAGTTTTTCCAGTCACTTGAAGATAATAAAAAGTCCTCCAGACACTTTCAGCCCCAAAAGCAGTGTTGTTTCAGTAACTAAGACACACAGTCCTCTATAATAATTACAGGACTCCTTCCATATTCACAACATAGAGCTTCTCACCACCCCCACCAAGCTAGGAACACCATTAGGCCTGATCCTCTGTTGTTGGGAAGCTGCCAGGTAGATCTTCTGGCTTCTGACTCCACTTCCTCCCACTCTGTTCACTAGTCACAGCCTCAGAGCCCTCCAGGGTGGGACCAGAGCAGTGAGGACTAGGGGAAGGAACCCAGCCTTATGTGGCAGGTACAATCATAGCCTGGCATAAACACTCTCTGGGCTCAGTGGGATATATAACATGAGTATATTCTCTCATGTCCTGCTTTCATGGGTCTCTCAGAGATTCTTCCTGGGAATATCCCACTTCAGTTCCAGTGAAGTCACCAATCCTCACCCTTCCAGGAAGTCCTCTGGGGTAGAACTCCAGATAGCTCCAGGATGGCTCAGCCCTTGGTGGCTGGGTAGCTTGGTAGATGGTCATACGTCCTTGACCACTGGCTGGAAATGCTCTCCTCTGGTGCCTCCAGGATTAGCTCTTTGATAATGAATATAGGCAAAATTTTGGAAATATATATGTACATATATACCGTTCTTTTAACAAACCCTATATATGTAGTCAGGCACCTATTATTCATTCTTTTTTCTTTCCTTTTTTCGGAATAGCAGCCAACACTTAAACTGAAAGACTCCCATTTTAACATTCCACTGTAGTTGCCTTCATTCCTGATAGAAAAGAAGCTGAGAGCAGTATCAATGACCTTGTATTTCTAAACAGAATGAACTTGGTTTGTCTCAGAAAATTAAGTGACAAGAGACAAGCAGAAGGGCTTTGTTCTGCTCTTTCCTCCTATCAAGATAGTATTTACCAAACCACAACATTGATTGATCCTTAAAGCTAAGGATAGGTTAGAGCTGCAGAGTAGGACAAGGGAAACAAGACTGCATTAATGAAAGGGTATAAAAGCAGGTATTAGAAGGTGTGGGCCTGGACCTGGTTCACTGATTAGCTATCTAGTGACCTTGGAAAGTTCACTTATGAAGGTCAAATAAGTTAATACACTTGAAAGCTCTTTAAAAATTATGTACATTGAAGGTGACAATATTATTGATCTTAGTAAGAAGCAATGCAGTTTTGTTACTAAATCCTCTTATTTCTTCACCTAGAAAATCTCTGGTTCACTCCTTCCTCTCTGCTTTTGTTGCCATCACCCTGGTCTCAACCCAGATTCATGTAATAATCTAATTTATCTCTTCTCTGTCCTACCCCCACAACTCATCCCCACAGGAAGGAGTTGGACTAGATGCTCCTAAGGCCTCTTCCTTCCTGATACGATGTTCAGATTCTATGAGACAAAGAATAGGAAAAGAAAACATGGCTATTCTTTTCCCTAGTCCACTCACATCCTTAGCCTTGGCTACGATTCAAATAAGGCATTTGGCTTATCAGTTAAAGTTTAGATAAATGGGGGTGCAGTGGGCGGGGGGGGGGGCTACCTGGGTGGCTCAGTCAGTTAAGCGACTTACTTTGGCTCAGGTCATGATCTCACGGTTCATGAGTTTGAGCCCCGTGTCAGGCTCTGTGCTGACAGTTCAGAGCCTGGAGCCTCCTTCAGATTTGGTGTCTCCCTCTCTCTGCCCCTCCCCTGCTTGCTTGCTCTCTCTCTCTCTCTCTCTCTGTCTCAAAAATAAATAAACATTTTTTTAAAAATTTAAAAGGCATGAAATTGTCAGGGGAAAGCCAGTTAAATGAAGATCAGGATTTTTCAGATACTTCATAGTTTCAGTAACTCCACGAACACTCCAAAGATGGTTGTATGTACTATTACAATGTATGGCAGTGTCTTTTTATTCTTATTTGCCCTCAATCCATGGCAATCTGGCTTCTACCTCTATTCCATGGGTGTTGCTCTGGACAAAATCATCACAGCTCCATGGCTGTTCATGCTCACAGATGTGCTCCAGCCACAGCCCTCCACACTGATAAACACTTTTTCCACATAAGGATTCCCTTACTGGGTTTTCTCTCCAGTGAATTCTTCCTCCTCTAGTACTTATTGCCGATGTTCCCCAGAGTACAACTCTGAACACTCTGCTCTCCCTCCTGATGTACTCTCACTGGTTCAACAAATCCCTTCATGTGATTCCAGTCACCACTGCAATCAGAAAATCTACAGCTCTGGCTGTCATTTTCTTCTTGAGACCAAACCCATGTAGCCAATAGCCTACTAGACATCTGTGCTCCAACGTACACTAAAAGCACCTGAAACTGCACATGTCCAGATCTGAGGTCTTCACCATACCCCTACTTCACCTTTTCTGTTACATCTGTCAAATGCAACACTGAATTCCAGGCACCATCTCTTACACAGACAACTCCAACAGCCTTGTAACTTGTCTTGCTGCCTCCAGAGGGGATAGAATGCCCAGTTATTCCATTCTTTTCATTTCAGTCAGAGTAGTCTTTCTGAAGCACAGATCTGCATCATGACTTCCCACTTATCCTTAGAATAAAGTCCAAATCATTGACCTAGTCTTATAAGGTCTTTGTGATCTGGACCATTCTTGCCTCTACATCCTCAGCTCTGACTCCCCACCTTGATGTCTACATTAGCATCATAATAAATCACCAATTCCCAGAATAAGCCATGTAATCTTCCTCCTAGCCTTTGCACATGCTGTTCCTCCCTCAGAAATGTTCTTTCCTCACCCCATTACCTGGCTAACTTCTATTCACCCTTAGAGTCTCAGTTGGCTTTCACTGTATCCAGATCCCTGAACTCCCAAGTCTAGGTTGAGTTCCCCTCTTCTTTGCTCCCAGAGCACCATTTCTTCCCTTATCTTACAGGCCTGGATTGCACTCAGCTATGCCCCACCACACTGCACACTCCAGTGGCAGGATCAGCATCTGTCTTATTTATGCTATACCCTGTATACTTTATAACATTGCCTGCTACATAGTAGACCTGTTAATAATTCTGCTAAATGAGTGTACTATGTGTAACTATATAGAATAAACTATTTTGAGAAGATTCTACCCTTCAAATTTTATTAAATACTTTAATAAAAAGGGTTCTGTATGAAAAAAAATCCACTTTATACAGACATTATAAAAGCACTACTATCTTGTACATCTAAGTATTTCTTTTTAAAAGTATTGCATCTGGCCTTTCAAAATGTGTTTTAATTATAACATAGCTCCAAATACCAATATAGGTATATGTCATTTGTAAAAGTTAGCAAATTTTGCCAGTACAATCCAATAATTGAAAACAGAGGAATGTCAATCCATCCAGAACCTCTTTTCCATTTTTTGTTAGGTTCTGAAGAAAAGAGTGCTCCAATGGTGGATTTTTTTCCAGGGCCGATGGAGTCTCTGGCCTGGTATTATATTGGTCTTCTCTTCTGTGTTTTGATACTGGGAATGAGGCAGCCACTGCCAGCAAGCTAGATTCAATGCCTGGTATCTTTGGCAGAGAAAATATTTCTCCATTTCTATCCAAATTAATCCTCACAGGCCAATAAATCAATACACAAAGAGCATGTGTGATGATTTTGACCATCTGGAATTTTTCTAAGGCGTTGGTGGTCATAACAGAAACTACCTGGCTCCACAGTAGCTATGAGTATCTAGTTATTAGCTCGGACTAGCATGAGCACATCCCCCTTTCCATGTGATAGCACCACCTGATCCAGGGCAGGGGAGCTCCTGGCAGCTTTTCCTTATCTTTGCCTGATCATTCAGTCAGCTAGTTTGATTCCAGCATCAAAGAAAACAACTTTAACCCATTTCTCCCCAATACTCTCATAAAATAACAAACTGGATCTAGACTATCTTCACACCTGGTCAACCATTATAACAATCGGGTAGTCAAAAAGAAAAAGGAAAAAAGTCAAAATAGCAGTACAGTATGATCAATATACCAGTGATTTTTTAATCTGACTTTTCCAAAACAACTGACCCAATTTTTTTCTCCTTAAATACGCCCAAAGTGTGGGAGGAGGAAGCTTTTCACAGTGTAAGGCAGTGTCTACATGGTTATTAGATATAACAAGTTAAATTCTTTATCACCAGGAAAAAATGCTACAAAGGAACTGCTTCTAAACCAATGGCTCTAGTGGCCTTCCCTGCAGCTAAGGGAAAAGCTAAGGAAAGGAGAGGAGGAAAGAACCTGTTTCCATGCTCAGACAGTCTAAGGTTGCTTTAGTTGTACCAATAAATGCTACCCCTGGTGGGCTCTCTGTCCTAAATCCATTCATTATTTCACTCAGTGCTGACAGCAGCTCCAAATCACTCCCATTTGTCAGTTCGCAAACTGACCTCTGCATACGGAGGGCAAGGAGAGACTGAAGAAAGAGGCAGACCACTCCAGATTGGTAGGAGGCAGGTTTAATAAGCAAGGGAACTTAGTTACAGGGCTTCTGTTGGGCAGCAAGATGAGTGTATCTCTACACCAACCTGCCAAATCTTAAAAATTTATCTAGAGACCTTAACTGGGTTCAGTCACATAATTCACTGCATACGGTTGCAATAAAATCGTACTATCTATAAAGTCTACATCCTTAAAAATAGCTCCAACAATGGGAACTGTAGGCAGAATGTATATGCCAAGGACAAGGGAAGGGGTGAGGAGCCTCCAGTTGCCGGGGTCCAACCGAAGAATCAACCAGCAATCACTTCCTCTTAATGACCTCTTCTAATGTCTTACCTCTCCTGATTGGCTCTTAGAATCTTATGTGTCCCCCTCTTCTGCAATGTGCCCTGAGTGGTCAGCAAGGGTGTTAATAACATGGAGGTGGCTTGTTTGTTAGTTGTCTGACTGCACTGGAGGCAGATACTACAGCAACAATACAGGCAAATGTAAAAGAAAATAGATTAAGATGATTACCAAAATAATAATTTTTTCCATCAAGAACCCCATGATCCAAACCCCTGATTTACTTAGTCCCCTAGACTGGGGTTCAGATCACTCAGGGCATTCATTATATTTTTATATGATTAAAATAGATGATACATACTAGATTCATCAGGTATGAACACATAACATTTTCTTTGGATAATGGCACAGGTGCCTCCTCACAAAGCAATAATAATGCCCAAGGCTATCCTATTTTGGAGGACAGCTTTTTCCATCAGAGACATTTCAGTATTCATTAAGGACAGGCTTTGCTGGCTATCAGTTAAGGTTTGTTGGGTGAATTTAGTAAGAGCTTCTGTGTGTGCCATATCATCCTCCAGGCCAATGGAGAGAACAAAGAAGGCAGCCGAGTGATTTTATCAGTGGAAAACAGAACATACCCACCTGACCTTGAGGAGAGGGAGGTTGGCAGCTTTAGGAACTTGACCCAGTTGTACATACCATACATGTTGGCCAAGGGAGGCAGCGCTGTCAGGCATGAGGAGATACAGTGGTGGTGGGAGATACTAGACCAGAACCCCTCTCTTGGTGACACATGTTCCATTCCACGTATCGTGCATTTCAACAGGTTCAGCTTGTAGCAGGACAGTGGAATCTCAGTGGAGACTGAGTAGTTCCCCTCACTTAGAGGTGTAAAATAATCTACCCATTCCAGTGGGACGTCTTATTGCAAATTCCAGTAGATGACATCTTTCCCAGGCACAATGGGGTTTGGTGTTCTCAGCAGCACATCACATTGATTCATGGTGAGAGCTGGGCAATGGCTGTTTACCATGACTTTTTTATCTTTACAACATCAAATGTCTCAGCAGCAGTCCCCAGTTTGGCATACAGGATAATAGTCCCTACTGGTTGATTATTCAAATGAAGTAAAGCCTGGGACAGTACTTTTGTCTATCCAGCCAGGGTAGTTTTACCTGATAGTAATTTAATCTGTTGCTTCAATATTTTATTTTTTCCTTTCTTTAACCCTACTGCTTGTGGGTGGTTATAGGGGGCATGGAACCATGGAACATGGTCATGTTCTTCTGGCCAGTCTTGCACATTATCACTTTGAAGTGTGATCCCTGATCACTGTATTTTTGACAAGGGTGTCTGTACATGGTACTCAGCTTTTCTAATTCTTTAATGGTAGCAGCCTGGTTTGCACAGTGATGGGAAAACTTGGGTTAGGCCAGATACAGTGTCCCCATAAACCAAGGCATATTTAGAACCTTTGCTCTTGAGGGCGGGGCTAATATAATCAATTTGCCAATCTTCACAGGTTGGGAACTCCCATGGATGTCCCCAGACTTCTCTAGCAATTGTCTTGGGCATTATTAAGAACACACAAAATAAGCTTTTAATGCATTAACCAAGTCAGTGTATTTCAAAGGCAATCCTGCATCCTGCATCCCACCTGAGTGCTAGTGGCCATTTATTCCTATGCATCCAATCTTTTGTATCTACTGAAGAGTCAATTGCTAGCACTTGTGTACCCAGGCTAAGGCATCAGCTTCCTGATTGCCAGGAAGGATCAGTGTCTTATTATTTAAGGCATGGAAAATAGTGAGGACTGCCTCAGGCTCCTACAGATGAAACTGAATATATATCTTGGAATATGGAAACTGAATTTCCATATATCTTGACCACACAAGGGCATTCATGGTCATCCATCTTTAGGCTTCCCATTTTCTAAGCCATAGGGTTAATCCCTTTAGAACAGCCCAACTATATGTAAAGGGTTAACAGCCAGGGCTCCTGAGCAATCACAGACAAAATGCTCCGAGTTCAGCCCATTGGCTGCTGTGATTCATTCTTGTTTCTAGGTATCTGTATACTAGGCTTCAGTGAGAATTTCCCCCATTCTCTTTCTACCGGCCACAAGGGTCCCATAGGAATAGGGGCAGGATATTTATAGGATCTACATATCCTACAGGGTCTAGTAGCACCTGCAATTCCAGAGATGGTGGGCTAGCAGACAGGGTGCTCCTCTGTTGCAAATAGGCATACCGTTTAGCCAAAGTGGGAGTTTGATCCATGGCAGAGGTAGATCAGTGAAACATATTTTTAATTCATCCGTTGATAGGAGGGGAAGTTCTTACCATGATATACTGTTCCTTTGTGAGAAGCTCTACTTAGAGGAGCACTGTGTCCACTGCTAGCAGCTGTTGCTCTGTGGGGTACATCAGGTTTCTCTCCGCTTCCAGAGCTGGGACAAAAATTTTAGGGGTCTTCTCTCCTCTGTTGTCCCTGCCATAGTACCCAACCCATACCTTCTGGAGTCACAGACACATCTAATTTAAATGTTAGCCCTCTGTGGGAAATGTCCAGAGCTTTAACCTGCCTTACTAGTGTTTTTGCCTTCTCAAAAGTGACTTGTTGTTTTGACCCCCCAGTTCCACGTGTACCCTTTTTCTTAATAGGTGGTATAAAAGGCAGAGGCGCTGTGCCAGGTGGGAATAAAAGTCCTTCTAAACCCCTAAATCTCTACAAAGATTTTCATCTCTCTCATGTTTTGTGGGAGTGGATAGGCTTGCATCGTGTCAATCATAGCTTTGGGGACAATGTGTGTCTTATCCAACCAAACAACTTCCAAAAACTTTATGGCAGCACCTGGGCCTTGAATTTTCTGGGGTTTATTGCCTATCCTTTCCTCACAGATGTCCAGCAAAGCCCACAGAGTATCCAGCAAATCTTCATGTGTTAACATTATATCATCAATGGAATCGGGCCATTGTATTGGGCTACCATCCCATGACATAATGTGAAGCTTTGCACATAGCCTTAGGGAAGCACTTGAAGGGTCCATTATTGTCTCTCCCACATGAAGGCAAATTGATCTTAGTTATTAGAAACCTGTACTTGCCAGAGTCTTTTCCATGAATCTCTTTGAAGATGAAGCACTTTTGCAGGAACATTTTTGCAAAAGCATCAGAGTAAAATAATAACTGTCTATAAATGACAAAAGACTTTAAAAATGGCCATAATTAAAGATCTGATGAGAGTTCATTATAATGCAATTGACAAGGAGATTTAGTTATTTCTATGACATACATTTTAAAATTGCGACTGATAACATTATATACCAGGACATATCAGATTTTTAGGAATTCCGTATAAATATACCCTAAGGAAAGCTTATCTGATATGCACTCTTTTTAATTTAGCATATCAAATAAGCCTAATTAGTTTAATATCTCCCTTTTATAAGGAGAGAAAACACATCTTTTGGGATGTTCCAGGGATCTGAAAAATCCCTAAGTTAGGACAAGGTCAACAAGCCCTCATTTAAATTTGATTTGGTGAATTTTGTCAAAAATATCAAAAGATTTAAAACAGTTGATTAAAAAGGGTCATAGTTCACCATGAAACAATACTTACTTATCATTTTAACCAAAGTGACAAAGATTTGAAAGGCAAATACAGAAAGTCATATAGTTGTAAAAAAAAAAAAAAAAAAAAAAAACTTAGCTCGGGGAGACTTGGTGGCTCAGTCAGTTAAGCATCCAACTCTTGACTTCGGCTCAGATCATGATCTCACGGTGCAGGGTTGGAGCCCTGCATTGGACTCTGTGCTGAGAGAAGGTGCCTGCTTGGGATCCTCTGTCTCCCTTTCTCCCTGCCCTTCTCCCACCCTCACGCACGTGCACACGCAGTCTCTCAAAAATAAATAAACTTAAAAAAAAATTATCCATTAAATAAAAATCTTAGCTCTTTTAATGGAGAAGACTCAGTTTTTCATAAGTAATCAAAGACCTGATAAAGACCATATGATGCAAAATGAAATTATTTTGATAAAACATAGAATCTTTGTTTTCTAGGCAGATTACTTAAAAGATAAAGGAAAACCTTTCATAATCTCATCAAGGACAAACCAATAGTCCAAGAAAACTTTGTCCCTGTAGCAGATGAAAGAAAATAAAGTTTCAGTTTTACATAAATACACCATTGATGTTAAAGCTTACTTTTCTTTAAGCCAATTAAATAGAGCTCTTTTGCAACTTAATTTTGGTAATTTTGGTAATACCAAATTAAAAAGAAAAACATCACACATGTAATATATGTCCATGGACATACATACAGACACACAACAGACACACAGACACAAAAAAAGATCCCATAGCTTTCCTTCCAAAACTCTAGCCATGAATTCAGTACAACAATATAAAATTCACTAGTTTTTAAAGCAGTTAAATCCAAATGTGTTTCTGGCAGATGAAACAAGTAAAGGTTACCCACTCATATGGCTAAAGTTTTTTATTACTATTTGTAGAGAAGACTTTTAAGATTTGTATGTGCCCTTTAATAGTAATCTTTTGGAGGCTGTGGACTAGATTTGGGGCAAGGGAGTTTCTATAGCAAACTGTATTTTAGAAAGCGTCTTTCCCCCTTTTCTCTCTTCAGTCCCAGGCAATCGTGGGCAGGGTTTTAGTTGTCTCCTGTGGTATTTAGATTTCCAGGGCATGATAAGACTTACAACTTCAAGGGACAGAGAAAGAATGCAAGTTTCTTCTAGGAGTTTTAGGGGTATGTTTCTTCATTATTGGAAATCTAGAGTAGTTACTATTTAAATTTTCCCTTTGTGTTAGGAGTCAAACTTCATGAGACTGTCAGTTGTCACTGTCAATCACCATAACATCCTCCTCTTTGCTCTTGGCTCTCTTCACTTTCCTAGAGATTTCTCCTTGGTATCCCAATCAGGCTTTGTCACAAGCTCTTGGATCTTAACCCAAGGCATCTTGTACCCTTTTAGTTTTGCAAAATTGACCACCAAGTTCCTCAACTTATTATCCTCCTCTCCCACCTTTTCTGCCAGCCCCAAAGCTAGCAAAGTAGTGGACAACTGCTTGTCCTTCTATAGCTCAGCTCTTCCAACTTTCTAACTCAACTTCAGCCTCTAGTTGGGCATCAGTGACCAGCCAAGCTGCCCACATGAGAGGCCAGCCCACTGTGGCAGCCACTCATTTCCCTTCTTTGCTGCAGTGTGCTATGTGTAGTTTCTCAAACACGTATATCAAACCTGCTAGCATTTTCAGGGTGTCCTGAGATTCACATGGTGGTCCACGAGCATCTAACATATGTGACCACCTCTCCTCACATAGAGATGGGTAGCCAACACAGGATTTCCCCCGTGAATGCCTCTTTCCCAAGGCCCATTACTTTGGTCTCCTAGCTGGCTCACCAACTGTTGGTTCCTAAACTGGGCCCATACACAGAAGGCAAGGAGAGACCTACGAAAACGGCGACCACTCTAAATTGGTAGGTGGCAGATTTAATAAGAAAGGAAACTTGCATACAAGGCTTATCTTATGTGGCTGCAAGAAGAGATCTCCACACCTGCCCACCAGAATCTTAAAAAGTTTATATAGAGGCCTTCACTGGGTTCAGTCACATATACCATCCAGATGGTCTCAATAACACCTTCCTCTCTCAAGGCCGCATCGTTAGAACAGCTTTTGCTATGGGAACCGTAGGCAGACCATACATTCAAAGGATGGGGGAGTACGTGAGGAGCTTCTAATTACCCAGGTTTAGCTCTAGGACCAACTGGCAGTCACATCCTCTCAATTACCTCCTCCAACAACATCATTTTAATTTGGAAAAACTGGGACATAGACTTTGTAACTTATTCAAGGTCACACCACAGTTAAGTGGCAAGAATGAGATTCTGACCAGGTCTAACCCCAAAACTTCCACTCTTAATCACTATTTCTAATACGAAAAATGTGTGCATGTTTTGCAGACCCTGAACCAATCATAGAATTTAAACATTGTTGGTCACCAGAAAAAAATAATTTCTTTATCAAAGATTTTCTCTTATTGAAATTATTTTAAAAGAAACAATAATATGGGAAATCAGAAAGTTGGGGGAGGAAAGGCTAGCTAGGAACTCCTTAGAATTCCCATGACATTAATAAATTAACTGTTTTCATTTTTTTCATATTCCTTCCAGTCTTTGTCCAATCTGTATATGTAATCATATGTATTTTCAAAGCCATTTTAAATGAATAGCTAGTATTGAAATGATAAACTCATCAAATGAGTTGTCTTCTTAAAAACAGACAAAAAGCATTTTAATTCTTCCCTCCACATTCTGGGTTTCATTTCCTCTTCTGGAACAATAACAATGACAGATTCTTGAAGAATTCTGATTCACACAGCAGATGTGAGGATTAGAGAACCTGCTGGCTAATTGGAGATAAGTTTCACTGGAAAAAGTCACATGAAAACAAACTATATGTGGTAAATTCCTACCCCTGAGCTTCTCAGGATATACCGAATTTATCCCACCAAAGAGTTCTGTTTTTGTAGAACTTCAGATGCCCTGAGTCTCTACATCAGCATTTTCCAAGCTGTGTTCTAGAGAACCCTAATGACAGATGCACACTTAGAGTTTCAAGGTAAATACATTTAGTGACTACTGTTTACATCCCCACTGAGAGATTTAAAATGTACATTAGCATATGAACATCCTGGGAAGTCATGCAGTAAGGAACGTGTTCACTTTTGTCCAGAAGTTGCAAACAAGCTACTTCCAGGAGCCAGGTGGGTAAAGATAGTGATCTGGTGGTGGCTGTGATGAAGTGGAAACTACACGTACCACCTGACAGTTGCTGCTTCTGGTCCACGTAGGCCTAATATTAGCATATCTTCATGAGATGTCTGAAATCTGGGTTTTGATGGAAATTTTACATCCAGTTTGAGTGGGGAAAAAAAACATGTCTCTTGGCTAGATTGGGCCCCTAGGCCACCAACTGGCAGCCTCTGGGTTAACCTAAGGTTTCTCAAGCTCATTTGACTACAGAACTCTTTGTTTCTAGAATACTCTTTGGGGAAATGCTACCACACTTCATTCTCCTGCCAACCCTTTAAGGTCACTCTCTACATCTAGTCTTCCTCCCGTGCTCCAGTCTTCCAACCTAAAGTATGTTCCAGTTACTATGATTGTGTAATAAATTACTCCAACACTTGTGGCTTAAAAAAAGCAATATTTATTTTGCTCAAAAGTTGTAGTTTGGGTAAGTCTCAGAGAGCATGATTCATCTTTATTCCACTACATATCGGTGTGGCTCAAAGCCTCGTGGAGATGGTGAGGGGTGGGAACCATCCAATGGCATTCTCAGGGCACCTGGCTCGTTCAGTCAGTGGACCATGTGACTTTTGATTTTGGAGTTGTGGGTTTGAGCCCCACATTGCATGTAGAGACTGCTTAAAAATAAAATCTTAAAAAAAACAAATAAACAAAGGCATTCTCACTCAAATGTCAGGCTTATGCCAATAGTCACCTGACACCTTAGCTGCAATGGCTTAGAACACCTACATGTGACCTTTCTTTGAGGCCTGGGCTTCCTTGCTAGATATCTAGCCATCTAGCTAGCTAGATTCCAGGAGTGAGCTGTCCTGACAGGGTTACAAGAGTGTGGGAGAGGTGCTGGTCCTTGTCTCACAGAGTCAAAGAATGAGTTTCATGGACAACAGAGTGAGCGAAACAATAGAGTTTATTGAGGAAAGTACAAAGCTCTCAAGAGTGAGAGGGGTCCCAACTGGGTAACTGCCAAGGATTTTTGTCTTTGACTTTTTATTGGGGCCTTATCAGAAAGTTGTGACACTTCACTTATGCACCTAACCCAGGCAGGTCTAGAATATGTTTATCCATTTTTTTTTCCAAACCCTGCCACAGCTTAAGCCTCCCACTTACAGCTGCAACCTTCCCAAAGAGTCCGTTATCTCCCTGACTAATGTGAACCCTTTTCCTTCCCAAGAGGAAAAGGGAGAAGCAGGCAGAACCTGCATCACCTTGTAGGATCTAGCCCCAAAAGTCACAGCACGTCATTTCTGCTGCATTCTATTTGTCAAAGCAAGTGTTCAAAGACAGGCAAGTGACTCCACCTCCTTAAAGGAGGGTGGCAAGGTTCCGAAGAGGATGGGGGACCGGAAATACCATTTTAGCCAATTTGGAAGATGCAATCTTCTGTAAAAGGAAAGAATGAGGGGCACCTGGGTGGCTCAGTCAGTTAAGCATCCAACTCTTAACTTCAGCTCAAGTCATGAACTCATGGTCCTGAGGTCGAGCCTGGCATCAGGCTCCATGCTGGATGTGGAGTCTGCCTGAGATTCTCTCTCCCTCTCCCTCTGCCCCTCCCCCACTCGCACATGCTTGCGCTCTCTAGCTATCTCTCTCTTTCTCTCTCTCAAAAAAAAAAAAAATTCTGGCTCTTTCATTTAACAAAAATAATGTGACTTCGAGCAAGTGATTTCATCTCTTTTTGCACCATTTGTTTACTGTATCCTGAATTACAGTTGCCTCTGCTTTTACTTAGACTGTAAGCATCTTGAGAGTAGCACTCACATCTAAGTTTTTTGTTTTATTCTTTAATGCTGCTGTAATGCAAAGTGCAGACACGTACTTGGGGTTTAGTACATATTTCTAATACCTTATTTTATTACAGCTAGTAGGGAGGTTCTCAGTAACTTTTCACCGCTTGTAAACATGGTCGAAGGAGACGAAATGCCCCCCCAGAACTGAATCACACTGCCTTTAGTTCATTATTGTTCTGTGTTGGTCTCAGCCTATCAATGACCGGTACTGTGGCTGGACCAGCGCCTGTGGTTCTTATTATGATTTCAAGATGCTCTCAGCAATAACCACCAGGAAATTTTGAAAGAGAAAATGTTTCTTATAAGTTCTGAAAATTACATGGCCCACCTGGAGCCACACAGTGAGGTCATGGGTAGAGAGAAAGAGAGCAGGCCCGGGGTTCCGCTTTCATTGGGGTTGAGGGCAGGGGACCTAGAGTTTTGAGGGCTCATTCTTCATTGGTTTTAAACCATTCACTCATTTAAAACAGAAGTGCAGGAATTTAGAGCCTGGGAGGAGGAAAAAACAACCAGCCCAAATGGTCAGTTATTGAAATCAACCAAGCTGTCTAAAACAAAGTAGCCTTGGGAGTAGGGGTGGGGGAGGGGGCGATGCATGACCTGGCTCCTGATCTAACGGCAAGGTGTCTTTTATCAAGATAGCCATTTTGAAGTGGATGCCTCATCAATCAAAACTTAAGTCAGGCATTTGCCTTACAAAAAGAAAGCCAACTGTCAGGGCTTGCACTGCAACTATCCATCCACATGCCACTTCCTTTATCACAGGACTTGTGACCGTATGGATGTGAGGCAAGGCTCAAACCCCAGGGCCCTCCCATCTTCTTTTTTAACTGAGCCAGCCAGGCTTCCATGCTCCCATCTCCTTATGCCTATCCCAAAGTAGCCCTGTTGTCCTCTATCACCAGCTGCCCAAAGAGCCACCAGGAAGCCTGCTGAGAAATCGGCCCCACAAAACCTTATGCCCAAAGCAGCAGCAAACCCCAGGTTTGGTCTGCAAACCTCCAGGCCCAGTGCACCTATAAGAGTAGTTCTTTGCTGCGAATACAGATACCAAATGGAGCCACAAACTGATATAATCTTGTCAAACTTTGGCTCCACAAAGGCATTCATTTGCTAATGAATATGCTAAAATCTCTTTCAAAAATGACCATACCCATTTGAAGGACAAGTTTTCCTCATTGTGCATTAATACTCCATTCCTCTTTGCAGCTTGCCCTGGGAGGAAGACTAGAAAGAACAGGAAAATATCTTAGATTCTGACATCCTGCTCAAGCTTGTATTAAATTATTTCTAACCTCCTGTGCCCTTTCCTCTCCTTCCCATCATTTCCAATTTTTCCTCCCCACATTTCTGCAGCCAGCCTGCTACCACATTGTTTGGTGAAAGCCTCAGGCTATTTGCCATGTGCCTGCCAACTTCTGCAGTGATGGCCGATTTCATTAAACAAGGAAGCATGTCTAACCCAGAGGCAACCAGAAAATCTATGTTGAGTGCTAGTACCAATATTTTTGTTTTTCAACATTTCTGAACCACACAGTTAACAAGTTATGCTATTGCACCCTCGCTATCCTGAGAAATAATTTTTTTCATTTATGAATATAAAATTACAGTAACTACTGATTCCTTTGTTCTTAATGTTACTAGTTTTAAGCACTTCACATACATTGTTTCACTTAATCTGCACAACCACTTCAGGAGACTTTCTACATTTTACAAACGAGACACTGAGTTAAAGAGGTGAGCTGAATTGCCAAAGGTCTCTTGACAAGGGACATAGCCAGTTTTGCGACCTGTTTTACTTGATGCCAAAGCCCATGGATTTTCTTCCCTATACCATTTAGGTTGAGAAAGGGGCATGCGTGACCCTTTTCTTATCTCATAGAGATTTTATTAATTTTGAGCCTTCCTGTTTGACTCAATTTATCAGTTCATTGATAATGTTGCGATCAGACACACTCAGGGTCCTAAGAGACCATAGAATTCATTAGGTCAAGCTAATCTGTGAATCGTCTTTACAGCACTTCTCACATTGGTCATTGCACTTCTGTTTAAAGACTTCTAATGTTGGGGAACCCAGTCTTCTGAGGAGGAAGCAGCCCATCATTTTCGGGCATTTGATTAAAATCTGCCCCCCAAGAACTGCCATTCATTCACCCTAGTCCTTCTGTCTGCAAGACAAGGCTAAACCTGCTTACTCAGCTCCATCACCCTGTGAGCGTTGCTTTACCAGTGAATTGTTTCATAAACCAGGTTACTCCTGCCTGCCTATTCACTCTTGCCTGAATAGATGCCAGTTTGCCAATGCCCCTCACTACATGGCCCCCCCAAGACTACAGCCAGAGCTCAAACTAATTCTGACCAATCAAAATTCTATCCCATCCTCCATCAGGATGCTGACCATCTATTCTTGCAGCCCCAGGTTGAGTATGTTCTTTGGGCAGCCACATGGAATCTTGGACTATTAACTTTTAGTCAATAAGATATGTGAGTACAGATGCTTTGGCCACATTTTGCTAACCTGGGCTACTAGATCCCAGGGCAGTAAGGTCTCTAACTGATCCGCACATAATTTCACGTTAACAAAAACTGTTTGTGGCAAATATTTTACCCAAGCTTACGCAGTGATTTTCATTTCTTGCCATGCCTCTTTTCTTCTGCATATAGATAATGGATTGCTTAAGTTTTGATCCAGTGACACTTAATCAATAGATGTCTAAAGGAAGAAAAAGAA
The DNA here is from genome assembly GCF_018350155.1 of Leopardus geoffroyi. NCBI lineage: Eukaryota > Metazoa > Chordata > Mammalia > Carnivora > Felidae > Leopardus > Leopardus geoffroyi. The sequence continues at coordinate 87,353,444 of NC_059333.1, forward strand.
AGTCAGACTCCTCACAGACACAATGGGCATTCAATCTTACATCAAACAGTTCTTTCACAGCACAACCCCAGGATCCTTCTAATCAATAATTATGTTTGACTACAAAATTGAAAGTATCTCTGCTTTAACTCAAGGATGACCAAAATAGGGTGGTGAATGGGAACTGGCAATATGCTGTTCTTCCTTAAAAGTCCCTGGTTCTAAATTAAATTGCTTATTTTTTTTACTCTTTATATTTTAATTTCATTAATATTTAATTTTGTCATGGTTCTTATAGAAATTTTTATGTTCTAGTTTTACAGTCAAAAAGTAAAGGGAAAATGTCAGCTTTATTCTTGGGAAAATGCTTTAAAGTATAATTTTTAGAGATCAGTGAACAGACTAGAAGCCTGCTTCCCATCCCCCTTATTCTGATCTTTTGAGTCAATCTGCATAAACAAACCTGAGTGTCTAATCAATTCAGACTTCTTACCTTACAGAGGACAAAAAAAAAAAAAAAAAAAAAAAAGTGCAGGTGACTTTAAATGACTTGTTCAAGTTTACAGGGTTAGTAGAAGCACACAACTCTCTTCTTTCCAACCACTGATACAGAATATTAATTCGAAGGAATTCGAAGAAGCAAGAGATGCCTCTAGTGTAGGGTCTTTTGGAGAAAGACCATGGAGGAATTGAAATTGAAAAGAAGTATTTTTTAACCAAATCTTACTTTTTCACAAAAAAAAACGTGCTAGCAGGGCACCGGGGTGGCTCAGTTGGTTAAGTATCTGACTCCTGATTTCGTTTCAGGTCATGATCTCACAGGTGCGTGAGTCTGAGCTCCACATCAGGCTCTACGCTCGGTGCAGAGTCTGCTTGGGATTCTCTGTCTCCCTCTCTTTCTGACCCTCCTCTGCTTGCTTGCTCTCTCTCTTTCTCTCTCTCAAAGATAAATATATAAACTTTATATTAAAAAAATAGGGGTGCCTGTGTGGCTCAGTCAGTTAAGCGTTTCACTTCAGCTCAGGTCATGGTCTCTGACAACTCAGAGCCTGGAACCTGCTTCAGATTCTGTTTCCATCTCTCTCTGCCCTTCTCCCGTTCATGCTCTGTTTCTGCCTCTCTCTCAAAAATAAATAAACATCAAAAAAATGTTTTTTTAAATAAAATAAATAAAAATAAATAACATGCTATCAATAGAAAATTTTGGAAATGCTGTAAGATACAAGGAATGGTAATGGGACAAATTACTCACAACCATGAAAGTAGTACTATGGGTGCATTTCTCCACAGTCTTTTTTCCCCAACACAGTATTTGTTGTTGTTTTCTATCATTATGATCATACTACTTATAAAGGCCCAAGGCCTGCTCCATGCTGTAATAACTCTTCATAAATACCATTTTAATTGCTACATAACAGTTTTTTTCCATAATCTCTAAACTTTGCTCCTATTTTTTGTATAATTAGGTAGAAGGGAAAGATTTACATAGAGTAAAGTTATCTAGAAGAGGGTACGTATTTACAGCAAATTAAAACACCAGGATACTCATAGAGGTATATTTGGGCTTTGAGGTTATAGGTGAGATCTTTGTTTTATTCTTTATATTTTTCTCAGTGATACAAAAACACTAATAAACACACCTACACTTATTTAACATTTACCATGTACTTCATGCCACAGATATATTTTCTCATTTAATCCCCATAACAACTAACCGAGATCACTGTTATATGTTCACTTTAAAAATAGCGAAGGGGCGCCTGGGTGGCTCAGTCGGTTGAGCGTCCGACTTCAGCTCAGGTCACAATCTCGCGGTCCATGAGTTCGAGCCCCGCGTCGGGCTCTGGGCTGATGGCTCAGAGCCTGGAGCCTGCTTCTGATTCTGTGTCTCCCTCTCTCTCTGCCCCTCCCCCGTTCATGCTCTGTCTCTCTCTGTCTCAAAAATAAATAAACGTAATAAATAAATAAATAAATAATAAATAATAAATAATAAATAAAATAATAAAAATAAAAATAGGGAAAATGAGACCTAGCGGAGTTAAGGGTCTTGCAGAAGGTTAGTGATGGAGCCACATTTTTTCCCAGTTCCACCTGAGCAGAGGGCTACCCTTCTCAACCACGATACCACATATCCCAAGCTTTTCATGAATATCAACCACTGTTATAATCATTTTTAAAACTGAAAGTAGATTGCAAATAGCTCACTTCTGATGTAGGCAGATAGCTTATTACCTGTAGAATATAAAAAACAATCTACCAAAATCCCAGAACAGCTAAGAAAATCATCAATACATAAAATCCCTTCAGTCCTATCTACAATGGTTAAAATTCAAATATGTTTCGGGTTTCTCTAAAATTGATTAGAAATAGAAAAAAAGAAGCAGTGTTAATTGCAGTTACATGAATGAAATCTGGATTCTGAGACTGGATGAAAATTGTGCTAAAAGTAGTCATCTGTAATTAAATGAAACTGTGCTGTGCACTTTAATTAGTCAGCATAATTTGTTCTAAGTGGTAAGTCCTGGAGTATCTCCTTAAATAAGAGCCTGACAGCCTCACCTTAACTGAGGTTCTGTTTCCTATAGCAGTCTTATTTATGCATCGACAACTCTAATTTGAAACTACGGGAAAGGTGATGCATCCTTTTGTAAACCAGCTGTACATGTTACAAAATCTTCTTCATTATTTCATTCAGAAGACTTGGGAAAATCAGTAAACATTATAAAATTCACTTGATAGATTTATCTTTGTTTCTATGCAGAGAAGCTGAACTACATTTTTGAAAAGGTATTCAAGAAAATGAGTCTCCAAATTTTTTTAAGTCTATTTATTTATTTTGAGAGAAAGAAAGCATGAGTAGGGGAGGGACAGAAAGAGGGAGAGGGAGGACCCCAAGTAGGTTCCACGCTGTCACCTGAGAGCCCACTGCAGGGCTCAATCCCCCAAACTGCAAGATCATGACCTGACCCGAAATCAAGAGTCAGATGCTTAACTGACTGAGCTACCCAGACCCCCAGGTCTCCGAAATTTTTTTCAAATTTCTCAGGACTTAGATATTCAGGTTTGTGGTATTTACAAAGGTCAGATAGTTGTTCTTCTTCATTGTTGTTTTGAACCTTTAAAAAATTATAGCAGCAATGCATACTTAGAAAATTCAGAAAGTGCAGAAAAATTAAAGCAGGAAAAACATCACCCATCATCCCTTCATTCAAAGACAGATTACTCTTAACATGGCAGTTATGTCCTTTTAGTTTATTATCAAGCCATTGCTTTTGTATATTGGAGATCAATCTGCACAATTTGGAATTCTACTAAAAAGACTTGTTAAAAAATAAATTTTGGATTTTATCCCTAACCTTAACCTGGATAAGTGGTGGCCATTCCATGTGCTTCTAGCATCTCAGACACAGATTGTCAAGGTGCCTGCTGCCCTGAGCCTTCGTCAAGGGGAGGCCTCTGCTGAAGGGACAGGACCCATTCCTGTGGTAGGAAGGCATAGTGTAGACATAATAAAGGAGAATGACAAGACCGACTACTTACTTAGAAGCCTTGGATTAAACAGATTGGGTTGGCCCTTAATCCCCGAACATTTACTTCCGGAAGAAATAAGCTTAGAATTATCATTCGGAGCAACTCTGAAGAGTTCCCACCAGAGAACAACCACTATCAGGCATGAGGGTAGAGAAGATGGTAAGATAGAAGGACTGAAAGGTGAACGGCAACCCTGAAGGTGTCAGCAAGTCACAGGACTTAGAATCATAGAAATTGAGATTTGCAGGTAGAGCGTGCATTTCAGTCCCACACTCAGATGTTCAAGGGAAAATCCCTTGTTTTCTTTAAAGAAAATTAAGTGGTGTCTAAGCATCGCTCTTACCAACTGGAAAGTAACATAGTCTCAGGCACCAAATATGGAAGGATTATGGGGTGTCAGAAATCAAGGGCAGAGTCTTCATCCTCCATCTGTTCATGCTGATGGCTAACAGCCGACAAGCCCCAAGTGGTTCCTTGAAATCCAGTTTCTCTCAATGTCCCTGCCATGTGGGAATCAGAGTTCAAGTCAGCCCCCCAGCCATACCCTCTGGCACCCTCTTGGAGGTCAGGCCAGTTTTCAGGGAAAAACCTAAAAGCTAAGCACCAGTCTCCCATTCATCTCAGAACCCACCACCCTCCTTCTATTTTCCCACCCCTGAAAATTTCCCCTTCCTCTCTTAGGTTCTCTAAAATATTTGCCCCTTTCCCCTCACGCCAGGACACCCAAAGTACTCTCTCCAGGCTTAACAAAATAGAAGCTAACCAGGGACAGATCTTGCAGAAAATTTCTGCTTCAGTCCTCCCCTGAAGTAAAGGAGAGCCAACGTCCTGGTTTCCCTTTTGGAAGACATGAAGGAAATTATAAAGAGAAAAACACAAAGTAATATTTTCCAAAAAATCATCCTGCCATTGGTAAGACCTTAACTAAAAGGACTCCATTAAGTTCACACCAAAAGACCGTCTCCTTAATGTTTTAGCCCTACGAGGCCATGCTTGCCATAAGGTGATGAGCATGGGCTTAGAAGCCAGACCGAGGTTCTGATCCTGTGCAATCCTAGCTTTAGGACCATAATCCTCTAGACTCGGTTTTCTTCCAGCACAGTGCTTGGCACAGAGTAGGGTTAACTAATGTTATTTTCCCTTGTTCATGGCCAGCTGCCTCCCCAAGTCACTGCCCCCCAGTCCCAAAGCCACTGCTCTAATTCCTCATATCCTGAGAGCGACTCTAAGAAAGACCATCCTTCCTAAAATATGTGGCTGGTACCCACACTTGAAACTGCTCAAGTAATGGATTTTTAGTTGAATTTGGTATATATGATATCGGTCCTTCAGATGGTAACTATTTTCCTGCTGGAGAAAGTCACAACTAATCCAGTTCAACACTTTGACCACTAAGTACCCTCCAGAAGCTCTTCAACCATGAGTATCATTGGATGTGACCAGTTTGAACATTTTATTCCTCCTAAGAACTCCTTTTGATCTATGAGTAAAACGGTCTTCCTAGAAATAACCCAAGTGACATAGCATGTTCTTAAATCCATCTGTCTTCATTTTTACTATCTCCTAGTCAGATACAGAGTTTTGGGATAAGATGCAAGCAGAATGGGAAGAAATGGCCCGGAGGAACTGGATATCCGAGAACCAAGAAGCCCAGAACCAAGTTACAATCTCAGCTAGTGAGAAGGTGACCAATTCTGTTCTTATATATGCTGACCAGTTTTCTCAACCACTTTGCATCATATTTTTATAAATTAGTTAATAACTATTTTGTGAAAATGTTAAGAATTAAACAGACAATTTAATGTCAATCTGACCTAGAAGAAATTCTGGTAGATGGAAACAATATAATCATCCAATGTGTGAAGACAGCAAAGCTGGAATGGAATATCCTTATTTTTATCAATGTTAATACAGTTTGGCAGTCAACAAGAGCTTGGATCCTGAATGCTGGCAAGTTACTGAACTGACTGACATTGAGGGTGGGTTGGAACAAGAACTGGCTGATCCCACAATGTTTTTTGTCAGTCATTCATGTGAGCCATGTGGATGAGCTAACAGAAATGACAGGGGAGTGAAGTGGGGGCTTAGGGCTATATTTCACAGGGTCCTCACACAGCTCATGAAAGAACTACATGGAAAATATACCCTTCACACAGCCAGGTCCAGTCCCAAGGGGATTCCTCAAAGATATTCCCCTGATAGGAGCCCCAGCAAATGTGAGAGTTCAGTGAACAACCAGCCAAATTACCCATGATGTCCCAGTTGCCCTTGGATTTATGCTTTTAAAAACATTTTCAAAAATAAATTGAAATGATTCAAAAGATAGAAAAAAATAGGGAATTTTCTAACTCAAGGGATACACACACACACACACACACACATATATACATATATATGTTTGTATTATGGACTTTTTATGGTAGAGGAAGTCTCAATAGTATTCAGTTTTGGATAACTTCCATTTGTTCAACCCAACAAATATTTATTAAATGCCTACCTTGTAGTAGATATGATGATGAATAGTCTCCAATCTTAGGGGATTTTCAACCTACATAGTCATTCATTAAAACGTCTTCCTTACCACACCATTCTCTGTCCCTCGGTAGGCCAGGCATTCTCATAAAATCCGAAGAACTATCTTGTTAAAAATAACTCTTTTCCACAATGAAATCAAAACTAAGCAAGAAGAGAAGACATTGATACAGATTGTCAGACTCTAGGTTATAATTCGTGCACCTGAGGCATGGCTGGGCCCTGAGATTCTTGTCCCCGGGACCCCATATCTGTCATACCACTACATAAACTGGTCATACCCTGTGGCTTTGATAAGGGGGGTTGTCTTTCTCAATGCCAGTGGAGAATGAAGGTCTCCATTTAATGTATTTTAAAACCTTAGTAGCATCACCAACAGACTAGCTTATTTGTATCTATCAAATTAGAAGGACATTATGATAACCTATGCTGGTAAAGTTGCAACAAATCATTTCTCTCAGATAATTCCAATAAGAGTTTAACTTGAGACAAACTTTCCCAAAAACAGTTATACACATCAAGGGCTCCAAAATAGTTCATAACCTTAAGTCTAATGAAGCCCTCTAGAAGTCCATCCTAACGTAATAATCATATGCAGACAAAGATTTGAGCATGAGATCTTCACTTTAATCTTATTTATGATAATAAAAAAATTGAAAGTAGCCTGAATGTCCATCAGTAGAAACTTAATTAAATAAGTTTAGGCACAAGATCGATAATTTTAAAAACCAAATGGAGCACAAGCTACAAAACTGCATATATATATAAGCTTATTTATTTAATTTATATATTCATAAAAATATGAGATTATTTATAAATTCTGTATTTTTTACATTTTTGAAATAAAAAATCTATAGCTTTAAAATATGCATTTTCAATGGGGCAGTATGGCCCACCATGGGGCAAAAACTGGTTCAAAGAGCAGGAAGGTTAAAAAAAAAATCTCAGATATTGGAATGGTTTGTAGACCTCCAAAGGGCCAAAGCATATACACAGATGTACAGTATGTGGCATTAACATTTGAGGGGAACGGATGGTAGCACTTAGCGAAAATATGTCCAAAACTCTGTATTTTTTAAATCTTGGGGAGAAATGATTGAAACAAAAAGAACAAAAGAGCAACAGAGAAAACAAACTCCAGAATATCAGCAGTGATATTTAGGTTGTGGCATTATGGGTAACTTTGCTTCTTTTTATATTATTCAATAACAAAATAATGTCATCTAAACTGTATACAGTGAGAATGTACTACATTCATAGGAAGGAAAGAAAACCAGTAATTTAAATTTAATTTTAATTAAAATAAATACATAAATTCAAATTCAAAAAGAGCTTACTGAACGTGAGAATGAAGAGATAAATCAATGGATCTTGTATTGGCCCTTCTCTGCGTTGTAGGGATATTACTTTCACACCGAAAATCCCTTCAAGGACTGGCCGGGAGCATTTGAAGAGGGCTTAAAAAGACTGAAGGAGGGGGACCTGCCCGTCACCATCCTGTTCATGGAGGCGGCAATTCTTCAGGACCCTGGAGATGCAGAGGTATCCTATCCCCTTCATCCTGCCAGGCTCACAAAGTGACTACATGTAAATGAGGGACACAGGATGCCACAGAGTTCTACTGGGCTGCATTTTCTTCAGTTAAAGGTTCCCAAAGGAGTTAACCTGGTTTATTGTGCCGTGTGTTTGAAAGTTACAAATAGGTATACCTTTCTCTAACCAAATCTGCAGTATCTACAGTGCCCAAAATAAAAGGATGGGGACAAGAAATGAAAAACCAAGATTGCGAACCTAGAGGCTCAGCAATAGTTTTCAGGGGCCAGTGTATAGTTCCATCTAGGATTAGAGCCATACCCTATCTCACCCTTGATTTACTCACTCAATGTTTATTGAGCACATACTATGTCCCAAGAATTGTGCCAGACATGGGCTTCAAATATTGAGGAGCTGGAAAAAATGGAACCATTGAAAAGACACACTTGTGTTCTATCTGGAGAGACAAGTAAATAAATCAATGCAGTGTAAGAAATGCAGTGTTAGAGTATGTACAGGATGGTAGGGGAGCAGAGAGCAAGGGTCCTAAGCCAGCCTTCTCCCACAATGAAATCCAAAACTGAGCTTTGAAGGAGGGAGATTAATTAAAGACAGCAGGGGAGTAGAGATGTTAAGAGGCAGTGGTCTGTGAGTGGGCAGTGAGGCATGAAACACTGTGCCAGGTGGGGAGGGGAGAGGAGACAATGGCAGGAGAGGAGGTAGGAAGAGGTGGGTAAGAGTCTGAACTTCATGAAAGCAGGGGACTCTACTCAGCAGAGGGATGTAATCAGATTTGCATGTTTGAATTGAAAAACCCCTTTCGCTGAGGTGTAGAAGGTGATGGAGACCGAGGCCAGGAGACCACCCAGGGAGGCTTCCATCATCCTATTTTGGTCCACCATGTTTCCAAACCTGCGAAGGCCTATAATTAGATAGCAGCAGGTGTAAAGTTTTAGTTCATGAGTAATTTTCAGGAATTGTCTTATAAAGAATCTTCCTTATAAGAAATTCACAGAAATTTTAGGGAGGGGTATACACGGCTCTGAGATGGCAGTATACAATAGTGGTTAAGCTTCTAGGCTCTGCTGGCCTAACTGTGTGGGTTCGAATCCCTGCTCTACCACTCATGAGCCATGAGCCATGTGATCTGGGACAAGTCATGTAAACCATCTCAGCTTCCATTTCCTCATATGTAAAATGGAAATCACATTACAATAACTATCTCACTGGGTGTTGTGAGGATTAAATTAGGTCATACAAATAAAGTGCTTAGTTCAGTGCCTGACACATCAGTAATGAGCCTTCATTGTTACTATTGACTGTACTTAAAGTCTGTATAGGAAGGACGAGTAAACTGATCACTAGGTTAAAGCCCTGGTATCTTGTTAGTCAAAACGTTGACAGTGAAATGAGATTGAACTGAGAGTTGGAATTGTGAACCAAAATATTGGAACCCTGGAAGGTTAAAAAAGATGTATATACATTATTATCTCAGATTCATAAATGAGAACATTAGGGCACTGATTAACAAATGGATCCCAACCAAGGACCCAGGGCTTCTGAATCTTGGAGACCCCTAAATTAAGATAGTGGGCAATTAGTGAACAGTGAAAGTGACACCCTGCTCAAAGGCTAACAAGAAACCCCCAGAGAAGAACTGTTTCATCAATCTTAAGAAGCATTCTAAGATGTATGGAAGGTGAGCTCAAAATAGGGACTGCTCTGTGTACGTCTGAAAGATTAAAGAGAAGTGCCAATATTGAGGGGGGGTGGGAATAATCAGTATTTTTTATGAGTTGATATGGCATGAGTAATAGTAACCCATGATGGGAAAAGCCAATATAATTCTTACAGCATTTCAGGATGAGTGTAGGTATTTTCATGAATAGTTTTGCTTTAAAATGTCTGTAGGTGGGAGAACTATGCACTCCCCAAACCCTTTTAAATTCCTAAGACTCTAATACACCCCCATCCCCAGTAAATTTGAGGACAGTGCCAGCAATGAGAGGTTGGTTCATGTAGATTGCTCTTGTAATGGTGCGAGAATTATTGTTCTTATGAGTATATAGGGAGAAATTTCTTATATTAAAAACTTTCATTGTCGATATGAAATATGTGACCTGCTTAAAGACATTTGTCCCATTGTTGACAATAACACAGGGTGGGAGCAACCTTATAGCAGTAGGGAATTGGTTGAGTAAATAATGGAATATCCACTCAACAAAATTTAAATTGAAAATTCTAAGTATCATGATTTTGTAAAACCATTAAAAGCGTTTATGATGCATGATAAAGTATAAGTGTAGGCTATAAAATTATGTCTATATTATATTGCATTTTATATGTGCCTTATGCATTTTAACAGTGATATTAGAGCAGTGAACACATTGGAGTGGAAGATTTTGTTTTCTTTTCCCTAGTTCCTAAATTTCCTTTACCTCTTATAATAACAGTCAGACTTGCATTTTTACAAGCTGATTTCATTTTGTACATCTTGAGATTCCTTACTATAAACTTTAAACTCTTCAGCTACATTTCTGGGTTATTTTTGCACCCCTTTTCCTGACAAATGCATAATTTTATATGTTTATCTTTTGGTTTTAAGACACCTAATATCATGAAATCTCAGATATTCAAATGTTTCCATGGGTCACAGGAGAATAAATCCTGAGAATTCGTAAGTAGTAAGAGGATCTTGACCCAGATGTCAGAAGAGCCTTTGGATAAAGAAATGCATGTGACATTTTTCCCTTTTACAAGACTCTCGCATCTCAGACAGGTTGCTCTGCACTGAGGAATCCAAAGCACAGGAGTGAATCTGCTTCCTCTTCCAATGTTGACCTTGGTTGTTTTTTGCAGGCATGGCAGTTCCTCGGGATAACCCAGGCAGAGAATGAAAATGAACAAGCAGCTATTGTCGCCCTCCAGAGGTACATGAAACTAAGTGCAAACTCATGGGCCTAGTGGACCCTGGCTAATGGACTTCTGTTGTTTCAGACTTGTATTTTAACCCTTAGGTACATTATGAAGAATTTGGCCAGGATAAGTGCTGAGATGCCTCGTATTACACTTAGCTGTGGGAAACAAGAATTCATGAAGAAATGATGTTCCTAAATCACAGTGTTTTGTCACCTGCAAATCAGTTGACCATCACTGGCATGAAAGTATCCATGTCAAAAGCAGTCATAAAATAGACTTAATATATAGTTCCTCTTAACTTTGTAACCTTCTGCAGCATTTGAAGGTTTTCCTCAGGAGAAAATATACTCAAAATAATCTCAGTGTAATTTTAGCTCCTTGTGTCTACAGAGAATCTCCCAAGATAGTTTCAATGACCTATCAATACCAAAGTATCACTACCGAGCCCCTGAGTAAAGGTCTAGGCTACTTTGGCTGGACGTAGCATCACATTTTACTTTATTAGAGCCCCTATTTAAACCCTGAAAAAATAGCCCTACCAAATAGACTTCCCCTTTCCCTACTTAATATATAACCACCCCGCCTATATAATCTGTCGCTGAAGCACTGATGTAGGTACCAGGGGTTGCTACTCAAAGTGTTCTCCAGGGACTACCAGCTTCATTATCACCTTGGAGTTTGTCAGACCTGCTCAGGCTTGGGCCCACCCCAGGCCCACTATATTACATAATCTGCCTTTTGCCAGCTCCCCAGATGATTCTCATGTACATCAAAGCTTGAAAAGCCCCCACTAGAGGCCAGTGGAATAGCGTGAGGGGAGCAACTGTAGCCTGTGCCTCCTGCAAACCCACCTCAGTTGTCTAGAAACACAGGATTCTCCCTCTCCTTTATAAAACACTGTACAGCCTTTCATCTTTGGATATCCAAATTTAGCTCAAATCAGTTTGCTTTGTGGGTAAGATACATTTACTATATTAATAGTAGAGCAGCGCTAAAACAGTGATATCCCTGCCTCATGAAATAAAGTCCTAAGAAATTTTGTGCAAGGATTAGCCACCTTTTCTATAGTTTTTAAAACCATTTAGGGGAACCTGGGTGGCTCAGTCAGTTAAGTGTCTGACTCTGGATTTCGGTTCAGGTCATGATCTCACAGTTGTGAGATTGAGCCCCATGTCCGGCTCTGTGCTGAGTATGTGAAGCCTGCTTGAGTTTCTCTCTGTCCCTCCCCTGCTCGCATGCTCTTTGTCTCTCAAAATAAATAAATAAACATTTTAAAAAACATTTGTTAAATTACCAGATCTAGCACTCAGCAAGATGAGTTTTAACTTTCTTACAAATATACTTAGGTCCCAATTTTGACATAGATAAATATGGTATTTTCCAGGGGCTTAATGTAAACTTCGCAATGCTCTTGCACCATTTAATTAGTAAAGGCTTCAAATTTCCTAAAGAACTGTTAGAGTCAGTCTCAGAAAAAAATCTGAAATAGGCTTTTTATTTATTTACTTATTTATTTATGCCTTGATGCAGGTGCTTAGAATTACAGCCCAACAACTTGAAAGCTTTGATGGCTCTGGCTGTAAGTTACACTAACACTGGCCATCAGCAGGATGCCTGCGAAGCTCTAAAGAACTGGATTAAGCAAAATCCAAAGTACAAATACCTTGTGAAGAGCAAGAAAGGATCTCCAGGCCTTACCCGGAGGATGTCCAAGTCTCCAGTTGATAGGTATGCTTCTAACTAAACGACCGTGGGCAGTAAACACCCATATACACAATTAGTCACCTTAAGGGTAATTAACGAGCCTCACCACCAGCCATTCCAGAACGATTGTAGGACAACATCCTGCTAGAAGTGCATCTCTGATTAAAAAGATTGATGCTGAGACCAGAACCAACAATTGGACACGTGATCAACGTTGTAGTCACTCATAGGCGTTTATCTGAGTACCATAATTCGAAGCAAAGTGCTGTGGACATATAATTAACCTAAAATAAGTTACAAAATGCACCACATTTCATAAAGACTGAGAATTGGATGTGAGTAAAAACGGAAGTCATTTCTTCTAGGGGTTTTGTTTCTATCAGCAATAAATCATGATGTTAAATTCTTTCTCATAGAGCCTTGGGGTTTTCCACATTGGCTCTCACAGGGTCAGTGAAACTCTCCTTGGGAAGACTTGACTTAGTACAGTCTTGTTTCTGTGTATGACAAAATATTTCATGAAAATCAGCAGGTATTTTTTAATGTGCAGTATTAGTCCTCTCATTAAGTGAATATATTTTAAGCAAGATTTTTCCAGTTTGTAATGTTCTCTTAGAACAGTGGACATAATAGTAAATAATATATGTTCAGACTATTTGGATTATAAATCTCATTTTTTCCCTTGCAGCTCTGTTTTGGAAGGAGTTAAGGAATTATATCTGGAAGCTGCCCATCAAAATGGAGATATGATTGACCCAGACCTACAGACAGGTCTGGGGGTACTGTTCCACCTGAGCGGAGAATTTAACAGAGCAATAGATGCATTTAACGCTGCCTTAACTGTTCGGCCAGAGGTAAGTGCCCAACAAGAAACCATAAGGTTCTCTGTTAAAAAAATAAGTTGCCTCAGGCTACACTTTGCACATTTCTGCTACACCTTATTTGCCTGCATCCAATGGTTTAAAAAGATGAGTACTAATGATATGCTTCTGTGGCTGTTAATACTTGAGTACCTAAAATAGAAACACGAACTACCTGACAGCATCAAATGATAGCTGCTCTTTGATGAATGAAAGTCATTTCACAAAGCTGTCCGTAAAATCATTTGAGTAATTTACCACTGTCATGGTCCCCATCCATGAGCACTGGATAAATTTTTCGCCACCATCCTTCTTCTGCAAGAAATATGGGAATACTCTGTCACCGTGACTCGTACTGGTTGTTAGTTCTAATTTTGTCATCAGGACTATTCATTATGGAACCGTCTCGGGGCAACCTTGGCGAACGGAGACCGCAGTGAGGAAGCTGTGGAGGCCTACACACGAGCACTGGAGATTCAGCCAGGCTTCATCCGATCCAGATACAATCTGGGAATAAGCTGCATCAATCTGGGCGCCTACAGGTGAAGTATGGTCACAGGCTGAGAACCATGAGCCACATGCAGGGCTGAGGTGGAATAACCTACCTGAAAGATTGTTTCCCAGTGAAAATACCTCCTTTTGTAGGAGTAACCCTCCTCCTCTTGTCAAGGGAAAATTTGAACCCTCGGATCCTGGGGCCTGTTGCTGCAGGAACAGTGTGCTTCAGTGTTTCTCAGCCTGTGGCGAACAGCGATCATGGAGGCAGCTTGTGAAATGTAGATTCCCAGGCCTCTCCCCAGAGATTTCCATTCAGTCAGCCTAGGTTGGGACAAGTTAGTAACACTTCCAAGGGCAAGTGTTTGAGAAACTTGAACATTCCAACCCTTCATTTCCCAAATAAGCAAAAAAGAGAACCTTGGGGGATAGGGACAGGGAAACCAACAAAATGAGTTAAGAAGGTCCAGGGTCAGTTTTTGGCAAAGCACAACCAAAATTCCAGGTTTTCTAAAACTACTTTGCCAGTAAAGTTGGCTAAAAAATTATTTTAAGAAAAAATTTTAAATGGTGGGTTTATGGTTTAAAATGTCTTTCTTGTTCTGCCATGATTCCTCATCATCAGGTCTATATCATATATACTATTTTTTACTCATCTACAGGGCCCATAAATGACCTTTATTTCTTTTAGGTAATGAAAGTATAGGTAATTTTTCCTTCTTTAGCTTTCTACTTTTTCGACTTTCTAAATAAATAGGTATAATTTTTGTAATTGGAAAAAAAGAGAATTAAGTGTTAGTTTTAAATCCCACAAAAAAATGTAACCCTTTCTCATTCTCAGAAAAAGCCTGGCTTTTAGAATCAGACAAGCTCGGATTCAAATCACAGCTCTGCCATTTACTGGTTTTGTGATTCTGGGCACATAACTGTGAGCCTCAATTTCTTCACCTGCTTAAAAACAAGTGGTGATAATATTTATCCCGCAAGATTATTATGCAGGTTAAACGTAATTGCCTAGCACAGAACAGTAGTCAGCATTTATTATGATGATTCTGATCATTGCCATCATCATCAGTATCCTTATCATTATCTATTCAGATAAGTCATCAGAGAGCTACATAACTGGCTTGCAATCCCTTTGACATCTGAAAAATTGCTGTTTCTGAACTGCTTTGGGGATTGTGCCATTGGCAAATATTGACGTTTCAGAAATTGGTTGCTACATTTATACTAGAAGAATCTTAGAACATTAGTCACTGGATTACACCCGTCCTCCAAGAGGACCTTGTTCAGGTTAAAACCAGGAATAGCTGAGTGACTCTGCAACTGGTTTGCTTTATTTCATGGGCACTGTGAAGTATGCGACTGCAGAGGCCCTCCTTACATCAGCTCTGCAAAGGGTCATGGGAGAACCTTTGCTGCCCCCTCGCACATCAGCTGTCGAAGGCCTGGCAATGTCCATTTTGTATACGAAGTTCATTCTGGTCTCATCTGATTTTCCTCACCCGATTTTATCTTTACCCCTTTTAGTCACTTAACTTTCTAACTATGTCATATAGATGTATTTAATAAGATACCTTAGGTCCTTTGTTGGAACAAGGAGAGATGTAAATAAATATGTATGTACATGTAGTCATATTAACTTCTATCAGAGGAGGCTTTTATAAGGCTTCTTGTTGAGTAGTTCTTAACTGTAACTCCTCGTTACAGTGTAGAAAACAGTACTTGAGATGCCAATAAAATACTTTCTTGGCACTTACATGTATAAGCCTCAGTAGGGCACCCACTTGCAGGAGGGCTTGAAGGTCCATGATAGGTAGAAATGGGCAACTCTACTGAGAATGGATTTTTAATCCTCAAGCAGAAAGTCACCTGTACAGGAGCAAGTCAATTTTAGAGTTGCCATATAAAATACAGAATGCCCAGTTAAATTTTAATTAGATAAACAGCAAATATGTTTTTAGGGTAAGTATTTTCCAAATATTGCATGGGACATGCTCATACTAAAAATTATTGTTTATCTGGTATTCAATTTAATTGTGCATCCTGTATTCTTACTTGGTAAATATGGCAACCTTGATCAAATGGCTACCTAAAAATTTCAAAACATCTCAGCTAAGCTCTGTGGGTCCTTTATCGTCATGCTGGATGTGGGAAATTTTTATAAGTACTAAATATTTTGGGGGTTTTTTCCCCCTGAGAAAAAGAAGACCACCAAGTGAGACATAAAACTTAAATGAATTCTGAAAATAAGTTTAACTCGAGGTGTAAGTGGATAGTTAGGAAATAATAACCCTCAATAGAGATGTGGCTGAGAAGAGCCAAGAGCTGGTTCAGATACTTCCATACCCACCAGAGTCTTGGAACTTCTCCCTCAAGGACTGCAGGTGCCTATTGTACATAGCTATAATACTTGTTGTTTGTCATCGCACATTTTCTTTTTTGTTTGTTTTTTAGAGAGAGGGAGAGAAAACGTGAGTGGGGAGAGGGGTAGGGGGAGAGAGAGACAGTCTTTTTTTTTTAACCTTTATTTATTTTTGAGACAGAGAGAGACAGAGCATGAACGAGGGAGGGTCAGAGAGAGGGAGACACAGAATCTGTCAGCTCAGAGCCCAACGCGGGGCTTGAACTCACGGACCGCAAGATCATGACCTGAGCCGAAGTCGGCCGCCCAACCAAATGAGCCACCCAGGCGCCCCGAGAGAGAGAGACAGTCTTAAGCAGGCTTCATACTCAGCGCAGAGCCTGACGTGGGGCTCAATCCCATGACCCTGGGATCATGACCTGAGCTGAAATCAAAAGAGTCAGATGCTCAACCGACTGAGCCATCCAGGCACTCCTGTGATTGCACATGTTCTATAAAGAGTCAAAGCAAGTCCCCAGGACTTTACAGAATTGAAATAAGGAAAGGAAATTGTTGGTGTGAAATGTGCAGCTCAAAATGCTACCCCTCTGTCAGTAGGAGCTCCAAAGGATCTCAAAATTTTCAAGAGTGAGGACTCTTTAATGAAAACATAAATCACATCCCCTTTCATGTTAATGTTTTTAGTATTAATATAATGAGGGAAAGATATTATAAAATGAGGAATGCTTTTAAATGAATGCACTTTATTAATCAAGACATACATGAACAGCTTATTCATATATATGTGTGTGTGTAAGCCATTTAAAAACTATTCATACATATACATGTACAATCTTCTGAATCCCCCAGAAGGACTCTGTGTTCCCAAGTTGGAGAACAGATTGAGACTATCTTCATGGGGACCGCTTCACGTTGCCTGGCAAGTTAGCATTTAGACTATTCTGGTACTGTCCCTGTCCCTCAGAGACCACTGCCACACATGGGGCAGCTAGGAACAGCCTGTGCATGAGGAGATTCCAGGGTCTTTCTCCCCCAGAGCTCTTACGAGCCTAGGATGATGAGAGGAAATGGAATCCTTGTCATTTGAGCTGCCATCCTGGAACAAGGAAGCCAAAAAGGGCCTCCAAAGTAAACCCCACATGTGCATCTGTTTATAAACCCTCCTCTCTTGCTTGATTACTAAACATCCAAAAGAGAAGATGATTAGAACCCCAATCCCTTCCATTAGCCAGGTTGCCAAATACAGTGGAACCATTTCCCAGTTGCCATTTATTTCCAGGCAGTCTAACAATACAGATGAACCAATGTCTATATCATGTTCACTGGAATCAGAAGTCCAGCCTCACTTCAGAGCTTCTTACCAGATGCTTAATAATGACCTTGTGGGATTAAGTGGGATCAAATGTGTGAAAAGCTTTTAAGAAGAGTAAAGCAGATACAAATTAAAGCAGTGTCATCATTCTTAGCAAAGACCAGTTTGTCTGATACAGAATACATGCTTCTGGGGACAGAGGTCCTGAGAGTGCAGACAGAAAGCACACCGGGTACCTGAGCAAGAGAGCAGCTGTGGACAGAAAGAGCTGGAAGGTTCACAGACTTGGTGTTCTCAGGACTCCTTTACACTTTTAACAATTATCAGGCACCTCCAAGGGCTTTTAGGCGGGTTGTATCCACCAATATTTACCATATTAGAAGTTAAACTGAGAAAGTTTATAAGATTCATTTAAAAATAATAATTAACTACATGTTAACATAAATTAGACATTTTATGAAAAATAATTATTCCCCAAAACAAAAAAATGTTTAGCGAGAAGAGTGGCATTCTTTTATCATTTTTGCAACTTTTAAAAATATCTTGCTTAGGGGCACCTGGGTGGCTCAGTCGTTTAAGGACCAACTTTGGTTCAGGTCATGATCTCATGGTTCGTTGGTTCAAGCCCTGTGTCAGTCTCTGGGCTGACAGCTCGGAGCCTGGAGCCTGCTTCAGATTCTGTGTCTCCCTCTCTCTCTGCCCCTTCCCTGCTCATGCTCTGTGTCTATCTCAAAAATAAATAAAAACTTTTTTTTAATATCTTACTTAATAGAAGACAGATTCTCATATCTGTCTCCACATCCAATCTATTGGGATTTTACATATTGTGTAATCACTGTACAATTCCATTGTACATTGGTGAGAAAATGAGAATAAGGTAAAATAATGTCTCGGAATTATTGTAAAAATAATTTTGACCTCACTGATCCTAGAGTTCCCCAGACCACACTTGGAGAACTAGTGATCTGATTTAATAAAAGATTTCACATAAATTGATCCAACTGTACCTCACACAACAAGGTTTTAAAATGACTTCTTGGGGCACCTGGGTGGCTCAGTCAGTTGAGCGTCTGACTTTGGCTCAGGTCATGATCTCACAGTTTGTGAGTTCAAGCCCTGCAAGGGGCTCACTGCTCAGCGCAGAGCCTGCTTCAGATCCTCTGTCCCCCTCTGTCTCTCTTTCTCTCAAATAAATAAATTTTAAAATGACTTCCCATAGAACAGAACAGAGAGACAACTAACAAGGGCTTCAACTACATGTGGCCATGGGAAGGACCAAGTGGGGAAAAGACATTAGAGAGTGGATTCCACGTGGCTCAGTGAGATGTTGGGGCAAGGACAAGAATAGTTGAAGATGGCATTAGGTTTTGGTGCTGGGTCACTGGTTGGATGGTGATGCCATGAACAGAAATCAGGAGAACCAGTTGTAGGTTTCCCCCACCCCCATCCCATTTTCCATATTCTAAAATGAAGCATCTTTTTTTTTAATTTTTTTAATGTTAATTTATTTTTGAGAGACAGAGCACAAGCAGGGGAGGGGCAGAGAGAGGGAGACACAGAATCCAAAGCAGGCTTCAGGCTCTGAGCTGTCAGCACAGAGCCCGACACGGGACTCGAACTCACAAACCACGAGATGATGACCTGAGCTGAAGTCGGACGCTTAACCAACTGAGCCACACAAGCGTCCCTAAATACCAGGTGTTAACAGAACTTCTAAGTGGAGATAACCAACAAATTATTAGAATCAGAGTCACAAAAGGGAAGAACTGGAATGAACTTATATCACCTAGACCATTTGGAGATGAAGAAAGTGAAGCCCTGATAGTAACTTGCTGACATCCCCAATCCCTTCTGGAACAGGGTGGGGTATTAATAAATGCATATGTTTAAAAGGAAAAAAAAAAATAAATGAATAAAATGAGTTCTATTATCCCTATTATACAGTTGGGGAAATGGAGGCTTGGAAAGATAATAAATTTGCCTAAGGCTAAATGCTTAGGATTCCAACCCAGATGTTCTGAGAGCAAATCAATTCAGCCCCAGCCGCCTCCCATATTACTATCACTAATAGGAAAAGTTAAGCCACTTTGTTTCTGAGTAGGGCCAGATGCTTCCTCTTCAACCCTAGTTGTATAATTCACATTTGCAAATGGATTCTGTCTTTAAATTACCCCTGAGGTAGGGGGAAAAGGAATGCATTAATGAGTTAGCAATGGTTTTGCTATTACTCTTTCTGTCTCACATGACATTCTTAAAATAAAATTCCCTTTTTCTTTCTGGTTTTGCTATACTGAACAATGATTTTTCACAAAAGAATAATGAGACAACCAGAAGGTTGTTCCTCTGATGATCTAAAACACCTCAGAGAGGTGATTTAGGGTTTTGAACTAAAAGAAGTTAATCCATTTTTGTTTTTTAAGTTGCTAACTCTGAAATTTGTTGCATTTTTAAATGTCTGTTTTTCTACCCTCTTAGGGAAGCGGTCAGCAATTTTCTCACTGCCCTCAGTTTGCAAAGAAAAAGCAGGAATCAACAGCAAGTTCCTCATCCTGCAATCTCTGGGAATATCTGGGCTGCCCTCAGAATCGCACTTTCTCTGATGGACCAACCAGAACTCTTCCAGGCGGCTAATCTCGGTGACCTGGATGTCCTCCTAAGAGCTTTCAACTTGGATCCTTGAAGGAAAAGAAAAAAAAAAAAATTAAAAATGATAAATCCTTATCTGTGTAATTGTACTAAGAAATGCAAAACTATTTTATTATGAATTCCAAAAAGGATAAAACCAGATGTCCAAAAGGCCATGGTGATATGACACAAGGGAACTCCTACAGACGATGCCCAGTCTCTGTTCAGATTCAAAAGCACAAAATGTTGTACATAGAGTCAAGGTCGGGCTCAGAAGAAGAACTGAGAGACACAAAGACAAACCAAGATAAAGTAACCGTGTGTGAATACTCTTCACAAGCTGCAAGCATATTCAAAACACGTCCTTTGGGGTTTTTGTCCTCACTTTTGCAGCTGATGACACACCTAAGGAACTTGCTCATAGGACACCTGGAGAAAGCACTGCCTCTGATCAGGGAATTCTGACTGTTTCTGAACTATCCCCTGCAATTCCCCCTTTTACAACGTAGTTTGGGCCAAGGTGCATGCACATATATTAACCCTTGACTAAAGAGAGGCATTGCTTAGACCTGTTCCGATTTTAACTTTTACTGTAGCCCTTCGACTCCAGAGAGGGAGCTTTGCTGGCAAAAGCAGTTTTTGCACTAGAAATTTTTGCTGTTCCCAATCAAAACTTTTCTGGGACTGTATATACGCACTTTAATATCTTATTTATGCCTTGCTGGAGTTTTGTTCCGTTGCTCCAATTTTTAACTTAGGGGTGAAAGATTCAAGGACTCGGCCTTGTTAGATCAATGGACCAAATAAAAATTCCTGAAAATAGTTTTTCATAGTGTAGAGTTTTGAAGGAGTTTTTCTCAAAGCAGATAAGACACAGGGTGTAAATATGTCAAACACAGATCTTATTCACATGCTTTCTGGGACCGTATGAACTTAAGCAAGAGACATTGTACTGTCCCTTCATGCATTCTCTGCAGGTAGGAATTTGGATGATAACGGGATTTCTATAGAGTTAACATTAACTTGCTTAAATGTCATACTTTACTTGCTTTCTGACTGCCCTGCACAACAATATTCCTTTTAAACTTTTAATATTTTAAATAGTATTTCATAAGAGTGATAAATACATTTTTTCCTAAAAATTAAGTGTTTTCTTAGTTCCATAATAATCTGCATTGCTCTCCCTTCTGCATTCTAAGTGATAGAAGATCAATATTTTCTAGCTGAATCTCACTGAATGTCAGTGGTTTAATATGAAAGATGCATGCTCCTTTGGCTCTCATTTGGAACATTTATCAAGTGTCAGGAACCTTCTGTCGGTAGTGGTGTTTTATTTCATTGATTACATTCTACTCACTTCTGCAGGGTGTGTTGTGCCCTGTTGGGGCTTGGTGATTATTTGGATTGACATCATTTTTTAAAGAGTTAGAAAAATTGTTTGCAAAATGCTAACCAAAACATAAGATCGCCAGTGTCCAATTCTAGCAAGTTGTTCTAATAAGTGGTCCCATTCTTCTTTATTGTTTCTCCTTCCTTTCTTCCTTCCTTCCTTCCTCCAGAATCTTCCCCAGTGCAATCTGATCCCAACTTTTTCTTCGTGTTCTTTGGTTAATAGTAGCTGGTTACTCTCATGATTATAGTTACCAAGCAAACAGCATTTGAGTCAAGACAGTTTAATTGACTGGAGAGTTAGCTTCTCCTGGTGAGGGTGGTGGAGGAGGGGAGCAGGATGTGCAGGTAGAAATCCTCTCCTCTATTACCTTGGAAGTTCCTCAGGTAGGAAGGGGCCTCAAGGAAACAGGATACCACAAATCCTTGAAGTTCACGTGTGTTATAACGACAGAGTTTATAAAGACGAAGAGTTTTTAAGGTTTATAAGGACAAAGAGCCCTGTGGTGTGCCAGGCTTTCATCTTCACTGTCGAAGCTCACTTGGGCAAAGGTGATGCCCCCAGCTGGACAGCAGAAGGCAGAGGCATTAAGGCATTCACCATTGGGCAGTAGTGACAACCCAGTCTTTGCCTACTTCCTTCCAGTCTCAGCAGCAAATAAAGCTCAACAATATTTTCAAGAATATTCTTTATAATTTTAGAATCCTAGAATTCAGTCTAGGAAGGACTCTCGGGGCCAGAGTCCAAGTTCATGGCAGCTGCCTGCTTGAATATCCCTGAGAGAAGAACATCCATTCCATGCATGTCCCTCCCCCCAATTCCCGTGCGTTCACTGGCTGACTAGCTGATTTGCATCCATCGTAGTCCATTAGGAGCCTCTGAACGCAGGATTCAAAGCCAGCTTTGCAGGTTTCTGTTTATGATGCCACTCTATACTTTCAACAGGAACTGAATTTGCAATAATAACAATAGGCTGTTTTCTTAGATTTGTTGGCCCTACATGCATGACATCAGTTAATAGTTTAAAGCCTGACAGTAGGGTAAATGCAGGATACTTTGACATAATTTGATTGTTGCTAAGTGGTGACAAATTTTGCAGCCCAAGTTTGATTTTGCTGTCAGAATACCAAGTGAATTCAGAGGAGAGTAGACAATTTTCCATTCCCATCATACTTGGATAATTTCAGTAGCACTTTCTTCAATATATCTAGTGTCCATCAGAACCAAGATTTTCATAGTCTGTTGCCTATCAGGAAGTGCAGAATTATTGCCCAAGATATTTTTCAATAGTATTTTTAAACAAAATTAAGTAAAAACAGTTACTAAAAAATAAGTGAAAGTTTATAGAAATCAGAGCACCACCAAAAATTAATAAGATTTTAGAATGATCTTTATTGTATGCATTTTTCAAGTATATACACATTTTTTAAGACAGAACTGGTTTTGGTATCTTACCCTGGTGGTATGAAATTGTCATTTATTCTTTCCATTTCAAAAGGCAGGGTGTCCTTGGTTCCTGTCTAAGGCACCCTGGGAAGGCTTTGAGTTCCTTTTTTCTGAGAGTCTTACTAAGTAAGCCGAAGATCTCTTAGAGGATGCCACTGGTTTTCTAGAATGGCCCTTCAGTTGCATGGATGTAACTTTTAAGAACTTATTTTCACAGGCAGATTGGATGAGAATGCAGAGAAATCCAGTGATCACTGCTGAATTTCAAGATATGTGACACCTATGTCTAGTGGGCTATTTCTATGTGCTGTTGTACCTTGACAGTGGGGATGAGGCTTCCTCTTAAGGTCATTCCCCATGACACCTAAAGAAAGGCAGATATTGTCCATCAGGAAGCTTTCAGCAGACGCCGTGAGCTGTGCTTTCTCAGCCAATCTGTATTTGAGCTAGAATGGTAAATTAGAGACACTTCACTGGGCTAGAATGTGCAGGACATACTCACCTTCAGAGTTGGATGCCACTCTTCTCCTTTTCTTTAAAGAGAACGATTATGTTGTATCTTGGGTCCGTGTCTAGATACTCATACTAGGTAAGATTTTCTAGTATATTCCTGCTATACAAGCAAGACTTGAACACAAGTATAGCGAGTCCCACATACAACAGGAGTTCCCAAAATCTCTTCCGTACACTTTATCCATGAGCTCTTTGGGAATATAGAGAAAGCAAGATGGTCATTTTGTGTCCCTTCCTCATTTGCCCCTGAATCAGTTCCACAAGACTAGACTGCACTTTAAGTTAGTGGTTGCTATTGTTTTATACCTTGAAATGATTCTGAAAGGATTCTAGAAACAGGGTATTCTGAAGGTTTCATTTGTGTACCAATTTTTTTGAGTCCTCATATTTTAGAAATTATTAAACATGCACACACATGATTTCAACTTTGTAAAATGATTTCAAATTCATTCCGTCTCCAGATTTTACTGCACAGTTTCCCTGTCATCTCAGTATTTATAGAACTGGTTGAAATTAAACTGTTTTGAACTAAGAAGTAGATAGATAGATATATATTTTTTTAAAGAGTGTTCATAGATGAACTCTGGCATAAGGTTTGTAAAAAGGCAATTTTTAAAAAATAAAACGTATAACCTCAGGTAAAAAATAACGCATGCATTAGTACTTGCAAATCTGCCTACTCAAATATTAACCAAAGCATGCAAGATAACTGTACTGAATGTAAGTTTACCCAGTGCATGGTTAAATCTCATAGGGTAGCCTATTTTTCCTTGCTTCTGAGCAAGGAAACATTTTCATGAACTTTGCGTTATAGTTTTACTATTTGCTTTTAATATCTTCTTGTCAAGACTGTTTTCCTGCTATCACACTACACTGAACTTTACAGATATTCACACATCTGGCTTATGCAGTGTTGCAGCCAGTGCCAAACGAATCTACTGAGGAATCCAGGTACTTAGACATCTAAACAAGTTTTAAACCGGTTGAGGCACAACAGATCCAAAACTCAAACAAAATCCGTGTGTCTGAACACTACTAAATGCAATTGTGTTGATTGCCTCCACAGAGTTTTGGGTTCAAAATTCTGAATCGTGCATTTCAAATATTTTCTAAAATTTAGGAGTAAATTAGAAATACCGACCTTCTAAATAAGGTGGGAAGGTTGGGGTAATGTCAGGCACATGAAAACCACCATAAGGCAAAGTGGACGTGACGGCTTAATTTCCACAAATGTCACATAGTGAGTGTGTGGGTGCCACACCATTGGCCTCAACATGGCCCTATTTATATGATGAGTGAGTGAGCTATGTGGGCCCCATCCCTTAAGAAACTGGACTTGGTCTGTATGTCTAAAAACACTGAAAGTCAGAGATAATCAGGTGATTTCATGGTCACTCAGAATGAACTTGAAAGTCCTCTCACTGCCTTTTTCTGTAACCCCTGCTTCATGAAAAAATAAGGGCAAGGAGACCAGAAATGGAGGGAGCAAAGCTCACTAAGACAAAGCTGGGGGTGAGTCTTATGTTGCTAACAGCTTTGTCACCATCTCACACACCGCCAAACACACACAAATAAGCTCAAAGACGGAAATCCTCAAACTCCTAGCAAAGACTCCTGTGTGGAGGCATTAAACAGTTAAAGAGGAGAAAAACCAGAAAATCAAAAGTGTGAAGTTTAACAACCTCTCACGTGGTATTTTGCCTTGAATAAAGTTTCCGCTCCCTGTGACCTCTGCAGACTTACCAAAATAACACACTCTAGAAACCAGTGCCCCAATCTCAGAACTGTTGTCTCAGGACCTTCTCTACAAGAGAAAACTAACTTGCAGTGTTGCAGGGTGTGCGTGCAAAACCCTGACAGGCTCTTCAGGACACTTTTAGAAACCCGCATTCGAAACAATATGAAGATGAAAAAACAGCAGGCAGTTCTTTGCTCAACAATAAAATGTGTGTCGTTTTTTTTTTCTTTGAATTTCTTGGAGAGGGGAAATGGACTGACAAAACAATAGTAAGGGATATACATACACACTCAGCTAGGTAGTTTGGCATTTTCACTGAGATATGTAAAAAATTTGCCTAGATACCATAAAGAATTGTACAATGCGAGAAATGGTTCATGATTGAATATGTTGCCAGTAGTTAAAGGAAATAAAGCAAACCTAAATTTTTACCAATGTCCCCCCATATCACCTGACTCAAACCCTCTTCAACTTTCATTGCCCAAATTTGTTTACATTGGTTGAAAAAAAAAACCTGATTAATTTAATAAACTTTTTACAAACTATAACAGGCATTTATTAACTATTTAGAAAAGACATTTCTATATATTTTGTATATCTACGAATATTGCATATCTAGTCTAATCTAAAAATATTAAGACAAATGGCAAATTCTTCTGTGATGCTTCTCTATGCTCAATAATGTTTAAAATCTTGGGATTTCATTTTTAAGCTGAAATAGATAACAAAAAATTTAACTTTAAATGTTTACATTGAGTTTTTAAGTTAAAACCAACCCAAATTAAGTGACCTATAGTAAATTAATGGCAATGGGGTGAGGGTGTAAAAGTTACGGGCATACTATGTGATAATGTATCTGTGTATTTAGTGAAATATTATGTATCATAGCACAACTCTGTTGGATAATAAGGCTTCATCTTAGTATTTCCCTGCATTGCTCTTTGAAATAAAACTACTACCATAAAAATAACCTATCATATTGATGTGTTTAATTTACTCCTTTGGCTTATAATTTGCAAAGTACCAAGATTAAGGTAGTATTTTTGTACTATTATTGGAAGCATGCCTTCCCTTTTTCACATTACTAAATTGTATTTATATTTGTGCAATTTTAAACTATGTTTTCAAATAAACTTTGTCTGTGGCTTCAAGGTCTTTTGAGAAATCTTTCAAAATGGGATTTGGGGGGTCAGAATTGCTTCAAATCATATATAATCCAATTTGTACTATTGATAAAAAAGGTCTTTTATTGAATACCACCACATATGATGTTGCATGAGCTATCTGGAAATCAAGAATGCATTTTTACATATAAAACAAAACTTTAAAATCTTCTTCCTTTGTTAATTTTTTAAGAGTAAAATATTTAACCTGAAATTGGATTTTGTGATTTTTTTTTTTAGAATAAAAATATTAAAATATATTTCAGTTTTAGGGTCTGTTTTTTTTTTCTTTTCTTTCTTTTTTAATCAGTCAATAAATATTTGAGGTTCTATTACGTGCACGTACTGTTCTAATGCAGGAGTGGTAAGTAAATCAAATCAAACTTGCCCTTGAAGAGCTTAGATTTCTGTGAGGGATCAACAAATACTTTAACACATAAGGATGTCATGTGCCAAAAACTGCTAGAAGGACAAGGCAAATGAGGTATTATGAGAGAAACTGGGGGCTCCTTTTTATGTATAGATGGTCAGGAAAGATTTCTCTTAGGTGACGTTTGGGCTGAGCTTTGAACACCAAGAAGCCCACCAAGTGGCACTGGGAACAGCTCTTTGAAATATTCTCGGCAGAGCCAACAGCTACCACAAGACACCCAGGCAGGAATGAGCTTGGCGTGTTCAAGGAGGAAGGAGCCCAGGATGGCGAGCACTGTGAGCTGGGGAGACCTTAGGAGATGCCCTGGCAACGCGGGAGATTGTTGGTGGCCTTCCTGGAGCACATAAAGGGTGGATTTGCCCTCAAGCAGAGAAGGGATGCCACCGAGACAGATGTTTCTGCTTCCAGAATGTTTACTAATGAAGTCCTTGAGTGGTCAGGTTGGTGATGCAGGAACAATAGGCTTGGATGAAGAGAGCTACACAGGCACACTGAGTCCCCCTTCTCCCTCTTCACTAAGTCCTCTTGCTATAAGCCAACAACCTGGTGGAAGTTCATTTTCTCCTCTATCAAATCAGGCTGTACCTCCTTCTTTCCCACTTCACGGTTATTTTACCCAGCGGTGAATTGTGGCTCCTCTCCCGACCCCTTGCATAACTTAAACCTTTTATTATGTCTCTTAATCCTTTTTAAGCGTGAATTCTATTTCCTCAAACAGCTGCTTCACTCCATGTGTATACATGAAAGCAGCCCAAGGTTTGAACTGTTTTTCACATTCCTTTACAAGGCTCCTCACAGTAATGCCTTACCTATCCAGTACTTTAGGGCTCACAAGGACATATGTATTTTTTTCCTTACTTATACCTCATAATAAATAATGCTGCCTGAAAGGAGATTAGAGGGGGAGCGAGCCGAAGCATAAGAGACTCTTAAAAACTGGGAACAAACTGAGGGTTGATAGGGGGTGGGAGGGAGGGGAGGGTGGGTGATGGGTATTGAGGAGGGCACCTTTTGGGGTGAGCACTGGGTGTTGTATGGAAACCAATTTGACAATCAACTTCATATATTGAAAAAAATAAAAAAATAAAAATAATGCTGCCTGGTTATCAACTTAATGAATCAGAACCTTGGAAACTGACAGTTAATTTTAGTATTTTGATCTAAGGAATTAAGCCATTTGACTCTTAGGAGGCCCCCTGCTTGAGTTTGCTCACCTGAGTTTAGAAGGGTGGAGACCAAGCAGTGCAGCCTTCCCAGGCCAAGGTCTTTGAAAAGGAAAAAGAAAGGAAGCTAACACTTACTGAAACCTGCCATGTGCCACATTCCTACGCCATTATTTCTACTACGCCATTTTAACCCTAATGCACACTCAGGTCCTCTGCTTCTCCCCTCCTAATAATACAGTCCATAATTAATATTATTGCAAATGATGAACATAATAACAAAAACTGTGCCAGGTGGAAGAAAAACATCTTACTGATTAAGAACTGACTAAAGATCACATCTACTATTAAAAACTGCAAAAACTGGCCCAGGAAAAAGTAAGCTTGAGAGAAATCTTACCGAGACGATGGCTAAGAGTGCTTACAGGAAAACTGGCTACTGATTCAAAAAAATGACAAAAGAACAAAATCTTGACAAAACCTAGAGTGGCAAAATTTGACCTGGTAAAGGTGGACCCGCTGGAAATCATGGCCACAAAAGGGACTCTGCAATAGGAAAAGTTCTAATAGGGGAAATGTGATGAGGACCAAAAGCTGAAGACTCAGACTGTCTTCATAAAATTTACAGAACTGAGCGTGCCTGGGTGGCTTAGTTGGTTAAACATCTGACTCTTGGTTTGAGCTCAGGTCATGATCTTGGGGTTTTGTGAGTTCAAGCCTTGCATTGGGCTCTGCATTGACTGTGCAAAGCCTGCCTGGGATTCTCTCGATCCCTCTCACTCTGCTGCTCCCCCACTTGTGCTGTCTCTGTCTCTCTCAAAATAACTTGAATTGATACCAATTAAACTAATTTCATTAAAATAGAAAGGAAAATATAAAAGCTTGGAGAGAGTTCAACTGGATAACTGTTTCACACCTCCCCTCGCCTCGAATGTCCAATCTCCCCCACCCATGGTCCCTCCAAGCTGAGGATCTCACTTCTTACTTCCCTGAGCAAATTAAAGCAGGCAGGACAGAATCCCCAGACTCTCAGTGCTCCCACTCCTCACAGCCGCATCTGGCACTCTTATCTCTGCCTTCCTCCTGTCCCCAAAGGCGGGCTCCCCAGCCGGTGTCTAAAGTCAGCTCCAACTGAGCAGGAGATCCCATCACGTCTTGCCTGCTCAAGGGCAGCAAACAGCAATTCTCACCTTTCTGTCCTACATCCTCAGTATTGTGCCTATTTGGCCATCTTATTTCCCATATTTAAAAACAAAAACCTCTCTTGTTCCCAGCCCACGTCCTGTCAGCCACCATCTCTTCTTTGCTTCCCTTTGTGGCAAAATTCCCCCAAAGAGTGGTTTGCATTCATCTTCTGCAGTTCCTCCCCACCCCCCAAACTGTCCCCATGGAGATCACCCATGACCTCCAAGTTGATCAATTGTGTAGTCAACTCATCTGACTTAACCTACCACAGTTACTTCACAGTTGATATCTGTTGCCTCCACTTGGCTTCCACTTGCATGCACTGTTCTCTTGATTTTTGCCCACGTTGGTGTTCACTCCTCTCAGAGTCTCCTTTGCTGGCTCATCTTCTCCTGGACTTCTTATATTGAGCCTTTGCTCAGTCCCTGGACCAGTTCCATTTCCTGTCTTCCTCCACCGGTGATCATACCCAGTCCCTGGTTTAAATGTCATCTTTAGTTTTTTTACTTCAGTCCAGACTTTTCCCTCAAAATCCGGAGTTGTTATCCAGCTTCCCACTCAACATCAACCGCGGAGATCTAACAGGCATTTCAAATTCAACACATCCCAAACTTGCGATCATCTTTTCCCATTAATACCCCCCAATCCCACCAAGCCTTCCCTATCTTTGTTGATTGCAATTACATTCTTTAGTTGCTCAGAGGAAGAACTTTGGGGTCTAGCTTGGCTACTCTCATTCCCTCACATGCCACGTCCTGCCCATCAGGAAATCCTACTGGCTTTACTTTCACATGTATCCAGAATCTGACTATCCTTGCTACCTCTACTGCTACCATCCCATCTATGTGAGCCATCATCCTAGCTCACCTTGCTTACCACAGTAGCCTCTACTTTTATCCTTGCCTCCTATCAGCTAATTTAGAGAACTATCTTCCTGAAACTTTGGTCAGATCGGATCATTGCTCTACTTAAGAGCCTATAATGACTCCCAATGGCACTCCAGAGTCAAGCCCTTCCAACGTCTCCTGGCTCAGGCAATCTGGCCCCTCTCCAACATCTTCCCCTACTCCTCTTCCCCTCATTCCCTTCTCTCAAATCACACTGGTCCCCTTACTGCTTCTCTGACATAACAGATTATGCTCCCACCCTGGAGCCTCTGCTCCCATGAGTCCCTCTGCCAAGCGTATCTTTCCCCCCCAAATATCCATTTAGATGACTCCTTCACCTCCTTCAAGTCTTGGTTCAAATCTCACCTCCAAAAAAAATGCTTTCCCTGCGTACCATATTTAGTAGCAAAATCCACACCTCCCCCCATTCTGCTGTTCTTTTTTTCCATAGCACATAGTACCTTTTAACATATTATATAATTTACTTATTTCTTATGTTTAGCATCCGGCTCTCCCTGCTAGAAAATAAACTCAACAAGGGCAAAGAGTCTGGTCTGCTTTGTTTACTGATATATTCTAAGAAAAGCAATGCCCAGCACTTTTTTGGGGGAAAAAAGTCATCGATGTTGGTATAATTCTGATTCTTTACAAAAGAAAAAATTTGCTAGACTGAAATAAAGGGTCAAAACCTCCACAGGGTCAAAGTGCTAGTTAAAATGGTGATGTAAAATAGCAGAATAAAAATATCCTGTGCCACCAGACTGTGAAATGTTCGATGTAACTTATCTCATGTATTATTAGGCCCCCTGCACAGATGACAAGACTGGGTTTCAGAAAGTCAAGTCTCTATGCCTCTACTCTTGCCGTTCTATCTGCCCCCTACCTCGCTGAAAGACTTTTCCTAGTAAATTTTTAAATAATAGGTTGCATGCGAATGAGAATAACTTACTGTTTCCTATTAAATTTCCTCACTACAAATGATTTGCCACTGACCACATTCGAAAAGTGGGACCTTAGATTCAAACAGTGCATACACACCATGGTAGACTCTCCCACTGGGCACAAGGAGACAGAACAAAGTGAATGTAAGCAGCATCTGACTTGCAAACATTGTCTTAAAAACTTTATAATGTGTGAGTCATAAAAAAAATCCTCCATCCCAATCATTTCCTTCTCCTCTTCTCACCAAAACATTATGGCACAACACTGATGTTGGTCATTTTACTTGGATTTTTAAAAATGTATAGATTCTTTTAAATTTTTTAAATATTGAGGGGCACCAGGGTGGCTCAGTCGGTTGAGCATCGGACTTTGGCTCAGGTCATGATCTCACAGTTCGTGGGTTCAAGCCCCCCGTCGGACTCTGTGCTGACAGCTCAGAGCCTGGAGCCTGCTTTGGATTCTGTGTTTCCCTCTCTCTCTGTCCCTCCCTGGCTTATGCTCTGTCTCTCAAAAATAAGCAAACATTAAAAAGAAAAATTTTTTTAAGTATTGAATGGACATGTTTTAAGTAGTAATAAGCATACCCTATATGGTAGGCAAAATAATGCCTCCTCAAGGATTTCTATATCCTAATCCCCAAAACCTGTGAATGTGTTATTTTACATGGCAAAAAGGAACATTGCAGATGTGATTAACTTAAGGATCTGGAGATGGGAAGTTTATTCTGGACTATCTGGGTGGGCCCACTGTAACTGTAAGGGTCCTCATAAGAGG
Source organism: Leopardus geoffroyi (assembly GCF_018350155.1). Lineage (NCBI taxonomy): Eukaryota > Metazoa > Chordata > Mammalia > Carnivora > Felidae > Leopardus > Leopardus geoffroyi. The sequence goes on from NC_059333.1 coordinate 87,384,933, forward strand.
GAGCAGGAGAGCCTGTCAGAGGCCATAGGACAATGGACACAGACACTAAGTGACGTCCATGTTGTTAGGAGGTCACAAGCCAAAGAATGAGAAGAGTTTCTAGAAGCTGGAAAAGGCAAGGAATGGACTCTCACATAGAGTTTCCCTGCCAACAGCTAGATTTTAACCCTGTAAGACCCATTTTCATACTTCTCACCTAATAAATGTGCTCTCTTGAGCCACCAAGTTTATAATCCTTTGTTACAGCAACAATAGGAAACTCATACAACCTACAAACATGGTGCCATCGAAATGCTGAAATCCCTTGGTGCAACCAGTATTAAGCACGCTGGCACCTGCATTAGGGAAGCTACCAGCAAACTGAGAGCCACAGAACCACAACAGGGTCTCCACTGACTCCGGTATTGCACCTGACATCCATTCGAGAAAGACTAAAAGACTTCCCTGCCTCGGCCCCTCCCACCTTTACAGAAGAAACATCTTGCACCGTTGCTGATGTTCCACTACTGATGGGAATGAGGCGGCCTTGGTGCCCACACCAAGAAACCCTAGAGAGAAATAAAATCAGTCACTGTCTTGGGTTACCTGTTCCGTTGATGGATGAGAACCCGCCAAGGGCAGAATCAGTTTACTTGGCATTTTGCAAAAGAAAAAAGAGCCATAAAGGAACCTCAGATTGTGAGAATAGCTTTTAATTTTAAAACAACTGAAGCAATAAATCATCCATCTCTCTTTCCATCACAGGCAATGCTCTCCCCAAACAGTTGAGATATTTTAACAGCAGCTGTGACTAGTGCAAAATAAAATAAATACAAACTCTTTCAGGAGTCAACCTCAAACCTGCTGGGCAGGTGGGCGCAGGCAGCAGGCTCAGCCTCTGCCCAGGCCGATAGGAGCGGCGAGATTTACACCATACATCATCACACCCAGCTCTGAACGGACCACACAATACCTGGGGAGGGGAAACCACAAGAGAATGTTGCCTAAGGTGGAGCAAATATGCCCAGCACCCTCATGTAGCCAGCATCCTTGGCACATGGAAGATGCTTGAAAAATAAGTGCAAAGTTAGCTTCTAAGCAAAGCTGAAGGAACACGGTTTGGGGCTCATTTGCTTTAGTTTTGTTTTGTTTCTTTTATTGGAGTCTTATACATACTGGTTTTTACATAGAAAGTCTTCTGCTGTCTGGAAGGCATTCTGTGCCTCACCAAGCTGACTCCAGCGAAAATATGTGTGTTGCTTCTGTCTATTGGGAGAATTACCTTCCACACGTGGCATCTCACTGCTGACTCCACACCATCTAGAACCTAGAGCAGCACCTGTCCAAGTGCAATGCCAGCCACATGTCTAATTTTAATTTTGGTAGCCATATTAAAAAAAAGAGAAAAAGGAATAAGTGAAATTTTAGTAACAGCTTACTTATCTAAAATATTGTCATGTTAGCATGTAACCAATATAAAATACTGATGAAATATTTTACGTTCCCTTCTTTTTGGTACCAAGCCTTCAAAATCTGGTGTGTGTTTTACATGAACAGCACAATCTCGATTTGGACAAGCCAAATTTCAAGAGGTCACTAGCTACATGTGGCTACTGACCCCTGCACCCAGTAGCACAGATCCAGCACATTTTAATACAAACTCTTTCAAGATGATTTATGGTGTAGGGAATCTTCATGGCACTGCGTAGGTGATCTTATACACCAACGTAAGAGTACAAAATCTTGCTCTGTAACCTAGGATTTCTGACTGAGGCAAAGGGTGAAATCACATTCCATCTAATCCCATCCCCTGCTCCTGCTCAGCACCTGCCATCTCCCCAACAGACTACAGAGATAGTGTAATTTAGCAACAGCGATGCTCACAAGAGGAAGAGACATCCTTTCTGTGACAGACAACTTTCTCAGTACTCACTTGGGGATCATAGCTATCACTGAAATAGAGTAAGAAAATCGTCTACACACGTTACAGATTTATTTGCTGAAAGTGGTGCCGAGCTTTTTCATCGCAGGAGGTGTTTTAAACAGACTTTTTCATTTTTGAAGGGGATGGGAACAAGGTATCTTGTGGACTAAGAAGTGGAAAGTTTCAAGAATGGGAGAGAAAGAGGATAATTACCAAAGGAAGTGGGAAGGGAAGTTGGGGTGGGGACACTAAAATGATGCAGATTATAAACTGGGGAGTACGACCTATAACAAACCAACAAGTTACATCTAACCTCTGTGTGCTCCCTCATCCCACATGTCTAACCCCCATAGTAACTATAGGAAAATAAAAATAGAATCGAATGTTAGGGCAGGAGGGGACTTCTGAGCTGATCCAGCCTACCGCACTCATTGTAAAGAAAAAGGCCCAGAGAGGTAAAAGGCCCACGGCACCTGGAGTGGCATCGGGCCACGAACCCGGGTACGCACACTGGACACTGCAGGTCATGGGAAAGAATGATGTTGGGAGTCACAGGCTCAAGCTACTTGTGCCGGGCTTCCTGTAGCCCAAAGTGAGCGTGGGGGAACAGCAGGCACATTCTCTTATAGTTGGAAGAAAACAGCTGTGTCAATTCAAAATACCGAAGCAATGTTGACGTAAATGGCATTAAAACATGATTCTTCCAGTAGTCCTTTCTGCATGCTTTTTTCCCTTAAAAAAAAAATCCCCCAATCTAAACCAAAACTGGATTTCTGATCAGTTATACGGGCATTCAGATCAATTGACAAAATAAAAACTTTGATACATTTTCCAAAGACACATTCATTGGGATTTTACACAAATGGATATCAAAAGATATTTACAGGAAAAAAAAGGTGCACTCTTTCACACGTACACCCACACACGGTGAGAATTTCACAATTACACCACCACGCCTCACACAGAGGACTCCTAACAGGCTGATAATCTGACGAAATCCACACATTATTCCAGTTTTCAGTCACAAATAATCTCGTCAACATACATGGTGAAATTAAGGAGTATGTTCCAGACTTTTATTCCAGGGAAATCTGCCTCGTATATATTAAGGTATACATATAAACACACTTTTAAAAGCAAGAAAGAAACACATTATTTGCTCCAGTTTTTCCCCAACTCTCAATCTGAAATAAAGAATAGCACATATACAAAACTTTGCCTTGTAGAAATAGCCCTTTGTTTTGTGAGGCAGGAAAAAAAGGCAGCCATAGTAATATTCTCTTACAATATGTTTAGGCATCAAAAGGGCTAAGTTTATTTTTCTACTTGAAGAAATTAAATAATGGGTAGCCTATAATCTTGTACTGATTTTACACCATTTTGCAAAGTTTTATTACAAAATTTTTATTTTGTTCAAAATACACATGCTATCTTTGTTCACATTTCAATCCAAACCCCCAGTTATCCCCCGACCCCCGAAGAAGGCCTTCACTTTGTAAGAGCATTGATAACGAGTCATTTTTCACGTGTGTTTGGAGTCAGTATTCTAGGACACTGAGCCAAGGAGACTGGATTTTGTAAGGCTGCTTTGTGTAGGAATTTCTACAGGAGCCAGGGACTCATGTGACAGAGTGGGGCTGCTTTAGGATCTCCAAAACAACACTAAAAGGCGGCACTGGTGGGCACAACCGAGTAGAGTTACTGCACCGTGAGCGCCCTCCTCATGCCAACTGCATTTGTTCCCAAATTGAAGAAAACGTCAGACGAGAGAAGGAGAGAGCACACTCTACTGGGACCCACACGGCATACCACCTGCTACTCTTTCAAGGGTCACCGTATCAAACCTCACATATCTATCCTCAAAGCACAGCTGGAAAGAGAGAGCAGATGTTATTGTGCAGATAAGGAAGCTGAGGCACAGGGAGGATGAGGGTCTTGCCCAGCTAGGGGCAGCACCCAAGTCTCCAGGCTCCCAGCATCGGGCTCAGTGCTCCTCAGACATACAGCGTAGCTAATCTCCTGTAAAAGGAGCCCCGATCTTAACCAGAATCCTGACTGCTCACAACTCACCGTGTTGTAATCCACTTGTCCATGTGGTATTTTACCCAACTGGTTCTACTTTATTTTCCTACAGTTTCTAGACAGATCCTTTCTACCAATCAAATGCATGTTAGGCAGACTGCAGTAGATCCTTCTTCATTTGACTGGATAATCTGAAATAGAAACTCCAGAGACTCTAGAATTCGGTACAGAGCTGCAGGAAGATTATAAACCACTCTTGTTGCACTTTTTCATCACATTTGAAACCCTGATCTAATCCCAGGTTGCAACAAAAATACTAAAACACCAAAATGGAAATGATGGTTTTTCACAATGTCATATAAAGCTTCCTTGCATCTGAAGCCCTGAAGGTGCCCAAGATCACACTGCTGGTCACAGCAAATAAGCAGCAAAGGCAAGTCAGGAGGTGATTAGCCCAGAAAGGGCCAAGAGGAGACTCTAGCCCCAGAAAAATGTAAAAATGGAGGCAGGCGAAGAGCTCAGGGACAAGAAAATTACAGACAAATTTGGGGCACTTAGTGTGATTCCAGGGAGTTGTTACGTGTTATGGTAAGATTAGCTATTTTAACTAAAAATACATACTATGCCTTAGGGAGAAGGGCTGCTGAGAACCAGAATTCATCTACTTTTATGTGGCAAAGAACAATGTTGTGCTGCTGTGGGCATCCGGCATTCTCCCACAAAATGTCACAAACCCAGGTGGATTCTTGACAACACTTTTTTAAAGGGACAACTCAGCCCTTTTTACTCCTGAAAATCTAAGTGGGGAACCAATTTTTAAAACTGTTCCTGAGTTATAGTTTCTTTAAAATAGTTACTTGCTTTTCTCAGCTATGCTTAAGACCAACTGCTTTAACCTTTAAAAACTAGCCCGTCATAGATTTCCTGGTTGATGATAACAGTCTCACCCTCACACATTCACACAATCACATTATGAATTTTGATACGATTAAATTAAAAATACCTTTCATTGCAGATGCTCTTATCTTCTATACATGGACAGGTCAGAAATTGTGTGTAATGAAAAAACTATGTCACAAATAAAGCCCATCCCATTACTGATTTTTGATATGAAACAAAAATGGGCTTCTCATTTATTTGGGGGTGAGGCCACACCATGGGCCCCCGAAAGCATAACAGAGGGCTGATGGCACATTCCCATTTTTGGTGTGACACTGGCAGATCCCCCACCAGCAGTATAAATACTTTTTTTTTTAAATCATCCTCTCCTTGAACATTTATAAAAAGAAAAACTATCTACAGTAGTGTATCATCACTAATAGAAATTCCTTCCCAGTTCTATTTCAGAAGGCGTCAAATGATGTTCTTTAAATAAACTATAAATACCCCCATGTATTCCTTCATTTCATGTCTGGCTGTCCCAACTTCTGCTTTTTTTTTTTTTTTTTTTTTTTTTTTTTTTTTGGCAAATTAAAAAGGCGTGTGGCTTCTTCTGGCCAACTGGCACATCTGAGGCTCAGCGTGGTACCCTGTGGTAAAAGTACATGTAGCCCAGGTCCTTAGGGGGCCTTTCTGAGGCACACACCCTGTGGTCATTGTAGATCACCCATCTGAAAACAAAAGAGAAGAATTCGATGATTTCAGTCAGTCCCAGGAAGCTTAGAGGAAAAAAAGTTACTGCTCCATCCTTATAATAGTCAAGGTGTTTTAAGACAAACCCAAGCCTGTTGTATAAAAAGGAACAGAACACTGGTGGGAATTTACTACTACTTTTTTTATTCTTGAGCTCAAAAGTGGTCATTAAAGGGGTTTCCAAACATTTTAAACCCTTTGATCTCATAGCCCCTTTTGTAGAAATCCATAGATGGCCTCAGAAATTAAGTCAAAGAATTATGTACGACAGCACTTATTTCAGCCTGAGACATAAAACTAGGTACAAATAAGAAGTAAAGAGCCATGTGGTGAACTACTGTACAACTATTAAAATGTCTTCAAGGAATATTTGGTAAAGTGGGAAAATTATTTCAATACAGTATGAAGTGGAGAAAAAGGTTAAAAAATTGTATGTGCTGTGTGCATACCTTACTCTTAGAAAAGTTGTAAATACATATGTACATTTATATATAGCATATGTACATAGACATATGCCCTCTCCCAACGAAAATAATAAAACAAAGAGAAGCGTTATCAAAATATAAACAATGATTATCTTTAGGCTTTCAAATGACATATCCTTTGCTTGTTTTTGCACTTTACAAATTCCTTGCCATAAACTTTATGGCTTCTTAAATTATAATTAAGCTCATTTTCTTAAGAAGAATATTTTGCTTAGTAATAAAAAAAATTCTCACTATAAATCAAGTGTCTGTGCACAACTGTTTCATTAATCAAGTTAAGATGACAGCACTAAAAGACATACCAAAAAGGGGCACAACCAAGTTGCAGGGGTGGGGGGGACGTGTCTCCCCTGCAGTGCATCTTGTTGTATAAGATCAACATCCCACCAGGACAGGGCATGACTCCATTTCTCCAGCATCCCAGAGGCTGAGCATTGCCTCAAGCAGGAGGCCGACACACAGGCTGCTCAGAGGAAAGCTCAAGGAAGACAAACCAGTGGGGTGTGTGGGGATCCAGCCCAAGGAGAAGGTTCTGAAGAGAGCAGCAACCTCACATGCCGTAGATGTCTTATTCCTGGTTCACCACACATATAGCAATTCTACTTAAGAAGCCAAGAAGCCCACTGTAAGGCCACAATAAGGCAAAACAGTGGATGTTTAGGGACACCAGATAAAACACAGGATACCCAGTTAGATTTAAATGGCAGGCAAGCAACAAACAATTTTTTAGTGTAAATACATCCCACGTAATACTGAAGACATGTTTATACTAAAAAGTTATTCGTTGTTTATCTGAAATTCAAATTTCCAGGGCATCCAGTTTTCTCATTTTGTTGGCTAAAACTGGCAATCCTATGGAGGTCCCAAATATCTACACATTCGGCTGCAGGATGTATCTTTATTTTGGGAAGTCACTTTGGTATAATGGTTGAGAGAAGCTTTGAATACCAGCTACTTACAGGCTAAGTTCAAGCTATTCAACTTCTGTGAGCCTCCTGTGTCTTGATGTGTAAAATGGCTTTAAGAGTATATCCCTACAAAACCATTGTTGAGAGCCAAATGAAATAATATAACAATAATATACACCTAGTAGAGTCCCTGGCATACAGTAGGTGCTTAATAAAACATGGATATCATTTACCTTCTAAAAAAGACTTACCTTCCTTCCTTTTTAATATGGCAAACATAATGGCCACTCATTGTAGATGTTCCCATGTGACTGATGAACGCAAATAATTCATACACTATGAAAGAAGAAACACCTCTGTTACAAGGCAGCATTACCAGAAACCAAAGCCGCTTCTGATTAGAATTTAAAGCCAAAAACAGTGGGGGCGCCTATGGGGCTCAGTTGGTTAAGCATCTGACTTCGGTTCAGGTCATGATCTCACGGTTTGTCAGTTTGAGCCCTGCACCGGGCTCTGTGCTGACAGCTCAGAGCCTGGAGGAGCCTGCTTCAGATTCTGTGTCTCCCTCTCTCTCTGCCCCTTCCCCACTCTTGCTGTCTCTATCTCTCATAAATAAATGAACTTAAAAAAAATAAAAGCCAACAACAGTGAACCCCAGCAACTGTTTAGATTGAAAGACAAAGACTGTTTACCTTGCTATGCTGAGAACACACACACCCATCCCCACACACACACACCCAAAGTGACATCAAATTTGACCTGCAAATTCATCACAACACAGGACATAAACTATCAAAGCACAGCTGACATTAGATTCCTATCTGGAAGGGGCTTTAAAATCCCATAGCCAAGTCTGGTGGCAAGCTCATGGGTCTAACGGGGAAGTCCTGGCTCTCTCACTTCTAAGCAGCATGAGAGCAGAAAGTGGTTTCCTCTTTCTGAGCTTGTTTCTTCACAGTGATTAAAAAATCCACCCACTTCACAAGGTTGTATAAGGCGTAAGTGAGCAATTCAGACTAAAATACTATACAAATGTCAGGATTATGAGAAAGACAGCAGAGAGCTGTTGTCATTTATAGAAAAGGATAATGCTTCACAGTAGGCTTCTTGTGGATTCTGACTTGCTCACAACGATACGGGACCAAAATTCAGACTTCATGCTTTCTGAAGAAGAAAATATAGAGCCTTAGTGTAAGACCGATGTTTATTCTCTAATAAGTACCTCCTGCCATCTAGCAAAGTATTCTGGATATCCCCATTCTGAATGAATTTCAGCTCATGCTCCCTGGGCCAGGCCTCAACCTAAAAACACCGAGTGGGCTCCATGGACTGGTACCCATCCACTCTGCAAACTGTTACAGGCCACGACGGAGTGTTTACAAACTTTCATAATAATTTCAGAACAGTATTCATGTCTGTTGAATCTAATAAGGAAAGAAAATGAGCTTACCTGTTCATTTTTCTAGTGCTTAATTTGTATTGCATTTTCCAAAGTATTGTTTCTGGACACACTCTTTCCCTTGACCCTCCCTCTCTAATTCCTTCTCTCCTTTGCTGTTCACTCAGGCTCATCCACTTACTTTCCCACAAGTCCCGACCTTACTCCCCCTTCACTTCACATCACGCACTGCTGATCACCTGCTCCTTCCTCAAATATTTGCCCCCAGGACACAACTGTCTCTTGGTTGTTCAGCTGTCTCGTGGGCTCCTCCTCATCTCCCTGACCTTCAAACACTGATGACCTGGAACTTAGACCTCAGACCTTTCTTTTCTCCATTCTACACACACTCTCTCTCTTTGGGTGATCTCATCCCATTGCATGGAGTTAAATGGAATTATTTTCTTAATTTCTGGAATGTTCATTGCTAATGCCCAGAAATACAATTGAATTTTGTATGCTGATCTTGTTTCTTATAATCTTGTTAAATCCATTTATTAGTCCTAAAAGTTTTTAGTGAATTCCTTTGGATTTTCTATATACAAAATTATATCATCTGCAAATAGACAGAAGTTATACTTCTTCTTTGCTAACTTGGATGCCTTTTATTTCTTTTTCTTGCCTAATTGCCTTAGCTAGAATATTCTATTACAATGCTAAATAGAAATGGCAAGAGTGGACATCCCTGTCTTGTTCCTGACCTTAGAGGAAAAACATTTAGTCTTTCACCATTACGCATGATATGAGCTATGGGGTTTTTGTAGATGCTCTTTGTCAGGTTGAGAAAGCTCCTTTCATTTCCAGCTTGTTGAGCATTCCCTCTTCGGCCTTATCCATCTCAGTTAATGGTGATTCCATTCTTCCATTCAGGACAAAATTTTGACTTCTCTCTGACACCCATCTTTATTTTTCTTTTTGGTAAATTTTTTTGAGTATAGTTGACACACAATGTTATATCAGTTTCATGTCTCCTCAGGCTCTTTACACACATCCAATGCATCAGCAAATCCTGTCAGCATTTCCTTCAAAATATATCCAGCATCCAACCACTTTTTACCACCTCCACTAGTAATGCCTGATCCTAGTTACTGTCATCACTTGTCTGAATTTTTACAACAGCCCCCTATCTGGGCTCCTTGCTTCCTCCTTGCCCTCTACTGACTATTCTCAGTATGGCTGTCACAGTGGTCTTTAAATGGAAGTCAAACTGTGATTACTACTATTCAAAACCTTCCCAGTGGCATCTTGTATCTCACAGTAAACTCTTCCTCTCACAATGACCTATGAGGCCAATCTCCTGCCCCTCTCCCCCTCACTCCACCCTGGCTACTCCCCCTATCCCCCTCACATCACCTCAGCTACTTCCCCCCTCCCCCTCACTCCACCCCAACTATTCCCTTGCTCCCCCTCACTCCATCCCAGCTATTCCCCTTCTCCCCCTCACTCCACCTGGGCTACTCCTCTTCTCCCCCACACTCCACCCCTGCTACACACCATCCCCCTTACTCCACCATGGCTACTCCCCTTCTCCCCCTCACTCCATCCCAGCTACTCTAACCTCCTGGCTACTCCTCAAACACCCAGCACGTTCTGGCCTTCAAGCCTCTACACTTATTGTTCCCTCTCTGAAACTATTCTTTCAGATGTCATTTACTTACTTCACTCCTTACTTCATTGAGACCATGGATGAAATTATCACCTCGGAGAGGACTTCCTGAACCACCTTGTAAAAGAGCAACTCTCCCTTCCACCCCCACCCTCACTCCTAAGCTCACCTGCAACCTTGCTTTATTATTGTCCACACAGCATGAAGCAACTCCTGTCACATTACATACTTACTTGTGTGTTTATTTATTGTCTATCTCCTTTTATCTCAGATTAGAATATATCTCCGTAAGGATAAGCAGTCGGTCTGCTATGTTTACTGAAATATTCCTGACACAGAGAATGGTGGCTTAGCATGCAACAGACGCTTCATAGGTATTTGCTGAACATATAAATAAATGTATGAATTAGAGAACAACTCCGTTCACTCCATTTCTTCACTTGTTTTTATATCATCTTATATTGTATATATTTTATAAACCACCTACCAAAATATAAATTAGTAAAATAATTATTAAAAAAAGGGGTTCCTGGGAGGCTCAGTCAAGCATCTGACTCTTGATTTCAGCTCAGGTCACAATCTTACAGTTTGTGACTTCGGGGCCCACGTCGGGCTGCAAGCTGACAGTGTGGAGCCTACTTGAGATTTATTCTTTACCTCTCTCTCTGCCCTTCCCTCCCTCCCTCCCTCCCCTCTCTCTCTCTCAAAATAAACTTTAAAAAAAATAATTAGTAACAAAGATATCACTCAGAGGGGATTGCCTTGCCCATCATTAACTAAATTTTTGTTGTTAGCTGTCATATCATCTGATGACTAAATCAATCAATCAATAAATAAAATCCAAGTTTAAAACCTGAAACCAGGCAAAAACAATTATGAGTGGCAATCATTTTGCCTGGCACTTAGTTTTTGAAATAGTGACCCAAGCACCCTTTTTGGTCTTCCCTCCCCTTTGCCCCCCCCCCCCAACACTAAGAACCTACCCTACAGTAAGCAAGGGAGAGTGTGGGCAGAGACCGGTTCATGTTTCTAGACCCTGGTTGGTTTTTAAAACTCTTTGGAATGGGGTGCCTGGGTGGCTCAGTTGGTTAAGCATCCAACTTCAGCTCAGGTCATGATCTCAGTGGTTCTCGGGTTCAAGCCCCACATCTGCCTCTGTGCTAACAGCTCGGAGCCTGGAGCCTGCGGCCTGCGGCCTGCTTCAGTTTCTGTGTCTCCCTCACCCTCTGCACCGTCCCCCACCCCCATTAACTCTTTCTCTCTCTCTCTCTCTCTCTCAAAAATGAATAAACATTTAAAAAAAATTTTTTTTAACTCTTTGGAATAATTCTATATCAAATTCCAATACTTCAGTCTGAGATACAGTACTGGTCTCCCAAAATGAAGCTGCTCTCTTAGAGTCTTCATGAAATAAAGACAGGGCATGATACCCTAACCAAGACTTCCCCCCTCCCATGGAACTGATCCCCAAAACAATGACGTAAATAATTGAACAGAGTATCTAATGAACATTGCTCACATTAAGCATGGGTCATACAATGAAACATTGCTTAGACCCCAAAACAGCCAATGAGTTGACAAAACAAGACAGAGAAAGGGATGCATCCATATATTCCCAAGCCCCCAAAGGCATTTCTCCTCTCTTTGGTTAAAAACAATTCAATGTATACTCAGAATCATAAAAATGAATTAAAGAAAAAAAAGGATTAGCATAAATCTTAGTCTTATAATTAAAATTAACAATGTTTATCAATATAAGCAACCACCCCATGCATTATTCAAGACCTCCTGCTGGAACCACCAGCAAAAGAGAGCATCTCTCCCAATGCATTTGCAAAAACTCAACAGGTAAGAAATCTCAATTGATATTTGCTTCCAAAAGAGAAAGTGAAGGCGAATAAACCCAACAGGGCAGCTACTGCTGATTCTTCTCCAAGTTCCCAGAGGCCTCCCTCTAAAAAAACAGCATCAGTGCACACACTCCCAAAAAATGTGCAGACCCCTCTTCACAGAGATAGAAAAAGCAGTATGAGGCAAGGCAAATCATTTTTTAAATGCTGACTTGCAACAGAGAAACTCTGGAAGTACCCAGAAGAGCTGGACAAAATTGCCTAAACCACTATGTCCCTCTAGAAAGCCAGAATTAAACAGTGTCTCCAACTCACATCTTTCCCCCTCACTTCCCTCTCCCAACAAAACTTGTCCTTTTTTGAACATTAGAAAAATGTGTCCAACCTTCCTAATATGAAGAATGTTTTAATATCAAAATTTTACCACCACCGCCCCTAAACAACAAAACAGCGACTATGCCCTGATTTTATTCTTTGAGAAAGGACTGTCAGAAAACAAGGGTGGCACGTGGAAAACAGAGGAGCCAGGCAGCCTGCCCTTTCATGTCATATGGAGGAATGGCCACCCAAGGGTTGTCTAGAGTAGGGACTGGCATACTATGATGGCTCATAAGCCAAATCCAGCCCTCAGACTACTTCTGTACTGCCAAGGAGAAAGGAAGGAGGAGAGGGACAAAAATGCCAGATGACATAATTATGGCCCACAAAGCCTGAAACATTTACTCTCCGGCCCTTTAGAGGAAAGGCTTGCTGTTCTCAGTCTAGGGAAATGAAAGTTTATCTCACTGCTTACTACTGACTAAAGGTCCCAGACTTAGTAAAGTTACTCGTTAACTTGTAGATTTTTGTTTGGTAAAAATACAAAAAATTTCTGTCCAGTGGAATGTATACCCTCAAGGATTTATGACCCTGAGACACTAATTTTATATTTAACTCAGCAGTCAAATTATCTTTCAACATCCTGGCTTCTCCGATGCTTTGAACCAGTAATAAAAACTAACTGGTCCCCTCAGTAATTAAGGAGTCAAAGAAAATCTGTGATACGTGCTCAGTTTATATGTACCTGAAAATCGTGATTTTACCTTTTTGAAAATTATAGTTCAACAACTCGTAATGACCTAAAGCAACTCTAGATTCAGGAGTGCAGTTCAATGAATTTATATTTGTTAAGCCATTATAGCATCTATATGCTGTATATTTGAAAAGCAGTACTATCTTGTAAGGGTGTGACACATTAGTCTACAGAGCGTGCACAGAGTACACAAACACCAACAGACTCCTTGAAAGGACCAGCGAGACCCCAGGGGCTCCACAGCTTTTTGGTAAGAAACCCAAACGGAGTCTTCCAACTGAATCTTCCTAACTGGAATAACTGGATCCATTACCCACCTCTAACTCCTTCTGTACAACGGTGGGGTGGGGTGGGGGGGGGGGGGGAGATCATTCCCAATTTATTAACATTTGACTCACAAATACCTTATATCTGCAAACAATTTCTACCCAGAACAGCTTGATTTCCCTCATCACTGCTCTGAGAAAAGAACACAGTGGGAGGTGGGGGGGAGAGAACAGGGTAGATTTGGATTTGGAGCTTTGAGAAAACTTCAAAATTCCCAAAAAAAGCAAAAGGAGCATTTGGGTAAATCAAGAACAGCTTAAGGCAGCTGACAACAAAGACAGACTCTTGAAGAGCCTACAAATGGGCTCCCCAACCTCAGCCAGCTCAAAATTACCAAAACCTCTTGACTTCTCTTTCTTATACTGCCTAAAACTCTAAATATCAACCAATCCCCTCCAAAGCTTAATAGTTCTCAGTCATTCATACTTTAGTATAAATTAGCTTATTTCAGACTGGCTTCCTCTTAACTTCCAATAATGCCATTTAAAAAAAAAAAAAAAGGCCTATAGGAATTACAAGCAGATACTGAAATGCATGGGCTCAGGAGCCCAGCTGCATTAAGTGTGTGTTGCTTTCCAGAGACCACTTGTGTTTAGCTCCACTGCGTGGTTGTACCTCCTGCTCTGTGGATCCTATTCCCGTTGCATCCCTCAGGGAGCCTGACGCTTTGGGAGACCCACCATTATATAAATGTCTCTCTGCTCCCCTTGCTGGAAAATCTCAGCTGCAGTAAAAGCTGTCTGTGCCATTACAGCGATGCGGCTAAAGGTGCCAGAGCAGATTTTGAGTAATCACAGCCTAATCACATTTTAATTACATTGGCAATCAGTGAGTTCTTAAAAAAAAAAGAAAGAAAGAAAGAAAGATTAAATGCTCGTTAAGCACAACACAGAAACAGAAATAATTTTGCAAATGGCAAAAGCCCAGATAGGTCAGACTGAAAGGCCTGATTTTTGCACTTTTTGTAATATTTAAAAACTCAACAGAAAGTTAGGTGATAGCCCTACAATGTGCAGAATATGATGATAGAGCCTTTTGCAAAACAGACTCCTCCTTCCCTTCCAATTTAGAAAATCTTCAGTAAGATGAAGGAGGAGGTACACAGGTTTCAAAATCAGACAGACCTGAATTCTAAGCTGGTTCTCCCACCACCAAGTCACCTAACTTGTCAGGTCCCCATTTCCTCATCTGAACACCCAGCCGTAAGGAGTGAAGGAAAGCTGTGGAGGAAGTAGCGGGTGCCTTAGCAGGCATTCAATAAGTGACACGCTATTTCACCCAGTGTTGTTAGCATTAACCCTTCTTTTTTTTTAATTTTTCTAAATGTTTGTTTTTGAGAGAGAGAGAGACAGAGACAGAGTTCTAGTGAGGGAGGGGGAGAGAGGGAGGGAGACACAGAATCTGAAGCAGGCTCCCAGGCTCTGAGCTGTCGCCACAGAGCCTGACACAGGGCTCCAACTCCAAGATCACGACCTGAGCCAGAGTCGGACACTCAACTGACTGAGCCACCCAGGTGCCCCAGTACAAGTGCTTCAGTAATCCCTGTCCTTATATAGTCACTTTTTTCCTAATTCAAACACCTATCTTGCCATTATTTTCCACATTAACATGGTATAGTGATGTCCCAGCAGCCACTGTCCTCCTTCTTAAGGCAATGGTAACCTAATCTGGCTTGTAGGGTGGTGGTTCCCAAAGTTTGGCTGAATTAGAACCACCTAGAGGGCTTGCTGACTCCTAAATTGCTGGACCACCTCTGAGGTCCTAATTCGATAGGTCTAGAGTGGGGCCCAAGAATATTCATTTCTAATCAGTTCACAGATGACGCTGATATTCCTGGTCCAGGACCACTCCCTTCCCTTCTCAGATCACAAGCTAGGAAGGAAGGTCTCCACCCTCAGGTTCCATGAGTGGGTCCAGTGATCAGGGGAAGGCTGGGCAGCACATGACTCAGATTCTCAGGACCTTTGCTAAGAACTCCAGGACAGTACTCCGCTGGATTTTAACCTGGAGACATACATTGTAGGAGGCACTGGAAGTCACCTCAGGGCCATTAGGGAGACGCTGTCTGAGAGTGGCACCAACCCAGAGGAAGCAGAGCCAAGGGGAACAAACAGATAAAAGGGTTTCAGTCCCAGGGGCGCCTGGGTGGCTCAGTCAGTTAAGCATCTGGACTTGTGATTTCAGCTTAGGTCATGATCCCAGGGTTGTGGGATCGAGCCCTGTGCTGGGCTCCTCGTGGAGCATGGAGCCTGCTTAAGATTCTCTCTGTCTCTTTTCCTCTGCCCCCTCTCCCCCTCACACTAGCACATTCCGTCTCTCTCTCTAAAACAAACTTAAAAAAAAGGGGGGGGGGTTCAGTCCCAGAATCAAGGGCATGGTCTCCCTGGGACTGTCCAGGTTTTATGATACAATACTTCCCTTTTTGCTTAGATAAGTTTGGCTCAGCTCTCCTTCCACTTACAGCAGAACCGGAAAACGGAGTTTGTTGGTTTTACTTGGTTTTCCTGTCCGTTTTGGCTCTCCATTTTGCTCCTAAATAACAATTACCTGAACCGTTAAATTGTCTCCATTACCACCAAGTCAAATGTCTCCACCAAGTCACCAACCCAAAAAGAGGTCCAAAGCAATGTTTTGGGAATGTAAACAACCTACCCCACACAGAATACACATCTCCCAAGGTGAACCTCTATGAGTTTAATGTAATTCTAACCAAATCCCTACAGAATGGCCAATTACAAGATCAGGAACTTTCCAAAATTCAGCAGTAACAATTTAGAAAACATAATGGGGAAAAATTATATTTAAAAATACATTAAAATTATATTCATAAGTAACAGAAAATGTAATTCTGAGAAGACACTAAACCACAAATACACAGGAAGTTTATGAAGAAAACCATATAGCTTTGCAGGGGTGGGCGAAGGGAGAGGTGAATTAAAAAAAAAAAAAAAAGGATAAATAGCAAGTTTCTGGCCAGAAAAACTCAATATTGTCGAGCTACCAGGTATTCCCAAGCTAATATGCAATATATGAAACTCTCATACAAATCAATAAAAAACAGATGAAAACCTCAATAAAAAATGGGAAAATGGACCAAAGGAAATGAGGAAGTGATTAACACAAGAAGAAAAACAACCAGCCAATAAAAATATGAAAACTAAGGGCAGTACTTAGCCTGACGGCACTGGTGCGAGGGACAGGGGAGCAAGAGAGTCACCAGAGCTGGCTTTTGGGGGCCAATGTAATAATCTGCATTAAAACCCCGAAAATACACAGTTTTGACTCAAAAACTTCACTTCTGAAATTTACCCTAAGGAAATAATCAAATAATTTTTAATAGAGAAAAAAGTAAGGGAGCACAGAAGAGAAAAAAACTTAAACATGGAACAAATGGTTACTATCTGGACAGTGACTGAAGGAGGTATTTGTTGTCCTTCTGTAAACAGAATTCGTCCTTTAAGACATGTATTATTTAAAAATAATTGCTAGTATCTTCTGGATGTAAAAATAACCCTATTATTTGAAACTCTTTCTACAACTGTCTTTTATTTATATAATGATTAGTTGGCCTAAAATCAGGTGTATAAATTATGGTACTACTGTACATGGGATATTATTGGCATACGTTCAACGATTTAGACTTACATATATGTACACACAGAGGGGAAAAGCAGGTTATAAACAGCATGTACAGAATGAATGTTTGCTTTTTTTATTGTGGTTGTTTTTAATTTTATTTATTTTGAGAGACAGAGCACACAAGTGGGGGAGGGACAGACAGAGAATGAGAATCCCAAGTAGGCACTGCACTGAGAGAGCCCACCCCCCATACCAACATGGGGTTCAATCCCACAAACTGTGATATCATGACCTGAGCTGAAATCAAGAGTCAGATGTTTAACCGACTGAGTCACTGAGACGTCCCATGAATGTTCTATTTTCATAAATATACATATTTATATTCATTTTTATACAGTTTCATAGAAAGGCCTAAAGAACACACACAAAATATTAATAGTGGTTATGACTGGGAAGTAGGATTGTAAGTAATTTTTACTTTCTTCTTTTTATATATCTGCACTTTCTCAAGTTGCTAAAATTATTAAATACCCTTTTTAATTATAAGAAAAATAATATAAATGTTAATATTTTTAAAAAAAGAAGTGACTGACTTTTAAAAAAAGAAGTGACTGACTTTTAAAAAAAGAAAGTGATTTGAGTTTGGGAGTGCTAATGCAGCTAAGTATAAGAAATCATCTTTTTCTTTTTTTATGATTTATGTGATAGAACACAAAACAGTACACTACCAATTCCTCCATCTGGCACTTAATGGAGACAGCAAAAACTTTATCTCCCAACATTCATTCATCCTTCATTCAATCATTCATTTTTATGATCACCTCCCATGGGCAAGGCAGATGGTGCTGGAAAGTCTACTTTAAAAACATCCGTTTTTCTTGAAAATCAGATACAAAACGCAATGGTTAAGTTAGGGTGGGTTATACTTCTTTGGCGTTTCATAATTAAAATTTTCACCTACTACTGCTTTTAGATGCAGTATATTCTACACCTGATTTCTCATGGTGCATCACTGTCTCCTTCCCCACCCTCACCCACAGGAGCCCTAAATTTGGGGGCAGTGAAGAATAAGACCACAGAGCTTGGCCCCAAGTGCCTGCAACTTAAAGATGCTTAAAAGCATCATCGTGACATCCCATTCAAGGATGAAACTCAAAACCAGCAGCACCAGGAGTACCTGCAGATCACTCCAAGTCAGTAAGCCCAGGGAGATGATGTGGCTGTTCCAGACCATTAATGACCATCTGTAAGAGAGTGACTGGTCCTTCCAAGCTCCATCAGAAAACAGGAAAACGTAAGGATCAGATTCTCCCTCTTTCTGCAGCCAAATATCTTGGCAGCTTTACAATGGCCCCATCTTGTGGTTTATTCCTTCCGTGAGGAGGACGTACCATCCCCAAAGAAAAATCCATTACAGAAAATCAAGGAAGCAGTGGACCGATAGATATGTAACATGTAATAAAATCCTGCTCATGAATTATTGAGTAACATCCATTAGTCACCGATTTCCAAAAAGTAATACAAGACTCTTAGAAGAATATGGAAGTTGGGAGAACTATATCTCATCCTTTTCTTACCCAGTCAGGATAACAACAGTTTCAGTGAAGAAATTCCTATTTTATATAAAAGAAGAAGAAAGTTTCCCTCCCACCATCTATCTCTAGAGGTAAATCAATATACACATTACAGATCCTGTAAGACCACTAATGCGTGGACCATTAATGAGAGCTACAGCTTTATTATTACAGGGAAAAATGCTGCTAATGTAAAATTAATTAAATCCAATTATTTTTTACTTGGTACTTTCTATGTGCTAGACACCATGAGCTTTATAAAAATAAAACAGCCTCTCCCTTCCACAAGCTCCCAAACAGGAGATGCAAATATTTACATAAATAATTTTATGTTGCAAGATGAATTTGAAACTTCCAATAACAAAAGAATAAACATTATGTTATAGAGGTTTCAGGCACAGGCTCTGGAGGCAGATTACCTGGATTGGAATTCTGATTCTATACCCATCACTAGCTAGCTATGTGACCTCGACAAGCTTAACCTTCTCTTCTACCTCATTTTTTTCATTTATAAAATGGATATAATAATGATATCTACCTCATAGGATTATTGTGAGGATTAGCTGTGGCACAAACGGAAGTATCATTAATATCAGTATAATTATTACTGGCATGAGATAAGGAAGCACTAATTATGAAGATCCTGGGAAAGCAGTCCCACGGAATAGAATCTGTGGCCAAGTTCTGAATAATGGTAAGGATTTTAGTGGGAAGTAATGGGAGAGAAGGGCATTTCACAATTAAGGACTAACCTGAGCAAAGGCCTAGAAGTAGGGAGAGTCGATGCCCTGAGTAAGCTGGTGTTGTGGCTACAGCAGCAAGGCTGCTGAGCTATATGTGGTGGGGGAAGGAGGTGTGCAAAAGAAATAATGCTGAGCAATGAGGCGCGCTGGCATCTGACTCAAGGAGGTGGTGACCACCAGGCTAATAAGACAACACTCTTCTAGAGGCAATGACAACTCAAGCAGGGCATCATAATGGTAAAGAACATGAGATTCTGGGTTTGAATTCTAGCTCCATCTCTTAAGAGCTGTGTGACTTGGGCAAGGACCTAATCTTTCTGTGCCTCTGTTTTCTCACATGTAAAATAGGTGTGTTGAAGATTAAATGAGGGTCTATATACCAAGTTCTTAGAACAAGTGCCTGGCACCTAGTGATACATATGTGTTTGCTATTAAAAGGTTGAATACTGTAGGACTGTTGATCTCAGAGCCGTGAGTTTGAGCCCCACACTGGGTGTAGAGATTACTAAAATAAATAAATAAATAAATAAACAAACTAACTTTAAAAAAAGTAGAATACTGGCCTCTTCCTCTTGATAGCTCTTCAGAAAATTATGAGCAGTTAGTATGGGCAATGACAGGGTCAAGGGTATAAGACTCCTTTTCAATTATTCAAAAAAATACTACCACGAAAGTAAATGCTCTCATTTGGACAAAAATTTCCACGGTCCATGAAAAAAATTTATCTAAAAGGAGTGACAAACTGACAGCAATCACTAAGCTTAAGCACACACAGTTCTAGGCAACACGACTCTTGAGTCTGTTCAAGACTTCATCAGATCACCACTGCCATGCAAAAATGGCAAAATGCACCATTTACGAGAAGACGGTACCTGTGTTGATTTTGGATGATGGCAAAGGTTTTAATGTGAGTTGGGGTGGGGGGGAGGAGGGCATGAGCCAATGGATGGTCACAATTGCTCAGACGATCCCTAAGGCAAGAACTTACTTCCAGATCCATCCTTGACTCTAGGTCCTTCAGGCTTGGCCTCAGAAATAATGTTTGCATTGGCGTTATTCTCCATCTCGATCACAAAGTCACTGTCCTCCTCAAACTCAGGGTGACTAAAGATCCAATCCAGGGCTCTTTCCAGGTTATTATTCTAATAAAATAAAACATTTTTACAATGAATGCAGTCCCAGGGCCTCATTATATCCTGCCCACTTGAACCAGGATGTCAAGCAGATAAGACAGGAGGCCTGAATTCATTAGTCCTAAGTGCTTCTGAGTGAGAAGCTCTGACCCTGCATATGAAATGCACATTTAGCTGGTATTCTCTGAGTCTCCCAACTGGGGTCTGTAATTGGATTCACCAGAAAACAGTTCTGAGCAGCAGACCAGCATTCCAAAGTCCGTATCAGTCTTAGCTCAGTGTTCCCACAGGCTAATGCTACTGGTGAGGTGCAGAATATCAGAGTATTGCCTATGTCTAAGAGCAGCCCTTTTTCAGGCCACAATAACTGCATGCACCACATTCACTATCAACTGTGTTTTCTGCAGAGCCATGCCAGGTAGAAGGGATGCCAATATGAGTACCATGTTAGTGCATCTTCTCCCTCAATGTCAGCAGAACTGTTGAAATTGCAGTAGAGACAAGATTAACGCCTTGATTAATGGTGACAGCATTGGATAGTTAGGTTATATTGTTTTAAACTGAACTCCATGAAGTTAAAAACAATTGACCATAAAAACATTTTCCTCTGTTTGTGATATCAATGGCAGGTTAAAGAATTTGTTTCAACATCATCAGAATCTCCAATGAAACACTCAGGCAGTAAAATAAGTGGGGCAAAGCAAGTACCCCGAATGAAAACTAACTCCAGTTGAGATATTTCAAGCATTTTAAAGGGAAACAGATTGTTCCAGCCACACCCCATGCATCAGTTGAGAACTGTTATATGACCTCAACAATGGACCCCAGCAGGCAACCAGTCAGGAAAGGTAAGAAAGAATCAGTAGCAGACATCCACTCAAAAATGGATATGGTGTGGCAAGGGAAGGTGGGTTGAAAAAAAAAAAAAAGTACTTTCCCTCAATATTAAACAGGTATCTGTACTATAAGAGGAAGACTTCTATGTACCCTCTAGTTGCATGGTCTCTTCTCTCCTGATAACATCAGAAGTTCATTAATGCCAGAAGCATCTTCTCTCTCCTCAGAGAGAAACAGAAATGGAAAATTCCAGAAGCCATTCAGTCTTCTCTGTGAGGACTTTTGATAGACACTTCTCCAAGGTCTTGGTCTCAGAAATGTAAAATTTCTCCTCAAGAACTGCCTTATTGAACACTGAATCTAATGCATCTTTCTCTGCTCTAAGGCCACAAGGAAGCTCCAAGTCAAATCTCAGACCCCTGCGAGTAATAAACACCAAGATGATACAGTTTCTTTAGGTTTGGTCATCTTGCCCTGGCTGCATTATCTCCCTATTTTTATTTTTTACTCCTTATTCTTAAACTGTCCATATAATTCCCCCCAATCATTTATTTTAGTTATATATATAATATATGCAAATATAATCTCTATGGGCCATGGTGGGGTACAGAGTGAGATGCACATGATTCCAAATGATCAAAGGACACTGGAAAGCCCAACGGCTACTGGCAGAAATACACATGACCTCCAATAAGTGGAGAGTATTCTCACACTGTCTCTCACGCTTACCGTGGCTCGTAGCGCCTGAATAGCCTGATTCCGATGGAATCCCATGGAAGTAATGATAGCTACAATTTCCTCCGGAGGTTGGTTATCCAATCCAGTAGCACCAAAAACAGAGGCCCCAGCAGAAGCCGCTCCTCCATAACCAGGCATGGTCAGTGGTTCCGCAAAATCTGGGGAAAATAATCATTCTCAGGTCTTTTCCTTTTTTTAGTCTTGAAATAAACAACATTTTAGAGCTAAGAAGGAAAAATACCTACGAAGTTATAATAATCAGGACAGTTGGTACTAGCATTAAGGATAAACATATAGATCAGCTAAAACAGAATTCAGAGAGTCCAAAAATAAACCCATAGATTTATGGTCAGTTGAGTTTTGACAAGACCACTCAATGGGGGAGGGCAGTCTTCTCAACAGATTGTGCTGGAACAACTGCATGTCCACATACAAAGAATGAAGATGGATCCCTACCTCAAGCTATATTCAAAGATTAACTCAAAATGGCTCCCTGACCTCAACGTTAGAGATCTTAGGATAGGCAATGGCTTCTTAGCTATGACAACAAGAACACAAGTAACAAAAGAAAAAACATAGAAAATTAGACTTCATCAAAATTGCAAACTTTTGTGCTTCAAAAAATACCATCAAGAAAGTGAAAACACTCACAGGATGAGAGAATATATTTGCAAATCATGTATATGGTAAGGTACTTGTATTGATTATGAAAATAACTCTTACTACTCAACAATAAAAAGACAAATAATTTCATTAAAAATGGGCAAAAGTTGGGCTGCCTGGGTGGCTCAGTCAATTGAGTGTCAGATTCTTGATTTTGGCTCAGGTCATGATCTCATAATCAAGATCAAGCCTCATGTCGTGGAGCCCGCTTAAGAGTGTTTCTCTCCCTCTGCCCCTCCCCCACTTGCACACACACATGCTTGCACAAGTGCTCTCTCTCTCTCTCAAAAAAAAAAAAATGGGCAAAAGATTGGATAGACATTTCTCCAAAGAGACTTAAATTACCCACAAGGACATCAAAAGATGCTCTACCTCATTAATCATTAGGGAAATGCACATCAATATCACAATGAGCTACCACTTTCACATCCACTGGAATGGCTATAATAAAAACAATAATAACAAGTGTTGGTGAGGATATGGAGAAATTGGAACCCTCATACATTGGTGGTAGAATGTAAAGCAATACAGCCTGATTGTTGAAAAACCTGCACTTTTATGTTATGGAGATGGCTTCTTTCCTTCAGTCTTATGAAATAACCTGTGCTAGCTTCACACTTTTCTTCTATGGCTTCCTCACCTCTCCCAGACTTCATAGACTGAAGAGAGGGAGAGCCTTGCTCTAGACTAGGTTTTGGTTCAAGGGAATGTTGTGGCTGGTTTGATCTTGTGTCTAAACCACTAAAACTTTCTCCAAATCAGCAATAAACCTGCTGTGTGTTCTCATCACTGGTGTGTTCAATGGAGTAGCACTTTTCATTTCCGTGGAAGAATTTTTGCTTTGCCTTCACAACTTGGCTAACTGTTTGGTGTAAGAGGCCTAGCTTTTGGCCTCTCTGTTTTCAATACGCTTTCCTCTCTAACCTGAATCATTCCTGGCTTCTAAGTTAAAGTGAGAGATGTGTGACTCTTCCTTTCACTTGGACACTTAGAGGCCAGCATAGAGTTATTAGCTGGCCTAACTTCAATATTGTTGTGTCTCAGGGAATAGGGAGGCCCAAGAAGAGGGACAAAGACAGGGGAATGGTTGGTCGGTGGAGCAGTCAGAACACACACATCTGTGGATTAAGTTTGCTATCTTATGGGTGAAATTTGTGGTACCCCAAAACAGTTACAACAGTAACATCAAAGATCACTGATCACAGATCACATAATAGAATAATAATGGAAAAGTGTGAAATATTGTGAGAATTACCAGAAACGTGACACAGAGACACGCAGTTAGCAAATATTGTTAGAAAAGTGGCACCAATAGACTTGCTCAACACAGAGTTGCCACCGACCTTCTGTTTGTAGAAAGTACAATATCTGCAAAGTGCAATCAGATGAAGTGCAGTAAAATGAGATATGCCTATATTTCTAACTAAGAAATGATAAGGACTTGAAATAGAAAACTGTGCATGAAGAAATGGGGGTTGTTTAGTTAGCTTTCACTTCTGTCTACTTTATCAAGGTATAATTCACACACCCTATAATTCACCCACTTGAAGTGTACACCGAGTGGTTTTCAGTAAACAATATTTCCCACTCAACAGACTACAGTATAGTGTAAACATACTATATATACTTTTATATACACTGAAAACTAAAAAATCCATTTGATTCACTTTATTGTGGTGGTCTGGAACTCAACCTACAACATCTCTCTGACATATGCCTGTATGTCCCACATCTTTCCACTGGTCTTTTTGCCACTGAATTACATACTTTAAAAGGTGAATTATGGGATGCCTAGATGGCTTAGTTGGTTGAGCATCCGACTTCAGCTCAGGTCACGATCTCACGATTCGTGGGTTCAAGCCCTGCATCAGGCTCTGTGGCGACAGCTCAGAGCCTGGAGCCTGCCTCAGATTCTGTGTCTCCCAATCTCTCTCTGCCCCTCCCCCACTCACATTCTGTCTCTGTCTCCCAAAAACAAATAAACATTTTTTAAAAGGTGAAAATAAATAAATAAGTAAATAAATAAAGTACTCACTAAAAAAAAAAGGTGAATTATATCTCAGTAAAGCTATCATTTAAAAAAACAGAGAGAGTGAGAGTAAAGATTAACACTGTGACTCTGCTCCACAGGCAAAGTGCCACCTCACTGAAGCAGAAAAAAAAGTGACCTAAAAAGTTAAATTATGAGGGGCAGGAAAAAGTGAGCTAAGAAGCTAAATCATGAGCTAAAAAGTCATTTTCTGGGACACATTCAGAGGACATGTTAGTATCTCCATGGCTTAGCAACACTGAAAATCTCATCAGACTCCAAAGCTATTCCCCTTTCCAACCACTGACCTGGCTCTTCCATGTGAACAATGATCCAGTTGAAGGCCACTTCAGCTCCCATATTTCCAGTAAAGTACACAGCCTTCCGACACGCTTCTAGAGGGAAACCCATCTCGGCCAGCTGCATCACTGATGACTCATCAATGTCTGAAGCTATGGGGCACAACAGAATATTCTGGTGTAAAAATGTAAACTCTCTTCTGGTCTTAGCTTCTCCTCACCCACTATCCACATGCTATCCAAACAAAGTGCTATTTTTTTGGTGGTTTAACTTTGTTTTGTTGTGTTTTGAGTCATCCAAATATTTAGCTATTTGAGCTGAGTTTGTATCTGACCTAAATAGGAACGATGTTAATTACCTGGACAGCCCAAGCACGGAAAAACAATTCCCTAATTTCATAAGGGGAGATTTGGTATATTCCCAGAACCATTTCAACCTCTCAGATTATCTCAAGACCTTTCCTATAGCAGTTCTTCTATGACTGAAATCTGAAGAGAAAAGAATTATCTACAGGCCTAAAAGCCTATTCTTTAAATCCCATAGGAAATTATACCAGGCCTTTAGGAAAAATATATGTATTTTATATATACCAGGTCAAAGGAAATCAGCTCTGGGGAAATGGAGAGCCCAAATGTTAAGTAGAAAAGACAGAATATGTTCTGTAATGGTATACATTTAAGATTTTGAAAGAGATAGCTTTTATAAACCTAACTTGGGCTTGGACACAGAGCATTTTCTTTTCTTTTCTTTTCATAATAATAGATAGATGTTGGTGGAGATGTGTGTGCATACATATGTGTGTGTGTGTGTGTGTCCATGTGTATACATAGAAGCACACGTCTGTATATGTATAATGTACAAAAATATATATTAAAACCTACAGGCATGTGTATCTATATATATGTACATGTACACACATACACACATAAATACATGCATGTATAATGCATACATGTATATAGGCCAATAAATTTTTTGTATATACTTTTGCACATGTATATACATGTTTATATATATACACATACATGCATGCATAAGTGCACAAATAAACACCTACATAGTGCTCTCAAATTATCCAACAACTAGGGGGGAAGAGGAGCACAAAATATATCCCTCATGTTTTCCATGTCGTGACGTCTCTACTGAAAATTCTGCCAAAGGCAGCAATTAGTAGAACATAGTAGTAGTAGAACTGAGGATGAGAGATATCTTTTCTATAAAAATTATATCCAAAATGTATTTATCATACAAGGAAGACAAACAGAACATCCTATCAAGACCAAATTTTAAGAAAGCAATGATTTAGGACAACAGTGGCTCCCAAGTTGTGTTGTATGGTGGCCTTGTGTTCCAAGAGAGATGTCATTATTGAACCACAAAACAAGGGGTTTCCATGGCCAAATTAGTTTTAAAATCTACATTCTCTATTCTCCCCTTAGAAATTCACAAGGTTCATCAGCATAGTGAAGACTCAAACATCCTGTAATAAAGACTCCTACAGTAAAGAAACTAGGAAACTCTACAGGATACCTTTCAACATCTTGTAAGACTCTAATGTTCCCTACAATGCAGTTTAAGAAGCGCAGCTCAATAAATGGTGTATGTATGTCTATAATAACATATTAGATTGAAAGCGTTTAATTCCATTTTTGTGAAAACTTAAGTGAGCCAGGCATGGGTCAAGGACAGGGGAAGGATATGTGCCAAGAGTTAACAGTGATTATAGATGGGCGATGAAACCATAGATGGCTCCTACTGATAATTCATAATTTATAAATACCTTTTACTCTCATAATAAGAAAATAATCAAAGTTATTCTTTTTAAAAATCTGAGAAAGGAAGGATGCAAATGTTAAACAATCCCAGATCACTCTATTTCTCCTGTTGAGTACAGGTAATTGCTGATAAGACGGCAGGCTCAGATCTAGGAGGAAATCAATGGCCAAACCATTAACACTGGAAAATGGCTGAGTGCTTCCAATCAGAGACAGACTCCTCTGGCAGTTAGGTCCAACCACCCATCACCTCCCCTGGGGCAAAAGTCTTGCAAGGACAGCTCTCTGAAGGATCTGGAGCAGCCAGCAAACCTCTCACATTCCAGAAAAGGTCAAGTGGCATGAAAAGCACATTTGACTCCTAGATCTGGTTCTGGTCCCAGCTCTTCAGTCTCTGAAGTTTTCTGGGTCTTAATTTTATACTCTGTAAAAGGTTACCTGCCCTGCCCTTCTTACTGTGAAAATCAAATAAGAACCTGGATTTTGTATGAATAGTAAAACTATTTATCATTGGGGCGCCTGGGTGGCGCAGTCAGTTAAGCGTCCGACTTCAGCCAGGTCACCATCTCGCGGTCCGTGAGTTCGAGCCCCGCGTCGGGCTCTGGGCTGATGGCTCAGAGCCTGGAGCCTGTTTCCGATTCTGTGTCTCCCTCTCTCTCTGCCCCTCCCCCGTTCATGCTCTGTCTCTCTCTGTCCCAAAAATAAATAAACGTTGAAAAAAAAAAATTAAAAAAAAAAAACTAACATTGGAAGAATTTATGAAATAATAAATGCAATATAACTCATGGTAACCATTCAAAAGTAGTAACAGCCATTGTTATTGTTATAGATTATGCACAGAGACAATGGCTTTCCCAAGACCCTCGCTGACCCTAATAGCTTCTTCTAGCAAAGAGCAAATCGTAATTGACCAAGGAAAAGAAATGTGGAGGTCTAAGCCACATGATCAATCATTTGCAAAATACATGAACTTCTAAATGAACAAAAGTTTGTCTCCAGGAGGGCTTTGTAGACAAAAAGATTGAGAGTATTTAGTGTTAAACATTCCTTCTTCCTCCTAATTAATCTCTAAATATTCATTATAAATAGTTTATTATGTTCTTTTCAGAAAACCAAGAGTACCAATTCCCACAGGATTAAGGAACTAAAAGTCTACAAAATTAACACAATCCAATGAAACTAATAACCTTTAGAGTATTAATTAATACAGCCATGTCGTGTCCAACAGCAGGAGTGGAAAAAATGCTGGGCCACAGTGCCATCATTGCTCTAGAGCCCTACTCATGGCCAGAGTGGGAAGAAATGGCATCATTAGCCCACCTTCACACCTGAGGAAACTGAGGCTCAGAGAAGTTAAGTAAATTTTTCTAGGTTGCACAGTCATAAATGGCAGGGCCAGGTTTCCAATCCGGGGCTGGTTGGCTTTCATGCTGATGATCACTCTTCTGAGCTACAGAGCCATTTAATCACCATGTAACTGGTTTACATTTACTGGTAACTCAACTTGCAGATGAAGAATCATTCCTACCCAGGAAAAAGCTACACACATACACATGTAGAGAACAATGCCCCTTTATTGAATTCCCAAATATAAATGTCAGACCCATGACAACTGTAGGACAACTGAGAAAAATTTCGAAAGATACATACGGTCTATCAGTTGGTTCATCAGGCGATCTGGAAATTAAAGGAGAGGGAAGAAATGAGACCAAAGCATGGCAAAGAGTTTTAGAGAAAAAAAAAAGAATTCATGCAGGGCACTCTCTAATCCCTCAACCCCGAGGGATTCCACACTGTTGTCAACCACTCAGCTCCCCCCAACACATACCACCAAGTCTGTACAATATGAAATCATCACAGTAGGGAGTGAAAATAAACAAGGTTTCAGGCATTTCAATCAGATAAAACATGATGCTCTGGTTATCACCTTAATGAACGAAATGATTTATCTCCCTGTATTTCTAAGAACTCTATATAATTACAAACTAAGGATTCTGTTAGAAACATCAGAGAAAGCAGGAGCAGTTCTAATGAACTATAAACCATCTTGTATTTCTCTGATGCTCACACGGACCTCTGCTCTCTGGCCCCTTGAATGGACCACCTATGCCACATAACAGAGTGTGCCACGTAGAGTTCCATTCCCTACTTTCCATACTCTACAATTTAGCATTTGCCTTAGCACTAGAGAATAATGGAACATAGATGCCTATCTTGAATATGATCTTGCTCCTTCTGGATTCACCTTACCCTTCTTTGGCACCTGAACTTGGTCACCAATAATATTCAATGCTCAACTAATGAAAAACCTTTGGTAGAGGGGCCCAGAGTGCTCTATCACTATTAATTCACCTAATTAACTGATTAAAAAGGTGAACAGCAAATAGATAGGTGAGCAAATGAAACCACAACGCAACCGATTTCATCAGTAACCGAGCTAACAATAAAACCAAGATTTTTTGCCACTGTCCTCAGATCCACAAAGATGAAGCAATTATTTTCTGTATGTCCTTTTCCCTTAAAAAGTTAAGTATTCTAGGGGTGCCTGGGTGGCTCAGTTGGTTGGCATCTGACTTCGGCTCAGGTCATGATCTCACAGTTCATGAGTTCGAGCCCTGCTTTGGGCTCTGTGCTGACAGCTCTGAGCTCAGAGCCTGCTTTGGATTCTGTGTTTCTCTCGCTCTCTCTGCCCCTTCCCCGCTCATGCTCTCTGTCTCTGTCTCTGTCTCTCTCTCTCAATAATAAACATTAAAAAAATTTTTTTTAAGTTAAGTATTTCTAAATAAAAATTTAGTCTTCACAGAGCCAACTGCTCCCTTGTATGAAACAATGACTAAGCTGGGGAGGTAAAATGTGGTCAAGATTTTTAAAACCAACATGCACTATAGAACTTCCCCTTCTGGCTGTCCAACCATACTCCCAAGAGCGCACAGCTCCTCAAAACTAAAAGCCTACTGAAAACACACTCCTTATCTTCCCTACAGGTCCGTTTGGGGGAAGAAGAGGCAGAGGAAGCCAGAGGCAACATAACCTAAAAACTGTTTGGAGATTTGCTGCCCTCTGTTGCCAGTGATTTCTGCAGGTCCATTTCATTTACTCATCATGGGTCTATGCCTCCTCCCATGACTAATTTAAGTTTACTGTTGCAGCCAGGCCTCCTACTGTATGTCTGTGGTGGGTTAAACACAGGAAAATGGCCAAGGGACAACGGAGTGGTGGAAGAGAAGAGACTCTTCATCATCGGGTGGGGCAGGGAGACAGTGAGAGAACATCCTCCTGACAGAAGATGGTACCTTTTGAGTCATCAGGAATGACGATAGGGGGGCTGATGTCCGGAAGTTCCTCCTCTCCTGGCTGTAACCCCCTGGCTCGGAGATGGTTGATATCAAGTAGGTCTGGCATGTCAATAGAAACATCTGCAAAATTAGAGAGATTACATTCACCAACTCTCCAAAAACCCACAATCACCCCCTAAAACCAGCACCCCTAACTCTTATGTACATGTGTCTAAGCAGAGCTAAGGGATGCTGTTCAGTTCCCTGGAGTAGATCACTAGACCAGTAAACTCACTGAGACTAGTTAGATTTAATGGAGAAGCAGAGGGAAAGTACAGAACATTTCACACTGAACAAGCAAGAGGTTGTAAACTGGGAACCCAAAGACTATTTGTGGCCCAGACAATTTCTTTTTAATGTTTTTAAAATGTTGGCAACAGATTCCAATTTTTAAATCAGAAGATTTCATTTAAATATCCCTATTTCCAGCTTATTTTGAAAAACAGAAAGCTATAGCATATTCTCAAATGGTAATAACTGCCTGGGTCTAATTTTCAGCTTCCACTCTAGACAATATGTGCCCTAGAGCCTATCACAGACCCCACTGCTGCCTACTGATCCTGAGCATCATATTTGTGCTATTCTGATTCTTCTGGTAAAGACATGTTTTTCTAAGCCATGTCTTTATCCAAAGTGGAAATACCCAAGAAAGACCAAGAAAGCCAGGCTACACATTTCTTATATCCAATGTACTTCTTTCATTTACATTAATCCCTGTGCTTGTTAGGCATTTGAGTTTGCAGCCCCTAGATTATGCCTTTTCTCAGATCATGACAGGCACTGCGATCATTCTAACCAAGGTAATAAAGAATGAAGTTTTAAAGACATAAAATTGAATCTCAAGTGTATTAGGCTTGGGGTTTTTTTTTTTAACTGCTCAGGTCAGTTGTTATTGTGCTGACTTGCCTAAATACAAAATTTATTAGTCTAAAAGTCTGCTGAGATTTAGTGTTATATTCAGTTATGACAATAATGAAAAATGGGTCCCAATGTTGGTGTGGGATAGGTCTCTTGGGCTAGCACACAGAACCTGAAAATACTATCCCCAAAACTAGCTATGATGTCAGATAAATAAATCCTATTTTAAAACAACAAACCAGAGAAAAAGCTTAGTTAAAAAAATTTTTTTCAATCTCAGGGGATAGCAAAAACAAACATAATGTCCGACAAAGTCAATACAGTTGTTCCTCAACAGAAAAATTCAGGTTCATTAAAGCTTTGAGGCGCCTTTAAATTCAGCAAGTCTATGAAATCTGATCTGAATTTTTACAGAAAATCCAATGACAAAGAAAAATAAGAAAGCTGTTTCCAAAGCAGTTAAAAGCCTTTAGAAGAAAGCAGTTTTCTCTCTCAGGTACTTCTCAGGTCCACAGAGGAAAGGCTGAGTGATGATCATCCTGCCCACAAAATCATTCCACCAGGAAAATCGAAGATGTGCTGCAGAATCAGTCACGGCCCTGCACAAGGTCACGTGGCAAGCAAGTGCCATGTCAATGGAGTGCTAGAGGTTCTGGGGAAATCCGTCCTGCTGATTTTACATTCTTTCTACCTACCCCCTTCAGATGAGCAGATGAGTGCTTAATTAACCAGTATAAGACCTGACTTATTTTTTAAGCCCTCAAAACCAGAAAATCTTTAAGACTGGCAAGCAGCCTGAGCTACCTGCTTGAGAAATGACAAAGAGTAAAACTGTCCATCCGGCACTGAAGACAGCCTAGTAACACCTTGATGTTGGATCATGACGATGGAGAAAATGTTCTCATACATTGTCTAGAAAACTAACCTCTGACAAAGGCTTCTGAAATTAGCAAGAAAAAAACCCAAGTAAGGCAAAAATCAAATCCCTTTTTTGACTATTTAATGCAACTGACTATACTCATTTTGTTATTAATAAAATTTGTATGATTTAAGTGACTGTTCTCAGCCACACCTGCCTACTTTAGAGGCAGAGGAGAAATAATAAGAGGAGCATGTACCTTCAATTACCTGCACCTCCAAGTGTGGTCTCTGGACCAGCAGCACCAGCAGCATCAGTATCACCGGGAAGCTTGTTAGAAATAAAGAATCCCAGGCCCCACCCCAGACCTGCTGAATTAGCACCTGCATTTTGCCAAGATCCCAGATAATTTGTGTGCATGTTAAAGTTTGGAAAGCATGGT
Source organism: Leopardus geoffroyi (assembly GCF_018350155.1). Taxonomy (NCBI): domain Eukaryota; kingdom Metazoa; phylum Chordata; class Mammalia; order Carnivora; family Felidae; genus Leopardus; species Leopardus geoffroyi. Next base: position 87,417,041 of record NC_059333.1, read on the forward strand.
TTATTTGATAATGTGGAGATGTCATTTTCACTCTCAGAATCCAGTCATCCCAGAACGCATCATTACAGGGGTGGGCAGCATGTGATAGTTTTTATTATGAGTGCAAATCATATACTGTGACTCAAAAGAGAAAGGTGAGGACAATGGAAAAAGAACGAAATGGAACTATTTCTGACAGCCAACCACATGGGCCCTTTCACACGCCATTTTTTTAATGGCTAATTTGATGTTTCAAGCAAAAGCATGCAAAAGATACCTACCAAATTTTTTGGGAACCCAGTCAAGACCAAAAGTGAACTTCTTTATCTGCACTACCAAGTATTCAGGGAATGAGGCAAAGCGAGATGTTCTGGGAAACACAAGGGGATTAGATCAATGAAACAAGGCAATCAGAATCATGATTATAGTTCATGAAGCATCCAAAGCTTTGTCTGAGGCACACCTGGCAGTTCCAGTGACTGCACTGAGAAGGAAGGACACTCAAACAGACACAAGCGGACACACACTCACCCGCAACCAGTCATTCTTCCTGGCCTTTTCCCAAGGAGAAAATGTTTAACGGAGGAGAATGTTGTCCTTAGAGAGTGATTTGGAGCATGGTGCAAAATTACACTTTTATTTTGCTGTGGCATTTTGTATTTCTGAAAAGTACTTTTCAACTGTAGACATCTTTTTCTAAAACCCTTGCTAGAATTTAGTACAGTTTTTAGTACCCCTGAAAAACGCAGAGGTTAGGGGTGCTGAACCCCCCATGGAATCAAAAATCCACATATAACTTTTGACTCCCAAAAAACTTTACTAATAGTCTACTGTTGACCAGAAACCTTACCAATACCATAGAGTCAATTAAACATATTTTATGTTATATGCATCATATACTGTATTCTTACCGTATAAATACGCTAGAGAAAATATAACACTGTACTGTAAAAAACCCACTGGACCCACACAGTTCAAACCCATGTTGTTCAAGGACCAACTGTGTGTGTGTCTGTGTGTGTGTGTCTGTGTGCGTGTGTGTGTGTATTATCTGCAGGATAATACATGCATGTACTACATGTTTGTATGTGGGGTTTGAAAAGCTTCACAAGTTGGGGCGGCTAGGTGGCTCAGTCGGTTAAGTGTCTGACTTCGGCTCAGGTCATAATCTTATAGTTTGTGGGTTCGAGCGCCATACTGGGCTCTGTGCTCACAGCTAGGATCCAGAAGCCTGCTTCAGATTGTGTGTCTCCCTCTCTCTCTGCCCGTCCCCCACTCACACTTTGTCTCTGTCTCTCAAAAAAAGTGAATAAACATTAAAAAAAAATAAGAAGAAAAAAGAGAAACAGAAAAAAAATAAAAGCTCCACAAGCAATCCTGACATACCCCCAATCTCTGCTCCCACAGAGAATCACTATCTTACAGCACAAAGTTGACATAAGGAGGGTTTATTGAAACTTTGGTTGAGGTTGACTACTGAAAATGCCAACACCTCATTAAAATACTACTGTATCTAAAATCCATGATCATGTGAATCCTAAATATATATAAATATATACATAATGAGATAAGCATCTAAAATATCTAAATCTGACCTTACATTTTTAAATTAATACATATGGTCAATATCTCGAGTTTCCCTTCAAACTTTCAGGAATTGTCTAGACTTTAGTTTGACAATTTCATGCAGACTATTTACCTACTATACCAAATTCAAGCCCCAGTTCCAGCTCATTCTCTCCACATTTATCACCTTGTTTATAACAACCATTTCTATGTGAGTGTCAATGTGGAAATAGTAGGTTATGTAAAAAAGAAAATAAGCTGTAGACAGATACTATGTCTTAAAATGAAAGATTCTCGAACACCGTCCCCACAAACTCTACTTTTCATATCTAAGTCATTGCCTTCTACCTGGAATGCAGTGGGCCCAGAATTCAGAAAGCAAATACAAATGCATTGCTGCCCCCTAGTGTAGAAGAAAAGCCATAGTACAGGGACAAAACACTACCCAAAAATGGGTCAAAATGATGTGGATTTGGGTATAGAATATGCCACTTAATTCACTCCAATGTGGACAAATCACTGACCCTCCCTGAGGCTCCATTTTCACATCTACAAAACAGATTTCTTAATCATATCTACTTGCCAGGACTATGCAATGTTCATAAAATGATGTGAAAGCACTTGGCACACTAGAACATATACTATGTATACCCAGGGAATTAGCACGATTATTTTGTCATAAAAGAGCTAGAATCCATGGCATTGAACACTGACTTGGTCTATCACTGACCTGTTTTTTGCCCCAAGCAAGTCACTTAACCTCTCCGTATCTCAAATTCTCCAACACAAGGATGGTAGAAGGGTCCAGGCAATAATGTAAGGGAGTTCTTTAAAAAACAGGAACTTAACGATCCTAAGGAACTTATCTATTATTACCCTGGTTCATTCTCCAGAAACTGTAATATTATCTCTAATTAGGCTTCCTACCTTCTGAGAAGCAGTAATAAACATCATTCTTACTCCAATATAGCCAAGTCCTAATTTCACCAAAATCCAACCAACTCCAGCTGCAGTATTTTCAACTAATGTAAAAATGTCACCTCTCTGACCTCTTCTTCTTACCACATCAACTTAAAAGCTGGAAAATATGTAATAGTGAGATCAGCCAAAAGTCATCAGTATATCAGTTATTTCCAAAATGTGGTCGAAAAGCCCCAAGACTCTAAAAATTGCTCTGTGGTCAGTATCTGGGTGAGTAAATCAGCTGGTGATACCATGGGCAATGCAGGGAACTGGAGGCTGGGGTGTGGTGGGAGAGGGGTGGATAATTTAACACATCCCTTTGTTATGGGTAACTAACTACCAACCTAAGAGTACCAGAAATCAGATTAGATGAGCCCACATTATATTTACCCTGTTAGGTAAACATGCTATATATTATATTCATCTTTGTAGCCTGTAGAGGGTCTCAAATTGAATCACACAGTAACTGCTCAATATTTATCTGTTCAAAATAATCTCAAAATCAGTAATGTGCATTCATTAATTGCAGGTTTGGGACATCAAGTTTGTTAGTTAAATCTAGCAAAAAGTGTAAATTATGCACCACTTACTCTTTTATTCCTAAAATTAATTCCTGGAAATTAAAATTTTTCCTGAAAGACCATTAGACTGTAAACCATTCAAAAAGATCTAGGTAGACACACAGCAAATTTACCTCAAAAAACTGCTATGGGGACTAAATCACTTAGTATACAAAGTGCTTAGAATTGTGCCTGACAACACTGTTGCACTGTCTACTGACAACCTATTATCATCATTTAAAGTATATCAATTGTTTGCCAATCATAATCAAGGCAAAAACACTATGAAAGCCTTAATAAGAAAATATATAAGCTGTCCTTCTCTGTGAAATTAATATTGTCCACTGTATTGAAAACCTGGCAACTAAAAAAATACAATTCTATTTTTTCCATTGAATATGTTGAAAATATGACAATTAATCAACCACAGTCCAACTGTATAACCTAAGGCAAGAAAAAAAAAGGAAAGGAAAGATAAAAACAACGGTAATAGTAATTACAGCATGTGAGGCACTATACAAAGCACTCTGCATAGTTTATCTTGCCTTAACCTTCACCCCAACCCTAGGAAGAAACTATTATTATCCTGGTTTACAGATAAGGAAACAGGAGCTTAGGGAGATGAAGTCACTTGGCCAAGGTCACATATCAGTAAGTTCTACACTGGGGATTAAACACTGCCTGTCCATTCAAAGCTTGCACTCTGCAATCCTACACTGTACCTTCCTCTTCATAAATGATAAAAGTCCACACAAAATCTCTCCCTATTGACCCTTCCCCTGTGAGCTGCTTAAAGGCAGGAACTAGGTCTTGTTCAACTCACTGCCTAGAATATTCCAGGTGAACAATAATACTTGCTAGGTGAATGAAATGTCCAAACACTAATATTCTTCCCAGAGACTGTTCAGAACTATTTGAAGAAAGAGTCTTTATTCTGGTCTATACTGACTGAAGATCTACAAAAAGGACATTTTTTTGCCTCTTCCTGGTCTTTCAGTGTCTGGGTCTAACACAAGAAAAATTCAAGACCCTAAACTAACATAAGGAGATCGTGTCTATATTGCTAGAAATAAGAAAAAGAAAAAAAAACTTTTAGGAATCTCCTGAACTGTGTCTCCCAAAACTAATACTTAAACATGATAAGGCATAATAAGGAATATGCAAGGCTTTGTATAAGGGTTATAAGGATATAAGCAGATACGAAATGATAAGGGAAATTGGATACTATGTAACAGAGGAATTAAGAGTTTAAACTTTGAACTCAATAGATCTGAATGAATTCCAGGTCTGCCACTTACTGGCCAATTATTTCTCCTTTTATCTCCTCATCCATAAAATGGGGAGAATGGCACCCACTTCACAGTAGTACCAAGAGGATTAAATGACAATTGATGGTAAGTGCTTAACACATGACCTGGAATAATAAATGGACCAAAAAATGGTAGCTGCTTTATTAACCTAACATTGTCTTCTCCTTTTCCACAAAGACCAGTTTTCAATTATTAACAACTGGATACATCCAGTATTAATTTTTTTCATATACATAAAAGAATGAGAGCATGTATGTATGTAAAAGACAGAGAAAAGGAATAAACATGTTTAATATCTACTGTCAAGGATTAGAGAAAGCAGAAACCCCTCCTCTAGAGAGTTATGTTAGCACTGCCTACAACTAAATATTTTGTAGCGCTTGAGGAAAAAACCAGGTAAGCAAGCATCATTCCTCCATTACAGATGCAAGAAGGACACTGGGTGGTGACTGTGCCCTGGGATAGAACATAGGCTGGGAAGTGGACACAGGAGAAGGATCTAGATCTCCTGATCACTCACCCTGGGGTGAGAGCCTCTGTCTCTGGAAAGCTAATGCCTCCCAACTCCATTTTAACGATGGGCCTTTTCCAAGTGATAAGAAGGCTCCTTTCTGCAGGCCCAGAGAGTGTGTCACACCTTGCACTTCTAAGACACAAGGCTACTTTTCTGAAGAACAGAAAAGGGTAGCCAAGCAGACAGGTATACGAAGAACAACTCTGCAGCTTACATCTGATGCTGGAGACTTTCTAGGTGGCCAGGTCCCCTGATCACTTCTATATCCCATACATAAACAGAATTAAAGCGCAAAGAGAGAAGGATAACCGTTTGAGAAATCTTCCACCTACTGTCAATAATTAAAGCAAAACAAAACAAAATAAAATAAAATCATTATGTTGTATACCTTAAACTTACACAGTGTTATTATATCTCAATATATATCTATATATGTCAATATCTCAATAATGTCAATGATATCTCAATAAAGCTGGAGGAAAAATAATTAAAGAAAGTGGGTCTACCACTAAGATACTGTGTAGATGTCTAACTGCCCAATGATGTCTCCAAGTTGCAATGAAGTAAATTTCACACATTTACCACACCAACTCATCAATGTTTCTCTGCAAGGACACACATACAACACATACATACACACACACACACACACACACACACACACACACACACAACACAGACCCTGTAACTCAGCAATCCTAGGATAAAAACTTACTTCACATTGAATAACTGATAAAGGAATGGAAAATTATTAACCTCATTTGGATATAACAACATTTAAAACAATCATTTTAAGAAATTATGGCTTTTTTTAGCTCTTTGAAATAAATCTTTGTGCTTTCCCATTTTTAACATATGAAGTCAATCATCTGAAACAAAGAGGAATCCCAGGGATGGCTGTTCCAGAGAACAAAGGATTTAGGTTTGACGGCTACTTGAGGTGATAAAACATCCAGCAGTAGCTCTTCAGCCTTCATTCCCCTTTCACATCAACTAGATAGAGCTCAATTTTTGTCAGGAGGACAGATGGCCAAAGAATATCTAAAAGGAGTGGGGGTGCTTGGGTGGCTCAGTTAAGCATCTGACGGTGGCTCGTGAGCTCATGATCTCACAGCTGGTGGGTTCGAGCCCTGCATCGGGCTCTGTGCTGACAGCTCAGAAACTGGAGCCTGTTTCAGATCTGTGTCTCTCTCTCTGTCCCTCCCCCACTCGTGCTCTGTCTCTCTCTCTTAAAAATAAATTTAAAAAACAAAGAATATCTAAAAGGAATAAAATTCCCAGAACCAAACTTCCAGACCTCCCTTCATTTTATGTGACTATGAGGACTTTACACATTTGACTGTATAAAATCGATTAAGGTGTCAAGTGCAGAAAAAAAAAAAAAAAACTTATGTACCTGACAATGAGGCACACAATGTGGAAACTGAACATCTCCTAGCTAAGTCCTGAGCAGCTCATTTGAACAAAGAGCAGGAGCCCTATGTACACTTTGAAATACCCTGAGAGCCCTGGTCACCAAGTTCTAAGCCAAATTTTTAATTATGGAATTAAACTATATAATATGGAGTTTAAATATTGAAGACTATCATGAGTATTTCCATAATTTCTTCATTAATATCATTCTTACCATGGGGTTGGGGTAGGGGGTTGTTGGAGTTCTTGACTACATCCTCTTGGAAAAAAGAAATTTCCTAATAGAGGATAAACCACAGCCTTGCCTTTAAAAAAAAAAGGCATTCCCTCCCTAGCACATAATATAAATTATGAACATTTTATTGGACAGGTCTCATACAAGTGAGCTCTATAATTAGGGTTGTATGATTCATTATCCCATCTCACGTAAGCAAGCATGTGCAGACTTATACAGTTCCCTGCTACCTCTCCCCTAGCCATTCCCCACCTGTCAAGGGTCCCCCCTCACCCCACTCCCACCATACAAGAACACACACACAGGTGCACACATATACACACTTACTTAACACCCGCAGACTTTGCTTGTAGGGCGCTGCTCCAGAAGTCATCGACATTTTCTGGTTCAGAAAAGGCCTGAAGGCAGGCACTAAATGGTATCTTGGCACGAACCAACTCAGGAAGGGGTCTTCTGTTTGCTTCTGCTTCCCTTCTCGTTAATTCATAGGCAATCAGTTCATCTGAGTAAAAGAGCACATGAATGACCTTGTACTCACTCTTATCTTCTTAAAGTGAAAAACTCCCCCTTTGGCCAACCTTCCCGAAGTCTTCTGGGCTGGGGCAAGATTGCTTACTTGTTGCCCTCCACAGATCCAGAAAAGCCTGCTGAAAGGCTGATCTTGAGCTATCTTTAAAGTGGCACTGACAGACTGCATGAACCATTCATATTTTTTTTTTGCCTGTTCTTCTTTGAGACTGACAGGAGGGACCTGTGAACTCCAGCCCAGATCAGAGGTTCTGCCCTCATGTGTAATGTGAGTGATGCAGGAACCTGGTCTTTCATTCGTCCAGAGGTCAAGGCTGGGATTACCCAAATGCCACCTTCCAATCACAAAGTCTTCACACCAGAGAATTTCACACTGAAAGAGACCCAAGGGTCATCTCTTCATTCTGATTAGAGGTCACAGAGGGTGTGGACCAAGGAGCAAGAAAACCTATAGGGGCCAGAGTCCTCTACCACACACAGCCTGTGATTCTAACCAATGCTGCCCAGACAACTCAGGTTGAGGTTACCCACCACCTCAGATAGCAGAGTCACCAACCCAGAAGGCCTTTTACACTATTCCTGCTCAAACAATTAAAATACCAAGGGAAAAAGAAAACATCACATCATCAACTTCCCAAGAGTCAGCAGATCTGCTCTTGGAAACGGCCTATAAGTCAAAATTTTGTATAATTTTGAAAGGGCCTTTTTGGGAATTCCTTTTGTTAACCAAAAAAAAAAAAAAAAACCAAAATAAAACAAATTACTCCTGAATTATCAGTTTTTAAGCACTCTTATGTACCTATGTGTTTTCTTAAGCACATCTGAGCATGGGTTTAAAATTCATTGTCCAGCCCACCATCAGTTTATGATGTACTTATATCTAGGATGCCAGCATTAGGTGTTCCCAACAATCAATTCCCAGAGACTAAATTATAAATCTCCTTTCTGAAAAAGAATAGTTACTACTCATAAATCATAAACAATGAGTTACAGAGGATCACAGAACTGAGTAGAATATCCCCAAGGCTGGCAAGAGAAAGCAATCAAGCCTTATTCTAAAACAGAAACAAACCACAGACCCCTACCCTCATTTCTACATTATATAAGGAATAAGAGTTTTAAGAATTTTAAAACTGGTCCAAAGTTGCAGGAGCTTATAGAAAATGGAAATCATTTCATCTTAAAATCATCATAATCCTCATTAGCACAACAAACTGACCCCTCCCCAAAAAAGGGAAAAAGGCCACCCACTGAGTTGTTGACCTTCACAGAAATGACCAGTTCACAGGACATAAGTAACATAGTAGATAATACCCTTCCTCTATTCTGCTTGGGAAGAACCAGATAAACAAACTGAAGGAACCTTCTCCTGAGACCCCAGCCTGGCCATGGTTCCTCTACCTTCTTCTGAAGTCCAGAGACCCTTCTAACGGGTCTTGGTCCTACAAAAGCCCCTGCCCCATCTCCCACAGGAGGCATTTTCAATACTCAGAGGTCAAAGCCAGGTTATTTCAAGATCTCTGCTAGAATGTCTCACATCAAAAAATGCAGTTCTGGGGGCACCTGGGCAGCTCAGTTGGTTAAGCGTCCAACTTCGGCTCAGGTCATGATCTCACAGTTCGTGGGTTCGAGCCCCGCGTCGGGCTCTGTGCTGACAGCTCAGAGCCTGGAGCCTGCTTCGGAATCTGTGTCTCCCTCTCTCTCTGCCCCTCCCCTGCTCGTGCTCTGTCTCTCTTGGTCTCAAAAATAAATAAGACATTAAAAATTTTTTTTTTAAAAATGCAGTTCTGGGGCACCTGGGTGGCTCAGTCAGCTAAACATCTGACTTCAGCTCAGATCATGATCTCATGGTTCATGAGTTTGAGTCCCACATCGGGTAAGCTCGAGCCCCACTTTGGGTGAGCCCACTTCTCCCTTTCTCTCTCCCTTTCTCTCTCTCTGCCCCTCGCTCACTTGCGCCCCCCCAAAAAGAATAAATAAATAAGAAGAACGCAGTTCTGATCATTTCCCTCAGAACTTATAGCACAACTCATGAGTGCCAATGTTCAAAGAACTTTCCACATTTATAATTACAAATAATGTCCCACCAAATTAAGCTGACTCCAAGCCAACTGGTTGCTCAAATTTATAGGCACTAAAATAGGTTCGATCCGTAATCCCTCCAACAAAAACCTGTGATGCGTTGGACTCTTCTCACAAGAAAATCACATGGGGACTGAGGAAACGAGGAAAAGAGACGTGCCAACCAGACACCATCTGGGCTGGGTCTACTCCTGACGCAACTTGGCAGTGACTGAACTGTATTCCTTCTCTCCAGTTCGAGGGTTTTCACGTATGAGAAAGCACACCGCTAGTTTCCCACTTTGGAACCATTACCCTTGTTGGTTGCTGCCTCCATGGCCACAGGTAACTGCATCAGGTAATCCACCCTCTCCGTGTAGCGGACTTTCCGGGTCTGACAGCACTGAATACGTTCTTCCACCAAAAACCGAAAAAACATCACTTGGGTTTTCTGAGCCAATGCGGTTCCTCTGAAGATTAGATTATATCAGGTTAGTAAATTTAGGACTATTGAGCCATAAATAAAAACTGGCATAAAACAGAGTATCTATCAATCTGGTGTAGAGATTGGGCATTACTAAGCATTCCCTCTGGGCATGGCAGTTCACCTATAGTACGTTCATAACAAAACACTGGCATTTCTCTAAAGTCAAAAAATGGGGGACTGGTTAAATAAACTGTAGTTCATCATGTGAATTAACATTATGCAGCCATGAACAGTTATGAAAGAGGGACTGACCTAAATGGAATCAGAAGAAAGGGGGTGAGGGAGCCATACTAAAGACAAGGCAGGGGGGAGGCAAGGGTAATAAAGGGTTGCCCTGGAAAAATTAAGGCACATATGATATGATCATGTAAATGCATTTGTGTAAATTATATACAAATAAAAAAGAAATCATGCTACATCCAAATATGTAACGATATGTGCAAAACATTCACAACAGGTTAAGTGGAAAATAATGCTTATAGGGGCGCCTCAGTGGCTCAGTCGGTTAAGCGTCCGACTTCAGCTCAAGTCATGATCTCACAGTTAGTGAGTTCGAGCCCCGCGTCATGCCCTGTGCTGATGGCTTGGAGCCTGGAGCTGCTTCAGATTCTGTCTCCCTCTCTCTCTGCCCCTCCCCTGCTCACACCCTGTCTCTGTCTCTCAAAAATAAATAAACATTAAAAAATTTTTAAAAAGAAAGAAAAGAAAACAATGCTTATGAAACAGTCTGGAGAGAATTAATAAATGCACCCAGGGAGGAGCCTGGGTGGCTCAGTCGGTTAAACATCCGACTCTTGATCTCAGCTCAGGTCTCAGCTCAGGTGAGTTCAAGTCCCAGTGGGTTTGAAACCTGCTTTAAAAAAATGCACCCAGGGGTGCCTGGGTGGCTCAGTTGGTTAAGCGTCCGACTTCAGCTCAGGTCACGATCTCGCAGTCCGTGAGTTCGAGCCCCACATCGGGCTCTGAGCTGATGGCTCAGAGCCTGGAGCCTGCTTCCGATTCTGTGTCTCCCTCTCTCTCTGCCCCTCCCCCGTTCATGCTCTGTCTCTCTCTCTGTCTCAAAAATAAATAAACGTTAAAAAAATTTTTTTTTTAAATGCACCCAGAAAGAGACTGGTAGGTTAGACACCAAAATGTTAGCACTGGTTGTTGGTAGGGGCTGTTCTCACTGGTGATTTTTATTTTCTTTCTGCCTTTTTATATTTTCCACAAGAACATGTTTGTAATCAGGAAAAAGCGGCTGTTTTTTAAGAAGGGGAAAAATAGTTTAATCACAAATTCTCAGTAGCTTTGAAAAACCACAGCATTTAATGTGATTTGACTCTGCTGTAAGCAGAACGTGCCCATCTCTTCTGAGTGGTGGCACAAGGACACCAAAGACCACACTCGCCTCTTAAGGAAGTCTGTCATGGAGACCAAAAAACCTGTGAATGAAATTATGGACAAACACTCTTATAAGTACAAATTAAAGAAGAACAGGAAGATCCAGAAGTGCTAGGAAACAGGGACTGAGAAGCGACTCTGCCAAACGGGCTGCGCAGAGCAAGCCTCACACCAATGCCACACGAGCTTGGACCATGAGAGATTCGGGAAAGGGGCGGGGGGTGGGCACCCTGGCTGCAACACAGTGGGCTGCACCTGCGGATTGGGCACACCTCTTACAACGCTTTGAGCAGTTTGGAAAACCGCCTTCTCACCTCTACTAGATTCACCAGGTGCAAGAAGAACTCCTGGGCATCCTGCTGTCTATTAGAGGAGAATTCCGGGTGGCTCTTGCTTACGAAGGCCTTAAACATGCGTGGAGAGATCCCATTCTGTTGAGGCTGAGATGTAAAAATAAAACCAACTTACAATAGTTTCACACACGTTAACAGCACTGAGCGGCCAGCAGGGTAGGGATGACCATAAGTCCCGATTTTCAGATGAAACCACTAAAGCCCACAGAAGTTAAACAGTGATGACAGCCAACGTTCGCTGGACGTTTAGTGTGCAGCAGGCACTGCACTAATGAAACACAGGAGAAACACCTCCACTCTCTAAAGAAAGGCATTATTCGACCCATCTTCACAGGACATGCTCCAAAGCAGGCCATTATGGCCCACTTCAGGGCAGGCGAGAGAGGCAGGAGTGGGGGTTCTCTGAAGGAGGCCAAAGGGGAGGAGAGCTCTGCAGCACCTCCTTCCCTCCTTGTGAGAGAGTCTGAGAGAAGCCCCCGTAGAGACGGGGGTGCAGCAGACCTCATTTTATCGTGCTTGACTTTACCGTGACTCGACGATACTGTGTTTTTTTACAAACTGAAGGTGTGTGGCCACCCTGCACCAAGCAAGTCTGTGGGCGCCATTTTTCCAATTGCATTCGTTCATTTTGTGTCTGTGTGTCAAATGTTGCTTAATTCTCAAAATATTTCAAACTCTTTCATTATTGTATATTTGTTATGGTGACCTGTGATCAGTACTTACAACTCACCGAAAGCTCAGATGATGATTAGCATTTTTCGGCAGTAAGGTATTTTTCATTAAGGTATGCACATTGTTTTGGGGGATTTTTTTAGACATAATGCTACCGCACACTTAATAGGCCACAGTGTCAGGGCGCCTGGGTGGCTCAGTCGGTTGAGCATCCAACTCCGACTCAGGTCACGATCTCTCGATTCACGAGTTCAAGCCTGGAGCCTGCTTCAGATTCTCTGACCCTCCCCTGTTTGTGCTCTGTCTCTGTATCTCTCTCTCTCAAAAATAAGTAAACATTAAAAAAATAAAATTAAAAAAAGTAGGCCACAGCGTCGTATAAACATAGCTTTTATATGCACCAGGAAACCAAAAAATTCATTTGGCTCCCTTCATTGCAGTATTCCCTTTATTGTGGTGGTCTGGAACCAAACCCACATTCTCTTCGAGGTATGCCTATACCTCCAAGAGAGGAAATGGCACAGCATGCCCCCAGTTACCGCTGCAGAGTGCTCAGGCTCATGAGCGTGCCCTTGGCTGTTTCTGGATCAGAGCACGGGTTGTTTCCAGGAGTTTGCCCCTTGCCTGGAGAAGCTGGAGGAGGCTAGCAGCAGCTGCCAGGATGACAGAGTGCAAAGAGTGGGTGGCAGGGACAACTCTGATAGATAAGGATATGTGAACTTCCCTGGGGACCAGAAAAACAGTAGCCAGGCTCCTTCAGAAAGGACACTGCATAAGATGATGGAAAGTCAGCTGGCAGAGGAGACTTGAGGCAGGAGCCAAGGTGGGGGTTACAGAAGTCAGCTGAACAGAAAATAGGGAAAGGTGCCTGTGGAGGTCCCTGAGGAGACAAGCAGGGAGGAGGGACACCTCTAAGAAACCACTAATGTGCCCCTACAAAAAGGCTAACCATGGCAGAATACACATGGCAGCCAAGAGGAAGCCAAACACACTAGTTTGGTGAAAGGCTCTGCCTCTTGTCTAGTATCTCCATCCCTTGATCCTTACTTGACTTTAGAGGGGCCAGAGCCAGAGGGAGCAAGGACACAAAGCTACCAGAGGATGCTGATGCTAGCTAGCCCTTGTGCACTGCTGGTTTCCATGACTCCCTCCCGAGCCTGGTAGGGGAGAGATGCTTTCAACTGCCTTTGATGTGAACTGGACTTTTTAATGCTGGTAATCTGCAGGAAATCACTGGAAATCTAAGCGATCTGCCTGAGATGCTCTGAAGAGGCAGAACAGGATGAGTCCATATCACCATGGAGGACAGAGGTGGGCTCATGATAAAGCTGTTTCCTGAGTCCCCTCCAAGTTCACCCATCTAATAATGGTGTTACATGTCACTTCACTCAATACTCACAAGAACCCCGCAAAGAAGGGACTCCCGTTATCCTCACTTGATAGCTAGAGAAACGGAGACGGGCAGAGAAGTGCCAGACAGATCTTTCAACTCAAAGAGGTCTTACGACCAGATTATCATGCAGCTAACAGAGCAGAACCAGAATGAACTCCAGTTGTGATTCCAATTCCAAGCTCTCTGAAGCAAAGATAGGGAGTGGCAGCTGTAGCACACAGTAGGTCTCAGTGAGACAAACCTCAGCTTGCCAAGCAAGCAGAGGAAGTGGTTCATGTACTGTGCAAACTGTGCGGCTGCTGCACACCCACTTCTTCTCAAAACCTCCACTTGCTATCCTGAGAAACTTAACAGAAACCCATGGGGGAGGGGAAGGAAAAAAAAAAAAAGAGGTTAGAGTGGGAGAGAGCCAAAGCATAAGAGACTCTTAAAAACTGAGAACAAACTGAGGGTTGATGGGGGGTGGGAGGGAGGAGAGGGCGGGTGATGGGTATTGAGGAGGGCACCTTTTGGGATGAGCACTGGGTGTTGTATGGAAACCAATTTGACAATAAATTTCATATATTGAAAAAAAAAAAAAAAACCTCCACTTGCTCAACTTCTGGGCCACGTTCCCCTCTGCAGTCCAGGGAACGTGGTCCCTGGGCGGGCCATCACTGAGCACACAGCACAGCGTGCCTCCCACTTCCTGTAACTTCCAGTCTGCTCTGGCCCACCTCCTTGGCCTCACTGCAGGCTTTAGCAGGTGGAGGCCACGTTTCACACTTCTATGAGATCTCCTAGACATCCAGGTCAATGCCTAGGGTCGAGGGACCATGTTAGGTGTGCACAATCACACAATCAGATGCAACGGGGGATGGGAAAACTCTCGTACCCATCTCTCTGCAGTCCCATAGCGGCTCTACGTGTAAAATCTCCCCAACACATATTTCCTAAAAGCAACGTTTCTAATAAAACTCTGGCGATTTTTCCTATCTTGTTGAATATGTATGTGACCTAACCCTGTCATCCAGTATTTACTAATCACCTTCATCACGCAGAGCATTACTGGGGATTCTACCTTCCGAGAGCTGAGAGACCATGGGGAAATGAAAGACAACACATGTGTCCATAACAAAGGCTGAGGAACACTGCAGAAGACCCACAACAGCGCCAATAGCTCTTAAAGGAGAATTCTCCAAAGTGGGAGCATTTGGGCATCTGAGGACCTGGAAACTGCACATAAATGACCAGCTTACACACATGCGTGGCGTCAGATGTGCTTCCAGTGCTAGATGAAGACCAATTTACACCTGATAATTAATGTTACTATCTGTATAAAGACCTCCCGGGGACGATGTAACAAGCGTAACTCTCTTCACTCACACTGCTTGATGCCTGTCTACCACATGGTGTCACCCAACACAAGTACACAAAAATAATGCCTTGCATCATGGCTAACATTTATTCATTCATTTAACAGAAATTTACTGAGTGCTATAACATGTCAGCCATTGTTCTAGGTACTTGGATAAATACTTATGAGATGTCGGGCATAGTTCTAACTACTTTATACATGTATCTTGCTTAACTCACCTAACCTGATGAGGTGATGATAATGATGATGATTTTCTCCACTTGACAGATGAGGAAACTGAAGCAAAGAAGTATTAAGTAACTGGCCCAGGATCACACAGCTATAGAAGTCAGTTACTTGCTATCTCACTGTCTGTCTCCCTGTGTGTGTCTGTCTCTCTCTTTATCCCAGGTTTTTTTTTTTTTTTTTTGTAGAGAGTGCACAAACAGAGGAGGGGCAGAGAGGAGAAGGAGAGACAGAATCCAAAACATCCTCTGTGCATCATCAGCGCAGAGCCCGACATGGGGCTCAAACTCAGGAACCATGAGATCATGACCTGAGCCAAGATCAAGAGTCAGACACTCAACCAGCTGAGCCACCCAGCACCCCTATCCCATGTCTTAATACTGCTAGTAATAATTACTAGCTCTCATCTCTGATGGCCCTGAGTCCATCTCACCAGTTGCTGAAAAAAGGAAAACAGTATGCCTTGGACTCTGACTGAGCCCTCTTCAAACCCACACGCTTCTGGAGTCAACATTCCAGGCCAGTCCAGCAACTATTCCTCTGCTCTTGGCAGTGCAGAGGTACCACACGGAATGAGTCTTTTCACAGTGAGCTTTATCTTTAGGCATTCACATACACACGCACTCACTGCCTGCTGCTGATGGCATTTCTTCCTGCAAGCTGCACTTCAACCCGATGTGGCTGCCAGTCCCCATCAAAGCAGCTGCCTTGGAAAGTTCAACAAGTCAGTAAATTCAGAAAAGCTGGCTGCTGCTCTGTGCCATTCACTGTGTGGTCGTACAACTGGGAGGAGAAGTTTCAACAGGGACTGTGGTGAGAACCCCAGCACCTCAGCCCCGCAATGGGCCGTGGCCCAGCCTCATTCATTACCCACCCCCACACCTCTTCTCTTTCTGTGCCCATTTCATTTGTTTTCCCTGGACTGACCTTTCTTAATCCTTCGTTCGATCCTCTGTCAAGCTATAGCTTGTTTACCATTGAAAAGTTATTTGAAGAAGCTTCCTAACCAGAGAGACGCTATCCCTTCCTCTCCACGTCACACTGCAGACCAGCTCCCGGCTTTCACCGGGTTCAAGCATCTTAGTTAAAACTAGCTGAACTCCACAGTCAATGTCTTGGTCATCAGCTGGCCTGTCTGCCTGTGCCCATGCCCCACACCTTTTCTATCTGATTTCAGATGGAAGTCTTACTAATTCCCATACTCAACTATTAGTATGTTCCCTTCATATCTAGTATAGTCCAAAATCTTCCAGATCTAGCTTCCAGCTTATCAGGAACACAAGCTGAAAAAGGCAACAATCTTTAAAGCAATCCTGGGGCAGATGATTCAGCTCCTTCCATAAATCAATAGCTTGCAGAAAAAAAGGGAGGGGGATTTGTAAAAGTCATCTTTGATACTGCAGGGGAAACTCCAGGCATGGACTGCATATTAGATGATACTAAGGAATGGTTGTGAATTTTGTTACTATGCTACTAACACTTTAAACAACTTTTAACATGATTTTTATGGGGTGGGGGGGGAAGGCATTCTAGTCACAGTTGCATACTGAACATGTACAAGTAGAAAAGGAGGATGCTTGGGTTTTGTGTTAAAATCCTGCGGGGAAGAGAAGGGAGAGGAAGGGGAGGAAAGAGGAAGAGAACAGGGAGGAAAAGTTGAGCTCAGGGGGGACTGCTGAAACCAGACTGGCAGAATGGTGATTGCTAAAGCTACACAATGCTACTTGTGTGCATATTTGCAAATTAAAAAAAAAAAAAAAATTTTTTTTTTTTAAGACCAGGCTCTGGATAAGGCAGTTAGTTAAAAGAAACCAAAAAACCAAAATAAGAACCAAAGAACGAAGTCACAGAAACCACATCTCTTAGTTGGCAGTGGGTCACTGACATCATCCCAGTGTCTCCTATGGGTCTATCACCACACAAGATGAGAGGGAGTGACCAGACCTGACTAAGAGTCAGACCTGCCTTCAGGAAGCATGCACTCTCACCATGAGCCAGCTCTTAAAACACCTGAAGCAATGGCTAGTCTCAACAACTAACTTTATTAAGAGGGAGCCCCAGGAGTCGCCAAAATAGCAACCACCTAAGGAACCTGTCATATTTATAGGATACTGTACTTACTTTCTCCATCAGCAATTGCAAAACAGATCAGCTAAAATTAGCGAGAGGACTACGGTGTTCAGAATCTTTCCCACATGCTTATTTATACAGGGCTTTCTGTTTAACTCTGCACCAAGAAAGCAGCCAGATACTCTCCACTCACATTCCGCTGAGCCTAAAGCTTTAATTAATAAACACACAGGAAGAGTGGGGCTTGGTATCACATTAGAGCAACACCCGTACGGATATTTACATTGTAAGACCACGGGAATAAAAAGAAAGCTAGATGCATCTCAGCCTGTCGCCCAGTACACGTGTATGGCATCTGTTCATATAAACTTTTATTAATCTTAAACCATAAACCTTGGGCCAGTAGTTCCTAACCCAGATTCAAACCCCAAATCTCCAAAGAGAAAGGAACAGAGGGCTTTCCCCAAGCTATTTTTCATATTTCAAAAAGTGAGTTAGAAATGTTACATTTTCCCCACCAAGAAAAATGGAAGTTAGCGAAAATAAAGCTCTTATGCTTGGGAGTAAAATTACATCACCTCAAAGCAGAACACTGGTAATCTCATGGTAATCAAAAACTAAGACCAGTAATTCCTTATCAAGTATTTTTTTTAGAGGGGAAATCAAATGAATTGTCATGTAAGAAACGCAGTTTGTTTAAAATACAGAATTGTTTAAAACATGTTATCTTCGGAAGAAGAAATAAATTAGAGTTATTCAGCATTAAAATGTGTGAAAGCATGGTCTTAGAATGCATAAAATCAGGAGTATTTTTTGAAGAAGAAGAAAAAGCGTCCTTTTATAAAAGTGAGGAGGTTTTATCTACAGCAGATGCAATTTAATTTTAAAAATCAATTCAACAAATTCATGTAGAAATGGCAGTGCCCAAAACAAATACAGCAAATCTTTTTATAGATGAAAATGTGCATTAAGCATGTGTACATAAAAACTAGATTTTGCCTTGGTCTACAGAAGACCAACTTAATACTAGGAAGCATGTAGCCTAGAAAGGACCCAAGATGTAAGACAGAGGTATTGAGAAACACAAGTTGCTGGGCCACCTGGCAATTCTGCAAACTTTAAGGACCCCCTGTTGTCATCCACCAACACCATCCACACACTGAGGCACTGGAAAGCCTGAAGCAAAGCCAGAACAACTCTCAGGGATGCAGAATAATGTAGGGGTCAAATGCAGACTCAGGGGCCAGCCTGCCTGGTGTAAATCCCAGCTCTGCCACTCACTGACTGTGTAACTTTAGGCAAGGTTTCTGCGCATTAGCGAACATACAGGAAGAGCCAGGCCTTTCCTCAGCACTATGCAATATTAGCGATTAGTATTGCTGGTGGTGGTGGTGGCCGTGTAAAAAGGCCTTCCCACCACATGGTGGCTCTGACTTCTCTCTCATGCTCTCTCCCTTCCACAACACATTCCTCTTGTAATTCTTCCCCTTCTGTGCTTTAGCACACCTTCTTTCTTCTCTTAGGGCATTTCAGGCACATTACAAATCACAAAAGCCACAGGCCTGGGACAAGGCCACGTCACCAAAGGGCTCCTGACACCTCAGAGAAGAGTCTCACAAACTGGTTTCTCTGAAACCAACTGCCAGTGAAAATCCTGATGCCTCAGAAAGCAATTCCTTCCACTGGGAGGGGAAATGGAGATTTTACTATGAATCACTTGTCTGTTCAAATAGCAGCTTAAAACTGACTCCCCCAGGGCCACAGATTGTATGGTCAACTCAAGCTCCTTTTGAATGTTAAAGAGACCCTGGTGATCTCTGAACCAAAGGCTCACTTGTATCCCACCCAGCTAGATGGTCTTCCCCACACTCCTAAGATGCACATTGTACTACTGGTCACATTCAGGATCCTTTCTCTAAGACCATTAGATCACGGTACCTTGGAGCAGGAAAGGATTTCACAGATCACCTAGATTAAAGGTCACACACTCAAATGCAACAGCATACTGGCCAAGTCACGAATCACAAAGGGACTGGAGCCAGCTGGGGACTGTGTGTCCTGTTTGAAGGGAGGGCTGCTACTCAGCTCCAGCCATCTGCTATCATGGGCCTGGAATCGCCACAGGGTCTTAGTGTTTAAGAGAAGCTGGAAATTCAGGTGTTTATGTGTGGGCCAAGGAAACATACCTACAGGCCAAATATGGCCCAAATGCTGGGTTACCCATGTTGGGCCAGACAAAGCTGGGGTTCCCACTTGTAGGCTACAGACCCTGGAGATCACAGAGCTACTGCACCACAGTCACTAAACCCAACAGTGAGGAGGGGGCAAGGGCCCCAAGCAGTCACTATTCATAGAATTTGAAAAAATACATGCCTTACTCATATAAGAACTACTTTTTTTCTAATGTAAAAGGACATTGTAATATTAACCAAACCAAACTTTACTTGCAAATATTACTAAGTTGATGATTTTTATTCCATATTTTCTCAAATGAGGAGACTCCAAAAGCACAACACCAGGCAGGAATACACACAGATTTTATTTACACTGGAGAGACAACCTTCACACCTGCAACAGTCACAACCACCACCCACACCAATTCTGCCATTTGACCGCTGGGGTTGGAAGCTTGCGTGACTAGCCCATGATCTCACAGCTCCTTGCAGACCCAGGAAAGGAAGCCAGAGTCCCCGAGTCCCAATCCAGTCTCCTTCTCCTCCACCAAGGAAGGTGGGCTCTGACCCAAAAGTGTCCCACAAAGTGACACAGCGTGGATGAAAACCCAGGATAAAATGTGATGAAAACAAAATGCTGGGCCCAGCTGTTTTCACCATCACCTCTTCAAGGATTCATGGGAGCTCAGAGGTGGAAGAAGCCTGAATAACCCCCATACTCCAGCCCCACATCCAAACCATCCCTTCAGCTGTGTCCCAGATGAGGGCCTTCCAGTCTTGGATGGATGAAAGACTCGTTATCTCGCCATGGTGGATACCAACGCATCTCCCTGCCCCCACACCACTCTGATCTCCCAGCCTGGCCATTCGGAGTATCTATTTCCCTCTCCACCCTCTTAAGCCCCTTCCTTCTCCCCACCTCCAAACACCACCTCTAAATGCTCCCTTCATAATCTCCCTTCTCCCAGCTTCTCCACTTCCCCCAACTAGCCAGCTTTGTTATGAACAAGCGTTTATTCACTTTGAATTCCTGCTGTCAGTCTTGTTAAGGATGACTGACTGAAGGTGGGAACACAGAGGTCAACGCTTGAGAAACAGATTTGCCCACTAAGTCAAAACAGAGCACTCTGAGGGCAGAGCAGGTGGTAGAGAAAAGGGGCACGCACTCCATTCAGGCCATATGCAGCACCACGAGCCGGGCTGCCAAACGCAGCTGTGTAAGCTGTGTACTGCAGAATTTCAAGGGCACCTCTCAAAAAGACCAGGTTGTGAGCAGTGTCCTCTGGAGTTGAGCAACAGAACCACCCAGGGAGGGGTCAGTAGCCCATTCTGTAGGCACATGGAAACGCAAGTCTCCCTATTAGGAGACAGGGTGCATCTTTCATTTATTCTATCAACAAACAGTGACTGAATGGCCAACTGAGTCTCTCATATCTGAGTGTGGTTTACAAATCTGCTAGGAGCTTACCAAAAATGAGAACCACCCAGCCCTCCCCAGAAATTCAGAATTCCCAACTCCGAAGGTGGGAGCAGGGTGGAGGAGGAGGTGGAATAGGAATGTGTGTGTTGCTTTTTAACAACCAGCTTCTTGAGAAATCCTAGCAAACAAAGTTGAGGCCTAGGAGAAAAAAGACATTATAAGGGCCAAGATTATGCTGCCCAAGGAGAAAATGTTTGTATATTTGTATCAGGTTTATTCCTTCCATCTCAGCTCTATCTAACGAAGAACACTGTTCTGAAAACCAGTGACAATGGCACGCACATAAAATCCATAAAGCAACTATGACTGGAAACACCAACCCTAGCTATTTCTTACCACAACTTTTAAGAGCACACAGACACCCTAGACTCCAAAATGAAATAGCTATTCTAATACCTTCCTAAATTTACAGCCACCAATTGCCAAAACATAGGAAATCCATATTTTAGCTGGTTAAGTCCCCTCCTACCTGCATATCAATGTGGCAAACACTGGGACACATACCTTGTGTTCTTCCTTCATCACCTGTTCAATGAGTTCAGATTTCACTGGAGGCTTTGAATACTGGCCTGAGAGAAGGCCGTGTCCTAACTTAGTCCTGGACAGGAGGGACAAAGAAAAACAAAAACGTCATTGTTGTTTTCCCATAGAGATATTAACATTATCTATGAATGCTTTTAGCTGGAACATTTTATCTTGGTTACTCAAAAACAACTTATTTAAGGCGGCCTGGGTGGCTCAGTCAGTTAAGCTTCCGACTCTTGATTTTGGCTCAGGTCATGATTTCACAGTTTGTGAGTTCCAGTCCCATGTCCAGCTCTGTGCTGAGAGAGTCTCCTTGGGATTCTTTCTCTCTCTCTCTCTCTCTCTCTCTCTCTCTCCCCCCTCTCTTTCTGACCCTCCCCTGCTCACACTCTCTCTCAAAATAAATAAATCTTAAAAACTTTAAACACTAACTTATTTATTTCATTCTTCTTGATACCGATGTCATTTTTAAACTAGCCTCAGTCCTTTATAAATAACTATTAATATCTTTCTTCTTCTAAAAGTAACACACGCTCATTTTATAACACTTTTAAAAATACAGAAAATATGGGGCGCCTGGGTGGCGCAGTCGGTTGAGCGTCCGACTTCAGCCAGGTCACGATCTCGCGGTCCGTGAGTTCGAGCCCCGTGTCAGGCTCTGGGCTGATGGCTCAGAGCCTGGAGCCTGTTTCTGATTCTGTGTCTCCCTCTCTCTCTGCCCCTCCCCCGTTCATGCTCTGTCTCTCTCTGTCCCAAAAATAAACGTTGAAAAAAAATTTTTTTTTAAATAAAAAAAAAAAAATACAGAAAATAAAAAAGAAAAGAGAATTGCCTTTAATTCTGCAACCCAGCAATAACCACTAAGAACACTTACTGGATACTTTTCTAAAAAAAACTTTAGATACCTTTTAATCAGCACTTACATCTGTGTGTTGAAATCCTGTGTTGGATCTAAAGGAGAGTAGTCAAATATTCTTGGAAGATTTCCCACATACCTAGAAAATGACAAGGGGGAGTCAAAACGTAGGAAGTGAATGAACAGAAATAAAATAAGCTGCCATCCTAGCTAAGACCTTCTTGTCTTTCTATCAAAGTTAACTCATCCACCCAAAGAAAACTTTTCCTGAAATCTTACCTTTACAGCTATCTTCATGGCCTTCCATTGTGCTTCTATCAGTGGGTCTCAACCCTGGGTGCAAGTTAGAATCACCTAAAAAGTTTCTCAAAAAAATACCAAAGCCAGGGTCACCCCCAGATGTTCTGATGTTGTTGCCTGAGACTGAGGCTTGGGCTTTGCAATCTTTTCTAAGTCCCCCAAATGACTATAACATGTAGCCAGAGTCAGAAACCACCGGCTAATGCCATCACAACTGCCATCTCAAAAACGAATGGTAAGGCTGGAAATTATCCCAATCATATCAAAATGAATAATGATGATAACAGGAGTAACAACTACTATCCCTTAAGGGGTCTCTATATAACCTGGTTGGGTCTTCATGAAAACCATATGAGGAAGGGATGGTTATTGTTACCCATTGGAGAGATAAGAAATCAGGATGCTTCCAAAGTCACCCAAGGAAGGAGTGAGGAAGCCCAGAGTGCACCCAGGCAGCCTGGCTCCAAACCTATGCTCTGAACCAGTTTGCTGGAAGTACCTGCCCTGTCTGTGATCCCTTGAGCAGTCCCCAACCCGTCCTTCTGACCAGTTTACATTGACAGAGCAGCGCCAACTTCCACCACCCACAGCTAATCTCACTATACAATCATTCACTTCTCAAGTTCACTTCCTATTTCATACCCTCTGTTCTGTGCTGTTCATCTTTCCATTTTCAAGCTTTAACTCTCTGAGTGTGAAAGCTCTAGAAAGAAGAATCTAGAAGCAGATCCTTTCACTGGCACTTCATGCACTCTGCTCTGCCCAATTCTCTGACCTCATTCCCATCCCTCTCCCCTAGACCACAACACACCAGCCACATGCCCTTCTTTGCCAGGACATGCCAAGCTCACACCTGCTTCAAGGTCACACCATCTGCTCTCTTTCCCGGAATGTTCTCTCCACAGACCCTTGCTCCATCTCAGGTCTGTTTAAAAGGCACCTCTCCACCCCTCCTAATTCCCTATCACCTGACCCTGGCTGACTTTCTTCTTGGCATGCTTCAGTATTTGCAATTCTATAATTTATTTATCTCCCTGTTTATCATCTCTCTAGAGATTATATACGAGAGTATAATCTCCATGAAGGCAGATACATGATCTGAATCACTGCATCTCCAGAACTAGAATAGCATCTGACATGTAAAAGGCACTCATAAAATATTTGTGGGGGGCGCCTAGGTGGCTCAGTTGATTGGGCATCTGACTCTTGGTTTTCCTCAGGTCATGATCCCAGGGTGATGGGATCCACCCCGCATCAGGCTCCACACCCACCATGCAGCCTCTTTAGGATTCTCTCTCTCCCTTTCCCTATCCCAATCCCTCGCTCATGCTCTCTCTCTCTCAAATGAAAACATTTTTAATTTAAAAAAAGTGTTGAATACATTTATATTGTGTAACCATATAACCAATTTCCATAACTGACTACCTACAAACCAACATAAAAGGCATTACTATAATAAAGCCCTAGCAGAGAACCATGACAAATAGTAGTCAGCAATGACTTCTAATCAGATCCCCCAACTACTGGACACTTGTAGGCACCTGCTGTCTACAAACTCAGAATTTATTCCCCATATTATGTACTTATGCCAAAATTAACAGAGCCCACTTCTCTGGGACAGTCCCATTCAGATGGTTTTTGGATGTGTCACTAGGGCAACAATTGCATCTAGAAATTTTCAGTCGACCAAGAGCCAAATAAGAGATCAACCAAACTTTGGAACAAAACTGTCCACAGCCAGAGACTGTACTGAGGAATTGTTAAAACACAACATGATGAATTCATCAGCTCTCCTACAAACCAGTCGTTATCATATCTCGAACATGATATGAAGATGAACATTAGTGAAAAGGCTTATGCTTTCAGGCAAGATTGGTGGAGAAGAATAAAAAATTAAAGGTGGCAAATCTTTGATGTCAGAAAAGCCCATTTTGCTAGTAATTTATATTACTTTTCTAATCGACGAGAAATATTCTTCATTACAACAAAATTAAGTTAAAACACAGAAGCAATGCTGGATACTTTTTAAAATACGTATTATACCTTTAGTTTGCAATCTAGCAGCTCTCAAAGGAAAAACAGTTTTGCTATCTGATAATCCATCTTAGCTCTCATTCAGTTTGTACACTACACCAGGTTACTTAGACTGGATCCTCATCAGAAGTTTCTGAAATGTAAACTGGGTTCTGGTGGCAGAAAGAGTATCGAGGAGTCAGGCTGACATTTCTAAATTACACTGTGGTTGTACGTAAGGCATTTAATCTCTCTGTGAGACACTCTTTCTACTTACAAAATGGAGACACTGTCCCCTGAATCTAACCCCACTGAGTTAGTCCCGCTGGGGAGAAAGGAGTCAGAAAAGCAAGTATTTCAATCAACTGACACTTGGTAAAAGAATGAGCAGACTGAGGATGAGTACGAATAGATTGCTCATGTTCAAATATATACAGTAAATGTGCAGAAATCAGAAAATTAAATATTCAGTAATATCAAATTCTAAAACTCTTGAAACAACACTGAGCTGAGAGATTTGAATCTTAAATCCAAAACACAGATGTGAGGTACATTTTTTCATTAAAGAAAAAAAAATCAGAAAGATAAAACTGTTCATCAAACTTTGGAGGGTAGAAAGCATTTTCAAAAACTATAGACTATAAAGCACTGAAAATGTTGGATTTTGTAACCAAAGAACACAAGTCTCCTCCATTCTAGTTTAAAAGAAATAGTGATTATACAACACCTACCATAAGGTCTTTCCTTCAATATTTTTTTTAAAAATCCTGGACCATGAGACACATAAGACGAAGTTATACTGTCCCCCAAATAACAATACAAGTAGGAGACAATGGCAAAAATTTGTGAAAATAATACGATGTGTGATACATAACTTTGAAAAGGTTTTCCCATCTCAGAGCTTCAAACTTGCTCTTCCTCTAAAACCCTCCGCCCCACTCCTCCTGCATATGGGTCAAGGTGTGACCCCTTTGCATGTCCTTTCTTCAAAGAGATCCTCCCTGATCACCTCTTCCCCTTTTCCTCCGTGGAACTTACTATGTTTATAACCATGCAGCTGCTCTTCTGATCATTTATTTATTCAGTGTCTGTTTGCCCAAGTGGGGCCAGGCACCGTGTCCTTTTGTTTACCACTGAACCCCTGCACCCAGCACACTGCTGAGCAGAGCAGAACCACTCCTCATTGGCTGGATGTGAAAAGGAAAACTAGACATGCAAACTAACCACAAATTTCCAAAGCCAGAAAACAGCAAGAGGAATGAGTATTCAAATACCAAGAGAGGAAAGAAAAGGATATTTGATATACTTTTGATTAACCACCATTAAAGCAATTAGCATTTCAACTCTACGTGAGTAAAAAATTGTCCTGTGCTGTTCCTAGTGTGCTGCCTACCCCTCCATCTGTAAGCACATGTGTCCTCTTCCATACTTGAACCATGGTAGAAACCTACCCGCTCTGGAATACACTAGAGATAATTTTCTTTTTCTTTAATTTTTATAATTTTTAATTATTTGGTGGGGGGGGAGTGGGAGTTAGACGATCCAAAATAGGCTCTGTGCACTGAGAGCCCAATGTGGGGCTTGAACTCACGAGCTATGACATCATGACCTCAGCCAAAGTCAGATGCTTAAGGAACTGAGCCACCCAGGCACCCCAAAGATAATGTTCTAAACACCCACGAGTGCACAGCCACACTCCCAGTCTGTGCAGCGACCCATCTAAGCCCAGCCTAGGGAAGAAAAGGGCCACAGACACAGCTGCTCTCCCCCTCCATGTGGGAGGAAGAAGGCAGCCCCATACACACACAGTTAGGAAGCACCCTACATCAGTGGCTCCCAATTATCTATGGTGAAGGGCCAGCTGTTTTATTTCAACTCATACAGGTGACTCCTTTAAAAAATATAATAAAAGAAAAAATGAAACACCTCTCATAAAGCATGACAATGTCAAATTGCTACAAAAACTTCTAAATCCTCACTCAATTTCCATAGTTATCACAGATCCCTATCCAGCAGTCCTAGGACCAGTGCCAGTCTGTGAACCACATTCTGAGTAGCAAAAAAATGAAAAGCTTAAATCCGCCAAGAAACTCCACTCACCAGGAGGGCAACACTGATCAAACCGATCACTGAATCTCTCCTAGAGCATCTATAGGAAGGAATGTGGCAGGCTTCCATGAAGATTGATGATTAATATTTTCTTGGCATAGAGGGTGATTGATGGTCTAAAAATGGAAGCCATTATTAATATGACAAACCCCTGTGAGTTTCTCAGTTACAAAGCTCTCCTAATCTCACCTGATTCCCGTCACACTTGACAAGTGTTCTCACCCAGCTCCAGTGCAAGAAGTCACACCATGAGGATGTGGTGAAATGTCCTGCAGCTGAGGAAGACAGGGTCCCCGGCACATGCTGAGTGGACTGGACGTGGAGTGGACGAAGGGCAGCGCTGTGCGCACAGGTCTGCAGGGAGACACTTACGCTCTCTGGAATTCTGGGATGCTGAAGATGGCCTGCATGACCGAACTGAGATAGCAGCTGTTGCCCAGGTTCTTGAGACCCGTGTACCCGGGGCCATACATGGGCTTCAGCTTCGTCCCCGTCTCCTGGATCACTTCCCACTCGCTGACCCGCGGCTTGATGTCATTGTCCCGAAGCCCGTTCTCTGTCTGGGGCAAAGTCAATGAAGGAAACCAACCTTACTTGTAATTATCACCCAAAGATCATGTCCCAAGAGTTATTTCTAACAGCAGTGGATGTTTCTCTCCTTTTATTCCTCCAGCTAAGCAGAAAAATAACCTAATTAAAGAGACTGAGGTAGTGATAGCTGCACAAAAATGTCAACACGCTCAATGCACAGAACCACATGCTTAAAAACAGTTAAAATGGTAAATTTTATGTATGTCTCTCCACAGTAAAAAAGAAACACATCTTTAAAAGATTAAAAAATGAAAGAGAGGGGGCACCTGAGTGGCTCAGTCAGTTAAGCGTCTGACTCTTGATTTCAGCTCAGGTCATAATCTCACAGTTCATGAGTTCAAGCTCCGTATCAGGCTCCGTGCTGACACTGCTGAGCCTGCTTGGGATTCTCTCTCTCTCCCTCTCTCTCTCTCCCCCTCCCCCACTCATGCTCATGCTCTCTCTCTCTCAAAAATAAATAAACTTAAAAAATTTTTAAATGAAAGAGACTGAGGAAAGGAGATAAGAGGAGGAAGAAAGACAAATAGGAACTGAAAGAAAGAAGCAAGTGGAGTGACTTCAAGGGAAGAGACAACACAATACTGCAAACAGAAAGGCAAGAAAGCTGGAGAGGAAAGCAAAGGAAAATCATGGGCCTCAGGAGTGCCCTGAAATAAGAGGGGGGTTTAAGAAGAGCACAGAATGTAAACTAGAAGGTGACATGAATGAGGATGAGGAGACAGGGGAGGAGAGCCTGAGGACAGGGAGGCGGGCTGGGAGGGAAGGGCCACAACAGAGCACGCACACTCAAACAGCTCCTCACAGGGACAAACATTACATAGGCATGATATCGGCTTGAAAACACAATATTAAATGAAGCAAAGCTTTTCCCATCAACAGTATGTTGGCTTGTTCTTTCCACCCCCGAGCTCTGCTTCCCTTCCTGAAATTAATTAAAGTGATGTCGGTCACAGATCATTTTAAAGGTCATCTTCCCGTACCTTCTCGCTTCAGCGAACAAGGAGTGATTCATGCAACTCTCCATCAGAGGAGACAGAAATTTTGCAAGTAAACTCCAACTAAAACAAATGGTACTTGAGGAGGTGCCACTTTTATCATACCATTAAAAAAATATTCTAAGCTGGTAACCAAAAGAAAATGCTAATGAATTAAATCCAAGAAGTAAATGCACACATTAAAACCGAAAACCTATAGAAGCAAGATTCCTGTTACAGGAATTACATATTAAATAAGCCAAATGGTTCCCTCCCTGCAAGGAGGGAACACAGACAAAGTCGACCTTCTTACCCCGTGCATATGAAGCATATCAATTCCAAAATGCGCTAAGTGCTTGGCCAAATGAGGATCCAAAACAGGTTCCTCTTCTTGAAAAGAATAAACATCTAGAGGGTGAGGAGAAAACAAGGAATGAGATTTTTAACCAAGTTGTTCAATATTCAACATGTATTTATTGAGCTCCCTCTATGCACCAGGCTTGGACATATCAATGAATAAAGTCAAGAGAAACCCCTCCTGAGTTTACACTCAAGTGGAGAAAGGAAAGATGATAAACAAGGAACATAATAAAGATAGATTTTGTAATTATTCCCATATATCAAGTCTTTTGACATTTCAAGAAGTAATTTTTTAAAAAGGATTTCTGGGGCGCCTGGGTGGCTCAGTAGGTTAAGCGTCCGACTTCAGCTCAGGTCACGATCTCACAGTTCGTGAGTTCGAGCCCCGCATGGGGCTCTGTGCTGATAGCTCAGAGCCTGAAGCCTGCTTCATATTTTTACATCTCCCTCTCTCTCTGCCCCTCCCCCACTTGCTCTCTGTCTCTCTCTCAAAAATAAACAAACATTAAAAAATTAATTTAAAAAATGATAAAATAAAAAAAGGATTTCTGAGACAAAAAAATTAAAAAGCAGCATCTAAAGTTAAAATAATTGAAATTAAACAGATGTAAATGCCTAACAATTGATTGCCACGGCAGGGGGAGGCTGGGAGGGAACAAAGGGAACGCACAGGCCCTGGGGAGCAGCTGAATGGCTGGGGTGAGGTTTTAAGTCCAAGACAAAACAAAATTCTGCCTGTGGAATCCTCTATGGTCTCAGACCTACCAGCTCACCAACTTCCACCTCCCACCTGCCGCTTCATCCCTTCTTTCCAATGTTAGTGTCCACACCCCACTGGTGAGAGATTTAGTGAAGACTGTTCAGTACTTCCCAAATGCATCCACCTCATAGCACACACAGAAAATGAGGATGCATGTGGCACAGCAGGGTAACTCAGGAGGTTCCAGCCACCCCAGGCCCGGTCCCTGGGCACCAGAGCCTGAGGGATTAGCATCTTGGCGTTCTTGGCAAATAACCCCAAAAGCTTTCCAAACTACTGTCTTCGGTGTCCTGACACAGCAGTGCAATTGTGGGAGAGGGAACAGATATCTTCAGGCCCATTTTACAGGTGAGGAAAAGAGGCTCATATGGTTAAATAATTGGCCTCAAACCCCACAGGCGGCTCAGAACCCAGGTATCCTGACCCCCCCCCCCCCCGCCCAGTACTTTTTTCTCTGTGCCATTCTATTTCCTTAGATCTCTCAGGAGACTCAGAGACTTGGTGAAGCATCATGGCAAGCCCTTAACAGGAATGAAGAGTCAAAAATCACAATTTCTTGGGGTGCCTGGGTGGCTCAGTCATTTAAGCATCCAACTTCGGCTCAGGTCATGATGTCACGGTTCATGGGTTCGAGTCCCATGTCGGGCTCTGTGCTGACAGCTCAGTGCCTGGAGCCTGCTTTGGATTCTGTGTCTCCCTCTCTCTCTTTCCCTCCCCCACTCATACTCTGTCCCTATCTCAAAAATAAATAAATAAACATTAAAAAAAAATTTTTAAAAAGATAGCATTCTCTGGGACAGGAAAAGACAGACTGTCCAAAGAGGTTCCTCCTCTTTGGAACATCACAGGGAGAATAAATAAATACACACACACACACACACACACACACACACACACACACACACACAGAAACTATGGTAACCTTCTGACCCATGTGGAGACTCATGGCCACCAAAGGAATTCAGTCTTTCTATTATTAATAGATTAAATGTTATATAGCTTTCTCTGCTATCCCTCTTCCTCTAGGGACCCATTTTAACTTGTAGGTAGGCAACCTTCATTTATATTCTTTCTTTAGTACAACTCCGTGTTCTCAAAAGCAAAACAAAGGACAAAATTCCCAGCCCAATCAAGAAAAACATCCCCCTCAAAAGAAAGAAAGAAACAAAGAAAGAAACAAACAAAGAAATACTTCCCCAAAAGTTTAAATACTAAAAACACCAACAAAAATCTTTAAACTAATAATTTGAAACAAATATATAAATAATATTTTTTAATCTATGGCAAGTAACAAAAAAAATGCCACTCAAATACTAGCTGGGAGGTGAAAATGACATTCCCTAGGCACTTTCACTTTGGTTATTATTAACTAATGAAACAGTTTTGAAGACTTAAAGAGTTTAAGACTCTAATTATTTGAACTTTATTAGAAAATAATAAAATTGCCAGAACTGAACTGATGGCATTGGCTTAGGATTTTGAAATAAGTGAACATCACACAGTACTCTATAGTTCTTGTTAGGCTCATGCCATAATGAGAAATTAATGTTTCCTACCTCCAGTCATTAACTGCTCCAAAGATTTGGTCAGACATGATAGTTATTTTTTACCACAATGATAAAAACAGTTCTGTGAGTAACATATAAGAAATCTAAAAAGGAACTGTGACCCTTTTGGCAATCATGAAGAATTTATAAATGACATGTGACATGTAGTCATAGAAAAAAAATGTGAAATGGACTCAGGAAAGACCATCCTGAGATGTACTGAGTTGGCACAGGGGTTGGTGGGACAGGCTATTTCACAGCTGCTGTGGGCATCTCCAGAAGCTTCTCCTGCAGCCACCAAGGCATTATAGCTTCTTCTTAGGTAAACTAGTTTCACAACAGAAGAACAAAACACCCTCTCCTGCCTCTGTCCTTCCTCAGTCCCTTCCTACCAAGAACCTCATCCTTGCTTTGCCAAGTCAATGTCTCCTCCCATAGAGGAAAGTTTTTTATTTGTTTGTTTGTACAGTGATCTGTTTCTCGGTTTGTCGCTGTACCCATGGAAACCCAGAATGGAATTTAATACGGGGCCCATTTTTACTACCCATGCCACCACAATGGCCTAGCTTGCATGGTCCAGGCTTCTTGGAAGAACTAATTCTAAGTTGTGACCTCAAGGTGAGTAGGAGTTTCTCACTGAACAGGTATATCCTTATTGGGGAGAAGGAAACCAGATGATCAGATCACATTGCCATTAAATACTTGAGTCCGCAACCTGCTTGGATTCCATGTGCACTAAGCAATATTCTAAATATAAGTCAGCTCCCCACAGGGAAGGAATGTACTGGTCAAGCCAACATAAACATCCCACTTACAGGCAGTTGTGGTTCTCACTATAAACTAAAAAATAAACACTTTCTTGTGAGTTGAATTAGCCTGGAGGAACCCAGTGAGAATGGAGATGGGACCCTTGGCAGTGGTACCTTCACCAGGAGGTGGCCACCCTAGACAGGGGGCACCATACCCTCCTAGGCCTCAATGTCCACAAGGCTCATCATCAGACATGAAGGCAAACTTCAGGTATGTTTTCATTAACTTATTTGACTTTAAAATAAATGAGTTATAGTTAGCAATCTATTAAACAGACTTAAAAGAAACTAAAATTGATACATCCGTAAACTAATATGATAATTAGACTAAAAATAATCATTGTGCAACACTGCATAAGGCAAGCAGAAATCAAACCCTGATCTTTCTTCAAAAAGTGAACATTATTGCAGGTGAATCAATTCAAGAACCCTCATCACAAGCTATATGATCTACATCGCTGGTTGTCTTATGCCTTCAATGATAGAAACAGAAGTACTTATTCAAATGTTCTCAATTACATGAGAGGAAAAACCCTGAAAGTTGTCCCTCCTCTACGAAAAAAAACAGGGGAACCCATGTGCCTCAGTCAGTTAAGCGTCTAACTCTTGATTTGGGCCCAGGTCATCATCTCCTGGTTAGTGACATTGAGTCCCGAGTAGGGCTCTATGCTGACAGCACAGAGCCTGCTTGGAATCTCTCTCTCTCTCTCTCTCTCTCTCTCTCTCTCTGCCCCTCCACCACTTGCATGTGCAGGCACGCATTCTCTCTCAAACATTTTTAAAAAAACAAAACAAAACCAAAAAAAGCACTTAACTGTGGCAGATAATGAATTAATATTCTTAGTCGCTAAAGAGTTTTTTTAAACAAATAAGGAACACCTACACATACACTACTAGAAAATCAACCAACAAAATTCACAAATAGAACTACAAATGGCCAAAATTACTATGAAAAATGTTTAGCCTTACTAGTAATGCAAAAGAAAACAAGATACAAGATTAGCAAAGGTTTTTAAAAGTTGTGAATACTTGGGGCACCTGGGTGGCTCAGTTGGTTAAGCGTCTGACTTCAGCTCAGGTCACGATCTCACGGTTCATGAGTTCAAGCCCCATGACAGGCTCTCAGCTGTCAGCGCAGAGCCTGCTTGGGATCCTCTGTCCTCCTCTCTTTCTGCCCCTCTCCTGCTTGCTCTCTCTCTCTCAAAAATAAATAAACATTTAAAAGAAATTGTGAATACTGAAAGTTGTCAAAGATTGGCTAAAATGAGTATTCTCATACCCTGCTGAGAAGTAAATTACTATGACTGTTTAAAAGAAATTCAGCAATTGAAAATGTAAAAGGATCAATCCTTGTCCATAAGAATTTATCCTAAATATATCATTAGACAAACAGCCAAAGATTTCCATATATGTAAGGATACTCATCAGAATAGCAAAAAAATTATAACAACTCATAGGAGAATAGTGAAATAATTTATGGAACTATCATAGAATATTTATTGAAGAATATTTAATAACATGGAATATATACATATTTAATGTTAAATAGAGGAAAATAAGGAATAAAATTTTATACACTATGATTCCATTTTTGTAAAAATGTGGGGCAGGGGTTGAGGGTGCTGTTGAGTGTTGTGTAAGAATTGATCAAGGCCTTGGGGCACCTGGGTGGCTGAGTCAGTTAAGCTTCTAACTCTTGATCTTGGCTCAGGTCATGATCTCACAGTTCATGGGCTTGAGCCCCGCATCTGGCTCTGCACTGACAGCACTGAGCCTACTTGGAATTCTCTCTCTCTTCCCTCTCTCTCTCTGCCCCTCCCCGACTTGTACACTCGTGTTCTCTCCCAAATAGATAAAATTTCTAAAAATGTTAATTAAAAAATTTTAAAGAAAGAATTTATCAAGGCCTTAAAACATGGAAAAAAAACTAAAAGGAAATACCCAAATTGTTAGAAGTGATTTGCCAAATGGTATTACTAGCGATTTTTATTTACTTCTCTAAGCTTTTCTGTTTTCTAAATATGTTACACTAAATATCTGCTTCTTGTCTAATCAAGGGGCAAATATAAAACATTCCTTCCTCAAGCTGTAAGGAAAAAAGCTTTAGATGTACCCTAAATCATAGTTTGAAAGTAAGTGTCATGCGGAAAAAAGGCTTCTGGAAATTTAAAGATGCACAGAGAACAGAATTAACCCCTGCCTTTATTATTAGCATACATTTAAACAGAATTTAATTATTTAAATACTTACATACCAGTTGGTTTATTTAACAAAAGTATTTGGGCATACCATGTGTAAGATTTCATACAGAACCCAAAGATGAGTAAGACAGAGCTCTGCCCTAAAACAACTGAAATTTGAGAACTAAGCCATGTATACAAATAGTTGTAGTCTTAGGTTGTTCCGAGAACTGGACTTCTAATAACTGGTCTTATCAAAGCACTACAAAAAACAACATAGAAAGAAGACACATCCAAATTAT
The DNA here is from genome assembly GCF_018350155.1 of Leopardus geoffroyi. Taxonomy (NCBI): domain Eukaryota; kingdom Metazoa; phylum Chordata; class Mammalia; order Carnivora; family Felidae; genus Leopardus; species Leopardus geoffroyi. Next base: position 87,451,090 of record NC_059333.1, read on the forward strand.
TCTCCCCTTGCAATTTTGCCCATTAGAATTCCTACATTATAAACCCTTCCCTCTGTAGCCCCCTAGAAGGACAATGATGGTTGCCTCATACAGCAGTCATTCAACATAGGGAAGACCTGTAAGAAACTTGCTGTAACCCCCAACCCAACTTCACGTCCTGAATTTCTTCTTCAGATCCTAGAACTCTTAGGATTCAACCTGGCTTGTGGAGAGGTTTATCCATTTGCGGGAGGAAGGTTTGGGACCAGGAATTGGGACTTTTGCAGCTACTTATCTCTAATGAGTTAAACATTAGTCCACTATAACTGTGGAAGCAGGAAAATAATCCAAAATGTGAATCAAAAGGTCTTGACATGACTAAACTGTCAGCCCTCAATTATAAAACAAATGAAAAACAAAACCTGTTTGATGGAAAAGGCATGGTAGACAAGAAGTATGCCACATTTGGTGAAAACACCCTAACCAATTAACTCTGAAGCAGGCTAACTCAGTCCTAGAAAGAGAACAGAAGAAAAGACAAATGTCTTTGTACGTCTCTTAAAAAAATCATCGTACCTTAAAATGAAGAAGAAACAGAGACTAAAGCTTGGAAAGATGAAGAAGACTGACCTAGCTGTTGGTCCAGATCTATGCTTAGTAAACGTTTTCAATGACACTTACATGATGGATTCTTATGGCCATTGCTCAGTATTTAAGTTTCTTGTTATTGATCCTGATATGATTTCCCTTTTCCATCACAAAATGGTAGATGGAATTAACTAAACAAACGTGGCCAAAAAGTAACACTTGAGAGCATACAGTGTGAGAGCATAAAGACAGCCAACTCTGAAGATGACAGTACAAGTAGGAACCAAATCCAACCCTTTGCTGCCAGCTGATGTCACACAACAGCCTTTAAAACCCCTCTTCTCCATAATGAACCCATTTGTTCCTGAAACGATACTAACCCCTAATGAATTCTAGGGCTTCCCTCTACTGTGGTTTGATTATCCCTGTTCACTTCACAGGTCTTGGTTCCTACCCCTGTCCTCTTAACCAAGAGATATACAAAAAGATAATAATAAGAGTGAACAGTAGCAACTAACTTTTATTAAAGCCTTACTGTATGAACTGGGCTAAATACTTTATACACATTAGCCTCCCTCCCCTATGAGGGAGATGCCCTGATCATCCTCAAGATGAGGAACTTGAAGCTGAGAAGTATTTGAAAACTTGCCCAAGACCTCACAGCTAGTACGAAGCAGAATCAAGATTCAAACATGAGCTATGTCATGGCCTCCACCCTCCACCCTCCACCCTGGGAATGAAGGCACTGGTTAAATGAAGACGGAGCCACTGCAAGTTCCCCAGGTCAGTAAAGGCACACTCACCTGCCCCGTCAGGAGTGATGGTTCCCAGTTTCACAGCCAGAGGGTAGCCCATGTCTCTGTAATGCTCCAGCGCGTGGCCATTGCCCCCGGAGCTGTCAAAGAACCATTTCCCACACAGCACGGAGCCATCGGTCAGATTCAACCAGAGGTTTTCCCGAAGGTCACACCTGGCACACTTCCAACCACTGAAAAAGTCATTGAAGAGCAGTTGGTATGGCCAGAACTCAGAGCATAGTTAGAAAATTAACATCTAAGAAAACAGAGTGTCTCAAGCTGGGGGTCACAGGAAACGGTCAGTGGACAACAGAAACCAGTGCTTCTTTCCTCCTTTTCTCCCTTCAAAATATTAATGTCACCCCTCTCAGAGCAGCAGGACCAATCAGTACCGTCTGCCTCCACAATGGGTTTTACCTTAGAAAACTGACATAGAACCTGAGATTGGGAGGGGAGGTCATTTCCTTAAAATTCCGATGTGAGGGACACTAAGAAATAATATGTAAATCTAAGATACTAAGGATCCCATGTATATAAACATGTAAAGTTCTAAAGCATTAGCCACACTTAGTAAAACTAGTTTAAACAAATGCTACTACACAGTAAATCTGTATTAAGTAGAAAGAATGTCAACTTCACTGAAGGTTAAGTGTCGGGTATGTGCTAGGTACCTTCCAGAAGTTTGATCACCTAATTCTCCAGAAGTTTGATCTCCTAATTCTAATAAACACCCTTCCGAATCAGTATTACCAGCCCCATTGTCAAAGGGAGAAACTGAGGCCCAGAAGTAGCCTGTCTTCCCCTAAGACCACACAGAATGGGAATTCGGTACAGGCAGGATTCAACAAGACTAGACACCCTCCTAATCCATCCACTCTTTGTCTCGAGTACCTGCCTCTGAAACACAACAGACCTGATAGGAGATGCTAATGTAGACCAAAGAATATTCCAGCCAAAAATGAGACAACCAAAGACTTTTATAAGTTGGGGTCCCCTAGAAGCAGACTCTGAAACAAAGATCTGAATGTAACTAGCTTGTTTAGGAGGTGATCCCAAGAAGCACTGTAAGAACATAAGACTGGAAAGGTCAGGAAGTCAGTCCAGGCTTGTCAACAAGATGACCATCATGGGCAATTGGGGCTCAGTCCAGTTGGGGAACTCCAGGAGATAGGCCCACTCAAGGGGTAAGGGTCCAGGGTATTTATCCATCCACCCCACAGCCACTGGTTGAGGTTTTGAGGGCTGTTCCAGGAGGATAGGAAGGAACATTAACTCTGTGGCATTTCTTTTTAATTTTTTTAATTCTTTTTTAATGTTCATTTTTGAGAGAGACAGAGACAGAGCATGAGCAGGGGAGGGGCAGAGAGACAGGGAGACACAGAATCCAAAGCAGGCTCTAGGCTCTGAGCTGTCAGCACAGAGCCTGACATGGGGCTCATACCCACAAACCACAAGATCATGACCTGAGCCAAAGTCGGATGCTTAACCATCTGAGCCACCCAGGCGCCCCAACTCTGTGGCATTTCTAACTGACACATGGCCAGGCCTACCTAGCCTCAAGCAGCCAGAGAAAGCCCTCAAGCAAAGAGTTGCGGGTACCTACCACTGGAAACCTAGGGGTAGGATGGGCTCAGGGGTATGGGCTCGACATGTTCAGAATCTACAAAGGTAAAGATATTTTTAGAAAGAATTTTGAGCTTATTTTTAATCAAAGGCATCTGGTAAAAATATGTGTAACTGCTAATTCAGAGAAAAGGTAGAAAAGTAAATATTCCTTTGCCCAGTTTTAAGGGGTAAAGTTCCATTTCACTAGCTGATGCTCACCTTGGAGGAATCCTGACTCCATTGTCCAACTGGGTAAGGTTATTGGCATATTTGGATACTGGCAATTCATTTTCCCATGTGTCTGGGTCCTGCTTTCTATATGGAGATTTTGAGCTGAGAACTGCATCACAAGCAATTGTTACCTGTAAGATAAACCCAGGTATCATATGTAAAAACAGTTTGAGAGAACATCAACTTCTAGAAAACAAATTTAAAACTTTATTAATAAATACAGGCTAATCCAAGAAAATTCAAACAGCAGTTGCCATAAAAGCAAGATCCTAGTTAGCTAATTCCAGCACTTTCTCCATGAATCTAGCTAGGTTTAATCCCTAACCTGGAGTGTGCAATATTATTGATAATGACACAAGATAGCAAGAAACCAAATCCAGTTTGTAAACCCAAGCACAGGAGTCAGATTTAACGATTTCTTAGCAAGCTGAGTGAAAAGTATATGGCCAACAATTTGCAAGAGTGACATTAGCTACAGGAATGCCTAGGATTTACCCAACTGGTGTGTTTTCCTCCTAACAAATATACACCCAGATATCCAATATCCTCAACTCATCACACAATGGCATGTGGTCAAGGGCATTTGAATGGAATGCAAGCAGCACGGCTCCATTTCTTAATCTGGTGCAAATGTGACCCTGGATGGGGACAGGCCTAGGTGTCTCTGTGCCAGATCAGTCGACATCATGAGCAAATCTGTGATGTCCAGCTTGGCACCAACTGACCACAGGGGAAGGGGATGCAAATTCTCTGCTTTCTCCCAAACTGTTATGATCCTGGACATATGCCTTATCACCACATTTGCCATTTACTTAATGCTATAAAAACTATCTCTAGCTGTCTTTAAAAACATATTCTGGTGGGAATGTAAAATGGTACAGCCACTTTGGCAAACAGTTTGGCAGCTCCTCAAATGGTTAAATATACCTAGGCATCAGATGGTTAAACAGAGTTACCATATAACCTAGCATTCAACTCCTAGGTATGTATTCTAGATAAATGAAAATATGTACCCATACAAAGACTATTGTACACATATGTCACAGAAGTATTATTTATAACATCCAAAAAGCAGAAACAACCCAAATGCCTGTTAATGTTAAGTGGATAAATAAAATATCATATGTCTACACAATGGAAATTCAACAATGAAAAAGAATGGAGTCCTGATACATGCTACAACATGAGTGAATCTTGAAAATATATGTAAGGTTTAAAAAAGGCCAGCCACAAAGAACTATGTACATCGTATGATTCCATTTATATGAAACGTCCAGAACAGGCAGTTCCACAGAGACAGAAAGTAGATTAGTAATTGCCAGAGGCTGGGAGGGATGACAGGTTGAGGGGTGATGGCTGCAGGCTAATGAAAATATTCTACAATGAGATAGTGGCGATGAATGCCCAACTCTGAATATAATAAAAGCCACTGGATGGTTTTAATGGTTTTTTTTTCTATTTAGGTTTGTATTCTACATCACTAAGATCCCACACAATTAGCTGAACTTCATGCACAGTATTTTCCCCTGGGTGGCCCTAGAATTCATTAAGAGGCAAGGAAGGAAGTTCCCTCAGCTTCCATCCACCCCCACCCAAACCATGAGCAATTCCTATCACTCCTACATGCAAACTCTATTTGGAACCTTCCTCTTCTCAACTTCAACCACACTCCTCTTGTCCCAGCCACTAAGACAGCTCACCCAGACGGCTACACAGCAGCCTCCTTGCAGTTTCCTTTCTCCTACTCCTGCCCCTCTTCTGCATAGCAGCCAGAGCGGTCTGCTGTGAACATCAAATCCTATCCTTCCGTGGCATAAAACTGCAAGGTACTACCAAGTGATGACACAGTCAGGAATAAGGAAGAGGTCTCTGCCTTCAAAAAAACTCATACTCGGGGGCGCCTGGGTGGCTCAGTTGGTTAAGCGTCCCAACTCTTGATTCCAGCTCACAGTTCCTGAGATCAAGTCTCACATCAGGCTCTGTGCTGACAGCATGGAGCCTGCTTGGGATTCTCTCCCTCTCTCTCTGCCCCTCCCTGGCTCATATGGGCTTGCTCTCTCTCTCACTCTCATTCTCTCTCTCTCTCTCAAAATAAATAAACATTTTTTTAAAAAAAAGCTTATACTCCATTACACGTCAGGCATCCATAAATATATCTAAACCTATTAAAGAGATATTCCTGGGGCACCTGGTGGCTGTGTCAGTTAAGCGTCAGACTTTGGCTCAGGTCATGATCTCATGGTTCGTGAGTTCAAACCCCGCATTGGGCTCTGTGCTGACAGCTCGGAGCCTGGAGCCCACTTCCGATTCTGTGTCTCCCCCCCTCCCCCCCTCATGCTCTGTCTCTCTCTGTCTTTCTCTGTCTCTCTCTCCCTCAAAAATAAACATTAAAGAAAAAATTTAAGAGATATTCCCATTCATCTCTCACTACAAACACTTTTATACATACAATTAGTCTTTTCTTTCAATTATCAAAATTCATCTCCCACTTCATTCCAGGAATGACCCTAGAAAACAGGGCTGAGGTCACCATAAACCCCCTTCCTGATTCTATGGGTTTGGACTGCCTTAACACTTCTGTGCTGCCTTAGCACTTCTAACTACACATCCGAATCTTTTTAGTCTGGTCTGTTATTACAATCTCTTTGTTGCTTCAACGACTACCTCAATTCCTTCCCTGTCCTCCTCTGAATCTTCTCCACCCCATTAGATCTTTTTAAAGTGCTCTGGTTTACAATGCACAATAATGTTGACCAAGATTTGACTATAATATTCTCTCTTTTCTTTGAATACGCTTCTTGGTGACATTCAACAAAATTTCCTTAAACTTCTGGGCCACTATAAAACACTGATCTAGTGTTTTCAGAGTATCATCTGAAATCACTTAGTGACCGTTTGTATGGATCACAGCTGAAGATCAGAATCCATTATCCTGTAATTATACTACGAATTATCTTTCTCTGGTTCCCTGGATTTGTTGTCCAGAGTGAAGAGAAAGAACGTGATACTAGTCCTGGCTCCATCCCAGGTCTCCATAGGCTTCAAATTCAGTAGTGTTCTGGAACTGACCTCAAACTGGCTTACAAAATTGATTGTTAAATTTTAAGAAATTCTGCAAGACGGTTGTTAAGCACAACCATTAGTTTTGTAATTAAATTACAAAAACTTACAATTAAGTAAAATACATTTTTAAAAGGTAACAAATATTCAAAACTCTTCACTTCCTGTTCTATAACTTCCGATCTTCCGTGTGCTCTTGAGGTTATTTACATCTACGTTATGTGACTGGTGGAAATTCTGTTTAATGGTGTGCTACTGCGCGTTCTCTTTTCAACACTGCATTCAGAGACATCATGTTAGCCTGAAATCAGCCATGGTGGGAATATTTACACCATGGAAATCATCAAACACTACAAAGCAGGGCTTTTCCCCCAGGGAGCTGGTTGCTAAATATTTACAAGCACACCACTGCTTGAGTTCCTGATATCTAAAATGCGGCATTGGATTTCAGGCTGTAAGATCCCTACTGAGCTTCAAATGCTATGTGTCTGTGAACTCTGCATCACTGAGAGGTGGTTTAACTGTCCGGGACCATCCAAGGAGTTCCTATCTTAAACGCAATTTTTTCTGTGCTGAGAAGCTCAAAAGATGAAGAGTCATCTGGTTGGGTGATTTTGAGCTCAATAATGTTTGTAATTTAAAAGCTTAAAAAGAGAATATCAAACACCAAATATGTAGCAGAAGCATAAAAAGAAAATACAGGAGCTAGGTTTCAATAAATAAATAAATAAATCCTATTATATAAATAAATCCTATTATTTTACCATCAGATAAATACAGGTGTTTCCTTCAATCTCTCCACCCCAACTTCCAAATAATCCTCCCTCTCCCCTTTTTTAAAAATTCTTTTTAAGTATTTCTTAATTCTAAAAGATTCTGTGTTAAAAATTATAACATTTATTGCTGGATTCAGATTCCTATGACACTTCAATTTTAACTAAAAGTATTCACACTTCAAATTATATTGTGAATACAGGAATAATTAAAAAACACTTAAAGGCTCTTTCATCAACTTTTTTCACACAGACTTTTCCTTCTTAAGTGAGTGAGATCAAAGTATATTGTGAATATAAGAATAATTAAAAAACACTTAAAGGCTCTTTCATCAACTTTTTTCACACAGACTTTTTCTTCATAAGTGAGCGAGAGAAAAACTATTTCTCACGACATTTATTCACAATGTGCTTCTTTCTTTCTTTTCCGACAGCAGACATAAGAGTTTTATTAAACAAGGGCAGGCAGTAAGTACTCTCAGTATCATGGAGATACAAGCTTTAGTATATAATTTCAGGTAATGGGACGAGGTAAGACCATTTTGCCCACTCATATTTTATCCTTGGTAACAGCCACATGAGTCAACACAGGGAACTGGAGAAAGGAGAGGTAATTTAATTCTCTGTGCACTGCTAAACACTTTGCACTTAGCACTAAAAAGGATAGGTCACATAGAATAATTAAAGGAAAGAACTACAATAGGTAAATACACAACATTTTCATTTCTGTGGTCTTGTATTTAGGGATAAAGTAGGTCAGGGGCAAAAGAGGTTGTATGGTAGAAACCTGGTCCCTAATGACATGGGAACCCCAAGCACAAACACCCTCCCCCTCCTGGCAGAGGCAAGTGAGCAGGTGGCTGTGGACACAGAGTCACACAATGTCCTGAAGATTCCGGGACCTAAACACCTGGCTTTTGTTCTGGAGTGTGAGGAGGGGAAAAAAAAGAACTAGCATACCTAAACTCAACTGACCCTGACCCCACTACTACTGGTGGCCAGGCTCTGACAATTCAAGGTATGCACACATTGGAAAAGAGGAAAAGAAAGGGAAGAGAACAAAGCAGAGAAGGATGGGGTGAGGGAGACAATACAGGAAAGAACAGGAAACACAGTTGTGTCCTTGTAGGAGCTCCACGCCCCTTCACAGCCTCAAACTAAAACAGAACCTGGCTTCCTCACAACTGCTCAGGAAGATGAAAGCCATTCCACAAAAAAAAAAAAAAAAACAAGGGAAGGGAAGAGAAGAAAAATCCACCACTAAATCTAAATGTTAAAACCTAGAAAGTAATCTTAGTCCTCATGAGGAACAAAACTTTCAAGGAGTCTCACATTACCACAGAGCTCCCGCAGACTTGTAATTTGTAAACGTTTGGTTATTTTTATAATCGTGTTGCGGTTGTTTTGGCAGAGGAGTCCTTATTTCTCCCCCAAACAAAATCTCACACAGAGGGCTAACATGCAGAAGATATAAAAATATAGCCACTCCTCTCATGAGAAGACACCCCTCTCCAGCAGCCCCTGCATATCTCAGGGGCACAGTGTGAAAATCTAAGCAACAGACTGTAAACTACAAGCAGCAAGAAGCCAGCTCGCCTGGCGGAGGCCAGCCCACCTTGGTGGGGAGACAGAGGACCAGCTCACGGAGCAGGAGTGGGGAGCCAGGCCACCTGGGGGGAGGCCAACCCAATGTTTGTACAGCACCGAGAGTAACGCGCAGCAAAGGGTATCTGGCCCAACACTACTGAGACCTCACCCTGCAAGACCCTTTCACAGAGAAGAAGCAGTATGCTCATGATCATGCTCATTCTCCTCTTCTCTCATTCAACCCTCCTTCCCCACCTCCACATGCACACACACCGCACACGCACACACACCTGACACAGAGAGTCACGCGCATCTAGCTAGCAGCCGTGCACACTCACTGACCAGGGCTGGTAACTCCTCAATATTTGGTAGTGCTATTTCATAGTGGTCTGGGAATATAACAAGTTTGGCTTCATCTTCATATTCATAATCGTCGCTATTTAAATCGTCATCAGTATCTAGATCTGAGGAGAAAACAAAAACAAAGAACAAGAAGTGAAGAGAAAACATTCTACACCAAGGCAGCACTCACTGAGAAAGCCCGAAATCCACAGCAGTGACAAACAAAGGTCATGACATTTACGATTCTCTCCTCTGACAACCATCCATCTGCCCCAAACCAGGAGTAAATGTAGGTCTACCATCTTTCCTAAGTTGTGAATACTTACTAATAAGTGACAGATGTATAAAGACTGAGTCCCATCATACAGCTTTACAATTAAAATAGATACACGTGCTAGATATTCAATTCTTAAAGATTTTTAAAGGAATAAATTGTTAATTATGATTTGCCGGGTACCAGGCTCCTGATTGCGTAAGAATGGGTTGGAATGTCTTTCGTAACACTGTAAGATGGAACAAAGCACAGGATTTCAGAAGTGATAACCCAAGGTTCGATCCCAGCTCCAAAATTTAATGTAACTTTGAGCAAGTCACAAACTCTCTAAACCTTAGTTTCCTCACGTGTAGAATGGAGATAACAGCTCTTACCTCACACAGTTTATACAAGGGTACATAAGAAATTGTAGACAAGAGATCAGGCACATAACGGGTAGTCAATGAATGAGGGCTATTTTTTAAAAATAAAATGTCAACCTCCCTCTCTCTGTCTCCGTCTCTCTCTCTGTCCCCTTCCCCCTCTAGGAGTTATTAAAATACTGCATTGTAAACCAGAGGGGGAAACTCCATAATATAACTAGTCCTGTTGTCCTCAGGCTGTGCAGAATTTCCAGTAAGAAAACTGAGCTCCTCTAGCTTGTTATTTATCAAGTCATCACCTATCTGCTTGGCTAATCTCTGCTAAAGGTTAGGTGAAGGCTCAAGGAAATGTCTTGTCACAGTATTTCCCTGGACATTTCAGCCTTACATTCACATGGATGCCAGGATCCCAGATCATGTTTGTATATTTAGATGTTTGGAACTATGGTGACAAAGAGCGATTGAGCCATATTCCACTCACACCACACATAAACAGGTACACAAACATGGGTCTATAGATAGGAAGAAGTTATTTTCCCACACGAAGCAGCTGCCTGAGAACCAAAGGATCTAGGTTCTGTTATTACCTTCTTGTTTGCCTCCAATCACAAACTTAGTATCTTTTTGTATACAGCGCTGCTCCTGAATTCTCAAAAGGAAGGCAGTGTTAAGCGGAAAATGAGATACAGGGAAACACAGTCTCAATAATTTTTAATAAAAGGTCCAAATACTAAGAATCAGAAATATCAAAATAAAGAAATAACCAACATTATTAGATAGCTATAAGAGTTCAAGTTGACAAAAAGCAATGTCAAAGATGATTCTAAGAATTTAAGAAGTCACTAAAGGCGTTATTTGCTAGATGGAATGATGCCCAATTCATGAATCATTTAATAAAAGCAATTAGATCTTCAAATTTTTTTTAAAGTCACTAAAGGCATTTATTTAAAGGAAATGATTCACAGACATTCTACATGTAATAAAAATTCGGATGCCCCAATATCTATAATTTTAAAAATTAGAACCTAAATGTTCAATGAGAATGGTGTTGAACCCAACAGAATATTATTTAAATATTTATTTAGACTATGTAGAAACATGGAAATATTTATCCTATGGCAATGTTAAAAATACAAAATTCATCTTCATGGTAATGACAACTTTGTAAAAGTTATGCCACAGACAAGCAATAGAAGGAAACCTGAGCAAATGAAAACAGTGAGTGTGTGGGCTTTTTTCTATTCTTTAATCTTTATTATATCTTTTATGACAATTTTAAGGAACCAAAGTACAACCCTTTTGTTTTTGTGTACATATTCGGCTCATATAACATATTATCTAAGTGCCTCTTGTCCACAGAAAACACACTCACTGAATGCTAAGTCAAATCTTACCTGGCCAAACACAATGACAAACTAAGTCCAAAAAAAAAATCCTGCTCTGTCATTTACTAACTATGTAATCCTGGGCAAATTCTTTCCAAGTTCATTTTCCTCAGGAGCAAGCTATGAATAATGTTATGTACCCCCAAAAGATTGTTGAAAAGATTAAACAAGATAAGGTTCTAAGGCATCTAATATAGGATCTGGCAGGTATTAGGGGCTCCACAGATAGCAGCCACCATAATCACCATCAACACCTTCTCTACATTCCTGACAACCAACATAATCAAAAGTACCTCCCCTTCCCTTTGGTTACCCAGCTGCAAAGCAATCCTGAAATAAGTTTCAGAAAGACCATGACATCTGGTGGGGATCCTTCTATGAAATCTCGGTATGGAGAAGATATGAACTTCAAATGCTTCCAGACTGTAAGCTGTCACAGCAGGAAACCAGTCTTATTCACTTTACATACCCCCAGCCCCTGCACAGTACCCAGCACATAGCACACACTCAGTAAATGTCTGTGAAAGGAGACTCCAGGAAGTTGAAGACCCCAATATGCTACGGACAACAGCTAAGCAAGAGCATCAAAAGGGTAGTTGTGGGTTCGGGGTTTATTTAATTGGTAACTGGTATGTGTTTAACAACAAGCAAAACTGCTGTTGTGCAAAAAGCAGAACTTTACTGGGCTTTTTTTTTTCTTTTTCTAAGTAGGCTTCACGCCCAATGCAGAGCCTAAACTCATGACCCTGAGAGAGCAAGACCTGAGCTGAGATCGAGTCAGACACTTAACTGACTGAGCCACCCAGGTAACCCCTTTGCTGAGCTTCTTTACACTTAGTTTAGAGTTGCTTTTATTTTTTTTTTTTAATGTTTATTTATTTTTTGAGAGAAACAGAGTATGAGTCGGGGAGGGTGAGAGAGAGAAGGAGACACAGAATCTAAAGCAGGCTCCAGGCTCTGAGATGTTAGCACAGAGCCCGACACAGGGCTTGAACTTACAGACCGTGAGACCGTGACCTGAGTCGAAGTCGGACACTTAACCGACTGAGCCACCCAGGTGCCCCTGTTTTTATTTTTAATTCAATGGGATGGAAGGGGACATGATCTTTCCCAAACATTTTTATCCAAATGAGAGAAGAGTCAGCAGAAGTAACTTACACTCTGATTTTAAAGGACGAATCTACGGTTTCTCCTAAATATATATGACCCCACAGTCCTAAGTATAAATCTACAATTTCCAAATTTCTCTAATTAGAGTCTTACCACTCCCCAAAATATCTGGTTGAGGAACCTACAGAGAAATTATACCCTAAGGACCAGTAGGACTAGGACCCCCACCCAACCTCTCCCAGCAGGTACTTTCCACTACGGCTATTAACTGGCAATACCTGGATGGTCTCTTTTTCTAAATCTAAAAACAAACAAACAAACAAATAAATAAATAAATAAATAAATAAATAAATAAATAAATAAAATTAGTCTTTATTTATTTTTTGAGAGAGAGAGAGAGAGAGCATGAGCATGTAAGTAGAGGAGGGATAGAAAGAGGAGAGAGAGAATCCCAAGCAGCCTCCACACTCAGCACAGAGCCCAATGCAGGGCTTGGTCTCACAAACCTGGAGACCATGACTTAAGGCTGAAATCAATGCTTAACTGACTGAACCACCTGCACCCCTTAAAAAAATTTTTTTAATATCTTTTCCCAATTCTACTTCAATGATCCTCTCAGATCCCTGGGAGAAGTGTCTGGGACCATAGCCATTTCCAAGAAGTGACTTGCCTAAGCTGGGAAGAAGCACCATGGAAGAAAAGATCCCTGTATCAGACCAGGGCTCTGACGCCCAGCTCAGAGTTCTCCCAACCTGACCAGATTAACTAGTTTGTACCCTACAGGTGAGCAGTTTGGCTGCTCTAGTGCTGTGAGATCTGCACTAGGTGGGGGAAATCTCCTTGAACACAAACCCTGTTCTGGGACCTACTTCAGAAGGAAATGGCAAAACCCGTTACAGGTACAGTTGAGTTTTCTGAACAGGCCCACTCCTAGAATTTTTCACAGACGCTCTGTTTTCAACCTACTTCTCATCAAGTATGAATGCTAGGGCTAAAACCAAAAAGGTGGAAATTCAAGCTCTCTGAGGTTTAGTGACGGTTCTTCAATGTCCCAGACTTCAGACACAAAAGAACTTGACTCATTTACTCCTACTTGTGAAAGTGGTGGGAAGGAGGGGAAGTCAATAAAAATGTGAATATTTAACACTATTTATGACATACCAAAGATATGCATTAAATGTACCAGCAAGTATTTACACATTTATACACATTTGTAGCTTGACTGTAAAAAAGTATGTAAGATGAGGCCAGAACCACATCATGAGTCCTGGAGTATTCTTTGAAGATCCTGGACCCCCTTATATTCCCCCCTTCTCTCCTTTCATCTCATAAAACAGTAAGTTTTGAATCAGCTTAGCCCAAAAATTCACAATCTCTCATACTGTTGTAAGTTATCTTTTAAAAGACAATCTAATAGCATCCCTCTCTAGCTTAAAAACATTAACACAGAGCTACCCACTTTCTCAGTACACAGCAGCGTAAAGCATCCCAACGATTTTTGCACAGCAGCCCTAAGCCAAAAGAAATGCCTAAGGGCTCTGTTTATTTAGTAGTTAGGTCCAAACAACTTAATAAATATTTATGTTCTAATGATTTAGTAACCATTTGAAAAAATATACATAAATTGAAAGAAATGTTTTATTTCACTCTTAACCACAATCCCTTATGTGTGCACCTGTTGGGCACTGCACAACTTCTTGAGTCACATGTTAACACTGCCGCCCTCATTTTCTGTTCTACATTTATCTTCACATGGTACCTGCTTTTTGCCATAGAAACCCCCGAAAAATCAGCTTCACAAAGAGGTGAAGTCACTGAAAGGACTATAGGATACTCAAATAGTAAAACTACAGCAAGTTAATAGGTCATGCAACGTTGTGCTCGCTTCAGCAGCACATATACTAAAATAGGTCATGCAATGTTCAAGTACCACTGTCGTTTCCTTAAAGAGTTAAAAATATCTTGTGGTGCACCTGTGAACTCACTGTAGCACCCTAGGGTGCCTCAGAGTACAATTTGGAAACTAAGTGTTGATGGTTCCCAACTGCCTATAGGTAAAAATTCTAAAAGCATGATATATGTCTATACTATTGCTGTGAAAAATATAAAATATATATAAAAATGTGCAAACAGAAAATACTGTTTGTCTCTGGGGAGAGTAATCAAGTAACTACGAGACAGAGAAGCAAGAATAACTTACTTTTCATTATACAGCCCCTCATAACTTTTCAATTTTAAGCTATGTCCAAAAAACATTGTTCTAAAAATGTTTTTTAAACCCTAAATATAAAAAGTAAAAATTTAAGTGATTCAAAAATTAATAATTGTCACTGTTGATTTAAAAAATAAAAAAAAATACACCAGCTAAAGCTAGAGCTGAGGCAAGGATCCTTAACTGTGACTTCGCCTGAATGGACATCAAGGTAATCGGGAAGACTGACTTGAATGTTGAAGGGCAAGATGGTGCTCAGGAGACTTAGATAAGCCATTCAGCACCAGCTAATGGCCTCAGTTTCCCTTATAAAATCTGGAGTCATAAATGAATGATTATAATGTCACCGTTAGGCCAGTGGAAAAGGAATTGGTCACCAAGTCATGAAGCGACTGGGGTAAAAGAAGCTTTGATGAGAACGCGTGAGTCAGCTGCATCTATTTTATGAGGGGAAGAGGAGCATCAGGATGACATTTCGATAGCAATGGAAAAGTGCTTTCCAGTCACAGAAACAAAGAGACTACATAAGAGAGTTCTGCGTTCTCTTCCTCTCCAAGAAGAGACAACCCAACATCCCTTTTAGGTAAGGAGTCTGTGGCAGAGGCTACCAGCTGCCTCCCAGTAGTTGCTCTCCCCTGCGTCTTTAGTAACAGACTTTACTCAATGACGCCAGCTAATAAATTTTACGTACTCTCCAGTCTCCTGTACAACACATGGTACAGCCACGTGACCAAGTTCTGACCAGAGAGGTGTAAACAGAAGTGTTGCTTAGGGATCTGTGAGAAGGCTCACAAAAGTAACGACCATGAAGAGACCATGAAGTCAGACTCACAGGCCAGGATGGAGGGTGAAGCAGAAATATGGGAAGGATCTAGATCCTGATGAACATGAGGGCATCCCATTAGCCTAGACTTGATACTTCCCTACATCCTCTACATGAGAGAGAAATATACATCTACTTTATTTAAAGTCACCAATATTTTAAGTTTTCTGTTCCATACACCAGATCTAAGCCTAATGTGGTCCTTCACTGAAATTAATGCACAGGCCACATCAACTTGAAAACAGCTGTGATCAGTGTAACAAGAGAAAAGTCACTGCTATCGGGGGACATGAAGCATCATATCAAGGGAGCTATAAAGGTGGGCTTGCAAAACCAAATTCTTACTCAGATGAAGTAACTAACTTCATTTGTGAAGCATCTGGGTAACAAACAATAGAGAGAAACAGGGCCTAGGCAAGCCCCAAAGTACCAATGACGTTCGAATTAAAAATTTTTTTAAACCCGGTACAGTCCAAATAGAATATCTTTGCTGGACTGTGAGTTTTAGGGATATTCTGTGGTTTCATAAGATATGGAATATTGAGTGAACACAGACCACAGTCTATAGAAATGGATCGACTGGAATGAAATGGTAGGTTAGCATTCCCCAATGAAAGAGGTCCACACACTGTAATGCACAAAACCTCAGTGCTTACTTTTGGCTTAATTCTTAAAATAGCTAAGGGGCACCTGGGCGGCTCAGTTGATTAAGCATCCAACTTCAGCCTAGGTCATGCCCTCGTTCCCAATTTCAAGCCCCACATCGAGCTCTGTGCTGACAGCTCAGAGCCTAGAGCCTGTTTCAGATTCTCTCTCTCTCTCTCTCTCTCTCTCTCTCTGCCCCTCCCCCACTCACTCTCATTCTCCCTCTCTCTCTCTCTCAAAAATAAATAAAACATTAAAAAATGTTAAATTTAAAATAGCTACTTTACCATATCCTCTACCACAAAAATGATCACTAGAGAAATCAAACTGCAAGGTCTTTCAGGCAAAAGACACAAAGGCTAAAGGGCAGGAAGTCAGCTAACATCTTCATTCAATCAAGAAAATAATGAAAAATAACAACAGTAATCAAAAATGTTTAATTATTTCCACCTCTAAGAATGCCACCCTGATATCATTTAATTCAGAAGTTACATTATCTCTGCAAGCCAATTTGACAATAAATTTCATATTAAAAAAAAAAGTTACATTATCTCTACTAGTAGAAGGGGGCCTGCGGCTAATAACCAAAGCATCAGAATGCATACAATCATTTCAGCTTTGAGGCCCATTCTGAGCTGGTTTGGGGTTAGTTGGTTGATTAGGGCTGTGGTCCAAAGACCATAGAGAGGTGGGAAAGATTGATCAGGCTGGAAAGGCCAACAACAGATAAGCCTCATAAAGTAAACCACTACTGAAAATCAGGACAGAAGACTGCAAGCATGAGCTCAGTGTAGAGTAACAGAGAATCAAGGCAGGAAGGACACTCAGCTCCATGACTGTTTCCAATGGATTTCCTTTCCAAATAATTAATGTGTCTTTTCATTACAATAGTAGCACATGTTTGTTATAGAAAAACTTTAAACACGGATAAGCAAAAAAAAAGAAAATAAAAATCACCTCAATCCCACCACTGGAAAAGAGCTACTATTAACAATCTGGAATATATTTTGCCAGATTTTTCTGGACTCTCAGTTATATATGTATACGTGTATGTATATACCCACACATGCATATACACACACATACATATATGTACACACATGCATACACCCATACACACATATACACACACGCGCATATATTGTATAGATTTTTTTTTACCAAAATGAAATCATAACATGCAAACAATTTTTAAATTTCTTTCAAACAATAATCCTAGGCATTTAGGGATATAAACTTGCTTGTTCAAAAATGATCAAACCACTTTTTCTCCTGGCAAAAACATATCAGAAGCTTAACGTGAAAAATTATCATGATTATAGGATATAGAAATTAATGCTCATTAGCATGAATAAAACTGGCTCTTCTAAATGAGGGAAAAGAAAATCACTGCTAGGCACATACCACAGTAATCATTGTGGCAGGCAAGATCCCATGACAGATGATAAAATTAGTGCACAAAACTGGGGCGCCTGGGTGGTTCAGTCGGTTGAGCATCCGACTTCGGCTCAGGTCATGATCTCGCAGTTCATGAGTTCAAGCCCCGCGTCGGACTCTGTGCTGACAGCTCTGAGCCTGGAGCCTGCTTCAGATTCTGTGTCCCCCTCTCTCTCCGCCCCACCCCTGCTTGTGCTCTGTCTCTCTCTGTCTTTCAAAAATGAATAAACATAAAATTTTTTTTTAATTAGCGTGCAAAACTTTGAAGAGAAACAAGATATCAGCATAGTCTCAAAGTATTACTCCCAAGGTATTTATTAATTACACTGAATCTTCACAGTGGAGAAACCTAGCAGACACACCACCTTAAAAAGGGATCAAGGTTAACAGCACCGATATAAAGACACCTCAGCATCACATGCCCCCAATATCATGCACTGAGGAGGGCACATCACCTCTGTGGTGTTCTTGCCAAAAATGCAACACTTCAGACTTACAAGGAAACAGACAAAACCAAATTAAGGACCATTCTACAAAAATAACTGGCCAATACTCTTCAAAAGGGTCACAATTATTAAAGACACACACACACACAAAAAAAAAAAGACTGGGGAACTATCAAAGATTAGACAGGACTAAGGAAACATGACAACTAAATACAACATGGGATCCCAGAAAGAAAGAAAGAAAGAAAGAAAGAAAGAAAGAAAGAAAGAAAGAAAGAAAGAAAGAAAGAAAGAAAGAAAGGAAGGAAGGAAGGAAGGAAGGAAGGAAGGAAGGAAGAAGAAAGAAGAAAGAAAACACTAATGGGAAAAAATGGTGAAATCTGAATAAAGTCTATAGTTAGGCTAATATTAAAAAAAGAAAAAATGTCTCTACTTTCAGAGCAGTGAAAAAAGAGAGCAGAAGCAGAATCACAATTAGTCTCCAGTCACTGTAAGTATAATTGCTTCAAAACACTAAACCCAACTAAGAGTACTAGAAGCATCTTTCACCACTATGTAAACACAAAGTGGAGGCAGATCATCCCAAGTTAAATTGGTACCTCTTATCCTTAAACTGAGGAAAAATAAATAACCTATTTTTCCAAATCAGACATGCACATGCACATACATACACACACAGAAAATCTGGACACACTATGGATTACTATTTACATTACCTAAAAAAATCTTGGAATTCCTCCTTTTTGGTAAAGCTCCACCAGATGCCCCTCTTACCTTCTGAAAAGAAAATAAGAGATTGTTAAAATGCAACATGCAGAAGAGACGACGGGGGGGAGTTGGGAGGGAAAGGGTTCTCAGTTGTTAACAAAAGGCGAGAGGAAATACTCAACCTGACCAGAGATTCCAGGATAAACCAGAACTTGACCCAAGTCAATGGAGGTAGGTGAAGGGCAATGCTGTTGTTCCACCTGATTATTTTCATCAAATTATCAAGACCACTTCTGGAAAGGGACGTAGAACTGGGGATCAAGGTGAACTAGAAATTTCAACTTCAAATTGGCACATGCTTCCAAAAGGCTAGAGTCCATGCCCAATGATGGAACTATTCTGGAGAGATGGTGGTGGATCCCAGAGGGAAGGCTCTTGTTCCCCTGCTACCCACTGGGTCCCTGTGCTTGGTCCTGGGTATGCACAAAAATTACTGTTGAAAGAGCTAATAAATACTGATTAGCTGTCACTGATATTCTGGTCATATTAAATCTCAATCTAACCTCCCTAAACATTTTGGAGCACCAACTAATGGTTAGTTGCCATGTTAAGCTTTGTGTATTTTCTACCTCTGGTGGAAGTACCTGACAGCAATGAAATAAATGTCCATTCAAGTGGTTAAGCAAAAGAAATCACTCATTACCTTTCTGACAAAAGGGTTTTACTTTTACAAAAAAATTTACTCTCAAACAGGATTATAAAATTTTTTTTTCAAATGGCCAGAATGATATTTCCACACTGTTTGTTCTCTCAGTTATTAGAAAAGAGTACATTTCCAGCACACCATGGTGTGCTGGTCAAAGCCTGGCATCTTTTCAAGTGGCCACATGTTATAGCAGCATCAAGGCCTTGCTGCTGCTTTAGTTTGTCCCATTATCAGTCTTAAGTCTCCTTTGCCACATTTTATCATTTGGCATTGAAGGGTGACTCATCTTTGTGATTCTCACATTAAGTTTACAGCTTCTACTATAAGTTTATGGTTCACATCTTAAGCATGTGAATATGACAGAACACATTAGCTCCAAAACCTGTCTCTCCAACTACTCGTGCCAAATTCATGTCACCTCTCTTAGAATCCCTCTCCACCAAGGTCTCAGAGCCCCTGCTCCTCTCCCCACCTTGTGCCTGCATCAAAAAAAAGGATGAAATAAAACCAGTAGGCACATTTAGCAATCTTAGAGTCACTTGAAATCTCTCTACAGAAGTTTATGGCATGGTTTTAACTTTTCCAACCTGTCTTTTCCACTTCTGCAGGATGGTAGAGGGAGAAAAGAAGGAGAAGGGCTGCATGAAAACCTGCTAGAATATGAGGTTCTCCTTGATTGTGAGATCCACACCTTAGACTTGGATTAGATTCACTTCCTTACAGGGGAAAAAAAAAAACTAGGTCTTCTTTCCAAAAACCATCACCTATGTGCCTGCCTCAGTCTCCACTAGAAATCAACAGGGTTTGAAAAAAGGCAACTCCTCAGTCAGCAAACATGACTGTGCCCATGGGTAAGGCTCTATGCTGGCACTGAGGCTGCAAAGTGAATGAAGACACGCTCCATTCCTTGATGAGCCCACGGGCACAGTAGGAGAGCATATATACAAACAGCACTATAGATTCTGGTGAGTATTAAGGGAAGTGTGAAAAAGGTAGGATTACAAGGAGGAAATGACAGTTCTTCTGGGGTGGAAGCTGTGGGCAGAGCTGGTCAGATAAGAAGACCAGCAGGTCTGGCATTGAGCGGCTGCTCAGCAAATATTTATTTAATGGATAAATGGATGGATAATGGATAGATGGATGATGGATGAACGGATGAATAGACGAATGGATGGATAGATAGCTGGACAGATGGATAGATAGAGGATGGACAGGTAGATGAATGGATGGATGGATAAATGGATAGATGGAAGAATGATAGATGGATGAAGGTATAAATGGATGGATGATGAATGAATGCATGGATGGATGGGGGGATGGACAGGTAGATGGATGGATGGATGGATGGATGGATGGATGAATGGATCAGTGGATGGATGATGAATGGATGGGTGGATGGATGGAGGGAGGATGGACAGGTAGATGAATAGATGGATGGAGAAATGGATAGATGGAAGAATGATAGATGGATGAAGGTATGAATGGATGGATGATGAATGAATGTGTGGATGGATGGGGGGATGGACAGGTAGATGGATGGATGGATGGATGGATGGATGGATGGATGGGATGGATGATGAATGGATGGATGGATGAATAGATGGATGAATGGATGCATGCATACATGCATGATGGATAGACAGATGGATATGCTGACCACAAGAATACAACAGGTATAAGAGAAATGAGATATCCCAGAGAGGAAAAACAGCATGTACAAAGGTATGAAATCATAATGTATTCCAGGAAGAAGTGGTTAGATATGTCTAGAGCACAAAGCTGACATAATAAAAATAAGAGTCAGAAAGGCTATAGAGGCCAGATCATGGAAGGCCTTGTAATCAAACGGAAAAGAATTTTGGATTTCATCTTGCAACAAAGGGAGATACAGAGATTTAAGCTTCAGAATGCTACAGATATGTGCATTTGAAAAGATCACTCCAGGTGTACCATGAAGACTGGGTAGGATGGAAGGCAGCAAGTTTGAAGGAAAGGAGATTAGTCAGGAAGCTAAAGCATTAGTCCTTTTAAGGGATAATGAGCCCTCAGACAAAAACTACAGGGATGGAGAGGACAGGATGGACTTCAGAGCCATTTGGGAGGTCCAGATAACTAGACTTGGTCACCAACCAGCCATGGAATGAAAGCAGAATCCAAAATGTCTAGGTCTCTAGAATTTAAGATGAAGGACAACTCTGAGAAAGAGGATTATTCATTGAGTCTGGACACACTGAGCTTGAAGTACCTATGAGGTGTTCAAGTAGGAAAAACCAACTCAGAGTCAGATTGTCAGACTTTGGCTCTGGAAAGATACTGATTAGTAAGTCATGAGTTCAGAGACAGTGATTAAACAAGTAAATGGACAACACTGATGAGGAAGAACAGTTTTCAGAGAAAGATAGTCCAAAGGCACTCTAGGAAGTGTGGATATTTAAGGAATAAATGAATGAAGAGATGCTAGTGAAAGAAAGTCAGAAAAGGCAGCCTAAAAAACAGCAGGAAGCCAGGAAAGAATGGTGCCAAAGAAAGCAGGAGAGGAGCGGTTCCAAGAGGAAAACAAGTTCAAATGCTTGTAAGGCCAAGTAAAATCAGAGCTGAAACATATCCACCAAGCATGATAAATGAGCGGTCACTGCAGCCCTGGCAGTTTAGTGGATTAGCAGGAAGATCAACCGGATGGCAACGCTGAACTTCCAGGGAGGTATAGTAGAGATGATGAGAAGTTTTTAGAGACACTTACTTTAGTTGAAGAATAGGATGACCAAATGAGGACACTATACAGAGACAATTAGTGGTGTGTTCTTTTTGTTTGTTTCAAGTTTTTATATAAATTCTAACTACTTAACATATAGTTTCATATTGGCTTCAGGAGTAGAATTTAGTGATTCATCACTTACAACACCCTGGGCTCATCACAAGTGCCCTCTTTAATATCCATCATCTAGATTCCCCCATCCCCCACCTGCCTCCCCTCTGATAACCATTAGTTTGTTCTCTATAGTTAAGAGTCTCTTGGGGCGCCTGGGTGGCGCAGTCGGTTAAGCGTCCGACTTCAGCCAGGTCACGATCTCGCGGTCCATGAGTTCGAGCCCCGCGTCAGGCTCTGGGCTGATGGCTCAGAGCCTGGAGCCTGTTTCCGATTCTGTGTCTCCCTCTCTCTCTGCCCCTCCCCCGTTCATGCTCTGTCTCCCTCTGTCCCAAAAATAAATAAACGTTGAAAAAAAAAATTTAGAAAAAAAAAAGAGTCTCTTATGGTTTGCCTCCCTCTCTTTTTTTTTCTCTTACCCTATGTTCACCTGTTTTATTTCTTAAATTCCATATATGAGTGAAATCATATGGTATTTGCCTTTCTCTGACTGACTTGTTTCACTTAGCATAATACACTCTAGCTCATGTCCTTGCAAATGTCAAGATTTCATTCTTTTCTTAAGGTTTATTTATTTTTTCTGAGAAAGACAGAGACAATGCATGTGAGCAGGGGAAGGGCAGAGAGAGAGGGAGAAAGAGAATCTGAAGCAGGCTCTGCACTGTTAGCGCAGACCCTGACAGGGGGCTCGAACTCATGAAGCATGAGATCATGACCTGAGCTGAAGTCAGACGCTTAACTGAGCCACACAGGTGCCCCAAGGCTTCATTCTTTTTGATGACTAATATTCCATATTCCATATATATACTTATGGAATGTATATGTATTTATGGAATGTACACATATATACATATATACACACCACATCTTCTTTATCCATTCAGCAATCATTGACATTTGAGTTCTTTCCATAGTTTGGCTATCACTGATACTGCTGCTATAAAAATTGGGCTGCATGTGTACCTTCCAATCTGCATTTTTGTATCCTTTGGGTAAAAACCTAGTAGCACAACTGCTGGATGGCAGAGTAGTTCTATTTTTAATTCCTTGAGGAAACTCCACAGTTTTCCAGAGTGGCCACACCAGTTTGCATTCCCACCAACAGTGTAAGAGCGTTCCCCTTTCTTCACAGGCTAGCCAACATGTGCAGTTTCCTGTGTTGTTAATGTTAGCCATTCCAACAGGTATGAGGTGATACCTCATCATGGTTTTGATTTGTACTTCCCTGATGATGAGTGAGGTTGAGCATCTTTTCATGTGTCTGTTGGCCATCTGGATGTCTTCTTTGGAAAAATGTCTATTCATGTCTTCTGCCCATTTCTTAACTGGATTATTTGGGGGGTTTGGGGTGTTGAGTTTGATAAGTTCTTCACAGATTTTGGATACTAACCCTTTACCAGATATGTTATTTGCAAATATCTTCTCCCATTCTGTTGGTTGCCTTTCAGTTTTTGTTGACTTCCTTTGCTGTGCAGAAGCATTTTATATTGATGAAGTCCCAATAGTTCATGTTTGCTTTTGTTTCCCTTGCCTCCAGAGACACATTGAATAAGAAGTTGCTATGGCTAATGTCAAAGAGGTTACTGCCTATGTTCTCCTCTAGGATTCTGATGGTTTCCTGTCTCACTCACATTTAGGTCTTTCATCCATTTTGAATCTGTTTTTGTGTATGTTGCTAAGTGGTCCAGTTTCATTCTTCTGCATGTTGCTGTCCAGTTTTCTCCACACCATTTGTTGAAGAGACTGTCTTTGTTTCCATTAGATATTCTTTCTTACTTTATCGAAGATTAGTTGACCATACAGTTTTGAGCCTATTTCTGGGTTTTCCATTCTGTTCCATTGACCTATGTGTCTGGTTTTGTGCCCGTACCATATTGTCTTTATCACTACAGCTTTCAAATATAGCTTAAAGTCCGGAATTGTGATGCCTCCAACTCTGCTTTTCTTTTTCAAAATTGCTTTGGCTATTCAGAGTATTTTGTGATTCCATACATATTTTAGGATTGTTTGTTCTAGCTCTGTGAAAAATGCTGGTAGTGTTTTGATAGGGATTGCATTAAATGTGTAGACTGCTTTGAGTAGTACAGACATTTTAACAATATTTGTTCTTACAATCCATGAGTATGGAATGTTTTTCAATTTCTTTGTGTCATCTTTAGTTTCTTTCATAAGTATTCTATAGTTTTCAGCATACAGATCTTTCACCTCCTCGGGTTAGGTTTATTCCTAGATATTTTATGGTTTTTGGTGCAATTGTAAATGAGATCAATTCCTTAATTCCTCTTTCTGCTGCTTCATTGTTACTATATAGAAATACAACATATTTCTGTACATTGATTTTTGTATCCTGTGACTTTGCTGAATTCGTGTATCGGTTCTAGCAATTTTTGGGTGGAGTCTTTAGGGTTTTCTACATAGGGTATCATGTTGTCTGCAAATAATTCTTTGCTGATTTGGATGCCTTTTATTTCTTTTTGTTGTCTGATTACTGAGGCTAGAACTTCCAGTACTATGTTAAACCACAATGATGAGAGTGTTGTTCCTGACCATAGAGGAAAGCTCTCAGCTTTTCCCCATTGAGGATGATATTAGCTATGAGTCTTTCATATATGGTCTATACGATGTTGACGTATGTTCCTTCTATCCCTACTTTGTTAAGGGTTTTTATCAAGAATGGATGCTACATTTTGTCAAATGCTTTTTCTGCATCTATTGCAAGGGTAATATGGTTCTTATCCCTTCTCTTATTAATGTGGTATATCTCATTGATTGATTTGCAAATATTGAACCACCCCTGAAGCCCAGGAATAAATCCCACTTGAACGTGGTGAATAATTCTTTTAATGTACTGTTGAATTTAATTTGCTAATATCTTGTTGAGAATTTTTACATCCATGTTCATCAGGGATATTGGCCTGTAATTCTTTTTAGTGGGGTCTTGTATCATTTGGGGATCAAAGTAATGCTGGTCTCACAGAATGAGTTTAGAAGTGTTCCTTCCATATCTATTTTTCAGGAACAGTTTAAGAAGAAAAGATACTAACTCTTTTTCAAATGTTTGAGAGAATTCCCCTGGGAAGCCATCTGGCCCTGGACTTTTGTTGGGAGATTTTTGATTACTGATTCCATTTCTTTGTTGGTTACCAGTCTGTTCAAATTTCCTGTTTCTTCCCATTTCACTTTTGGTAGTTTATATGTTTCTAAGAATTCATCCATTTCTTCCAGATTGCACAATTTGTTGGCATATAATTTTGCATAACATTCTCTTATAATGTTTGTATTCCTATGGTGTTGGTTGTGATCTCTCCTCTTTCATTCATGATTTATTTGGGTCCTTTTTCTTTTTTTTTTTTTTTTTTTTTTTTTTTTTTTTGATGAGTCTGGCTACGGGTTTATTAATTTTATTAATTCTTCTAAAATCCAGCTCCTAGTTGCATTGATCTATTCTAATGAATTTTTTGTTTGTTTGTTTCCACATCATTTATTTCTGCTCTAATCTTTACTATTTCCCTTCTTCTAGGTTTAGGCTTTATTTGCTGTTCCTCTTCTAGCTCCTTTAGATATAAGGTTAGGTTGTGTATTGAAGACTTTTCTTGTTTCTTGAGGTAGGCCTGTATTGCTATAGAATTACTTCTTATAACTGCTTTTGTGGCATCCCAAAGATTTTGGAAGGTTGTGTTTTCATTTGCATTTGCTTCCATATATTTTTTTTCTTCTTTAATTTCCTGATAAACCCATTCACTTTTTAGTAGGATGTTCTTTAACCTCCATGTATTTGTGGTCTTTCTAATTTTTTTTCTTGTGATTGACTTCAAGTGTCCCAGTGTTGTGATCTGAAAATATGCATAGTATGATCTCTACCTTTTTGTACTTGTTGAGGGCTTATTTGTGACCTAGCATGTGATCTATTCTGGAGAATGTTCCATGTGTACTCAAAAAGAATGTGTATTCTGCTGAGTTAGAATGAAATGTTTTGAATATATCTGTTAAGCTGTCTGGTCCAGGGTGTCATTCAAAGCCCTTGTTTCCTTGTTGATTTTCTGGTTGGATGATCTATCCATTGCTGCATGTGAGGTGTTAAAGTCCCCTACTCTTATACTGTTATCACTGAGTTTCTTTATGTTATTAATTGATTTATATATCTGGGTGTTCCACACTGGGGGCATAAATATTTACAATTGTTAGATCTTCTTATTGGATAGATCCCTTTATTATGATATAGTGCCCTTCTTCATCTCTTGTTACAGTCTTTGGTTTAAAATCTAGTTTGTCTGAAAAAATAATAATAAAATAAAATAAAATAAAATAAAATAAAATAAAAAAATAAAATCTAGTCTGTCTGATATAACTATGACTAATCCAGCTTTCTCTTGAGGTCCATTAGCATGATAAATGGTTCTCCATCCCCTCACTTTCAATCTGCAGGTGTGTATAGGTCTAAAATGAGTCTCTTGCAGGCAGCATATAGATGGATCTCATTTTTTTATCCATTCTGATATCTTATATCTTTTGATTGGAGCATTTAGTCCATTTACATTCAGAGTTACTACTGATAGATATTAATTTAGTGCCATTGTATTACCTGTAAAGTTGGTGTTCATGGAGATTTTCTCTGTTCCTTTTTAGTCTTTGTTGCTCTTGGTCTTTCTTTCCCACTCAAAGAATCCTCTTTAATATTTCTTGCAGGGCTGGTTTAGTGGTCACAAACTCCTTTAGCTTTTGTCTGTCTAAGAGTGGTGCTTTTTTTTTTTTTTTTTAAGGTGGGAGGAAAAAGCCAGAAGAGGGAGACATTGAAGAAAAGGGAGTTAAGGAAGGAGCAAGTTTATGAGGAGGAGGAAACAGAGCTGTGAGGACAGACAGAACATAGCTTTCTGCTGGGATGGAGGAACCAGATGCAATGAGTTCCCAGGAGGCAAGACAGGAGTTCAGGAAGTTCCTGTCCAGGGTCCCTGTTTTCTTGGTAAAGTACCAGTCAAATTGTTTTCTAAGGATGGTGAGAGAGGTCGTGGCAGCACCTTGAAGACTGCATCCAGAATCTGGAGTGGGAGAAGGTGCAGGCCAAATTTGCTGGACAGTGAGTGCGCCCAGCAGAAGGGGGAAGACCAGGAGTCTGACATGGCCCCAGACCATGGTGGTGCAGAATTGCTCACAGTATGCACACAGAACCCATGATGATGCTGATGGCATGACTGGCTGGAGCTCTGGGGACAGTTAGGCGAGACAAAGGGCAAAGGATCTTTGAAGGCACTGGTGGTAAGAGAATGTTTCAAGTCATGAGAAGCAGGCTTAACAAACAGAAGCAGTGGCCGCCTGGACAAGTCATGGGCCTGGAAATCTCAAGGAGGGAGAACAACAGAGTGAAATCAGAATAAATGAGTGACAGAGCTAAACTGAGAGAAGGTTGTAGTCAGGGAGTGAAATATTTAACTGAAGACTTCAGAGGCAGAGTTAACCATGTGAAATTACCACCATTCTGCAATTCTGCCACAAGCTTAGTGAGCAAGTTATTTCAAGCTTCTGGGCCTCAGTTTCATTCCCCACCCCACCCTAGTTTCCTAAAACTTCATCATTTTATACTAGGACATCTGTTCAGGACAAAGCGGACCTCATAAGAATTGCTATGCCCCACATAACAGGAGCAGTGAATGTAAATCATGTAATATCGGGCCAATATTAGACTATTTTAATCATTGAGGTGATGGCTTATCTGACCTCCTGGCCTCTCTTCCTCCTCTTCCTCCTACTCTGCCCACTGTCCAATTTTGGGATCTCTCCTTTGTCTGGAACTTAAACAGAGAATATATTAGGCAGGCTAGCATGAACGATTAGATGAACCTCAAATCAGCACTGACTAGAAGTTCCAACAGTCTACTAGCTATTAGGACTGAAAGCTGAATAGTGTCGCTAAGTATAAAAATCAATACTTGAAAATTAATAACATCCCCAAACATCATCAATAACCAATTAAAATATAGTAAGTAAAAGTTAGCAGTAACAATAGTTACAAAAATTACAGAGCATTTAAGAAAATCTTACAAAATGCAAGCTCTTTTACTGAAAATGACAAAATATTATTGAAGGAGACAAAAGAGAACTGAATACTGAACTGATTCAAAATGAACTATGTCATTTTGAATACTCATTCAATAAATATTTATGAAGCACCTACTGTGTGTTGGGACAGCTAAGTGCTGAGGGCACAGAACTGAACAAAACAGACAAAAAGCCCTGCCCTTGTGGAGCTTAACCAGTGCCATAGATTATAATCTACAAATTCAATGTGATCCTGATCAAAATCTCAACAGGATGTTTTAAACTAGATGAACTGATTCTAAAATCTGTATAGAAAAATAAATTTCTAGGGGTGCCTGGGTGGCGCAGTCGGTTAGGCGTCCGACTTCAGCCAGGTCACGATCTCGCGGTCCGTGAGTTCGGACCCCGCATCGGGCTCTGGGCTGACGGCTCAGAGCCTGGAGCCTGTTTCCGATTCTGTGTCTCCCTCTCTCTCTGCCCCTCCCCCATTCATGTTCTGTCTCTCTCTGTCCCAAAAATAAATAAACGTTGAAAAAAAAAATTTTTTTTAAAAGAAAAATAAATTTCTAAACCCAGGAAAGTTCTGGAAAAAGTGTTTGTACCACCAGATATCAAGGCTGGCCACACCAATGCATATTCAGAAAAATAAGATCAACAGAAAAGAACCAAGAGCCCCAAAGCAGACCCAACTATGAATGGAAAGTTAAAATGTACAAAAAGAAAGGACAGATATCATATGTTTTCACTCATAAGTGGAACTTGAGCAACTTAACAGAAGATCATGGAGGAAGGGAAGGGGAAAAAAATAGTTACAAACAGAAAGGGAAGGAGGCAAACCATAAGAGACTTAAAAGAATAAATGGAGCGGGGATGGGGGAATGGGGGAGAGGGGAAAATGGGTGATGAACACTTAGGAGGGCACTTGTTGGGATGAGCGATGAATCATAGAAATGTACCCCAAAAACCAAGAGCACACTTTACACACTGTATGTTAGCCAATTTGACAACAAATTATACTAAAATAAATAAATACATAAAATAGTTTTAAATGAAAAAAAATAAAATAAAATATACAAAAAGATGATACTACAAATCATTTAGAAAGATTGCACTAGCCTACCACAGCAGGAAAACTGGTTTTCAGTATGGAAAATAAAAAACAGATTCCCATACTTCACACAAATGCAATAAACGACAGATGGATTAAAATCCAAAAATGCTAAAACACACATATGCTCATGCAAATACACATGTACTTCAAAAAAAAGTATTAAAAGAAATACTGTTATGACCTTGAGTTGGGAAATAATTTCATAGATAAGATACACAAGGCACAATTCATAAGAGAAAAGGTTAATAAATCTAACATCGAATTCAAAACTTCTGCATAAAAGAATTCATAAATGAAGCAAAAAGATAAGCCATAGACCATAAGAAAACAGGAAAATCAGAGAAGAAAAAACCAGAATAGCCAATAAACACATATAAAGATGTTCAACCCTCACAAAAGGAAATGCCAGTTATTTAGATGCCACTTTACAACCGTTAGATTGGTAAAAATCAAAAGTCTGACCAAGTGTTGATGGGGGGTGGGAAAACAGGAATTGCTAATCAGTGCAGACAGAAGTAGAAATTGAGTGCAACCACTCTGGGGAAAGATTTAGCAATACCTAGCAAAAATGAAAATAAGTACCTCTACAAGCCAGCATTACCACTTTGAGATATACTTATTTCCAAAATAAATCTTACACATGTACCCCCGGGAGAAATGTATAAAAATGTTAATTGTTGCACTATTTGAATTTTTTTTTCAACGTTTATTTATTTTTGGGACAGAGAGAGACAGAGCATGAACGGGGGAGGGTCAGAGAGAGAGGGAGACACAGAATCGGAAACAGGCTCCAGGCTCTGAGCCATCAGCCCAGAGCCTGACGCGGGGCTCGAACTCACGGACCGCGAGATCGTGACCTGGCTGAAGTCGGATGCTTAACCGACTGCGCCACCCAGGCGCCCCAATTGTTGCACTATTTGTAGAAGCAAATAAAAAAAGGAAACAATCTAAATGTTCATTAATAGAACAAAAGAATAATAAATGACAAGGTACTCACAAGAGGGAATAACAAACAAATAATAAAATGAAGTAAGTACATTCAGGCACATCGCAACATGAATAGGTTTCAAGAACAATGTGAAAAGATAAAGCTCTACACAGAATTATAAGTAACAGTATGATAGTATGTATCTACATCTTTAAACCATATAAAGTCATTCTACATATTGTTCATGACTATCCATACATAAATAAAATAGAATGACCTATATAGGAACGAGAACAAATTTGCAGCCATGGTTACTACTGGAGAGGGAAACAAAAGGGACTTGAACTTTCAGGAAAGCTCTTTCTCTTGCTCAAAACAAAACAAAACAAAACAAAACAAAACAAAAAAATCTGAAGCAAAAATATCCAAATATTTTTTACTTGTGATTTTTGCATTTCTGGCATTATTTTGTGTACTTGTCTGTATTTTTTTGCTTAACTTTTTTTTCATTCAGTTGACCCATGTCTTCTTAACACCAATCAGAAATTCAGAGGAAGAGAAAAATTAAACTGAGTTACACAGGGTTTGGGGAAACCTGTGAATTTCTGCAAAGGGTCCCATTTTTGTTTCCCATCCTCAAAAGGAATGAGAAGTCATGTGGGCACAGTAAACTCTCCATGTGATAAACCACACCACGACAATGCCACAGGAAAGATATCAAGGCCAGTTCTCCAAACGTGCAGCTCACCTCTCGCACATGTCTTTTCAGGTGCATGTACACACTCTGTCCAGTTTTTCGAAAATGTCTTTCAACATGTTCCCTTCCAAAGGCCAAAAATGTATTCATGCATACATAGAGTCCACCTTCAGAATTCTAGAAGAAAGAGACAGGTCACAACATTAGCCAAGGATGTCTCGCCAAGTCATTTAGATAAAGAAAAGGGAAGGGAAAGAGGGCAAATGATGAAGACAAAGCCCAGCAAAAGGCCACCTGGCTGTTGTAGTCATCTGCAATGACCCTCTGAGGCTCCACAGCCACCCACAGCATCAGCGTCTGCCCCAAACCTGGATTCCAGGTGCTCCGGACAGCTGCTCACAATCTCCCAGTCAGGCGAGAGCCTCAGAGGGCCTGGGAAATAAACATGCTTGTCGGACTCTCCAAACTTGGGTACGGGACGAAAAGGGAAACGAGAAGTTTGGCCAGTGAACCAACTACCACCACGGCAATCCTGTCTCATCATTCTCCCTCCCTGATCAGTGCAAGTCTCCAGGAACATAAAGTTTTATATTCTTTTAGCAGGGGTTCTTCGATTCAAAGATATTCTTCTCTTCATTCAATGACACAGAATATCTGATCGTACCCATTATAAATTAGAATAATTCAATAAATCAATAACTTAATAAGTAAATAATAAAGGATAGAGCCCTCTAATAATCCTAGCTACATATTTTTGCACGCCTGATATGTGCCAGGTGCTTCTCATGTATTATTTCTAATCCTAACAATACTACAAGCTGCTTATTATTATTTCCATTTGACGGTTGAAAAAAAAGAATTAAGGGGGCATCTGGGTGGTTCAGTCCGTTAAGCATCCAACTTTGGCTCAGGTCATGATCTCACGGTCCGTGAGTTCAAGCACCACATCGGGCTCTATGCTGACAGCTCAGAGCCTGGAGCCTGCTTCAGATTCTGTGTCTCCCTCTCTCTCTGCCCCTCCCCTGCTAATGCTCTATTTCTCTCTCAAAAACAAATAAAAATTTAAAAAACTTTTAATATTTAAAAAAAAAAATTTTAAGAATTAAGGATCAGTCACTTGCCCAAGTTCTCACAGCATAGAAATGTCAGTTAAATTGACTCTATTTCTCTTTGTAGCCTTCTATGCCACATTTCAAATATTATTTAATTACAGACACCCTGCCACAATGAACAGTCAAGGATATTGTTCACAGTTTAGATACTTGATTTTCTATGCCAATTTCATCTCTCCTTTTTCTCTCACTTTGCTTAACATGCATCTCTCTAAATTTTGCCTATAAAATCAACCACCTTTTCCTCAATGAAACTGGATTCTTATTAAGCTCTCATTAGTCTCGCCTTGCCACATAATTTTAAAAAACAAATTTTTTTAAAAACCTGTCAGAATTGATAGCAAGCACCTGTCAAAATTCCTTACATTACATTTTAGTAGAGCACAAATTCAACATCAAAACAGGCATTGATGTTCACTACAAATATATGAAAAATAATTTGTAAGTTCCAGTAACTCAAGATTGTTTATTTTTTTAATTTCTAATAAAATTCCCCAACACTATATGGTTTATAAGCCAGACATAAAGGAGTCTTATCACAATGAGGATATTACAACAGCATCAGTTCAAATATGTGTCTATTATTGTAGCAAATACATTGCATAAGGCAAGAAAAGGAAAAAAGCATAAAGATCACAAAGAAAGAAGTAAACTGGGTCTCAATTTGCTGATGACATTTACTCTATATGGAAAATCCTTAAAAATCTAAAAACTACTAACGAGTAAAACTAATACATGAATTTAGCCAGGTCATAGAATACGGATTTATAGGCAAAAATCAATTGCAAGTTTACACTCTGGCAACAAACACTTGCAAATTAAATTTTTTAAATTTGACTATAAAATAGCACCCAGAAAACTCAGTTATTTAGCTGGTGCTTCTGGATAACTGTTTCCCTTTGAAAGAGATCATTTGAATAAAACTAGAAAAGTTCTTCAACTGGAGGCATATTACATTCACTTGATCATCAAATTAAATATTTTCAATTTTTTTTTTAAATAGGTGTTTTTTGCATAGTCATAACCCTTAAAAAACTTGTTATCATTATAATGGCCAGTTATTCATTAAGCCCATTAAATTGAGCACCACATATTGTGATTTTTAAAAAAAAAATAACACTTCCATTCTCTTCCAATAAAATGGAACCCAATCAAAAGAATTCAAACCAGAAGATATACCAGGGAAAATATGAGATTTGTAACCAGGGTCCTGAACTACCACTAATTAGCTCTGTGGCCTAAGACAGGTTGTCATTCAGTCTCTGAGCTTCAGGATTCTCCTTTACAAGCATGGCTGCAGCAATAATTCCCACCTCACATGGTTTCGTCAAGTTCAAAGAGGATGAGATACATTCTATACTATAAAGCATTCAGAGCAATTATTTATTATGAGCTACAGGTCTGTGTGCTACACGTATCTCCTATTAGCTCAATCATTTTATAATTGGAGGAAACAAGGAAGAAAACAGTGAGCCAGTCAGCCACACAGGCTAGGGGCAACAAATATTAATCTATCAGAAAAATATGTTAAGCAACGAGCAGGAGAACCAAGAAACCAGCAAGCAGAGGAAGAAAAACGTTCAAGTGCAGCATTTCTCTGGAGAAAAAAATACACGATAGCTATATAATGCAAGAGTTTATAAAGTAATCTCTAAAATAATCACAAGGTCTTTGCTAATTTCATTGCCAAGACTTCTTGACTTCTTAGGAAATTTGATAAAAATTTAATATACCCCAAACATTCGTTCTCAGTCACTTGATACTGTCACAAAGTCGATAATCAGAGAGGAAAATGCTTCAGCACTCACAGACAAATGGCCCCACATAGGAAAGGATTCTATTACAAACATCCATGGGTCTCCTCCATCTGACACATGCTGGCCTCTGAAGCAGTATGTGCCTGTCCACTAGGGGCTCTGAGATGGAGGCACTGCCCACAGGACTTGCCAGCAGTACGAAAGCTTCAGGACACAGTGAGGCACAAACCCCCTCAAAACTACCCCATACGGAACAAACACACACTTTAGTCTAATGGTCTAACGTTTTCTTCCCTCCTGCCTTATTAATGTCTAAACAGTGGCCCTATAAGACACTTTCTTTTGCATACAAAGACAGTACTCCATGCCATGTGCTCTGAACAGCTTCTTTCATTAATGATGACCAGTGTATGCTGACAAGTCTATCCCTCCTGTTTCCTCTGTGACCAAAGCACAGAGAATAGTTTTAGAGCCTGGGATCAGAGCTGAGCTAACTGATTCTTAGTTTTCAAACCCTCAACCTCGTGCTCTCATTAACCAGCCACGCCCCCACTAAGATTACTGCCCCGGAAAATACCCGTAAAGCACTTGCCTTCCTGTGGCCAAGAGTGCAGCCATGAAATCGGGCAGGACCTTCCTTCATACAAGCACTGTGTCAAAACTGCGGAAACTAGGATCACATCTTGGTTTTTGTAATAATGTTGGCAGAGTACACACACTGCACTAGATTGTGAAGACTTGGGGGGGTGCCTCTCTCAATGTCCTTCATCTCAAGATTTGATGCAATATGTCTTTAGAAAAAAAATTTTTTTAATGTTTAAAGAAAAAAATCATTGTTAGAAAACTACCAACGAACAATGAAATACAACTCAAAGAATATCAGGGCAGAGTACAAAATAATACTTTTCTCAAGTCATGGTGGTAGAGTGCTTATTAAACCAGATTACAGGGCGCCTGGGTGGCTCAGTCAGTTAAGCGTCCGACTTTGGCTCAGGTCATGATCTCACAGTCTGTGGGTTTGAGCCCCGCGTCGGGCTCTGTGCTGACAGCTCAGAGCCTGGAGCCTGCTTCAGATTCTGTGCCTCCCTCTCTCTCTCTGTCCCTCCCCTGTTCATGCTCTCTCTCTGTCTCAAAAAAAAAAAAAAAAAAAAAATTTAAAAAGATTACAAATGAAATTCATATATATTGCATTAATATTTTAAATAAATGGTAGCATATGAATAGAGATTCCAAAAACACATTCTATGGTAACTGCTTAATATATATCAAACCACAAGAAATGCAAAAATAAGGGGAAATCACTAATAAAAGTTATCGGGGAAGTTAGATACCAGTATACAATAAAATTAACCTAGATCCACATCTTATGCCAAACACTGTATGTAATAAGGTCCAGAGAGCTCTAAGAGATAAGCATTTAAAAAGCTAGAAATGAGCAGAATAGCATATTTAATCCCACTTATGAGGGGGAAATAATTTCTGGCCGTGAAAATACAGGATAGAAAGATGGCGTAATTGAGTATAAAAATGTAAACACTAATGAACAAGTTTTATACCACATAATATAATGAAACAAATAGAAAACCAATCATCACAGAATGAGGAAAGATGAGAAGTACAACGAAGAAAAGTTTATATCCAAGCTATGTAAAAACTGATAAAGTCACAAGACATCAGCATTCAGGTTCAACTTGGTAAGTTTTTCTTTTAAGATCATTTAGTTTTCCCCGTTCATGCTCTGTCTCTCTCTGTCCCAAAAAAAAATAAATAAAAAAAAAAAAGTTGAGAAAAAAAGATCATTTAGTTTTAACTGTGAGAAAATATTAAAATCAAATCATCACATCCTCACTACCTCCTGAAGTAATAAGCACGATAAAACAATCTCAGGGCAGGGGCGCCTGGGTGGCTCAGTCAGTTAAGTGTCAGACTCTTGGTTTCGGCTCGGGTCGTGATCTCACGGTTTTGTGAGTTCGAGCCCCACATCGGGCTCCAAGCTGACAGTGTGGAGCATGCTTGGGATTCTCTGTCTCCCTCTATGGCCCTCCCCAACTTGCGCTATCTCTGTCTTTCTCAAAATAAATCAATAAACTTAAAAACATTAAAAAAAATCTCAGGGCAAGTGTATGCCTACTAAACCAGCAGAAAGTATGAAAACTACAAAGCCTGAAGCCACAGAGAAAACCTGGATGGAGTCTCACAGTATAAATCGGTTCCATCCTTCTAGAGATCAATCCAACTGTGACTCTTTGACACAGTATTTCTCCTTTGGGTACAGACTTCAGGAAACCAAAATAAAGAGAAAAGAAAGCTAATTTGCACAAAATATTCATAGATACACTGTTTATAATAGGAAAAAGAGCTCCCAAACAAAGGAGCTAAAATATGTGGCATATAAACAAAGCAAAATGCTATAACGTTATTTAAAATGACATATTACGAAATATGTGTAATGTACACAGAACATAAGTATAGAATTGTGTATAATTTGCACAGAAAAATAATGTTCATGAAAAAAAATACATGCTGATGACAGGGAGGAAAGAGAAGAGAAGAAGGGAAGTCTGTTCATTGACCAAGACCCGAAATGAAACTGGAATGTGATCAATGTTTTATATTTAAGTTCTTGACCTTGGGACTCACAGCCTTACCTCCTGTTACCTTTGAGCTTGGTCTAAAGAGGTGTTTGTCAAACTACTGTCATGAAGAACCAGGTTGTTTTCTGTTGTGTTTTGTTTTGTTTCTGTTCATTAAGGAAAGATATGTGGTCCCACTGCACATGACTAGTCCCTGGCTCAGCCAGATATGAACTTACTCCCACGTGTAAGTCCCACAAAACCCAAACGGGTCTATATGCTGTCCAAACAAACTAATCCACTGCTCACACGCTTGGATGTGGCTACAATGTCAAGTTGCTATAGAAATTACTAAGTGCTGGGGCGCCTGGGTGGCTCAGTCGGTTAAGCACCTGACTTGGGCTTGGGTTATGATCTCACAGTTCGTGGGTTCGAGCCCCGCGTCGGGCTGACAGTGTGGAGCCTGGAGCCTGCTTTGGATTTTGTGTCTCCCTCTCTCTGCCCCACCCCTGCTCACACTCTGTCTCTCTCTCTCTCTCTCAAAAATAAACATTAAAAAATAAATCTTTAAAAAAAAAAGAAAGAAAGAAAGAAATTACTAAGTGCTTACTCTCAATGTTTGTACTTATCTCTTGGCACCAGTCAGCTGACCACACTTGAGTAGCACTGGTCTAGAGCTAGTGGCTGCCATGTCCACACCCCATTCTTAGAACTGCCCAGTTCTGGAACGGGGCAGTTCTAAGAATGTGTCATGGTGAAGAAAGTGTGACTTCAAGGA
Organism: Leopardus geoffroyi; assembly: GCF_018350155.1. Classification (NCBI taxonomy): domain Eukaryota; kingdom Metazoa; phylum Chordata; class Mammalia; order Carnivora; family Felidae; genus Leopardus; species Leopardus geoffroyi. The sequence continues at coordinate 87,488,015 of NC_059333.1, forward strand.
CCTTCAGAGACACCAAGCCTTCAGAGCAGCCCATATCAAAACTAGCTACACACACCGATGATGCCTTCACGACTGTACAAGCGCCCCCGATTCCACGCCTGTCCACTTATCCACCTGCCAGCCTCTGCCCATGACCACATCTCCTGACTCCTCACCCAGTGCTGCCGGTCCTGACCTTCAAATCCGTTTTTATTTCAGAACCGTTAGCATCTCGCTCACTGAAATCTACAGCTGTGAGAAACCCATGCTTCCTTCATTTGAGGCCACTACGTTCAGATGCTGAATCACACGTTCACTCCTTAAGGGTAGGGAAATCATGTCACATTCATTACTAAATTCCAACAACAGTACTCTCTGGTGCAGAGCAGAACTGAACAAACATATGGAATGAGTGGAAAAGTTTGTATAGTTATCTCTCACTCGGCTACATAGTTTAGTCTCTCTCTCAAACTGATCCTCAGTGTCCTTCTGATTTGGATTTAAAACACTTCAGAGCACAGGCTCCATCTCAAGTCACTAAACAATGAGGATCATCAAAAGAAAACAGATGACCGTGCATAGAAAAACAGCCTCAGGTGGCTCAGTCGGTTGAGCGACCGACTTCGGCTCAGGTCAAGATCTCACAGTCTGTGAGTTCGAGCCCCGCATTGGGCTCTGTGCTGACAGCTCAGAGCCTGGAGTCTGCATTGGATTCTGTGTCTCCCTCTCTCTCTGCCCTTCCCCCACTCATGCTCTGTCTCTCTCTGTCACAGAAATAAAAAAACATTAAAAAAATTTTTTTAAAAAGAAAAACAGCCTCAGGCACCTGCAGGAACACTAGGTTTTCAGGTTTGTTCAGTTAAAGTCAAGCCCTTAGCAGCTTGGACACTTGAACCCCATTACCCCAGCTCTCCTACTTTCTGTGACCAAGCCAGCCTCCTTGGCTCTTCAGGACTGTGGCTGCCATGTCCACACCCTATCCCACCTTGGACCCTATCTGGCCCCTGCTTCCAGAGGTCACCCAGCCCAGAACGACCAATATGTGCTTCCCTGCATGTTTTTAGCTAAATAAGATTCTAATTAGCATTTTCATGATGCACTAAACAGAAATGTGACCAATGTGTAAGACTTGATTTAGAAACCTGAATTCACAAGGAAGTCAAGAAATACCTCTCAGGGCTTCTCTGAAGTTCTATAATGATTCCCATGACAATTCTCCCACCTCACAATCAAAGTAAGAGAGAGGAGCAACATTAGAAGCCCATATGTTGTTTAATTGCACTCTTCAAAGCATGTCAATATAAATACGATGGATACATAGCTGTTCATTTATTACTTTACATTGTATTATCCTACATGCCGTTCAGAAGTAACATCAAGAACGAAGTCACCTTTTTTTTATACCGCTGCCATTTAAAAGAATATTAAAACTGAGGTGAATATAAAGGTCAAGGTTACATGTTTTCAGAATAGCAAGTGAACAGTCATTTTAAATAAAAATACACCACATTGTCAATCAGTAGGTGTTCAGAGAACTTTGTTTACGATGGTGTGTTCTTGGAGACTTGGAGACCAGCCTCCGCTGGAAGACAGGAAGGGAGAGTGAGCCTGTGTGAACAGTGCACTCAGGAAACAGAGCGCTGCGTAACACTTGTTTTTATAACCACTGAACAGTGTGGAAAACAAGCGGTCATTGCCGCAAAGAGAAACATGATGTAGGTAGATGGAGTCACAACAAATCCACGTCCAGGACAAATTACATACTAACACCCAGGAAGACTGTGACTCACACACGCATGCAAAAGGCAGATGAAAAGGACAACACAGTATTTTCTAGAACACTGATTTTTTTAAAAGCAAAGAAAAAGAAATCACCTGACAAGCTGCTTGTACAGTAAAAGGAAATAACCTGAATGCCCAAGTATATGGTACATTCATGAAATATAACACTCCTCAGCCATTAAAATTGATTTGTAATGAGTAATTCCTGATACAGGAAAAGCACATGGTATTTCTGAGTGAAAGAAGCAGGTAACAACGCTGTATATGACGTTACAATGGACACAACATGCATGCACTACACGGCATGCGATGTTATCTCAGCATGAAGAGATAATGTGGGATTGCTTTCCTCATGTTGTCTTTTGGCATTTTCTCATTTTTCTTCAGAAAAAATGATTCCTTTTTGGGCGCACCTGGACGGCTCAGTTGGTTAAGCATCTGACTCTTGACTTCAGCTCAGGTCATGATCTCACAGTTTGTGAGATCGAGCCCCATGTCAGGTTTCACACTCTGCTTGAGATTCTCTCCCTCCCTCTCCCTTTGCCCCTCCCCGACACATGCTCTCTCTCAATCTCTCAAAAAAAATTGATTCAGGGGTACTTGGGTGGCTCAGTTGGTTAAGTGTCCGACTTCGGCTCACGTCATGATCTCACAGTTCGTGAGTTTGAGCCCTGCATCAAACTCTGTTCTGAAAGCTTGGAGCCTGGAGCCCCCTTTGGATTCTGTGTCTCCCTCTCTCTCTGTTCCTCCCCAGCTCACTCTCTCTCTCTCTCTCAAAAATACATAAACATTAAAAAAAAATAATTGATTCATTTTTAATAGTAAAAAAACAATAAAATTTTTCTTAATTAAATATGTTTAGAACCAAATATACGTACACATAATAGAACAAATGCTCCCTTTTCTTAACCCAAGCTTTCCTTAGGCTTTAACAACCAACTTCATAGCTTTAAGAGTCTGTATCTTCTTGCAACTCACAATAAAAGTGTGACCTGAAAAAACTAAGAGATTATTTCAAAAGCTGTAGGTAAGGAAATTTGGGAACACACAATAAAAGAGGTGATGAGGAATATAATCTCAGGGAGACAGATGAGAATGTGATTACAACAAAAAAATGAAACAAATCAAGGACACTGTACCCCAGCTCAGGTAGACACCATGCATGTTTACAGAAGGGAGATAGAGATATCGTCTGTGTGAAGGGCAAAACAGCTACAAAAGAGAATGAAGCTGTGATGCCTTCTCTGGGAGCAAGTGAAGTTGGTGGGGTGTCGAGCAGGAGGCGTTTATTCAGCAGAGAGAGAGAGAGAAGCATAGTTGGTGCTCTGATGACATGTAATCCTACTAAAAGATCACTCTGGCTACCGGAGGAATCTATAGGGTGGGGGTCAAGAGAGTATATGGTCATGAGGCTATGCAATCTAGACCCACACTACCACTGGCCACATGTGAATATTTACATCTAAATTAAGTTAAATTAAAAGTTCAGTTTCTTAAACACACTGGCCACATTTCAAGTGCTCAATAGCCACATGTGGCTAGGGCTTACCATATTGGACAGTGCAGATACAGAACAACTCCATCATCACCGAAAGTTCTTTTAGACAGTTCTTGTCTAACTAAGTAAGGCAAGATGGTGGCTTAGCCTGGGGGAGGTGGCAGGAGGTCAGGGAAGGGGACTCATAGCAGAGATGGGGAAACTTTGGCAGATGCAGGTTATAATTTTAGGATAGAACCCATAAGCAAAGAAGATGGATTAGATTGTAGGGGTGTGTGGGAAAGAGTAGGATCAAGGACAGTTCCTGTTTTAACTCTTAGACTCGTAAGACTACCCACCTCTCTCTGCTCAACTCTCGCTTCCATCAAGCAACCACCTGTCTATTAATTCTGCCCCGCAGGTACTTCCATATATCTGAATGGTAGATATAAATATTCCAATGACCAGAGCACAGATTCCCAATACATTCTGGCTTCTACAGCAAAACAAACAGACAAGAGTTTGTAAGTGCAAAAACTAAGTACAGGCAGATGGGAAACAAATGTGCAATAAGAAAGTAAAACAAGGTTCCAGAGCAAGGGCAGCCAGCATGCAATCCACAGAAAGCAGAAATGTGATGGTAAAAAAAAAAAAAAAAAAAAAAAAAAGCACTGTCAAAAAATAGTTCACCAGTAGAACAGAACTTCCAGAATGCAATATTTGCAAACTATAAAACCTTGCTTCCAACGGCAAATCCACTGAAATAAAATTATCCAAATAAATTAAGTAGAAAAAACCAAATGCATATAATCCCAGGAGAGTGTAGGTCTCTGCTGAACATCGATAAATCATGCTTGTAGCTGTGAAGTGTTAAGAAAAACTAGAAATGTTGATGCAGTGATGATTCTTCCAGTTTGCTCCCACTTTGACGTTTTCCTCTCTGCAGAGGGCTCCCACGTATGCCTCAGAGCCATGCAGCCAACCCAGACAGCTAAAGGCAGAGTTCAAAGAGCTACGTTCTGACACACCACAAATTTACCGTTCCACTGAAGCGTCATGTAGTAACTTTTTTCCTAAGGATAAAACCAAATGCTTGCTCTGGGTATTTGGAGCAATGAGGATGCTGTCACCAGAACGGCTGGGGAAGGGTTAGGGCAAGGCCTGTGGAGCAGCTACTATGATGCTCATAGGACACATGGGCAGAGTAAAAACCATCAGAGTGAAGACACTGAGGTGAGCGTCCTCAGCAGTGCTAAACTGAAGCCACGATCCACCTAAGTAGTTCCCAGCTGACACACAAGAAGAGAAAATGTGAAACTACCTTGTCAAAGGTAAAAACCTTTTATACTCATTTCTTCTCATTTTTAAAAAGAGATGGCTTTCTTCAGGATGCATTTCCCCTGACAAACTCTATTAAATGTGAGGATTAGGTTTCCAGGAGAACCCATAAAAGCCCATCACGATGAGCTGGATTTGAGTATAATAGCGCTGAACAGAATACCCCCCGTCCAAGGAAGCCAGCACACATTCACGTTCAAGGCTTCTGCTGTAGGGCAGAACCTCATGCAGAATTGCCAAGTACGGGATGTCTCTCCTTGGCAACCTCAAGACCCTATAAATTCCCATCTCACCTTCTTCTCAGAAGGATCCCTGCCACGAAATCCCACTAGAGAGGTAGATAACATAAGTAGGTTTAATGGGAAGCCATGTTTATAACAACCCTGCAAGGTAGGTACTACAGAGACAAAGGCCCTGCGAAATTCAATGAAAGTAAGGCACCAGCTGAAGTCATGCTGCTACTCAGTAGTAACAGTGCAGGGGGGAGGGGTGGAACCCAGGCCAGTCTGGCCCTCCACATGCTGCCTGGTGCAACAGAGAAGCAGATGCTGTTTTGGTGGCAGGAGCTAGGTGGGCAGCTGTCAGTAAGCACACGCCACCACGGGAGCTCGGAGAAAAGAGCAGTTTCTTCTTTTTTTTTTTACCAAAGCTGTTTCATTCCAGGAAAGCAGACCGGGCAGGCAAAGGAGAGCACACGAGTAGGTGGCTTGTGCCAGGTGTTCTGCCATGCTGTCCTGAAGGGGAGAAGAGAGGCTTCAGCAGGCCCCGCCATCCCCACTTCCCAAACTCGGAAGAACGGCTGGGGTCCCCGGGAGATGGCTGCTCCAGGCTGACAGCTCCCTGACCAGACAGCAGCGACACCCAACGTGCTGGGGTCCAAGACCCTGGCGAAGCAGCTGCAGGCTCTGGCGGCCCCACGGCTCACCCACCCTCATCAACTGATGTCCAGCCACTAGGTTGGATCTGTCAGTGATCCCGCTGCAGGCCTGGACATATATTGCACATCAGCTGGGGCTCCTTCCAAAGCTTCAGGCTGGAGACTCAATGGCAGAACCTACCTAAATGGCACGTCCAAACGAGCAATTCAGCAGCTGTACCTAAAGGATACAATAGGTGAATTACTTTCACCCTTGACCCCTGCCTGCTCCTCTTTCCTCCTGGCCAGTCAATCCACGAATCCCACTAATAGACCACCAAGCCTATTTCTTTTTTTTTTTTTTTAAGTTCATTTCTTTATTTTTGAGAGAGAGAGAGAGAGAGGAAGAGAGAGAGAGAGAATCCCAGGTAGGGTCCATACTGTCAGTGCAGTCCCATGCAGGACTCTGTCGCTCGAACCGTGAGGTCATGACCTGAGCCGAAGTTGGACCTTAAAACGACTGAGCCACCCAGGTGCCCCTAAGCCTATTTCTAACAGCTGCTGGGACAGAGACATCTGTGTCCTGGTCACCACTGTATAGCCACACCCAAAAAATTAACCAAGACCAAAAAAGCAACCTTTGGTTTGACTAGGAGAAAGTTTCCATAAGTGCAACTCACAAGAGCTATTCGCCTCTAGGCCAATCGCCCATGGAGTCCATATGGGGCAGATTTACTCTAGTGATTTTATTTCATAAAACAGTAAAGTCTGCATGTATTCCATCTATGACTGCTCGTGCAACGTGATTATCTGTTCAAATTTTTAATTCCTGGAGGACACAGGGCCCCAAGCTCCTGAGTTTCTCCACGCAGTACTCCCCCACCTGACTGACCATCTCACCTACCTCATGTATGCCTTTGGTACGCTCCTTCTGTCAGGCTCCAGGCCTTGAAGTCACCTCCAGCTCCTTCCACGCCTTCACCCACCGCATATTCGGTCACTAAGCTACACTGATCAAAATTTCTGAGTTTGTTCCCGCCACCCTGCCATCTCTAGCCCCACTGTCATCACCCCAATGAAAGTACCCACCCCCAAAACTACAGGAGCCCTAGCTCGATTCGCATTCAAGCTCTCCCCACCTCTCAACCTCACTTCTCACTCCACTTCCAGGACAGCCACAGCAAATAACCACTGTCCCCTAGCTCATAACTGGCCAGCCCATCTGGCCTAACCTTACAAGACCCACCATTACAACCCACAGAGGATTCAGTCCTGCTTTGCAGTCTCCCCCTCTTCCTTACATGTGTGCAGAACTCGGTCCCAGCTCCGTGCCTCGGTCCCCTCCTCCCACAAAATGCCACTTTTTCAAATTTTTTTTTTCAATGTTTTTTTATTTATTTTTGGGACAGAGAGAGACAGAGCATGAACGGGGGAGGGTCAGAGAGAGAGGGAGACACAGAATCGGAAACAGGCTCCAGGCTCTGAGCCATCAGCCCAGAACCTGATGCGGGGCTCGAACTCACGGACCGCGAGATTGTGACCTGGCTGAAGTCGGACGCTTAACCGACTGCGCCACCCAGGCGCCCCAAATGCCACTTTTTCAGATCCCATCCAGGTGTCCAGACCAGTAACTTTGCCAGATTTTACTGATTATTCATTCTCATGTCTGAAATCTCCATACATTACAAGTGCCATGTTATTTAAAACTTAAATACCCTATTTAGTGCTGCAGGGTCTAACCTCCTGACACATCAGGGCTTAAGTCACTTCTGTGTCATATACCAGTCTTTGAACAAGTCCCTGAACAAGCTACCTAACCTCTCTGACTCTCAGTTTCCTCTTCTGTAAAATAGAGTAACAATAGTAGTTATAATTTACAAGCCAGTTACTATTGTAATTAAATGAGATGTATATAAAAGTACCCAGTACCGTGTTTGACACCTAACAGATACACAAAATTGGCACTCATATTCCACCATGCTAGAAACATCCATGCCATACCCATCTTTACTGTGGTCCTGTTTCCCTCCTAAATACTCAAACTTTCCCAGGGCAGTGCTACATGCATTGTAGGTTCTAAATAAGTATTAATGCTTGCTAATTAACACAAAACTTTTATTTAATTAATTAATTTATTTTGAGAGAGAGAGAGAGAAAGCCCAGGAGCACAAGCAGTGGAGGGACAAATAGAAAGAATCCCAAGGAGGCGCTGCACTGTCAGTGTGGGGCCCAATGTGGGGCTCGAACTCATGAACCACGAGATCATGACCTGAGCTGAAATCGTAAGTCGGACACTTAACTGAATGAGCCACCCAGGTGCCCCCAAAACATTCTATTTTTAATCTCATCACAGGAAGCACATACTATTGTGCACCTCAAGCAACATCTCTAGTCTGCAGGCATGTTCAGATTCATTCAATTCTTGTCATTATTGTATTGACCTCCTGTTCCAGCCCTAAAAATAGCTGCTCTTGTTCCCATCTTCCCTATGCCCAGGGACAAGGGGAGTCCTGGGCTGACGGCCCACAATACTGGACGTGAGCAGCAGCACAGATGCCTGGGCTACATCCACAGAGACCAGCCCTCCTGTCACTTTCCTCAGGGCCACCATGTGTGAACACCTCTACCAAGATCCCTGTGGCATCTAGAATCACAACACACAAAACACTCAGCAAGTACCCAAGACAATTTTCCCTAGCTTGACAAGGGTCAAGCTTACAACTTTTCAGATTATAATATGACAGAATAAATATATGGTATTGGTTAATTTTAATAACATTTTTTATTCCAAAAGATATGCTCATGATTCTTAAAAAATAGGGGGGAAAAAAGGGACAGATGCAGCGTGACTAGCACAGGTCTACAAATGGCACAGTCTTCTGTCTTCTCTTTTCCCTTTAATTCTCTAAGACCCCAACTATTCCGTGTCCTCGACAAGCAGTATCCCAACCATGATGGAGATGTACAGAGTGTTTTGAAAGCACAGGAAAACAAGTGTCTAACTCAGCTGGGGGGCGGAGGGGCAGTGGTGAGGGCCTCACAGAGAACAACCAAGCTGGTTTTTAAGGATCAGTGGGATTTTCCCAGGGGGGTGAGAGGTTGGGAGAAGCCATTCCAGGCCAAGGGAAGAGCATAAACCAACACATGGAGTGCTGAAAGCATGGAGCGTGTGAAGAAGGCAAAGTCCCTTGGCCAAAGGGACTGTAAGTAGAGGGCAGGTGCTAAGTAACAACACTGGCAGGGAAAGTTGGATCGACTTGGTAAACTGATTTGAGGTGCTGTGTTAGGAAAGTCTCAATGGTGCTTTGAAAACATCTAGGCAGGGAAATGGCATGGTAAGACCCATGTTTTAGAAAAACTGAGTGCACTATGGCAGACTGGAAGGGAGGCAAGGTAGTCAGTGAAGAAGCTTCTTGCGCAAGAGTCCAGGCTAAGAGATGATGAGGGCTTGGGCCTGGGCCAAGGATAAGAGAGGAGCCTACACCAGAACCTGGTCTCTAATGGGAGCCACACCACGTCCACAGCAGTATTACACACAACAGGCAAAGAGTGGGAACAACCCAAGTGTCCAGCGGCACGTGAATGGATAAACACGATGCATTATACACATACATTGGAATGTTACTCAGCTTTAAAAGGGAAGGAAATTGTGACACAGGCTACAACATGGACACCCCCTGAAAACATTACGGCAAGTGAAATAAGCCAGTCAAAAAGGATAACGACCGTGTGATCTTGCTTAGATACAGGACCTAGAGCAAATTCATAGAAACAGAAAATAAAATGGAGGTTGCCACAGGCTGGGAGGATGGGGCATGGGGAGTTATTGTTCAAGGGGGGGACAGAGTTTCAGTTTTGCAAGATGAAGAGTTCCAGAGATGGGTGGTGGTGATGGTTTCGCAACAGTGTGAACGTACCTAAGGCCTACTGAACAGCAGACTTAAAAACGGTGAAGATGGCAAATTTTATGTTATGTGTATTTCACAGTTTCTTTAAAAGCAGGAGAGGGAGAGGGAGGCAGAGTTGATAATATTGTACATCTCCTAGCCTGTGGCCCTAAATGAAGCGCAGCACCTTTACGGAGCTCCAGTCCACAGAAGGACAACACAGGGGAGTGGAAAGAGAATTCGGAGTTGCACAGATGTCCAGACTCATTACAACTGAGAACAAAAACTTTCCCAAAAGGCTCCCTGACAGGATCAGCATCGTCCCTTACACTCCTGAACTCTAAAAACGATACAACTTAAAAGGTAATTAACGGCAGCCAAAAAGAGATAGGAAATGACTTCTTCATTACTCATTTGGAAAAGTGGGATTCTAGCGTACATGGGGCAGGTTACACAAATAAATCCATTCACTCCTTTCTGAAACCCAAAGAAAAGAACTGTAAAAATGTTATTTTCTTTAAAGTGTATTTATTTTTGAAAGAGAGAGAAAGCACAAGTCAGAGAGAGGTAGAGAGAGACAGAGAAAGAGAGAATCCCAAACAGGCTCCGCACTGTCAGTGCTGAGTCCAATGCAGGGCCTGAACCCAAAAACTGTGAGATCATGACCTGAGCCAAAGTCAGACACTTAACCAACTGAGCCACCCAGGCACCCCGCAAAATATTGTTTTTAAACACATAAACCATAGAAACAGGACTGAAGATGGAAAAGCACTAAAAGACTAAGACGAGCTGACAAAGCTGAACCCTAGGCCTGCAACAGAGAAAACCAAGACCCTATCTTACATATACCTTTGAATTTCCAAAAGGCTCCACAACCGGCAGCTCCAGGTAACTCTGGAAACTGGGGTGAAACAAGGGGTAAAACAAGACAGAAAGTTTGGGGGCGCCTGGGTGGCTCTGTCAGTTGAGTATATGACTTCATTTAAGCCCCCCATCAGGCTCGTGGGAGCCTGCTTCGGATCCTCTGTCCCCCTCTCTCTGCTCCTCCCCTGCTTGTGCTGTCTCAAAAATAAACAAACATTTAAAAAAAAGAAAAAGAGAGAAGGAAGGTTTGGAAATCCATCCAGATAAGCAGTCAGAAACCCAAATCCCTCCTCCACTCCCAGTGGTGCCTCCCACACTAGTAACCCCTGGAGATTTATTCTCTGAAGCAGGTAAAAACACAGCAGTCGGGTTTGTGGGACAAGGAGTTCAGGTAGGAATAAGGGTTCCATTCTGAATACATGGAGACTTAGAGGTGTATGTGTAATGTATGTCTATCAGTCCAGACATAGACCCAAAATACCAACTATTCTAGGTATTTCAGGCAGGGAGACGTTTAACACAGGGCATTAGAGGTTTGCATAACAATCATGGCTGGAGCTGTGAGAGCCAAGGTCAAAGAAACCACCACTCATGTTCAGGAAATCAAGATGCACAAGCGTCTTAAGAAACTGCAAAGATGATCCCAGCTCCCCCATGGCTGAGGTAGCTCTGAGTCCCAGACGGATACTCTGAAGCTGATGAAAATCCCACATCTGGTATGTGCCTTTGCTGCAATAGCAGTAGCAGCTTCTTCTGAAATTCTCACTGGCAGAACCGAAATCAGAACCCTCCTGTCAAAGGATTCTGGCAACTGTAGTGCCCAGGTTCCCAGCCCCTACAACATGGGAGATGGCTTAACAAAACGGGTTGAGGACCGGGAGACCGTATCCAGCCAGTATCCAACATCCAGATGCCAAGACCACCCTCGCACTCTCCTCCCACTCAGTTCCCTGCTCCCCAAGTACTGGCGGGCAGACCTTCCCTTTCCCGGCAAAAGAGGACAAAAATCTCCCAGCCAGTGGCCAAAGGGAAAAAACAGGGTGCTAAAATTTTAGGTTCTCAGAGAAACAGCCCAGCCAGATCACACTACAGTGACGCTCACAGAAGAATAAGGTATTCTCATCTCCAAAAAGGCCAACAATTCCCAGCAAAGTAGCTGTAATTTTTTTCTAAAGAAGTCAAATTCCCTACATTTTAATTTGCTTCAAAAAAATGGACATGAGTGTAAAAAATAATTTCGTGACACATATGACTTCTATAGTTGAGCTAAGATTAACAATCAATTATTCAATCCCCACATATGTGAAAACGTGAACCCATAAAAGCCACAACACAGGTGAGATGTTACTGAAGCAGCCAGTTGTACTTTTCTTACCTAAACTCTAGATCTTGGGTTTTCAAAGTATGACCTGTCATGCCCCCAAACCCTTAGTGATCTACAAGGTCAAAACTATTTTCATGACATGAACTTATCTGCCTTTTTCACTCCTGTTCTATCCTGAGCGTACAGGGGCATTTTTCAGAAGACTACATGACATCTGATGACATCATCAGCCTAATAACTAACAGAGTGGAAGTTGTTTTCAATTTTTCTGTCTTAATCTCTAATATGGCAAATATAAATAGAAACCACACAAAATCTCTTTGGGGTCCTTGAAAATATCTGAGTATACAGGGGTCAAGAATCTTGAGAATCATTGCTATAAAACAATGTTTTAGAGGCGCCTGGGTGGCTCAGTCGGTGAAGCATCTGACTCTTGGTTTCGGCTCGGGTCACGATCTCTCGGTTCATGAGTTCAAGCCCTGCTTTGGGCTCAGCACTGCTGGTGCAGAGCCTGCTTGGGATTCTCTCTCTCTCTCTCTCTCTCAAAAATAAATACATAAACTTTAAAAAAATGTTTTTGTTAGCTGCTTTTAGAAAGGAACTTTTAATATGTAAACCTGATTAGAATTAGTTTGTTTATATCTTCAAAGAGGAAAAAATAAATGTTTTACTATCTTGTATCTGTTGATTCCTTAGGAGGAAGAGTTTTCTACACAGATCCCAAATTATTTTTCCCCTACAGTAACCACCATGATGACAAGTCTCATTGCCTGGAAGGCAGCTCACAGTGAGTCCCTAACAGGAACTGTTCCTACAAGTAAAGGATCGCAAAGCCTTTCCCAATGGATATGTAAACCAGCCCCTACCATGAGGCCCCAGATCCCCAGAGTTTTACATAGACTTTCAGGAATGTGGAGAACCAGCAGTGACATCTCAACATCACCAAGGGGCCTCAGAGCTTCAGAGAATGGGAAACAAGATCCCTCTGACAAAATAATGCTGATGTTGGAAGGGAAGGAGAGGAATGAGGGACTCTCACATCCTCTCGAGCCACCTCTGCAGCTGCTTGTCACAGCAGGTGTGGCCTGAGACCTCTCTCTTCTCAGCAGCTGCTGGTGCTGGGAAGCCTGCTCAGCCCCTCTGGCACAAATACAAACCTCGAAGAGTGAAAGCATTTCACTCCTGTAGCACCTTTGATCAACAGACCACGGGAGCCATTGGATAAACACTCCCCTCGTCCATGTCCCAGGCGGAGGACACTGAGATACATTCAACAGTTCCCCAGGGAGTTCCCTGGCTGGATTGAGCACCAGTGGTCCACTGCAGCAGCCGGCTCCATAACTCACTCTTGGATTGGCTTTCCCTTTTTCCTTTTGTTATTATTCCCTTGGACATTCTTCCTCTTACGTTCCCTGGGATACCCTTCCAAAATAAACTGCCCATGCTAAGCTCCTGTCTCAGTCTTTCAGTTGACCCCACCTAAGACAAGGCATAAGATAAGCTCTCCACATCCAGACAGGTGGGGAAGGGACATAGCACAAGAGTGGCCCTCCTTGTCCCCATTCCTAAAGCTTGGCAAAAAGCTTCACATCTAGCAGATGTTTTAAAACTTCCAGTTAAGTGAAAAGAGAAGGAAGTGATGACAAACTATGGAAGACAGACTGTAACTGCTCTGTTGTATGACACAGACTCTAAGTAAAATGGGCTTCAGAGAAAGGGATGAAGTCTCAAGTAGAAAGGGAAGGCTGAGAAAGACTCCCGAAGATGATCAAGAAAGGAAGGTGGCTCCAGGAAAGGAAATATGAGTCTTAGCCACTGGAGACCCAGAGACTGGCCTCCCCAGAGCTGGCAACCTAGAAGCTGAGGGGAGGCAGGACAGAGTGTATGCAGATGAATGAGGGGTTCCACAACCAAGGAGAGAAGTAGAGTTTATATGGTGGTCCATGAAGGCTTGTGAGAAAAGTGCGGACCAACATCTTCACTTAACCACACCAACCTTTCTATATAACTCTGAAGACTGGGCTTACAACCCGTGACTGACTCTCTTTATCTCTTTCTTTTCTTCCCATAGTGATTACTAATTGGCCCGGCACTCTTCACATATTAATTTATTTAATCCACAAAACAACTCCATGAGGTAGGTTCTATTATTGCCCCCATTTTACAAAGGGAGAAACTGGACCACAGACAAGTTACACAGCTGGGAGACAGAGCTTAGGTTCAAACCCTGCCAGTCTGGTTCTCTCTCTCACATCTGTCCCCCACAGTCAATAAAGTCACCACATTTTACATGATAATCCTACATGATTCCTTTCACACTGTTTCTTATATGTTGTATCCTCAGCATTTTCAGAACCTATAACCACATGTAATTCATACATTTCCTAGGCATTAGTTGAGTTCCTGGCATATACATATGCCAGATGCTGCACCAGCAGCTGGGGATAAAGATGCAAAGTCCTCACTCTCCAGGAAAGTCCCATTACACATCTTGCAAGATGAACCAAGTCATGGAGAGGTGAACCTGTAGGTCAAGGTGAGAAGATGGGCCTGGGATGAAATTGGGATGAACTGGTAGGTGAAAAAAACAAATTCTCACTCATTCCAGAAGTGTTACTGAGTATCTGCCATGTGCAAAGTCCTAGAAGACAGGAAGGGAAGGAAGGAACACTGAAATGAGTTACCATACAGTCCAACCCAATCCTCATACCCACACAGGTGAGGAATAACAAAGCTGTTCACACCACGCCTGAGACACAGTAGATACATAATAAAAAAATGATCAATTTAGTCTTCCTCTAACTCCACTTTAAATCACATAACTTACAGTTTTCCATAACTGACCACATAAAATCAAGATCCTGTTGTAGGTATTCAAGGCTCTCATTGTCTACTCTCTACTTACTTGGTTCTGACCTCACTACTTATTAAATCAATCTTTTTCTTCCCAATACATCACAGGCAAATAAGGAGAACATATTCACACTTTATGTGTCTGCCCATGTGATTTACCTTTCCTGCATGTTGGTCTTTTTTATTTCTATCCATCTTTACCTATGGCTAGTTTCAAAAGTATCCAATGCTAGGATGATAATTTTTTCCACTCACATGGTTTTGGCCTTTCCTCTACCACAGTCCTATGGCACTGGTAGATTAAAGCCTCTGGTGTGTTCGGCACCAGTGGATTTAACTGTCTGGCTCTCACAGTCGAGCATGTAGGAGCTGGCACACAGTAGGTGCTCAAGAACCTGTATGTGATTCATGATGAAGCAGTACCAGAGAGAAAGACCTTGCGTTATAATACATAGTGTTTTGACATCACTTGTTATAAAACCTTCTTTCTCTTTCTCCCCCTAGATAATGAAATATAATGATTCATCAGCCTTGTAAATAAGCCCAGTCTCCCCAAGGAACTACTGTGACATGAATGAAATCATCATTTTACACTGGACACGATGCTTCTAGAATGGTGTTTGGCACACAGTTAACTCCCAGTAACTATTTGTAGAAGTGAATTAAAACAATCAGCTTTTTTTTCACACCTGCCACATACTATATAATGTGGTAAAGATTTTTAATACCAAAGTTTTAAGAATTTGAAGAGCAGCGCAGATCAAATACAGTAAAAGTAGCTTTATCCACTCTACATGTTGTGCTATCCTGAAAGACTAGGCCACTCTCTTCTTCCTGGACTTCACAATCGGTCAGTTGCTTAAGTTAGGGAAGACCATCATCCCTCTCCACCCTTAGGAGCTATTAATGGGAACCTGCCCATCACTAGACACAAAATCTGAAAATGGCATTTTCAAATACTTTGTGGAGAACAGGATTTAATGACACCGCTGACAGTCACTTTAAGTAGTGTGATCACAATATGTAAGTATTAAATACAACCATCTCATTCCACTTAGACCTTTTTGAAAGAAAATAAATAAGTAATGAACGAAAAGCAAAATTTTTATCCCCCAAATGATCTGAAATTAGCATAAAAGAAAAACTAAATATCCTAGAGAGAGGATATTAATTCTGGGACTCCAATGTATAACAAACAAATATGCTTTGACATCAGCCAATATCAACCCACCAGATAATAAAGGATACTTTGGAAAACTGGTCTCTCATTTGGTTTTTCTTTTTTTCCCCCTCCAACAATACTCTACATAATGTGAATAAAATGTGTTTGACTATTGTTTGAAACCTGCCTCAGTCCCTCTAATCCAATGCACCTCCCGGTTGCATTGAGATCTGCCGGTGACACATGAGATCTAAAGTGGGTGGATAAAAATAACCTGGTCCTCAAAAAGACATGATAAACGCCAGACAGCTGAGTCACTTTGAAGCCCATCTGACTCTTGAAAGGGACATTCACCCTCCTTTTCCTTGTCACACATATACATACCACCTGGTGAAAAACACCACCAACCTCCCTGGGTGGAAGGCGGTGATCTGTCGTAACTTCCCCCTCCAGTCTCAGGTCACAACCCGCGACTAAACTTTTAATAATTTATACTAATGCATCTCAGCCCCAGCTACTCATTTAGAAGAGGAAGGGGAAAGACTTAAAGGAACCGTAATAATCCAGTAGACCCCCTATTTCTGCTGCCCAATTGGAGGCACCCGAAGGTTTCCTGTGACATTCTAACGGGAAGAAAAGGAGTGGGGGAGCAATGCAAAGTGGAGATAGAAAAGCTCAGCGAGGAAATCAGAATCGTCCAGGAGAGGGAATCCCTGGGCAGAGCAAACGGTCCCAGAAAGAGAAGGGTTGTGCGTGTCTACGGGGGATCGATGCGGTCCACCCGCCCGCCCTCCACTCTCGCCCCGGGGAGGACGCAAATCATCCGCAACGTGCAGTTCAGATCAGGGAACTCTTCCATTGGATCTACCTTTCAAACGGTGGCGGGGCTGGGGCCAGGCAGCTGGGAGCTAGGGCCCAGTCAGCCTAGGAAGGCTGGCGGAGCTAAGCCTCGGCGACCCAGTGCTCAGCTGCAGCAGCCTCGGGGAAAGCAGCGCCCGGCACGCAGCAGGCGCTCACTAAGTGTTTTCCGAACTGCAGTGCCCCTGAGCCAACTCCGCCGCCGCGGGAGGAGGTCCCCCGGCTGCCACTGCGCATCTTCTCCCCTGGCTTCACGTGCCGCCCAGTTCCGCGGCTCACGGCCGCCACAGGCCGCTGGCACCGCGACCCTCCCCCGAGGCGCCGCGAGCGCCGCCGAGCCTCACTTACGGGGGAGTCGTACGAGAAGGCGCACTCGTTCTTGTACACCCTGTCCCCCGACCTGGGCACGCGGATCGTGGGCATGTGGGGCACCAGCAGCTCGCCGATGTCTCCCGCAGCCATCTTCCTGCTGCCGCTGCCGCCCGGCATGCCGAACAGGGCGCCCCGGCGCTGCATGGCCGCGGCGCGCACCCGAGCCGAGCCGAGCCGAGCCGGAGCGCTGGATCTGCCCGCGGCGGCGGCGGCGGCGGGCTGCGCGGGCGACCGGAGCCGAGCCGGGGCTGGCGGGCGGAGCGGGCCGCGGGGCGGGAACGGGCACCGGGGGCCTGGGGCGGACGAGCGGGCGTGGGGGGGGGGGGGGGACGCTGCTATTTTTAATCCAATGGCGAATCGCCGGCCCAGCTGCAGCGTCAGGCGGGGCGCTGGGGAGCGCCAGCCGCAGCGCGCCGGGGAGGGGGCGCTGGAGAGGGGCCCTGCGCCCCGATCCGGCTCGGCAGCGGGGGGCGGGAGGCGAACCCCCGGGGCGCGGGCGCGGGAGCCGGAAGCGGGCGGGCGGGCTGGGGGGGGGACACCCCCCTACACCCCCCTCCCGCCCCCGCCGACGGGCCGCGGTGGGGCTGCCCCAAGGTGTTTTCTACTCTAGATCGATAGGTTGCAAAGGGGCAACTCCGAGGCAGCTAACACAAAGGGCAGAATTGGGGGGGGGGGGGGGGGGGTGGTTAACAACCGCTTGCTTTTAAAACAGCTGAAGATAAAAGCGGGTACTTCCCCTGCCTGGGTAGGGATAGGATTCGACGTGCAAATCCGGATTGCACAGCTCCGGGCCCAAATCTAAATTTGCGCTTTGCACTTAGGTGTTAACCTCACTAAACCTTGTTCTTCACTTTTTTAGCATCTAAAGCTTATTGAAAGAGAATAGAATAGGATCCAGTGAGGATGGACATATATTTTTGCAATAATACAGATTTTTCCTACGCATGGAGAGGAAGATCAAGATTTTTTTCGGGGAGGCTTTATATTTTTCTCTTTGGAACGTATTTTGCGTGATGTGTTCGAGGCTTCTGCGTTGAACATTGAGTAGCCTCGTTTGAAGATCTTATTCAGACACACATATTCCTGTCTTGCAGGTCCAATTCCTCAAAATAAATAATGAAGGGGGGGGTACTAATTTGCAAACTAGCTTGCCCTACAACATACTCTTATTTTCTCCAAAAAAAAATTCTTAAAACAGGTTCAGTTCCGCTGAGGTTCGCTAACTACACGCAATGTAAAGGGCGGTAATTCCTGACAGTTACTGGAACGCAGAAATAGCAAGAAATAGTGAATAAAAATGTTTATTTCTATAAGCCTCTCCCAGATCAAATTGTCTTTAAAATATCGGGTTTTTTTCTCCTTCCCATTATTTCTGTTACTCTGCATGATTCTGCAGGTGTGCGGGTTCAGCTGGGAGATAGGAAAGGTACCTAGAATTTGATGTGAAACAGGCAGAGATGAATCCTCGCTTGCCCAGCTCTTCTTTTTATTTTTTTTAATTTTTTTTAACGTTTTATTTATTTTTGAGACAGGGAGAGACAGAGCATGAATGGGGGAGGGTCAGAGAGAGGGAGACACAGAATCTGAAACAGGCCCCAGGCTCTGAGCTGTCAGCCCAGAGCCCGACGCAGGGCTGGAACCCACAGACCGCGAGATCATGACCTGAGCCGAAGTAGGCCGCCCAACCAACTGAGCCACCCAGGCGCCCCGCTTGCCCAGCTCTTCTAAATTCTCATACCAACAGGCAAGGCTCAAGCAGACTTCATATCCAGGTTCATGGATGATGCTTGCTTGTCTAATTACAGGAAAAACTTTACCCAAAAGTACTCAGAACCTACAGTTTAAAAATGTTTTAGATTAAACGCAATTTAAATCGAGACAGTTTTTCACCCTTCAGACTGATTAACATGTATTGCGTTGGCCTGGGTATAGGAAACAGGCCTCATATACATTGTTGGTGGGAGTAAAAACAGTAAACAATAACAATATTATTGACCATAATTTTATATGCATATACTGTTTCCAGTATATGACGCTGCAGATGACCAGGAATTCCTCATCTAGACATTTATGCTACAAATAACTTCACACTGTGTAAGGATATTTGTTAGAGCATTGTTCATAGTAAAAAAAAAAAAAAAAAAAAATGGAAACAGCCTAAAGACCCATGTGCAGGAAGTGGTTAAAATACAGCACTGTTGAGAAGAAGGAAGCACTTGGTGTGTGGTGATGTGGAGCAATATCCAAATCACATCACTTGAGAAAAAAAGCAAAGTGTATATCAGTGTGCAAAAGCAAGGACTGCATGCAAGGCACTCTGATACACCCTGCATACTACAGGCCTTCCTTGCAGGTGGTTGCACCTGTGGTAAATATTCTATCTATACACATCCAGAGGCTACTATATATATATATATATATATATATATATATATATATACACGCGCGCGCGCGCACGCAAGCGCGCACACACATAGTATATGTGTGCGCATGCAGGTGCATGCGCGCGTGTGTGTGTGTCTGTGTATTTGGCCTTCAGATGTTTCTAGAAGACTACCTAAGAAACTAATGACAGTCAGGCTCCATGGAGAGGAACATAAAGCCAGAGATTAGAGAGCGATCTACAGCCAGTCTTTACCTTTCTCTAGAAAGGTACGTTTTTATTATGTGCAACTATTACTTTAAAAAATAATTAAAGTAGCCTGGGTGGCTCAGTCAGTTGAGCTTCCGACTTTGGCTCAGGTCATAATCTCATGGCTGGAGAGTTTGAGCCCTGAGTTGGGCTCTGTGCTGACAGCTCAGAGCCTGGAATCTGCTTCAGATTCTGTGTCTCCCTTTCTCTACCCTTCCCCCACTTGCCCTCTGTCTTTCTCTCTCACTCTCTCTCTCTCTCTCTCTCAAAAATAATAAAACTTAAAAAAAAATAAAAATAAAAAAATAATAATAATTAAAACTCAATTATACACTCTAAGTTCAATAATCAGTTAACATGTTTTTGGTATATTAGGTTCACATACTTATGTTGCTTTCAAGATGTCATTGCAAATGGGTAAAAACCAGCATACATTTTGGCAAGACTGGAAAGACATGTAAAATTTAAAGAGTTATGTTTAGAATTTGGTTATAGGATTTTGTTTCTATTTTCAAAATGTCTTCAACGATATTACATTTGGTTTATAATATAAAAATGTACCAAGACAAAAAGAGAAACTTCACTGAAAAAACCTGGATCAATTACAGAAACTTTTAATTTAATTTTACAAATTCTACATATGAATTTATAACTGGACTATTTCAATGAGAAAAGTTTTCAACCAGCAATAGTGGTGCTTCATGTAAACCTCATTGGCACCAACACTGCCACTGCCCAAAGTTCAACCTGACTATTTTACTAATGGACCAGTTTCTGCATGTAGATCTTGATCAAAGAACAGGAATAAAGTGATGATGGGTAAACAATTTTCACTTCCAACATAAGTTCACAGTCCTTCTGAAGAGATGTCAGAGAACCTAAGACTAAGAACTAACTCGTGTCCCATCAAGTATTCAGTCCACCATGTCACTGTACTGCTCAAAAGCCTCTTTGTAGGCCATTGGCAGTGAGTTTGCCTCCCATGGCCTTGCATTCAAGGACCTCGCTCTTTGGCACTCTCTCAGACTTGACTCCCACACCTTCTTCTGGTGAGGTGGATTATATTGTACCCAGGGATACATGTACTTGTCTCCTAGCCTTGGTTGAAAGCTCTCCACTCTCATTTGTATCTTCTCAATCCTTTCAAGCCTTTTCTGACTGTTCCAACCCTCAGGGATGGGTCTTAAATGCAGACAGCCCCTACTACCTGTGCCTATCATCGCATACTGCCATGTGACTTCTTTTGTACTGTTAATTCGTCTTCGTTCCCTATCCTTTCCCTCTCTAGAGATAATATACTGTTTGAAAGAAACTCTGTTTCTTAGGATCCTTGCACATTGTGGAAACTCAGTGGAATAGTGCGCGCCCATAAAGGTACTGCTCTGTTTATTTTGGGCACCCAATAAGAATCTACGAGGTGAATGACTCACATCTGTGACATTGTAATAGATATGTTTTGCAGTCAGCTTTGTGTTTTATGTAAAATACATTGTTTCACAAATGCTGTTCCCAGAACTGACATAGGTTACATTAAAACATGACATGAATGTTACTGTGACTAATGCCAAAAAGGGGAATTGGGGAGATCTACAGAGAAAAAAGATATCTTAAGTATTTCAATTAGTGGAATAGCTCTTGACCTCAGATGCCCTCCAATAATGCTCAGTGATCTAGTAAAGCCATATACGGTGATAGCTGGGGCATATCCATAAAATTTTCTATCCTGGCAGCTAGCCTCCACAAGAAGCACAGGTTATTAAGTGTAAAAACAATAGGTCACTGCTTGAGAAATGTACTGCTTTTTCCATTTAAGAAAATCTCTAGGGACTCCTGGGTGGCTTAGTCAGTTAAGCATCCAGCATTGGTTCAGGTCATGATTCTTGTGGTTCATGAGTTCAAGCCCCACATAGGCGTGTCTCCTGTCAGCACAGAGCCTGCCTTGGATCCTCTGTCTCCCTCTATCTCTGCCCCTCCCCCCTCTCAAAAATAAACATTAAAAAAAAAGAAAATTGTATATTACCATCAAAAGTCATGTTATAAGAATATTCATTGACATGGAAAAATGTTCACTATAATGCAAACTTCAAGAATTGGTAATAAATAAACATATACACTATTATTTGCTTAAATACATATATACACACACACATATATATAGGCATAGCATAGAATAGAATCTAATCCAATCTAATAGATTGGAATGGGTCATATGTTAATGGTAGTTATCTCTAAGTGAAAAAAAGAAATTTTGTGCTTTTCTGTGTTATTCCAATGTTTTACATTAACTATCCATTTATTATTATTTTTTTAATGTTTATTTACTTTTGAGACAGAGAGAGAGCATGAACGGGGGAGAGTCAGAGAGAGGGAGACACAGAATCTGAAACAGGCTCCAGGCTCTGAGCTGTCAGCACAGAGCCTGATGCAGGGCTTGAACTCATGGACTGCGAGATCATGACCTGAGCTGAAGTCGGTCACCCAACCGACTGAGCCACCCAGGCACCCCCATTTATTATTTTTTTAATAGGGGAGATATTAACTTTTTATACTATCACTGATTATGTCAATTTCTTGGCCACTTGCCCTCTTTCTTATCTGTTTGTCCCTTTCACCACGCATATAAAACTAAACAAGTTTCTTATGGACAATCTGCATAAGTAAAAGGTAGGTTCACACTGGAATGAGCAAACTCCTTGAACAATTCTTAACATCAAGATGAGATAAGCTGTTAGTCAATTTAAAAGGAAATCTGAGATCCCTGTTCACCTCTTGGGGTTCTGTGATGTGTAATACTCACCACAGTTCTTCCAGAAGCCTGACTCATAAGTTACTCATAGAGATAGGTAGGCATATTGCCTTTCAGGCCAGTCTGACACCATCCCTACTCGTGTCCACTGTCATTTCCATGTACATACAGGAAGACATGTCCTCTGCTCAGGTGTAGAAAAGACTATTGTAAATACAGTAAAACACACACACACATACACACACACACACACACACACACACACACCATGGGGCCACAGATTACTTTTCAGGCTTCCTAGTAAATGGGCAAAGCAACCTAAATATGATACATACTGGCTCCAAAATCCAAAGAAACTCATCAAACATTGTGCCTCATTGTTAGTGATAGGGAGCTCAAGATGAAGAACTTAACCTTCATTTTTCTATATTATTAAACTCCCCTCCGGAATTTCACTGGGATGGCAAGCCCCTGTATTTCTCAGAATATATCTCCTACCCTCTGTCACAGGACATCTGCCACTTCCTGCTCCCCAGGTCCTGTCTGCACATTGTCATTACTGTCGGGATTAACATGATGTCCTGTAGATGCTGATGGCCAAGACCAGGAGTCGGTGCACTGTGGCCCATGGACCAAATCCAGCCTGCCATCTGCTTTGTAAATAAAGTTTTGTTGGACTCCAACCACACTCATCCATTTGCATATCATCTATGACTGCTTTTGTGCTATAACAGCAAAGTGCAACAGAAACCATATGGACCCAGAGTATTTATATCTGACCCTTTATAGAAAAGTTTGCCAACCATTGGTCAAGATCAATACAGGTTATACGTTATGATCCAGAATCAGAGAATTGGCATCACTTTAGACTTGTGCTACTTACCTCCAGATGATGGCAACCCTGTTTATCTGAATGGAACAAATGCTCTCACCAGATCAGTAGCTGCAAAACAAATGCCAGGAGATGTGTTCATTTGCTTCAGTAAGGAGATCATCTCTAGAATACCAGCTAGGTTGAAATCACCACCCTGTTAACTTTACCCGAGTCCACCAGCATTCTCCATTCTAATGGTGAAAATAATAGGAAATGATGGGAGAAGGAATGGGAATATGATAGCAATCATCAACTCTGTGTCTTCCTGGTCTTTGATATAGTTTCACTGGAAGAGCAGCTTTATTTCATGTTTACACTGTTGTTAGGGAGAGAAAACACCAGTGGCTCCCTCTTGGTTTTTCCTACTCTAGTCATGATTACTCCAACAGGGAAGGGAGCCATTGTGCAGATCCTACAGTTCACTAAGGTCACGTATTCCAATAATACTTTCAAGAGCTAGAGTACTATCTACAGGATGAGCTTGGGTCCCTCTCTGCCTACCATGAGGCAAACAGGAGTCAGAAGCTCACACATCAGGGGCACCTGGGTGCTCATTTGGTTAAGCATCCAACTCTTGATTTCAGCTCAGGTCATGATCTCACAGTTTGTGGGGTTGATCCCCGCATCAGGCTCTGCACAAATAGCATGGAGCCTGCTTGGGATTCTCTCTCTCCCTCCGTCTCTGCCCCTCTCCCCCTTTCTCATTTTCTCTCTCTCTCTCTCTCTCTCTCTCTCTCTCTCTCAAAATTAATAAACACTTAAAGGGGCGCCTGGGTGGTGCAGTCGGTTAAGCATCCAACTTCAGCCAGGTCACGATCTCGCGGTCCGTGAGTTCGAGCCCCGCGTCAGGCTCTGGGCTGATGGCTCAGAGCCTGGAGCCTGTTTCCGATTCTGTGTCTCCCTCTCTCTCTGCCCCTCCCCCGTTCATTCTCTGTCTCTCTCTGTCCCAAAAATAAATAAACATTGAAAAAAAATTAAAAAAAAATAAAATAAAATAAAAAATAAACACTTAAAAATAAATAGGGGCACCTAGGTGGTTCAGTCAGTTGGTTGCCAGACTTTGGCTCAGGTCACGATCTCACAGTTCTTGAGTTCGAGCCCCACGTTGAGCTCTGCTCTGACAGTGAAGATCCCACCTCAGATTCTCTGCCTCCCTCTCTCTCTGCCACTCCCCTGCTCATGCAGCTCTTTCTCTCTCTGCATGAGAGAGAGAATAACATAAACATTAAAAATAATACAATAAAAATAAAAGTAAATAAAATAAAAATTACAAAAAAACTCATAAACTCACACATCATCTATTCCCAATAAGCCTCTGCTCTGGCAGATAAGAGTGGCATTCCACCAGGCTATAGTTCTCATCAGAGCCAGTTTCCAATAGTCTCTAAAAAGTTTGGATATTTCTCATTCTCCAGGACACAGTTACTAGGGGAGTGGTTACGAGGAAGGCTAGAAGGAAGGTGCACAGCGTCCATATTTGGTAATACTGTAGTATCTTTCTTGAGGAACCCAGCCTCTTCTTCAATCAAGAAGCTCTGTAGTATGGGCGCCTGGGTGGCTCAGTCAGTTAAGCGTCCGACTTCGGCTCAAGTCATGATCTCGCGGTTCGTGAGTTCGAGCCCTGCGTCGGGCTCTGGGCTGTCAGCACAGAGCCTGGAGCCTGTTTCAGATTCTGTGTCTCCCTCTCTCTCTCTGACCCTCCCCCGTTCATGCTCTGTCTCTCTCTGTCTCAAAAGTAAATAAACATTAAAAAAAATTTTTTTTTTAAAAAAGAAGCTCTGTGGCATCAACTAACTCCTGTCTGTGACTGTGACTATCTAGCATGGTGGCTTAATGCAGGTCTTTGCTTGCTAAACTTGGATTTGAGGAGGGTGGGATACATCTTAGTGGAATGTCCACTGCTTGCACTCCCAGGAGCCCCACGATAAACGATAGCCAGAGTTATCTGTGAATTAGCCGTTCCCTAAGATCTGTTAATCACGTTTAGATTGCTGCCTAATACCATAACCATGCCAACTTTGCTCGTGGTATGAATTACTACCACCCGGGGCATCTCTCTAGGACTCTTAGCCCCACAGAAATCAGAAAGCCCACTTCAGGGAAAACTTTTGTAAGAAGCACTCCGACCTGTTGGAATGGTTAGTAAATTGCTTTTGAAAGACTCTGAGCCCCATTGGAGATATATTTGATAGGTCAGATTCAGCATTTCTGTGTCTTCAGTCCCTTCTTCTATGCTATGCCAAGGGACTTCTAACCCTTTTGTCATCCTTTAGCATGAGTCAGCATTTGGGCAATCCAAGTTTGTATTAGGATCATGCCCATGCCAATACATTTTATACAGAATGCCTGCTGAGTAAATACACATTGATCAAATTGGCTTGATCCAAATTCATGTTTTGCCCTGCTTGATTAAATATCCTCAAAATTCATTCCCACAAATATTGCCCCATTTTCTAGAATTATGCTCATTTTATGCTCAGCTGATCCCCATGATTCCTTTGACTATAGCTGCTGAATTCTTTCCACTCTGATTCTGCAGTTTACCCTTAGGGACCACGTTGAGTTATCAATGAAAACAGTTATCAGTAGAAAACACTGCAGGGGTGCCTAAAGGGAACAATGCTAATGAGATTCTGAAAGGAAGTGTAGCTTCCTTAGAAAAGGAAGTGTTAGAGATGGAGTTCAGAAGGATTTCAGAATTGGGGATTCTCCATGTCTCCTACATACTCCTAGATTTTCCACGTCAGTTATGGGGACCCTACTCTTTTCTCATCTGTGCTGTAACATGAACATAAAATAAGTGAAAAGAAAAGTGAGACAGCACTTTCAAAAGTTGGATTTGATTTCTGGACTCTGATTCTGCAGCTACAAGCAGGAAATAATCATTTTATCATGGTCACATAAATACTTTGAGATTCATCCTATTCCTTAAAGACTATAAATATTTGAGCATGCCCATCTCTTGCATCAAAATTGTCCAATGTCTTTTATTTTTTTTAATTTTTTTTAATTTTTTTTTTATTTTTTTTAACATTTATTCATTTTTTGAGAGACACAGAGAGAGCACAAACAGGGGAGGGACAGAGAGAGGGGGAGACACAGAATCCAAAGCAGGCTCCAGGCTCTGAGCTGTCAGCAGAGCCCGACATGGGGCTCGAACTCACAGAGTGTGAGATCATGACCTGAGCTGAAGTTGGATGTCCAACCGACTGAGCCACCCAGGCGCCCCGTCCAATGTCTTTTAAAACAGAGCCCTGACACTTCCTTTTCCCTGGGGTCTAAGGCAGCCACCTTCCCCCGGATCTTCGTGGTTCTGGACATACAATCACAGACAACACAAATGCTACCTTGGTTGATCTATTTCACCACTGAGTATTTATGGGCTGCTAGTTTCTGTCTTGAAATTTGAATGGAAATCTAACTGCCTTCTATTCAATTTGTAACTGAAAAACAATTCCAATAACCCCTCATCTCAGAATCTGCAGCTTGCAACACATTCTCTGAGACTCAGAAAGTTAGAGTTCTTCTATTATAAGCAATAGAAACCAGCTCTGGCCTACCTAAGCAATAAGGAGTGTCTTGTAACAGTAATGGATGACTCCCAATACCGAAGGATAGGCTGAACTACCACAAACTAAAGGTCCAAGGTCACAGTAGTGGCCACTTATAGACCTTCTTTCCAGATGCTGCCACCTGTTAATGGGACAATAATTTCATTCCATCCGTATGTGTCTCTGCTCAGGATCCAGATTTTTCTCATGGAAAACAGGCCATTCTGCAAAGAAGGTATGTTGATCACCAATACATACATACATACATACATACATACGTGCATAATTGCTACTATACTCACCTTGCAGAATTTGTTACAAGGATTTGAAATATCTGTAAAGTTCTTAGTCGACTTCTTGGAACATGCTAACCATTCTTATTGTTTCTATCATTATCCACAAATCTGACTCTTTCCTTCCTGTCTATGGGAATGACAGCAGGTTACTTTGGAGAACTGCTTTCCTCCATACATATCTATAACTGTATCAGTCTACCCAATATTCATTGATTACTTCATGAACATTCATGCTTTTAATTTTTGGTCATGATGTACCCCAGTTGGAATATATTCTCCTTCATTCACTAGATTTATCTAAATTCTACTTGCCCCACATTGTCCAGAAAGCCTATCACATACACTTACTCTCTATATCACTTGTTAGCTACTAACGTGTGTATATTTTGTTTTCTAATTTTTTTTTTTTTGTTTTTAGAGAGAGAGCGCAAGCCGGGGAACAAGGGAGAGGGGCAGAGGGAGAGAAAGAGAGAGAGAGAGACATAGAGAGACAGAAAGAGAATCTTAAGCAGGCTTTATGCTCAGCACAGAGCCTGATGCTGGGCTTGATCCCACAATACTGGGATCATGACCTGAACTGTAATCAAGAAGCAGATGCTCATCTGACTGAGCCATCAGGCACCCCATATATAAATATATATATATATATATATATATATATATATATATATTGATCTTTTATTTATGCACTCTAAATTGCCCTAACTAAATTGTAAGCTGCATGCAGCCAGAGATCATTGTAATACGTCTTCGTATCCCCAGGCCTAAACCTTGCTTCTACATAGAACAGTTGCTCGCGATCCGTATCAAAATAACACCAACATTCTTCACAGAGCTAGAACAAACAATCCTAAAATTTGTATGGAACCAGAAAGACCCCAAATAGCCAAATCAATCTTGAAAAAGAAAAGATAAAAAAGAGGTGATACACACACACACACACACACACACACACACACACACACACAATGGAGTATTACTCAGCAATCAGAAAGAATGAAATCTTGCCATTTGCAACTATGTGGATGGAACTAGAGGGTATTATGCTAAGTGAAATTAGTCAGAGAAAGACAAATATATGACTTCACTCATATGAAGACTTTAAGACACAGAACAGATGAACATAAGGGAAGGGAAGCAAAAATAATACAAAAACAGGGAGGGGGACAAAACATAAGAGACTCTTAAATATGGAAAACAGAGGGTTACTGGAGGGGTTGTGGGAGGAGGGATGGGCTAAAGGGATAAGGGGCATTAAGGAATCTGCTCTTGAAATCATTGTTGCACTATATGCTAACTAATTTGGATGTAAATTTAAAAAATAAAATTAAAAAAAAAAGAGAGAGCATAAAAAAAAGAAAAAGGAAAAAGAAACCAAAGCTGGAGGCTTTGTTTCTTGTTCAGAGAAAGAGGGAGACAGAGGATCTGAGGCAGGCTCTTCACTGTCAGAGCAGAGAGCTCAACGTGGGGCTCGAATTCAAGAACTGTGAGATCTTGACCTGAGCCAAAGTCTGACACCCAACCCAGATCAATGGAACAGACCCACAAACGTATGGCCAACTAATCTTTGACAAAGCAGGAATGTTTTTATCTGCTCACTAGATGAATAAAGAAAATGTGGTGTATATGTATATATATATAATGGAATATTATTCAGCCATAAAAAGAGTGAACTCTTGCCATTTGAGACAACATGGATAAACTTGGAGGGCATTATGCTAAGTGAAATAAATTAGACAAAGAAAGACAAATACTGTACGGTATCACTTACATATGGAATCTTTAAAAAACAGAAAAACTGATTTCATAGAAACAGTGTGGTGGTTGCCAGGGGCCATGGTGAGGGAAAAGTGAGAGCTGTAGGTCAAAGGACACAAACTTCTTATTGTAAGATGCACAAGTTTGGAGAATCTAATGTACAGCATGATGATTATACTTAATAATATGGTATGGTATACTTAAAATTTGCTGAGAGTAGATATTATGGGATTTTGCCACAAAAAGAAAGAAAAAAAGAAAGAGAGAAAGAAAGAGAGAAAGAGGAGAGTTAATTATGTGAGACAATGTATATGTTAATTATCTTGATGTTGGTAATCATATCACAATGGGTATATATATCATATCATCACATTATAAGCTTTAAATATATATGAAAAAAAGAAAAGAAAAAAGAAAAGAAGTTTCTCAAAAATGTTTGTTTTTAGGAATGTTTATTACTGTAGAAATATTGCTAATTAATTTCCAATAACCATCTCCTACTCCCTTAGAAAAATAAACTGTCTAATATGCTCAGAAGGAAAACCATATGTTCCAAATTTGCATCTCAGTGCATCTAGTATGTTCTAGACATTAAGATGTAAGCAGAAGGTTATGCCTCTCTGATGCCCAGCCTGGATGTGACGCCTGGAACTCCAGCAGCCATCTTGGAACTTGAGGTGACCCTAAGAATGGAATCCAAGTGTGACAGAGCATAAAAATGGAAATATACTGTGTCCTTGAAAATATCTTAGAGCTGCCTTCTTCTGAATGGTCTTACATAAAAGTTAAATAAATTTTTATCTTTTATCTTGTTTGTCACCTTTTTTTGAAAGGGGTAGTCAGTGGGTGATGCTCCGTTACAAAGAGCTGAATATAATTTCTAAATGATACAGCTACTATTAGAAAATTCAGACCAAATTTTTAAAACTCTGATGACTTATTATTTAGTACTAAGTAATTATACTTAATTAAAAGCTCTTATGATCTCATGACTTGTACAATAAACTAAATAACAGCTCCCTAAAGATATTCACTTCCTAATTTCTGGAATTTATAAATATTGCCTTACATAGAAAAAAAAAAGTTTGTGCTTGGCATGTGTGATTAAATTAAGGATCCTGAGATGGAGAGATGATACTAGATTATTGGAGTGAGCCCTAAATGTGATTACAAATTTTCTTATAAGAGAGAGAGCAGAATGAGCTTTGACATACATAGAAGACGAAAGGGCAATGTGATGATGTAGGCAAAGATTGGAATGATGTGGCTACTAGCCAATGAATGCTGACAGCCACAAGAAGCTGCAAGAGGCAAAGACAAGTTCTCTCCTAGAGCCTCCATAAGAGCATGGCCCTGGAAACCCCTTGACTTCAGCTCAGTGATACTGACTTTGGGCTTGACTTCCAGAACTGTGAAAAAATAAGCTTCTGTCATTTTAAGCCACCATATTTGTGGTAATTTGTCACAGCAGTCATAAGAAATTAATACCACTTTATTTTTATTTTTTTGGTGTTTATTTTTGAGACAGAGAGACAGAGCATGAGCAGGGGAGGGTCAGAGAGAGAGGGAGACACAGAATCTGAAGCAGGTTCCAGGCTCTGAGCTGTCAGCACAGAGCCTGATGTAGGGTTCGAACTCACAAATGGGAAGATCATGACCTGAGCGAAGTTGGAGGCCTAACCGACTGAGCCACCCAGGTGCCCCAAATTAAAACCACTTGAATTACCTCTCTACTTCTCTTCTAATAAGGAACTATACTTTCTTCTATAAATTACCTATTACCTTTTCAACTCCTACCTCCCAGCATCTCGTGCTCGACACATCAGCAATGCCCAAAATATAGTTGATAAATGTGTAAGTCCATACTTTTCCCTTGCTTACCTAAGATGCAACGTTTCACAAACAATATACACGGGGTTAATTGTCAACTGCATGACACAGGTAACAATTAGCTTACTGGGGGAATGCACAAAATAAATTCAAAGAACAGACTAGTTTGACAAGAATCAAGGACCCAGGAAGTTTACCATTGAAAAGAATATGACAGGGGTGCCTGGGTGGCGCAGTCGGTTAAGCGTCCAACTTCAGCCAGGTCACGATCTTGCGGTCCGTGAGTTCGAGCCCCGCGTCGGGCTCTGGGCTGATGGCTCAGAGCCTGGAGCCTGTTTCCGATTCTGTGTCTCCCTCTCTCTCTGCCCCTCCCCCGTTCATGCTCTGTCTCTCTCTGTCCCAAAAATAAATAAACATTGAAAAAAAAAAAAAAGAAAAAAAAGAAAAGAATATGACATTGCAGGAAGATTGGAGAAGGGAAAGGACTTTGGGTCTCCTTCTTACAGGCAATGGAGGGTCACTGAAAATGGTGAGTAGGAAAGTGACACACATGAAACTGACCTTTGAGGAAGATGAAGTTGGTGGCAAGATATGACTTAAGTTGCAGGGGGACAGCAGCTGGTAGAAAGAGCCTGCAGGGGGATATTGTAAGAGTGCATGTAGCAAGAATGACCAAACCGGGGGAAGCCAGTGGAAATCATGTTATGTGAGAGAATTTGCAAAGTAAAAGTCAATAGGACATTGATTTGGGAGAGTGAAGGCCAGCACTCTGCTCCCAGCTGTGGCTATCCAGCTGTGTTTCCTACCTATATCACCTGAGAGAATTAGGTAACAACTCCATACTGTGTCTCTTCATCTGTAGAGTGTTCAGAAGATAAAATATATATATATTTTTTTCTTTTTCTATGGATGAAAAAAAATTATATTAGAATTGCACCTTCCCTCTCCTTTGCACATTCATTAATTTCTGTATTTTTTTTTCAAACTCAGACGTCTCCTAAATCCTCCTGAAAGGATGCGATGACAAGAGACCACACTGGGAGAAAGCTCCAAAGTATGGAGCAAGTTAAGATGTGCTAATGAAACTTCTGACACATACGTGTGGTGTCAGTCATTGTAAACTGTGTTGTATCATTTCCAATGTCATCTTGACAGCCCCATCAAATTAAATAGTTTGCAAGTACAGCTTAAATAGATGAATATTTCTCAAGAAAAGTATGTCCTTTGAAATTGACAAGAGAAGAAGGACAATAAAAGGATGAGGAGGAGGGGGGAGGGGGGAGGGGGAAGGAAAAGAGAGGGAGAGAAATAGGAAAAGAACAACAACATATTA
This sequence comes from Leopardus geoffroyi, assembly GCF_018350155.1. Lineage (NCBI taxonomy): Eukaryota > Metazoa > Chordata > Mammalia > Carnivora > Felidae > Leopardus > Leopardus geoffroyi. Next base: position 87,519,787 of record NC_059333.1, read on the forward strand.
AGCTTCTGTTACACCTCGGGCTACATATGTGTTATATCATTTAATCTTAGCAAAACCCTAGAGGTAGGGCCAGTTATTCTCCCCATTTCATAGATGAGGACATCAAGACTATACAAGATCAAATAACTTGCCAAGGTAACACCTCTAGGAAATGAAAGAATTAGAATCCAAAGCCCTAATGCCTGCCCTTTAAGAAGCTTATAGTTTCAAAAAAAAAAAAAAAAAGAAGAAGAAGAAGAAGAAGAAGAAGAAGAAGAAGCTTATAGTTTCATAAGACAAAAGTTAAATACGTGGCACAAATGAAGAAACAAGACAAGACAGCATGGAATCAAGGTCCATGTTATATATTACATTATTTGTTCAAACTTGTTCATCCCTATTCTGCCCTTCTCATGCTTCCCTCTGGGTAGAATAGGGTCATCAAAGGTTGATTGAAGACACATAGTGAAGAGTCCAGCAGACTCAAAGCTAACTCCCAGCCCTTAAGACTAAGAAATAGTTGATCGTTATCATAAGCCACTGAGTTGTTGGGGTTGTTACCAGAGCAGAAGCTGACTAACACAGACCTAAATGTACAATATTGCTACTGGTATTCAAGTTTCCAGCTAAACTTTATTCCTCTTTCCATTTTTGCCAAAACAAAAAGCAATATCCCTTTATCCCTTTTTTTTTTTAAGTTTATTTATTTATTTTGAAAGAGAGAGGCAGAGAGAGAGAATCCCAAGCAAGCTCTGTACTATCAGTACAGAGCCTGAGGTGGGGCTCGAACTCATGAACCATGAGATCATGACCTGAGCCAAAATCAAGGGTCGGTTGCTTAACCAGTAGAACCACCACGGTGCCCACCCCCCTCCTATTTTTAATATAGACAAAAATGTTTCTGGAACTAAACATTAGTTCACTCAGATAGAAATGATCATTACATTTTCCCACCATGGTGGTCCTAGAAATAGAAACAACATGAAAACATTGAGACAAAACAAAGTTACAAGGAGTAAAGCACAAAATCATCCAGAATTCTTTCACTCAGAGCTAACATTATTAATAATAGGTGAACTTCACTCCAGGTATCTCTCTCTGTATATCTATGGATTAAAAGGTAGATGGATGGCTAGTCAGAAATAATTTCTTAAAAATGGAAACACATGATACTTGAAGTAAGCTTGACTTTTCTACCTATAAATGATCTGACTTTTCTGCCTGGAAATGTCCCTACCCTCATGTTATTTTTTATTTTTTCTAATCCAACACGGTTTTATCAACTACAGTCACCATGCTATACATTAGAGTCTCAGTATGTATTCATCTTACAGCTGAAAGCTTGTACCCTTTAACCAACCTCTCCCTATTTCCCTCATTTTTAAGCCCTAAATGCTATTAAATTAGAATACGTTTTAGCACCTCTTTTTTAAAAAAGTTTAAGATTTTATTTTTTTTTTTATTTTTTATTTTTTTTTTTATTTTTTTTCAACGTTTATTTATTTTTGGGACAGAGAGAGACAGAGCATGAACAGGGGAGGGGCAGAGAGAGAGGGAGACACAGAATCGGAAACAGTCTCCAGGCTCTGAGCCATCAGCCCAGAGCCTGACGCGGGGCTCGAACTCACGGACCGCGAGATCGTGACCTGGCTGAAGTCGGACGCTTAACCGACTGCGCCACCCAGGCGCCCCTAACATTTTATTTTTTGAAAGACGAGCACGAGCAAGGGAGGGGCACAGAGAGAGGGAGACAGAATCCAAAGCAGGCTCCAGGCTCTGAGCTGTCCCAGAGCCCAGCGCGGGGCTTGGACCTGAGCCAAAGTTAGAGCAACCAACTGAGCCACCCAGACACCCCCATTTTAGCATCCATTATTTCCTAGAGCATAGTATGTCTTTTTTAGCATTGGCTTAGTTTCTTCCTCCATTTCTTAGAAATTCCCTTCTTACCTCTCTACCTCAAGGATTTTAGTGCTTGCTCCTATTTCATGTTGAACAAATGTGGCATTGGGCCAAAGGAGGGCTTCCCAAGAGGCTTATTCTCACTGCCTTCTCCAAGGAAGTGAGCTACTAATGCCAGTGTCCTTGGGTTCTTCAATACCTGTTACCATATTTCTGCTACAGCATGCCTCCCATCTCTTTCTCACTTCCTTCCCTCCCCAAAAATGTTTGACCTCGAGTAGGTAAAAATGAAAGGATACTCATGTCTGACTTCATTCTCTTTCTCTCTCTCTCTCTCTCTCCCTCTCTTCCCCCTCCTCTCCCCTCTCCCTTTCTTTCTCCCTCCTTCCCTTTATTCCTTCAAGGATCTGAGGTCTTTTCTTTCCTGTTTGGACAGGACTTCCCTTACCTTCAAGTTGGCATCAATCTTCCCCTTTTACTAGAGTCATAAAATGATGCTACAGTTATGAGAGCACAAAGTGTATAATAAAGATTTTTAAGAATCTACTTCCGATACCTATGCATTCCTGCGAGCACGACATCATCTTTAGATCTCACATGTCACTGTTGGTGTACTGACATGATGTCCAGAGAAGACAGAGCAACCTGGAAATCTCCCTTCTTAAAAATCCAACTTTTAGGGGCGCCTGGGTGGCGCGGTCGGTTGGGCGTCCGACTTCAGCCAGGTCACGATCTCGCGGTCCGGGAGTTCGAGCCCCGCGTCGGGCTCTGGGCTGATGGCTCGGAGCCTGGAGCCTGTTTCCGATTCTGTGTCTCCCTCTCTCTCTGCCCCTCCCCCGTTCATGCTCTGTCTCTCTCTGTCCCAAAAATAAATAAACGTTGAAAAAAAAAATTAAAAAAAAAAAAATCCAACTTTTGAAAGATTTTCTAAAGTATTTTGCTATGGGAGCAAAAACTGTGGTCTCCAAGTAAATGCAACAGAGCCGTGCTTCCTTCTAGGTATAGGGAAAGGCTCTGGTGCTGAAGAGCAAGAACACCATGATATGCAGGGGCGCCTGGGTGGCTCAGTCAGTTAAGCGTCTGACTTCAGCTCAGGTCACGATCTCGCGGTCCGTGGGTTCGAGCCCCTCGTCGGGCTCTGGGCTGACGGCTCAGAGCCTGGAGCCTGTTTCCGATTCTGTGTCTCCCTCTCTCTCTGCCCTTCCCCCGTTCATGCTCTGTCTCTCTCTGTCTCAAAAATAAATAAACGTTAAAAAAAAAAAATCTTAAAAGAACACCATGATATGCATAACAAATGGAACGACATCTGGAAAACAATCCGGCTAAGGAGAAACCATGGTCTCATATCCAGGGTAAAGTGGTCTTCATGTTTCCCAAGAAGGACTCTGAGACGAAAAATGTGCACCTTGCCAAGTAGCTGCCAGCCACTGCTTATGTTGATGCCACAGCTCCGTGCAAGGTCACATACTCAGTCCAAAACTGAGTCTGGGTCTGGGAAAACTTCCTTTTTTCCAGCCTTGAACATCACAACCAATGTCTCAGGGATACAATCGAAAGCCTGAGGGATGTGCCCCTGAATAAGACAATTGAAGGTGAAGGTGGAATACAGCAAAGCCATATTGCCGAACATGTTGAATATTTCCTTCAGGTCCATCACCCAGCAGGTGTTTGACAAAAGCAGCTCTTACAATCCCAAATGCTTTACATTCTTCCTTGCAGTAGGGAACCTACAATGCCATCAGCATTTGTGAACTGGTTCCCCCAGATGCTCCATCAGCACCCCACTCTATCATCAGTGGCTGTAAGTGGGGCCCGACTGGCTCTGTGGAGACCAATTTCATCCTTAACATGATCTGGACTGGCAATGGTTGACAGAAGCAAATGTCAGGGAAATCAAAAGCTCACAGTGAAACAACATCAGGCACACAAGAAAACGCGTGATGAGGGAAGACAGCTGAAATAACCAACACACAAAGACGTGCCTGCAAGACTTCAGGTCCTTGAATTCTCAAACACAGAATATAAAATAACTATGATTATCGTGTTCAAAGAAATGAAAGACAGATTTTTAAATGCCTACAGGGAACAGAAGACTACTTTCTGAAGAAATGTGTTTTGTTGGCATCAATCATCTTTTATTGCAATTCAATGAAGATATCAAACAATTTAGTAAACAGTGTCAAATGCCACGATCTGGAATGCTGAGCAAAGGTGTAAGGTCTGTGCTGAGTGGGACATAATATGTTGAGAATTCCAGTGTCAAAAGAAACAATCTGTGACAACATCGTACCATCAGGTCTTCAACAGACTTGAAGACTTTACATCTTTAGGCCTTGAGGAAATTGATGTCCTCTTACACAGTCTACGGGAGTATGAATTGGTTCAACATCGACAGGAGGGCAACTTCAAAGTCTAACGTCTAGGGGCGCCTGGGTGGCGTAGTCGGTTAAGCGTCCGACTTCAGCCAGGTCATGATCTCGCGGTCCGTGAGTTCGAGCCCCGCGTCAGGCTCTGGGCTGATGGCTCAGAGCCTGGAGCCTGTTTCCGATTCTGTGTCTCCCTCTCTCTCTGCCCCTCCCCTGTTCATGCTCTGTTTCTCTCTGTCCCAAAAATAAATAAAAACGTTGAAAAAAAAAATTAAAAAAAAAAAAAAGTCTAACGTCTAAAGCCTAAAAAACATACTCTTTGGCTAAAATCTCCCTTCTGGGAGTTTCTTCCAAAGAAAAAATTAAGAATGCATGGAAAGGTTTAATTATGATATTAGAAGCAATATAAATATCCAAAAATTAGGGATTGTTAAATAAATTATGCACATCCAAGGGGAAGGAGGAGACTGGGCACTTAGAAAGAAATGTGCTAGAATGAAAGTCACTTTGCTGTGTACCAAAGCCAGTCCTGCCCTTCCCCTCTGAGACAGGTGTGCTTTTATTTGTTTATTTTTAATTATTTTTGAAATATGGTAGAATTTTTATGTTTATTTTTTTAATGTTTATATTTGAGAAAGAGACAACACGTGCACAAGCAGGGGAGGGGCAGAAAAAGGGAGACAGAGGATCTGAAGAAGGCTGTGTGCTGACAGCAGAGAGCCTGATGTGGGGCTACCACAAACTGTGAGACCATGACCAGAGCAGAAGCCAGACATTTAACCGACTAAGCCACCCAGGTGCCCACCCACATGCCCCTGGTACAAGGTTTATTTGATGCAACCTTAAGCTACTTACTTTATTTAACCTTCTGAGCCTCAGTTTTCTTATTTAAGTGAAAACAGTCATATCTATACTCCAGCATTATTGTAAGAAATAAATAGGATAAAATTGACAAAGTGCTTAATTAGTGTTTGCTATGTTTTAGACTCAGTAAGGGGTAGCTACTTCTAATTCATTTTTTTAAAATGTGAAACACAATAAAATAGCATCACAAGAAGTTGGATATTTGAGAGAAAAACTAATTCCTCTACCTTATGTCAATGATTTTATCTCTTCTTGTTTCACTTTTAGATTTTGTTCACATTTGCCATCATGGTGGGCATACACTTATTTCTTTTGCATATTATTTAAAAACTTTTAAATTTGAAAGTAATACAAAATAAAATAGTACAAGGAATGCTCACATACTCTTTACCCAGATTATCCAGAATTCTTGTACTTCACATACTTGAATTTGCTCTCACTCCTGTGTGTATATAAGGGTGGTAAGTGAGTGAAACACACATACGTACACACACACACATAGATATATAGATATACACATATGTTGCATTAGTCTACAAGTGCTGCCAGAACAAAGCACATAGAGGGACTTAACCAACAGAAAACATTTTCTCACAACTCTGAAGGCCAGCAGGCCAAGATTGGGGAGTCAGCAGCATTGGTTTCTCCTGAGGCAGCTCTCCTTGTAGAAGGCTGTCATCTCCCTTCATCTTCCCATGATCTTCTGTCTGGACATGTTTTGTTCTTTTTTTAAAAATGTTTGTTTATTTTTGAGAGAAAGACAGAGATAGAATGTAGTGGGGGAGGGGCAGGGAAGAGAGGGAGACACAGAATTCGAAGCAGGCTCCAGGCTGCAAGCCATCAGCACAGAACCCAGAACCCAATGTGGGGCTCCAACTCATGAGCGGTGAGTTCATGACCTGAACTGAAGTCAGATGCTTAACCGACTGAACCACCCAGGAGCCCCGTACATATTTGTATTCTAATCTCCTCCCCTTAAAAGACCAGTATTGTTGGTTTAGGACCTACCCAATGACTCATTTTAACTTAATTAATTACCTCTTTAAAGACCCTACCTCAAATACAGTCATAGTCTCAGCTTCTGAGTTAAGACTTCAACATATGAATTGTGGAGGAGACACAATTCAGCCCATAACACACACGCACACACACACACACACACACACAGATCTAAACCTATATATAGAGACACACACAGATGCACATATACATAATACATGTATATATGTGTACATATATTCATATACATATGCATATGTATATGTATCTATACACATGCCTATGTGTACATGTATATACACACATTGATAAATATAAAATATACACGATATTTTTTCTGAACCATGTGAGGGTAGGTCACAGACATATCACATATATCACCTTTACCCTAAATATGTCTATTTCCTAAGTTTCTCATACAACCATAGTGTCAACAACTTCTTACCGTCATGCTACTTTTATGTGATTCACATTCCACACTCTGATTTTGCCAGTTGATCTAATATTCTTCATAACAATTCCTCTCGCACCAGTGCAGCACAGTGTCAAGTATTGCATTTAATTGCATGTCTCTCTTCATCTTTTTTTATGTGGAAGATTTCCATAGACTTTCCTGGTGTTTTATGGCATTCATATTTTCAATAAATACACTTCAGGTTTTTAAAAAAATGGAATACTTACCATTTTTATTTGGCTGGATGTTTCCTTGTGATTAGGTTGAATTACACTGAGGTTATACGTTCTTTTTTTTACAATTATTTTTTATTTTTAATATAATTTTTGTCAAATTGGCTTCCATACAACACCCAGTGCTCATCCCAACAAGTGTCCTCCTCAATGCCCATCACCCACTTTCCCCTCTCCGCCACCCCCATCAACCCTCAGTTTGTTCTCTGTATTAAGAGTCTGCCTCCCTCCCTCTCTGTTTGTAACTATTTTCCCCTCTCCCCTTCCCCATGGTCTTCTGTTAAGTTTCTCAAGATCCACATATGAGTGAAAACATATGGTATCTGTCTTTCTCTGACTGACTTATTTCACTTAGCATAATACCTTCACTTCCATCCACATTGCTGCGAATGGCAGGATTTTATACTTTCTCGTTGCCACATAGTACTCCATTGTGTATATAAACCACATCTTCTTTATCCATCCATCAGTTGATGGATATTTAGGCTCTTTCCATAATTTGGCTATTGTTGAAAGGGCTGCTATAAACATTGGGGTACATGTGCCCCTATGCATCAGCACTCCTGTATCCCTTGAGTAAATTCCTAGCAGTGCTCATTCTTGGTTGGCATACTACCTAGGTCATGTTCTTCCTAGGGTATTATACATATGTCCATCATATGTGGTGTTAATTTTTGTGTGTGTGAGGTCAGGCCATTAGGTCAAGGTATTGCCTGACTTCTCCGCTGCATAATTACTGGGTTTTTTTTTTTGGTTTTTTAAAGCTCCTTGCTCTTTTCTTTCTACCTTTTTTTTTTTTAATGTTTATTTATTCATTCTTTTAGACAGAGAGAGAGCGAGCAGGGGAGGGGCAGAGAGAGAGAGAGACAGAATCCCAAGCAGGCTCTGTGCTGTCAGAGCAGGGCCTGATGTGGGGCTCGAACCCATGAACTGGGAGATCATGACCTGAGCCGAAACCAAGAGTCTGAGGCTTAACTGACTGAGCCACCCAGCTACCTCCAAAATTACTGTTTAGTGTGCAGTTACTTTTGCATCCTGCTCTTTTCACTTAACATTATAGAAGATTGAAAAAAAAAAAACAATATAGAAGATTGGCAGAGACCACAAGTTTCCCTTCAACATCCATTCTCCAAAATTTTAAGCTGGACACATTTCTTGAAATTGGTTATAATCACGTGACTAGGTCCTGTCCAATGATGTGGGAACAGAAGTGACAGGTGATTTCCAGGCCTGTGTTTTAGAGGGAAAGAGCATGTCTCCCTTTTTTATTTCCCTCTTCCCATGGGCTGGGATTTAATCCTGACAGTGGAGGCTGGATTAGTCATCTTGGACCATGCAACAGGAGCTGCATGTGGAGAATGGCAGGGCCAGGAGACAGAAGGAGCCCAGCTAGCGTCCTGCGATTTTCATGGGGGAGAGCCACCATACCTTCTGACACTTCTACAAAGTAAAAAAGTAAACTTCCATCACATTTGTGATATATTTTAGGTTTCTGTAATAGCTTCAGTAACTCTTTTTTTTAACTAACATAGGTGTTTATCCTTGTTGCCACATAGTTTCATAATTGTTTTTTAACTGCTATATAATATTCCATCAAGTGATGTGCTAATAAATTAACAACCATTCTCCTATTAAGTATGTATTGCTTATGTTTTTCCCCTATTATATATAATGTTATAATTAAGAGTTTAGTATATATAACTTTTTCATTTTTGTGGATTATTTTCTTAAGGTAAATTCCTAGATATGTGATTATTAGGTTAAAAATAGAAAAGAGATCACAGCTCTAGGTACATTTTGTTCAAACGTTTTCCAAAAAAGAAATTCTGTGGTTGGATTCTGATATGCAGTGCTAAATAACTTATGCTTTTGGATAATTAACTTAATGTGATGCTAAGTGATTTTCTTTAGCAATTAATATATAGTTTAAAAACAAATCAAAATGTGAATTAAGGTTAGTTATAATTGATGCATGAAAGGATATTTATTTCCATATTTTCCAGTGTCAATGGCACTTCCATCTTAATGAAACATACAAATATTTGCAAAATGTGAGCATATGTAGAACTACCATACAATCCAACAATTCCACTTCTAAATACTTATCCAATGAAAACGAAAACACTAATTTGAAAAGAAATATGCATTACTATGTTCATCACAGCATTATTTACAATAGCCAAGATATGGAAACAACCTAAATGTCCATGGATGAATGGATAAAGCAAATGTAACATTTATATACAATGGAATATTACTCAGCCATAAAAAAGAATGAATTCTTGCCATTTGTGACAACATGGATGGACCCAGAGAGTATTATGTTAAATGAAATAAGTAAATCAGAAGAGAGAAATAACATATGACTTCACTTATATGTGGAATCTAAAAAACAAAACAAACAAAACAGAAACTGACTCATAGATACAAAGAACAAACTGACGGTTGCCAGAGGGAAGGGCGTTAGGGGGATGGACAAAATAGGTGAAGGGGATTAAGAAGTACAAACTAACAGTCCTAAATAAGACACAGGGTTGTCATGTACAGCACAAGGAATATCGTCAACAATATTGTAACTGCTTTAAATGGTGACAGATGATAACTAGACTTATTGTGGTGACCATTTCATAATGTATATGAATATTGAATTACTGTTATACACCTGAAACTCATATGATATTGTGTCAGTTATTTTTCACTAAAAAATAATATAAAAGCAAAAAAAAAAAATGTGGACATGTTCCTGGAGGATATAATTCATCATATCATGACTGAATTATTGCTTTTTCAATTCTCCATTTGATTACATAAAAGAAAGCCTCGATTTGGTACTGGTATGTTTTAACACCACTAATTTCCTTTTAGAATTCTCCATTTTCAACAGAGAGAGAGCCAGGTCTCAGGCAACAGAATCTAGGTGGAATATAATAGTTATATCTGTGATTACTTTTTAATTATGACAAGGGGCTGATTTTCTATTCATAGTCATGACATAACATTTCTTCTTTCAAACTTAGTTTAAAAAGGTCAAGGTTAAAGAGAATAACCATATATCATATGTGGAGGCAAAATAGAAATGGTTAAAATCAAGCACTGAAATTTGAAAAATAGTGACATAAGGAAAGGGATTGGGCTCAGGAATTTACTGCAAACTCTTTTTTAATCTCCAGCAGAGTGTATTTGTTTCTACAAGAACAGTATGGTTAATTTACATTGTAAAATTTGGTACACTTACACTGTAAAATTTGAACTTTTCCCATGATTTGGAACTAGTGTCAAAAACATTGCCTATTGGCTTTAGTCTATCTTTAACTCCATTATTCTTTGAAATCAATAGGCCTGAAGCAGAGATAGTATGGGATATTTAGTAATTTTCTTGAAAAAGGAGTGGACCATTTCAATCTTTAGTTGGCAGACATAAGTCTTTATCACCTATTATTTACTGGTGTAGTAGGCACTTTACAGACATTGTCCCAGTAATCTATACAACAGTACCGGGGGATGAAGAACATAATCTCTTTTAGAGACAGGGCTCAAAGCAGTGAAGGAAATTTCCCAATGTAAGACAGAAGGGAAGATTAAATATAAAATTCCTAGTGTTGGGGTGTCTGGGTGGCTCAGTTGGTTATGCATCCAACTTCGGCTTAGGTCATGATCTCACGGTTGGTGGGTTTGAGCCCCATGTCAGGCTCTGTGCTGACAGCTCAGAGCCTGGAGCTTGCTTCGGATTCTGTGTCTCCCTCTCTCTCTCTCTCTAAGATAAATAAACATTTAAAAAAAATTTTAAATTCCTAGTGTAGTGCCTGGCACGTGTAGCAGATACCAAGTAGATGGTAGTCATCATTATTGGCCTAGTAATTAGCAACTCAGGATTTAGTCTGAGGTCTGCTCAATCCAAGCAGGTCCATGCCTTTGTGTAACACCATGCTGGGCTCTGCAGAATTGCAGAAGAAAAAAGACAGATAACCCCAAACAATAGTAATTCCATGTATCATCCACTCAACAGATCTTTACTCAGTTGTTTACTATGTTCCAGATGCTATGAAATGAGCTTACAATCATTCCATGTACACTCAGGCTAGCTTGGGATCCCACAGGTTGCTACAGTGCCCTTTTCTTCCTATCAAACCCAATGCATAGAATTATTTCTGCTTTGAGGTCTACCATCTATGCTAAAGAGTAAACTAAACTCTGGGGAGGAAACATGTTTACTGCGATGACCACTTTATCCCTTGTATGTATCATAGTGACCAATAAGCTTAAATATTTGAATTAGAAAAAAAATTGCATAAAAATCAGTATAAACATATATATTCTAGCTTTATATTAATATTTACCTTCAAGAAACACTTAAAAACCTTAAAACACACACACACACATACACACACCCCAAAAAACCCTATTATATATGATCCCGGCTATGGTAAAAAATAAAAACTGAAAGAAATTTCTCAAGTTTCTTTATGGGTGGTGGGATTAATAGTATTTTTTATAATACTTTCCATTTTTCTATGTTGTGTTTCTTACATCTATATTAGTAGAAAATAGAATATAAAGTAAAACCTAATGATGCCAGAAAATAACCTGTAAAGTCTAAAAAATATGAACGTAAATGTGCATATAGCATCATGTACAATTATCATACTCAAGACCTATATTCTTCCATTCTCCTTACCCTCTCCTACAAAACTGAATGATTCATGCAAACAGAGGCTTAGGGACAGCATACCCTTCTCTCAAATCCTTTGTTAAAAATATGAGGTGGTTGGGGCGCCTAGGTGACTCTGTTGGTTAAGGAGTGACTTGTCTCGGGTCATGATCTCACCGTTCGTGAGCTCGAGCCCTGAACTGTCAGCACAGAGCTTGGAGCCTGTTTCAGATCTGTGTCTCCCTCTCTCTCTCTCTCAAAAATAAACATAAAAAAAAAAAAAAAAAATATGAGGTGGTAAGTAGACCGCATGGGGAAACCTTCAGAATGAAATTTGGAAGTAGCTAGGTGAGGCAGCCCTCTGCTGGGTAAATAAGAAAACACAGCTACTCCAGAGGATCATGGCTGGATTGTAAAGGGCATTAAGTGCCTTCAGGGCATCAGGGCACTGAAAAGATATTTCCTGAAAATATGGACTTTTGAAGCTAGAGGTCATTCTGGAAGTTGAAGTGTAAATACTGATTTTTGTAAATATTGAATATGTGTTTAAAATCTGAGCCTCAATCTCTCATCTGTAAAACATAAAGTGATAGTACCTCATAAGGTGATTTTGAAATTAATGTGAAAATGCAGTCATTTAGCATAGTGCTCCACCAACAGTAAATGCTTAACACATGACAACCATTATTTTAGCTTTTACTCACATTTTATAATCTTGGCAAGTAATCATTTTACCTTGTGGAACATCTCATGTTTACAAAAAAAGGACTCTAAGAATCTTAAAGAGATTGCATCTAAGCAAAAGATATGCACATCTGTGTGCATTTAAAAAGAACAACATGGGGCACCTGAGTGGCTCAGCCAGTTAAGCATCTGACTTCGGCTCAGGTCATGATCTCACAGCTCCTGGGTTTGAGCCCCATGTCAGGCTCTGCGCTGACAGCTCAGAGCCTGGAGCCTGCTTCAGATTCTGTATCTCCATCTGTCTCTGCCCCTCCCTTGCTCATACTGTTTCTCTCTCTCTCTCTCTCAAAAATAAATAAACATAATAAAAATAAAAAGCACATTATACTACATCAGAAACTAATGTAACATTGTGTGTCAACTGTACTTCAATAAAAATCACTTTAATGACAAAAAAACAGTTTATGGCCAAAAAACATGAAAATATTAAACTGAGATTTGTTCACTGAAAAACTGTTTATTAAGGTGTCATTAAATGTGTAGATAGCTTTGGGTAGTATTGACATTTTGACAATATTTATTCTTCCAATCCATGAGCACCGCATGTTTTTCCATTTCTTTAAATCTTCTTCAATTTCCTTCATAAGCTTTCTATAGTTTTCAGCATACCAAATGAACAAATCAGGAGACTATAGACGCTGGAGAGGATGTGGAGAAACGGGAACCCTCTTGCACTGTTGGTGGGAATACAAATTGGTGCAGCCACTCTGGAAAACAGTGTGGAGGTTCCTCAAAAAATTAAAAATAGACCTACTCTATGACCCAGCAATAGCACTGCTAGGAATTTACCCAAGGGATACAGGAGTACTGATGCATAGGGGCACCTGTACCCCAATGTTTATAGCAGCACTTTCAACAATAGCCAAATTATGGAAAGAGCCTAAATGTCCATCAACTGATGAATGGATAAAGAAATTGTGGTTTATATACACAATGGAGTACTACATGGCAATGAGAAAGAACGAAATATGGCCCTTTGTAGCAACGTGGATGGAACTGGTGAGTGTGATGCTAAGTGAAATAAGCCATACAGAGAAAGGCAGATACCATATGATTTCACTCTTATGTGGATCCTGAGAAACTTAACAGAAACCCATGGGGGAGGGGAAGAAAAAAAAAAAAAAAGAGGTTAGAGTGGAAGAGAACCAAAGCATAAGAGACTCTTAAAAACTGAGAACAAACTGAGGGTTGATGGGGGGTGGGAGAGAGGGGAGGGTGGGTGATGGGTATTGAGGAGGGCACCTTTTGGGATGAGCACTGGGTGTTGTATGGAAACCAATTTGACAATAAACTTCATATACTGAAAAAAAAAAAAAGGTGTCATTATGTTATATCGTTAGTTCAATATACGTACTTTAAAATTCTGAATTGCCTCTGAATAAGCTAGATATCTACAATACAGATATGTATGCAAACTACTAGATTTCCTGATATTTAACATAATTAGACTTCTCTAATTTCTAATTATCAGACTTTTAAAACATTAGACTTTTAAAGTTACACCATTAGTAGTTCGTAAATTTCTATTTGTCCAAGTTTTTTTTTATGATATGATAAACCTTAGAGGAAGCAAAACCTACAAATCAAGTCTTAATCTGCCTTTCACAGTGTATACCAAATCATCATAATGTACACTTCAAATGTCTTGCAATTTTGTCAATTATGCCTCGATAAAACTGAAAAAAATTAAAATCCCACACAAAATTTTAATCTCAACCAATGCTGAAAAAAAAAGCAATGGAAGATCTTTTATTCATCACGTGAACAAAAAATACAGAATATATTAATTAATTTTCCCCTAAAGAGAATATATTTTGTATTTAGAGAAACAAAGGATTAGTTGTCAGGAGTTGCTTTTGGAGAATGATCAATCAGCGCCTTGTCAATGGTTGGATACTGATACCAGGGACCATCGCCTCTTGCACGCATTAACTTTCGGACTTCTAGCTCCTTTAATCTGTAACAAACAGAACAGCAATACTGTGATTCCATCATTTCCAACTGCAAAATTAATGAATTATCTCCATAAAGAGAGTCTTTTGATTTTGTGTAAAGTATTATCTAAAGTACTTTATGTAAGGGACACCAGGGTGACTCAGTCGTTTGGGCATCTGACTCTTGATTTCAGCTCAGGTCATGATCCAGGGTCAGGGGAGCGAGTCTCGTATCAGGCTCTGAACTGACTATTCTTTTTAAAAAAAAATTTTTTTTTTCAACATTTATTTATTTTTGGGACAGAGAGAGACAGAGCATGAACGGGGGAGGGGCAGAGAGAGAGGGAGACACAGAATCGGAAACAGGCTCCAGGCTCTGAGCCATCAGCCCAGAGCCCGACGCGGGGCTAGAAATCACGGACCGCGAGATCGTGACCTGGCTGAAGTCGGACGCTTAACCGACTGCGCCACCCAGGCGCCCCTGAACTATTCTTCAAATTCTTCTTCAAATTCTCTCTCCCTCTGCTCCTCCCATGCTCACACATACTCTCTTTCTCTCTAAATAAATAAATAAATTTATGTATGTATGTATGTAAAGTATTAATATACCTCCACAGATCCATGTGTATACATTTATCTGATATGCACCTATAAGAAAAATTTGGGGCTTTTTTTGACTTTCATTATCTTGCTTATGTAGTTAGCCCACAGATACTGTTTTTAATCACTAAAACATCACTTGAATTGGTAATCTATTCTTTCCTCTTGTCCCAGCTCTTTATCTGGACGGATCACTTTCACTTGAATAGTGGTAATGCATCTCCTATCTTCTTGCCTTCTAGAAAACCCTCTTGAGACCACATATTTTTGAAATAGGCCCTTTCCACGAAACCTTTCCTTTCCATTTTTATAGACTACATATTAAGTTTTTCATCTGACTGGAAATTTATCACAGTTAAATAATGCACTTTATTAACCTTAACCAGCTCACTAACCCTACCTATGAGAGACTACCTACCTTTGTATTGTGTATGTAAGAGAGTGTATTCTTTTTTTTTTTTTTAAGGATTATATATCATATTATCCTTTTTTTCTACTCTTTAGAATGTAATTATCCAAAATGCAAATATTAAAATATTCATAAGAAGGACTGGTTTTACCCTTATAATAGACTACTAGGCACCTGTTAAAAAGAATGAAGAAAATCTGTATATAGTAAATAGAGATGATACATATAGGGTTAGATTAAAAATGCAAAGTATAAAATGAGTATGTGTAGCGTCTTCCCATTTCACTAAAAAACAGAAACTAATATGTATTCATACACATGCAGAGAGTATTAAAAAATGTGGAGGGCAAAAAATAATAGTTATCTTTAGGCAGAAACAATTATGGGAGACAGTCCCTTTCTATTTTGTATCTTTCTTTTATGCTTCAGTTTTCCAAATACCTATACATATACTTAAAAAATTTTTTTTTAATGTTTACTTATTTTTGAGAGAGACAGCATGAGCAGAGGAGGGGAAGAGAGAATCCCAAGCAGGCCTGATGCTATCAGTGCAGAGCCCAACGTGGGGCTCAAACCCATGAACCGTGAGATCATGACCTGAGCCAAAATCAAGAATCCGACGCTTAACCAACTGAGCCACCCAGGCGCCCACCTAAACATATACTTTTTTAAAAACATAGGTACTCCTGTTCCATCCTCACAACAGCATCTTTCCTTTGGGGGTAGAAGTCACGTTTTTGTTTTGGTTTTTACTTTGTTTGGAAATTATTTAAAATCTCTATATGTCTAAGGAATTCTAGGATCTATCTTTTAATTGGAACTCAAAGGTGTATGTCTGAAGTTCAAAAAAGTCCAATGTTACTAAGTATGAGCCATACTGCTGGTTCCATGCTCTTAAATACATAACAACAATTCCATATGGTAACTATATACATGTATGATTACATATCTAGTTCTTTTAATCATTTAAATATATATATATATACACATATATATATATATTTTTTTACTATCATAGCAATTTTTATAAACTATTAAGTTTAAAAGAGAATAACAGAAAGCAGATCAGTGGTAGACTGGGGCCAAGAGTAGGGGATGGGGAATGACTGAAGGCACAAGAAAGAGGCTCAGTAGGTGATTGAAATGACCTTGGCTATGATGGTTACACAGCTATTTTCCTTGGTCAAAACCCACTGAACTTAATGGATGCATATGACTGTATGTAAACCTCACTACAAACACTAAAATAAATCTCAGACAGGATCACATTTAAAAGTAGCAAAAGGAGGGGCGCCTGGGTGGCGCAGTCGGTTAAGCGTCCGACTTCAGCCAGGTCACGATCTCGCGGTCCGTGAGTTCGAGCCCCGCGTCAGGCTCTGGGCTGATGGCTCAGAGCCTGGAGCCTGTTTCCGATTCTGTGTCTCCCTCTCTCTCTGCCCCTCCCCCGTTCATGCTCTGTCTCTCTCTGTCCCCAAAAAAATAAACGTTGAAAAAAAAAATTAAAAAAAAAAAAAAAAAAAAAGTAGCAAAAGGAAACATGAGTGAACATTAAAAAAAAATAATAATTTTGGACTTAAATATCTCCCTATTTAATTACTATCAAAAACCTATGCATGACACAAAATCCCAAAAGCTAAGGAAAAGGACTGACAAACTTGACAATAATTAAATGAGTAAATATATATAAAGTAATTAAAACACTGATACATAGTAAGTGTTCAGAAACACATTATCACTACTACACTTTTGTTAACCTGAAACATAAAAACACTTAGGCTGCAAAAAATTTTACACTATCAAAACACAAATGACAAATCAGGAAAACATACTTGCAACAAAAACAAAAAGATATTTTAGTTAAATGTATACATTAGTAGAAAAAAAGACAATTTATGGGAAAGCAAATACAGCTAGTAGATTTATTTGTGAAAAAATATTCAACCTTACAAAAAAATACAAAATTGAAATAATGAAATAACATGTTTCAACTATCTTATCAGCAAAATGTTTAGGCTTGATAAATTCTATTTACAGGGAATGGTATGGAAAGCAGAAATTATCATGTATTGGTGACAGAAAAAACAACTGATAAACAATGTTTTGGGAAAGTGTTTGGCAACATCTATCTAAAATCTAAACATATAACATTTGGTTTATCAGTGCCACTGCTAGGAAATTTATATTCCAGATATACTAAATAAATATGCAGCAATCTATGTAGAAGGATATTGACTACAGCACTATGTATATTATCAAAAAACTTATAAAGAACCGAAGTACCAACAATAAGGGACTGGTTAAAAAAATTAAGGTACACCCATCCAGTAAAATATATAATGCAGCCATTAAAATGAACAGGGTGCGTACTATTATAGAAAGATCACCAAGATCTATTTAAGTGAAATGAAGGCAAGGTACAGAGCGGTGTCTATAAGAGGATTCTATTTGTGTTAATATATTTTCAAATGATATACAGAATATATTTTTAAGGCATAAACTTTCTTATAGGGACATATACAAGAAATAATTAAATAGTCACTTTTAAGGATGAGACTAGGTAGAGGAGGAAAGGAAATTGAGGGAGGTGGGGCATAGATGGAGGAGAGGGCTTCCCTGAATTTAAAACAGTGGGAATTAAAAAAAAATTTTTTTGGGGGGTGCCTGGGTGGCACAGTCGGTTAAGCGTCTGACTTCAGCCAGGTCACGATCTCGCGGTCCGTGAGTTCGAGCCCCGCGTCAGGCTCTGGGCTGATGGCTCAGAGCCTGGAGCCTGTTTCCGATTCTGTGTCTCCCTCTCTCTCTGCCCCTCCCCCGTTCATGCTCTGTCTCTCTCTGTCCCAAAAATAAAAAAAAAATAAAACGTTGAAAAAAAAAAATTAAAAAAAAAAAATGTTTTTTAATGTCTTTTTTTGAGAGACAGAGTGAGAGAGAGTGAGCCCGGTGCAGGGGGCGGGGGTGGGGCTGGGTGCAGAGAGAGAGGGAGACACAGAATCCGAAGCAGGCTCCAGGCTCTGAGCTGTCAGCACAGAGCCCAATGTGGGGCTCAAACCCATGAACCGTGAGATCATGAAACCTGAGCCAAAGTCGGATGCTCAACCGACTGAGCCACCCAGGCGCCCCAAAAGAGTGAGATATTTTAAAAAGAATTCCTTTTACTCTGACAGATATTATCAACCAATAGGCTCAGTTTCCAACTCATAAACTCCACTCTAAACAGGCCAGATCCATCCCCATCTTCATTGTTTTACATGGAGCATCCTAAAGTGTTGAAACAGTTTAATTTTTTTCTTATGGCTTACAATAGTAAGGAAGGAATTTCTTTCCTGCCCCCCTCCCCTTTTTTACCGTAAATCAGCCTTTTCAGCTTCAATTCGAAGGATAGCCATTGTTTTTTCATAATTCTTTTCAGGACTATCAAAGAAAGTTCGGGCAATCCATCTTGAGATAGGATGCTACAAGAGAAAATTTGTTTATTATTTTCTGAACACTACTTTGCTTTTTCAGTTTACTATTCTTCAAAATGGCCATCTCTTGGGCATTGAGAAGGACACCTGTTGAGATGAACACTGGGTGTTGTATGGAAAACAACCTGATAATAAATTATATTTAATATTTAAAAAATGCCCATCTCAGGTAAATCAATAATACTAACTAAATGCTAACTACTTTATATATTTTTTAAATTACTTTAATCCATTAGGTGGATATTATTTTTGTCCCCATTTTATAGATGAGCAAATATTGCAAAGTTATACAGTTACTAAGTGCCAGGATCTGGATGCAAACTGGGTCTGTCTGACTCCAAAATCTGTGCGTTTTGCCATTATACTACACTGAGGATCTTAAGTGGCTAATGTAGGAGCTAAACCCAGGGTTTGGTGATGAAAAACTGAAGCTCCTTCTCTCAGCACAGATAAACTATTTGTATGGCTTGCCTTAAGATATAATAATGCTATGTTAATGATATATTTTTCTGAAATATAGTTCAGTCAGATAATAAAACATGACAGAATATACTCTACTCAAGGCCATCTCACCACAACACTTATAAAGACACGTAACAGAATTAACTTTAGAGATTCCCAAGCAGGCCCCACACTGTCAGTGCAGAACCTGATGCTGCTTTCGTAGCAGCCCGACGCTGCTGTTTTAGTAGCAGGGACAGTGTGCTAAAATGACAGTGCAGGCTCTCAGATCAAGCCTGCGTAGGTCCAAATACTGGCCCTACCTTTTGGACAGGTCACTTCTCCTCTTTTATGCCTCAGTTTCCTCACCTCTGAATTGGGGATAATAATAGCACATTTCACATGGAACACGGTAATATTTACAAAACACTACCACAGCCCCTGCTACACAGTAGGTGCTTGATAAAGAATAGCTAAGCATTAGTATTGGTAAAATCTTTCCTATGGCATTGAACTTAGGATATGTTCTGATGGTTAATATGCTAGGATAAGAACGCTGCAGAGTCATTCTTTAAAAAACCATACAGCGTAAAGCAATAAAACAAATGACCAAAAGAAGTTGCTTGTAGAAAGTGAGCACAAAATGTGTCATCTCCCTCATACCAAAAATTGAATATATCATAATTGCTAAATTGAGACATTAATCAGTACACTGACAAGACACCTAATGGAAAGTAACTTTCAATGGCCTATACCAACCTTGAAGTATTCCCAGTGTTCTGGGATATAGCCTTCTGGAATTTCTGCTAACTCAGCCTCACCTAATAAGAGAAAATAGTGATGTCCAATTAGTAGCAGCAGTTTGTAATATTAATTTTCCACTATTTAAGAAACCAACCTCTTGTGGTTTTAAAGAAAGCTCGTACTAATGAAGATATCAGATACAGTTGACCCTTGAACAACATGGGTTTGAATGGCATGGGGTCACTTACATGTGGATTTTTTTACAGTACAGTACTGTATTTTCTCTCTCTCTTTTTTTTTTTTTAAGTTTATTTATTTGAGAGGAGAGTGTGGGAGCAGGGGAGGAGCAGAAAGAGAGGGAGACAGAGAATCCCAAGCAGGCTCTGCAACTCAGCACAGAGCCCGATACGAAGCTTGAACTCGAACCATGAGATGATAACTCGAGCTGAAATCAAGAGTTGGACGCTTAACCAACCGAGCCACCCAAGCGCCCTTCCTTATCATTTTTTTAATAACACTGTCTTTTCTCTAGCTAACTTTATCACAAGAATTCTTTATCACTTTATACAAAGAATACTTTGTATAATATAAAAAATACACAAAGTATGTGTTAACCAACTGTTTATGTTATCAGTAAGGTTTCTGGTCAACAATAGGCAATCAGTAGTTAAGTTTTGGGGGAGTCAAAAACTTCTATGTGGATCTCTGACTGAGCAAGGGGTTTATACCACCACGTCGTTCAAGGGTCACCTGTATTTTAGATTAACTTTAATGTGGTTTAAAATCATTTCATTCATTAGATATTTTTAGATGTCTTCTACTTGTAAGGCATTGTCTATTGTCTAAGGCATGATAGGAGAGTTTCACATTGTTTTTATACAATGTAACAAAATATAATAAAAGACACATTATTCCCTCTGGTTTTCCCTACCACTGCTAGACAAAATATTTTAGGAGTCAAGATGTTAGAAGTAGTTTGGGCAGAGTTTCCCACGAAAATCTAATTTGCACTGTCATTCACAGTTTCATTCTTTTTTAGATTATAATTTTACATGTTCCAAGATGCATAAAAAAATTCTTCCATCCTTTAGCCTCTCTTCCACCTCTATCTCTATTTTTTTTTTTTTTTTTTATTCAGACTTGTCAAAGCTGGTTTGGAGAAATAACAAGAAGGAGGAAAACAAGGCTTTCTGAAGCCATTTGTGGCCTCTGTACAGAGTTGGTGACCTTCAAGGTTTTGAAGGGAAAAAAAAATCTTTAAAAAAACAACATTGTACCCTGTTGCAGATTGAGATCTGGTTACTGTAAAATAAAATCTCATGTTTATTATTTAAATAATTTTTTCTTATAACATTAATAATTTCCTTCTGTTATTAATGTACACGGGTTTTAAAAATTTACCAGTTTGGTTGGAGAGGTACTTACCAATGAATATATTCACCAGAGTTATGCCAATTGCTACTGGAATCCCAGTCAACAAAATGTAGAATTTCTGTTGAGATTAAAAAATAGTTTTCACATAACATAACCATTACCTAACTTTCTTTCCCCACTCTTTTTTTTTTTTTTTTTTTCAACGTTTATTTATTTTTGGGACAGAGAGAGACAGAGCATGAACAGGGGAGGGGCAGAGAGAGAGGGAGACACAGAATCGGAAACAGGCTCCAGGCTCTGAGCCATCAGCCCAGAGCCCGACGCGGGGCTCGAACTCACGGACCGCGAGATCGTGACCTGGCTGAAGTCGGACGCTTAACCGACTGCGCCACCCAGGCGCCCCTCTTTCCCCACTCTTAAACTGTCTTCAATTTTGGATTTCCTTCCATTGCCTATAAAATAAATTTGCCATATTGGAGATGTGGTACCAAAGTATTTATTTCTGAGATTTTCTTTTGCTCTTTTAGATGCCTATATTTGGAAGCAAAAATGAAAGAAAAAGTAAGGATTAATTGTAAAAGGGTAATACAATATATGTTTAAGTGATTTTCCCATTTTTGGTTAAGGCGATGTAATAAAAGTTGAGAAATTTTTGTATTAAGATGGGAAGTGCAAAAACATCTGGGTGTTGTTACCCACTGTAGAGTTTGAGTTGGTCATGACAAGAAAAGTGGGAGCTCAACCAGGAGAGTGAAGAGGGGCATTGAGCACAATGGGAGAGCAAGAGGTCTAGAGGGCAGCATCCAGACAATCTTCTATCTGCCAGGCGTCTACTTTTCCTTAAAGAGCCTTGAGATACAAATATATAGCTGGTACCCCACTTCATCCTCTGAAATCAATGTTCCTGAACAATATAGAAATAAAAAATTGTAGTCCAAAATAATGTAGTTACTTTAAGGAAGTCTTTCAATGAGTTCCTTGGTATTTTAAAGAATATTTTAATAATATAAATAATTATCCCCAAATGAATCCATTTTCAAAGTTTAATAACTTATAGACTTTAGTGTATGTGTGTGGGTGTGTGCATGCACGCATGCATGCACAGTGAACACAGATTACATTTCAAAACCCCACAATCTTGAGAATAAAGGAATGGCTCATTTTTTACCTCTAATACATATGAATCCTCTTTTATGAAGAACGAAAAGCTCACTAATTTAAAAAGAAATTCAGTAACAAATCAGACATTACAGTACAAAATCTCAATTATCTTTTAAAAAAGAAATGTGAATTTACGAAACAACACCTTTTACGAAATGAAAGATGTGTATTTTCTAAATAGGCCAAAAAAAAAAAAAATTCCTATTTGTATATAAAGAGTTTAGTTTAGCAAAATTTTTGACTCACCATTAAACTCAAAAAACGCCTGTCATAGAATCCAGAAGGTTTGATGATAAACAGTCTTTTCCCATGATCTCCACTGTGTCGCACAGGAGCTGGCAATATTAAATTACCCTATTACATATACAAGGCTCATAAACGTATACTGTTCTATTCTGACATAAAATCAGGTTATAAGAAAATGTATGTTCATAAATGTTTAATATGAATTAAGACAAAGAATACATACTTATTTGAGTACTAAAGGCAGGGCAGATAGGGTATCTTTCAACAAACACTAATGTACTATTGTAAACTCTAACTCTCTTCATTTTTATTCAACTTTAAAGAGATATCTAAATAATTGTCTGAATTTGTTTCCAGAGGAGGCAGGGAGGTTAGATACTCTTGGTGGGCTAATTATCTTTGTTTATCTCTGCAATAAATATCTGCTAATGCTATAAAATAAATAAACTTAAATTGTGTCACTTCATATGATGAGGAAATATACATCAGGGATTTGCAGCAAAATAGATGGAAAGATATTTATTCCACGTATCTCCAGCAGGAACTTGAACTTGTTAAAAGTAAATACTCTAACATATCTTGATAAAATCGGTCTGTAAGCCATTTCTTTCTTTTTTTTCTTCAATTTTATTTTAGAGAGAGAGGGAGAGAGAGGGAGCATGAGCAGAGGAAAAGAGAGAAAGAGAGAGAGGGAGAAAAAGAGAGAGAGAATCCTAAGCAGGCTCCATGCTCAGTGCAGAGCCCAATGCAGCTCGAACCCACAACCCTGGGATCATGACCTGAGCTGAAATCAAGAGTCGGACACTCAACTGACTGAGTCACCCAGGCACCCTTCTAAGCCATTTCTGGTTGTGAATATTCTCCTTTTCAAATTCTCCCTTGGACAGTATGCAGTCAAGCCTCACTGGAGATAAACTGAGGCAAAATTTCACCCCTAAGCTTATTTCTACATGATTTCCCTTTCTTGGATGCCTGGAAGGATCACTGCAGGCACTCTAAGCCCTTGTGCTGAAAGCAGGAAAGGATCTCACTGTTACTGGGAAACTGAGATTATGGTTTCTCATATGAAAGTGTATTCAAAAAAATTTCCAATGGGAGTCACTGCAGAATACAAAACTAATTCCCCATTAAAGTAATTTTAGTTATAATAGAGGTCATAAAGATTTGTATCCTTTGTTCAAGCTTAAATGTCTGGAATGCCTTTCCCTCTCCTGATATTATTAGGCCCAGATGACACTTTAACCTCCAAAACCCAACATTATTCCCAATCACATGAGATGTCTCCTACTTCTGAACTGTTGTATATTCTAGTGATATGCATACTTGCTTTCACCGCTTCCACTGAAATATAAATGTCTTGAAGGTAGGAACTATATTCTTAATTTTGGTATCACCTATAGTAGCTTGCAATGAATTTAGGAAGTTAATTCACAAGAGAATTCGAAGCTGGCATGAATTTACTGTGTACAATTCACACTACTAAAGTTTCTAAAATAACAAGAGAATGTGGCAAAGTGATTATATATTTCAGAAAATCATTTGAAAGGTACATTGGAATTCTTCGTGGACTAGATGCAAAAAAAAGAGCTGGTTAATAGTACAAACCACTCATTAATTCTATTCTACTATGTGTAGGCCCTGTGCTAGGCTATTCTTTCCAACAAAGGAAAGAAACAGGATGCAATGTCAGAAAAAACCAGGCCCAGAAGTAAGGTTCCTATATAGACAGGATGGTGGAGATGGGGGGTATGAGGAAGGGGCATTAAAAGGTGAGAGAAGTAGCAAATTAGATGAATTTATAATGGGTAACTGATCGATTATACCCAAAAGGTGCTGATTACTTAATCCAACAACCTGCCAAAAGGCTCCATCCAAAGCTCTGAGAAGTTGAGATTTCTACAAATGGCCTGGATGAGGTGAAAATGACATTCCTGATGACACAAAGCTACTGCTACAAGGATGGCTACTACACTGATGATGAAATAGGATCCCCAAAAGTCCTCACACACATTTATAAAAGGGTAAATCTAAAAGGATTAAAATAAGAAGTGGAAAGTCCTGATTGGACCTCCCAAAAGTTGCTCACAGACTTAAGCAGAGTCATTGGTGTGATATGGTAACCAAGAAAGTCAAAGACAATTCAGTCCTAATCTTATGCACGAGAAGTGTAGGGTCAAAACAGGAGGAACACCCACCTCCATCTCCTAATTACACCTGCAGAAGTGTGTCCATCCCAGAGTATACTGTTTTAGAGGAACAATCTGGAGCATACCCCAACTTAAGCAACCAGTATGGCAAACAACCTGGAAACTGATATACTGAAGCTTAAAGAAATGCAACTGATTGATTAGCCTACAAAAAAGAAGTCTGGGTAGAAAGCAGAGAAGTGTCTTTAAATAGGTGAAGGGCTATCCCATAACAAAGAGTCACACTATTCTGTGCTGACCTGAAAGGAGGAACCAGGAGTAATTTTCAGCTTAATACAAGGAAGAAGTTTCTAACCACTTTAGTGGTTCAAAATAAAATTGGACTGCCTCTCCAGTCCCCTTTTTGTTGCAGTTATTCAAGTGTCAACAGTGGGATGTAAAAAGGATATTCTAGGGGTTGGCCTAGAGGATATCTAAGGTCCTTTTCCTCAAAGAATCAGAACACATGGCCTGTCTTAGAACAAAAAGGCATACCTTTCCAACTTATCAGTCTCAATGATTTCCTTCCAACTCCAAGAACTCTTTCTAGACTTCAAGTTTTTGCACTCTTTGCCGAAAAGCTTTTCCCCAGGCTCTTTGAACAGTTACCGCCGCACCTCCATCCTTCAGGACCAAGTTCAAATGTAACCTCCTCGAAGAGGTCTTCTCTGACTACCCTATCCAAAGCTGGCCTCCTACTTGCCCTCCGTGATATCATTTGGTTAGTTCTTTTAGAACAATACACACTAAGCCTGATTATTTTGTTGAAGTCCATGAGGTCAAGGACTGCATTATTCAGTACTGTATCCCCAGTACCTTTTAGTGTCTGCCACATGGTGGATGCTCCATAAATATGCTGGAATTTACATTTCTTAAGTAAATTAAATGTCAGTTGGGATCCTTCCTCACTCTCTGAAAGTAAATCTACTCAGAAGAGACAGTGTACTCCCAACTTTCCCTTTCAACTGGGTAGGCAGGCAGGCAGGCAGGCAAACACACACACACTACCCAGAGAGAAAGACATGGATTAAACTCTACCTGGTTTTAGGGACAACTGATTATGCATAACACCATTAACAGATATAAAAAAATGTAACATAAAAAAACTATGAAAGAATGCTTGGTCTGGCTGCATTCTAGCAATATTAATGCAGTTAGTAAAGTGAACTGCTTGCTTGCTTTCCATATAATTACCTTTACTGTTAAACAGGTTATTCGTGTCATTAAATGTGCTAAATAACTATCATTATTTTATTAGTTATTATTATTATTGTTAACTGTTCTAAAGTATATTTCATAGCACTAAACTCTTCTCAAACATTCTGAGCCTTCATGATTTGTTGTTGATGTAGTCAGGCCACCTGCTTACAATCTAAAAATATTAGGGTGAATACTGCTTACGTGGTTTTTGACAACTGTGATATTTGTGAAGATCAAATAAGATAACGTAGGTTTTGTGTCTCTAAGACAACAATCAAAAACTAGCCATTTTCTTTCCTTCATTCTCAGACTATTCCAGGTTAATGACTCCACCAACTCAATTTCCCAGGCTAAAAAACTCATTCATCTTCCTTGCACCTACCCCTCATTTATCAATTGTCAAGGCCTCTTGATTCTGAGATTCAACTTTTCTTTCCTGCCCTCTTTACCTCACTGGCTTAAGTAACCAACACCCCCTTATAAGCCATCCAAATTCAGAAGCATCTTCCCAAAACACGCTACTGATTTGGTCTCCTGCTAAAACACTCTCTGCAGCCTACAAAACAGTTAAGATACTTTGGTTTTGTATTCAGTCCTCCACTCCCCCAACTTGGTCCCAAGTTCCCTTTCTTAAGCCTTTTCTTTCAACATCTACCAATCTCAAGACCCCCCATATTCAGATATATCAGAAAATACATCCTCTATTCTTCTGCCAATTGCAGCTGTTAAAACTATCCAGAATCCACTTAAAATGCCCCATCTTCTACATCTGAATTAACTCCATTTCACTTTGTTTATGTAATCATTTAAATATTTCTTCTCAGTTTTTTTAAACCATAATGTGCACACATCAGTCTTCATATTAAAGCTACTGCAGCTGAGGGAAGAACTTAAACTTATTTCTATAATTCCTTGATATTAGACACTTAATAAATAATTTAAATAGAACACTTGTATCTGCTTATTTCCTGAGAAAAGTTTTCAAGGACGGTGAATGAAGATAACATGTCAGTACTACATGTATAAGAAAGGGGTGGCCACAGGGCCTGTTAGTAAACCAATGCTTCTAAATCTAGGTGCTGTCAATTTTCCCACTCACTCTTCACAACTACCTTATGAGGCAGGTTAAAATTATCATCCTCTTTTTTTTTTTCTAACAGTTCTTATGGTAAGAGATAAGCACCTTTCAAAATGACATCCTAGAAAGATGCTAACTTATGCAGAAATATATTTCAGGATTATAAATACTTGTCAATAGTAAAGAGATTAGATTTATTTCCCTGTCAACAGAATATTAGCACACTTGTAATAAACATCTTCTTTTTTAAAGATAAAGAAACACAGGTTCCAAGCAATTAAGTACTTTCCATTTAGCTTCCAAGATATGATGACCCAAGGTCACATAGCTACTAACTCTGGAGCCAGGATTTGAATGTAGGCAGTCTAGCTCCAGAGAAAACAAAACAAGGTTTTCTGCTCCTGGGTCTTACAGTCTCATAGGGGCAGACATAAGCAATAACATAACGGATTAAAACCTTTCATTCCACAGTGACAGATGAAACCACCTGCAAAATACCTTTGAAAGCAGGTATTAGGCTGAAACACAGACTCTAATATAGCTATCAGATCCTTCCCTGGTCCCAGTGGAAAGGGTATAGATTATTGGTATTGATCCTTCCAGAACTCCAAGAAAGGGGGAATAACGTATAAAAGGGATCTGGGAGTGAGGTTTTCACCTGAGTTTATCTCCAGCAAGACATGAATAAATACTATCTCCAGGGAGTATTCAAAGAGGAGGATATTTGTAATCAGAAATGGCTTACAAAGGGATTTTATCAAAAAATGTTAGCACATGTAGTTTTTTTTTTTTTTTAAACAGGTTCAAATTCCTGCTGGAAATCCTTGAATTCCACTCGTTGTTTCCATCATTTTTGTGACAAGTCTCTATGTGAAGTGACATAATTCAAATTAAATTGGGAGAAGAAAAAAGGGGTAGAGAAAGATATTTTGAGGTTGGAGATCTTTTTGGCTTTCGAGTACACTTCCTCTCTACCTTCTTGTATTGCACAGGGCAGACAGCTTATAGTATATTTTTGATCAAGAGGATTAAATGAATTAATATTTTTAAGATCTTAGGATGGTACATGGCACATAGGTGTTCAATAAATATTACATTTGGTGCTCTAGTGCATTATTTTTGTAATAACGGAGTCACAGTCCCTACATTAGTAAAATGGGGATAGTAACATCGTACTTACTTCGCAGAGTCTTTGAAAGAATTAGATTGAATACAATGCATCTGAGACTTTGCTATTGTAATTATTCACTCTCCTAGAAGTCAATACAGTCTCCAAGAAGCTTCAAATAACCCTGGCATGACTGCATTATGACTTTCCTGGACCTAGGGATTTTTCCTTCATGGGTCCCTTCCACTGTAAGAAGATATTAAAAATTACTATTTTATGACTCCGTTGATATAAAACGAATACAATCCAGGCTGGATTCCTTACCACACATACATTAACATTACAGGTTGTTTTTTTTTTTTTTTCTTCCTCCTGGTTTTAAAAGAAAGAGAAAACATTTGCAGGGACCCCTAAAAGTATGGTGTAGGCACTGTGCCTACTGAAGGAGTTAACCCTGAGCCTCTCCACCTGCCTACTAACATCAGTGAGCTCCTGGGCAACATGACTTACAACCTTGTGGGACTAGAACCTAGGGTGGAATGTACAGAGAGAATCCGGTGCCTGAGACACATAGGTCTCTGGTCTGTGCCTTTTTAACCTCAACTTCATCCGCAAATTAGCACCAACTGGGATGGCTGAGTGGTAAAGTGTTTGACAAATGCTAATTAATGATTTAAACACGATCGATCTGATTACCTCAGGAAAACCCTCGACCTCCTCACAAAGCCCACGCTCCATCTCTCCTCTCAAGCCCCAAGCCCGCAATTTCTCCCAGCTCCTTCCAGATCCCACCAAGGTCACTCCGGAGGAGCTCTTCATCTCTCATCCCACATCCCCTGAGCGCGCTTTTCCCAAAGCTAGCACCCACCGACAGTCTTCGGAAAGCCACGGGTGAGGAAGCCCCCGAATCCAAGTCGAGCGCCAAGCCGGCGGCCTGAGAGAGCGGCCACTGCAGTGACCGAGGCCCGCTGCAATAAACTCATGGCCGCCATGGCTACTACGGGCAATTGAAAAGCTGGGGCGAGTAACAGGAGCCGAAAGAGCCAATTTACCAACGAGAGCGAAGGCGGAAAGTGGCCATCTTAAGTGAGGGCAAAGCCTATTTCTGTTTTCTCCATCCGGTTGGCCTGAGACACAGGAAGTGACATCATTGTGGAGAAACCGCGGTATCCTTACTTTCTGTGGAGACATGGCTGCGGCCAGTTTGGGCAGTGTTTGCAGAAGAGTCTTAACCGGGCTGAAAGCTTCTAAGTCGCTAATAAGTCTTCAGGCCCCACCTAGCACAGGGTAAGTGATGTGAGGAGTAGGTTTGTTCTCCTCTCCGACTTTGGATCTTGTTTGGTTGCCGAGATGCTGGAAAACAGCTGAGAGGCCGCGCGCATAACCGAACCCGAACTCACCTGCGTGAGAAGGGAATGCCCTTAGAGAAGTCGTCCACCTCCGACATTTCCGTCTTTTCTCAAACTTTTTCTTGTCATCTAGTGCGGACCAGACAGTCCATGGGGTCTGTAGATAACCAGTATTTGTTGACTTAAACCTAGAGGTACAGAAGCATCCTCTTTGGATGGGTGAGTTGGGAAAAACTGCACTGAAGAGGATTTGGTTATGGAACTGAAGATTATGTCAAGTTTGGATGGATAAAAACCAAGGCGCTTTTGTATTTCCAGGATCTATCAGAAAGATTTTTCAGTAAATGTGGAGTGAATAAGTGAAAGTAATCAAAAGAACGGAAAGTAGCTCTGCTGGTGTGAGAAAGGAACATCCTACATATGGTGTTTATTATTTCTGGAAAGACAGCCTGTCTTCTGGACAGACTGACGAGTTTATGGTATATGGTTTCCTCCCTTTTAATTAGATTTTGTCTCTAATGAGTTGGATTTTGTAAATCTTTGGGTATGTCGGATTTTTTTTAAAGGAAGTAATGTATGTGTCCTTGAATCCAGCACAGACAATTTTTGAGCATCTATTATGTGCTATATATTACTTGCACTTACTTTAGAGATAAGCAATAGTATTTTCATTTTGCAGAGGTTCACAGGTTGTAACTTGATAAAGGTGACAAACTTGGATCAATTGTCTGTAATTCACTGTCATTTTTTCTTAAAAATAAATTTTAGAGGGGCACCTGGGTGGCTCAGTCGGTTGAGTGTCCGACTTCGGCTCAGGTCATGATCTCACAGTCAGTGAGTTCAAGCCCCAAGTCGGGCTCTGTGCTGGCAGCTCAGAGCCTGGAGCCTGCTTCAGATTCTGTGTCTCTCTCTGTTTCTGCTTCTCACCTGCTCATGCTCTGTCTCAGAAATAAACGTTAAAAAAATTGTAAATAAAATAAATTTTAGATTTTTATTATCAAAATGAATATTGCTTCATTTGCAGACAATAAGGCAAATGGAAAATAAGGCAAGTGTTTTGAAGAAAATAATAATCAACTATAATTTTTGCCACTCAAAGATTTCCTTACATTCCTTTTTATATATACATATACATGTAATTCTTCTAAGTTTATTTATTTTTGAGAGAGAGAGACAGAGCAGGTGTGCGGGTGGGAGGAGCAGTGGGAGACAGAGAAGAGGGAGAATCCCAAGCAGGCTCTGAGCTGTCAGAGCAGAGCTTGACTCAGGGATTGAACTCACAAACCATGAGATCATGACCTGAGCTGAAATCAAGAGTCAGACACTTAACTGACTGAACCACCCAGGTGCCCCCACATACTTGTAATTTTAAAATAAAGCCAGAATCATATTTACATGTATGCATCTTGGTGCTCTACCCTGTTTCCCCAATTTTTTATATTTAAAAACTTCAAACCAACAGAAAAATTGTAAGAGTACTACAAAGAATAACCACTCTTCATCTATGTTAAGCAAACCTTAGCATTTTGCCACATTTTTATGTCTCTTTATATCCGTGCTTATGTGTGTTTTTTTCTGAGCTATTTGAGGCATTGTGACACTTCAGTATATGTCTCCTAAGAACGAGAACACTGTCTTTATAACTACAATACTACAATGATGACGCTGGAGTATTTAATACACTACTGTCGCTGTGCTTTTACGTAGCATACAGTCCAAATTTTTTCTTAATTTTTTATCCAGGGTCCAACCAACGATCATTCATTACTGTTGTTGGTTGTCATGTCTTGTTAGTCATCTTTAATCCAGAACATTTTTGAGCAGATCAGCCTTTTCAGATTATCCTTTCATTTAGATTTGTCTGATTGTGTCCTCATGGTTAGATTCAAGTTAAATTTTTTTGGTAGGAATACAACACTTGTGATACACTTTGCTATTGAGTTTTACATTATTTCACCAGCTTATTAAATATTCTTTAAAAACGTGATTTTTAAATTACTGCATAATAAATTATTATACAAATACACAGTAATTTTTTTAACCATTTCCTGGTTGCATATTTACATTATTACCAACTTTTGGATATCACATATAATGCTTTAATAGATATTTTTATTAATTCTCATATTTTTAGTTGAAATTTCTAGATAAATTCTGGGTTGAAGGGGGAAGCATTGAGGCTTGTGATACATGTTGCAAAATTAATCTTCAGAATGTTTTTATCTGCTTATGTAACCACTAGCCAGGTATGAAAAGCCTAAAAGTGTTACCTTAAGTATAATTGTATCAAGATACTGTCTCCAAAAGTATGTGAATATATTAACCTCTGAAATTAAAGGGTAGCAGCATCTATAATGCAATATTGAAAATTATTTCTAAAGCATTTTATAAGTTTGTTCTTTGTGCAGAAACCCTGAGTAATTTTTTTTTAACATTGTAGATGAGGAAATGATTCCACTTATTGCTTGTAAAATCCAAATGTTGCAAAACTCTGATCACTTGTTTATATATGTTCAGTTGCAGGTTTTCTCTTAGTCTTTTGCCTAAGAATATACCAAATGTCACATCTTTTCACCAGTGTAGATTACTTCATACCACATTGTCAAGAAAAGGACTGGAAGAATTTTTTGATGACCCAAAGAATTGGGGGGAAGAAAAAGTGAAATCTGGTAAGATATTTGGGTTGACTGATATTAAATATATTTATTAAATCCTCCATTACTTTGGGATTATTTATCCACCTTGGGAATCATTTAGGTGTTTCCTTTTTTATTTCTTTTGGGAATGTGAGAGAAAATTAAAAGGACAATGTAATAGTACAGTTAATTGTTGATTGGCAGGTTGACAAAAGGCTTAGAAGAGGAGTAAATTGAAATTGTTAACTGAAGTGAGGGCAGAGATTTGGTTTAGATTTCATTTTTTAGAGATAATTACATGTTTATAATGATATGAAATATTTTGGTATTAAACTGTGGAAACACATTCTTTTTTAGTACTAACATTTTTTTAATGCTATTGCCAGTGACATTACTAATATTTTATGTGTTACCTAATTTAATGCCAGTTTAGTCCTAATTGTGTATTATACTATGATATGATAAAACTATTATATTTTACAGATAAGGAAATAGGTTTAGAGAAGTTGAATAATCTGCCACAAGGCACATAGCTAGAAAATTATTTCATGTTGTGAATTTCATAAATTTTTCTGTGTGTGTCTGTGAATTTCATAATTTTAATAGGAGCTTCATGGACCTGTCAGCAATTAAGGAATAAAAGTAATGAAGATTTACATAAACTTTGGTAAGTATACTGAATACATTAATATGTAGGTGTTTGAAGCAGCTAAAATATGACAATGAGGTATAAACTTTACATCTATTTGATGTAAGAAATTGAGAAAGTGATTTGTCTTATAATACTATGGATGATATGTAAAACCAGTAAAGATTTTAAGACAAATATATTAGTGTTCTCAAATAGTTGGGGATTAAGAAATTTTACTGTAACTGCTACCAGTCATACTAGCATCTTTTTCTTTTAAGTTTATTTTATTTATTTTGAGAGAGAAAGCATAATTTTTGGGGGGGTGGGGGGCAGAGAGAGACTCTCAAGCAGGCTCTGTACAGTTGGCACTGAGCCTGATGAGAGGCTTAAACTCACTGTGAGATGATGACCTGAGTGGAAATCAAGAGTTGAGAGTTTAACCAACTGAGCCACCCAGGCATCCCCATACTAGCATTTTTATACTAACAATTTTAGTAAACTAATAAAATGAAATAGGAAGAGTTTGTCACATTTAAGCCTTCCTCCTTTTTATTACCTTATCCATGGTCTGGAATCTTTAGCTTATTTGCCCTGGGGAAATATGTTGGAGGGTGCATTTAATTGGGAATTTAGCTAAATTTTTCTGGCAAATTTTCCTGATGAATTAGAGAGGGTTGAGAGGATTTAAGTCAGTATGGTTTAATGCATCCATTAAGCATTTTTAATGGATGATTTATTTATTTATTTATTTACTTGTATTTGTATTTTATTGAGGAGTAATTGATATAACTCTGTATTTCAGGGATACACTGTAATGATTCGGTATTTGTGTGCATTATAAAATGATCACCTTAGTAAGTCTGGTTCAAATATGTCACCATACATAGAAAAGTTTTTTTCCTTGTGATGAGAACTTTCAAGATCTGCTTTCCTACCTATTTTCAAATATGCAGTACAGTATTATTAACTACAGTCACCATGCTGTACATTATATCACCATGACTTATTTTGTGGTAGGGTCCCCTCCCTAAGGAGAGAAAAAATGCAAAAAACCTGAAGGCAACCTGGCTATACACCTATGTGACAACATCCATCACGACCTTGTAACACCAGACCACTTAATCAGACTGCATGTTTGTGTGTTACCATATATGGGAGACAAAGAAATAGAAAATGTATAAAAAACTGTGCCGCGTGGCATTCGGGACTCAGTTTTTCTTGTAGGAACCCAACTAAGCAGTGCCTGCACAAATAAAGTTGTTTACTGGAAAGAAAGGCCTCGGTGTCAGGAATCTCTGCAAGAGTCCTGCTACACTATAACTGGAAATTTGTACTTTCTTACCCCCTTCATCCATTTTGCTATTAACCTAACAAAATAATTGGGGCACTTGGGTGGCTCAGTCGGTTAAGCATTCAACTCTTTGGCTCAGGTCTTGATCTCAAAATTCATGAGGTTCATTTGGTGTGGTTTGTGAGATTGAGCCCTACATAGGGCTCTGCTGCTGACAGCATGGAGCCTGCTCACGATTCCCTGTCCCTCTCTCTGCTCCTCCTCAACGTGTGCACACACACTCGTCTTTCTCAAAATAAATAAACATCTTTTTTTAATAGAATAAAAATAGGGGCATCTGGGTGGCTCGTTGGTTAAGTGTCCTACTCTTGGTTTCAGCTCAGGTCATGATCTCGCAGTTTCGTGAGTTTGAGCCCCATATTGGGCTGTGCATTGATGTGGAGCCTGCTTGGATTCTCTCTCTCTCTCTGCCTCTCTCTCTACTCCTCCCCTACTCATGCTGTCTCTATCTCTCAAAATAAATAAACTTTAATAAATAAAATAAGTTATTTTATCAGCAAAAATGGGTTTATTTGGGAATTAGACACTTGTAATTAAGGACAAGCAAGCTGTGGCAAAACCATAAACAAATCCAACAAAGGAATATTATTTTATGGAGAAGGAAGAGGAGGTTGGAAGGGATTGTTTTGAATAAAAGTGTTGTACAAAAGCAGGAGTTCAGCGTGATGATGGTTACTCATTGGCTGAGTTTCAGAGGTAGTCAATTTCTTGTAGATGGCCTTGTTTATCTTTCCCTTTGGGGCCTGTAATTGATGATTCTTTCCTGTTGAGTCTTCTATTAGGGATCTGTAATTGACAGTTTTTCCTGTAATTGACATGGAATGGTATGGCTCCCCTTCTAGGATCTCTAGTCTAGTTTAGTGAGGTTTCCTTTTACTAATTTTCACATTCCCCTCCTTTTTTTTTTTTTTCAATTTTTTTTTAACGTTTATTTATTTTGGAGAGAGAAAGAATGTGAGTAGGAGAGGGACAGATAGAGAGGGAGACACAGAAGCCAAAGCAGGCTCCAGGCTCTGAGTTGTCAGCACAGGGCCCGAATTCACAAACCGCAAGATCATGACCTGAGCTGAAGTCAGATGCTAACTGACTGAGTCACCCAGGTGCCCCTCACATTTCCCCCTTTTGATCAAGATCTTTCCTTGAAAGCAGTGCTGAGGAAGAGTCCGTTTTTCTATATTTAGTGGTTTTTTCCTTCAGTGTCAGGAAGAACCTTTCCTGGTTGTCATGTCCTACCTTGGAGGGAAGGTGCCTAATAGTTGGAAACCACTTCAGATCACATTTAAGTAACAGGAAGATTAGGAGGGAGAATTCTTAGGCACTTCCCATCTAAAGTTTATATTTTCTGTAGGTCCCAACTGTTGGAGATCATCTCCTTATTGAGTGCATCATTTTCTTTTTTTAAATTTCCAGTATAATTAACTTAGTGTTATATTAGTTTCAGGTATACAATACCTGATTGACCCAGTTACTCAGTGCTCTTCATCATAAGTGTACTCTTACTAATCTTCACCTGTTTCACCCATCTCAGTGCCTACCTACCCTCTGGTAGCCATCAGTTTGTTCTCTAAGACTCTCTTTTTTTGTTTCTTTTATACTTTGTTTCTTAAATTCCACATATGAGTGAAATCATACGCTATTTGTCATTCTCTGACTTACTTCATTTTAACATTGTACCATCTAGATCCATCCGTGTTGTTGCAAATGTCAAGATTTCATTCTTTATGACTAATATTCTAGTGTACGTATATACCACATCTTCTTTATCCATTCTTCTATTGATGGATACTTGGGTTGCTTCCATACTTTGGCTATTGTAAATAATGCTGCAGTAAACATGGTGCATATATCTTTTCAAGTTATTGTTTTAGTATTTTTTATTTATTTTTTTAAACATTTATTCATTTTTGAGAGACAGAGACAGAGTGTGAGTGGGGGAGGGGTAGAGAGAGACACACACAAAATCCGAAGCAGGCTCCAGGCTCCAAGCAGTTGTCACAGAGCCTGATATGGCGCTTGAACTCACAAACGGTGAGATCATGACCTGAGCCAAAGTCAGACACTTAACTGACTGAGCCACCCAGGTGCCCCAGTGTTTTAGTATTCTTTGGGTAAATACCTAATAGTGGGATTACTGGATCATTTGGTAATTCTATTTTTAATTTTTTGAGGAACCTCCATGCTGTTTTCTACAGTGGCTGTACCAGTTTACATTCCCACCAACAGTACACAAGAGTTCCTTTTTCTCCACATCCTCGCCAATACCTGTTTCCTGTGTTTTTTATTTTAGCCATTCTGATAGGTATGAAATAAGGCCTCATTTTGATTTTGATTTGCATTCCCCTGATGATGAGTAATGTTGAGCATCTTTTCATGTGTCTGTTGGCCATCTGTGTGTGTGCTCTTTGGGGAAATGTCTGCTAATGCCTTCTGTTTATTTTTTAATTGGGTTATTTGTGGGTTTTTTTAGTGTTGAGTTCTATAAGTTCTGGATATATTTTGGATACTGATGTTTTATCAGATATGTTATTTGCAAACATCTCCCATTAACTATGTTGTCTTTTTGTTTTCTTGATTATTTCCTTTGCGGTGTGGAAGCTTTTTATTGTGAGTAGTCCCAATAGTTTATTTTTGCTTTTGTTTCCTTTACCTCAGGAGATCTATCTAGAAAAATACTGTTAACAGCTGATATCAAAGAAATTGCTGCATATACCCTCTTCTAGGATTTTTATGGTTTCGGGTCTCTCATTTAGGTCTTTAATACACTTTGAGTTTATTTTTGTGTATTGTGTAAGAAAGCAGTCCAGTTTCATTCTTTTGCATGTAGCAGTCCAGTTTTCCCGATACCATTTGTTGAAGGTTGAAGAGACTGTCTTTCCCACTGTATAGTCTTGCCTCCTTTGTCAAAGATTAATTGACCAGATAATGGTGGGTTTATTTTTGAGCTCTCTTCTGTTCTGTTGATCTATGTGTCTCTTTTTGCATCAGTACCATACTCTCTTGATTACTACAGGTTTGTAATACAACTTGGAATCTGGGATTGTGATACCTCCAGTTTTGTTCTTTTTCAAGATTGCTTTGGCTATTCAGAGTCTTTGTGGTTTCATATGAATTTTAGGAGTGTTTATTCTGGTTCTGTGAAAAATGCTGTTGGTATTTTGATAGGGACTGCATTA
The DNA here is from genome assembly GCF_018350155.1 of Leopardus geoffroyi. Taxonomy (NCBI): domain Eukaryota; kingdom Metazoa; phylum Chordata; class Mammalia; order Carnivora; family Felidae; genus Leopardus; species Leopardus geoffroyi. The sequence goes on from NC_059333.1 coordinate 87,557,058, forward strand.
AATCTATAGATTGCTTTGGGTAGTATGGCCATTTGAATAATATTTGTTCTCCAGTCCATGAGCATAGAATATCTTTTTGTTTGTATCATCTTCAGTTTCATTCATCAATGTTTTAATTTTCAGAGTACAGATCTTTCACCTCCTTGGTTAAGTTTATTCCTAGGTACCTTACTATTTTTGGTGCAGTTATAAATGGGATTGTTTTCTTAATTTCTCTTTCTGTTGCTTCATTATTAGTGTATAAAAATACAACAGATTTCTGTGGATTGATTTTGTATCCTGTGACCTTACTGAATTCATTTGTCGGTTCTAGCAGTTTTTTTGGTAGAGTCTTTAGCATTTTCTATATATAGTATCAAGTCATCTGCAAATAGCAAAAGTTTTATTTTTTCCTTACCAATTTCTATGCCTTTTATTTCTTTTTGTTGTCTGATTGCTGTAGCTAGGACTTCCTCATACTATGTTGAATAAAAGTGATGAGAATGGACATCCTTGTCTTGTTCCTGATCTTAGGGGAAAAGCTCTCAGTTTTTCACCATTGAGTATAATGTGAGCTGTGGGTTTTTCATATATGGCCTTTTTTGTGTTGAAATATAGTCCCTCTAAATCTACTTCGTTGAGGTTTTTTTATCATGAATAGAAGTTGTATTTTGTCAGATGCTTTTTCTGCATCTATTCAAATGATCATAGGGTTTTTCTTTTTTCTCTTGTTGCTGTGATGTATCACATTGATTGGTGATTTTTGAACCACCCTTGCAGCCCAAGAATAAATCCTACTTGATCATGGTGAATTATTGTTTTTAATGTATTGTTGGGTTTGTTTCACTAGTATTTTGTTGAGGATTTTTGCATTATGTTCTTTGGAGCTATTGGCCTGGAGTTTTGTAGTGTCTTTATCTAGTTTTGGTACTGCTGACCTCATAGAATGAATTTGGAAGCTTTCTTTCCTTTTCTATTGTTTGGAATAGTTTGAGAAGAATAAGTATTAACTCTTTCGTAAAAAGTGTTTGATAGAATTCTCCTGTGAAGCCATCCGGTCCTTTAGTTTTGTGTGTTGGGAATTTTTTGATTACTGCTTCAATTTCATTGCTGGTCATTGGTCTGTTCAAGTTGTCTATTTCTTCCTGATTCTGTTTTGGGAGGTTATATGTTTCTAGGAATTCATTTTTTCTAGGTTGTCCAATTTGTTGGCATATAATTTTTCATAATATTCTCTTATAATCCTTGTTATTTCTATGTTGTCAGTTATTTCTCCTCTTTCTGATTTTGAGTTCTTTCTCTCTCTCTCTCTCTCTCATTTTTTTTTTAATGAGCCTGGCTAAAGTTTTATTAATTTTATTGATCTTTTCAAAGAACCAGCTCCTAGTTTCATTGAGCTGTTCTATTGTTTTTGTTTCTGTTTCATTGATCTCTGCTCTAATCTTTATTCCTTCCTTCTTCCTACTGGCTTTGGGTTGTTTGTTGTTCTTTTTCTAACTCCTTTAGGTGTAAGGTTAGGTTGTGTATTTGAGATTTTTCTTGCTTATTAATATAGGCCTGTATTGCTATAAATTCCCCTCTTAGAACTACTTTTGCTGCATCCCAGTGATTTCAGAGTGTCGTGTCTTCATTTTCATTTGTCTCCATGTATTTTATTTCCTTTTTGATTTCTTGGTTGACCCATTCATTGTGTTCATTGGATTTTTTTGTCCCCATTCACTGTTTTAAAAAAAAATTTTTTTTTTAATGTTTATTTATTTTTGAGAGAGAGACAGAGCACGAGCAGAGGAGGGGCAGAGAGAGAGAGAGGGAGACACAGAATCCAAAGCAGGCTCCAGGCTCTGAGCTGTCAGCATAGAGCCTGATGCAGGGCTTGAACTCACAAACTTGCTAGATCATGACCTGAGCTGAAATCAGAACGCTTAACCTACTGATCCAACCAAGCGCCCCATCCCATATTCATTGTTTAGTAGCATGTTATTTAACCTCCATGTATTTGTGTTCTTTCCAGATTTTTCTTGTAGTTGATTTCTGGTTTCATAGCATTGTGGTCAGAAAAGATGCATAGTATGGCTTTGAATTTTTTGAATTTGTTAAGACTTCTTTTGTGCCCTAACATGTGATCTACTCTGGAGAATGTTCTTTTCTACACTTGAAAAGACTGTGTATTCTGCTGTTTTAGGATGGAATATTCTGACTGTATCTTTTAGATCCATCTGGTTCCGTGTGTCATTCAGAGCCACTGTTTCCTTGTTGATTTTCTGTTTAGATGATCTATCCATTGATATAAGTGGGGTATTAAAGTCCCCTGCTGTTGTATTACTGTTGATTATTTCCTTTATGTTTGTTATTAGCTGGTTTAGGTTTTTAGGTGCATAAATACAATTGTTACATATTCTTGTTGGATTTTTCCCTTTATGATTATATAGCATCCTTCCTTGTCTCTTGTTACAGTCTTTGTTTTAAAATCCATTTTGTCCATTGTAAGTATTGCTACCCCAGGTTTCCTTTCACTTCTGTTTGCAGATAAATGCTTTTCCATCCCTCTACTTTGAATCTGCATGTGTGTTTAGGTCGGAAATGAGTTTTGTGTAGGCAGCATATAGATGGATCTTGCTTTTTTTATCCATTCCATCGCCTTATGTCTTTTGATTTGGTGTTTAGTCCATTTAAATTCAAAGTAGTTATTGATAGGCATGTAACCATTTTGTTATTGTTTTATGATTATTTTTGTCCTTCTCTGTTCCTTCTCTTGCTCTCTTACAGTTTACTGGCTTTCTTTAGGAATATACTTGGATTCCTTTCTCATTTTTTATATATCTATTACCAGTTTTTGATTTGTGATTACTATAAGGTTTATATATAACATTTTGTGCATATAACAGTCTGCATTAAGTTAATGGTCGCTTTAGTTTGGAACCCATCCTAAAATCACTAAATTTTTACTCCTCTCCCCCTCACATTTTAGGTATATAGTGTCCTACTTTACATCCTTTTATTTTGTAAAATCCTTGATTGATTTTTATAGATATACTTAATTTTATTGCTCTTTGCTTCCTACTTTCCTTTGGTCTTTCCTTTCTACTCAGAGTCCTCTTTAACATTTCTTATAAAGCTGGTTTAGTGATGAATTCCTTTAGCTTTTGTCTGGGAAACTCTTTATCTCTCCTGTTATTCTGAGTGATAGCCTTCCTGAATGTTAGAGTATTCTTTGTTGCAGGTTTTTTTCTTTCAGCACTTAATATATATCATGTCACTCCCTTCTGGCCTAGAAAGTTTCTGTTGACAATCAACTGATAGCCTTAGGGGATTCTCTTGTATGTAACAGTTTTCTTTTGCTACTTTTAAAATTGTTCACTACTTTTTGCCCTTTGAATTACTAAGTGTCTTGGTGTGGCCTTCCTTGGGTTGATTTTGTTGGGAGTGCTCTGTGCCTCCTGGATTTCTGTTTCCTTTCTCAGATTTGGGAAGTTTTCAGCTATTATTTCTTCACAAAACTCTTCTGCCCCCTTTTCTCTCTCTTCCCCTTCTGGGATCTCTATAATGCTAATGTTATTATGTTTGATGGTGTTGCTGAGTTCTCTAAGCCTATTTAAAAAATTTTTTTTAATTATTTTTTTTCTCTCTTCCATTCAGCAAGATTGCTTTCCATTACTCTGCACCCCAGATTATTGATCCATACTTCTGCTTCCTCTAGTCTAGCATTTATTCTATTTAATGTATTTTTTATGTGTGTGTTTTTTAAGTTTATTTATTTTTAGAGAGAGAGATTGAGATTGTGCACGCGTGAGTGGGGGATTGGCAGAGAGAGTGGGAGAGAGAGAGAATCCCAAGAAGACTCTGCACTGTCAGTGCAGAGCCCAACGTGGGGGTCAAACTCAAAGACCCGAGCTGAGATCAAGAGTTGGACGCTTAACCAACTGAGCCATCCAGGTACCCCTGTTTAGTGTATTTTTAATATAAGTTATTGAGTTACATTTTCTGTCTCTTTGTTGAGGGTCTCACCAAGGTCCTCCACTCTTTTCTCAAGTCCAGGGAGTATCTTTATGACGATTAGTTTAAATTCTTTGTCACGAATATTGCTTACTTCCATTCTGTTTAGGTCTCTTGCTGTGATTTTGTCCTGTTCTTTCACTTGGGACATATTCCTCTGTCTCCTCATTTTGTCTAACTCTTTTCATCTGTTTCTATGTGCTGGGAAAGTCAGCTATCTCTCCTGCTCTTGAAAGTAGTGGTCTTATGAAGAAGAGGTCCTAAAGTGCCCTGCATTTCACCCGAACCTGGTGCTTCAGGGGTGTTTCCTATGTGTGTGGCATGCACCTTACTCTTGCGGCTAAAGTGTGTCTGCCTTGTCAGTCATTTACAACGGTTCTCTGCATGTTGCAGGCAGGGTTTTGTTACTGTGTTGTTAGTGGGCCTGTCTGGGGTAACCTTAGCTTGAGTTGGGTCAGACTAGGTGTTTGCCAGAGTTGCAGTTGCACTGAACTGTAGGGTATTCTCTGTGTTGTCCTCTAAGAAGCTTTCATTGTCGGACAAGGCCTGCAGTCACACCAGATGTCTGCCCCCAGTCCACTGCTGGGACCACAGTGGAACTAGTGTGTGCGGTTATCTTCCTCTTTCCCCGGGACAGGAATCAATTTGGGGTGATGCTAACCCATCAGGGCTGCTTGCACACTGCCAGGCTTGTGGTGTCACTTTGGTTGGACGCCTACTGAGAGAGAGTTGGAGGGAGCGAGTCCACAGAGGAACATAGGGTGCACAGTGATAGCAGGGTTTGCTCAGGTCTGCTATAGGAAGAAGCTGGGGTGGAGGGGTAGATCTGCAAAAGTGGTTGGGGGCCAGGCACACTGTCAGTGAGCTAGGTAGAGACTATTTGCACTGCATTGGTTCCCACGGGTGTCTGTATCTAGGCTGGGGAGTGGGGGAAGGAGATGGTGCCCACCAATTCCTTTGTTCCTGAAGAAGTCTCCCTAAGACTTGCCCCTCCAGCATAGACCCGAAAATTAGCAAACAAATCTCCTTGTACACCCCAGGCGTTTTTCAAACTGGTGCTCTGTGCTGAATCTCAGCGGGGCTATTTGTTCTCTTGTCTCTTTAAGGATGGGGACTCAGTTTCCTCTTGGCCTTCTACTCTACCTGACCCAAGCCTGCTGATTTTTAAAGTTCTAAGTGTTAAACCCCCGTGACAACAAGAACTCAAGAAATTAAGCCCCTCTGGTTTTCAAAGGGAGAATTATGGGATGGGAATTTTATGTCCTGGGAATTTATCTTCCCAGTGCTGGTCCTGCATGCCTGGGGTGCCTGGTGTGGGGTCTGCTCCTCTCTCCTCTCTTCTGTGCCCGCCCTGTCCCTCTTACAGACGGTCCTGTGTTTGTTTGGCTCTCTACTATGTCTCCATCCTTCCTACCCTCTTCGGTGTGGCCTCTTCTCTACGTTTAGCTGTGAAAAAGTCTATTATGCCAGTCTTTGGGTCATTTTCTGGGTTACTTACACTGAGGTGGGTGTTATCTAGGTGTGTCCATGGGATGAGGTGAGCCTAGGATCCTCCTACTCTGCCATCTTCCATGTATCTGGGTGCATCGTTTTTACAGAAGTGTAACAGGAAACAAAGTATAAAAATTTTAAGTAATTATATAAAACACAAGAAGTAGCATAATTCAAAATTGTTTTATGGTTCTAAATAAGACCTTAGGTCTGAAAGTAGTCAGCTGAAAATATTTATTGGCACTTTCTCCAACGTATAGGAGAAAGTTCTCCATACAGAGGCAAACTCCATCCCAGAGTCATGTATGCCTCCTGCAAGTCCCCACTTAAAGTGGCCATGAAAGCAAAATAGGGGACTCTGCAAGAGCTCATTGGAAGAATTGATCAAGTGCATTTTGGAAGATACAGTGCAGGTATACACATGAAGCAATAGTTAATGAGCTTTTGCAAAAAGTAGCAAAACTTCAGAGATGTATTAAAACAGTATTATCTCAAAAGAACTATTTGAAAATAGACATTATCCAGGGGTGCCTGGGTGGCTTAGTTGGATAAGCATCTGACTTCAGCTCAGGTCATGATCTCACGGTTCGTGGGTTCGAGCCCCATGTCGGGCTCTGTGCTGGCAGCTCAGAGCCTGGATCCTGCTTCCAATTCTGTGTATCCCTCTCTGTATCTCTGCCCCTCTCCCGCTTGTACTCTGTCTCGCTCTCAAAAATAAAGAAATGTTAAAAAAAAAAAAAAAAAAAAAAAGACATTATGCAGTGATACAACCTGTAAGGTTGCATATTCAGAGACTGTGAATTTGGATAAGAATCCAGAATCAGATAATAGGTTAGATGAAAGACTTTTGGAATTCTGAACCTTCTAACCCTTCAGAAAAAACAAGTGAAAAAGTAGTTCATCACAAGATCATGATGAAGCTGTTTCTGAAAGCCCATAATGAGAAAAAAAGATGTTGCCCCCTTTCTCAAGCATTTGGGAAATGCACATAAGGGTGTTTTCTTTCCACTTTCAGCTAAAGAGTTGGAGAAACAAACAGGAAAAGGTATGCAGGCCTGGTCTGGACATGTTGATAAAGCTGTCTTGTCATTTCTGCTTCATTTCCAGGAAATATTTACTTTCAGGTCACTAGATGGTATGCAGGTCCAGTCAGGGTTTAGTGATTTCTTTAGATGTGTCATGTGAATCCAGGATTCTATTCCTTGGAGTTTGGTGGCACGAGGGTTAGTTAGCAGTTTCTCATGCAGGTACGTACCTTCCCAGCAAGGTTGAAGAGAGTAGTTTTGGAGTTTGGAGAGTAGTTTTAGTCTTTTTCAGTAGATGAAATCTCCAGGTTGCAAAGTGTGATGCTTAAGGTTGCCATCTCCAGGGAGTGCACTGTGAAAAGATGGCTCTAACAAAGCATAGGTAGTTTTAATGGAAGTAATTGGGCCTTTCCAATATTGATGTCTGTCTTCCTTCTATCAGCTCTGGGTCACAGGAGGCAGGGGCCAACTACAGTGGATGTTCTGTGACTATCTCATGGGATGAAAGCTTATGAATTTCAAAGGGGGTAGATTTGAGATTTAGAAAGACTAATAGCAGTGCTTTTGGCCAGGGTATTTGGAGGGTCTCTACAAATTTTGCCCAATTGAGTCTTAATAGTGCTATTAGTACATTCAACTACCCCAAAGTTTGAGGACAATATGCACAATAAAAGTGTTATAAAACCAGCCAAACTGCACAGACTGGTTGAAGCACCTAATCAGTAAAGTGCATTCACCAATCATTGTGGAGTTCAAGAGGGTTTCCCCAGGTAGGGATAATCTTTTTCTAACAGAATTTTAGCCACAGAAGAAGCATTAACCTATCTACAAGAGAAAGCTTTGGTGAGTGAGAAAACATACAAACCATGACTAAAACATATATACATCCATGAAACAGGGGAACTGTATGAAATTCGTTTGTGTGAACAGGTTTCTTTGTATTGTATTTTGGTGGGACAAGGGAGGTAGGCACTTTTTGTTACCTTATTAACATTTCCCCACCAATATTGGTTCATGAATGCTATCATGTGAGTAGATACTGTTTATGCATATACAGTGGTAATTGGGAATTTTAGATTTTCTGGTAGGGCAGGATTGTTACTTGATCCAAACCAGAGTTCTCTCTTTCTTATGGAACAATTAATTAGATTTCCAATATTGTTATTCCCTCTCTGGGGCAATTGTTGGGTATTTCTGATCATTTTTTTTTCCAAATTACTGTTTGGGAGAACATCCCTTTGGACCATGACAGAGGTTTGGCTCCTGGTTTCCTTGAGAGCAGCGTTTTAGGCAGAAATATCAGTGAGGTGGTTTCCTTTGGCCTCCAGGAAGTTAAGTCTGGAATCCCCTGGAATATTAATAATAGCCAGAGCTTTATATGTAAGTGATGAATCATTAAATTCTCTTTATTTAAAAAAAATTTTTTTGGGGGCGCCTGGATGGCTTGGTCGGTTAAGTGTCCGACTTCGGCTCAGGTCATGATCTCACAGTCCGTGAGTTCGAGCCCCACGTCGGGCTCTGTGCTGACAGCTCAGAGCCTGGAGCCTGTTTCAGATTCTGTGTCTCCCTCTCTCTCTGCCCCTCCCCTGTTCATGCTCTGTCTCTCTCTGTCTCAAAAATAAATAAACGTTAAAAAAAATTTTTTTTTTTAATTTTTTAACGTTTATTTATTTTTGAGAGAGAGAAAGAGAGACAGAGCATGAAGAGGAGAGGAGGAGAGGGAGACACAGAATCCAAAGCAGGCTCCAGGCTCTGAGCTGTCAGCATAGAACCCGATGCAGGGCTTGAACTCACAAATTCAAAGTCGGTCACTTAACCGACTGAGCCAACCGGGGGGCCCTACTAAATTCTACTCTTGAAACCAAAAAAAAAAAAAAATAATAATAATAATAGCCAGAACAGCCAGTAAAAGTATGGCATATTGGGACGCCTGGGTGGCTCAGTCGGTTAAGCGTCTGTCTTCGGCTCAGGTCATGATCTCGCGGTTCGTGGGTTCAAGGCCACGTCAGGCTCTATGCCATTAGCTCAGAGCCTGGAGCCTGCTTCAGATTCTGTCTCCTCCTTTCTCTGCACCTCCCATGCTCATGCTGTCTCTCTCTCTCAGTAATAAATAAACGTTAAAAAAAATTTTTTAAGTATGACATCTAGTAAATTTTGGACATAGGAGTCATTTTTAATTTTATCCCCATTAGATGTCAGGAAACCTTGTTTCCATAATATTCCAAGGCATCTTGGAATCTAAAGGAATCTCATCTAAAGGCATATCAGCCATTGGCATAAATGTTTGTGGTTTTGTCCTTGGCCACAATACAAGGATGGTAAAGGGGATCCCATTACTATTTCTTTAGTGGTCTTAACTAAAAGGGTGGTGGCAGGAATGGCTCTGAGACCAGGGGGACTCCTGTGCCCCAGGGTGTAGTTGGTAGGTATAATGCCCTGTGTGTTGATGATGGTCCCCATGTTTTTGGGTGAGTACTCCCCCAAGGGCATTCCCTTCCCTCTTATCTAAGAGGAAAAAGGAAAGTTGATAATTAGCATTCCAGAGGGCAGGAGGCATTTATTAGGCTCTTCTTTAAAGTTCCCAAAGGCTATGTCTTTCCATCCTTTCCAAATAATAAGGTCAGTCTTGTCATTTTTTAGTAAAGCATATATAGAGTTAGAGCAGTAAGAAGTTTGGAATCTCATTTTCAACAGTAGCAAATAAGTCCAAGAAAACCTCATAATTGGCGCTTAGTTATAGGTTTCGGGAAGTTCAGGATGTCTTGAAGTCTACCTGAATCCAGATGTCCTTGTTCCAAGATCAGGTGCCCTAAGTATCAAACCTGAGTTTGAGCAAACTGCAATTTTTCTTTGGAGAGTTTATGTCCCTAAAGCCAAAACTTGTAACAGGTAGATGCTATTTTCCTGTGAAGAGTTTTGAGAAGGGAAGCAAGGAGGCAAATAATCTACATATTTTAATAAAGTAGAGCCTCCAGAAAACTCTGTCATCCACATCAGTTTTTAAGGTTTCTAAAAGTAAGGACTTTCTAGTCCTGGAGCATTATTGTCCAGGTGTATTTTCCATTCTTCCCAAGTGCAAGTTTGGCTATCCTCATCAACTGAAATACTAAAATATGCACTGCATAGATCAGTTGTGGTGAAAATTTTGCTTTCAGTAGGATTGGGTGTCACTAACATGGGGGGAGGGGTTAGGAACAAGATGCCAAAGGATAACAATGTTATTTATTACTTGGAGGTCCTGGACAAACCTGCATCCTCAGCCATTGGGTTTTCTTATAGGTAAAATTAGAGGTATTACAGGGACTAATGTAATCTTTTATTATGGGCTTGATGCCTTGCAAGGCTTCTTTATAGGATATTCATTAATTCTGGGGACAGGTTTTGAGGGATCTGTTTGAATCTTGATGGGAGATGAACTGTGGATTCTACCAATATCAGTTGGAGACCTTGCCCCTAAAGAGAATGGTAACTGATCCAATAGGGACAAATGATCAGTGTCCCCAGACTCCAGCTATAGTGCTGTCAGAGATGGAGCAAAAAAAGATGTCAAAGGGCTATTTTTTAAATTAATTTTTTTTTTTTTTTTTTTTTTAGCGAGAGAGAGAGTGCAGTGAGCGAGGGGCAGAGAGAGGGAGAGAGAAGGGGTTCAAGGGTTCAACCGAAGCAGGGCTTATATTTTTACCCAAAGCAGGGCTTGAGCTCACCCAGTGTAGGGCTCAAACGCACGAACCATGAGATCATGGCCTGACCCAAAGTCAGATGCTTAACCTACTGAGCCACCCAGGCACCCCAAAGAGCCATTTAATTTATCTGATTGGCTATTTTCATTACTGCTGTCAAATTCTAGAATTATTTCCCCATTTTGGAAGAAAAGAATTCTGGTATGGTATTTTTCTGAGAGATCTTCACCCAGTAGGGGCAGAGGAACTGAGGAGAAAGAGTTCTGTCTCTCAAAGTGCCTAGACAAAAGAGAAGAGTTTCAGAGTCAGGAACCTGTTGAGGTCTGTTAAAGACCCCTAGTATTTGAACTGTTTTATTAGTACTCTGAGACAGAGGCTCCTTTATAGCAGTGGGAGATGGGATACACTTAACACTGTAGCTCTCATGTCAGTTAGAGACAGAGTGAGATTCATTCCCAATCTGGACAGTGATTTCTCCGAGCTGATAGGGTTTGTTTGGAGTGAACTGTTTTTAAAATTGGGAAATTTAACACAAAAATAAGGATTTCTGGTTCCTCTTAAATAATCAGAAGTGCACTCTGGCAACACTGGACCTGCCTTCCTGCATTGTAACAACTGGCTGCTGTATATAGCAACTACCCCATCTAAATGGAACCATACAGACCACTTTTTACCCATCTGTTCCTTCAGTGAGCCCACTTCACTTACAATTGTTTATCTGTCTAGGCAATGTAGTAGACATTTAAAGTTGTATCCCCTGATTTAAAGGTTATTTATCTTTCATGGCAGATTAAATAATTGTAAAATACTTATTAAAACCATTAATATTATTGGCTTACTCATGTGACAAAATAAGAAATATGTATTTGGTCTTTGTCTCCAAATCCTTGACACATAGCTCCTAAATCTCTTGGAATTTCCCAAGAGGAGTGTCTTTTGTTCTAATTCAGCAACTTCTAGTGGGTCCTTTGGTAGCTTCAGGACAGAGGCTAGTCGCCACAAAGACTTGAGGCATGATTGGAGGGTGGGGCTTTCAGCCTCATCACCACCCTCATCTCTGGTGAGAGGAGATGGACTGGGATTGACTTTAACCAGAATCATGATTTAGTCAATTGTGCTTATGTATGAAACCTCCATAAAAATCCCTGAATAACTGGGTTTGAAGAGCTTCTAAGTTGGTGAACACATGGAGGTGCTGTTAGGGTAACATACCCTGAAAAGGCAGGGACGCTATTCACCCCTTCCACACACCATGCCGTATGCATCTCTTCTGTTTGGCTGCTTCTGAGTTGTATCCTTTAAATTTTTTTTTTTTTTCAACGTTTATTTATTTTTGGGACAGAGAGAGACAGAGCATGAACGGGGGAGGGGCAGAGAGAGAGGGAGACACAGAATCGGAAACAGGCTCCAGGCTCTGAGCCATCAGCCCAGAGCCCGATGCGGGGCTCGAACTCACGGACCGCGAGATCGTGACCTGGCTGAAGTCGGACGCTTAACCGACTGCGCCACCCAGGCGCCCCGAGTTGTATCCTTTATAATAAACCAGTTCTATTAAATTATCAAACCGGAGGAGGAGGGGTCATTGGAAACCGAATTTATAGTTGTTAGTGAAATGTATGCAGGCTTTGGAACTTGCTATTGGCATGTGAAGTGGGAGGACAGTTTTGTGGGACTGTACCCTTCAGTCTGTAATCTGGCACCACAGGTACTCAGTGTCAGAGTGCTGGAGAAGTGGTGTTGAAAACTCAATGTGTATTTGGCATCAGGATGGAAAAAAAACCTTTCATTTGGTGTCAGAAATATTATATGTAGAACAGCACAGATTCATTGTAGAAAAATTAGTTGTATGAAAGCACTGTTACCGTGGGTTACTGGTGAAGGGATAGGTAGGGCTGTTCAGTATTCATCTTGGCTAAAACCTATTTATCTTCTGATTTTATCTCCTTCCCCAAAATTGTCTTCCTCCATAACTTAAAATACCCCAGTGCTTTTGTGTCATTTTCAGTGCCCTTGACATTTATTTCCTTTCCTTTCTTCCAGCTCTAATTCTCAAACATTTATTCACAAAACTTACCCCACTTTACCTTTGCCACTTTAGTACCTTTGGTTATGTTTGCTTTGGTTTCCTTTCCAGCCTAACAAAACCCATCTTTCTGAAGCTTGCTTTGATCATCCTGGCTAGAAGAGATGTTCTCACCTCTCCCACATAAATCTTCCCTCTCTCGTCTGTACCACTCAGTTCACCACATCACACTACATTTTCTGAGGCAGCCTAGTGAAGTAGAAATAAAAAGAATATTGCACACAGGGAGTCCAGATTATGAATCTTGAATTAGTTATGTGCCCCAGAATACCTTACTTCTGTCACCCTTACTTTCTTCTTTTACAAAGTAGAGGGGCGCCTGGGTAGCTCAGTTGGTTGAATGTTCAACTCTTGATTTTGGCTCAGGTCATGATGTCATGGTCATGGGATAGAGCCCCAAATCTGTCTCTGCGCTGAGCATGGAGCCTGCTTAAGATTCTCTCTCTTCCTCTCCCTCTGCCCTTCTCTCCAACCGCCTCTCTAAAATTAAAAAAAAAAAAAAAAAAAGTGGAAATAGTACCAACTCCAAAGGGTTGATGTGAGAATTAGATGAGGTAATATATATAAAGCGCTTATTAGCACATTGCGTGGCATATAATAGGCAGTAAGTGAATGTTACCGTCCATCTTCTCTCTCCACTTGGAGTGTAGGGATTATTTTTTATATTTTATGTAACTCTCTTGGCACTTAATACAGTATGTGGCACATGGAAAATTTACTGAACAAATGAGTAAGAATTCATACAGCTCTGTTTAAACGATAATTCTTTGTAATGATGTTCTGTATATTGAGATTTCTAAAGGATTTTTGAGTACAGATCATTAGTTTTGATGTCAAAAACTATAGCCTTAATGTAATCATAGAATAGCATCACAAGCTTTGTGTTCTTTGACACAGGTATGTCCTACTGAAAGAAAGAAACATGCTCTTAACTTTAGAGCAGGAGGCCAAGCGGCAGAGGTTGCCAATGCCAAGTCCGGAGCGGTTAGAAAAGGTAACATTTGTGGAGGCTAGAGACTATTGTGTGGGATAAAGGCCAAAACATGTAAGTCTATGGTTCCTGTACTTCTTGGCAAGTAGATTCCTTTTTTAAAGTTTCTGCTTGATGTTTAGTAAATGTACAGAGTTGTGCAACATCACTATTCTAGAATATCTCCATCACTCCAAAATGAAGTGTCATGCCAATCTGTAGTCCCTCGCCATTCCCATCTGCAACCCTCAACAGATGTGTGGACATGGGCTTTTATTTCTCTTGGGTACATAGATAGGAGTGAAATTGCTGGGTCATATGGTAAATCTGTGTTTAACATTTTGGGAAACAGCCCAACTGTTCTTTAAAGTAGCTGCACCATTTTAAATTGCTGGTTTCAGTTTAGCCACTGCCCTACCAACCAGGTCAAAATTTTGAGTGCATTTTTTTTTTTTATTGTAGTAAAAAACACATAACATAAAACTTACCTTCTTAAATAATTTTTAACAGTATAGTTTAGTAGTATTAAGTACATTCACATTGTTGTGAAAAGGTCAACTATTGTTCAAATTAGGTTTTCTTCATCATTAAAAAAAAAATCCCCTTAGGTTCATGATTTCCACTCCTACAGGTAATTATTTGTATATGTTTCCTGTTTATCCAGCAGAATTTTTTTCTGTGTGTAGAAGTGTGCCTAATTATTTTTATTTACATAATAAAATTATTACATAATTATTTAATACATAATATATCTAATTTGGTTATAAACTCTTAAAAACTCTCCTGACATTTGTACTTTCACTTACCTAGTATATCCTGGGTACTTTTCCCTTTCAGTATATGTAGATCTGCCTTTTCTTTTTCAAGGCTGTACACATTTTTTTTTAAATGTTTGTTTATTTATTTTGAGAGAGACAGTGCATGCGAGTGTGGGGGGAGGGGCACAGGGAGAGTATGAGAATCCCAAGCAAGCCAGACGTGGAGCTCAATCTCACGACCATGAGATGAGACCATGACTTGAGCCAATATCAAGAGTTGGACACTTAACCAACTGAGCCACCCGGGCATCCCAATGGCTGTACATGTTTAAGCTATTTCTTCCATGTAGAAGTTTTGTGTTTTATTTAGTTGAATTTCTCAAGGTTTTTTGCCTGGATTGCTTACGAGGTTAATTCTTTGTTGATGTTTCTGTGCCATCGTAAATAGAACTCAGCTTTTTGCCTAACCTCAGCTGCTTCACGTTCGCTCATTTCCCTACACTACTCACAGCCGTTATTGCCACACTGCCTCTGAGAGGGGCGGACCTAATATCCCTGCAGAGAGTCAAAGAATGTAGGGAGTAAAGTTTTAGTTATTTAGCCTCACTAGGAAGAAGTTATTCTGACTTAATGAAAATTGAATTCCATAGCATATTTATTTTTATTTGAAACTTTATTTTGACACAACATGAGATTGACAGAAAAGTTAAGAGAATAGTACAAAGGTACCTTTCACCCAGTTTCCCTAAGTGAATATTTTACCCATTTGCTTTATCCTTCTCTGCCTCCTTCTCTAAATAACACATTTTTTCTTCAGAAGTTTAAGAGTCAGTTATATACATCCATAAATAATTAAGTATATGTTGTGAAAAAAACAAGGATATTTCCTTACATAACCACTGTACAACTTTCAAAATCAGGAAATTGATATAATACTATTATCTAATCTGCAGATCTATTTCATCAGTTATCCGGACGTTGTCCTCTAATTTATAGCAAAATAAAATTCTGGATCATTTTCCAGTTGTTATCTCATTAGTCTTCTTTAATCTGGATACTCAGTCTTTCTTTGTGTATCAGAACATTGATTTTTTTGAAGAGTGTAGGCCAGTTTGGGTTTGTTTAATGTTTCTCATTATAATCATGATGATTGGCGGAAGTATCATAGAAGTGATACAGTTTTCTTCACAGTACATAATATTAGGAGGCACAGGATGTGGATTTGTTTTGTTACCGGTGTTCACATCAATAATTTTTTAGTGTGGGGTGCCTGGGTGGCTCAGTTGGTTAAGAATCCAACTTTGGCTCAAGTCATGATCTCGCGGTTTGTGAGTTTGAGCCCCACGTCAGGCTCTGTGCTGACAGCTCAGAGCCTGGAGCCTGCTTCAGATTCTGTGTCTCCCCCTCTCTGTGCCCCTCCCATGCTCACACTCTGTCTCTTTCTGTCTCAGTAATAAATAAACATTAAAAAAATTTTTGTTTAAATAATTTTTTAGTGTGATGTCTGCCAGGTTTCTCCACGGTGTATATAGTTACTAATTTTTCTTTGTATTGAGATCATATATAAACATCCTGTAATTTCTCAAACTTGCACTCACTGGGTTTAACATCTATTGATTAGTTATTACTACAATGTTTGCTAAATGGGCATTTTTTTCATCCCATGATTCATTCTACATTTATTGGTTAGCTTTCTTATGTAAGGAATGGCTTTCCCTTCACTTTCTTCTATCCTATCGCTGTGGACTCAGGGATTTCAGTTTTATTCAGTGAGTTATAATTCTTGAATACCTTCATCCCAGATTTAAGGACCAGTGTGGATTCCTTCAGGCTCGCCCCTGTGTTCTCATCACTTTTATGAGGCATAGCAAGTTGTTCTGGATTCATTTTGTACGTTTCCTGCCCCATCCCTGGAATCAGCCATTTTACAGAGGAATACCCTGATTCCTTTTAATGACGAATGATGTATTTAGAAACTAAGACCTGATGATTGCCACATAACATTTATAAAGCATTGAGATTTTATTTTCAGGATATTTGCTAATTCTGCTATTAAGGAAAGTTATGGATAGCTCATTGTTTATTTGTTGAATAAGCTTTTGTTAGAATGGTGCTGTTGTAAGACTTTTAAACTTCAGTAATAGATTACCCCATCTCCCTGCTATAAAAAAATACATTTCAGAAGTGAGCTTCATCCCCATAGGTCATATATATTGCACTTTCTGGATTAGTAAATTCCAAAAATAATGAAAGCTTTCTCCAGATAAACTGAACGTGATCGTAATTTTTTTTCAGTTTTTTTTTATGTTTATTTATTTATTTTTTTGATAGAGACAGACAGACAGAACATGAGCAGGGTAGGGCAGACAGAGAGGGAGACAGAGAATTCAAAGCAGGCTCCAGGATCTGAGCTGTCAGCACAGAGCCCAACGTGGGGCTTCAACTCACAGACTGCAAGATCATGACCTGAGCCAAAGTCAGATGCTTAACCAACTGAGCCACCCAGGCGCCCCAATCATGATTTTTTTTTTAAGCCTCAAATGTATGCATCTTCTCAGTTTTGTGACATACTACTAAGGAAAATTTATCAAGAAAAAAAATTAAAAAATCCTTCTCAAGATATAAATTGAAGGTGTGGAAGTGTGTAAGGACATTCTTGGCTCTGGAAGAGTTAAGCTGAAAGGAAAGAAAGCTCTCCAAGGTTGGCTTGTTTTGAATAAAGTGCATCTAATTGATATTTCTGATTTTCCTTCTCATCTGGAGGCATGAGCATGAGTAATCGGGTATGATTTCCGTTAGGAGCCCCAGCAGCAACCTTGCATGGGCAAACCCTAATGTAGTCGGTGAACAGCCAGGCTCACTAGGTTCCTAAGGGCTACATGGCACTTCACTCTTCTAAGTTTGTCTGTCTTCCAAATAGGATTCACCATTCTCACCCATCTTTTATTTCTCAGGGGTTTTGTAGAAATTCATTCAGTTAAGAGGAGGTACGTGTGGATTCAGCTGCTCAGTGTGCCTTTGATTGAAGTAGGGGAGAGCAGATACATAGAGTGTGAGCTGCGTATACAGGTTATGAGGTAGTCTATCTAAATTTGTGGCTTTCACATCTCTTTTGGATGCTGCAGCTACCTGGAAGTTTAGCTTTATAATCTAATCTGCCACCCTGTTTTTGAGGGCTCTTAAAAGAAACAAATGTGTATATACAGTATTTCTATTTGTTATGATGCTCACAGGTAATACACATAACCGAAAAAATGCCTCAGTATTTAGAGCTATGAAAAAATTTAGCTCATCTGTCATTAGAGTCCCCAAAGATGAATATTTATTTATAAAGAATATATTTTGCCCTGCTAATAATTACTGTATACATTTTAAACTTCAATAGAAATGTTAAAGAGATAAAAATAAATAGGGGTTCCAGTAGGATCTTCTTGCATCTTGATGGATCATTGGAAAGTAGGATCAGGGTAGACTGATATTCCATTCTCTGTAATAGCAGCAGCTGCCAATCAAGTAGGAACATCTGTGTCGGGGCACCCGGGTGGCTCAGTGTGTTAAGTGTCCAACTCTTGATCTCAGCTCAGGTCATGATCTCACGGGTTCGTGGGATCGAGCCTTGTGTCAGGCTCTACACTGACGGCATGGAGCCTGCTTGGGATTCTCTCCCTCTCTCTGCCTCTCTCTCTCTCTCTCTCCTGCTCACTGTCCCTCTCTCAAAAATAAAAAACATCCAAAAAGAATTTTTTTTAATGAATTTTATTTTTTCCACACCACAAGGCATTTGTGCCAAGGTGGCTAATGTGGGTTGACATCAAGGAATCCCTCCTCCTGGAAGCCAGGAGGAAGTTTCTCAAAACTAGAAGGGAAGGGTGTTTTTCCCCTTGTATCAGTCTAGCTTTGGAGATACTCTGTTAGTGACATATGCCCTCCCTCAAAACAACAATGAAGTGTTCTTTGTGCTAACAACATAGCTTAAAAAAAAAAAGTAAAACACGGGGCACCTGGGTGGCTCAGTTGGTTAAGCGTCCGACTTCCACTCAGCTCATGATCTCATGGTCCACAAGTTAAAGCCCCGCATTGGGTTCTGTGTTGACAGCTTAGAGCCTGGAGCCTGCTTCCGATTCCCTCTTTATCTGCCCCTCCCCTGCTCATGCTCTCTCTTTCTCTCAAAAATAAATAAATATTTAAAAAAAAAATTTTTTTTAAGTAGAAGATAATTCTGCATTTTTATAAAACTTGATAAATAGTATTTCAAACTGTACAGTCACCAGAAGTACACAGTTATCAAAAATCACACACTTCACTTGGCATCTCCAACACCCTCAGCTTTCTGTGCCTGGTCTGTTTTGGCATCTCTGTTTTCTGTAGGACCATCCCCATCCTTGCCAGCATCAGCTTTCCCCTTTTTCCCTTTGGGTACCTTCTCTCCCTTTTGTGCAGGGGCCTTTTTAGGTTTGGGCTCTGGCTTTGGAGGAGCAGGTTTAGCAGGAAATCTTGCACATCTTCTCTGTGGCTCATCCTTCACCTTGGCTTTATGTGCTTTAGCATCCCCTTCATTCTTTCTCTTGGGCATGGTGGCGACTGTGGCAGGACATAGGCACTGGATGTGGGGATTCAGTGGAGCACAAACTTTGGTGGGGCCCGGGGTCCTTCTCCCCACCTTTCTGTTGTAGGTGATTGTTGAAATTGTATCTTCCTAATCTCTTACCAGGTAATAGATTCCATGGATGCCTTAGATAAAGTTGTCCAGGAAAGAGAGGATGCCCTAAGACTTCTTCAGACTGGTCAAGAAAAAGCTAGACCTGGTGCCTGGAGAAGAGACATCTTTGGAAGAATCATCTGGTACATAGTTTCCACTGTGGTTTTTCTAAGATGAGAGTGGAAATCTCATGCCCCATTCTCCTGTCCGGTATCTTTTACAAAAACTCTTATATGAAATTTATTACAGATGTATCTAATGTAAACAGAAGTCTCCAGACCCCTTTGGAACCCCAAGATATGAATGAAGGTAGCTTTATTTGGTAGCCCAGGCACCCCATTCTCGTGATTCAATTATTTTTAGGTTTTTTTTACTTTTTAATTTTTTTTATCTATTTATTTTTGAGTGAGAGACAGAGTACAACAGGGGAGGGACACAGAGAGAGGGAGGCATAGAATCTGAAGCAGGCTCCAGGCTCTGAGCTGTCAGCACAGAACCCAATGTAGGGCTTGAACTCACAAGCTGTGAGATCATGACCTGAGCCAAAGTCGGACGCCCAACCGACTGAACCACCCAGGTGCCCCTGTAGGTTCTTTATAACAGTGGTGCTTAATCTTCTGTCAATCATGTGACCTTTGGGAATCTGGTGAAAGTTATAGATCTTTTACCCAGAGAAATGTACATATACACATAGAATTATAGAGCACTAATAAACACCATGAAGCTAATTTTAGGACATGCACCTGCCCATTAAGAACTTGAGATTAGGGGTGCCTGGGTGGCTCAGTTGGTTAAGCTGCCGACTTCGGCTCAGGTCATAATCTCATGATTCGTGAATTTGAGCCCCTTGTCGGGCTCTGTGCTGACAGCTCAGAGCCTGGAGCCTACGTGGGATTCTGTGTCTCCCTCTCTCTCTGCCCTTCCCCAGCTCACGCTCTGTCTCTCTCTCAAAAATAAACAATAAAAAAATTTTTTTAATTAAAAAAAAGAACTTGAGATTAAAAAAAAGTTCTCAAAAAGAGTTTTCAGGGAATAAGGCCACATGAACCCTTTTCAAAAAAAGCATTGCTGCCATATCAGGATAAGCCCTAGTTCAAATTATGAAACTGTTTATTTTCATTAGTCTTTCCACCTTTTGTCCCCTGTGTCTAGCTCCCGAAGTCCTGTCAGACCCTGGGAAAGGATCTGATAATAAACATTCAAACTGAGGTATAAATAAATGAGGAGACCCAGTGTAGTCTCTGTCTTCAGGGCTTTATTTACATTTGGGTTGAGCTGCTAAAAGGAAGCATACTTAGTAGAATTTTTAAATGTTGGTCAGCAAAAGAGGCATAGCAAAATAAGAGACCCTCCCTGTACTCTTGAAGTTATACCACATAGTAGTGCTTATTCATTTGATAGGCTCTTTTTTTTTTTTTTTTAAAGAGAGAGTACACAAGTTGGGGGGAGAGGCAGAGAGAGAGAGAGTGAGAGAGAGAGAGAGAGAGAGGGAGAGAGAATCTCAAGCAGGTTTCCCGGGCTCCATGGAGCCCGACATGGGGCTTAATCTCACAACCCTGGGATCATGTGACCAGAGCCGAAATCAAGAGTTGGACGCTCATCTGACTGAATCACCCAGGCGTACCTGGTAGTCTTTTTTAATTGAGTTTGCAGTAATAGGGCTGCTTGGAGCAAACTGTAGGGGAGTAGCTGTATGTCTGTAATGGTATAATCCAATACAGAAAAGAGAAATTACCAAAATGTCTAACTAGAAACTTTATTTTCTAATTTTTATTTGGATTAATACAATTGAGGTCAGTTAGGGAAGGGTGAGGATAGAGGAGAGAATCTGTATGAGTGCTAATCTCTTCTAGGTTTTTAAAATTTTGCTTTTTAACTTTTCCAGAGCTAAACAAAGTAGTAATTATATCATCTTTCCAACATAGCTTATTAACTCAAACATTATTAATTCCAGTACCTTTTCCCTAATTTTTTATTCCATGTTATAATATTTAAGGTAGCCTTTTAAATGCAGAGCTCCTTCTTAAAAACATTTCATCTAAATTTTTTTTTCTGTCAAAAGAACATGTGGTAGTAATATCGGAGATTACTTTATGGACACGTCATGCCCTTGTCTGTTGAGGAGTAGTAGATTGTCATCCTGATGAACTGAGGGAAATACAGTACCGTTATCTATCCTGCTTAAAGCAGTGGTCCAAATTTCTTGTGGCACTGTCACATTATATAGTAAAGGCTGAAATTTTTATAAAGAGATTGGAACTTTGGCTTCTAATATTACAGATTAATCCTGGATTTAACCAATCAGAAAAGATTGGTTAAATGGCCTGAAATTAATCCTTTTGTTACTTTTTTCATTGAAGTACTTTCAAATGAATGTTATATATAGTATGAATTCACAACTTTCTTTTTCCCTCTCAACATTATGATTTTTTAGGTTTCATTGTGTTGAGATAAATGTAGATACCTACATCAGTTGGTGCAATTTATTTATAATTTAAAAGCAAAAAACTATACATACACTTGTATGTATTATATATTATGTATGTATGTATATACATGTGTGTATAAAATAAGTACATACATACATATGTATGGAGTAAAAGTATGAAATACATCTGGTAGTGATACACTCCAGTGTATGGCTCAGAGCTGCTGTGGAAATACAGAACTTAACCTGTGTCTTTAAGTTTTTATATATATTTTTTCAAAAGTGATCTGAAGCAGACATTGCAAAACATACGTACACTCATGAACTCAGTGGGTTCATGTCTGTACTTTTTTCTAAGTTTAGAGTATTTCATAATTTATAAAAATTGTAAAAATCTTTTAAAAGCCAATTACATCTCATTTTATTGAAAATACATTTAGCTCAAAGATGGCTAAAACTCTATTTGTAAAAAATGAAAAATGTATGAAATATCTTCTATTAAGGCAATATCTCTTTGCTTTCTTGGCAGGCACAAGTTCAAGCAGTGGCCTATACCTTGGTACCTAAATAAAAGATACAACAGGAAACGATTCTTTGCAATGCCCTATGTGGAACGTTTTATGAGGTGAGCACAACCCAAATACCCTTTAGTAACAAAACTTACCTTTATATCAGATAACACAAGTTAAGCTTTTACATAAGTAATAAGTTAAGCTTTTACATAAGTAATACATGTGTATTGTGGAAAAAATAGAAAAATCGGGTAGAAAAGATGAAATTAAAATCTTACATAATCTCATCATCCAAAAATAACTTGTTAACATTCTAGTGTATATCCTTTCAAAAAGTTTTATTGCCTTTCTATTCATCAGTCTGTATGTAAGTACGTTACTAACTCTTTCTGTAATGTGAAAAGGAAGGTCTAAATACTTCGGTTACATAAGATATGAGCTCATGTTACTGCAAGGTTGATGAAATGAAAAGGGGCTAGGGTGAGGAGACAAGCCTGCTGCATTATGTCTGCCGTCATGTTACCCTGCCGAATGGTGGTTTCCAAATATTTACTACAACAATTTTTTTTCTGCATGAGGTTTATTATAGGGCTTCTTTTATAGAGGAATGAAGTGGTCCCACGAGCCCCCAGCTAATAATTATAAAAATGAAAGATTTTAGAAAATGGCTATTTTAGAGCACTGGATCCACATCCAAAAGCAGACAGAAACCAAATTGAAGTTGGAAGGGGAGAGAATTACAAGTTTGTGGTTTCAGGGCAAGCATGCTACTCAACTTCCATGGCTGTCTGTGGCTGCAGAGAGAAGCTGGGTGGGGAAAACTTCAAAGTTACTGGCTAAAGGTGCTAGAGGTCAGAATTCAAGCAGGAAAGCAGCTGGAAATTTAAGAAGGAAATTCTAGCAGCACAAAAACCACAGCTTGTAACAACTGCCTTAGATAATACAATCTACTTTCATCAAGAGTTCTGTAAAACTGATGTTCTCTCCCAAGAGCTTGTTTCCATACCAAACAAATAAAAATACTTAAGAAAATAACTTAAACAGGAATGAAATATATCTTTAAACTGGCTTTAAGGTGTCTTGGTACATTTTAGAATCACAATTAAAAATTTTTATCTTGGGGCGTCTAGGTGGCTCAGTCGGTTAAGCGGCCGACTTCGGCTCAGGTCATGATCTCGCGGTCCGTGAGTTCGAGCCCCATGTCGGGCTCTGTGCTGACAGCTCAGAGCCTGGAGCCTGTTTCGGATTCTGTGTCTCCCTCTCTCTGAACCTCCCCCGTTCATGCTCTGTCTCTCTCTGTCTCAAAAATAAATAAATGTTAAAAAAAAAAAAAAAAAAAAAATTTTTATCTTCCCCATTAAACCAGCTCCCTCTCCTCATTTTCAGTTTTATCTTTGTGATGTGATTTATAATAAAAGGTACATATATTTGGTCTTCCTCCTTGTTCCTGACACAGGACTCCTAAAACCCTTGGAATTTTCTAGGTGGGGTGGTATCTTTTGTTAATGTTAATGACATGGTTTTTGGGGAGCACCTAAGAATGGGGGCTAATTGCTAGAGGAACCAACTTGGAATAGATGGTTGAAACTTTCAGTCCCACAGCCTGACTTCTGGAGAGGGGAACAGGGCTGGAGGTGAATCGGTAGCCAGTGGACAATGATTTGCTTTAATCGACTGTGCCTGTGTAATGAGGCCTCTGTAAAAAGGATAGGGTTCAGGGAGCTTTTCTGTTGGTGAGCATATGGAGACTGGAGGAGAGTGGGGTGCCTAGAAGAGGGCATGGAAGCCTCATGCCCTCTCCCCACTCCTTGTCCTGTGTACCTCATGTCTGGCTACTCCTGAGTTTATATCCTTTTATAATAAATCCATAATAGTGAGTAAAGGGGTTTCCTGAGTTCTGTGAGTGACTCTAGCAAATTAATCGAACCCACGGAGGAGGTCTTGGTAGCCTCTGATTTAAAGTACAGGTAACGGGGGCGCCTGGGTGGCACAGTCGGTTAAGCATCCGACTTCAGCCAGGTCACGATCTCGCGGTCCGGGAGTTCGAGCCCCGCGTCGGGCTCTGGGCTGATGGCTCAGAGCCTGGAGCCTGTTTCCGATTCTGTGTCTCCCTCTCTCTCTGCCCCTCCCCCGTTCATGCTCTGTCTCTCTCTGTCCCAAAAATAAATTAAAAAACGTTGAAAAAAAAAAAAAATTTAAAGTACAGGTAACAGCCTGGACTTGTGACTGCTGTCTGAAGTCCAAAGAGGGAGTTGTGGGAACGTCTGATCTGTGGCAAGTCGTTGGTTAAGAAGCATGTGTGACAACCTCTGACACGATCTCCACGTAGTGTCAGAATGGAGTTGAACTGTTGCTCATTCTGCTGGTGTCTGAGAATTGCTTGATGGGAGGGTAGAGGTGGGGGGACCACCACCAGTGGAATGAGGTCCAGCACCCCTTAAATAGTATATCCATTCTACATGGGCATTTTTCATCATCAGTGCCCTAGAAGCAGTCAGTCTTTGATTTCATTCTTCCTGCAGAAGGTCTCCAGGATCTGTCCTTTGTGCTCCCACTGTCTCTGCCCTGGTGCCCTCCCTCTTCATCAAGATGAATTATTGAACCTCTTCCTGACTCCAGTCCATTCAAATACTGCTTCCTGGCTAATTCTCCTCAAACCTTTTTATCACATAACCTGTTTAGAAACCTATAGTTGCTTCTTGTCTACAGATAAATCCAAACTCCTTCCCACCCAGGGTTCCCACACTTTAAGTCTTACCTGCTTACCCTCATCAAAGTCAGACCTTTCTCCTTGTTTCCTAAACAGTCTTGCTCATTTTCCCCTCTTTTATGTACAGCTCTGAAATCCTTCTACCATTCACATTTAAAAAAAATTTTTTTAATCTTTATTTTACAGATAGAGAGAACGCATGAGTGGGGGGAGGAACAGAGAGAGAGGGAGATCTAGAATCTGAAGCAGGCTCCAGGCTCCAAGCTGTCAGCACAGAGCCCAACGTGGGGCTCGAACTCCTGAACAGTGAGATCATGACCTGAGCCAAAGTCAGGTGCTTAACTGACTGAGCCTCCCAAGTGCCCCGTCCACCATTCACATTTTAAGGCCCAGTTCAGATACTAAGCAGTTGAAGACATTTAACTGCATTTTTTTTTCCTCTACAACTTCTCTAGACCTACCGTGCCATTGGTCCTTTTGTCCCTTAGTCCTAGAAGGTGAAGCTATAAACAACTATGTATGAGAATTTATGAATCCAGTGTTGCTTTTACAGGCCTAATACATGTCCTAATTGTTCTATTTTTGAACCTATCTTTTTTAGCCTTACCTTCAGGGCATGCATCATAATCTTCTGAATATTCTTAAGAATAGCAAACCTTGGGGCGCCAAGGTGGTTCAGTCAGTTAAACGTCCAACTTGGGCTCAGGTCATGGTCTCATGGTTCATGAGTTTGAGCCCCGCTTCCGGCTCGCTGCTGTCAGTATAGAGCCCGCTTCAGATCCTGTCTCCTTCTCTCTCTGCCCTCCTGCACTCATGCATGCGGTCTCTCAAAAATTAACATCAAAAATATCAGAATAGCAAACCTTTATTCTTTATTTTTATGGGCTTATTTTTTTTAACGGCCAAAATTTAGTGGGAGCAAAGACTGAGGACTATCATGAGTAATCTGATTTCAGCTTTGCTTGATCTTTATACTTAATTTACAAAATAGCTCATATTTTTCAACGTTTATTTATTTTTGGGACAGAGAGAGACAGAGCATGAACAGGGGAGGGGCAGAGAGAGAGGGAGACACAGAATCGGAAACAGGCTCCAGGCTCTGAGCCATCAGCCCAGAGCCCGACGCGGGGCTCGAACTCACGGACCGCGAGATCGTGACCTGGCTGAAGTCAGACGCTTAACCGACTGCGCCACCCAGGCGCCCCAAATAGCTCATATTTTTAAAGTACACACCTATCTTGGTCTTCACCCAAATAGAATTCTTGGCTCAAATTTCTGTGACCATACTAAGTTACTATGATCTCTTATGTTGTTTTAAAATATACTCATGCCTAGTGATCAATAAAATATCCTGCAAAATCTTAAGTACAGTAGTGGCTTGGCATCTATGAAGTTATCATTTGCAACTTTGTCTTAAGTGACCCTAGAGGTCAAAATAATTTAGCTGAGGCGCAAATGCTTCCTGCTCTGAAATGCAAACTCACATAGGGACCAGTCTAGCACCTAACCGTCATCTCTTAACATAGTTTTATTCTCTTTGTTGTAGGGAAAATGACATGGTAGACTGAGGTATTTGGAATTAGGGAATTCAAAAAAGTCTCGGGATGTTATCACAGGATACAAAAAATCTATTGTATTCAATAAAACTGGTGTTTTTAAAAGAGGAAAAAAAGTAGCCCAGTCTGCTACAGGCTCATAAGATCTGTTCATTTCTTTCTATGTAGGAAATAGGAAGCATTGGTGTAGGGTTACAAATGCTTTTGATTGTAAGTTTATCTTTGACTTATGTAGGTTTACAGTGATTATTCAAGTTTAATAACATACATGGGAACACCTGACTAGCCCAGTCAGTAGAGCATGCAACTCTTGATCTTGGGGTTGTGAATCCCTTGTTGGGTAAAGACATTACTTAAAAATAAAGTCTTTAAAAAAAAAAAAAAATAATAATATACATGACACACCTAATACGAAGACTAGCATTATTGAGGCTTTTAAGTAATTGATTTGGATATCCTTTGAGAACATTGAGTAACAGGGAAATATTTTTGTATAAATTGGTATTATGCTTTTATTCTAGATTGAGAATTGAGAAACAAGCCCGCATTGAAGCAAGGAAGAAAAGTTTAGAGAAAAAGAAAGAAAAATTTCTTCAGGAAAAGTTTCCACGTCATTCTGAAGCCCAGAAGTCAACTGTTGTCTAAGATGTCTGAATTCTGAAGTTACTATTTTGTTTTCCTTGGATAACAATCTATATACAAAAGTAAATATGTATTAAGTAATTTATAAAGAAATTGTGTTTTTAGTTAAATGACTATCTCAACTGGTTTAAGGGTTAATATGGCATGCTAACTCTGGAAGTTAAAAAATCTGACATCTAAGCAAACTTTAACATCACCTGTACCTTAGAGTGGGAAAGTGATGTCAACTGCAATAGCAAAGGCAGTAAGGTCATTTTTGGAATTCAGGTAACATTTCTACTATTATATTAATAGCATATGAAGGGGGTGTGGACATTACTTTTAATAAACAATGAGTACTTTCACTCAAAATAATATAAATACATTTAGTAAAACTTAAAGTAGTTAAGTCACAACACAACAATAATTCAAAAAAGCATTTCTGGAATGGCTAATAACTTTTATTTAATTTTGCAAGCCTAAGGTAAAAAGCATAGGCAGTAAATTTTACTAGTCAATAAAAACCAATTCTACCAATCACTGGTAATTAATATACTAAACAGAGTTGAAAAGCATTTTACTGAAAGCAAAATATTTAGAGAAAATAGACATTTATACAAAATTATAAAATGCTTGTAATAAGAATAAGTGCATTTCAAGGAAAGCACAAACTTATCTTAATTTATAGAGCCAGTTAAAGCCTTAAAAAATTTAAGTGGAAATTGAAATATGCAAAAATGTATAAACATTCTACAAAAGATGGTCACTCTTTTCCTGAGTACACTAAAGCTGTGGAACTTAAGGTGACACGGGAAGGCAGAGGTCTGGGAACTCTCCTCAAGGGCATTTCCTTTCTACACACTGCTTCCCTCCTTCTTCATATTCTTGTTTGGAAATCCACATCTGTTGAAAGGTGCCCTGTAAAATGGAAAGAAAAATTATATATTGTGCCTTTTTGTTAGAACATACTTTTTAAATTATCTTTTTCATAACTGATTTTGGGGCGCCTGGGTGGCTCGGTTAAGTATCCAGCTTCGCCTCAGGTCATGATCTCACTGTTCGTGAGTTCAAGCCCCACGTCAGGCTCTCTGTTGATAGCTCAGAAACTGGAGCCTGCTCTGGATTTTGTGACTCCCTCTCTTTCTGCCCCTCCCCTGCTCACACTCTGTCTCTCAAAAAATAAACAAACAACTGATCTTGCAGAACGCTTAAGCCCCTCCCCCAAATAGTACTCCCTTATTCCCTTATTTCTGCCCTCCTCTAGAACACCCAGAAACATGATTTAGAAAGAATAAGTCTTTCTATACCTATTAAACTGTCATGAGGACTTAGAAAATGGCTGTGAAAGGAAGATGGATGGTTTAGCTATGATGGCTTGGTGCCAACCTGAGGCAACAATAAGAAACTATCGGAAGGTTTCCTCCCAGTACAGAATTGATGTTCTAACACTTAACTAATGGCAGCATTTAGAACTCAGAAGTGCTTGGGGTGCCTGGGTGGTTCAGTCAATTAAGTGTCTGACTCTTGATTTCAACTCAGGTCATGAGCTCATGGTTCATGGGTTCGAGCCCTGTGTTAGGCTCTGTGCTGGCAGCAAGGAGCCTGCTTGGGATTCTGTCTCTGCCCCCTCCCTGGCTCATACTCTCTCAAAAATAAACATAAAACTTAAAAAAAAAAAAAAAAACCCTCAAAAGTGCTCATCAGGAGTAGGATAAAGTTTTACAGGAACACACACAATAAATATAGTGCATAAGCACTATAGAAGATGGAAAGGAGGAAAATAACCAAAGAAGGAAGAAACCTAGGCTACATTAAAAATAAAACATATAAGCAGGAAAAATCCATTCTCTAAGATTAACTCTATTCAAGTGGACTTGCAGTGGTATCCAGCTTTGATCTAAGATCTATTAAAAGACTGGAAATAGAATACATAGACACTTATGTCTATAATACATTTATGTATAATAATACACTCATGTATTATTATAAACTTTTACTAGCTTAAAAAGGTTTAGGAGTGGGGCTCCTGGGTGGCTCAGTTGGCTAAGTGTCCGACTTTGGCTTGGGTCATGATCTCAGGGTCTGTGGGTTCA
This sequence comes from Leopardus geoffroyi, assembly GCF_018350155.1. NCBI lineage: Eukaryota > Metazoa > Chordata > Mammalia > Carnivora > Felidae > Leopardus > Leopardus geoffroyi. Next base: position 87,585,656 of record NC_059333.1, read on the forward strand.
AGCCCCACGTTGGGCTCTGTGCTGACAGCTCAGAGCCTAGAGCCTGCTTTGGATTCTGTATCTCCCTCTCTGCCCCTCTACTGCTTGTGCTCTCTCTCAAAAATAAATGTTAAAAAAGAATTTTTTTTTAATTGTTTAATAGAAATACTTCATGAAGGCACCTGGGTGGCTCAGTAGTTAAGCATCTGACTTTGGCTCAGATCATGATCTCACAGTTCATGAGATCCCCGCATCAGGTAAACACCAACCAGCCCTGCTTCCGGTAAAAAACAAAAACAGGCCCTGCTTCAGGCAAGCCCCATTTCTCTCTCTTCCCCTCCTAGGATTCTCTCTCTCTCTCTCTCTCTCTGCCCCTTCGCTCACTTGTGCCCTCTCTCTCTTGCTCTCAAAAAAGAAAAAAAAAAAAAAAAGTACTTCCTGACATTTACTTTGGCTGCTCTGAGGTGAAGGGGAAATTCCCCAAGTCTAGGGTGCAGATAAATACAAGGACTTTTCCTCCTGATTCAAGGCAGGCACCCATCTGAGCAATGTGAAAAACCCAGCACCATGACTTCAACCATTTGCCCCAAGAACCAACTCCTGACTTCCTCAACCTCACCAAGAGGCCAGGGAACAACCAGAACCTGAGAAGGAATGATTTAAGTCCTGACCAGTTCCAATGGGAGTAGGAAAGGGCATAAATATGTTAGTAGAATCCCCACCTTTGAGAAGGGAAACTGAAATTAGGCTTTCAAATAGCAACTGATAAGGCACTAAAGCATTTTGTTAAATTAGAACATGTAATTCATTTGATAGTTATACAAAGATAAATGATGCACTGAAATTATTTTTAGTCTTTTTACTAAACTTAGTTTATATTCACTGGTACACTTAAATCATTCAATAGGACTATTTTTCAAAGTAGTTTACTAACCAAAGATGCTAGAATGGAGCCACCAATCCATGAACTAAACCTCCGTTCTACTGTTGTATTATTTGCAATCAATTTCAACCGCATACTCTAAAATAGAGAGGGAAGAATAAGTATTAGTGCAATCAAGTAAAACAGGTGACTCAATTCAAAAAACTTGGAGGACTTTAAGGACTTCTTAACAATTGGTTCAAACACCAGTTACACGTGATTATTTTGCAAAAGCTAGGCTAATAGTAGGCATAGGTTGAATTACTATATAGAAAGTACTTTATGGTTTTTAATGTATAATATTTAATAATTACATCAACCTTAGAAAACTGCATACTAAAGAGTATGGCATTCACAACAATATCCTAGAATAACAGCAAACACATACTTAACACTTACCTATAAATCAGGTATCGTGCTAAGTGCTTCATGTGGTATTCCATGTCTTCCAATACCAAATACCATTACTGTCCCAACCTGCCACCCTTTCTATAGTCCTCACCTTTCTAACTACTTTTTTAGTATCTTATCCTAATTCCTCCTATCTTAGGTCACTCCCCCCACTCCACTTCCACATCAAAATGCAGACATTAGATCTCAGGTTTTTTATTCATAACTGCTTTCCTCCCAAATGAGTGTTTATTTTTTGAACTCACACTCTCTTGATAAACATGGTTTTGTGGCTCAGTACTATTGCTTCCTGTCTCCCTGCATCAAGAGAGTTTCCCCCTACCTAGGACTTTGTTTCCAGGGATAGTTCTTAAATTGTTGATACTCTATTATTTTATATGAACACATAGTTTGTGTTCATACAACAGTGAAATAAATGTATATGTTTCAGGAGTAAAATAAGTGATATGGGAGGAGAGGGTGCTGGGAGCAGGAGGGATGAATATGGATTTTTGTAGATGAGGAACTGCTGGGTATCTGTTGCAATGGAATTTTTTCCTGTTATTTCATCTATTTTTAATTGTCTCCTAAATGAGATGGATAATATCTAACTGCTCTTGACCAAGACCTTGGACAGCCCAGGTCTGTATTTGTTATTCTGGGACTTATTATCAAATCTAATGATTAGTATTATAATTAAGTTCTATTCCAGATCAGACTATATCTCCAAGAATGTAGTAAATACAATTCAAGTGTCAATCTTGTGCCTATATCAGTATTTACATAACAACTTAACAATTACAAAAATGTGCCATATGTAAAATGTTCCTTTGTATGAGAAACAAAAAGACTGCCAAATATACAAATTCTACAGATACTATTAGGACCCATGTAACCCCTAAGTTTCCTTTGATGTAATAACTAATACAAAGTACCATACAAAAAACTACTTGATAAAAGTTTTAAAATCTAAAGATTATGACTAGGGGAGCGTGTGTGGCTCAGTGGGTTGAGCATCTGATTCTTGATTTTGGCCCAGGTCATCTCATGATTTGTGAGAACAAGCCCTGTGTCAGGCTATGTGCTGACAGTGTGGAACCTACTTCGGATTCTCTCTCTCTCCCTTTCTCTCTGGCCCTGCCTGCTTGTGCATTCTCTCTCTCTCAAAATAAACTTTTTTTTTTTTAAATAAAGATTATGACTACTACTCTGTTATCAATGGGTACCAGACTTTCTCCCCAAACCACATTCTTCTAATCCTTTTAAAAGTTGTCACAATGCACCCAGTGATCTTTTTAAAACATAGGAGCTCTGCAGTCCCCTGCCAAATTTTATTCTGTAAGTTCCCTATTAATAAGCAACATGACCTGATACCCAACTGTGTGGGTGGAACAGTGTCCTCCAAAGAGATATGATGAAGTTCTAATCCCTGGTGCCTGTGAATGTGACATAATTTAGAAATAGGTTCTTTGCAGATGTAATTAGGATACAAGTTAAGATAAGGTCATATTGGTGGGGTACCTGGATGGCTCAGTTGGTTGAGTGTCTTGACTCTTGATTTTGGCTCAGGTCATGATCTCATGATTCATAGGATCAAGCCCTGCATTGGGCTCTCCTCTGGCAGCAAGGAGCCTGCTTGGGATTCTCTCTCCCCGCCCCCGTCTCTGCCCCTCTCCCACTTGCACTCTTTCTCTTGAAATAAATAAACATTAATTAAAAAAAAAAAAAAAGATAAGGTCATACTGGAGCAGAGTGGGTCCTTAATCCCATATGACTGTGGAGTTTTGGGGTTTCTTTTAATGTTTATTTTTGAGAGAGAGAAAGGGAGCTAGTGGGAGAGGGACAAAGAGAGGGAGACACAGAATCTGAAGCAGGCTCCAGGCTCTGAGCTGTCAGCACAGAGCCCAACACAGGGCTCAAACACACGAACCATGAGATCATGACCTGAGCCACAGTCAAGATGCCTAATCAACCGAGCCACTCAGGCACCTCCCTGGAGTTTTTATAATAAAGAGAACAGATCTGTGAGAGAATGCCCTCTGACAATGGAGACAGACTGAAGTGTTGGAGCTGCAATCCAAGAAACAACAAAGGATTGCTGGCAAACCATCAGATGCTAAGAAGAGGGAAAAGAAGAATTCTCAGCTCTACATTTCAGAGAGAGCATGGCCCTGTGGACATGTGGATTTCAGACTTCTAGCTTCCAGAATGGAGAAAGGATAAATTATCTGTTGTTTGAAGCCACCTACTTTAGTTTGTGGTATTTCGTTACAGCAGCCCTAGGAAATCAATACATCATCCATCTGTCCAGCCATATCACTCTTCCCACTTCTGCAGACTACAAGCCAGCTACTTTGAAGTACTGGAATATGCCATCCTCCCTTCATATTCTGCACATGGTATAACTTCCACCTAGATGTTCTTTCATAAATTACCAACCAGTTGAACTCCTATTCCTTCAAACAGCTTCTTCATGAGGGAGTTAAGTGCTTGCTTCACAGTGTTCCCTAGGGTGTCTCATTCATGACATACTGAACCACTTAGCACATTATTTTTACATTTCTATTCATCCTAGCAGACTGAGCCTTTAGTGCGCAGGGACTGTATTTACAGCCCTAGTGCCTAGCACACTATAGGTACTTAAGGATGGAATCAACGAATAAAAGATTCAAATAGTACAAGAATAACTAAAAGATGTCATCTATGAAAATTTGGTTAACAAGGGATATTAACTTTATCTAAGTAACACTGTATCAAGCACACACAGAATATCAATCGACTACTGAAAACAAACCTTATCTATAAGACTACACCAGCGATGAGGATACCTGTGACTAAAGAATACCACTAAAGAAGAAACAACTTACTGGGGGAGTTTTCTGAGAGAGCTCTCTATTCAACCTGTCAGTAAAGCTCTGTATTAGCGTGTTTCCTCCAGCCACTATAACACTGCCATAGAGACCCTAAGATAAAAAACAGAAACAAATTAGTTCCAAATGTTTCCAAGTTTTAATCACAACTACAACTAAAACTGTCTTCCTCTACAGTTTACTCTTTCTTTTTTAATATTTTTACTTCTATACAGACCTAGTAGCTTAATCCAGTGGCTCTCAGTCCTGGCTGCACATTCAACTCATTTATGGGATTTATAAAACGTCAAATGCCTGGGGGCAATTAAATAAAAATCTGGGGATGGAGCCCAGATCAAGGTTTTGTTAGTTTGTTTAAAACTCAAGATGATTCTAATGTGCATTAAAGTTTAAGAACCACTAACTTAAAGCAATTATTCTAAAACCCAAGCATAATTTTTTGGCAGATAGCTGCCAATATTTAGAGGTATATTTTATATTGGCTTCATATTAGAAAGCTCATGTAGAAGTTGCAGTATTTAAAATTAGACAATGAGATTATTTAATGATTATGATGGATAATGCATAATCTGATAACATCCCTAGCCAAAATGACTGTGACCTTTCTTTTTTGCAGGGTATTAGGCATCAGAACCACATGGGGAACTTTTTCAAAATCCACATGCTGATACCTCCCTAAAAAAAAATAAATCAATCTACTTATGAGTATATTTATCTGTAATTTACATGTATGGATCAGAAAGCTAAATGTCAGCCTTTTTTTTTTTAAGTTCTTACTGAATTCCTGTTAGTCAATATACATGTCAGCCTGTATGCTTTTTTAGTGGCTAAGTTCATATTTTAAAAATGTATTCCAGATGTCTAAGTCATCTAACTTTTGAAAGAAAAATGGAAAACAAGCATGTCCTCTGCAATTAACATTAGTTAACGAGAGGAGAAATCGCACTAAAAACAAAGTTATCTATTACACGCTTATACTTACTCCATACTTACTCCCTATCATCTTAGAAGCAGCAAGTGCCTACTAGGTGGCTAGTTGAAACAAACATTTTGCATAGTCATCCAAAAGTCTTTTTTGAAACAACATGGTTTTTATACACCCCTAGCTATCAGTACTATGCTCTAAGCAAATGAATCAACTCCAACAATACCAAGGCAACATATGTTGGCTACAAATTGAATCTAGGGTTTAAATAACATATAATCAATCTAATAATTAATATGTGTATAATATGGAGTATTTAAAAGCTGGCAAAACACAAAAATTACGAAGGGTAAGAAGATCACCTAAACTAAACTCCATGTAAAAGTTACATAATTTAAACCCATACCTTCTTGAACAATAAAAACAGCAAAACTGCTACATAGAAAAAAATCAATAATATATATTTTGGCCTGTCACGTTTTAGGAACTCTCTAGAACAGCACTGTCCAAAAGAACTTCCTGTGATGACAGAAATGTTCCCTATCTGCATGTCATACAGTAGCCATTGGTTACATTTATAATGTGGCTAGTGCAACTGAAGAACGGAATTTTAAATTTTTACTTCTTTTAATTTAAATTGCCACATGTGGCTGGTAGCTAGTACACTGGACACCGTAGCTCTAAAGTTTTACATTTTTCCTTTTCTAATACTTCATATTTTTACGCATTCTAAAATGGACTTCAAAGTGAATGGCCAAAGTTGCCAACTTAAATAAGGATTCAGGGGCATTTCATTACCCTAAAAGATACCTTTATACCGTAAACAGGAGGCTGACACTTACTGGTCTGATGTCAATATCACACATTCCAACGCTTGTAGTGACAACGTGACTGACTCCCAGCATTGTATTTCCTGATAATCCCTACAACAAAATGAAAATGAGTAGTCACACAGAAGAACTTCAAACACAGCACACCCAAAAATCTCTACAGTCGGTCTTATGTAGGTTTTATATAATTACACAAGATGTGCACACACACAGGAAAGGCCAAGCTGATTATGAAATAGTGCTCACACCTTTACGTTGGAAGGGTCAAACAACCCTTCAGGAATCTTTAACCGCTCTGCTCCAAAGTCACAGTTGTACCCGTTGGGGAATTCATAATGAACAGTTGGCATCTGTGCAGCTACTCTGAAAACATATTAAACAACATTAAACAAAAGACCAAAAAAATTCTTCAAAATTATAAACTAAGAAATTATCAACTTGTAAGAAAGCAGAGTGAGAATCTTTCTTTTATGTTAATCAATATTTCTTAACTTTTTACTTTTAGACGAGTTAAGCATACTCCACAATTTTTAACAAAACGAATCAATTTCTTTCCTCATTTATAAGTATTTGGTGTTTAGAAGATTAGTATGAAGGTTTCAACGAGCTATTTTAAGTCTTGTAGACAAGAAGACATACTGTTCATCATAGGTTGAATCTGATACTTGAAGTACTGAAGCTTGAAAATCCTGGATAACACACTATGGATAAAAAAAAAAAAAATTTTTTTAAGAAACAGGTTAGAAACAGGCAATCTATACTTTTGTAACATTTTAGAGCTGTTTTTTTTTTTTTTTTAATGTTTTTATTTATTTTTGAGACAGAGAGAGACAGAGCATGAGCAGGGCAGGGGCAGGGAGGGAGACACAGAATCCGAAGCAGGCTCCAGGCCGAGCTGTCAGCATAGAGTCCGACATGGGGCTCGAACTCACAGACCACGAGATCATGACCTGAGCTGAAGTCAGTTGCTCAACCAACTGAGCCACCCAGGCGCCCCTATAATTTTGTAATATTGTATTTAAAATACTTTTCTTTTTTTATTTTATTATTTTTTTAATTTTTTTTTTCAACATTTGTTTATTTTTGGGACAGAGAGAGACAGAGCATGAATGGGGGAGGGGCAGAGAGAGAGGGAGACACAGAATCGGAAACAGGCTCCAGACTCTGAGCCATCAGCCCAGAGCCTGACGCGGGGCTCGAACTCACGGACTGCGAGATCGTGACCTGGCTGAAGTCGGACGCTTAACCGACTGCGCCACCCAGGCGCCCCTAAAATACTTTTCTTAATGAAACCGGATCACATTCCTGGATGGCTATGTCATTTCAAGGCTATAAATCTACCTAGCAAGGACTCTTGAGTATCAAGAAACCCAATTTTAAGCATCTGAACTAGAAGCTAAATTATATCATGTTTAAATTACAACAATTATGGAACACTGATGAGATAAAAACAATCTGAAACCCCCATACCTACCACAGTCCTGCATTACAAAACTGGTTTCAGAACATTGTTTTTTCCTTAAAAATAAGCCTAGACTTGGGGCGCCTGGGTGGCGCAGTCGGTTAAGCGTCCGACTTCAGCCAGGTCACGATCTCGCGGTTCGTGAGTTCGAGCCCCGCGTCGGGCTCTGGGCTGATGGCTCAGAGCCTGGAGCCTGTTTCCGATTCTGTGTCTCCCTCTCTCTCTGCCCCTCCCCCATTCATGCTCTGTCTCTCTCTGTCCCAAAAATAAATAAACGTTGGAAAAAAAAAAAAAAATTAAAAAAAAAAAGCCTAGACTTAAATGCAAGATTTCATTTTCTGAATGTATATACATGTGCACATACATGGCATCATATGTAACTTTTAATGACTGCACATAGTTTAAAACAATTAAAAATTCTGCTGTGAAATACATGTGACCTCTGGGCTGCTAAAGAAAAATCCTGTCTAATTATTAGGCCAAACTGTTAGTCAACTTCACAATTTTTCCTTCTACTGAACACCCACAAAAAATCTTTATCTTAGGTGCAAAAAAATGTGAGATAGGATATATCCCTCACATAGTAAATTATGACTTTCAAATCCTTTTACTATTAGAAATGAATGTACTTCTGTAGTGTGAGAGATTTTACTCACCTGTCCTCCTGTCAGTAAGGTATGTGTTCAGAGAGGAATTTTTTAGTAAAAGGAACTCTTACTGTCTCCTTGCTATGAATAAGGACACTTTTTTTATATGGCTGACTGATGTTAAAGCAAACATAACTGAGCCATACTACCAGGTCTCTATAGACTAAAACCATTTTCTTAGACAAAAAAAGGTACATAATAACATAATCCTTGTTTTTACTCCAAAACCAAAGTTCCTTCCAGGTCTCATCAGAGTAATCCAAATGAATATATACTAGTTTGTTGAGATAATTAGTTTGACAAACACAAAAACAACCCTTTCTTCTCAAAATAATAATTTTGTTTGCAAAATATCATTAAAAATATGAAGTGCTCACATTCTATTCAAAAACTTACAGCCTAGGTGGTGCCTGGGTGGCTCAGTCAGTTAAGCATCTGACTCTTGATTGCAGCTCAGGTCATGATCTCACAGTTCATGCCCTCAAGTCCCTCATTGGGCTCTGCGCTTGACGGTACAGAGCCTGCTTGGGATTCTCTCTCCCTCTTTCTCTGCCCCTCCCTTCCTCACATGCTCGCTCTCTCTCTCTCAAAATAGATTAAAAAAAAAAAAAACAAACAAAAACACAACTTAGAGCCTATAATACTCCTGTAAAGAAAATAAGGGTACATACATTACACATGTAGTTGTGCCAAGACCTTGTAACCTGTGGCAACTTCTCTTTTCTTTTCCAGTTTGCTGGAGATCCTTCACGAACAGCTTCCTAAGTACCAAGAGCATGTACTAGGTTAAGAGAGTTCATGACATGGAGCTGGGGAGCTGGAGATAAATTCCAAAATGAAAATTCAAGCATCACCTACTTTTGATGCAATCATATATGGAGGAATCAGTTCTATATTCATTTCTTGGAAGAGTTCTCTGCATTGCATAGTAATAAAGTCTCCAGCAAGAGGGGATTTCACGATGCCTATGAAAACATATTAAACGAGGCTAAGACAGCATTAAAACTAAACTCCCTGGGACAAATTTCTTCTGTGTATTTATATATGAATAATCTTTTCAAGTAGAATCAACTGAACTATCTCTCTAAGCATGAATGAAGCCTTGCATCAGTTTTAAACATGCATTATATACTAAAGGTTTTTTAAAACTCCTAAAAAAAAGAGATACTATTTGGAAACTGATATGACTTGATAGTCCAATTCACTGCTCTATTTCATTGTCTACGTTGTCATGACAGCTAACATCATCTCCTGTTTAACTCGTGTACCCTAGTTAAATACATTACCTTGCTGAAGGACATAGCCATCATGGACTGGAATTGCAGTGGTATGAGTGGCTCCACTGTCCAAAATAAGACCCGTGGAACGACCATTAGCAAATCTAGTATAAAGCATTAAGGAAAACAAAGTATCAAGGTTCCAAAATAATGTTTATTATAAAGGGAAAATTTCATTAAGGCATATTTAAATGTGCATTATGACTTAAAATGTGTTAATCTAGGGATAAATATTGGTGTGAAGAAACTCTGGCTTAAAGACAAATAACACAGGCAGGACTTCCGAAATGATGGTGAGAGGAAGTTAAAGAGACCTTTTATTCCAGAAAGACATCTGTTAAACTGGCCAAAATTAGCACAATCATTCAAACTCTCTGGAGCCAGAGTAAAGGACTTAAAACAAATTAAGAAGCAATGAACAAAATCAACAGAAAGTGGGTAAAAACAGTGGGGGGCTATGGCATTTGCGCTAGGAACTAAAACCATTCTCCACATAGGATTAAAGAAAAACCATCTCAGCAGTATGGCAGCTGAGTGGCAGTTCCCACAAGTCAATGGGAAAGCTATTCCAGGTGGATTCAACAGTCAGCAAATATTGGCAGATCCCATCTTCCACAGCTCTGAGCTGCAGAAGGCCCATACCACGTGAGCATCATAAGCCAGTATCAGGAGCAGGGCCATGCACTTGGTCACCAAATATTTACTGCGCATTATGTGCCTAGTGACAAGTCTGGTGCTTAATAAGGGAGGGTAGTCCGTCTGGCACTGGCATTCCTGTGCACAGAAGGCACAAAAAGGTGACCCCAAACTGACTCTGCCCTGAAGGATATCCTGTTTAGTACAGATCAGGAAAGCTGTGAAAATAACTGCTCAGGGTGCCCCAGGGGTATACAGGAGAGGCCACCTAACCAATCCTGGGGAAATCCAAGTAAGCTAGGGAGAAGACAGGGAACACAGGAATATGTGGGAAGGCCAGGAAGCAAGGGTATGCTGAGGTCAGGGAAGTGTAAGTAGTTCGGCAGAGCCTGTAAGAATGTGGACAATGATTCTGGCTTAAAGCAGCTTGGCAATTAACAAAGATCATTAGCATGGCAGTGGGAAGAACAGGGAAGAGAGGAGGAAGGGTTGCAGTAATCCCGGAAAGAGCTTGCACATAATGCAGTGGCAATGGAGGAAATAAATGGATCTGAGAGGTAGTGGGGAGAAGAAAAATCGGTCTTGATGAAGGACTAAATTTGAAGGGTTAAAGAGAAAGATTTTTGGTCTGGGCAACTACACAGAAGAAGAAGGAATAAATTCGAGGGGAGAGATTAATTCCATTTTAGACATACTGAGTTTCAAGTGCTTAAACAAAGAACAGAAAAAGTTCTACTAGGGCAGCTGATTGTGGGCCTGCAGAGAACAAGAAAGGTCTGGGACACAGAACAGATACGGACTTGGAATTTGTTAGTGTGTAACTGGGATCTTAAGCCAAGAAAATGGATAATTGAAACCAGAAAGAGCATGTCAAGAGAGATGAAGGGCTAACGGCAGAAAAGCAAGCAATGGGTAAGGATGATCAGAATCCATGAAATCGATGGCCAGAAAGACAGGTTGGTAAGTTATCTTTGCTATTACTGGTACTTTATTGACCTCTGGCCAACTATATACAAAACATTAATTTTATGCTCTGTAAGTACAAAGTCAGATACAGTGATAACACACTAAAAAGTGGCATGAAGGTATGTGGACCTTCCTATAAATAACAATCATAAAATCTAGACAAATTATCTTAAATGATCATTTTAAGATTCTGGGAAGTGTTCAAAAGCAGTCAAAATTTACCCAAAATTTATTCTCATAAAATTGCAAATGTAAGGGGTAAGAAGTTTATAGCTAAAAATGCTCCCCAGCTCCATGGCTATGGCTTAGGAAAGCAGTGGTGGAAAACTGCAATTTACCACCTTGAGGGAGCAGTAAAGGACTTCAGGGCTGAAAGAAAAGCTGGACACTTAAGGTAGAAATCCTAGAAGCCAGAGAACCACAGAATGGGTGAAAACCAAAATCAGAGTATAAAAGGTACCCAAATCTCTGACTGACTGCTATACTATTCAGGAGCAGGACTTCAGGGGGACCAACAAAAACATGGAGAACAGAGAGTAATCCACTCTTTTTTTTTTTTTTTTAATTTTTTAAATGTTTATTCATTTTTGAGAAAGAAAGAGAGCACGAATGGAGGAGGGGCAGAGAGAGAGAGAAACACAGAATCCGAAGCAGGCTCCAGGCTCCGCACTGTCAGCACAGAGCCCGACAAGGGGCTTGAACTCATGAACCATGAGATCATGACCTGAGCCAAAAGCGGACACTTCACAGACTGAGCCACCCAGGTGCCCAGAGAGTAATCTATTCTTGAAAATCAGAGCAGCACCTAAGAGTTCTGTGATTTTGCTACATTTTTAGATAAATGCATTCTCCAACAGTATGCAGCTTGGACAGCAGAAAACCTTCCTTACTAGCTTAACTTGTCAAGAGAACAGAGCCTGAGGTTGGCAGATATAAGAAACCAGCTATCAATGAAGTCAGATAAAACAATACTACTCTTCTCACTAATATTTTTGTTTTGAAAAATATAATTATCTTTTTCATTAAAATGTTATTTGTGTTAACCTTAAGGAGGTTTTTTTTTTTTGTCATTATTAAGTGAATAAATAAATGTTAAACCAATTCTTAGTTTTCATTTCTCACAGTAATACTGACAGATATAACCAACATAAAGAAAATCTTTTTGGAGTCCTCAGTAATTTGTTAAAGTATAAAGGAGTCCTGAGGGTCCTGAGGCCAATAATGTTTGAGAAGCCAAAAGAATTTTTAAAGTAATACTAAGATGTTATTTGCCTTTTTCACGGTCACTCTCTCATGAGTGTATAGGGGAGTTTTCCAGAGACCATGTCATGTGTGATACGGTACAGAATGAATGCAAAAGACAGATATGAGAATCCAATGTTTCCTATTAAGACTGACCCTAAAGAGATTTGAAAAAAAAAAAAGTAAAATAATTCCACTCTTCTCATAACTTTTTTGGTTTTGGAAAACAAAACATGCCCCACCACATTTACTTCTAAAGAAAAGCTGAATGTTACTCTTTCAAGGATACGCTGTCAAAACTGCAGTTTTGCAAAGGAAGAATGCAGGGATGTTGTAGTGTTCAAACATTAACTCTGTCAGTTTCTCTCTCTTTGCTCTAGTATTCCACTTGAGAAGAGGGAAAAAGAAATGTAAGTTATTTACTGTTTAAAAACTAAAATGTTGATTTATCTCAAGATTCAATACAGCACTATATTAAAAAATATAAACATTAAAAACAGAATACCATAGAAAATAACCATAGAAAATACCATAGAAAATTGTGTATATTTATATTTATTTGTAAATAAATTTAATAAATATAATTTAAAATTTATTATTTAATAAAAAGTAAAATTGTTGCTAGGAATTTTACAGGTTACAGACTTTCCACAGTACCAAAATCAGGATTCTTATAAAGTATTATTAAATCTTAAGAGTCAATCCAGTCATTTTAAACCACCAAATTCTCCTATTTAAGAGTTGCTACTCATAAAGGAAACTAGAGGTTAAAAACAGTAACAAAATATTGATAATTTATGATCATTATGCTAGCCTTCTGGGCTCTTTGTGGACTCTGTACCAAATGTATTTCACAAGAGACCTCGATCTAGTAATTTCTAGCCCTAGTTCCATATTTGACTCCTCTCCTGGAGAGGAGAATATAAAAGTGGATACACTCTGCCTTTGGGGCACAAGGGACAATTCATAAACCCAAATGGGAAGTGGCCCAAGGAATTCAAATGTTAAATAAATCCCTGGAAAAAATAAATAACCAAACCCCATTTAGGGTGCTTTGTTATTGTTCTTTGAATATTTTAATTACTAAAATAATAAAAACTTTATTTTTTTTTAAACGTTTATTATTTTTGAGACAGAGAGACAGAGCATGAACGGGGGAGGGTCAGAAAGAGAGAGGGAGACACAGAATCTGAAACAGGCTCCAGGCTCTGAGTTGTCAGCACAGAGCCTGACGTGGGGCTCGAACTCACAGACCGCGAGATCATGACCTGAGCCGAAGTCGGCCACTCAACCGACTGAGCCACCCAGGCGCCCCATAAAAACTTTAATAGTATATAAAAATTTATCCCCCTTCCTCTAATTTTCAAAATTCAAAACATGAACTTCTATGCCTTTTTAAAGAAAAGGAAAACATTCTTCAAATCAGTTAAAAACAACAACAACAACTAGAGAAATTCAGAAAAGAAAGTCTTTGTCTTACCGGTGCTTCTGACATGAGAACAGGATGCAGGCTGGCTTCTGACTTGACATGCATTTTGTAGGTATGATCCAAAATAGCCTGGAAACTATCCCAATCTTCAACTACAATATAAGATTAATACCTTCAAAACAACGCTTAGTTGAAGATGAATACAGAATCTTTTAAGAGACTTTCTATGTTTTAGAATACTTTAATATATAGAACCTATTTATTTTACAGATTTATTTCATAAGATAGCACTTTATATAAACATCATCTTTGTCTTCTATAAAATATGGAACCTCTTTTTTGTTCATCCAACCCCAACAGTATCACAACCCCTAAGACCTGTCCTAAATGTAATCAGTGCATCTAATAGACCTAAAATACCAAATAAATATTATTCACTAAGTACTTACTAGAGGCACAGTATACAATTCGAATGGTAAGAGGAAATACAAAAGAATGGTAGGATCTAAACCTGATATTTAGAAAGTTTACAGTCTACCTGAAAAAAGATTAAAAGATATAAATATAGATACAGATACAGATATAAACCCTCAGAGAATATAACATGCCTTCAATTTGGCTTCCACTTAAACATTCCATTGAAAGTGCTTGCATTTCGCTATGACCTTTTTTTTTAATGTTTTTTTTTTTAACATTTTTATTTATTTTTGAAAGACAGAGCATGAGTGGGGGAGGGGCAGAGAGAGAGGGCGACACAGAATCCGAAGCAGGCTCCAGGCTCCGAGCTGTCAGCACAGAGCCCGACACGGTGCTCGAACCCACTAACCATGAGATCGTGACCTGAGCTGAAGCCAGACACTCAACTGAATAAGCCGCCAAGGCGCCCCTTGATATGACCTTCTAACAGACAAATTCAGTGGAAACTTCACTTGTAATATATCTTGACCTCTTTACATTATCTGACACTATTGACTGCTCAAAAGTTTGCAAACCAGTTCTGCCACAATCCAAAGAAGAAATGTCATTACTTGTACAACATACTCCCATAGTCCTATGAGGCTCTGGGGGAGGGGATGGGGGGGGCGGGTGTCAATGAACTGCGTTAGTCATTCTAACTTTTCTCTTCCCTTCTTAGTGTAACTCTCAATGTCACAGCTGAGAACAATGAGAATCACTGGACTTGTATGCTTCCAAAACTTTTTCTTCTCTTGGCCTTCTGAATATTCTATATCCCTAACTGTTCTTTCTCATTCTCCTTCATGGGCACCCCTTCTTCTCTTTGGTTAAACAGAGAACAGGCTTTCACATGGAAACCCATCCTCAACCTTTTTCTCATATTCCACACTCTTTCTGGCTAATAAATAATGCAACTCCATGTCTTAAAATCTTCTCACCTGCTGAATAGAACAGCACCTATATTCAAATACTTTGAACTCAAAAACAAACTCATTTACTTGCTGTACAGAAAAAGGCCTGCTTATAAGGCTGACCTTTTGCTGACATCTGAGAACTTGACTGATAACCAGTTCCCTACAGTGATATAAAACTTTCCCTAAATGATAACAGTAGTTCACTGCACCTAAACTGTTTGTACAATGTGGTTTGTGCTGAACACCTTCTTTCCCTCTGGGAGTCTTGAATTTTAGTAAATTCTAGACACGTGGTACCTACATGACCTCCTCCAGTAAAAATGGTCTCTAATGAGCTCCCCTGGTAGACAACATACACGTTGTCACAACTCATCGCTGGAGGAATTAAGTACATCCCATATGACTCCACTGTGAGAAGACCCTGCGAAGTGTGCCCTAGATTCCTCTGGACTTCACTCCATACCTTTTTTTTCCTTTGTCAATTTTGCTTTGTATCCTCTCAGTGTAATAAACCTTAGCCATGAGTACAACTATATGCTGAGTCCTGTGAGTCCTTCTAATGAATAAATGAACCTAACAGGGACCGCAGATATTACCAATACATTTGCCTTTGAAGACCGTAAAACTTGTTCCTTCCCATTCTATTCCTACTTCAATGTGTGGTACCCTCTATTCAATTACCCCAGTCAAAAATCTAGGAAACTCAATTATTCTCCTTTCACCTCTTTGATATCTCTCAAAGTCATCTCAAGATCTCGGCCATCAGTGATAAAATTTAAACCCTCTTCATTTCTCATCTGAATTCTCACCTCCCTAACTGATCCTCCTATCTCCAGTATCTCTCCCCAATCTAGCCTATGTACTGCTCTTAGAATAATCTCTCCAGCTGGCAAACACCCAACTGTTTAAATTCCTTTAGGGTTGGGATGCCTGGGTGGCTCAGTTGGTTGAGCAGCCAACTCTTGATTTTGGCTCAAGCCATGATCCCAGGATCATGGGATTGAGCCCCACATCAGGCTCCACACTGAGCATGGAGCCTGCTTATGAGTCAGTCAGTGTCTCTCTCTCTCTCTCTCTCTCTCCACCCCTCTCTCCCTGCATCACACTCTCTCAAATTAGAAAAAAATTTTTTTTTAATTTTTTAATTAAAAAAAATTCCTTTGGGGTTATCTTTCAGTTGCCAGCTTAATACACCCCTGGCATGGTTTACAAGCCCTATGATGATTGCTCTCTGTCCACCACTCCTGCAACTGATGCTAATGCACCCCACTGTTAATAGCCATACTTAATTGATGATCTTTCTAATAAACATGTAAGCCGCTTCCACAGCTCCACCTCTTCACACATGCTGGCTGCTCTCCTTTACCGAGCCTTGTTAGTCAGGCTAATCCTTATTTATTCGTCAAGATTCAGTGCAAAAGTTACCTCCTTTATGAAAACCACCACTGATCCCCAATGATGGGAGTTAAATACCTCTCCTCTCCAATCCCACTGCTTATCAAACACAACATTTATCCTACATATTTGGATATCTACATCTACCTCCCTATGAGTTTCTTGAGGAAGAGGAACATGTTTGATGCATCTTTGTATTCTCAGTGCCTGGAACATCAATTTGTGGAATTAAAAACAAAATACCTGATATTCAACTTATAAGAAGCCATTGTCTTATGTCTAAAATGTACCATATATACTCTATAAAATCAAATCCATACAAGCAAACATCATACCCATCCCATTTTTTAGTGGTGAAATGGCCTCCGTATTCTCCCTGGGAACACGCAGGGCATTAGTATCTATGTAATAGGTGGGGCCGCCTTGTTTGCCTTTATCACCATCTATTTCCATCAGTGTGCTTCCATCATCTCTTTCTACCACCATACCAATAGCTGTGGGGAAATCCACCTGGAAGAGTCAAAAACATGATAATACAAGTTTTACCTGCTTTATCAAGTAGTCATTTTTTCCCAACTAAAATCTTTTACCATAATTGAGTGAGAATTTCTGCATGAATTTAATTCTACTCAAGTAAGTGATCTTTTCATATCCAATTAACTAACGCTACACTTACCTTGGGACAGTCCTCACCAGCATAACCAGCTCTCACAGTATAGGATCCAATGTCAAAAACAAGAGCTCCAACCTCATCTGAAAAAACAAAGGACAATTAACATTAACAACTTACAGGTCTCATATGAAAATTAAGAGTACTTAATGTGCTGGGGCACCTGGGTGGCTCAGTCGTTTGAGCGTCCGACTTTGGCTCAGGTCATGATCTCACAGTACATGGGTTTGAGCCCCGTGTCGGGCTCTGTGCTGACAGCTCAGAGCCTGGAGCCTGCTTTGGATTCTGTGTCTCCTTCTCTCTCTGCCCCTACCCCACTCGTGTGCTCTCTCTCTCTTAAAAATAAACAAACATTAAAAAATTTTTAATAAAAAAGAGTACTTAATGTGGTTAATATGAGAATGTAAAAAAGTTCTATTAAAAATTAAAACAGGTATTACATTCTTATTATTATAAGCTTGAACTTAGTTTTAAATACACCTTAAAATAAAGATTCATTCAGTTAAAATATAACAAGTCATACCTTGTATATCAGTAGAGGCTCAATCAGAAAAGAGATGGTACACTAACACTGGGCGATTTGGCAAGAGTTTACTTATTAAAGGGACTATTTATAAAGATATAGGCACAACACAGGAAAACCAAAAGGGATAGTATGCTACCCTAGCACTAATAACAGATCTGTTGCCACCCTTAGAACTGAAGAAACACGGAAAAAGAATGGTTAGCAGAACCTGGAGAGAGTTGTGTTGGGAGGGCTACCTGATAGGAGCCGTGACCTTCAGTTGAGGGATGCAGTAAGCCATGGCTGACCCTGAGGGGAAGGAACCAGACTAATAAATATGTCAACCTCTCTCTTCCTCCTCTCTACTGGCTAGGGTAATCTTACAATTTCTCACCCAAACTGGGCCACTTCTGAATGCAAAAAGGGTTCCCTATTCATAGTTATACAAGGACAAGAGGCATAAGGCAGGAAACATGGTTGCCCTACCACTGGCCAAACCACAAGTTAACAGACCCACTGAGACAGTCAGTAAGGGTCACTCTTCAAGGGCACAAAGAGGGTGGAAATGGTGGAAAGTGGAGAGGCAAATGGAAGATATCCAGTACACTTACTTGCCATTTTTTCATGTTAATAGAAATTATATTCCATGCAATTAGGATAGAAACTTAGCAAAACCCCAAAAAAAAAGAGGAACCCTGAAGAGTAAGAGTTTAAAACATAATTACATAGGTCAAGTAAAAAGTTATCAAAGTTTGCACGTTTCAAAGATTTGTAGTAGATAAAGTTTATTTAATGCTGCAAAGAAAGCTGATTTTTTTTCACATTCAAATTCAGAGACTAAGCCTCTAATTATACTTTGAAAATATTTCCCCCAAAACAGCAATGGTCCAAAAACAAAACACTTGGGTTTTCCAGGCACTAATTTTTCATTTTTTTCAATCATTAAAAATAATAAAGAGCTATTATTTATCTCCATTAAATTGGCAAAATCCATCTGATAAGACAAAGTATTGTCAAAGACATAGGGAAAGAGGAGCTCCTACACATTTACTAATAAAAGTTATAAACTGATACAACCCTAACGCTCAATTTAGTCATACACACTAAAGTTGAAAATGTTCATACACATGGTAATGCAAACTAGTGTAGCCACTCTGGAAAACAGTATGGAAGTTACTCAAAAAATTAAAAATAGAACTATCCTACGACCCAGCAATTTATCCAAAGGATACGGTATTTATCCAAAGGATACAGGTATGCTGTTTTGAAGGGGCACATGCACCCCAACGTTTATGGCAGCACTATTGACAATAGCCAAAGTATGGAAAGAGCCCAAATGTCCATCGACAGATGAATGGATAAAGAAAATGTGGTATATATATGTATGTACACACACACACACACACACACACACACACACACACACACACACACACACTGGAGTATTACTTGGCAATCAAAAAGAATGAAATCTTGCTATTTGCAACTACGTGGATGGAACTAGAGGGTATTATGCTAAGTGAAATTAATCAGCTAGAGAAAGACAAATATATAACTTCACTCATATGAGGATTTTAAGATACAAAACAAATGAACATAAGGGAAGGGAAACAAAAATAATATAAAAACAGGGAGCGGGACAAAACATGAGACTCTTAAATATAGAGAACAGAGGGTTGCTGGAGGGGTTGTGGTAGGCAGGATGGGCTAAGAGGCATTAAGGAATCTATTCCTGAAATCATTGTTGTACCATATGCTAACAAACTTGGATATAAATTTAAAAATAAATATGGGCGCCTGGGTGGCTCAGTTCGTTGGGCGTTCGACTTTGGCTCAGGTCATGACCTCGTGGTTTATGAGTTTGAGCCCCTCATCGGGCTCTGTACTGACAGCTCAGAGCCTCGAGCCTGCTTCGGATTCTGTCTTTATCTCTCTGCACCTCCCCTGCTTGCTCTTTCTCTCTGTCTCTGTCTCTCTCTCAAATATAAAAAAATATATTTTTAAAAAATTAAAAAATAAAAAAAAATTATTTTAAAAAGGAAGAACAAAAGTGGGAAACTCACAGTACCTTATTTATAGACTTAAAGTTACAGTAATCAAAACACTATGTTACTAACATACCATGATGTAGATCAGCGGACATATAAGCCAACAAAATAGAGAATTCAGACACACACACACACACACACACAGAAAATGTACACACACAGAAATTACACTTTTTATTTTCTCTACAGAAACTCTCTCACACATATCACAAGGAAACACGTTTAAGAATGTTCATTAGCTATGTGACCTTCGGTGATTTCTAACCTCTCTGCCAAAGTTTTCTCGTATGTAAACGTGCATAACAGTTTCTAACACATAGGATGTTATAATAAATAAATGTGTTAAATGCTTTAATGCACATAAGCACTTACAACAGGAACAGCACATAATAATCACAATAAGTGGGAGCTGCCATTATCATTATTATCACCACACTACTTGTCACAGGAAAAGATAAAAATAATCTAATGGCCTCTCGGTAGGGAAATAGATAAACTATAAATTATTCATACCGTGAAATACTGTACAGCAGTTAAAATGAATGATCTAGATTTACATATCAATATGGATAAATCTAAAAAAAAAAAAAATGACTAGTTTGAAAAGCTAGCTACTATGGGCGCCTGGGTAGCTCAGAAGGTTAAATGTTTGGCTCTGGTCATGATCTCAGTTTGTGAGTTCGAGGCCCATGGTGGGCCGTGTGATGACCGTGCGGAGGCTGCTTGGGTTTTTCTCTCTCTCTTTCTCAAAATAAATAAATAAACTTAAAGAAAGAGAAAGAAAGAAAGAAAGAAAGAAAGAAAGAAAGAAAGAAAGAAAGAAAGAAAGAAAGAAAGAAAGAAAGAAAAGAAAGAAAGAGAAAGAAAGATAAAAGGCTAGTTACTATACATACATACACATTGCGATACTATTTAATTCATTATGGATACACACACACTTAGTACTAAAAATATGCATGGGGCCTGGTAATGCTGCATACCCAACTTCGGTTCTGTGGTTACCTCTAAGGAGGGAGAAAAGGGAACTCTATATGAATAACATTCTATTTCTTAAACTATCTCAGGCAAATATGGTGAAATATTACATCTATCACATACAAACTTACATATATGTTTCATTATTAGTATATTTGTAGTACTAAAAATTGAGTTTTAAAATAAAGAAAAACCAATGATTATACAGATATTCATAGTGAAGAGATGGTATCTTTACAGAATAATAATCTCATTTTTATTTAAATAAAGAGCCACCTATTTTTATTCCTAATTTGAAAAGAAGTTTCTTCATTTATTATACTTCCCATTCTCGATACAATTCTCTGATCCAAATTATTTTGTCTGAAAATAGGGGTCCTTAAAAGCAGAACACTGCATTTGTTTTCACCATAGCACGTATATTCAAGTACAAACAGTAAAGTTAACAAATGACTATAAATTAATAAACTTTAACACTGACTAATTACAATGTTGGGTAAAAAAAAAATACCTTAACTAAATGAATTAATTGCCAGGTTAACCAAAATATTCAACTCTCATTCTCAAGGATCAAGGCTCTTAACCTTTTCTGTATCATGGACCCCTTTCACAAAGCTCTGGGCTGAAGTGTTTCCCCCTAAAATCCGTACATTGAAGTCTTCACCCCTAGTACCTTAAAATATGACTATTTGGAGATAAGGTCTTTAAAGAGGTGATTAAATTAAAATGAGATCATTAGGATATGCCCTAACCCAATATGACTGGTGTCCTTATAAAAAGAGGAAATTTAGACACAGATATGTACAGAGGGAAGACCATGTGAAGACACAGGGGGAGGATGGCCATTCCAAACCAAGGAGAAAAACCTCCGAGGAAAACAACCCTGCCAGCACCTTGATATCAGACTTCTTGACTCCAGAACTGTGAGAAAATTAATTTCTGTTATTTAAGCTACCCAGTCTGTGGTACTTTGTTACAGCAGCTATGGAAAACTAATACAGATACATTAGGAAGTTTAGGTCTCCCTTCTTAGAATGTTCTAAAGTAGATTATAAAAGAAGCCAATTATACCAAAACATAATTCTACCTGTGGACTCCCTGGGGAGGTGAGGGACCCCACACTGGAACCCCTCCCTTAATTTACCCTCTCGTAGGTAATCTGCTCCACTCCTATGGCATCAACTTCTACCTCAACTTCTACTAATAATTTCAAGCCAAATCTTTCTCTCAAGCCCTCACCTTTATCTAGATCCATGTCTCAAACTTTTTTAAAAAACCATCACAAATAAGATTTTTTATTTGTTACCATTAAATGTCTGGATTTTAAGAGATTCTTGGACTGATGGCTCATATCCATCAGCTCGTTCAACTTTAGCAATGGACTCTAGGGGTGCCTGGGTGGCTCAGTTGGTTAAGTGTCTGACTTCAGCTCAGGTCATGACCTTATGGTTCGGGAGTTTGAGCTCCATGTCGGGCTGTGCTCACATCTCAGAGCCTGGAGCCTGCTTTAGATTCTCTCTCTCTCTCTCTCTCTCTCTCTCTCTCTCTCATTCTCTCTCTGTCCCTTCCCCTCTCTTTCTCTCAAAAATAAACAAACATTAAAAAAAATTTTTTAAAAACAAACAAAAACTTTAGCACTGGTCTCATTTTCAGTAGCTTTTCCTTTTAAAAGAAAAGTGAATTACTACCTTCACCATGAAGCTCCATGAGCTCCCAATTCAAACTTGGGCTTCTTCAGCATTTTTACTTTTCTAACAAAGACATCATAGAGTGGAAAAATAGATCGGCAAACCTTGTTTA
This sequence comes from Leopardus geoffroyi, assembly GCF_018350155.1. Lineage (NCBI taxonomy): Eukaryota > Metazoa > Chordata > Mammalia > Carnivora > Felidae > Leopardus > Leopardus geoffroyi. Next base: position 87,607,994 of record NC_059333.1, read on the forward strand.
GATCTTTTCTGATGGTGTCTGGAATCAATTTATTTACCACTTCTTTCAAGTCATTTGTCTGCACACCTCAGGTCATAATCTCCATCATCATTTTCTGGATTTGGTGGACCTGTTGGTACTGAGCATAAGAGGTCTTCCAAATTGGATTGTTGCCTGTTTCGGTAAAACCAACACAAACTAAATGAAGCAAATAACCATCGGCAACCTTGATCTCAACAGGAGTTTCAACCATGGTTTGCCATTTTTTTGACCATGAAGCACATTTTGTCATGGGTAAAATCCATGGCATGGAAATTAGTCAGGCAGTTTTTGCCCTGAACATCCTCAGTATTAGCTTAAATTTTCTAAATGCCAACTTCATCACTCTGCAGAAGGCTCACTTCAAAAACATGACCCTTAGGCAATCAGATACAATTTTGATTCCTTGAGTTCTTGTGACTAATGTTTTTCCAATATTTCTTATACTGAACACAGGTGGTGCTTTTACATCATACCAATTTTTCTTAGAAAACAGATCAGGAGCGTCTGACTGCAGCTCAGGTCATGATCTCACAGTCCATGAGTTTGAGCCCAGCTCCAGGCTCTGTGCTGACAGTCCGGAGCCTGGAGCCTGCTTCGGATTCTGTGTCTCCCTCTCTCTCTGCCCCTCCCCTGCTCATGCTCTGTCTCTCTCTGTCTCAAAAATAAATAAAAACATTTTTAAAAATTTTTAAAAAGAAAAAGAAAAACAAAACAGATCAACCACTTTCTTCTTGACTCCCTTTCTGCCACCTTTCATAAGGCACTTGCTCTTGATGACCGCCATGATGCTACTCAGAGAGCCAAAAGGCCATATGACAAACTTCTTAGTGTACAACATTGATTCCTCCTGATGTCCCATGGTTACCTCATATTCAACATATCTGAAGCACTGTCTTCCTTTCCCCATCCTACTTAACCTAATCTTAGCAGTGCTATCACAGTTAGTGGCCTAATCAGCAGAGACAAAAAACTAAGAATTGCGAATTCCTTCATATTTTCATACCCCTCACCAAGTTCTGCCAAACATTCTGCTAAATATTTCTCAATTCCCTTGCTCTTTACTACCATTGCCCCTGTCTTGAGTCAAGCTCTTATCTCAACAGGGAATTACTACAATTCCCTGTAAGTATTGTATTTCCCATCTCTTCATTTTTTCCATCCACCTTACAAACTACTGCACTGTGATCTTTCAAAATTACAACTCAACATATTGGTACATAAATCCTTCAACGAAAAGAGAATCATCTGGTGGTTTCCCATCATCTACAAAATAAAATTCAAGTCATTTCACCCAGTTGATATTCAAGACCTAGCAAAATCTGGCAGTAATCTCATTTCCCACTTTACACACCAGTATGACTGGATAATGTTGTCTCCTAAACACACCACATACTCTCACTCAGCTAATTTTTGCATATGCTGTCCTTCTCCACTCTTCTTCCATCATCCCTACAACCTCTCTTGTAAAGTCCTCTGACTCCCCAACAATGAGTTAGTAACTTTCTTCTCTGTTCTACCTTTGTACCTTCGACATATCGTCATTACCGAACACACTTTGTTGAATTACCCTTTCTCATCAATATAAAATTTTATAAATAAGATACACCATCTCTTCTTGCACCAAGAAAAAAAGCATGCTGCCAATTAAACTCTGCCACACCATCAAGAAATATTCCATGTCGGGGTGCCTGGGTGGCTCAGTCAGTTAACTGCGGACTTTGGATTAGGTCATGATCTCACAGTTTGTGGGTTCCAGCCCTGCGTCTGGCTCTGTGCTGACAGCTAGGAGACTGGAGCCTGCTTTGGATTCTGTGTCTCCCTCTCTCTCTGACCCTCCCCTGCTCGTGCTCTGTCTCTCAAAAATAAATAAACGTTAAAAAAAATTTTTTTAAAGAAATATTCCATGTTAATTATACTTAAAATTAAAAAAAATTTAATATGTAAAATAGAAAAACTTCAAAAAGAAAAGAAATATTCCAACTTCAGCTCTTTAAATATGGGGAGGGGGGAATGTACAACTGAAGTAAATAAAATGCAGTGTCTATTTATTTGACTGCCTCACCTGTAAGACGGAGCTTCTTGGAGACAGAGGCTATACCTACCCGGTAAATTTTTTTATGAAATGAAAATCTAGGGGTACCTGGGTGGCTCAGTTGGTTGAGCACCCACTTTGGCTCAGGTCATGATCTCACGGTTCATGAGTTCAGGCCCTGCATTGGGCTCTACGCTGACAGCTCAGAGCTGGAGCCTGTTTCAGATTCTGTGTCTCCCCCTCTCTCTGCCCCTCCCCAGCTCACACGGTCTCTCTCTTCTCAAAACTAAACATTAAATGGGGCGCCTGGGTGGCTCAGTTGGTTAAGCATCCGACTTCGGCTCAGGTCATGATCTCATGGTCCAGGAGTTCGAGCCCCGTGTCGGGCTCTGTGCTGACAGCTCAGAGCCTGGAGCCTGTTTCAGATTCTGTGTCTCCCTTTCTCTCTGACCCTTCTCCATTCATGCTCTGTCTCTCCCTGTCTCAAAAATAAATAAATGTTAAAAAAAAACAAAAAAAACAAAAAAACAAGAAAAACTAAACATTAAAAAATTAAAAAATAAAAATCTAATAAATCAATTATGTTCCTATCTTAATGAGAGGTAAACTAGACACAGAATTTTAATGTAAGACTCCTGATGCTTAGAATTTTGCATCTGCTTTTTTTTCCTTTTTCACAGGTATAGGTCTATCTCCTGTACCTCGTGTTGTTAAAAACTAGAACCAATGAACACAAAATAGAATGGCAAAGGGACATAGGAGACTTAAACCATAACCACAGAGGTCTGGATATTTAAAAACCAGGATACAATTTCTAATGGATAAAAGTCCTCAAGAGTTGGATCCCTTATCTACTAAAAACACAGTTTTCACTTTTCTGAAGATATTGATGCTTTTCTGGAGTAAATGGCTTCCAAGTTTAAAGGTGTGGTGGTTTTTCTGGGAAAACATGAAACAATGGTGGCAATTTTCTTTTTTTTTTTTTAATTTTTTTTTCAACGTTTATTTATTTTTGGGACAGAGAGAGACAGAGCATGAACGGGGGAGGGGCAGAGAGAGAGGGAGACACAGAATCGGAAACAGGCTCCAGGCTCTGAGCCATCAGCCCAGAGCCCGACGCGGGGCTCGAACTCACGGACCGCGAGATCGTGACCTGGCTGAAGTCGGACGCTTAACCGACTGCGCCACCCAGGCGCCCCAATGGTGGCAATTTTCTAACCTGGTCTTAAAACATTCCAAGATAATACTGAAGGCTAATAACTTTGGGAGAAAGTGGGAAGATCATTTTTTGTTTGTTTGTTTGGACAGGGTACACCAACTCATGGGGATGGAGATTTTGAGAAAATTTTAAGGTTAGAGATCTGGGGGTCAGGAGTGCAGGAATGATGAAACAATTTATCAAAGATGGCCTGTTTATTTTTATAATGCAGAGTTTGAAGTAAAGGAGCACCATGAGAGATAGTCACAGGAACAATGAGTAGGTCCAGAAACCAGTTAGAAAGTATAGAAATCTGGGTAAATTATGCATTATACCTAACGCTAAAGATCAATGTCAGATCTAGTCAGAAATCATTATTAGAATAAGACAGCCATAAATTTTAAAATTTAAACTTCAAAGATCTTTTCAATAAGCAAGTCAGTTAAAAATACAGCTTCTTAAGTTAATTATACAAAACCTAGGAGAGAAGTTTGGTTTCTTCTCACAATACACCCTTTGGAAAATGTCACCCAATATAAATACTGACCATACAGTGGTAGCACAAACACAAAATCATACACTTATTTTCGTAAGTTTTAAATATTTTGTATGTGGAATAGGCTTTATGACATATTCCCCTCCTAAGCAAATGAGAAAAAGAACGTTTATTCTGAATACTTAAACCATACATGAATATGCTGTGGCTATACAACTGAAAAATGACTTATGGAGAAACAACCAAAAAACTTTTTATTTTTAAAATAGGAAAGGGTTTTACTGAAATGCCATCTTCTTCAACCCAGAGATTCTTGTTCCCCATTTCTTAGGAAGTTCGATAACTCTTGGCCAGTTCATCTTTTCCATATTACTTTCTTATTCCATAATACAGGGACAGCATTACCATCCCCTATATGGTTGTTATAGATTGGACTAATGCATGTATTAAATGCAACACATGAAAAGTCTCTGGGAACAGTTCTTAGTACACAGTATGCACTCAATAAATGTTTGCTGCTGGTATCATTAATATCCATTTCTGCCTCAGTCATATTAAACAATGCCTTCAAAGGAAATACTCCCAGACAGCCTCTAAGTCTTGGATCAGTGAACCTAAAGGTCAGAATAGAGTCAACAGCTTCCGTAAGGCAAAGGCACAAAGATCCAGGACTGCATCTTCAGATGAGGAAGAGGTAAATCATGAAGATCCACTAGGCTTTCTCCAAAGTAAAAAATGGGAAACTACGGACGCTCACATGTGAGAAATCAAAACCAAGAACATAAACGGGAAAGAAGGGGCTGAGGGTCAGCATATTACTTCAAAGAGACTCTAGCTACACTCCAAAAACTCCTAAGAACTTTGAAAACCCAATTTCTATCCCCTACCTGTAAAATGCCATCCTCTTCAGAAACAGTATCCATCCTTACTAGACACAGTAACAAAAGCAACACTTCAAATCTGTCTCCTTGTTCTGGAAACTCCTCAAACACAACACAAACCAGAATCATATACACCAGTGCTTCCTCTACCTGTCTAGCAAGAATGGAAGCTCTGATTCAGTATATGTAGACTGGAGCTTGAGAGTCTGCATTTCTAAAAAGCTTGCAGGTGATGCTGACTCTGCTGATCATGGACCACACGTTGCGGAGCCACGTATAGCATCATCTCATTGAATCTTCACAACCACACCACTGGGCAGGAATTATCTTTCCCAAAATGAGCCCGAAGTTGAGAAAAGTTAAGTAACTTGCCCAAGGCTAAAGCGCTCAATACATGGTGGGGCTGAAAGTACATGCCAGGTCTGCGTAACTCCCAGACCCGTGTCAATCTTTCCACCACACTACAGCCTGCCCAAGAAAAGCATCTGTAAGTTACAGGTGTTCCCATGGGTAACTCTAGAGAACCCAGTCAACAGGCAGATATTACGGAAAGGTGTGAGGCTGCTGAGCACGGAACGAGGAGGCTGCGTCGGGAGTGGCCGCCACTCCTCCAGGCAGTGGTACCTCTCTTGGCTCGCTTTACCCTCCAAGGGACTTTGCGGAAACCTTCCGTCCACGCTTGCAAACTGCTGGAACCTCCCAAGTTTAAACACGCGCGCGCGCCCCGATGTCGCAGACTTGTGGAGACAGCGGGGGAGATGCGACCCTGCGGCTGGCCACTCAAGCCGGGGTTCTGCGGGCCGACCCCCTTGGATGAAGTGCCCGCCCAGCCCGAGGCCGGAGCGCACCCCCAAAACCCTGCTCCTCCGGGGGGCCGAGGCTGGAAGGAACCGCAGGGGGCGGCGACTCCGGGCGCCCAAGGCTCTCAAAAGAGCCGGGTGGGCTCCGGGGGCGGGCAGAGCGCGGGGCGGGGATGGGGCGGGGAGGCCGGGGTCCCGAGCGGGGGAGACCGGAAGAGGCCGCCGCGGAGGGGAGGGCTGGGGGCGGCGGTTACAAAACCCACACGCTAAAAAGGCGCGCTCTCTCGTCCGGCCGCACTCACTCACCTCCCCCGTACACCCCGCCGCTCATGGCTGCTGTCCGCGCGACTCCTACGCTAAAGGCTACCGGGCGAAGTGACTGCGACGGCCGCGAGTGTGGGTCCCGAGAAGCACTAACCCCCTACCCCCTTAACTTCCACCGCCACCCCCCTCGGGCAACAAAGCCGCGTCCACACACCCCGGAGCTCAGTCACACTTGCTGTCTGCTCTTATCAGCCAATCACAAGAAGCCCAGGCACCCTTTAGCCAATCAGAAAGAGGTTGTGCTGCATCCCTGCCGCGGCACAGCCAGTTTAGCCAATCGAGGGCAGCCATGGAGGCGGGGAAAGGGTAAAGCGACGGAAGGAGGGAAGGAGTTGGGTTGCGGAACTGGCCCCAGGCGGGAGGGGTAGCTGGGGGGCGGAGCTTCCTGAGTGGGCGGAGCTTCCTGAGTGGGCGGGAGAGTGCGGCAGAGGGAGCAGCAGAGGGAGGAGAGAGTCCGAGGGGAAGTGTCCGGGCGGGTCTAGGGGTGTGGCTGGGCGCCGAGCAGGGGTGGGACTCTGGTAGAGGAAAGTAAAACCCTGGAAAAGAGTCTGGAAATAACAGTGTCTCCACGCAGCGACTCCCAGTTTTGGGTTGTGGGGGATGCAGAACTTTTTTTTTTTCCAGAAAAAGTATGTTCAGCTAACTTTTATGTTAAAAGCTCAACTTTGGAGTAGGGGAACAGTAAATCAAATAAACCTATAGGATCCTGCAATTTTTTAAATGGCTAATAATAATTAGAAGAAGAAAGAGATGACATATTTTCCCAACTAAATTTAGGTAGCACTTTAAAAAAATATTTTTTTCTTTATTCCTTAAAATATTTGTTTATTTAGGGGCGCCTGGGTGGCTCAGTCGGTCCATCGTCCGACTTCGGCTGGGGTCATGATCTCGCAGTCTGTGAGTTCGAGCCCCGCGTCAGGCTCTGTGCTGACAGAGCCTGGAGCCTGCTTCCGATTCTGTGTCTCCCTCTCTCGCTGCCCTTCTCCCGCTCATGCTCTGTCTCGCTGTCAAAAATAAATAAACATTTAAAAAAAATTTTTTTAAATGTTTATTTATTTATTTATGTGACAGAGAGAGTGTGTGGTCCCTGAACAAGGTAAGGGCAGAGAGAGAGGCAGACAGAGAATCCCAAGCAGGCTGTTCGCTGTCAGTGCAGAGTTGGAGGCAGGGCTTGAATTCACAAACCATGAAGATCATGACCTGAGCTGAAATCAAGAGTCACACCCTTAAACAACTGAGCCACCTAGGCGCCCCTAAAATTATTTTTTAAAGTATTATTGATTTTTTTAATGTTTATTTATTTTTGAGAGAGAGGGAGGGAGACAGAGCAGGAGTGGAGGAGGGGCAGAGAGAGAAAGACACACAATGGAGAGCAGGCTGTAGGTTCTGAGCTGTCAGCACAGAGCCCGATATACACCCCATAAAAGTATCATCGCTTTTTTTTATCCTGTGAGACAGGTGTCAAACAATCCTCATCCAAGCAAGTACCTGATTCTAAATATATACCTAGCCTGTCTATTGTTCTTAGTCCTCTGTTTTTACCAGCCCAGTCCAGGTCACTGATATCTCTCCCTGGAATTGGTCTGTCTAAAGTCTAGACATATAGGCTGCTCTTAGCCCTAGGAATAACGGAATAAAGTCCCGTAAGTTTCAGTGCCAGCAGCGCGGCAGAGTGGTAGTAGGGTGAGGAACAAAGCTAGTGAGAAAACAGTCCCATTCACTTAATAGTATAATCTCAGTGTATCTGATCATTTAGGAAATTCCCATTAACCCAATGAGATAATGCAGAGGTCAGCAAATTATAGCCCCATGGCCAAACCCAAACTGCTTTCTGTTTTTGTATGGCCTATGAGCTAACAATGTTTATTCCATTTTTAAATGGTTTTTAAAATTATTTTTAGGAATAATATTTTATGACATGTGAAAATTATATGAAATTCACATTTCAATGACCATAAACTAAGCTTTACTAGAGCACAGCCAAGCTTATTCATTTATGGCTGCTTTTGGGGTATAAGGCCAAGTTGAGTAGTTATGACAGACACTAAGCTGGAGAACATGTTTCCTATCAGACCCTTGTAGAGTTTACTGACCCCTGAGATAATGCATGTAACACATCTAGCACAGTGCACTAAGTACTCTATGTTAATTGTTGCCCCCATGATTATAGCTTTCAGTATATAGATACCTATCAAATCCTCAAAATATTCCCATTTCCACTCTGTGGTTTTATGCTGTTTGACTAATAGCTTTCATTGTATAAATACCTATCAAATCCTCAAAAATATTTCCATTTCCACTCTGTGGTTTTATGCTGTTTGACTAATAAAGCCAATGAGCTATAAAACATGTGGTACTTTGGTAATAATTAAATGTTGAAGCAATACTATTTGTGTTGAATATACACGGTAATTCATTTAAATCAGTTTACAGTTTAAATGCATAGTAATTCAATATACCAACTTAAATGCATAGTAATTCAATATACCAACTTAAATGGATTATGTATCTTGATATCTCTCATCAGTATTATCTACAACCTCTCCCATCCATGGAGAAATAGAGTTGGGTTGAAGAAAGTGGGACGCTGGGGTGGCTCAGTTGCTTAAGCATCTGACTCTTGATTTCGGCTCCAGTCATGATCTCACAGTGTACTAACAGTGTGGAGCCTGTCTCTCGTTCTTTCTACCTCCCCTGCTCACTCTCACTCTCTCTCTCTCTCTCTCTCTCTCAAAATAAATAAACAAAAAAAAAAGTAAAAGTAAAATATTTGTCCTACAACTTCAGTGTTTGTCAGAAAACAAAACAGTTCAGTAGGGTTAATGAGGACCATACTGCTAGCCTTCAGGGAGGCCTGAGATGCTGTGAATGTCTCCACCCATAAAGAACACACTGGAGTGCAGGAGAATCTTTCGTATGACAACACAAAGAACACAGCTTGAGAAAATGCTAGAAAGTCATGCTTAGTTGTTTTTGTTTATAATAAGGGCTTGGCTTTATTTGATAATTCGAAAAGATATTAGAAAACAGATCATTCATTCATAATTTCAGGTCAGCTTGTTCTCTTGATGTATCACGGGACACATTACTTTATATGATAATAAACCATTGTAATGAACTTCAAATGAACTGAACTTCAGAGTCATCTGGTATGTCAGGATTAATGACATGTTAATGCAGATAAAAGTGCACACTTAAGTCTTTCATTAATTTTAATCAGCAAAATTGTAATAGGGCACTAAGATTGTTGGCCCTAAAGTATTGAATTGCTGGAGGGACTGTTGAGGAAGGAAACCTATTCAGTATCCCAAGAGAACAATGTCAGAGAACTGCACATGCTTGGTAATAATGACATTGTTTCTTTCGTGGTAAGACTTATACTGTGGCAACTTGTTTTCTTCCATTCTTCATAATTAGGAAAGCTGGTAGAAAATACATTAAAAGGAAAATACTGACCCAACAGAATCTACTTTGTGAAATATAAAATATGTGAGTGTTTGTGTGTGTGTGTGTGTGTGTGTGTGTGTGTGTGTGTGAATATTTCTCCTCTGTAGCCTAACATGCTTTCCCTAAAGTCTTGGCTGAGCCTACATTAACATTACTGAGAGCTAGTTGGATTAAAAAGCAACAACAACAACAGCAACTCAAGATTATTGTCGGTGCCAATTTTTAAGGGCATAATGTACCAAAACAACCAATGCTTACAATTTTCCCGCCTGAGCCAGCATTCTCCTTCTATCAACCTAAAAATAAAAGATATTGAAGTAACATGTATGTAAACTTATTAGCCTTTAGTAGATGCTCAGTGGTTGCCTCTGAATCCAGATCAATAAAAATAAGCGCCCTTTTAGAAATCCTTTGTAATCTCCAAGCAGCAAGAATGTCTTCTGAGTGAGGACCCAGTGTAACACTTGATTTTGCCTCACTGGGTCGCTGGTCTTCCATTCTTGTAATGCTGCATCAGCCTGCCCAAGACGCTCTACCTCACGCCTTTTTTCACCAGCTCTGGCAGAATTCAGACTATGGAATTACAGCACTCATTACAAAATATTACCGATCTCATCCCATCTCCGCCTTTATCAGTCTCAGAGTTGAAAAAAACTTCAACTTACAAATGCAAGCTAGGAAACAAATTCAGGAGATTATCATTTGTTACAAATAATGACACAACTTATGTCCATTTAGAGTTATTTTATTCACGCAGCAAAATATATGACATTAGTAATTATCAAAAACTGGGGCAACTGGGTGTCTCAGTTGGTTAAGCATCCAGACCGGCTCAGGTCATGATCTCGTGTTTGTGGGTTCAAGCCCTGTGTCGAGCACTGTGCTGACAGTTCAGAGCCTAGAACCTGCTTCAGATTCTGTCTCCATCTCTCTTCCCCTTCCCTGTTATGCACTGTGTCTCTCTCTTCCTCTTTCAAATGTAAATAAACATTAAAAAATTATTTAAGTAATTATCAAAAACTAATTTCACTGTAAGCAATTTTGTTTGGATGGATCTGTGTGTGCGTAAAGAGTACCACTCTCTGTTTAGTGAAATTCCAAAAATGTGACATGAATGCAAGCACTACTGAGATAAAGGATAAATATCTGGAGCCTAGAGCTTTTCACCAATAGAAATATGATCAGTCAGGGGCGCCTGGGTGGTTCAGTCGGTTAAGCGGCCAACTTTGGCTCAGGTCATGATCTCGCGGTCCGTGAGTTCGAGCCCCGCATCGGGCTCTGTGCTGACAGCTCAAAGCCTGGAGCCTGTTTCAGATTCTGTGTCTCCCTCTCTCCAACCCTCCCCCATTCATGCTCTGTCTCTCTCTGTCTCAAAAATAAATAAACGTTAAAAAAAATAAAAAAAAAAAAGAAATATGATCAGTCAGACTGATACATCTGTTTTCCATTAGAATAGTAAGAGATCTGCTAACCATTTCAGATAATATGACCTAGCTAGACAAAGAAGCAAATGAAAATATATGTGGTTATAGCTTGTACCTTTGTAACACATTAACAGGTTTGTCATGATATTCACAATGTGATCCTGAAAAGACAAATAAAGGAAAGAAAAGAAGATGAAGTGCTAGATACTCTGGATTTCATATGTGTTTGTTATTTCATAATCGCTTTTAAAATCTCTTTGCTCACTTGATATGGCTCTTTTCAGAAATCACAACACGAGCAAACATTGTCCACATTTAATCAATTGGTGGTATAAAGTGGCACCACGCCACCTGGGGTCACTTCTGGGCCAATCATGGATTTCCCACTGATCTAGGTCAGCGCCAGAGCCATGTGATGGGGCTGTTACCTCCGCCACGTAGCAACACTCAAATGAGTCCAAAGTTCTTGTTCTGTATTGTTTCTTTAAGATCCTTGAAACTATTTTTGGAATACACAGAAGAAATGCCTCTGCCATATGGTAACAACGACTACAAATTACTGACCTCCTAATAAGTGCTATCATAGGAAACACACTTTATATTTTCTGTGTAATCCACACAACTTCCCATGTGGGTTTTTTCATAAGAGGCCCAGAGATTTCAGCAAGTTGCCCAACATCACACAGCCATTGAAAGAGTCAGAGGGCACCTGGGTGGCTCAGTTGAGCGTGGAACTCTTGATTTCCTCTCAGGTCATGATCTTGCAGTTGGTGAGATAGAGCCCCACGTGGAGCTATGCACTGATAGCACAGAGCTTGCTTGGGATTTTCTCTCTCTCCCTGTCTCTCTGCCCCTCTCCTGCTCGCTTGCCATCTCTCAAAATAAATAAACTGAAAAAAAAAAGTCAGGATTTGAAACTATGATTGCCTGATCCTACCAAGCATGCTGTTCCTACTTCCCAAGACACCTTTTCCTTTCTACTTCTTCTACGTGTCCGGTAAACTTTAAAAACAAAAACAATTTTAATTTTTATTATATATACCTATGTTTTTATTTTATTTTATTTTTTTTTTAATTTTTTTTTCCAACGTTTATTTATTTTTGGGACAGAGGGAGACAGAGCATGAACGGGGGAGGGGCAGAGAGAGAGGGAGACACAGAATCGGAAACAGGCTCCAGGCTCCGAGCCATCAGCCCAGAGCCTGATGCGGGGCTCAAACTCACGGACCGTGAGATCGTGACCTGAGCTGAAGTCGGACGCTTAACCGACTGCGCCACCCAGGCGCCCCTATACCTATGTTTTTAAAATTAAAAGGTACAAAAAGTTATACAGGAATGTCTTCCTTCCACCTGGATCCCTAGCTGCCCCATTCTCTTCTTCAGAGATGTTCTATGCTTCTATGAGTAATTATGTAGATATATCTCTCCCCTCCTCACAGTTTTCCTGATACAAATGGTAACTCACACTATGATGAGTTCTAAAAGGCATTCTCTTGGGAAACTAATTCTGAGATGTTTACTTTTGAGCACTTTTGTTTAAAATAGTAGTCTATATACACAGCTTCAATTGAATACAAAAGAGTGAAAAAAACAAGTCTCTCTCCCTCTAATCCTTGAAATTCCTTGTTTCTCCATCCAGATTGACCCACTCTTACCAGTTTCTTTTGTAACCTTCCAGAGACAGTTTTTTTTAAATCAAAGCATATCTTTGTATCCTTTCCCCTACTCTTTTTTGCTTATTTACACATGCAGTAGCATACTGAACACGTTTCGCACCTGACTTTTTTCACTCAACCATGATACCTTGGAGATCATTCCATGTCAGTATGTATAATTCTATCGTATTCATTTTAACATCAGAAAGAATTCCATGATATGTATATACCATAATTTATTTCACCGGTTCTCTACATACGGACATTAAGTTGGTTCTAGTCTTTTGCTGGTATAAAGAATGCTTCGAGACTATTCTTTACTGTATGCGTATGTGAGAGAGTTTTTATGCAGGATGAATTCCCCGAAGTGGAATTGCTGGGTCACAGGGTATATGCCTTTTTTTCAATGGTCATTGCCAAATTACTCAGAGATTGCACAATTTACATTCATCCATTAACATGTTTGGGAATATACTTTCCCCCCAAACCTCACCAGCGCAGAACTTTATCAAACTTCTGTCACAGTGGAGTTTCTATGTTTCATTCATTCATTCGTTAGCAGTTTAGGCAGAGCCCCTAATTATACCAACTGTATCATTAATGGTATACCAGATCCAGCAGTACATTTGGCGGGCTCTAGACTCTGGATGCCAAAAGCAAGCTGAATCTTTGATCACCTAACTTATTGAATACCTGCCCTAGGCCAGGCACTGAGGATACAAGGAGAAATGAGCAATGGCTGCACTCAAGGACTATAACAGTTCCCACAGTGTATGAAAATGGCTGCTAACACATTCCAGTTACTACTTGGAGAATGGATCCCAAATGTTCACTTAGGCTTAGGCTTAGGCTTCACCAGAGCTCGCAAAGATGTGGGTGGTGGTTGTGCAATCCTTCCATTTAAAGTCTTTTATCTCCACTCTAGCATATGAATAAGACAGTTGCAAAGAAAAGAGAAAGCATTTGGCACACCTAATGGGAGGTACTCACATTTAATTGCAGTATGCACTCTGGCTCTAGCCGGGGAACAGCTTATAGAGTCTATTTTGTTGGTAGGTGTGAGAAGGTGTTTCTTTTGTTCTGTTTTTCTGTGTGTGGAGGGGAGGGCTTAAAGTTTTCTAGAAAAAATATATGAGAAACAGAGGAATTGTTAATTACAAAACCATCAGTCTAGGGGCGCCTGGGTGGCTCAGTCGGTTGGGCGGCCGACTTCAGCTCAGGTCATGATCTCGCGGTCCGTGAGTTCGAGCCCCCCGTCGGGCTCTGTGCTGACAGCTCAGAGCCTGGAGCCTGTTTCGGATTCTGTGTCTCCCTCTCTCTGACCCTCCCCCATTCATGCTCTGTCTCTCTCTATCTCAAAAATAAATTAAAAAACGTAAAAAAAAAAAAATCAAAACCATCAGTCTTTGCAGATAATTCAAATAACTGTTGTCTTCTGGCTCTACCTAAACTGACTATAAGAAAACCTATATTTAAGCTTACCATTATGTTTGTTGATTTCTGATAAAAATGTCAAAAGTGCCCATATGCAGATGGAAAAACCCAAACAGCGAAGAATTTGAGCATTAAACTCGGTCATAATTAGCCTATTGTACCTAATCAGTATGATGAGTTCTGAGCCTTGAGTCCAGCCTCTCTTTCCCACCCTCCCTTTTCCTCAGATATAGCTTATACAGAATCACATTATGCTACTCTGAGATTACTCACCTTATCAACTGTCAGACGTTGATAAAGTCACACAGGGATTAAAAAGCCTCTGATTTCACTGCGTGTACCATCAGTGGTGCACCAAATCCGGGAGTACATTTTTGGGACTCTAGACTCTGGATGACACAAGCAAGCAAAATAATTCACAAGCTAAACCTTTGATCATCTGGTATCATTCTGTCAGCTGTTAGAAGCATCAAAGTTATTCCTACTGTGCCAACTGGGCTATAGTAAGAAACATGGAGATAGCAATGCTCTGGGTAACTTTTTGGTGTCTATTCCCTGGGACATCTGAACGAAGAGATTCTGAAGGATTTTAGAATCCTTCTGAAAGGTTATTGAGTAACACTTGACAGTAACCTTTGTGAATGTGGTTGCTAGTTTTTCCCAAGAAGTCTTATTAAAAACTTAACCTAAAAATGGTCTACTTCACATCATTATCACTATGATCATAATCACAACTATTAACAAACATTTATTTTTTTTATGTTTATTTTTGAAAGAGAGAGAGAGACAGAGTGTGAGCAGGGGAGGGGCAGAGAGAAGGAGACACAGAACCCAAAGCAGGCTCCAGACTCTGAGCTGTCAGCACAGAGCTAAATGCAGGACTCGAATTCACGAACTGCAAGATCATGACCTGAGCTGAAGTCAGACACTTAACTGACTAAACCACCCAGGTGTCCCTTAACTAACATTTATTGAACTGTGTTTATTGGAAACTGCTGACCCTGAAGATATAACAGGAATAAGGCAAAGAAAATCAGGGGGCACCTGGGTGGCTTAGTCAGCTAAGCGTCCAACTTTGGCTCAGGTCATGATCCCACAGCTTGTGAGCTCAAGCCCCATTGTGGGCTCTGTGCTAACAGCCTGGAGCCTGCTTCAATTCTGTGTCCCCCTCTCTCTGCCCCTACCCTGCTTATGTTCTCTGTCTCTCATAAATGAATAAATATTTTTAAAAGAATAAAAAAAAAAAAAAGAAAATCAGGAAAAAATATACACCTTGAGAAAGCATATAGTGCAGATAAAGATTGAAAGAGAACACAGAGAAATAAAAATGGCTGTACATAGCTAATAGAGTTATATGTACATTTTTAATGTTTTGTTTTGCATCATAAATTGTTTTTTTAATTTTTTTAATGTTTATTTTTGAAAGAGAGAGAGAGAGAGAGAGAGAATGAGGGAGGGAGGGACAGAGAGAGAGGGAGACAGAGAATCCAAAGCAGGCTCCAGGCTCTGAGCTGTCAGGACAGACTCTGACCCAGGGCTCAAACTGGTGCACCTAGAGATCATGACCTGAGCTGAAGTCCAATGCTTATCCAACTGAGCAACCCAGGCACTCGAGCATCATAAATTGTTTTAAGTGTTATTTAAAAAAAAATTTTTTTTTAATATTTTATTTATTCTTGAGAGAGAGAGTGAGAGTGAGAGCGAGAACGAGAGCAAGAGAGAGAGAGAGAGAGAGAGAAAATGCGAGTGGGGGAGGGGCAGAGAGAGAGGGAGACAGAGAATCCAAAGCAGGCTCCAGGCTTTAAGCTGTCAGCACAGAGCCTGACACAGGGCTCAAACTCACAGACCATGAGATCATGACCTGAGCCAAAGTCGAATGCTTAATCGACTGAGCCATCCAGGCACCCCTAAGCATTATTATTTTTAAAAAGTCATTTAAAATCTTACACTAGGAAAATCATTTTACAATCCTAAATTGGTATACTAGTCTCCAGGTTAACATTTTGGTACATATTATTTCAGGCTTTTTTCCTTTGCACTATCTCTTTATCTATATAAGGGTATACATACATAATTACAATATTTTAATATTAATTACTGTTCTGAAACATGTATTTTTTTGCTTAATGTAATTTAAACAGGCTTCCACTGTATTATATATAGATTTACCTAATTTTTACAAAAATTATTGTTTAGAAAAGGGATCAGCAAACTATAACCTGTAGATGGACCACATGTTTTTATAAATAAAGTTTTGTTGGAACACCCCATGCTCTTTTGTTTCCTTATTGTCTATGGCAAGTTTTGTGCTATAATTGGAGAATTGAGTAGTTGCAAAAGGGACTTCATGGCCCACAAGCCTAAGATATTTATCTGGCATCTTAAAAAAAAGAAAGTCTTCAAGTTTCACTGTCAGGATATTTCATAATTTAAGTAATTGTCTTTTGATTGACATTTTAATCATTTCTAATTTTCTGTAGTTATAAGCATTCATAAAACAATAGTTTTATGTTGAGTTGTAAATATCTTGGAAGTCTGTCTGCATATTTGTGAATATTTACTGACATACAGAAGTTTAAAAATGTCTTACATTGACATTGATATTAGTCCATCAGTCTTTTCCTTTATGATTTTCGCCTTTAGTATCATGCATAGAAAGGTGGGTAGTTTACTTTTGTTAAAATAGTCAACCCAGAACTACTAGGAATGGGGGTGTGTGTGTTTTTGTTTGTTTTTTTCAGAATGTCTAACCCTCGGCTGCATTCTTCAATACTTGGATGGGTCTGTTTTTCCTCTTTCCATTTACATCAGGAAAACCACTCAAAAGCAAAGCAAGCAGAGGATAGCTGCTGCCCAGGGCTCAGCTGCCCTGTCCTCATTGTGCTCCAACTACTGGCAAGTGAGTTGATGTTTCCAGGCTCTGGCTGAACTCCTTTATCTCCCTGCTAACTCTGAAATCTGACTGGCACACGGAAGTACCCTGACTGGGGGCCTGCCTGGCCTGGCTGTCTCACACTTGGCTTCCCCATTACTCTGCCTGTGCCCCTGGCTAGCCAGGCATAGCTCAGCTCTCAGTGTGCAACCTCTGGGACTCCATACTTGCTCATGCCTTCCAATTTGTCTCATACCCTTAACTGCAACTTTGTTTTTTTTTTTTTTTTAATTTGAGGGAGAGAGAAAGAGAGAGAGAAGGAGCATGCAAGTAGGGGAGAGGGGCACAGGGAGGCGGGGGAGAATCTTAAGCAGGCTTCACAATCAGCAGACTCCATGCTGAGGGCAGAGCCAGATGTGGAGTTCGATCCCATGACCCTGGGATCATGACCTGAGCCGAAATCAAGAGTCCGAGGCTCGACCAACTGAGCCACCTAGCACCCCTAACTGCAACTGTTTAACTCCTGGCTTGCCTTCTTTGTTGTGTGGTCACCAACTTGGAAAGGCTAACAGAATCATTGCCAAATTAAATTCCTCTTCAAATAGCTCTCAGTATATGGGGTTTGTATACATGTGTTATTTGTTACTCAAGAAAAAAAATCCATTATGTAAGGAAAATCCAATTAGCCCTCCGAAGTAAAGCCTCACATGTACTTCAAAATCCTGAATTAAATGACAGCGAACCTCAAATACCATCCAAAAAAGATCGGGGAGCACCAGTGAGAAAGGTGAGAAGGACACGTCTATATTAATAAAATTAACTCTTAAAATTAGCTGGTTTAAAAAAATTTCTTTAATGTTTTATTTATTTTTGAGACAGAGAGAGACAGAGCATGAGCAGGGGAGGGGCAGAGACAGAGGGAGACACAGAATCTGAAGCAGGCTCCAGGCTCTGAGCTGTCAGCACAGAGCCCTATAAGGGGCTCGAACTCACAAACCTCAGCATCATGACCTGAGCCAAAGTCAGACGCTTAACCAACTGAGCCACCCAGGCGCCCCCAATTAGCTGTTTTTTTAAAAGTAATCTCTACACCCGATGTGGGGCTCAAACTCATAACCCTGAGATCAAGAATCAGATGCTCTCCTAAGTTAGTTAGGCGCCCCTACAATGAGCTCGTTTTTAGGGAAAGTTAACTGATTCTGAAGACCTAGAAGGGCTACAGCATAATAATTTATAGTACAAAGATGGTATTTTCAATAAATTAAAAAAAAAAAAAACTTTCTTGAAAGTTTATGAGAACTTACAGCCACAAGTTTTCCTGGTCTCCCAAGAATCCATTTCCCCCCAAACTGCACAGAATATCTTGCAAAAACATAAATGCATGGAAGAGCTATTTCTAAAGGGCAGTATTTATTTGTTTTAACTTCTCTTTTACCATTTACAACTCTCTTGCATTGAATCTTTTCAGAAAGATTTTCCAATTTCCTTTGCAAACTGACAAACATAACTTCAAAACACCTTGAAATTTACGTACAAGCATAGAGCCATTACACTAGTTCTGGAGAGAATTTAGCTTTTAGAATTTTAGCTTATTAGATTTTAAAGACGAAGAATAGCAAACAACTATTCCACACTATTTTCTCACCTAACTCCAGCCCTCAGTTTCTTGCCTTTTCCTAACATTGGGAAGTCAAAACCTGGATTCTCCTCATTCTCTCCTTAGATGTTGTATTCATTTTCTATTGGTGCTGTGACAAAGTATCACAAAATTAATGGTTTAAAACAGCACAAATTTTTTTCTCTTAGGTTTCTGAAGGTCAGAAGTCCAAAATCAGGTCTTAAGGGAATGAAGCAAAGTGTCTGCAGGGCTGTGTTCGTTCTGGAGGTTCAAGGGGACAGTCCACTTCTTGTCCTTTGCAGTTTTTAGAGGCTGTATATGCATTCCTTGCTCATGGTCCCATATCACTCTGTCCTCTGCTTCTGTCAACACATCCCATTCTCTAACTATGACCCTCCTGTCTGTTTTATAAGGTTTCTTGTGCCCACCCAGGTTAATCTCCCAATCTTTACCTTAATCACATCTGCAAAGTCCATTTTGCCATGGCAGGTAATGTATTCACAGGCTTCAGGGATTAGGATATATGGACATCTTTGGGGGGACCATTATTCTATCTATTATAGATAGAGTTCTAATGTAGTCAGATACTTGATCTGCTCTATAATTTTGCCCAGACTAACACACTAACAGAAAAACACCATTAATATTTTCTGCCTTTAAAACTGAAGTATAGGGGCACCCGGGTTGTTCAGTCAGTTAAGCGTTCAACTCTTGATTTTAGTTCAGGTCATGATCTCAAGGTTCATTAGATAGAGCCCTGCGCCAGGCTCTGCATGGACAGTGTGGAGCCTTCTTGGGATTGTCTTTCTCTGCCTCTCCCCTGTTCGTGTATACACCGTCTCTCTCTCTCCAAATAAATAAACATCAAAAAAAAAAAAAAAGTATAAAGACAATAGCTACGCCCATGAAAAGAGACAAAAGGAGAGATTAGGGCAAATATACTTCTGTAATGACCTATTTCTGTAATTACACAACCACATGCCCTCTCTGCTAGCTCCCTCCTTTCATACCTTGGCTCCATCCACTCTCATATCTCCTATGACTGGCCTTTAACTAGGATCTCCTTTTTGGGCAGTAGGAACTCCCTATCCTAGGGTCAACAAGCTCCCCTACATCCTTGAACACAGTTTCCTTTAAATATAGTTCCTACTTCACTGTGATTGGGTTTTCCCCCAATACACTGTCACTTCCAAAGGAGTCCACTTCCCATCATGTTTCCTACCGTCTCTCCACTGCCCTCTCCTCTCAGCACTGTACCTTTTTTTGGAAGGAAACCCAAACCACTCACTTATACTCCTCTTCCCCCACTTTCCCTATCATCATCTATGGAACTCCAGAATATTCTCCACTTTCGTTGATCATTTCAGGATCTCAGTCCTTCTCTCTACCTGAAGCACTGCCATCAATCTCAACAGCCACATGCCAACTTTCCAACAGTCTGGCCTCACAATTCTTATTAGGACCAACATGTTCCCTAGCCCTCACAGGCCTCCCCTCCTTGACAACTGGGTCCACTTAACCCTCACTCAGTGATTCAGCCCCAACTTTCCTTGGTCAAAGTCTTTTTTTTTTCTTTTTTTCCAACGTTTATTTATTTTTGGGACAGAGAGAGACACAGCATGAACGGGGGAAGGGCAGAGAGAGAGGGAGACACAGAATCGGAAACAGGCTCCAGGCTCTGAGCCATCAGCCCAGAGCCCGACGCGGGGCTCGAACTCACGGACCGCGAGATCGTGACCTGGCTGAAGTTGGACGCTTAACCGACTGCGCCACCCAGGCGCCCCGGTCAAAGTCTTTAAGAAGCTCTGCATCATCATTTGGAAAGTTCAAAATCAAATAGACTTCCTTATAATTGAACTCTTATTTTTCAGTTCTAGGAACTAGGCTTTGACTTGATATCAAGAATTTACCAAGGAATAAAGATGTATTTATTTAAGATTTTATTTTTCAATAATCTCTACACACAATATGGAGCCTGAACTCACAAACCCGAGACCAAGAGTCACATGCTCTTCCAACTGATCCAGCCAGGTTCTCCCCCCATTTTTTTAAGTTTATTTATTTTTTTTTTAGTAATTGACCCTTCTCCCTTAAAACTGTGGTCCAGGGGTGCCTGGTTGGCTTAGTCAGTTAAGCGTCTGACTCTTGATTTTTCAGCTCAGATCATGATCTCATGTTTGTGAGATTGAGCTCCACGCTGGGCATGGAGTCTTCTTAAGATTCTCCCTCACCCTTGCCCTCTGCCCTTTCCCCGCTTGTATGGGCATGGGCTCTCCCTCTCTCCCTTCCTCCCTCCTTCTCCCAAAACAAAACAAAACAAAACAAAACTTGCAGTCCAAGGCTGGGGCTTCATCTGTGGCCAACTTTCCTAGTACCAAAACCTGTCTCTTTGTATTGTCTCAACTCTGTGAATGTTACCTGGGTCTAGATCCCAGCAGCCGCGTTCACCCTGAGACTGACCATTCATCACTGGGGCTCTGAATTTTATAGGTTCAACTATTCCCTAACACTGTGTTCTGCCTGCTTGACAAGACTCTCTTTTTGTACCAACAGCTGGATCTTTATTCCTGGCACCTGCTCACCAAAGCAGACTGGTCCAACTTCAATTCAGTCTAGCTCACCAAGCTGCAATGAACTTTTCTGTGACCAGCTATGGAAAGGAGATACAATAATACCCACCCCCACAGCTTTCTACCACTCTCTCACTCCTTTCAAACTAGATTTTCCATCTCCCTTTGTTCTCTAGTCTCTTAATATCTACTTTGCCCCACAGACTCTCTGCTTCTTTATTGCACCGCTCCCTCACTGCTCCAGGACATTTCAACCATTTTAGATTCTCTCATGTCTTGATTTCTCTGCCATATTCTCTCTGCCAGAATTCCAAACCTGGCTAGTCCCTGGGATAATCATTAAGACCATTTATAAAACTTTCAGTTCTCTTCCCTCCAGGTCCCTGGTAGTGTCTTACTTCTCCATTCCTCTGCTTTGGCCAATGAAATGTCAATAATTTTGAGAAGACATACCTCCAGGTAGAAGCTTTAAGAGATAGTGCTTCCTGGGGTTCCTGGGTGGCTCAGTCAGTTGAATTTCTGTCGTCGGCTCAGGTCGTGATCTCACGGTTCGTGAGTTTGAGCCCCACATCGGACTCTGTGCTGACAGCTCAGAGCCTGGAGCCTGCTTCAGATTCTGTGTCTCCCTCTTTCTCTGCCCCTCCCCTGCTCGCCCCCTCTCTCTCTGTCTCTCAAAAATATAAACATTAAAAGAGATAATGCTTCCTTTGTCATGATCTCTTTCCTTTTGTCTATATTATAAGAAACACTCTCTAAAGTGGGGAAAGTGGTCCCAACAGACCTACAATGCATGTAACAACAGAAGAAATAAATCTCTGCTGTTTTAAGCCTTTGAGATTACAGGTGTGTCTGTTATTATAGCATAACCTAACCTGTCCTGAAAGATACTGGTCCTACCACCTGTTTTTTCCACTCCTGTTCTCAGTCTGTAGTGGACCTGGTTGTTTTGCCTGACTGGCATTCCTCTGAAAAACCACCCCTCCCTCACTTTGGGTCCATGTTATTCATGACTTCAGGGGTGATTCAGGCAATCCAACTGTCCCAGCCCCTTAGCCCCAGGGATTAGTTCAATGTTGGGCACCTTATCCAAGCTGGGCCAATTATAGTCTCTACTAGGTTTTGGCTGGAAAAATTGGGAAAGAAGTGCTCTTTCTGTGTGGGCTTTTGCTAAAGCAGCGAGACTATGTTTTTGGAGCTGCCAGTGGCTATCTAGGAAAGCAGAGCCAAACAATGCAGAGAAATGTACTTTTGATGACAATTATTTGAGGCCTTGGATTTAGCCTTGTCTTAAGACTTTCTTTAGACTTTTCCTGTTATATATGCCAATAGATTACCTTTAGACTCTAATCTAGTTTGAGTTGGGATTTCCTTCAATTGCAACTGAAAAAGCGCTGACTAAAAATAGCTTGAGGCATTAATGGAAACATCAGAGCACTGTAGAATTTTTCCTTGTACTTTTATGCTATAGACTATCTCCTGAATTCTCACGGGGATGAGCAGTCTTTTGTTCAGCTTTGTTTACTTCCTATTATATTCTCATGGTGCCTATTTACCGAACACTTCCTATTCTCCTTAATTCCTTTCTTACTCTCCAAGATGAGCTGGCTTTTCACTTCTCTGAAATCAAGTTCATCTGTCTTAAACTTCCTCCACTTTAACCCCATTCCTATGTATTTTCATCTATTCATCTTTTTTCCAAAGATAACCACATCACTGGTTCCTCCGCTGGTGGCTTTTGTGTCATGGCTTTCCTCTTCTATCTCTGACCACTCCTGTGCCTTCACTTCCTTCGACTGCAGCTTGGTAAGAGCTATTCACAGCCTCTATCTTTCTTTTCTTGCAGTGCAGATTCCCAGATAGCTTTGGCTCTATCTGTCACCCACAAGCAAACAGCTCTCAAATCTATGTATTCCAGTCCAGTCCTGCTAGACTTTTGCATTCACAAGTCCCAGTTGGAAACGCACGTCGTACTCAACATGTCCAAAAGTGAAATTACTCTGCTGTCCCAAAATTCAAACTCTAAGTTATACTGAGGCAATCATTGCCTCAGTTTCCCTTAAATGATCAAACTCCAGAAGGCAAGAAACAAAATGATGGAGAAAAATACACATTAAAGTAAGTTTTAAGTTGCTGCTTCTTGTCCAGGCACATATATCAGCTCAGGACTCTCTGTTGAATGCCTGCCAGAGATCTGTTATTCATGACTTGGGTCTCAGTATTTCCTATCCCCAATGATATCCTTGGCACACGTGGAAATAGTATATCTTAAGCTCAGTGACCATTGCTACACAATTCCTTTGTAGTCCTCACAGCCCCACTGGAAATTTCAAACATGCTGTTGTGAAAGTTTTCCAGAAACCTGTTTTCAGTTTCACTGTTTTCTTAGAGCATTCTCCCAGCCTTGTCCAAGACTCTATGACCTTGTTCTACTACTATCCTTTTGTATCAGGGCCTAACAATGTACAACATTATGTGAGCCTCAAATACAGATACATAAACCTAGAAGAATAATCCTCAACAGCAATAATCTACCCAGCCTCCCACCGTTCTTCTTTTTAGCTCATTCTCTTCAGATGCTTCTGGTTCCCTTCCTGAAGGGCAGCATGGATCACATTACCCCTCTTTAAAAAGTTTAGTTATGTGGGCACCTGGGTGGCTGAGTTGGTTAAGTATCCAACTTCGGCTTACATGATATCACCGTTTGTGAGTTTGAGCCCTACATTGGGCTCTCTGTATGGCATCGGGCTGCCAGTATGGATCCTGCTTGGGATCTTCTGTCCCCTCTCTCTGCCCCTTACTGTCACACACACACTCTCTTTCTCTCCCCAAAATAAATAAACATTAAAAAGAAAGTTAAAACATTTTAGTTGTTCAAACTACAGCGTCCAATCCCAACTCATTTGCCTGGCATCTCAGACAGGCATTTGGGCTTCCATAGCAAAATACCATAAACTAGGTAGCTTATAAACAACAGAGATTTATTTCTCATGGTTCTGGAGGCTGAGAAGTTTAAAATCAAGGTACCAACAGGATTGGTATCTTTTGAGGCCTCTCTTCTTGACTTGTAGATAACCATCTTCTACCTCTGTCTTCACATGGTCTTTCCTCTGTGTGTGGGCGTGTCTGTGTCCAAATTTCCTCTTCTTGTAAGGACATTAATCATGTTGGATTAGGGTCCACCTTAAAGACTTCATTTTAACTTAATTACCTCTTTGATGAGCATTCATCAATATGCTGGTTTTTAAAAGGTAGCTTTGACTTAAACAGGCGGAGATAAAGAATGCTGCAGGGATGCAATATTGTGAGCAAAGCCCAGAAACAAGAAAACTTCAGGGGATGCTGAGTGGCCAGTTTGGCTGGCTAGAGAACCAGGTGTGGGAAATGAGGACGGATAGGATGTGCTATGGGTTGAATTGGGTCCCCTCCAAAATTTGTATGTTGAAGTCCTAATCCCAGTACCTCAGAATGTAACTGTATTTAAAGACAAATTCTTTAAAGAAGTAATTAAGTTAGGGGTGCCTGGGTGGCTCAGTCGATTAAGCGCCTGAGTTTGGCTCAGGTCATGAACTCACAGTTTGTGAGTTTGAGCCCTGTGTCAGGCTCTGTGCTGACAGCTCAGAGCCTAGAGCCTCATTGGTTCTGTGTCTTCCTCTCTCTTTGCCCCTCCCCTGCTCACACTCTGTCTCTCTCTTTCACTCTGTCTCTCTCAAAAATAAATAAACATTAAAAAAAAAAGAGGTAATTAAATTAAAATGAGGTCTTTTAAGGTGGGTCCTAATCTTAATACTAGTTATCTTTCATAAAGTCTTTGCAAACACTGAATTAGTTAATGTTGAACCATTGCTACTAAAAGATATACAAGGGGACACCTGGGTGACTCAGTCTGTTGACTCTTGATTTCGGTCCAGGTCATGACCCCACGGTTGTGGGATCAAGCCCTGCATCAGGCTCTGTGCTGAGCATAGAGCCTGCTTAAGATTCTCTCTCTGCCTCTGCTCCTCCCCCTCTGCTTGCTCTCAACCTCTCAAAAAAAAAAAAAAAAAAATTAAAGGAGATACAGGATTAGGTTCCCACAAACCTCCGGTCACAGTATCATCAACTGATTAATATATAATCTTTTATGTGTGTTTCTGTTTAAAGATGTCTTATTTAAAACATATTGTTGGGGCGCCTGGGTGGCCCAGTCGGTTGGGCAGACGACTTCAGCTCAGGTCATGATCTCGTGCTCCGTGAGTTCGAGTCTCGCGTTGGGCTCTGTGCTGACAGCTCAGAGCCTGGAGCTTGTTTCGGATTCTGTGTCTCCCTCTCTCTGACCCTCCCCCATTCATGCTCTGTCTCTCTCTCTCTCTCAAAAATGAATAAACGTTAAAAAAAAATAAAATAAAATATATTGTTGATTCATTAACATTGAACTAACAGTCAACAGAACTAGAACACATGCCTGAACAAAGCTTATGTAGCACATGTATTTTTTTCTGTAAGGTACATCACAGCCTTCTTGTGCTTAGGAATACTGGGCAGCATTTCAGCACTATGCTCAGGAGCCATTTTAAGGAGCAAAATCACTGAGAAAAATCACAAAAATTGGAAAATGTGACCCAAAATAGATCTAAAAGGATTACTTGTTTATAGTATGAGCTGAAGCAAGAAGACAAAGTATCACCTTGTTAAAACTCAGCTGGGAACATGTCTGTCAGGTGACTCAGATTTTTCATTGCACTGCACACGTTAACCAATGACTGCAAAAGTGCTGTGACATTGATTTGGGGATTACCAACAAATTCTAGCAAGTAGATGAATTTGCAAATAAGGGATCCATAAATGAGAATCAATTGTACTATTAATTTCATTTTATAGATGGGGTGCCTGTGTGGCTCAGTCGGTTAACCATCTGACCTGGTTTTGGCTCAGGTCATGATCTTATAGTTCATGGGTTCAAGCCCAGCATCACGCTCTGCCCTGACAGTGTGGAGCCTGCTTGGGATTCTCTCTCTCCTTCTCTCTCTCTCTTTCTCTTAAAATGAGAAAGGTCTCTTTCTCTCAAAATGAATAAATAAACTTAAAAAAAAGGAAATATTTTATAGATAAAGAAACTAAGACTCAAACAGTTAAAATCTTAGACAAAGTTACAGTGTGTAAAATTGGCACAGCCAGGATTCAAACTCCATTTTGTAGAAGAGGGAGTTGTTTTCACCTATACTGAGTCAGGATACGATAAAGGGACTTGAGGAAATCAGTAAAGCACATTAACACAGAGGCTGCAAGCAGCTAACAGTCTCTGCAAAAACTTGCCAGTTACACAAAGCACACTTTCTGGGAGTGGCAAAAGATAGTACTGAAGAGCAATTTCACACTTTAAACAAAGACGATAGCTGTTAGAAGTACATTAGTAATACATTTATCTGATGGCCCCAGAGCCCAAGTGACCAAAATCCATAGCCTTTGTTTCTGCAGAGTTTATGTTGTCATCTTCTCAATACAATTCTGTTTTAAAAAAAGAAAAGAACATTCACACCCAGGCATTATGGGGTATACAAAAGAATAATCAGGGGGCATATTATAATAGCGCAATTCAAGGAATTAGTTGTCAAGTCTATAAAGGAGGTTTCATGCACCAAGAGCAAGCATTTATTCATCCAAAAAATCTACTGAGCTGCCACTGTGTACTGAATGTTAGGTTAGATACTCAACATCTGTGGTGAATATGAAACAGCTTCTGCTTTGGCCATAGTACTTGAGACGTGTACAGAATTTTGTGCACCCATGTGTGTGAACTCCTTGGCAATTCCTATCCATTTCCCTCTCCCTCCCATACCTAATGCATCTGTAGATTTGCGCTGCTGCTGAGAGCCTCCAAGGAGAACTCAAACCATTTCCACTAGGGCTAAGGTACATACTTACAACAAATCGGCTGATCTGGGGATGTCAGAAGTTAATTACTAAGCAATTTCAAGACCCCTGAGAGGTACAAAGGAGTCAGGGATGATAAGCTAGGGATCCTGAGAGTCCCAGGGAAATGGTGGCTTGGGCCACTTTAGGAGGATTCTTTCTCAAACCTGTCTTCGCTGAGCCACTACCCAGATACTCCGTGTTCCTGATTGTCTTCCCGTGTCACTGACTTCCTCCTTGTGGAACTCACCTCCTCTTTCCAACCTCTAAATAAGAGTCAGTCCTCAAATCTCTTTTCTTTTCTATCTCTTTGTACTCCTTAAGTAATCTCATCCAATCTCTGGTTTTAAATTCAGTCAAGGTACCAGCAGGAAATAGACAGCAAACTCAAACTTAGGTCATTCAAGCAGAGTCCACATAAAGGACTGTTTACAAAAGTGTAAGGATATCAGTACTCTGCGACTAGTCAGGGGAGGAGCTGTCTCCATCCATGGGGGTGAAGGGAGGAAGCAACTATTGCATCCGAAGAGAAACAGCTCTGTGGAGACCTGCCTGACAAGGGCCGTGGATTTTCATGGAGGGACTCAGACAATTGAGAGGGGAAGTTCAGGGAGGGAGCAGGGTGAGTAAACTACACTATCCTACTCTCCTCCCTTCTGATCTGTTGCTAGTCTGGCTGAATCCAGCTAGAAACCAGAAGGTTGGAGTCCATCCACTTAATTGATACTGGTTAGCCTGTATGGAGGCAGAGAGAAAGGTGGAGAGGCACACAGAGAGAATTTGGAAGGCCTACAAAGATATCGTGAAGACCCCCAAGTTTGTATAGCTCTAACCCTAACATTTCAAGTTGAATCACAATGGCCTACTTGAACATCTTCACCTAAATTTTCACTTGATTTTCCCCTTCTTGGCCTGGTCCCCACCTATCCTATTCCTTCCCCAATCCCTTCCAGTTTTATCACCATTCACTTGGTTGCTGAGGCCCAAACCTCACTTTCATTCCCAAATTGTTTATTTCTCTTACACCCAATCTATGAGCAAGTTACGTCAGCTGCACTTTTAACAAGTGTCCAGAATCTGGATACTTCTCACCACCTCCACTACTTCTACCCCAGCACATACACACATCATGTCTTGCTTGTATGAGAGTAATGGACTACTAACTGGTTTCCTACCCCACTCTTACCCCCACTAGGGTCTATTCTACTTTTGGCCCCACTAGGTCTACCTAGTCAGTGTCTATCCCTTTACCCCACTTATATTTTCTTCCCAGCAACTATCTTCACTTAAATGCCTGATATATGTCTATTTCTTGTCTATTTTTTGTCCTTTTCTCCATTAAAGTGTAGGCTTCATGAAGGCAGAGATCTTCTCATCTACTGAGTTTTCCCCTCAGTTGAATAGACTATTTCTTGAATGAGAAAATGGATAATGCTTCCGTGGAAGGCACTGCTAAGAGAATGAGAAGACACAGACACATTGCAGACTGGGAGAAAATGTTTACAAAAGACACATCTGATAAAAAAAAAAAAAAAAAAAAAAAAACTATTGTCAAAAATATATGTAGAATCTTTAAAATTTCAACAATAAGGAAAACAAACTGCTTGATTTAAAAAATAGGCAAAAGTCCTGAACAGACTATATCACTAAAGAAAATATACAGATGCTTTTCCCATTCTCCATCATGGCACAGATCAGGAAAAAGAGAACCCCATGTGGGAACTTTGCATCCACAAACTGCCGCAACGTCTGTGTTTGAGAGAGTGGAGACAGACTGATCCTGACAACCAAGGTGCTGGAGCAGCTCAAAGCCAGACCTCTGCATTCTCCAAAGCTAGATATACCATCAGATCCTTTGGCATCAGAAGAAATGAAAAGATTGCTGTCTACTGCACAGTAGGGCCAATGCAGAAGAAATTCCGGAGAAAGGTCTAAAGACATGAGTGTATGAATTAAGAAAAATAACTTCTCAGATGCTGGAAACTTTGGTTTGGGATCCAAGAACACATTGATCTGGGAATCAAATATGACCCAAGCACTGGTATCCACAGCCTGGGCTCCTATGTGGTGCTGTGTCAACACTACAGACAAGAAGTAGGGGACAAGCTGCCAATCACAGAATTAGAAAAGAGAGAGTTATGTGCTGGGGCTCCTGGGTAGTTTGGTTAGTTAAGCATCTGATTCTTGATTTTGGCTCAGGTCATGATTGCAGGGCTGTGAGATCAAGCCCCTGAGCATGGAGCCTGCTTGGGATTTTCTCTCTCCCTCTTTCTCTGCCACTCCCTCCCTCTATCTCCACTCCCTCTCATGCACTCTCTTTCCCTCTATCTCTCTATCTCTTTATCTCAAAATAAATAAATAAACATTAAAAAAAAAAAAAAAGAGGAGGCCATATGCTGATTCCAGTAGAAATATGATGGGATCATCCTTCCTGGCAAATAAATTCCTATTTCTATCCAAAAGGCCCATAACATTTTTTCAATGAAAAAAAAAGAAGATATGCAGATGGAAGATAAGCACATGAATATTATATTATAAGCACACTGAATATTATATGTCATTAAGGAATTGCAAACCACTAAATACCCATTAGCATGGCCAAAATCCAAAACACTGCCAACACCAAATGTGGACAGGGATGTAGCATAACTGGAACTCTCATTATTGCTGGTAGGAATGCAGAATGTTACAGCCACTTTGGGAGACAGTTTAATGGTTTCTAACAAAACTGAATACACTCTTACCATACGATCCATCAATTGCATTCCTTCAAATTTACCCAGATAAGATGAAACTTAAGTCCACACAAAACTTGCACACAGATGCTTATGGCAGTTTTATTCATAACTGCCAAAACCTGAAAGCAACCAAGATGTCCTTCAGTAGGTAAATGCATAAACTACCATACACTTAGACAGTGGAGTACTATCCAGTACTAAAAAGAAATCAGCTACATCAAGCCACAAAAAAAAAAAAAAATGTGGAGAAAACGTAAATGCATATTACTAAATGAAAGAAGACAGTTTGAAAAGACAACATACTGTATGATTCCAGCTGTATGACATTCTGGAAAAGGCTAAACTATGGAGATAATGAAAGGATCAGTGGTTGCCAGGGGGTAGGGGTGAGGGAGAGATGAATGAGTAGCATAGAGAAGATTTTTAGGGCAGTGAAACTATTCTGCATTACACTATAGTGGTGGGTATGTACCAATATACTACATTTGTCAACACTCAGAGAACGTAGAACAATACTAAGAGTGAACCCTAGTGTAAATTACGGGCTTTGGGTGATAATGTAGTTTCAATGACTCCAACAAATTTACCATTCTAGTTTGTGATGTCAGTAGTGGGGGAGATTGTGCATGTGTAGAGGGCGAGAGTATATGGGAATTCTCTGTACACACATTCTGCTCAATTCTGCTAAGAACCTAAAAATACTCTAAAAATAAAGTCTACTTAAAAAAAGAGGAAGAGTATGTAGAGAGACCCTGGAGAAAAGGGGACCATAAATCTAGAAAAAACTGTTCCACTAAACTCGGAAAGTAATCAGAACCCTGAAAAAAAATCCTGGTTTGGTACTCTTGTAAGAATGCAGTACATATGGGGATGCAGAAGGGGGAGAGGGGAAGGTATTGTGTTGTTTCTGCAGCTTAAAAGAAAAAAATCATAGCTGATTGGTCCAGATTGCACTACAAACCTACTTCATGACTTACTCAGGGGAATGGATGACAAGAAAGGCTAAGTCAGATTCACTTGTCACAGACTGGGCTGATCAGTCATGGACACCAGTAGGGCCATCCTTAAGGCTGATATCCTGATACATCCATATATATTGTTATAGAACCACTGCTGGACTCCCCAAGTACCTGTCTGCTGCCAGTTATGTTTACCCATGCCATGTTCCCTGGACCACCCTTCATCATCCAGCTACTCAAAGAGAAGTTTTTAGCACCCAGCTTGGCTGCTATGGCTGACTTGCAATTTGATCAACTCGGCTACACTGTTAACAGTTGTATTTTGACCAGGATCAGCTTCCTGAGTATGCAACCTGTGCAACCAAATGGACCCTGCACTTAGAAGGGCCCTACCCTTAGTTTAATACTTGACTGCCACCATCTTGGAATTCTTAATCAATTTTGAACAAGGGCCTTGTGTTTCACTCAGCCTCAAAAATTATGCAGCCTGGGGGCACTTGGGTGGCTCAGTTTGTTAATCATTCCACTCTTGCTTTTGATTCAGGTTGATCTTCTGGTTCGTGGGTTCAAGCCCCTTGTCTGGCTTTACTCTCACAGCACAGATCCTGGTTGGGATTCTCTCTCTCCCTCTGTCTCTGCCCCTCTCCTGCTCATGTGTGCATGCATGTGCTATTTCTCTCTCTCAAAATAAGTAAACGTTAAAAAAATTATGCAGTCTGTTTTGATTTTGCCTTTCATCCCCAGAAATGGAGTATTATGATTACATGTTTGAAGTAGGGGAAAGCTAGAACAGAGCAGAAGTAAATGCTAAATGTACTAATATTAAATGTCACTGAACATGTGTACTTATAATTTGAAAGATGAATGAAGTCCTTGGGACAGTTCAGGGGAGGATGCTCTTAGAAGTAATAAACCCTAATACAAAGATCTAAAAAATACTTTCAGAAATCAGAAGAGTGGTTGCCTAGGGAAGGTGGTTGGGGTGGGATTGAATGGGAAAGGTATATGGGCCCTGAATGGGTTGATAGTAGTGTTTTATATCTTGATAGAAATTTGTATGTGTTTTTCAAAATTCAGCAAATGTACATTTAATATTTGTGCATTTCATTGTTTACAAATGTTATATCAAAAGAAATGTTGAACTGTAGTTAATGATATGCATATTGAGATATTTAAGGGGAAGTATACTCATGTCTGCAATTTTGATGTGGAATGCATCAAAAAATAGATGGCTTGGGGGCACCTGGGTGGCTTAGTCGATTGAGCAATCAGCTTTGGCTCAGGTCATGATCTGGTGGTTCATGAGTTCAAGGCCCACGTAGGGCTCACTGTGTCAGCCTGTCAGCACAGAGCCCACTTCAGATCCTCTGTCTCCTTCGCTCTGCCACTTCCTCACTTGGGCTCTGCCCAAAATAAATAAATATTTTAAAAAATACATGGCTTAAGGTATGGATAAGGGGATGGATATATGGATGGATGGAGAGAGAGAGAGATAGATAGATAAAAGGAATATGTATGTAATAAGGCCAGAAGAGTAGAATGGTGATGACTCTGGGTAATCAGGTGATGAATATACAGGTGTTCACTGTAAAATTCTTCCAACTTCCTATGCCTGAACCTTTTCATATTAAAATGTTGAGGAAAATACTTTCAGAAGAAAAGATCAGCTTCCTTTTTTTTTTTTTTTTTTTTTTTTTGAGATTTGCTAGTGCCATTTTTATGGACTTGTCAGTTATTGTGAGACCTAACATCTAAGCTAATAGCTGAATTGTATTTTGCTTAAATTAAAAACTCAAGGATACTCTTTTCAGATCTCACAATCTTAATAAGTTTATGAAGAATGTTTGTAAATGGAAGATTTCTTGTACTCATCTTAAAGCCATTTAGTGTCTGTATGAGCCTAAGAATTCGAAGTCCTCAGAATGATCTATAATGCATAGAGTGTATGCTCTCAGCAGTGTTTTTCCTCTTTTCTTGACGTCAGTTGCCATTTGTAAGGGTTGCCAAGGTAATGACCAGACACATCTAAAGACAAGCCTACAAGAAAGGACAGCATACTTATTTTTTCCCTTTTAGCATCAAGTATATTTAAAATTCATAACACATTCAGTTTGATGAAATTCTACTTCACAGAGAACCAAACTTCACAGTACAGAAAAGAGTTCCCCCTCCCTTGTCTTTTCAGCTCTGCCTTAAAAGACTGGATTTTCTCAAAAACTGCACATATAGGCTTTTATATATGCCACAGTTTTCTTTTTTTTTTCTTCCTGGGAAAAAAATGTGAGGAGGTACGGTTGTATTTCATAAAATCATTTTGGCAAAGTCAATAGAAAGATCTAGCATACCTCAATGGCAGGCATGGGAAAAAATTGGGATCTGTTAACAAAAAAAGGAATATTTCATGTTCTCTGGAGAGTAGTTGATTTTTAAAAATAAATTAAGAAATAATACTTGGGATTATCAGTCAACATGTTTAATATGTTTCTAATGGGACAGACCTGTCACAGCACACTAAGTTTTATGTCAATACAAGTGTAAGATTTACAACTTTACACATTAATAAATATGTTTTTATTTTGTGGCCGCAATAAACAAACCATTCTGGGTTGAGGAGAAACCCCATCACAGTTAAGGTGAAATTCATTCTGTTTTGAAATGAATGCAGTCTAATATTAGAAAATTAAGTTCTAGCGTGTCCATCGATACTCTATTTCTGTTGGTGACTCATTTCAAAGTAAGTTCTTATTATTGTACACTCTTAAGTAAGTATGCTTTGGTGTTATTGAAATTCATTTATTTACATTTCAAATGAAATCTGAAAATATTAAGCGAAAGTTGTTTTCTGAGGAAATCTTTTGGAAAATACAGAAGTCGTTTTATGTTTGAACGAATATTTAAGAAATGTTTATATGAAGGGCACCTGGGTGGCTCAGTCCAGTAACTGTCTGACTTTGGCTCAGGTCATGATCTCATGGTTTGTGGTTTGAACCCTGTGCCAGACTCTCAGCTCTCAGTGCAGAGCCTGCTTGGGATCCTGTGTCTCCCTGTCTTTCTCTTTCTCTGACCCTCCTCCATTCTCTCTCTCTCTCTCACTCACTCCCTCGCTCACTCTCGCTCTCTGTCAAAAATAAATACTAAAAAAAATTTTTTTAATAAAAAAATAAAAATTATTTATATGAGATACAGAGACTCTTTGTTCTTGAGTTTGCTTGCCTCTAGGATGTGAACCATAGAGGATCAGAAATATACCTGTCCTCAAACACCCTAAGATTCTCTTAAGAGCCCATTATGAATTTCATGATCAAATATATTTACCTTTTTTTTGAGACAATTTCTATTTTCAGCCTGAGCCATTTCCTGGGCAGAAGATTCCGTAGACTTAGTACCAAGTGTGTAAGATTATAGCATACCTCTTTTCAAGCTTCAAATCATGTGCCCTTTGGGTATAGAGTTTGATGGAAAATTCTGTCTCCATTGACACGCGCCCCTGCTTTCCTCACTTCATAGGACTGAATCATACCACTTTCCTGAGTCTCTACCACAGGCCCACGGACTCCTGGAGGTCATTCTCTATCCTTTGGTCATTTTGGAATTTCTGCTTTGGATCTTCCCCAGCTCCATGATGTCTTCCTTGAGAGTAATCACTATTTCATGGCGTGTAAAATGGATTTCAGGCTGATCCTTAAAACAAATGAGTGGATTAATAAATGTCGAATGGTAAAGTCTCCATGGGGTGGAAGCAGCTGGTGTGGGAAATGGGTGGGGAGGAGACAGTTACAATTCGAAATACCCACTGGATTATGTTACCTTTCTCAAATTTTCTGAACCTCTGTTTTGCTCGAATTTTAAGGGTAAGAAACATCTGCAAATGAATCCCTTATGGGCAACTCTATGACAGGTAATCAGTCAATGACTATTAACTGAGTCCCTGCTTTGGTGCCTGGCACCACACTGGGATATT
This sequence comes from Leopardus geoffroyi, assembly GCF_018350155.1. Taxonomy (NCBI): domain Eukaryota; kingdom Metazoa; phylum Chordata; class Mammalia; order Carnivora; family Felidae; genus Leopardus; species Leopardus geoffroyi. Next base: position 87,642,313 of record NC_059333.1, read on the forward strand.
ACAGTATCTGTGCCCTCCTGTGATTTCCCCAAGTATCAAGCTTCACTCTTTAATGCAGGCACAATCCGCCCCTCCCTAAGTTCCTATCCCTCACAAATTCTCCCCAGCTTTGTGTTCTTTTTTCTAACTCTCCTTGCAGTGATCTGCTCAGACCTCCTGCCTTGTTTCACCAGCACCAGCACCAGCTCTGCACTTCCCGCAGCACGCCTGCCCTATTTGCTTAATTCTGGCACTTAATTCTGGCTATTCCCACTAAGAGAGCCACTTCCTACTTGCCGAGCCTCAGGGACCAACCCTGCCTCACCTTCCTCCTCCATCCCAGCTTTCTCCCCAGAGGAAAAGATTACACTTGTTAGCTTATCCCAGATAGACTTAAAAAGTAGAGGGGGAGTTACTGAGCAGAACTCATAGAGCATTAATACTGGAGGCAGAATTAATTAATTGTGTGAACTTGGGCAAATTACTTAGCAATTCTGAACATGTTTTCTCTTCAGTAAAATAGAGGTTATAATGCTCACTTCCCTGGTTTACTGGAGGGATTAAATAAGATAATATATAGAAAACCTTACACATAACAGGCATTTATGTATTTATTTATTTATTTATCATAACAGGCTTTTAAAAAGATGGTAGCAGACCCATTCAGTAACACGTATGAAATGCTTTCTATTTGCCAGGCATTGTGCTGGCAGTTGATAGCTGAGTAGATGTCCTCTCCTCCAGGGACTTGTAATCTAGTCAAGAAGACAAACATGTATATAACCATTTAGTGATATGTGACAAATATTGAAAGGGTCATATATCTGTGAGAAGTCCTTGACTCTGCCTGGAAAGGTCTGGAAAGACCAAATCCTTGTTTTCAATTCCTTGTAGGACAGTGAGGCAAAGAGAAAAGTTTTTACACTGTAGAACTAGCCAGGGTTGAAAACTGGTGGTCTATGGGTTATATTAGGACTACAAATTTGTTTTGGTTCATCCATACGTGGTTTTAAAAATCAAGATGATCTCACAGAAAAGGCCAGAATTATAAATTTTCTGAAAAATTACAAGATCTGGAAATTCTGGACCCAAATCAACTGGATCTAAACTAGCTGCTTTCAGTTTGTTTTATAACCAAACCACTTGACCCATCTGTTTGACCTACTTAGCCTCTGTAGGCATTTGAGATTTCAACCCTTCAACCAGGCAGACTTGGGTCCAAGTCCCACTTTTACCACTGACTAATTGTATTGCCTTCAGCAGCTGACTCTCCATTATCTGTCCCTTTAATGGGATCATCAACACCTTTTCCTCTTATAGAAAGTGGATTCTAGAAGAGCATGTATTTGAGCAGTGTTTGTCAAAATGTGGTCAACAAACAATGTTTGTCAGTATCGCCTATAACAGTGCTTCTAAAAATTTACCTGGGGGCACCTCAGTGGCTCAGTTGGTTAAGTGCCTGACTCTTGATTTTGGCTCAGGTAATAATCTCACAGTTTGTGGGATGGAGGCCCTCAACAGGTTCAGCATGACAGCATGGAGCCTACTTGGGATTCTCTCTCTCCCTCTCTCTCTGTCCCTCCTCCACTCTCTGTCTCAAAATAAATAAATAAACATTTAAAAAAATAAAAATATACCTGCATATTCTGCAGACCGTGGACTTCCAAAGTCATAGAGCTGTGTCATCTACCACAATCCAATACAGTAGTCACTAATCATACATGACTCTAAATTTAAATGAATCAAAATTTAGTTCCTCAGTCACACTAGTCAGATTTCAAGCGCTGAATAGCCATATGTGGCTTGTGGCCACTTTGATGGACAGTGCGGCTGTAGAACATTTTCATCATCATGGAAAGTTCTATTAGTGCTGTAGACAACATTGTCTAATAAGTCCACCTGAGATCTCCTGGTGGGGATGTAATTTTGTTTGATCTGTTCTGTTTTGTTAGTTAGGGTTCTAAGCCTTTAATTTTTTTTTTTTTTTTAATTTTTTTTTCAACGTTTATTTATTTTTGGGACAGAGAGAGACAGAGCATGAACGGGGGAGGGGCAGAGAGAGAGGGAGACACAGAATCGGAAACAGGCTCCAGGCTCTGAGCCATCAGCCCAGAGCCTGACGCGGGGCTCGAACTCACGGACCGCTAGATTGTGACCTGGCTGAAGTCGGACGCTTAACCGACTGCGCCACCCAGGCGCCCCTCTAAGCCTTTAAAAGTAGATGTTAATGGAGAGCGAACTGATGGTTGCCAGAGCGGAGGTGAGGGGATGGGCAAAATGGGTGAAGGAGTGTGGGAGGTAAAGGCTTCCAGTGACAAAAAGAATAAATCATGAGGATAAAAGGTACAGCATGAAGAATGTAGTGAATGGTATTGAAATAGTGTTGTATGGCACCAGAAAAACAAATAATACAGTTAAGAAAATGGGCAGAAGACATGAATAGACATTTTTCCAAAGAAGACATACATATGGCTAACAGGCACATGAAAAGATGCTCAACATCACTCACCATCAGGGAAATACAAATCAAAACCACGATGAGATACCACTTCACATCTGTCAGAATGGCTAAAATTAACAACACAGGAAACCATAGATGTTGGCAAAGATGCAGAAAAAAAGGAACACGTTTGTACTGCTGGTGGGAATGCACCTAAGAGTTTATAGCAGCATTATCAACAATAGTTAAACTATGGAAAGAGCCCAAACGTCCATTTACTGATGAATGGATAAAGAAGATGTGGCATATATCACACACACACACATACACACACACACACACGCACACTGGAATATTACTCAACCATCAAAAAGAATGAAATCTTGCCATTTGCAACGATGTCGATGGAGCTAGAGTATATTATGCTAAGCGAAATAACTCAGTCAGAGAAAGACAAATACCATATGATTTCACTCATGTGTGGAACTTAAGAAACAAAACAGATGAACATATGGGAAGGGAAAAAAAGATAGAGGGAAGCAAACCATTAAAAACTCTTAATGATAGAGAACAACCTGAGGGTTAATGGAGGGAGGTAGGTGGGGGATGGGTTAAATGGCTGATCGCATTTATGATGAACACTGGGTGTTTTATGTAAGTGATGAATTGCTAAATTTTACTCCTGAAACCAATATTACACTATATGTTAACTAACTAGAATTTAAATAAAAGATTTGAAAAAAAAATAGTGTTGTATGGTGACAGATGGCAGCTACACTTGTGGTGAACATAGCGTAATGTATGGACTTGTCAAATCACTATGCTGTATACCTGAAATTAATGTAACATTGTGTATCAACTACATTTTTTAAAAAACCCTCAAAAAGTAGATAATGTCTAGAAGTTGTTAAGTTGCAAGTTATTTTTGTCCTCTAGAGATAAAAATGATTTATATACGATAGAAAATAACCCTAAATGTTTTAGTTTTATTGCTCTGTAGAACATTAGTCAGCTCTCTATTCTCTATCTTTTCAATCTTGTCCAGCATTCTTTTCTTCCATTGATCACACACACACACACACACAATCTTGTATCCTCTCCATTGAACCAGCTAGTTCCCTCCTAAATGAGGCAAGTAAATGTTGGACATTATATGTTTGTATAAAGATCATTTTTCTAGTTTTAAAAATGTGTACTTTGGGGGCGCCTGGGTGGCGCAGTCGGTTACGCGTCCGACTTCAGCCAGGTCACGATCTCGCGGTCCATGAGTTCGAGCCCCGCATCAGGCTCTGGGCTGATGGCTCAGAGCCTGGAGCCTGTTTCCGATTCTGTGTCTCCCTCTCTCTCTGCCCCTCCCCCGTTCATGCTCTGTCTCTCTCTGTCCCAAAAATAAATAAAAAAGGTTGAAAAAAGAAGAAAAAAAAAATGTGTACTTTGACAGGGTCAAACTTTAAATTTATACTTCAGGCAAATGATTTAACATGAAAAGTTTCAGTTTGCTCACTTATAAAATGAGGAATAACTTCTAAAACAGGGACTTTCCACATTGGGTTCTTGAGACTTAAATGGGATGACAAATACTAAACAATTATTATAGTTCTTGGCATGTAAGAACGGCTAAATAAATGTTAGGTATTATGATTATTATTTAAGAAGACTTCATCAACAGTATTTCTAGATGTCTAAGCATCTCAATTTCTACTTTCATGTAGTTCCATTCAAATGCTGGAAGTTGCAAATGTATTCTGGTCACAATGCCTGTATCTCCCAACTCTGGCTTCACTCCATGTGCACTCAGCACCTTTTCATCTTTTGTGCAGGAACAGGAGAAGTTTTCTGGACAATATCTGGCTTCAAATTGTGAAAGAAAGTCTTCCAGGCTGAGAGCAACTAAAAATTCGGTGCCCTGCTCAGCTCTCCCTCCGCCTTCTCTACTCCTTCCTGCCAGCAGAAGTCACTGACTCCCGGCTTCCTGCTTTGCACTATAAACACTCTCTCCAGCTGCTGCCTGCATTCACTCAAGGTTTAACTATTTAATTGCTAATGACCCTTTTTCCAGAGCAATGCACATACAACATTCTTATTCTCTGGTTGGAGAATTATTCACAGAACTTCTCTCCTCTTTCCCTTAAGCCTCCTTATGCATTCTATCACGACCATTTGTACTGGTCATATATAAAAGCAAATTTTGTTGTTGTTAATTCTGGGAATGATGCCAAAAATAGTTTTTCTATAGTTCGGTTTATTGAGGATCATCTATGTGTATAACACTGTAATTTATCTATCCTGTAAGGAACTACGCAATAAGGAAAAGAGAGAGGAAGATTTTGTTCTCTGTTTTTCAAAGTTTACACAATCGGACTAAGAAAACTCAATCTAGAATATAACTTGACAGGGTCTTGGCACAGAAGCACAGTTCAGATTTGCAATAAAGATAAAAAAGACAGTGTCGAGTTAGGGATGGAATAAAATAGAGATGTCCAGGAGAGAGATGGGCAGACCGTGTTAACAGAGCTTTATAGAGCGGCCCTCCAGGGTTCAAAGGGTAGCTTTCAGCTTTACAGACCCAGAAACTCCATTTTTGGTTTAGCCATTACACTCTTATGAGGAAGTTTGCTCAGATATCTGCAAATTGGAATGCAATGTGTTTTTATCTTCAGTGATATTGGAGTGAATAGAGGTAAAGAAAGCTTGACTTCAGCTTGAAGCCAAATACTCACAGGACCACAGGTAACACTTAGTTTCATCACAGAACTTATATTCTACTTACATTCTGAGTTGCACCTGAAAATAAACAAATTGTCCTCAACACATTGTCAAATGGCAATACTTCCTATTAGAATGTTAATAATATGGACATGTATCTAGGTATTAAGTAATTCCACTTGTATCAATTTCAGTTCTGCATTTCTGAGCTATAAAACCTGGGGCAAGTTACTGAACCTCCCTGTGCCTGGCTTCCTCATCTGTGAAATGGGCATAGTAATAGTAACTACCTGATAGGACTGTTGTGGGGGTTAAATAAATCAATACATGAAGAGCATTTAGAGTATCTGCTACATTGCAAGCAGATGGCTTTAACAGCTGCCTTAATTTTATTGTTGCTATTTTTATTATTAAATCATTTTACCTGAAATCACTCATTGTGCTGAGATCGTGACTTTTCAATGTTTGTATAGAAGCTAGCATACTGTTGACATGAATGGGGATATTCAATACCAGGCTGTCATACTGAGTAAAAGCAATGGAGTCCGTCTCTCGTGTTTCAGTGGAGAAGCAAAGTGTGAAGGCTTAAGAACAATTCCATTATTTTAAAATATGATTATTCTAAGTCTGTTGTTTAGTAAGAACCAAGAAATGTTCTAAACCAAATGCTAAACTCTATGTATGAGTCTGCTAAGGCTGCCTCAACAGAATACTACAGACTGGGAGCTTAAACAAAAGAAATTTTGGGTTTTTTCCACAGTTCAGAATAGTGGAAGTTCAAGATCAAAATGTTGGCAGTGCTGGTTTCTTACTGACTTATAGATGGCCACCTCCTTGCTATTTCCTCACCTAACCTTTTCCCTGTGCACAAACACTCCTGTTGTCTCTTTACCTTCTTACAAGGACACCAGTCTTATTGGATTAGGGTCCCACTCTTATAACCTCATTTAGCCTTAATTACTTCCTTGAAGGTCCTGTCTCCAAATATAGTCTCCTGGGGTTTAGGGCTTCAACCTGTGAATGGCGGGGAAGGTGGTGATATCACAATTCACTCCATAACTCTCTGCCTCATTCCCTCGCTTTGAAACTTTTAAGGTCTCCTTACTGGCTTCAGAGTAGATCCAACCTAAATCATGGTGCCTAAGGGTTACTTCCCACCACACTTCCCCATAGGCTCCTTCAATGCCTTAAGCAAAATGCATTATACATTGTTTTGCTTGAGGTATATTCCTTTTTGTCTGTACTCATGCTGTTCCCTGCTCCTAGAATGCCTTTCTCCATCTCTGTATGTCCACATCATACCTGCATCTCAGAAACCAGCCTAGATGCAGTTCCACCAGGAAGCTTTTTCCAATCCTCCCTGATGGAAATCCTCCTTTCTCAGCTTTCAAAGCTTGGTGTCTCTCTTTCATAACTTTACATTTTCTCCATTTTATATCAGTGCATGCCTCAGATCCTCTATGAGTTCCTTGGAGGCCAAGTGGTTCTGGCTCTTCTGTCATAATCCTTTCCCAGTACAGAGCCTTATTCTACATAGATGCTACAAAAGAATGTGTTGAATTAAATGTCAGTTGCATGCCAATGACAACCAGATAAGGGTAGACAGAGCATGAAGGATCAGGAAGAGTAAACACCAAACTTGAGCTGTGGTTATCCATAAACGAGTAGAATTTCAGAGGTCTTTCATTTTATATTTTCTTTATTTCTGAATCGTTTGAATTTTTATGCTATATACAAGTACATTATTATTTTTAATAAGAAAAAGTATAAAAAATTTCAGTCATTTTTTAAAAGAGGTGGGTGGGAAAGGAAAGATTGATGTCAGGAAACATGGCTATTATATCTACAACTCAGTAGGAGGAGGGCTTTGGGGGCACCTGACAGAGGTATGTACATGTACAAAGTGTCCATTCTAAAAAATAATCCACAAGGTTTGCAGAATTATTTGATTACCTAAAATACGTGCATGTACCACTGACGATAAATGCCTTAAACTTACTTTCTGGGGCATTGAAAAATTTTAAGTATGTGTGATAAAATCCATTTTGAAATGTAATTTCTACCACAAATTGAACCTGCATCTTATCATTTCTTATTTTTCTCTTCTGGTCCTCACTGCCACATAGGAAGCTATGCCAGCATTCCAGAGAAAAAAATCCAGAGATTGTTTTTGAAATTAAAAAGAATAAATATTTTGGTGATAACTGGTGAAGACACATTTGTAGGGTCAATAATAACATGTTTGGAAAAAAAGAAAGTAAAATCTATTTCAGAACATACCTTGAGGCTCTTACACATACCTTTAGGGTTATCTACATGAAACTGAATTATACACACACACACACACACACACACACACCTGCTACTAAGAAAAGCTCTAGATATTTATGTTCATTATATTTGACAACGCATATGTGTAGAACCTAAAACTATGGTTGGTTACTTTTACTCTGCTTTGAACACAACATAGAAATGAGTCCAGAGAAAACATGAAGTGTGTTTTCCCAGAGTCCAATCCTGCCATCAGACACAGTGAATGTTGTCCTCTGGGAGAGAAGTAAGCCATTTAAATTCAGAGGACAGATCCTCAACACTGGCAAGCTATTTATAGCTCAAGCTGTAGCTTAATTTGGAATCCAACCAGTTGAGGTCTTGCCTTTTCCTTGGATTGATTTTTTTTTTTTTTTTAATGGCAGGAGATATCTATACATATGGAAGAGGAGTTCTCCAAAAGTAGAATGTTAAATGTTCTTGAAGAATATATATTTTAAAACTGGTTTTAAAAATGTTCATGTTAGATCTTTGAAAGTTTTTGTTTATCTGTATGCTGTTGTTGCTTCTAAATTCATGGTGTATGGCCTTAAAAAAAAGAAAAAGGCTCTTACTTGGCTTATTCAACCACATGTCTGGGGGGATGTGCTGACCTGCATGGCTACCTGACAGGATAGCAACACTGCCTTGATCAGGTGCCTGGCCGGGGAGGGCTGACCAAAATAAAGATGTGGGGGAGTTTATTGGCTTCCAGGAGACTGTGCTACTCATGCTCAAAAGGATGTCTCTGGGCTTAAAGGGTAGCCAGATTCTGTCAGCCATGACGATTTGGCTGCTGTAAGAATTCCTGCTCCTGACTGTCCGTCAGGTAGTCTAACTTCGAATTCTAATTAACTCAAATTAAATCAAATTAAAAATGAATTTCCTCAGTCACACTAGCCACATTTCAAGTGCTCAGTAGCCACATGTGGCTAGTAGGCTATTGTATTGGACAGTGTGGAGCCTTTCCGTCATGACAGAAAATTCTATTGGACAACACTGGTCTACCCCAATGACAAAATAACATTAGTCAGTTTTGTGAAAACACTAGATAGGGAATCAAGAAACCCAGAATTTGGTCCTATTCCAGCTTCTACCCAGCATATATATAATGCTTACTATGTAGCAAGTATTTTAAGCACTTTATAAATATTATTTAATCCGTATGGTAACTTTGTGAGCTGATACAATTATCCCTATTTTCCAGATGAGGAGACTGAGGCACAGAGACATTAAATAACTCACTGAGCCAGTAAATGGTAAAGCCTGGATATGAACCCAAGCATTCTGCCTTCAGAGTCTGTGGTCTTAACCACTACTTAATGCTGCCTTTCTGAAAATTCATGTGATTTGGGGAAATTGCTTTACCTCCTTCATCAAATAAGGAAAGCGGAATGAATGCCTTCTAAGGTTCTTTCCACTGCCAAATGGTCTGTGATTCACTTAAGCAGTTGTTGTTGAGTGACTACTCTGGGTAGGGACTATATTAGATGCTGGATACACATGGACACACAAAGCTCACGTGGTTCCTGCTCTCATGGTGAGAGAAGCAGACATTAATCGAACAATAAATACATGGACGATTGCAATGGGGAGCCATGTGACAAAGGATTGGCTTTTGGTACTGAGAGTGTTTATTGAGATTTGACCCAGTCAGAGAGGCCAGATGTGGCTCTTTTAAGCAGGTGGAACTTGGGCACTGCAGCCCACACCGAGAAGGGGAAATCAGGGAGCCTCCACCGTCCTGGCGACTGCCAACCAATGAGGGTCAGTTGTGCCCACGTTTCCCTGCAGTGGCATGGGTCTCTGTGGTTGGGGGACAGGAGTGAGAGGGTGAGGTTGGAGGCTGTGGGTGAGCAAGACCACAGAGAAACAAAATTTGCCCTCCCTCAGGGCACTTTTCTCCCTGGTTTGCCCAGATTCGTGTCTCCTGGGCAACCAGTGCATGTGCCTACGTCAGAGTTAAAAATGGAACACAGGCTAACATCTGTAATGGGGACCAAAAATAATTTGGATTTCAGCCTGTGCCCAGCTTACACCCAGTAGATAGTCAAGTTCATGCCTATGTCATCAATGTCAGTGTGTGCAAATGTACACAGAAACTCAGAAACTTGTTTTTTTTTTTTTTTTTGAAGTTTATTTATTTCTTATGCGAGAGAGAGGGAGAGAGAAAACGAGCAGGGGAGGGGCAGAGAGAGAGAGAGAGAGAACGAGAATCCCAAGCAGCCTCTGCATTATCAGCACAGAGCCCCACGCGGAGCTCAAACTCATGAACTACAAGATCATGACCTGAGCTGAAACCAAAAGTTGGACACTTAACCAACTGAGCCACCCAGGTACCCCAGAAACTCAGAAACTTCTATTAGAGATTCACTTCAGGGCCTCTGACTATAGAGGCTTTGCTTCAGAAAGCGTACTGATTCTCAACTCCATAAGTGGGAAGTTCTGTTAAAGAAAAAAAATTAGGGGCACCTGGATGGCTCAGTCGGTTGAGTGTCCGATTTCAGCTCAGGTCATGATCTCATTGTTTGTGGGTTTGAGCCCAGAGTCAGGCTCTGTGCTGACAGCTCAGAGCCTGCAGCCTGCTTCAGATTCTGTCTCCGGCTCTGTCTGCCCCTCCCCCACTTGTGCTCTGTCTCTCTGTCTCTAAAATAAACATTTAAAAAAAAATTTTTTTTAAAGAAAAAAAAAGAAAAGAAATTAAAGGGGCACCTGGATGGCTCAGTCAGTTAAGCATCCGACATCGGTTAGCTCAGGTCATGATCTCCGTTCGTGGGTTTGAACTCCACTTCAGGCTCTGCACTGACAGCTCAGAGCCTGGAGCCTGCTTTGGATTCTGCCCCTCCCCTACTCACGATCTCTGCCTCTCTCTGTCTCTCTCTCTCAAAAATAAATAAACATAAAAAAATTTTTAACTAAGAAAAGAAAAAAATTAAGGGGTGCCTGGGTGGCTTAGTCGGTTAAGCATCCGACTTCGGCTCAGGTCGTGATCTCACTGTTCGTGAGTTGAGCCTTGTGTCGGGCTCTGTGCTGACAGCTCAGAACCTGGAGCCTGCTTTGGACTCTGTGTCTCTGTCTCTCTCTCTGTCCTTCTCCCTCTCGTACTGTCTCTTTCTGCCTCTCAAAAAAATGAATAAATGTTAAATTTAAAAGAAAAAAAGAAAAAAATGAAAAAGAGGGAAAGAATCAAATAGGAGCCCCATTGTGAAGAGGTTGCTTTTCTTCCTCTCACTTTTCTACTGTGGGTTTTCCCCAAGGCCTGGGCCTCCATTTCCTTCTCTTCAGCAAATTCGTTCTATTTTGTGGTGAGAGCCGGCTTGTCAGTAGCTGGTGCAAATGTAGACAGGAGGTCAACAGAAGAAATCATGCTCTGGCCTGGAACCTGGATAATAGGAAGAAAGATTGCCTTCTGAGAGTTAACTACCTGACAAAGGCAGTGGCTCAGCAGAGTGCGTGGTCCTGCAGAGATGACTTAATAGCATGGTTGCAAACTCAGTACTTGCAAGGGTGGTTAAGACAGGGGACATGATCTCACGGTTTGTGAGTTTGAGCCCCGAGTCAGGTCCTGTGCTGACAGCTCAGAGCCTGGAGCCTGCTTCGGATTCTGTGTCTCCCTCTCTCTCTGCCCCTCCCCTACTCACACTCTGTCTCTGTCTCTCAAAAATGAATAAATGCTAAAAAAAAAATTTTTTTTTAAAAAAGCGGGGGACAGAAACTAGTGAACCAACTACTCAGAGTCCATGGTGAACTGGGGATTCTATGCTACTCCAGTTAATTGTTGTGCAATTCCTTATATTTTTCTGGTCTTTTCTTTTTTTAAAGGAGAAGTCAGAAATCTGTATTTTTATGTGAAATGTGGGCAACTAATGTTGTACATTAAATGGTACAACAACACATTTGCAGGGACAGATGTGGTCTTTTGCTCTTAAGACTTGATAGTCTCATCGTGTAGAAAGAAAGAGACTGCTCGCTGGGAGGGGAGTGGCCAGAACAAAAACATCGTGAGGAGGTGAACAGAGAGTGAACGGAGGCCAAGGGGCTATACTCCTGCAATACCAGATCAGAAGAGTGAAAGAATCCTCTCCACATAGCAGATACATATCGAGTTGAGTCACCTGTGTGGAAACGTCTGATCAGATGATCATGGCTTGATAACATCAGCCACTAGGATTATCCAGCAAACTCTATTCACTCTGGCTTGCTGCTCACCAGGCTAATTTTGCTTATAATTTGCTTTCCTCAGATCTGTCCACAGATAGAGAATGCAAATATAAATAGCCAGTTTATTTGGTAGTTTAACTTCACCTTCTAAAGTAATAGTCATTCTGATTTTACAAATTGACCTCTTTTGGTTAAACCAAGTGTGTTCCCCGGGGCCTTATCGCTTAAGACATGCTAGATAATTAAACTTCTATATGATGAATTAGTATATATACACACACACACACACACACACACACACACACACGTATCTCAGGTCCTAGATCTGGAATCACTCATTTCTGCATGGAGCCTTGGCTTCTTGAGTGGGAAATGGTATTTAAAGGCCACAATCTGTGCTGTCATTACATCTAGGCCTTTTCAGTGGTCAGAGCTATAAAATACATATTTCTGGAAATTAAAAAAATCACAGGCTCCTACTGATATTTCCAATTCAAATTTAACATTACAGGGGAGATATATATACTACTGTGGGAAATCTTGATTCCTAACAACATTAACATAGTTAACATTTGCTTTATCCTGCAATGTAAAAAATAGTTTCAAAATAATACTAATGTGACTGTTAACACAACTATTTAATGCATGCCGTTCATAATTTCTTTGCAGCTCTATTTGTTCTTAGAATACATCGCACTGAACATATGTATTAAAACTACAGTATTAATAACTTGAATTGTTTTCTCTGTGTAGTTCTATCACCAACTTGTTCTAGAGCTAAAAATAATGAAACATTCATTTCAATTTTTAAAAACTTTTGGGGTGCTTGGGTGGCTCAGTTGGTTAAGCAACCAACTCTTGATCTGCTCAGGTCATGATCTTATGGTTTGTGAGTTCAAGCTCCAGATCGGGCTCTGCGCTGACAGTGTGGAGCCTGCTTGGGATTCTCCCTCTCCCTCTCTCTCTGCCCATCCCCTGCTCACTCTTGCTGTCTCTCTCTCAAAATAAATAAATAAAAACTTGAAAAGTATTTACAAAAACCTTTTTAGGGATTGCTTTTTTAGCTATCTTTTGCATATATAAAATACTAACAAGATACCAAATCCAAAACTATGTATCTGCAGTGTTTATTTTTACAGTGCTTTGCTTTATTTTATTTTATTTCAAATATAAGCAGGTAGGTATCTATTTTAACCCAGTCCCCTTGCATGATACTGCAGGAGGGAGCCTCACATTACTCGGATGTTGCCATGCCAGTAAGAGGTCAGCTGTGCCAATGTGTCCCCTATAATGATGCATTTGCCATGGGTCTGTATGAGTGGGAGCATGCCAGTTATATAAGAAAATGTCTTTAAACAATCTGATTTAAAAATTGGCAGAGGACTTGAATAGACTTTTTTTTTCCAAAGAAGACATACAGATGGCAAACAGACACATGAAAAGATGCTCAACATCACTGATCATCAGGGAAATGCAAATCTAAAACCTAATGAGATATCACCTCACACCAGTCAGACTAGCTGTTATCAGGAAGACAAGAAATAACAAGTATTGGTGAGGATGTGGAGAAAAGGGAATCCTTATATACTGTCAGTGGGAATGCAAAGTGGTGCAGCCACTATGGAAAACAGTATGGAGGTTCCTCAAAATATTACATAGAACTATCATGATTCAGCTATCAATGATATCAGAAATACCATTTCCCACCCAAGAAGCCAAGGCTCCAGTTCATTTCTGGGTATTTATTCAAAGAAAACAAAAACCCCAATTTGAAGAGATACATGCACCCCTATGTGCATAGCAGCATTACAACAGCCAAGATATGGAAGGAACCTAAGCGTCCATTGACGGGTAAATGGATTTAAAAAAAAAAAAAAAAAAGTGGTATATAAGCACAATGGAATACTATTCAGCCATTAAAATGAGTGAAATCTTGTCACTTGCAACAACATGGAGGGACCTAGAGGATATTATGCAAAATGAAATAAGTCAGACGGAGAAAGACAAATATCATATGATTCACTTATATCTGGAATCTAAAAAACAAAACGAATGAGCAAACAAAACAAAACAGAAACAGGCTCATAGATAATCTAACAAACTGTTGGTTACCAGAGCAGGGAGAGGATGGGGCTGGGGAGGGGCAAAATAGGTGAAAAGGATTAACAGGTAAAAACTTCTAGTTATACAGAGAGAGAGGCAAACTATAAGAGACTCTTAAATACAGAGAACAAGCTGAGGGTTCCTAGAGGGGAGGTTGGTGGAGGGATAGGTTAAATGGGTGATGGGTATTAAGGAGGATACTTTTTGGGATGAGCACTTGGTGTTATATGTAAGAGATGAATCACTGGGTTCTATTCGTGAAGCCAAGACTATACTGTATGTTAACTAACTCGAATTTAAATTTAAAAACAAACAAACAAAACTTACCTCCTTAAAAAAAAAAACTTCCAGTTATTAAATAAATAGACCATGAAGATATAATGCACAGCATAGGGTATCCAGTCAACAATATTGTTATAAGCTTGTATGGTGACAAATGGTGACTAGACTCATCATGGAGATCCTTTCACAATGTATAAAAATATCAAATCACTATTATGTATACCTGAAAAAAAAAAAAAAGAAAATGCCCATATTTCTCTTTTCCATTTGGATACTGTCAGTTAAAATTCAGCATATATAAAGCCAAAGCAGCAGCCTTCTCAAACTAACTCTGCCTCCACAGTTCCCTGTATCTGTTCTCAGCTCCTAATCACCCAATATCAAAATTTTGGTTACCTTGGATTTCTCCATTCTGTTTGGTCATCATATTCTATCAACCACCAAGACATCTAATATCCACATTTTTTGAGCATGGACTCTATGCCCAGCATGTGATGAATCAGACACAACTGGTGACCCCAAGGAGCTTACACTGCAGTGGGAAGACACCGAATAACTAACCCATCCTAGGGTGGTGGGAAGTGCTGTAATCAAAGTAGGTAGGAGATGGTTTGGGAAGACAAAGGGAGCGTAGAAAACGCTAACTAAGAAGGACTTCACAGAGGAGGTGATGCCTGAGCTGAGTTTTTGGGGAAAGTGGAAGTGGGATTTTAATCATGACAAGGGGAGGAAGATGGGAAAAAGAACAGTCCAGTAGGGAGAGGCCAGAGGTAAATGAGAGTAAGATGTATTCAAAGAACCACATATTTTTCAACATGCATGGAGTGTCATAGTTTGGTGGAAGAAGAAAGATAATTAGAGACCTGATAGTGAAGCATTTTGTCCCCTCACTATGTTACGGATTTTGCTGTTTTTATCTGAAGTCTGAGTTTAAAATTGTGCAGTGATGTAATCAGAATTGTATTTTATTTTTTTTTAATTTTTCTTTTTTTAACGTTTTTATTTATTTTTGAGACAGAGAGAGACAGAGCATGAATGGGGGAGGGGCAGAGAGAGAGAAGGAGACACAGAATCGGAAGCAGGCTCCAGGCTCCGAGCCATCAGCCCAGAGCCCGACGCGGGGCTCGAACTCACGGACCGTGAGATCGTGACCTGAGCTGAAGTCGGATGCTTAACCGACTGAGCCACCCAGGCGCCCCAGAATTGTATTTTAAAAAGATCACCATTGGGGTGCCTGGGTGGCTCAGTTGGTTAAGTGTCAGACTCTTGATTTTGGCTCATGTCATGATCTCAGAGTTTGTGGGCTTGAACCCCATGTAGGGCGCTGCGCTGACAATGCAGAGCCAGGTTGAGATTCTCTTTCTCTCTCTCTCTCTCTCTCTGCCCCTCACCACTCACATGCACATGTGTGCATGCTCTCTCTCTCTCAAAATAAATAAACAAACTTAAAAAACAAAGTAAAGATCACCACGGATATTCGTCAGAAAATGAAAACAGAATGAAGGAGGGAAAATCTGTAAGCAAGACTAACACAGTAATTCAGGGGAGAAATGATGAAGGGCTGAACTAAGAGCAGTGGTGGAAAAGATGGTGGGAAGAAAATTAACTTGGAGACATAAAGGAGACAGAACTGTTATGGGTTGACAAATGGATGATGACTCCAGGACATTCTCAAACTTCTGGTTTGGCCACCTACATGGATGGTGGCACCACTGACTTAGAACAGGAGCCCAACAGGAAAAGCCACAGGTTGGAGGGTAGAGAGCAATCATGAGGGTATCCACATTATTGGAATAACACTAGGAAAAAAGTATTTATTTAACAAATCTCTATTAAGCATCTACAACATGAAAGACACCATGTTTTCTGGGAAGTGAGCAACAGATTGCAAAGTAAGGACAAGGATGTGTAGTTTATTTAAAAGAGAGAGAGGATTAGAGAGGGTGACCTAGACAAGAAGAGATGGGAAAGAGAAGTAGTAGATGAGTAGTATTGGGGATGAGGGTAGGGAGCTCACATTTGGAAAGTCTGAAGGATGAGGCACCCGGGTGGCTCTGTCGGTTAAGCGTCCAACTTCAGCTCAGGTCATGATCTTGGTTTATGGGTTTGAGCCCCGCGTCTGGCTCTGTGCTGACAGCTTGAGCCTGGAGCCTTCTTCAGATTCTGTGTCTCCTTCTCTCTGCCCCTCCCGTGCTCATGCTCTGCCTTGCTCTCTCAAAAATAAATAAAACATTTTTAAAAACATGTGAAAAGTCTAAAGGAAGTAACCCATCTCAAGAATCCAAATAGTGCAGTGACCTAAAATTGCTTCAATATGAATGAATGCTGAAGCCCCAGAGAGTGTTACAGGCTGGTCAACTAAGGTCTTGTCAATTTTGTTTTTACAAAACTTCCTGCATCTTCCTTTTCCTTCTCATTGCTATCATCAGAGCTCAGACACTTTCCTCCTATTCCTTTAAATTATACATTTCTCCTTCCTTTTGCTTGTGTTTTTTATTTTGCTTGAAAGTGTTTTACATCACTCCGACTCATACTTTATTGGCCAAAGCAAACAACATGGTCAAGCCTGATGTCAGTGAGTAGGGAAGTATCACCCTGTCACATGGAGAGACAATAAATCACTGGAGACAATAATAAAGTCCACCTCAGCTCTAAATTCTTATAGATACCTGTATTTTGTTTGTTCCTTATGTATCATCTTTATGAACTAGCTGGATTTTGTGGGACAAAATTATTAAATAGCTTTTTTTTCCCCCTTAATGTCTTTTAAATATACCTGAATGTCATCTCCTTCCCCGACTACGGACATTATCTGAAGGAAGTCCGAAAGCTTTTCTTAAAACTTTAAGGTATTAGCACACAGGCTTGTCTTCATGAATTAAAAAGCTCAATTTGATCAAAGTAAGAACTTTAATCTCTCATTCAGCGTAAAGCTCCTTCTCTCTTCCATGGTTTTTAACCAGACCCAGGTTTGGACACGTTTAATGAGAGGGTCTGCCTTTCACTACTCGTTTTGCCTCACCCCCTAGTCATTTAGCTTCACTGATGCCACATTGGTATAGGCCCTTTGTCTGACGGATGCAGAATTGCTGGCCATTTCTTTCAGGGGATGTTTATGTGAGTTGTTTGAAGACTCCTTTCTGGAGCTACCTGCTGTGCTGTTCCCTGATATGGGCAGGCATCTTCCTGCTGACCCTGCAACTGTTCCCATAGTGCCTGCTTCTGGCTTTCCATTCCAGGACCACCCTTTCTCCTAGAGCCATCTTGTCAGGCAGACAGACCTCTAGACCTCTAGAGTGGCTTTAAGGCCACTCATGCTGGCCTTCTACTGCAGTGTCCACTCTGGTTCATGGCAATACTCACATTTTTGCTCGACCAAATTCTGAAAGTGCTGACTATTCCCACTAATTCTGAAAGTGCTAGAATGAGAGCCTTCACCCTTCACTCTGTTATCAGGGACAGCTCTAGTTAGCCCTTGAATTTAGACTTTTCCAGGTGCAAGTCAGCCTCTGGGTCCTCTAAACATCTGAAGACACATGGCAAGCTCTCTTAGATGTTCTCCTACTGCTCCTTATCTCACCTAAGGCCGGGATGGAATGGGGAGTCTGCAATGCATAGTGTTCCAATAACTGTTTCCAAAAGTGATTCTTAACCTCCAATGGTCCTCATCTCATCAATAGGCTGGAGGTGGGAGATAGGCTTACAGTCACAAAGTGACTTTTACAACCTCTTTGCAGGTCCTAAAAGCTAGGTCAACACTTCCTTTTGTTTACTGTTTTGGGGCAAAAGCCAAAACCAAGACAAAAGGATATCGTATATATTTAGAATATATATTTTCTACCTGTCACATACTTTATACCTAACCTGATTAGCATCAGGCCTGAGTGAGAGATGGGAAAAGATGATATCTAGTTATTTTTATAAAATTTTGCCTCTTTCTTACATCTAAGATAGCTGCATGAAAGAAAGTCACTATTTTTTAAAGTTTATTTGTTTATTTTGGAAGAGAGAGAGAGGGAGAGAGAATATCAAGCAGGCTCAAGTCAGCACAGAGCCTGATGAGGGGCTCGATCTCACAAACCGTGAGGTCACGACCTGAACTGAAATCAAGAGCTGGATGCCTAACCAACTGAGCCACCCAAGCACCCCACCATTATTATTATTGTTTTAAAAAGCACAGACTTGTGAAACCACCAGCAAGGTGGAAAGTTCAGAATTATAATTAATGAAAATTATTATGATGTCAGAGGAAAGCTTACCTGTCCCATCCATCCCCGGAGACTATGATGAAAAGGGAAAAATCAGTACACTTAGAAAGATCTGGGAGTTTGGAACTCACAACCATTCCCCTGTTTAATTCAACTTAGTTTCATCTGTTATGAATCTTACAACTGAGAGAAAGCAGTGCAGAGACCTGACAGTAATGTTTCAAATCTTGGATACTAGCAAATGAAAAGCAGATTGAACACGTTAGGCTTGTGATTCATCCCACAATTGAAAGCCACTGCCCTTTAATTTAATCTTTTGAATGCAACTATAGTATGTTTGCATCCTTGTATTCAGATAATAAGCCAACCCACCATGAATGCTGAAGGCTGTGTCTGGGACTGCTTGCCGGCACCAGATAACACTGAATGCTATGACATTATGCCTCCAACAGTGTTAATTATAAGGGCCTTAGAATAGAAACACAGAACAGAAAATCAAAGATGTTCTTACTTCACCACTAGTAAATAAATGGCAGACCGCATATGGCAGAGGCTCCCTTTGTTGGAGGTAAAACCACTGAGATATTGACCAGCTATTAAGGCCAGAATACTGTAATGAACTGTGTAGTTGATAATAGGAATTTTTTTCTGGACATTTTATTATGAAAATTTTCAGACACACCAAAAAGTTGATAAAATTGTAACCTCTCACATATTTACCACCTAGATTCTATAATTAACATTTTGCTATATTGGCCTTATTAGATAGATATCTACTGATGTATTCATTTTTCTGTCTGTCTATGCACCAATCCATCTCATTTTTTAAATCGCTTCAAAATAAGTTGCAGACATCAGTATGCTTCACCTCTAAACACTTCAGCATGCCTATTATTATCTAGAATTGAATATTTGTTTATGGGTTATTTTGGTGGTAAAATTTACATATGGCAAAATACACAAATCTTAAGTGTCCCATTTTATAAGTTTTAACAAATGCATACACCGGGAACATCGAGTTTTATTTATTTATTTATTTTTATTTTTAAAAAAAATTTTTTTTCAACGTTTATTTATTTTTGGGACAGAGAGAGACAGAGCATGAACAGGGGAGGGGCAGAGAGAGAGGGAGACACAGAATCGGAAACAGGCTCCAGGTTCTGAGCCATCAGCCCAGAGCCCGACGCGGGGCTCGAACTCCCGGACCATGAGATCGTGACCTGGCTGAAGTCGGACGCTTAACCGACTGCGCCACCCAGGCGCCCCCGGGAACATCGAGTTTTAATCTCCAATTAAAATGGCTATATTTGGGGGCTCCTGGGGGCTCCTGAGTGGCTCAGTTGGCTCAGTGTCTGACTCGATTTCAGTTCAGGTCATGATCTCATGTTTTGTGGGATCCATCCCCATCTCTCTCCCTCTCTCTCTGCCCCTCCCCCATTGCACTCTTTGTCTCTCTCTCTCTCAAAATAAATAAATAAATAAACATTTTTTAAAAATAGAATGGCTATATTTTTCTCTCTGGGCTGCATATTTTATCTTATCAAATTATTGAAGTTCAGGGTTTTTTTTTTCAAAACCTTGAATTTCAAAGACCAAGAAGAATAAACCTCAGGCTACCACGACCTACTTATTATTCTCTCCATTTGTTAAACAAATATACTGGCAATAGCAGACTAGAAATTACAGTAAGAACAATGCCATTCCCAATGGCATCCAAAATACAAAAATGTCTACCTCAGAATAAGTTTATAAGAGAAGTGTGTGACATAAATACAGGACACTATAAATCTACTGAAAGATAGGAGCGCCTGGGTGGCTCAGTAGGTTAACCATATAACTTCGGCTCAGGTCATGACCTTACAGTTCCTGGGTTCGAGTCCCCCCCGCATCCCGTCGGGCTCTGTGCTGACAGCTCAGAGCCTGGAGCCTGCTTCAGATTCTGTGTCTCTCCCTCTCTGCCCCACTCACACTCTCTCTCAAAAGTAAATAAACATTAAAAAAAATTAAATCTACTGAAAGATAAAAGGTTTGAATAATACCAAAAAAAATGCTATATTCCTGAGTGAAGGCATTAAACATTGTAACAATGTCAGTTCTCCCCAACTTAGTTCATAGGCTTAAGATCATTGAAATTGAGCTATCAGTGGACATTTCCATGTATAATATAATAAAATTATCATGAATTTTTATGACAGTAAAGTTTAAAGTAGAAGAGTAAGAGAGGATCTAATTCTATTAAATAAATACATGTGCTATAATTACAGCAGAAGATGGTGCTTGGAATAAAAAGGTAATAATGGGAGTGGTGAGAAGTGGTCAGATTCTGGACATTTTATAGGTAGAGAAAACAGAGTTTGATGATGAATACACAGCATGAGAAAAAGAAATAACTCAGTGAAAGGGTTAAAAGGTACAAACTTCCAGTTAGAAAGGGAGGAAGAAAGAGAGAAAGAAAGAGAGAGAAAGGACAAAGAGAGAGAGAAAGAGTAAAAGAGGAAGGAAGGAACTCAAGGGTGATGCCTAGTTTTTTACGGGAGTTATTTTTAGAAATGGGGAAGACATCTCAGGAAATATTAGAAGGGAGAAGGAGGGAATCAGAAGTTTGACTTTAAGTTTTCAGTGTTAAGCTTTAGATGCTCATTATACTTCCAAGGGGGAAACATGAAGTAGGCAATTGGATATTTGGGTCTGAAGTTTGGAGGAGTGAAGAAGTCCATGTTTCAGGCTGGAGTTACAAATACAAGATAAGATCACCTATGGAGTAACCGTAAAGGAAGAAGAGAAGGGCCTGAGTACTAACAGCTTGGAATACAAAGATAGGTATTGCCAGATTCCCCTTCAGGTAAAGACTTGCAACCCTACTCCTGGGAGAGCAGTCAGCAGGAAGCCTCAGCTGTTAGCTCCTTCAGGAGCTTCCTCAGCTGAGAGAGCCACCTCATACTAGGTCCCAGCCTTTCTAAATTCATGAAAGCACAACCATTTTTGTCCAATTGCAGGACAACTCTGACCAGTAATATTTCTTCCAGGCATCCCACTGGGTAGATAGACCACAGCCTTTTGGGTCTGCATTGACCCATTTCTGCTTTCCCTTTCTTCCTTTCAGAGGTATTGACCCCTATAATATATCTCACACACTAATCTCAGTATATGCTTTCAGAGAACTTAACCTATAACAGAAAAACAAGGAGAGACCAGATAAGAGAGGCCTTTGAAGCTGGAGAATAACCAAGAGAAAAAGGGGTGAATTAGAGGCCAAAAGTTCAAATGGTTACTCCGTGTAGCCTACATCAGAGATCTCTGGGTGTCCTTCAATATCTGTTCTTCTTTCTCTGTTTTGTAACTCCCAGATTTCAGATGGCCAACCTGGCTGTCCAAAATAAAGACAAAATTTTGCAATTTCCCTTAAAGCTAGGTGTGATGATGCAATTAAGTTCTGGCCAATGATATGTCAGTGGCTGCTTCAGGGAAACTTCCTTATTAAAACAAAAACAAAAACAAAAACAAAACAAACAGCTGGGCAAAATCTTTGCCCTTCTCTGTCCCTTCCTTCCTGTTGCTTGGAACCTGTCTGGGATGACTACAACTCAATCTGCACAGGGACAACAAGGGCCATACTTAGGAATGGTGAAACAGAGGTGGCAGTCGGTCTAGGATCAGATGATGGTAAAATCTCTACGCCAGCACTGGAACTCCTTCATCCAGACCTTTATAAGAGCAAAAATGATGATTTTTAAAATTTTTTAATT
The DNA here is from genome assembly GCF_018350155.1 of Leopardus geoffroyi. Taxonomy (NCBI): domain Eukaryota; kingdom Metazoa; phylum Chordata; class Mammalia; order Carnivora; family Felidae; genus Leopardus; species Leopardus geoffroyi. Next base: position 87,664,248 of record NC_059333.1, read on the forward strand.
TTTTGGTCTCTGTCACTCTTGGGCTAATCTAATCCTAATATGTCTACCCTAATCCTTCTCTATCCCTTCACCCACCAGGTTGATCACTCCTTCTTTCTGGCCCTGCTTCTCTTTGTTAGTACCCCCATCACAGCACTTTCCATAATGTTATTGTTACGATTTAGGTATTTTAGTAGGTGATCTGGTTTTATGGAAATCTATGAATGGATTTCAATTTGTCGATTTGGATCTTTATTCTCTTTTGTATTATTGTAATTTAAAATTTTCTTATCCTTCCAGTTAGATTCCATAGACTTTGAACACACGGACTTTTTCTTACCCATCTTTATAAAATTTCCGTTTGGCTCTTCTTTATATTTTCTATTTCTTTGCTCATAATTTCCATCTTTCTATTTACCCTTTTTCAGGAGTGTTTACCCTTACTTCTTAGAGCATTTTTTTTTTTAATGTTTTTTTTTTTTTTTCAACGTTTATTCATTTTTGGGACAGAGAGAGACAGAGCATGAACGGGGGAGGGGCAGAGAGAGAGGGAGACACAGAATCAGAAACAGGCTCCAGGCTCTGAGCCATCAGCCCAGAGCCCGACGCGGGGCTCGAACTCACGGACCGCGAGATCGTGACTTGGCTGAAGTCGGACGCTTAACCGACTGCGCCACCCAGGCGCCCCACTTCTTAGAGCATTTTTATAATAGTTGCTTCAAATACTTTATCATATAATTTTAATTACATGTCATTTTGGTGCTGGCACCTAATGATTATCTTTTCCCACCTGGATTGAGACTTTACTGGTTCTTTTGATGCTGAGTAATTTTGGATTATGTCTTGGACATTTTGGATATTATAGGGTCTTATTGAAATCTTATTGAAATCTTAGGGAGGACGGTGATATTTTCGTTTTAGCAGCAAATTGACCTAGTTGGGTTCAGGCTATAAGTTTTGACTATACTTCTGGGTGTGAGGCTAACTTCATATCACAAAGGGAATACTGGAAGGGTAAAAATCAGAAAGTCACTGCCAGTTCAATGATACTTCAAATTCTGGACTTCTCTAATCCTTCTTCTACTACTTGCTTTTTCAGAGTACTAAAATAGCTGTTTCATGCATTTTTGTTTTATTTATTATTTCAGAGAGCGAGTGAGAGAGAGAGCATGTGTGCACACCTGTTTGTAGAGTGGGAGGGAGAGGGGCAGGGAGTGGAACAGAGAGTGAGAATCTTAAGCAGGCTCCACACTCAGGGCAGAGCCCAACGTGGGACTTGATCCCACAACCTTGGGATCATGACCTGAACCAATTTCAAGAGTTGGACACTTAACCAACTGAGACACCCAAGTATTCTGTTCCATGCATTCTATCTAGATCTTAGAGTTATATTCAGTGGGTGAAACAAAGTGAATTGTTATCTTACCCAGAACAGAACCTTACTAAGTCATTTTTGAAATTTATGTCCTCAATTTCTACAGAGGTTAAATAGAAGTTATCATAAGAATGGTTCTCCTTTAAAAAAACAAAGGGGAGTGGGTGCCTGGGTGGCTCAGTCAGTTAAGCATCCGACTTCGGCTGGGGTCATGATCTCAGGGTTCAGAAGTTTGAGCCCTGTGTCAGGTTCTGTGCTGACAGCTCAGAGCCTGGAACCTCCCTCAGATTCTGTGTCTCCCTCTCTTTCTGCCCCTCCCCTGCTCGCGCTCTGTCTCTCTGTCTCTCTGTCTCTGTCTCTCTATCAAAAATAAATTAAACAAAATAGAATGGTTTTAAACATTAAAAAAAATAGAATGGTTCTGACGAAGCTGCTTGGTGGCTCAGTCAGTTGGGCATCCGACTTCGGCTGGGGTCATGATCTCCAAGTTTATGGGTTCAAGCCCTACATTGGCTTGCTGCTGTCAGGATGGAGCCTGCTTCAGATTCTCTGTCTCCCTCTCTCTTTGTTCCTCCCCAGTGGCACTCTCTCTCTCAAAAATAAGTAAACATTAAAAAAAAAAGATGGTTCTGAGAATTGTTCTGAGTTTCCAGTAAAGTCCTTAAGATGTATCCTGATCCTTTACAGGGTTTAAAGCATTCTGTGCAATAAATAAATACTAAAATAATTAATTAAGTGTTCTGTACAAAGTGGTTGGGAAATGTGGAAAAAGCATAAACCTTGGAATTAAGCAGCCCTAGATTTGAGTCTATATCTCATAGAATGCAAAATGGGTTAATTTGACACTCACTGAGATGATTAAACCATATTGTATATGTAAATATCCCACCATACATAAAATAAAAAATAAACATTAATTCCACTTCCTTTTAGAATTTAGTGTCAGAAAAAGAGTGCTTGAAGAAATAATATGCTTCTTTTGGTCATGGTAAGAATTATGCAACTTGCATTTTCTTTTATTCTTTGGCTGACAGGGGACTCAGAGCTAAGTGTAATAAGCAATCAGTATGTTCATTTGTGGAATTAGTATATCCGCCTTGGTAGAATGGCATGGTAACATGGCATTTTACTTTCCATTTTTTATTGAAATAGCCAAATTGTATAATGTGACTTTTATGGTAAAATATTTTAAGCTTTTTGGATGTAGATAGAACATAGCCAGAAAAAGCTAGTGTATACTGTTCCTTGCCTTTTAATTTACATGGTATTACTGTATGTTTTATATTTCTTAATTGAAAGTTTGTTTCCTTATAAAATAAATTGCTTTGAATTAAAATAGTTATTTTAGAGGCATGAGCACTTCACAGAAAAATCACATCTTATAACTGAAATTCATGTTTTACAATTTAAGCTATCATTTTTTTTGAGCTATCATTTTATTTTATTTTATTTTATTTTTTATTTTTTATTAAAAAAATTTTTTTTTAACATTTATTTATTTTTGAGACGGAGAGAGACAGAGCATGAGCAGGGGAGGGTCAGAGAGAGAGGGAGACACAGAATCTGAAACAGGCTCCAGGCTCCAGGCTCTGAGCTGTCAGCCCAGAGCCCGATGCGGGGCTCGAACTCACGGACAGTGAGATCATGACCTGAGCCGAAGTCGGACGCCCAACCGACTGAGCCACCCAGGCACCCTTTTTATTTAAAAAAAAAATTTTTTTTTTACATTTATTTATTTTTGAGAGACAGAGAGACAGACCACAAGTGGGGGAGGGGCAGAGAGAGAGGGAGACACAGAATGTGAAGCAGGCTCCAGGCTCTGAGCCATCAGCACAGAGCCCGACGTGGGGCTAGAACCCACGAACTGTGAGATCATGACCTGAGCTGAAGTCGGATGCTCACCCGACTGAGCCACCCAGGCACCATTTAGATCTCATTTTAGATCTATCATTTTAGATCTATCATTTTAGATCTCAAAACTGGCTTTGTTCCTATATATGATCCCCACCCCCTTTTTTTGAGAGAGAGAGAGAGAGAGATCAGGAGGGAGGGAAGAGGGAAAGAGAGAATACCAAGCAGGCTCCATGCTCAGCACAGAGCCCAACACAGGGCTCAATCTCACAACCCTGGGATGAACATCTGAGCCAAAATCAAGAGCAGGACACTCAGGTGACTGAGCTACCCAAGCACCCCTGTATGTGACCCGTTTTTAAAACATTTTATATAAGATACTGATAACACGTGAAGAATATTTTTCTAACAAAATAAGATGTTGTGATAAGATGCAGTTGTATAATCTTCCTTCAGCTGTGATTAGCATATTCATCACAGTTAACAGTATGTTAACTTTGCTAAACACTGTAGGAATTGGTTTGTAGTCTAAAGACATTCATAGTAAGCACATGTTGCATTAAATGACTCTTATTTAAAATAGGTTTGGTTAGATTTTGAAACAGTAAAGTGTCTCATGATTCTAATGAAAGCTTTCTCTTTTTGTGTTCAAATTTTTCTTAGAAGGAGCCATTTTTACACAGAATGCTTTCTGATATCAGGCCCAGTATCTCAAGCTTGATTTATGCCAGTATGTTTTTAAAAGTGTTGTATGATTATGTTGTGAGGCCAGATGTTTAAACAGTTTTGTTTTGTTTTGAATTCGCAGGCTCACCTTTCACAAAACAACACAATTTCCTAATTGTTGATTGAAAGCTATTTCAGAAGGCTTAGAGTTTCCCTAGTAATTCAGTTCATGGCAGTGCAGCAGTAAGCTTATGCACCCACATTACTGAATTTGAGGCAAAACTTTGCTTATTAAAATGAGTTAGCCACCTAAACAAAACAAACAAACAAAACAAAACAGAAACAGACTCATAAATACAGAGAACAAACTGGTGGTTGCTGGAGGCATGGGGGATGGGTGAAAGAGGTGAACAGGGTTAAGAGGCATAAAGGAAATAAGTGGATGGTTAGATGGATGGATGGTCGGATGGATGGATGGATGGATGGATGGATGGATGGGTGGAAGGGTGGGTGGATACGTTGGCCAGCTTCAACCTACTCAGATCTCTTTTGAACTTAAATGTGCTTGTAATTTGCCACCTCAAGTGAAATAGGATCAAAACCTTCCCTGTGTCACAGGAAATTCTTGAAATTCGAATCTTCTTGAAATTAGAATCCTATGACAGCTCATTGACTTTTTGCAGAAGATGTCAGGGATATACTTGTTTTCTTTTTACATATTCTTACTCTTGTTTGACTGAAAAATACAAATACTTGTCAACTTAAAGCAAAATTGATGACTGTAGATGGGAATTGGAAAAGCTAGATTAAGAGCTCCTCAAATTAATGTCACAATTTTAAGATGGAGAACCATGAAAAAGAAGCTGGGAAAGTTCACATAGTAGGGGATTTATTGGGTAAATAAACCTGTGAGTATTTTAAATTGTTCAACAGAAGAATGGATTGAAGAATATTCACAACTAGTAGAAAGAAGGTGGTACAGAACCTACATCCCAATCCAGCCACACCCCAGGTTTGCAGTTCCCCAAGCCCAACACATGGCCTACCAGAAGAGCCTTTTCCCAAGCTACTCCTTCTCTCCCCTTATTTTCTTCAAGTTTCGGCTTAAACATTACTTCCTGACCTCTGGAACTAGGATGGACCTTGTTTGCTTTACGCACTTCAAGTTGGCTGCTAAAACAATAGTGGGAGGTAGGAAGGCTGGGTAGTTATTAACTTTATTTAGAGAGGAGAGAGATGAGGACACTGAGGCCCAGAGCAATTTGATGATTTACCTGTGATCACACATCTACTAGAGTGAGTGACACAACTTGATGAAACCTCTTCGGTGCTACTACAGCAATGGCTCTTCTCATTAGTAGTACTTCCTAAATTAGATCCTCAAAACTTCTAAAAACAAACAAATCTAGGGACATTATCATAGTTTGAATCACCACTTTACATTTGGGCTAGGAGCAAAGTAATGATATCATAACTGTATAACTGAAATAAAAGCCTTCCCAAAAGTGCAGGAAAGGATTTAAGAGTGAGTGAGTAACAGCTTAACATGTATTTAAAGGGATGACGCTTAATAAACAAATAAATAAATAAATGTAAACAGAAATAAAAAAATAAAGGCATGACATTTAATAGCACAGGAAACTGAGTTATGAACGTTGGAATGCAATTCTGGAGTTAGAACGAGGGAAAAATGCACTCCACACAGCACTGGTCAAAATGTAAGCAGGGAAGTATATTTTGCTTTTTGTTTTGCAACTTAAGGGGAAAGCAGAGAACTTTGGTGGGGCCAAGACATTTTACAAAGCTAAGTAAATATTACTAGAAATGCCTGAAATTTAGAAATACGCAGAAGAGTAACAGGTGTTCTGGTGGGGCAGTGCTAGGCTTGACTTGCTATTTACAGGTCTATTTTATAACTCCGCAGGGGCAGAGATTTATTTGTGGATATAATCAGCTCTTATTATTCCCAGTAGTGATATTCTATAAATTCACCATGAACACTGACTGTATATATAGTTAATTCATTAACATTGAACTCTCGGCCAGTAGCACCATAATGCACATCTGAACAAAACTCACACACACGTGAGGCATATCACAGCTTTCTTGTGCTAGGAACACTAGACAGCATTTCAGCACTATGCCTGAGGGTCATTTTAAACAGAGGAATCAAAAAAATAAATAAACGGAGGAATCACCAACCAAAAAGCACAAACATGAACAAAAAAATACATGGCACTAAATCACAAAAAGTACACAAAAAACAACAAAAATACATGGCACTAAATCACAAAAAGTACACAAAAAACAACAAAAAGTTGAGTGTCAGACAACTCAAATTTTTTTCTGCTCTGTGCATGTCCTTGAATGACCATGAAAACAGGGTGAATATTGATTTAAAAAATCCAAATAAATTTTCATGAGTAGGCGAATTTGCAGATACAGAATCTACAAATAACAAGGAATGACTTTTTGTCTAGTAGAAAGGCAAATGATTTCTATCCAATGAAACAGAACCCCATAGGCTATGATATGTGGTCCTGCTAGAGGGTTAGACAATTTTATACTTAAGAAAGACATCAATTAGATTGCCTATATAAATCTAGTTTATCAATTGCTCTTATCGGTTTTAATATCCTACTGGTTCCCTCACTAATTACCAAGTTAAATACAGTTTTTGACCTGTGTCGTTTTCTTATTTATCTGAGAGTCATGTTTTTTTTACCATTTGAAAATTGTACTATATCCATTTTCGGAAACTGAGACACAGAGAAAATATGCCCATAACTGCTAAATGAGGAGATTGAATGACAAAAGTTCTAAGGTCCTTTCTTTCAGGTCTAGATTCTGCAGTTTTAAAGGAATAAACAGCTTTGAGAAGAAACAGGTGAGGGATAATTCAGAAATATGTAAACTATATTCATTGCAGTAATATTTGTTATTTTCACTTTAATTAACATTTTCTAATCCTTATCTTTATGAGTACACTATCAGAAAAGAAAAAAATTCTTTTGAAGTCAAAAATGGAAATCTAAATAAATCCACATCTAACTACAGAGGTAGCAGAGGGTAAGTTAAATCATTGTCTGGCCAAAGGTAACACTTTCTCAGGCTTAATAGTAGAGGTTGTGTTTAGTAGCATGAGAAATAATTGCCTGTTTGTCATAGGTTTTCTGCCAGTTGTGATTTGATTTGATTTGATTTGATTTGATTTGATTTGATTTGATTTATTTTTTGAAAGAGAGACAGAGACAAAACATGCGAGCAGGGGAGGGGGTGAGGGGAAGAGAGAGAAAGAGAGAGAGAGAGAGAGAGAGAGAGAGAGAATATCTCAAGCAGGCTCCACGCTTAGCACAGAGCCAGATACAAGGCTCAATCCCACGACCCTGGAATCATGACCTGAGCTGAAATCAAGAAGTGAGCACTCAACCAACTGAACCACCCAGGCGCCCTGCCATTTGTGATTTTAATAATTGTTTCATAATATACATCTACTATATAGTCCCCCACTGAATTAATGAAAGAAAGTGAACTTACGCTGATTGTTTCTTTTAGCTTTAATTGCCAGGCAGTTTAGAGTGAAATTTGGTCAACTATAACAACTATATAGTTTCTCGAGACCTGTGCCTTTGTAAGCCTTTTTCTATCCCTAATTTTATTGGTAATTTATACAGCTTATAAATTGATTCACATAAATGTACTTACAATATAGTATATATTAATCCATCACAAAGTTACTACTATTTGTTTATAATTTTCCCTGACCTTTAGCTCTTATTTCTATTTTATTCTTTCATTTACATGTCTTTTGTTGTCAGCCATACAATTCTGGAATTAGAAGGGAAAACATCTTCATCTCCTTTGTGGAAGGGGGCAGAATGTGCACAGAAAAATAGAGAAATAAAGGAAATAAATATATAAAGAAAAATGTTAAATTGGCTTTTGGATAGGAAGAGAACAAGCCATTGTTTTCCTCCAGGCAGAACTATGTCTATGGTTCTTACATATGGGGGCATCATGGTTTTATTATCATAAACCAGGGTGGCCCCAATAGATAACTGGCTCACTAGCCAATTATAGCTAGAAAAAGAGTTTCAGACCAATGACTTCTCGTACTTGACATGGTAAAGAATAGAAATCATAAAAATGCTCACCAGTTTTTAGGGGGAGGAAGATAAGATGCTTTGTTTCTCAGGACAACTTCATATGCTGAGGCCGGAAAAGTCAAACCTCCAATACGCTTTCTACCTGTCTGATGTAATCCACGCTATCTCCCTTGCCTCAGAACGAGGGTCATAAAAAGCCTCAGAATAAGGCCAAAATTACTCAGAAATATAAAACAGTTAGAGTAATTAATGTCTTTGTAGAGAGAAGAACTGCAGCCTCAATGTCTCAGGCTCTTGGTGGAAGTGAGGATTATGAAGAGATGAAGTACGAGGAGAATTCTGTCTTTTATTTTATTTTATTTTATTATTTTTTTAAATGGGCTTCATGCCCAGTGCAGAGCTCAACGTGGGGCTCAAACTCACAACCCTGAGATCAAGACCTAAGTTGAGATCAAGAGGCAGACACTTAACCAACTGAGCCATCCAGGCAACCCTTAAAAGTAAATATTTTTGCATTTCAAAATATACAATATACTTATTTTTAGAACATTTTGAAAAGCCTAGAAAAGTTCTCGGAAGAAAATGATTATTTGCCACACTACCAGTCAAGAGATAACCTATCGTAACATCTGACTCTCTGTCCTAGTCTTCTGATCTTTGCTCATGTATGCACATGTTCTCTGTCTGAGGATCTGTGGCATTACAGAAAGATCACTTAAAGAGAGAACCATAATTTTACTGTAAATGATAAGTAAATGTTTGATTGAAACTTGATCTTTTGAAGAAGGAACTTATGAAAGTAAGTTCACTTTATCTAATGTTGAACAAAACTCAGGTCGTGGTGGAAATGATGCATGAAGTCTGAGAATGAATTGAGTCTTGACTTTGTTTTGGAGCAATTGATGGAACAAAATACACATGATCTTTGCAGCATAATTTTAAAAGATGGTTCATCAATTTATTAATTAAAGCATTCTTTTAAAAATGCCTCTTGTGTTATGGTTCTCCTCTCGTTTCTTTAATTAACAAGTATAGGGGCGCCTGGGTGGTGCAGTCGGTTAAGCGTCCGACTTCAGCCAGGTCATGATCTCGCGGTCCGTGAGTTCGAGCCCCGTGTCGGGCTCTGGGCTGATGGCTCAGAGCCTGGAGCCTGTTTCCGATTCTGTGTCTCCCTCTCTCTCTGCCCCTCCCCCGTTCATGCTCTGTCTCTCTCTGTCCCAAAAATAAATAAACGTTGAAAAAAAAATTTAATTAACAAGTATAATCTTAAACTTTGTCAGATCTTTATTATCAGAGGATGTTAGAGGGGGGGAAGTAATGATCTTTATTTCTCAGGACTTATTTTACAGCAACGGACCTCATAGGATCCTGTCATGTTTACCAGGATTTACAACCTCAGTTTGCAATCGGTTGGCATTGTATTTCCATTACTTCAGCAGATGTTTAGCATATCTGAAAATCAGGCAGAGATGACTACCCAAGCCGATGATGCCAGGGGCAAGGAAAAGCCGTCATGTTAACCATGTGGGATTTTGAGCAGTCATTTCATTAGTGAATATCTTCATGTAACATTAAATTTTGCTTCTTCACACAGTATCTTATCTGTGTGGATGTGGATAATAAACACAAACCCTTCTGTAGTTGAAGATCGAGTGGGTGGGGATATGCATGCTATGAGACAAGAGCTGTGCAGGAGACAGACTCTTTCTCAGGCTCCTCCTAGAGGAAGCTAAGTCCGTGGGAATGACTGGTTCATAATGGAGAGAAGGAAAAATAAAGAACAAGAGTGAAAGAGAGACAGCATATGAAAAAGTGCTCAGAGCTATGTACCTGAAAATCAGTACTGTGGTTATAATAGGGAGTCAGAATAGCTGAGTTCAGCAACCAGATGTATCCAATACCTTTAAGCAAGTACTTCCATTGGGGGCACTTACTATTCTTTTGTGAAATGACAGGTTGGGCTGCATGATCCTTAGGATTTCTTCTGTTGCTCAATTCTGCAATTCTATGACCCAAGAATATGCAATATTTCTAAGGGATGCTGGAGCACATCAGAACATTTGAGAACTGTATTAATCCTGATATTTCCTATTTAAGAAGAGATTGTAGCTGAGTTGTTTTTTTTTTTTTTTTCTCTCTCTCTCTCTAATATGTACTCATACACTGGGCACTTAACTGTTTCTTCTGCTTTTAATTGAACTAATCAATTAACTCAGAGGATGCCTTTATGTGGATTAGGAAAATGCTCCTCCATCACCATGGCAAAAATAACAGGAATTTTTTTGCAGCATAGACACTCCTTCCATTGGATAGCCAAAGCCAAATTATTCCTGTCCTGGGCTCTAGACCTGAAAAGTGGTAGCCCTATGGTCAATAATCTCACTTGATTTTCTCCCAAATAATTTTTTCAACATCTGCGTGAAGTGAACATAAAAATATTAAGATGTCTGAATAGTTATGGGAGACAAACACAAGTATTAGGCAGGAAATTGGGTCAGCTGGGCACTTGGATATGTGTGTTGAAAGAAGAGGATTCCAGGGTGCCTGGGGGGCTCACTCAGTTAAGCGTCTGACTTCAGCTCAGGTCATGATCTCATGGTTCATGGGTTCGAGACCCATGTTGGGCTCTGTGCTGATTTTTTCAATCCTCAGTGTTTTAAGTTATGCTGAAACCTTAACACCTTACAAATGACAGAGAAGTTTTTATCAATTAAGGCGCTCTTTTCTGCCCTGTGTCCTCCTGCCTTATATCAGCTAAGCTGAGCAGAGGAATTGCCGGTAACTGGTAAGGCAGACCCCCAGCACAGATGCACTCTTGAACTGAAACTGTATCTCACAGGTTACATTTACTCGTCCATACAATAGAAGAAAGTATACAACATAACAGGCTGAGATTTCTTTTCTTGCATCTGACTCAGGGTTAACCATGGGTAATTAGGGGAAAAAATATGACACTATTTTCAAAATAGAGAAACCAAAGGGACTGGAATTGCCTTTACAACGTACAACACTGCTGCTCAGCATGAATCTCAGACTGTTGGAATAAAGAAATTAAATCCATCAAATAATTCATGTTTAAAAGTTGCTTCAAGAAGAAATTGGGTGAAGGGCACAACGGATCTCTCTGTATTATCTTTGCAACTTCCTGTAAAGCTGTAATTATTCCAAAATAAAATTTTTTTAAGTTCCTTCAGTATGGGAAATGGACTTTTAACCTTGGAAAGAATTACTGTTAATTCTTGAATTTAGCAGAAGAATAAGGAAAGGGATGTCTGTAGTCAGACCTTTGTCATTTTTCACAAGTATTTGGTGTCCGTCATTTGAGGGTCCCTTCTTCCAAATCCGTGGCAGCAATTAAAAAAAGGGATAGAGGGGCACCTGGGTGGCTCAGTCTGTTGGGCGTCCAACTTCAGCTCAGGTCATGATCTCACAGTCCGTGGGTTCGAGCCCCGTGTCGGGCTCTGTGCTGACAGCTCAGAGCCTGGAGCCTGCTTCGGCTTCTGTGTCTCCCTCTGTCTCTGCCCCTCCCCTGCTCATGCTCTGTCTCTCTCTGTCTCAAAAATAAATAATTTAAAAAATTATTTTAAAAAAGGGATAGAATGTTCCATCAAAAACCCTTGCCAACTTTCCTCCCTTTTTCAACTCAAGACTTGAAGTCAGAAGCAGTAATCAAAGAGTAGCAACTACATATTTTGTTTTAATTTATGTTTTTCCTAATGATAGAAATAATACATGTTCATTACAAAAAGATGATAAATATTAAGAGTCATAAATTGATTAATTAAAATCTCCCACAATTTAAAAATTAAAAATACTGTTGATACTTTTATATATTTCTTTACCTTTTTTCCTTTCCTACGTAAATAGTTTTTTATAAAATTTGGATCATACTTCATTTTTATTTGGAGAGTTTATCTTTACATTTAGCATGCTATGAACTTCTCCCAAGTCAAAAATAAGATTTTACTGGCTGCATATTATTCTGTTATGCGGCCACATCATAATCTAGCTCATCATTTCATTATTATGTGGAATATCTAAGTTATTTGTAAGTTTTCACTAATATAGCTAATGGCACATAAAAATTTTTCATTCCTGGGGCGCCTGCATGGCGCAGTCAGTTAAGCGTCTGACTTTTGATCTCAGCTCAGGTCATGATATCACAGGTTGTGAGTTCAAGCCCCATATTGGGCTCTGCACTGATGGCATGGAGCCTGTTTGGGATTCTGTCTCTCTTTCTGCCCCTCCCCAGCTTGTGCTCTCTCTCTCTCTCTCTCAAAATAAAAAAATAAACTTAAAATTTTTTTTTTAAATTATCATTCATTAATCTTTCTGTGCATCTTTGATTATGTATTTTACATAAATTCTCGGAATGGGCATCATTGAGTCAAAGAGGTTTAGTGTTCTTAAACATATTGCCAGATTGCCCTGCAGAAAGGGTATACTAACAAACATCCACCTGAATTTGAAATTCTGCTAGCAATGGTCTCTCCATTTGACTTCCTCACAGTCTATTTCATCTATCCAACCGACAGCTCCTTCATGTGAGACTAATACAAGCTCACCCAACGGCCAGGTATAGTGACTAGGAAAGAACTTCCAGTTAATAGGCTGCCATTCTTCAGCCTCAGCATAGTGCAAGTGAAAAAGAAGCCATCACTTATAGAACCTTCTTGCAATCATATTACATTAGTATGTTTTTGCATTTTACAAGCCCATGTTAGTCTAAATTGTTAATGGACACTAAAGAGTCTCAAATGACTCAGACTGAGGTGGAAAAAGAGGGAAAAAATGATTTCCTAGTGTTAAGGATCTTAGAATCCTTAACATGAACAAAGGACTTTATTCATCAGTGCTTCTCAAACTTTAATGTACTTATAAAATACCAGGACCTTTTTTTAAACTGAGGTACAATGGACATACCTTACATTAGTTTCAGGTGTACAACATAATGATTCAATATTTGTATATAAGTCTAGTTACCATCCATCCCATACATAGTTACATAATTGCTTTTCTTGTGATGAGAACTTTTAATATCTATTCTTTTAGCAACTTTCAAATATGCAACATGGTATTATTGACTACAATTGCCACGCTATACATTATACCTGCATGACTTATTTATTTTGTAACTGGAAGCTTGTAATTTTTAATCCGTTTCTCCAACCACCTACCCCTTTTTCTGCCAATTTGTTCTATCTATGAGGTTGGTTTATTTGTTTGTTTGTTTGTTTGTTTCTCTTTTAAGATTCTACATATAGGTGAGACTATGAAGTATCTGTCTTTCTCTGTGTGATTCATTTCACTTAGCATAGGGTCCTCAGGGTCCACTCATATTGTTGCAAATGGCAAAATCTCTTTCCTTGTTATGGCTGAATAATATTCCACTGTGTATATATACCACATCTTCTTTAACCATTCATCTACTGATAGACACTTAGGTTGTTTCCACATCTTGGCTATTGTAAATAATGCTGCAATAAACACAGAAGTGCATATATCTTCTCAAGTTATTGTTTTCATTTTCTTTCAACAAATACCCAGAAGTAGAATTGCTGGTAGTTCTATTTTTAATTTTTTGAGGAACCTCCATACTGTTTTCCATTGTGGCTGCATCAATTTACATTCCCACCAACAGTACACAAGTGGTTCCTTTTTCCCACATCCTCGTCAACACTTACTATTTCTTGTCTTTTTGATAGTCATTCTAACAGATGTGAGATGATTTCTCATTGTGGTTTTGATTTACATTTCCCTGATGATTAGTGATGTTGAATACATTTTTTGAAAGTTTATTTATTTATTTTGAGAGTGAGAGTGAGAGGGAGCATGCACAGGGTGGGGGTAGAGAGAGAGAGGGAGAAAGAGAATCCCAAGCAGGCTCCACACTCAGCATGGAGCTCCATGAGGGGCTCAATCTCACAACTGTGAGATCATGACCTGAGCTGAAATCAAGAGTTTGATGCTTCACCAACTCAGGCGCCCCAAGTACATTTTCATTTACCTGTTGGCCATCTATATATCTTCTCTGGAAAAACGTGTATTCAGATCTGTTGCCCATTTTTCAATCAAGTAGTTTGGAGGGTTTTTTGTATTAGGTTTTGTGATTACTTTATGTATTTTGTATATTAACCCCTTATCAGATATATGATTTGTAAATATTTTCTCCTATCAGTAAGTTGCCTTTTCATTTTATTTATGGTTTCTTAATATCTTTTTGCTTATTTTCATAATATTTATTTAAGTAATCTCTAATTGCCCCACCCAATGTGGGGCTTGACTCCAAGATCAAGAGTCCCATTCTCTTCTGACTGAGCCAATAAGGTGCCCCACTAGGTATCTCTTTAAAATGTAGATTCGGGGCGCCTGGGTGGCGCAGTCGGTTAAGCGTCCCGCTTCAGCCAGGTCACGATCTCGCGGTCCGGGAGTTCGAGCCCCGCGTCAGGCTCTGGGCTGATGGCTCGGAGCCTGGAGCCTGTTTCCGATTCTGTGTCTCCCTCTCTCTCTGTCCCTCCCCCGTTCATGCTCTGTCTCTCTCTGTCCCAAAAATGAGTAAACGTTGAAAAAAAAAAAAATTTTAAAATGTAGATTCTACTCTGTAAGTTGCGGGTCAGGGTCTGTGATTCTGAACGTATAACAAACTCCACAGACCACTTTGAGTAACAATATTACTAATGTGCACATTAATTCTTTTCCCCTCCTGCAGAAGCAATGGCAAATTTATTTCAGGAAATTGTCCTTGAAAAATATGATAAATGTCTTCTGTTTTGGAAGGCAAAATAGCCAATCTCCCACCATATGCTGGGATGACACTGTTTCTTTTCAATGTTTTATTTCTGAAGGACATAGTACAGGATGGACAGCTTTAGAGAGAAGTGAGCTTGACTTCTATTTGATTTCCAGGGGCTTTGTTGCTTTGAGTGACAAGAGATATTGCTCCCTGACTCGGTGAATATACTATCCACTAATAAAACTCCTTCAAGAAACTGAAGGAAAAAAAAATCTCTTCTTCTGCTCTTTCTTTTCTCAGTTAAACTCCTTTAACTCATCATTTTTTGGCAATTCTTACACTTTCAGTACAAGCTTTCTGTCTCTTTTTATTCATTGGCCTCTGTTTACTCCGTTCCAACTTGATTACTTTTTTGCTACTTACAAGTGAGATTGGGTTAGGTAGAAAGAATCTTCTTTTTACTTATAATAACTCAATGCATGAGAAAGGGGAAGTGAATCAATTATTTTATATAGATTAAAAAAAATAATAAAAATGCTCAGAAAGGTAGGTTACTTGTCCAAAGTCACACAGCCCATAAATGAGAGGCATTATCTGAACTTAGAGTTTTCCAACCTCATAGCTCACATTCTTTCAAGCATACCAGGCTTACTCTCAAATCAGAGAGATAAAACAATTCCACAGGTTATTATAATTTAACCCAAAGTGGGCAGTAGTGATGTAAATACCCAAGAGTGGTATAAACAAGGTGCTGCAAAGATCAGAATCAAGGAAAGATTTTTTTCAATTGGGAGGATCAGGCATGGCTTTGTGCATGGGTCTCTGTACGAGGTGAGGCATTCTAGTTGGTGAGAAAGCACGAGAAAAATGGGAAATCCCAGGACCTATTCTCAGAAGTAGGAAGAGCCAAGTTTCAATGGAAAATACCATAGAGACAAAGCTGGAAAGGACAGGCTAGGGCCAGATAATGGAAGGTTACACATACCAGGTGAGGCAGGAGCATATAATTCAGTAAACAACCTGAAATTGTTGTAGATTCTTATCCAAGAAGTTACTTAAGCAGAGCTGAACTTTAGGAAAATAAATTTGACAATAGGATATTAGATGGATTAGGGCAGTAAAAGTAAGAAAACTCTGGTTCCACAAAGGATACAAAGATGGTTCAGACTTGGTTTATATAAGACTCTACATAAGACTCTTCTCATACAATCACTTTTTATACAATCAAACAAACAACTTCAAAAGGGGCAGAATTTAATAACTGCCATTAGAATGTACAAAATGCTATGGTATCTGTAGGATGAGGAAGAAAAAGATGTGGAAAATTATTATGTTTTCAGTCGGTCCAGGGTAGATTTTTAGGCAATCATTGTCAATGAGGAAAACAAAACAAATAGGTCTGATTTCTTGGAAAACATTTCAATTGGGGACATTTAAAACTTCCTTGAAATGTATATTTCAGCTGATATGTGGACCTAACGAATTAGCACACCATTCCCAAACCAAGCAGTTTCTTCCAACTACTAATACTTAAAGTCATTTTAAAAAATTGTATATTATTTAGATGTGCAGAAAGGCAAAGTTAAAGAGTTTGGTTTTTAACATAAAAGAGAAAAGACCAAATCTACAGTAAGTTTTATTTTTAGAGCTACTGCTTTATCAACTAAACCAAGATGAAACAGTTACTCATTAGATGACAAAGTTTTTTTTTTTCTCCTTAAATTCATTTCTGAGTTAATACAAATCTGACTCATTGTCACCAAAGAAGAGGAACCTTCTTGCAGAGATTTGTGCAGCTGCCCCACTGGTCAGTCTCTACAGAAAATATACTTACCTTTGAGCAATGCTAATCATGTAAATGCTAGTTAATTGAATTCTGGGTTTGATTGTAATGAAATCAGACTTAAAAAAATTTTTTTTTAATGTTTATTTATTTCTGAGACAGAGCAAGACAGAGCATAAGCGGGGGAGGGGCAGAGAGAGAGGGAGACACAGAATCAGAAGCAGACTCTGGGCTCCGAGCTGTCAGCACAGAGCCCGACACGGGGCTCGAACTCACAAACCATGAGATCATGACCTGAGCCGAAGTCAGTCGCTCAGGCTGAGCGACCCAGGCGCCCCCGAAATCAGATTTTTTTAAAAAAAAATTAGTAAGTTGGACTAGAATTTTCTTTGAAAAAAATGAGATTTAAAAAATGAGGCAATCAATCTTGTTACTTGAGGAGATGCCTATTCCAAAACACTGACTCATCTGCAGTGAGAAAGTCCATGAAATTCTCAAAAGTAATATGGAGCAGTACAAACATCAGTAATAAGCAGTAATGCCACTTTGCAGGAAAGGTAGGATCAATGTCATTCTTATTCAAAGCTTTTAAGCTAGGAAATCTATCTGACGGGGGGCGGGGATAAGAGCTCAAGTGTATTTCAGTTAAAGCAAAACAGGAAGAGCAGTAAGTAGCTAATCCTGATAAGGGAGGGCCAAAAAGGAGTAGCAAAGAAGTTGATGTTCCCAAATTGAAAGAATTTGTGAAGTCTCTGGGATTTGGGTAAGTGTTGGGGCAAGTTGGATGAGGGTGGAGTGGTTAAATTCTCCACCTGCCAGGTTTTATTTATGAGCTACAACTGAAGGGAGAGAAAAACTTCTGAGGCATTCATTAGCCAGAAGTTTTGCTCTGATTTATTCAGAAGGAAATGGAATATTCAAAATGAAACCTAAGTGAAAGCAGTTGTGTTACTGCTTGGAGGGGAGGCTCCTAAAAGCAGGGACAGGAACACACCCAAGAATTAAGCCAGAAAGTTTTGGCCCCTATGTCAACGCCTGCCATTTATTAGATGTTTGATTGGATACAGGAGGGTCTCAGAGGCTAGGGTATTGCAGAAGGAGGGGCATGTTTAGAAGCTACATTTCCATAACATCTGCATAAACCTTTTGTTTTAGATTGTAAAGTTACCAGAGTAGCTTTAAGGGCTGTTGGAGATGGGGATAAGGGAGGGATAAGAAGCATGGCCACCCTCTGGTGCTGCCTCAGGACCTTGGGGAAGATTCTACTCTCTGAGCCTCCTTTGCAAGAGGAGAATAACATTTCCTCATAAATAGGTTATGAGAGTAAATAAGGTAAACAATGTGAAGTGCTAGCTCCTGAATACTCAGTAAATGTATATAAACCTAAAAGATATCAAAGAGGAAATACTGCATTATGTCTGTTCCAAAGACAATTGTTTCTATTGGGAAAAGTCTTACCTCTGCCTTGTTCCTAGAGCACTTTAGACATTTATTTTCAATATTTTATTCCAGTTGTTGCTATCCCCCCCCCCCCCCCCACACACACACATAGGTAAAGAGGAGAAAAGCAATTTTGTTTAAACCATCAGTACCCTGCTAATATTCTGTCTCAAATCAAAGGGCTGGGCTTTCCCACAGAGCACTTAGAAACAGGTAATGATATCACACCCATTAGTGCACTCAGCACATGCTATGAGAACAGAAGCTGGCTTTTGCCCAGTAGCTTTCTCCCATGCTTGGTCCCTGAGGAGAGAGAATTGCTCCAGAAGCCCTTATTAGCAGCAGTCATTAGGATGACAAAATGTTAGAGCAGCCCCCTTGCCCTTCCCCACATTAAGAACTAAAATGAGGGGTGCCTGGGTGGCTCAGTCAGTTGAGCGTCCGACCAGCTCAGGTCATGATCTCACACTCCGTGAGTTTGAGCCCCACGTCGGACTCTGTGCTGACAGCTAAGAGCCTGGAACCCACTTCAGATTCTGTGTCTCCCCCCTCTCTCTGCCCCTCCCCTTCTCATGTTCTGTCTCTCTCTGTCTCAAAAATAAATAAAAAACATTTGAAAAAATTTTTAGAGAACTAAAATGACATCAGAAAGAAAAGTAAGCTGTAAAGGTAGTTTAGTGTTCATATGTTACCTCAGAGTGAAGGGGAAGTGTAAAAACTATTCCAAGCCTTAGAACTTGGGCCTTACTTCCACCCCCCCACTTGACCACCTCACCTGCCAGGAGAAGAGTGCAGCTTCTAGAAGCATTGATGTTGACTGAAGCATGTTGTTAGCCTGATTCTATTCATTCCCAAATAGCTATGGAGATATCTTTTCGTCTGATAACTCATTACTTACAAATGAATGAATGAATGATGCTCCCAGTGCCCTCCCCTTAGCACTCTCCTTCCTTCCTTCCTTCCTTCCTTCCTTCCTTCCTTCCTTCCTTCCTTCCTTCTTCCTTCCTTCCTTCCTTCCTTCTTTCTTCCTTCCTTCCTTCCTCCTTCCTTCCTTCCTTCCTTCCTTCCTTCCTTCCTTCCTTCCTTCTTTCCTTCCTTCCTCCTTCCTCTTTCCTTCCTTCCTTCCTTCCTTCCTTCCTTCTTCCTTCCTTCCTTCCTCCTTCCTTCTTTCCTTCCTTCTTCCTTCCTCCTTCCTTCCTTCCTTCCTTCCTTCCTTCCTTCCTTCCTTCCTCCTTCCTTCCTCCTTCCTTCCTTCCTTCCTTCATTGCAAAACAATAATGGATTCCTACTATGCGCAGGTGCTGTGCTAAGACTGTGGATATAGTGATAAGATCTGAGTCCTCTAAGAATGAGATTTTTGGCATAAAATAGTCATGCAATTGCAAACCTCTAGATCATACAAAATAATATGTTATGTTCTAGACACAGTAATTATGGGCATAATTATACAAGAAGGAAGCTATGTAAATGTGACTTGAATACATCACACACTTGACCTGAACTGAATTTGCTATCATTAACAGTTTCACTTGATTTCCTTAGAATTTATAAGCGCTGGTGGAAACATGGTTTGGATATCCTGGTCTACTTAGAGAAGACGGGTGAGGAAGTTTGAACTCATAACTCCACTCCTTTTTTCTCTTAAATATTCCTTGGAGCAAGCAAGCAAGTTCAAAGTCATTCCCTTACTCTTAGAGATTTGTTCTAAAGTACAGGTTCATTAATGTTTGTTGTTACTGATACTAGGAATGATGTTTCTACCACTAACTAAAAATGTTTAGAGCAATAATTGATTTATGGAATTTCTTTTCAACTTTTTTTTAACCTCCTAAAGTCCAGGCAAAGTGACTTAGTATCAAACCAAAGCAATTGTTTCCAACAGAATATTATTAATGTTGTTAAATTATTCTTTCTCAGCTTCCAGTGTTAAAGGGAAGTGACATATTGTTGACAGCTATCAGAACTCTTCATGCTTTAGCAGAAAGTCACTTGAAAAATTACCATATCATTAAACTCATATCTCAAAAATGTTTCAAAAATCTCCCCGAGAACTTCTAAGACAGACAGAGTATCGTTACTATATATTCATTCTTTGCCTTCCAGTGTTCAGACATTGGTTAAAGGCGGAATGGGTTTGGGGAAGGAAATGTCCTGAGGCAAATGCAGCATCAGGAAGAGAGATTAACCCCCTCTCTACTTTGGTTTCTCTCCCCTTTCCAAGGGAGGGGGACCCAATAGAATCTTTTGGAAAGTTGTTGGTCTCTATGAGTAAAGGAGCCCCATTCCGCAGCCAGATACCTGTCCACTCCTGGCTTTGCTGACCTTCCCAGGCAGGAGGGTCCTCTAAGAGCCTGGGAAGAGTGTCTGAGACAGAGTGCATAGCATTGCATAGTGGTACCCCAGGCACAGAAGGGCAAGGACAGTCTCCTTCTATTTTTGGTTCTTGAAAGATACTGAAGGAAGGATGGAAGACTCAGTCTGGGGAATAGCACTGAGAAAGATAAAAAGGCAAAGAACCTACTCTCTGAAGAGCAAAAGGACTGAATGGAGTGAAAAATAGAGTAGAGTAGTAAAAGATGGGCCTGGAGAGGTAGGTTGGAGCCAGATTAAGTAAGGCCTTGCATGCCAGGGCAAGGAAGGTATATTCCATTCAGTGAATAATTGGAACCATTGTACAGTCTTTGAGCCAAAAATAATCAGTGTTGTGTTTCAGGAACATTAATTTGACAGAAATGCATGGAATGGATCAGGACAGGAAAAGGCAGGAGATAGCATGCATGTGTGACGCTGAAGAAGATACAAAACAAACCACTATCAGGAGATACCACTCCACACTTATTTGAATGGCAACATTTAAAAGGAATATAAACTGACAATATCAAGTGCTGGCAAGGACTCAAGAGCATCTGGAACTCCCATACATGGCTGGTGAGAATGAAAAATGAACGATCCACTCTGGAAAATGATTTTGCAGTCTAAGGTTAAGCATATATTAACCATATAACCCAACAATCCCACTCACAGTTACCTAGAGAAATGAAAACATGTTAATATAAAAGCCTGCACATTAATGTTTATAGACACTATTCATAATTGCCCCAAACTGGAAAACATCCTGAGTCTCCTTGAGTAGGTGAATGGATAAACAAAGTGTTGTACCTTCATACCATGGAATACTATTCAGCAACGAGGAAGAACAACGCATTATAGTGAAATAAGTCAGTCTCAAAGTTTTCATACTGTATGATTCCATTTACATTATATAATGTATCTATATATTATATAATGTGTGTGTGTGTGTGTGTGTGTGTGTGTGTGTGTATTTTTTTTTTTAAGTAGGTTTCACACCCAACATGGAGCCCAATGCAGGGCTTGAACTCATGACCCTGAGGTCAAGACCTGACCTAAGATCAAGAGTAGGATGTTTAACTGACTGAGCCACTCAGGCACCCCTACATAATACTCCTGAAAAGACAAAACTGTAGGCATGGAGGACAGATCAAAGATTGCTGGGAGTTAGGGGAGGGAGGTGAGCCACAAATAATAGTAATAACAACAACAACAATAATGGAAGTTTTTTGAGGGTGATGGAACTATTTTGCATACTGATTGTAGAGGTGGTTACATGAATCTGTACTTGTGTTTAAAATCATAGAGGGGCACCTGGGTGGCTCAGTCGGTTAAGCGTCTGACTTCGGCCCAGGTCATGATCTCACAGTTCGTGAGCTCGAGCCCCGCGTCGGGCTCTGTGCTGACAGCGTGGAGCCTGTAGCCGCTTCAGATTCTGTGTCTCCCTCTTTCTCTGCCCCTCCCCAGTTCATGGTTGCACTCTGTCTCTGCCAAAAATAGATAAACTTTAAAAAAATAAAATAAAATAAAATCACAGAACTGTATACCAAAAGAAAGAGGCCAATTTTATAGTGTGATAATTTTAAAAATTAAAATTAAAACAAGAAAGCAATGCTAAACAAATTAACAAGAAAAGCAAGGTATTTTCCCTTGTTTGAAATATCTATCAGGCAGAGTATATTAGCATAAATAAACAAAGTCAATGCTAAATAGGAAGAAGGAATGGAAAAACAGATTCTTAGACTGTGAGACTCATAGATTAATCCAGGGTTAGCAAATATGCTTGTTTGTGGCAGACTATATTTCCAAAAATGGCTGCAACAATATGTGTCAGCCTACGTGCTTTTCTAGAACCTTGCTACTCCTCCATCAAGAGGTCTGTGTCCCTATCACTTCAATTTGAGATTGTGTACATCAAGAGAGTATTGAGAAAGCTGCAGTGTGTGCTTCCTGAAGCTAAGTCATAGAAATGCTATGCTGTTTCTCCTGTTGCCTTAGAACACTTGCTCTTAGAACCCAGCCAGTGTATTGTGAGGACTTCCCAGTACGCCATGGAAAAGCTTATGTGAGAAGAACGGAGGTCTTTGTCCACAGCACAGGCTCATCTTCCAACCAGTAGCCAGTACCAACTTGCCAGCCTTATGAGAGCCATCTTGAAAATAAAATCAAACTAGGTAAACGGTCTAGAGCAGAGAAGAGTGTGTCAGCCAAGTCCTAAGTTGGCTATTCATGAGTAAAGTAAATGATTGTTGTTGTTCTAATCCACTAAATTTTGGGGTGGATTTTTACATGGTAATAGATAGCTAATAGAATGTTATTAATCAACATCAACAGATGAGAATGCCTTCCTGGCATTCCTGGGATGGGATGAGGCTTAGAGGAAAAGAATGCATGACTGATCAGTGAGGTTATATACATGCTCATCGTACATTTGAATAAGAGAGTGAAGGCGGGCTGTGATCTGCTCAAGGTCACACAGATATTTTGTACCAGAGCCAAAACTCTGAATCAAGTCTTCTGACATGCAGTTTAGTGTTCTTTTCACACTGCCTGCCCCTTCCCAATAACAGATTCCAGAGACCTGAACCACAGGATCTGCTTCTCCTTGCCCCTCTCATGCGTGTGACAGACATCATTAATTAAGTACAGCGCTCTCCTAAGGTCACCGATGAGCATGCAGATTGTGGACTCCAACTACCATTAAAGAATCCAAGCAGAAAGATGCAAGAACTGGGGCACCTGGGTGGCTCAGTCGGTTGAAGGTCCGACTTCAGCTCAGGTCATGATTTTGCGGTTTCTGAGTTGGAGCCTCACATCAGGCTCTCTGTTGTCAGCACAGAGCCCACTTTTGGGTTCTCTGTCCCCCTCTCGCTACCCCTCCCCCCCTCTCAAAAGTAAATAAACTTAGCAAGAGCTATAACTGATTTATATCGGGAGTGTCAGAAGAATACAGCAAACTCAATCTCAAAATATAAACTGTAAAAAGATCTGAGATGGAAATGCACATGAGAGAAAGGGAAGTATTTAGACATAACCATTTGGGATCAAGGATGTGTGAAATAACACATAAACTTCTTATAGAATAGACTACAGAATAACTTCTCATATCCTTGAGGAAATCTATTGTGGATCCTGTTAGACAATTTTCATTTAATATTTTAAAACCCATTTTGTTGTTGTTGGAAGAAAACCTGTTACTTTAATTCTATAAAGGATAGTGCATGAATAAAATTTGGCCTCATCTTGAATACCAAAGGATTGAAATGCATACAACCCATACAACAAAGCAGTACTGGAATATTTTACACTTTGATGGCTCTATTCTTCATAATGCACTTGTCATTGAGAACAAAGTAGGTTCAGGAAAAAAACAGATGAATTCTAAGGTATCATTTAAAAGTGTAGGTTGTAAAGCCAGGGCACTGTGAATTTTAGGGTGGTTTCCCTGAGAGCCAGATTCAGATTCATTCAACATAGGACCAAGAGCAGAGCTTCTCTGAACTTGATAACAGAAGAGCAAAACGCCCTGCAGAAGTAACTGAAATTCAACTCCCAGAAAAATAATGATCACTGTCTCCCTTTCTACGATTCTGAATAGGGCAGGGGGCTGGGGTTAGGTATGAAGGTTATTTGAGTAAACCAAAGTGATCAAGTTCCTTCATTCATTTGTTCCCTGAGTACCAACTACATGTAAGGTATTCTATTAAACACTACTCAGAATACAAGGATGTTGGGTGCCTGGGTGGCTCAGTCGGTTAAGCATCAGACTTCGGCTCAGGTCATGATCTCACAGCTTGTGGGTTTGAGCCCCGTGTGGGGCTCTGTGCTGACAGCTCAGAGCCTGGAGCCTGCTTTGGATTCTGGGTCTCCCTTTCTCTCTGCCCCTCCCCTGCTTGTACTGTCTTTCTCTCAGGAAATGAATAAACATAAAAAAAAAATTTTTTTTTTTTTTTTGAAAGAATACAAGGATGAAACAGGTTTTATCTTCAAAGGTTCTCTAGCCGGGACCCCATCATCCTCTTTCAATAGAGTAAAATTTGAGAACATGAGCCTAATACATTAGAAATCTAAATATCACCCAGTGGCACCTAAACACAAGAGTACTGGGTTTAAGCATTACAAGCAGGATATATCACTGCAATTGTCTAAACAAATCAGCAGTCTTCAAAAGTATTAACATGACCTTCCCTCTTTTCTGTTCGTTCATTCTTTCTTTCTTTTCTTTTTTTCTTTCCCTTCTCTCTCTCTCTCCTCCTCCCCAACTCTCTCTTGCTTTCTACATGGATTACATTATCATTTGCAATATTACCAATTGCTAGGCCACTTAGATGCTTTAGTGTACTCTTAGGAAATTATTCCTGGTAATGAAATTCTTTTCATCAGTTCCACTTTCAGATTTGCAATACAGGCTTGTCCTTTAACAATTAAGTGTTCTTTTCAAAAAAATATGCAGCAGATGTGGCAAAACAGAAATGTAATATTCTTGGAAGTGGGCTAGTTTGGGTAACAATTCAACTTTCCTTTTTCGTACTTGGACTTTATTCTTCTAGTAATTTCTCTGTCCATATCAAATTTTCAAAAAGGTCAAAGTCATCATTTTGTGTAATTAATTCTCAAATCTTCAAACAAAATTCAGTTAAATTCTTGTTATATCTTTTCAGGTTTTTGTAGTTAGGACTTACTGTACTTGTTGATTGTTGTAGTTGTAGTTGTTGATTTATGTTTCCCCTAATCTTTTCTGGAATAGAGTATCTCAGTACTTTCCATCAGGTTTTCCTAAACACCAGCAATTTGTTTTTCAATGAATAAACTTAACTCAATGTCCTCTCAAAGTCTAGAATGTCTCTTAAGTTCCAGTGCACAAGAACAAGACAAAATATCTGAGGAAAGTGGACTTCGAAGTCAATCCAATCTGGGTTCCATGTAGGCTCTGCCCCTTCTCCTGGGACTCTAGGTAAATTCCTTAATCTCACTGAGCCTTAGTTTCCTTATCTGTAAAATGGGGATAAAGTGCACATTGCAAAGTCACTATGAGAACTAAGCACAATACAAGAAAGCAGAGAGACTGGTGTATAACAGAGCTCCTTAAATAATTTCCCTTTGTTTTCTTCTAAAAATGACCACAATAAAGCTCAGGATTTAATCATTAAAGCAAACCGTGAGAGATGCAAACCATTCAGGTCTCCATCAATTTTTCTGACATTTTGATATGTAGAATATTTGACACTTCTCCTCTTCTAAGTGGAAAAAGCACCCCACGTAAGGGAAAATGAAAATCGGCGCGGGGTGGGGGGGGACACCAATAATTTCATAATCCCAGCACTTATGACAGTTTCCATTTTTGTCATGGTCTGGGTTTTATACCAAACGGCCACATTTTCTCCAGAGTTGCACTCGGCCTGTGTTTAGCATGGCATCATGTCTTTTAAGGCACTAAAAGATTTATTCCAGGTGATAGTGGGAAGCTGCCCTGGAGGAAGGAATGGAAGGCTGCGGAGGTGTTAAAGTTCTTTTACATTGTTCAAGCCTTTCTCCAGCACAGAAACTCCACAAAGAACTCCTCTGCAGTGTTCGTTACCCAGGGCGGTTTCTTTAAATTGTTTGACGTCAGAGAAGGAATGCTATAGCAACAGTCTGTCAAACTGGAATTAACTCAGAAGAAAGATGGGGGTGGGGAGAGGAAAACTGCTCCCGGGCGGTACTGACTTCAGAGGAAGCAAATTGGATAGTTGCATTCATTTTATGACATTTTAAACCTAAAACACCCGGAGAAATGTGTGGGGGGGGGGGGGGAAAGTCGGTTGAGATGCTTTGTGTGATGTTTTAACTCACGCCGAGATGAGCGACTTGCCAGGGTTATCTGAAAGGCCTACTTTCATCAGTGACGATAGTAACAATAACTTCCAAGTATTGATCATTTATTTGGAGGCAGGCTCTGTGCAAACGGTGCCTCATTTAGTATGTCAGCACCTTTATGAGGCAGGTATCACTATCCCTATTTTGCCAATGACCAAGCTGACTACCTGAGATGTACACGATCAACCGCCCAGCGACGGTAGAGCTGGGCTTGCAATGCAATTTTGTAGGACTCTGGACTCCAGTTGACTTTCTTACACGGAGAATTCCAGACTGTTAAACCTAACGGGGACTTGGGGTCTTCTAAGTCAGCGCCCCCCCCCCCCCCGCCCCCCATCCTGCCAAGAGCAAAGTGAGGCTTCTATGGTGCCAGGAAGGAAACCGGCCACACCACTCGGGCGCAACTCAGAAGTGTGCTCCGGCGTCCAGGCGCCACAACGACAAGAAAACGAAACTGCCTGGGAATTAATGTTTTTCTTCTTCTTCTAGCAGGAAACGAGAGAGAAAATAGGAAGCAGAAGCTGCGCGCGGCACCCGCCGCCTTCGCCCCCCGTCCCCCGCCCGGGCGGCGCGCGCTCCTGGGTGTGCGCGTGGCCGCGGCTCGTCCCCAGCGGGCCCGCGCGCCTCGTGCCTCGCGCCTCGCGCCTCGAGCCACGTCTCCGCCCCGGCCCCGGCGCGCCGCGGAGTTGGCTGCTGGGCGGTGCGGGCCTGGGTGTGGCCGGCGGATCTCGGCGTCGCTGGTCTCGGCGGTGCGCTGCGCTCTGCACGCCGGCTCCGCGCACGGGGGGCTGCTGAGCGCCCCGCGGACCCAGCAGCGGCCGGTCGACGCGGAGCCCAACTCCTTTCAGGTAGGCGGCGATCGCGCGAGCTGCAGCTCGTGGGTGCGCCCCACGCGGGGGCCCCGGGCTTCCCGCAGGGGGCGTGAGGCGCCGCGGGGCCCCCGTCCCGGCGGAACGCCGCCGGCTGGTGGCGCGGGGCTGGCCGGCTCGGGCGTCCCGGGCTGCCGGAGCCTGCCCGGGAGGGACGGGGCGGGCGCGCCTTGGTTGCGCTCTGCTGCGGCGCGGGGGCCAGCCCCTCGGCCGCCGCCTCGGGCACTTCCTGGGGGGCTCGTACCGCTCGCTCTGGGAAGCGAGGGAGAGGCCCATTAGTCCCTGGCCTCCAGACCCCCAGACCCCCCAGCTCCCTCCCCACGCCCCGAGGCCCCTCAGGGGGACTCAGAGCGCGAGCTCGTGGTTGCCCCGAAAATAGCGGTTATTCGGGACTGCCCAGAAGGGTTATTGGGTGGAGAGCTCTGGGAAAGCTCATAAAAGTTTTCCGCTTAGTGCTAAAAATGAGACTAGTGGTTTCGTGTTAAATTTATTTTGGAAATGATATGTCCATTATTGGGGAGGGGGTAGTGGATAGGAATTCTTGTAAATTCTGAACATGGTAAAATGTTTTTCTTTTCTCTCCACATTCTTTTTCTGCTTCAAAACATAAATGATTGCCTTCTACTTTGATATTTATTGCTATACGGTAAGGCAAGACTGAATTTCCAAAAGTTTAAAAACAGACTTGAATTTGTTTGTAGAAGCGATGCTTTGTTATCTTGCCTCTCTCTCTTTCTCCCCCTTTTCTCCCACTCCTTCCCTTTCTCTTTTAGTAGAGGATGTGGATACATCTTTCTCTCTTTCGGCCACGGACTGAATAGCTCGGCGGCGTTTGGATAAAGCACCCTACTGGGAAGTTTTCTTAAGACATTCGAGATTTAATTGTTGGTCAGAACGCTTTATTATCATTCCTTCTTAGTGTTGCAAACTGAGATTGTGACCTTAGAGTACATTTTCCTAGAACACCGAGCACACGCTGCTTATTTAAGATGAAAGGGAAGTCATTTCTAGACGTGGAGGAAAAGGACGGTTTGGATACATAAAATTGTATGCTTTGAGTGTCTTTTCCATTGTACATTTTAAGACTCTTTAGTGTGGGGCTTTTTGTTTATTACTGATCCTAGGCTCTGAAGGTTTATTGTGTATTTCAGTATTTGGCTAAAGATCATTTTAAGATTTTCCATGTTGCATTTTGGTTTGCAGATGAATTTGAAACTGAAATGGAAACTTTTAAAATACCGTTTTATTGAACGTGGTTAACCCTCTTGTGCATACACATTTATAAAATTATAAAATTGGTTAATGTGGCTTGCAATACATTCAGGTTCATCTCTTTGTGAGCCATAGGCATTATTTTGGTGGTTATTCTGAGTCATCGGTCTTTGTTAATCTGTAGAATTACTTTTATTATTTTTTCCAGCTTTACTGAGATATAGTTGGCATCTAACATGGTATAAGTTTAAGATATTCAGCGTGTTGACTTGATACTCATGTATTGCAAGATGGTGACCATAGTAAGGTTAGTTAACACATCCATCACCTTCCATAATTACCTATGTGTGTATGTGTGTGTGTTTAGCAACTTTCAAGTATAGAATACAGTGTTAACCATAGTAATCACACGGTACCATGCATCCCCAGAACTTTCTTATAACTGGAAGTTTGTACCATTTGATCAACATCTCCCCAGAATTGTTTCTTTAAAGTCATTGGCGCTTTAGTATGTCAGCACATATTTTTACACTTTAAAAATAGATTCTGGGACATTTTGAAAATTGAGAATTGGAACAAAGTATCGGACATTTTTCTGCCCTTAGCAAGAACTGCCTGAGATGCTGTGATTTCTGATTTTTTTCAGGCATGTTACTGAAGTGCACTGTGTCACTAGTTTCTTTACCTTGCTGACTGGTTTTGCCTGTGTTTATTATAGGAACTATTTATTTGACATTTCTTCTGGTCCAGGGGGTGATGCTGTACATTTTTCTC
This sequence comes from Leopardus geoffroyi, assembly GCF_018350155.1. NCBI lineage: Eukaryota > Metazoa > Chordata > Mammalia > Carnivora > Felidae > Leopardus > Leopardus geoffroyi. The sequence continues at coordinate 87,693,241 of NC_059333.1, forward strand.
TTTATGTCTTACATGAACTTGGCCAAGGGGACATTATTCAGTTCTAAAGGTAAGGAAACTGTGCCCCTGAGATGTTAAGTAACCGCTGATGGTCAACGTAGCTGTTAAGTAACTCATCTGGGATACGAAGGCCAGACCTCTCTGAATCTGAAGTCCACGTTCTTTCCTCTGTGCCACATTGACTTAGTGCCAGGACATGAGGAATGACCCTCAATTACTCGTTAGCATATTTGTAAATTTTCCAAGACATGCCAGAGATACAGATTTGTTTTTCTAGCATTATCATTACTATCCGTCTGTGTTGTTATACAGATTCTCATGTCAACCATTCTCTTCTCACTTCTTTATTCCTGGTTAAATGTCTGGCTCAGGGTTCAAGACCTCCCTCTTGCGAGGGCAGATTTTCTCCTGTCGACATTAATAGGTGGTGAAAGTTTGATGATTCTTCCAAAATAATAACCCCCTATTAATGTGGGTTTTCTAGAGCCGTAGATAAAACTATTTTGGAAGGTTATAAACAGTATGGCAATCTATTTTGGACTATGGGAACCCTCTGAGATTCCTCAAATTAAGCCAGATGATATTTTGATAGATGTTTACCCCTGCAGTTATCCTGTCTCTACTACAATTTCAATTCAGTTTCTGCAGAATCATTTATATCATTATACAAACATTCTGTTATGTCTCTCATCTTAAAATTATTTTCTTGATCCAGTATTCTGCCCCACTTCTCTGGCTCCACTTTGAGAAGGCATAATTTTTTTTTTTTTTTGAGAAATCATAATTTTTTGATAGAACAAAAATAAATACAGGCAAGGATAACCAGAACGTAATTAGTCATATACAGGAGGTGGGTAGGAACTGAGTAGAAGGCAGTGGAGGGAACAGCACTGTGGCAATTATATCGTTTTGTATAGTTTTGAGTTTTGGAAACTTGTTTATGTTTTATATGTTCAAAAATAAAATTAACAAGGTTGAAAGCAAAAACCTCCAAAATTGAATATAAACAGCCACAAATGAACCAGCTATATTTCAGTGAATAACATGAACTCTCTGAAGAAAAGAAAAATCCAAGTAAGTCTTTAACACAACACTTGGACTATCTACCCTTAATCTAAAGATAGAAAGGACTGCAAAACAACAACAACAAAACCATCTTGAACCTGGTATAGCAAACTGGTTTTTTTATGGTGGTAGGAATAAAAGCAGTTCTTGAACTATTTTGTATGTGCTGTAGGAATGAGCAAATGAGTAAATTCATTGCTATTTTTTGAGGTAGGGTTTACACTGTGGGAGAAGGGAAATAAAGATATGGAGTGGAAGAAGACAGTGAAACACTCTCTGGTGTTGGGTTGGAATTAGAGTTATCATATATTTCCTAGCTCTGCCTGATGAACAGGTGTAGACAGAATGGCACCCTAGTAGCAGTGAGCACAAGTAGTGCCCATATCTAAGTGGCTGGTTCCAGGGCTGGGGCAGGGAAAGTAGAAGACGAGCCTAGAACACAAAGTAAGGAATTGTTCTCCAAAATGGTGGTGGCATATCAAAAGGACACAGGAACTAGCTTGAACGGCTAAATCTGGGAAAATTTGAGCCTCGAAATGAATAATGATAGTAATGGATTGTAACCTATGGAATAAAATAAGAACCCACAAGTTCATGATAAATAAGGGAAAGGGGAAAGCACTCTCAAGTAGACTGCCAATAAAAATGTAGAAGGAGCAAGAGAATTCATAAAGTGACTAGCTTGTAACCACCATGGTCACGTTGATTCAGGCAAATGTTACTAATGGAGAAAGTTTGATGGGGAAAGGATATTAATACAGTTTCTAGTGGTCTCTTCAGAGGTTAATGACCAAGGGGAAAAGCAATAACTTCACAGTACAGAAGTCTGGCAGACACCATCTCAGTGAAGCGATCAGTGTTAGTATCACCAATAGTGGGATAAACAGATTCTTCCTGGTGTGCTTGGACTGGGGACATCAGTATTTTTCTAAAGTGCATAATCAAAATCTATGTAGAGGAAACAATTGAGGGACCTTAATTGAGGGCCATTCTACAGAGTTACTAGCTTGTGCTTTTCCAATATGTTAATATCATAAAAGACAAAGGCAAAGGAACTGTTGCAGATTAAAGGAAGTTTAAGAGACCTGACAGTAAAATCCAGTGCATAATCCTGGATTGGATCTTGGATTGGAAAATCCAGTTGATCTAAGACTATTATCAGGACATTGGCAAAATTTGAATCTGTACCAAATATTAAATAATAGTATTGCATCACTGTTAAATTTCCTGAATATGATAATTGTGCTGTGGTTATGTAAGACAGTGTCCTTGTTGTTAGAAGATACACAGTGAATTATTTAGGACTAAATGGCCAAAGTATCTTCAATTTACTCTCAAATGGATGAGCAGTAAGAATTATTATATATGAAGAAGGAACTTGATAAAGCAAACATGGCAAATATTAACAATTACTGAATCTAGGTGAAGAGTCTAAGAGTATTCACTATACTACTCTTTTTCTTTTTTTTTTTAATTTTCTTTTTTCTTTGTTAAAATTTACCTCCAAATTAGCATATAGTGCAACAATGATTTCAGGAGTAGATTCTTAGTGCCCCTTTACCCATTTAGCCCATCCCCCCCCCCCCCAACCCCTCCAGTAACCTTCAGTTTGTTCTCCATATTTATGAGTCTCTTCTGTTTTGTCCCCCTCCCTGTTTTTATATTATTTTTGTTTCCCTTCCCTTAATGTTCGTCTGTTTTTTCTCTTTACTTTTTTCAACTTTATGTTTTAAATTTAAAAAAATGGAATGTTAAAAATAAAACTTCAAAAAATAATAAAGTTACTTTGTGTCCCAAAACAACAAAAACATTTTTGAAGGAGTCCATGTGAGCTGTATCTGCTCCTCAACTCCCCTCTTGTTCTGAATTCGTTCCAGAGAGACTTTATCTTTCCTGTGCTGAGAAGAGGCCATTCTTCTCAAGGTCACCAGCAATGTCAGTCCTTCCACATTAGATCTCTCGGCTGCATTTAACTCAGGTGATAGATAACTTCTTCCTATTGAAGCATTTTTCCCTTGGCTTCTGGGACACTGATTTTCATCCTGCTTCACTGGCTATGTAATCTCCTCAGTAACTGGTGTCATCATCTACCCAGCCACTTAGGCTAACAATCCTAAGAGTTCTCTTTAATTCTTCTGTTTCACTCATCCTACATCTATTCCTCCATTGGCAACTATAATGGGTTGTGACTTAAATATTATTTCAAATTTGGCTGTATTTTATTTCTACTGCCACTACCCTTGCCTCAAACCACCATCTTCCCTCACCTGGACTACAGCAGTAGCCCCTAACTGGTCTTTCTGCTTCCAGTCTCAGTCAGCAGAACCAATTGCTATTAGATAAAGTCTGAAGTTTTACTGTGGTCTGAAGGCCTACATGATTACATGCCCACCCACCTAATCTCTTCTGCTTTGTGTACTCCCCTCTAGCCTATCATCTCTGCTGTTGATTCTGCATGCCAGGTTAGTTTCTGCCTCAGGACCTTTGCATTTACTGTATATTCTTCCTGGAATGCTGTTCTCCTATTTAAGGCATGGCTCATTTGATCATTTTATTCAGGCTTTACAGATTAATTTATTTAAAAATAGCCTTCCTTGTCACTAACTTCTTGCAGTTTCTTTTCTCTTGCATAGTACTTATCTGTACTTGAAATTGTTGTTTATTTATGTGCTTTATTATCTGTTTCCTAGACAGATATAGAATAAAGCTCCATGACAACAGGGCCTTTTGTTTGTTTTGTTGACTGCTAAATCCCTAGAGCCTGGAATGTGCCTGGCATGTGGTTAGAACTCAGATATTTGTTGAATGAATGAATAAATGCATAGATTAATATTTGCCAACTTTTTTTTTTTTTTATTTAATACTATTTCAAATGGAGAAGACTGTCTCAGAGAATCCTGTAATGTTAGTGCTGTTTGAAGTTTCTTGGTGATACTGCTTAGCTTCTCTGGAAGTTATCAAGTTGTCAGTTTTGTTTCTCAGCTTCACCTTCCTTTTGTCTGCCCTCTGGTGGAGGTAACACAGATAACCAGCAGAGGAGAACAATACGCTACTAGGAAGAAACAAAAAGTGAAGAACCTTGACTACAAACTGGATAATTAACTTCTAAATTACAAAGATGTAAAAAATTTTAATTTTTGATAAGCCTCTCAATTCACCTATTAATATTGAAAAGATTGACAAGAAACGGCAATATTTGGATTTCAAGAGATATCTAGGATGAAGAAAAAAACCTATTTATCTCCAAAATGTTTTGATTACTTAACATAATTCCTGTTTAAATATACTTCGTTCTATTAAAATATTTTTAATATTTTTCCACTTTTAGTAATATTAATATTAATTTCAGTTCATCTTTTGACTTTTCCGTATGTCAGTAACATATACCAATGGAGAAGCCAGTATTCAAACCCCAACACTAGAGGGACTAGAAGCAGTCTAGACTAGAGGCAGCACTCTTAATATTTATGCTTCACCACAGCCTTCCTATTGTGCTGTGATGAACAATATATGTTCCTCAATACCATTTTTCCAGTATGCATTGTGGAGAGCCTTCTAGAATTGCTGAAAATTATATCTTATTTAATTTGTTTTGAAGTAGCAATCACATTAAATGATTTTAACACCCATGTGCTACTGACTTGCTAAAATAATGTAAATTTAAAGTTTCTCTTAATGTCCATCTTTAATATTTAAGGCAATACACAGCTTAAATTACTGCCCCCTTCCCCATTTTGGCTTTGCAGGGTTGTTTCCTGTGCTGTATAGTTTTTACCAAGGAAACTTAATATATTAACTTAATATATTAAGGGCAAACGCTTATCTTACAGTTGGAACCCCAGAAGGGAGCATTTGTTCAGGGGTGTCATTAGTACTGGCATCTTTGCAAGTATTTAGAGCTCTGATGTTCTCATCTTCAACAGCTACATAATATTTCATCATATGGTTATGCCACATCTGCTTTGCTGTTTTATGTTTGTAATTTTTTTTTGCAATTTTTTGTTATATAAACAATTGGATAGTGACTGTCCTTAAACATTCATTCTTACTTATTCAGAAATACTGTGTTTTTAGAAGTCTTACTGTTTCTTCTTTCTTCATCATCTAGTTTTTTAGCTATGGAGAAATTGATAGAATCTGTACCACATAGAATGAGAACACTACTTTGGAATAGACAAAGATGAAGACAGTGGTTCCTGTGCTCAAAGAGCTATTTGTCTCTTGGCTTGTGTATAAGAATTTCTGATACTTTTGTTATGGTAACATTTAGCAATGGCTTGACTCATTTTTTCCCCTTCAATTTTTATGAGTTCCCCACCTACACACCATTACCCTGGAATTGCTTAACGAATGAAAATTGGGCTTTAACTATTTGGTTATGTGAAATTAAAAATCCAGTAATGCAGCTTAAGCAGAATGAGACTTTGTTGTCCAACTGGCATAGATTATACATTGTATGTAGGATAGTTAACAAGGCTTATAGTGACCAGGTTTTTATAAGGAAGTAATTTAAACATTTTTTATTTGCTAGACTTCTGTAAATTAAATTATGTGCTTAATGGAAAAATGGTAGACATTGAAATTGAAATTCGTCAACAAGGGATCTTCACTATGTGCATTACTTATGAATTGGGTCTCTGGGGAAGCTGTTGTGGGGGAAGGAATAAAATTTTTGAGAAAATGTCGTCTTGGAGTGCCTGACTGGCTCAGTTGGAAGAGCATGTGATTCTTGATGTTGGGGTTGTGAGTTCGAGCCCCTCATTGGATGTAGAGATTACTTAAATAAGTAAATATTTTTTTAAAAAATGTGGTCTTGTGTCCATGATATGAAAAGCAAAAACAGTTGATATTTAAAATTTTTAAACCTTAGACATTAATTTTTATGGTTATATGTTAACCTTTATGGGAACTAAAATTTATCAACAAGGGATTTCATTATTTCATTAATTAATGTGCCACTAGGGAAGCTTTTGGGGAAAAAATACTTAAAAACAGAGAAATACTCCTCTGTGACTTAGGATATAAAGAAGGGGAGACATGTTCATACATAAATTTCACCCATGGTTTTGTGCTAACTTTCAGTGAGGAAACAATCCTTGTAAAGTTTTTAGAGATGATGGTGAGACATGTTGTGAAGGGATGATGAAACATCAGGAGTCATGCGTGTTTCCTTAATGCTGCTGAAGAGTGAGCTATATTGGTATATGTGATAGTGAGTGTTGCAGGATGAAAACATCAGTAGGAGAATCAGAGCAATAGAATAAAACTAAATGTGTCTAAATGTAAAAAAAAAAAAAAAAAAAGAAACACTGTTCAAGCCGCTTGGGAGACATAAGACGTATTGGTGGATTTTGAGAACATTAGTGGTCCTGGAGGGAGTTGAGGATGGAGTGGAATCACGAATAGCTAGTGTGGGTTATTAGCTGTTAGTCTAAACCCAGGAAAGCAATCATATGATGTTTTTGTAAATAAAGTGTGATCCTGAAGTAGCATTCGTGGATATCTGTTCATCAGACCAATACCACATAGGTGTATTTGCCTTTTAATTATTAAAAAAAAGTTTTACTTTGTGCCTAGGCATTATGGCTTTGTGTTAGAAAGAATGAAAACTGTACTGAAAGAAAGACATTGAGTGTTGTACTCTATTTCCACTTATTGGTAACGTTAAGATAATTTTATTTTTTAATTTTTTATCAAAAAAATTTTTTTTAATTAAGTTTGTTTATTTTTGACAGACAAGTGCGAGTATGCACTGGGGAGGGGCAGAGAGAGAGGGAGACACAGAATCCGAAGCAGGCTCCAGGCTCCAAGCTGTCAGCACAGAGCCTGATACGAGGCTCGAACTCATGAACCATGAGATCATGACCTGGGCTGAAGTCGAACGCTTAACCGACTGAGCCACCCAGGTGCCCCAGTTTAAAATTTTTTTTTAATGTTTACTTATATTTAAGAGAGAGAGAGGGGGACAGAGTGCAGATGGGGGAGGGGCAGAGAGAGGGAGACAGAATCTGAAGCAGGCTCCAGGCTGAGCTGTCAGCACAGAGCCTAATGTGGGGCTTGAACCTGTGAAATGCAAGATCGTAACCTGAACTGAAGTTGGACACTCAACCCACTGAGCCACCCAGGTGCCCCTAATTTTGCTTTTTTAAAAAACATATTTTACTTTTACTAAAGCTGTGAACACATAGAATTATAGCTATCTTTCCATGAATATGTTAGTTGCACATTACATTTTGTCCTGTGAAGCCAAATTAACAAATAAGCTAGATCATGATGCCTGTTGGGCACTTAGATTTGTTGGATGAAATGCTGATCGCTGCAGTTGTAATATTTATTTTAAATCAATTTGATTTGCAAAGTCAGTCAAAGTTTTTTTATTATTTTTAGAGGGAGAGAGAAAGAGCCTGCACGGGCCACTGTGCAGGGGAGGGGCAGAGGGGGAGAGAGAATCTCAAGCAGGTTCCATGCTTAGCACTGAGCCCAACATGGGGCTCTATCCCATGGCCCGGGGATCATGACCTGAGCTGAAATCAAGAGATGCTCAACAGACTGAGCCACCCAGGTGCCCCCACAGTTGTCATATTTTCATCCTTTAGTGGTAGGATTCATTTAAACATTTTTTAGATATAACCAAGAGTAATACATAACCAATTCTGGTAAATATAAGGGGTTTCTGGTCTAAGACTGTGTGATGTAGTGATACAGAGATGAACCATACATGGTCCTATAAAAAAAAAAATCCAAGAGGTAATAATACTTGAGTGAAGTCATAAGAGAAAAGATAGTCTGAAAAAGTTATGATTTACATAATTTATTTTCCTAATGTTTGGTTCAGAATCTTAAAAATACTAAAACCAGAGGCGTCTCAACTTAGAAATGGTAGGACTTAGAGAAGTCCTTTTAGACTAAGTAAAAGGAAATTCCCTGCCATTTTACATAGCTGCCAGTGAATTTATAGAACTTGTTGCTTTAAGAGGTAGTACAGCTAAAAATATAAGCATACTAAAAACGGTTTCGGTTTAAGGGAACTTAGTGTGGTGAGTTCAGCCATATTCTCAGGAAACATTCAATTTTGGTGACATAACATCCTAAATATGTGCTGTTTCCACCCTTACATCCTAATATAATGATTATTACTTACCTTTCTCATGAGAAGATGAACTTTTCTGATTGCGGTGGGTCAGTGCCTGTACCTAATGTAAGTAGGTGTTAAATACATGTTTCTTGAGTAGAAGAATGAATCACATGAGTTGGATTGACAGTAGGTCGGGACAGTGTTCATTTCTTACGTGTTTTAGAATTATAGCTAAAAATAATAGGAATAATGCAGGAAGAAAAACCTTTTGAAAGGTTTTCCCCAAATGTTGACTGGAAAAAAGCTAAACTTATTCACTTAAAGCTTCCATTTTCTTTCTGTATATGAATGTAGGATACACTAAAAGAATGGAAAAATATCCACTGTATATTTAAAACATACACTCTACATTAGGTTTTCATGTAATAGCTGATATTATTATAAGCTTTGTTACTACCTTTGTCTCAAAGACTCCTTCCCTTTTCCTTGATTTAAAGGATACTTTGTATAATTTGTAATTTAAAAATTAAACCCAAGGAATTTATGATTAAACACTCAGCTTTTATAAATGGCAAATAGTCTAAAACACTACAGGTGTCACATGTATTTAATTTATAACACAAATGTAAAAATGTATGGGAATGAAACAAAGTCTTTTTTTTTTTTTTTATAAATTTTTTTAACGTTTTATTTATTTTTGAGACAGAGAGAGACAGAGCATGAACGGGGGAGGATCAGAGAGAGAGGGAGACACAGAATCTGAAACAGGCCCCAGGCTCTGAGCTGTCAGCACAGAGCCCGACGCGGGGCTCGAACTCACAGACTGTGAGATCATGACCCGAGGTGAAGTCGGACGCTCAACCGACTGAGCCACCCAGGCGCCCCAAACAAAGTCTGTTTTTAATTCCATGAATTCCTATCCATTTTTTTTTTCCTTTTATTCATGACATTTTATTGGGTCATGGAATTTACTACTTCAGTTTAGATTTCTACCAAGATGACAAATCCTGTTCAATGACAGACCCCCTGATTCTTATCCAAAGTGTTCACCTCAGTGCATCTGTTTATGATACTTGGATGAAGAATTTGTTTTCTTGTTGATTGATTTATGACTAGGTGTGGCCTGATCTTGTTGTGACTTAAGAAAATTTAATCACAAGTTCTTAAACAAACAAACAAACAAACAAACAAAAAGCCATAAAAACTTCGTTTGGCATTTGAGCATCTAAGGCCCTTTTTAAATTAATTCCAGAGGTACATGAAACACAGGGGGTCTTTTTCACATACTTTGTTACTTTAACGAAGATTAAAAAAACTTTTCAAGTATCTCTTTTTTCAGGTGTTATGGGTATTTCCTGATAGAAGATAGCTGGTTCCTAAGCCATCCTTCCAACTCTTGAGTTTATTTCATTCTTATATTTCTTAAAGAGTAAAGCAAGACCAACTACAGGTGGATTGTTTTAAAGAAGGCAGTGGCTGCCAAAATAAAAAAAAAAATCAGGTTATTGCTAGATACATTATTTCCCTTGAGGAAAGGGAAGCTAACGCCTGAAATACATCAAGGAATCGTTAACGATTTCTTTGTAAAGGCATGGTTAAGTTGTATTTGAAAAATAGGAAATTTATATGGGACCTTGTCTCTCTTTTTTCTCTCTTCCCATTCTTAAGCCATTCCTCAGAAAAAAAAATTCAAAAAATTTTCACCATTCAGATATGGGAAATAAGTCTGCTCTATTTAAAAACTGATAAGAATGGGAATGATTTTTTTCTATAATTATGTATTCCAACAAATATATATTTTTAAAGCATTTAGATGTTTTGTTTGACCAGGAAGATAATATAAATGCCATTTAGCATTTTTAGGAACTTCTTAATGCATGAACAAACACATTCTTGAACTTTCATCCAATCAAATGGTTTTAGATTGGTTTCCTAGGTAAACAAGAGTTTAAACTTGTGGCTCTCAAACTCTAGGAGGCACCAGAAACACCTGGAGTGCTTGTTGAGCACTGAACACCAAGCTCCACCCTCAGAGTGGGAAAGGGCCTAAAAATTTGTGTTTCTAGCAAGTTCCCCAGTGCTGCTGATGCTTCTGGTCCCCACACTTTGAGAACCACGGCTTGGGCTATTTATTTAATTAGTGGTTATTAACCACATTTCTTCCCTCACGCACCTGAAAGGTATATATAACATTAACAGAGCTTCAGTCTAAGAATCAAGGCATTGGGGTGGGGGTAGGCAGCGTGCTGGGGTGTACCAGGAATTGATGTCTTCACAAGGTGGGTGTAGTTTGAGAAAGGCCTTCATGTGAATGGATGTTTTCTCTCTTACCCTGTTTCCCACCTTGAAGCTTTTTTCTCTCCTCCGCACTCATTAGAGTGTCTTGGTGTATATAGTAGGGGATAGGGATAATGTTTTCTCCTGGCAGGCAGAAGAATATAGTCTCTAGACTATAGAGACTATATAGAGAATAGAGTTTCCAGGGAGGGATCTTCAGTGCTTCTCAAGGAGTTACGGAGAGAACAAAGTGGTTATGTTGTAGCATAACTGAGATGCTGAGCCCATGACAAAAATTGTTTCTGGTAATAATTGTATTTTTCTCTTTTGTTTCAAGTATTTTGTATTATATCTGTTGATCCAGATAAAGATATGGGCCTGAGTAGTGTTTCTGGTTAGAGTGTCTTTGTATATTTCCCTTGCTGGGCAAATTAACCCTTACTTAAATATCTAAGGGCATTTTGTGAATGTGTATATTTAATTCCCAAAACAATCCCATGGGGTATCTCCACTGTACCGAAGAGGAAATCGAGACTCAGAGCTGTTAAGCAATTTCTGGGATCACACAGTAAGTATAATGTGAGTGAGTCAGCAAGCTCTATTAGGTTGTATGAACTTGGGTAAGTGCCGTAACCTCTATAACATGTAGTTTCCTCATCTGTAGGATGGGGATGATATTAACCCCTACCTACTGAGGTCAATTTGAAGTGCTCAAATGAGTTACTGTGAGGAGTTTTGAACAGTGCATGGCACATAGTGCTCAATAAATGCCATCTCTTGGTTGGCTAACTCCTACTAACTCCTCAGTTCTGGGGTTGTCCTAACTTTGTGCCAGGTAATCTTCCTCTTATATACTATAGGTCAGTAGTCTCTTATCCATAATTTGGAGATCCAAAATGCTTTGAAAACTGCAGTGTTTGTTTTGTTTTTTCATAAATTGTTTAGTGGCAAAATTTTATGTGATTTGGACTCATTTTGTGCCACAACATGGCCTCAACATGAAACTTGCTAGTCTATTTTCCCCCCCTAGTTGTGAGTGTGCTTATTTTTTTTTTTTAATTTTTAAAAATGTTTTATTTATTTTTTGAGAGCGAGAGACAGAGACAGAGCATGAGCGGGATGGGGCAGAGAGAGAGGGAGAGGGAGACACAGAATCTGAAGCAGGCTCCTGGCTCTGAGCTGTCAGTGCAGAGCCAGACATGGGGCTCAAACTCACAAACCGTGAGATCATGACCTGAGCTGAAGTTGTACACTTAACCATCAGAGCCACCTAGGCGCCCCATGAATGTGTTTGTTTTGTTGCAAAAATACTCCTTGATTATCTGGGGTGCTGCCTCAGAGTCCCATTGGTATGTTATGCAGTATATGGACACACCTTTTTAAAATCTGAAAACTTCCAAATCTGAAACACCTGCTGCTTCAGCTTAGGGTAATGGGTTACGGACCCATGTAAGCATGCGCATAAATGTCTTTTTCCTGCTTAACTGTGAACTGGGGAACTGTCCTACTCATGTGTACTCATTGTACATGATAGGCATTCAGTAAACGTTTGGTGAAAGAATGAGCTGTGCCACAACATACCGTTAGGTGAAGGGAAACAGACTGAAGAGTGGCATCTTATTTTCTGGAACATAGACAAAACAGACCGCCTTCAGTTCTCAAGAGGTAGAATTTTTTACTTTGGGGGCACTTAAATGTGATGAGAAATTTGCTAGCAAAAAAAAAACAAACAAAAAAAAAACAAAACAAAACCTTGATGCCCGTGCTACAGTTTCAGCAGCTCTAACGTTAGCTCTCACTTCAGTTTTTCTGTTGTATCCATCCATTTGCCCCATGCAGCTCCAGGTTTTTGGCTAACTTCTTGTAAGAGCCACATGGGAAGATCTGTATTTGGAATACTTGGGGTGGATAGGCAAGTATGTTTTGTTGTTGTTTTTTATTTTGAGAGAGCGAGGGGCAGAGAGAGGGAGAGACAGAATCCCAAACGGGCTCTGCACTGTCAATGCAGAAGTTGAAGCAGGGCTTGAACTCATGAACCACAAGATCATGACCTGAGCCAAATCAAGAGTGGTCCGCTTACCCGACTAAGCCACCCAGGTGCCCTGCAAGTGTGTTTTTAAATTCCATGGTAAGAATGATCATAAAAGCTTTGAATACCTTACCTAATTGATTATGGGTTTAGGGTTGGGTTTTGTTGTTGTAGTTGTTTTTTAGCTTTACAAAGTATAGGAATTATAAAGACTACAAAGCGAAAAGTAGAACATTAGAGAATTATAATAGCAGCCTTGAATTTTTCTGACGAATAGACATAGTAAGCAAAAGTAGTTTTATGCTTAAATTTAAGTACAATTTAAAATATTCTTTCATGCCTTATGAGCTTTCATGTTTAGTGTGAAAAATATTAGTAGCTAAAAAATACTCATATTTCCTTGTCTCAGAGATGAAGATGGTTGTTCACCAGCGTAGCAATATAATTGGACAGGCTACATAATGCCTTGCTTTAGTAAAAATTCTGTGGACATTTTAAGAAGTGGAGAGAGAAGGTTGTTTGAATTATACAACTGTATTTTTTTTCGATTTATTTAATAAATTGGCTTGGATACAGTGACTCATTGGTATTTTTTGATTATGTGTAACTGGCACAGCTGAACTTTTAAAAAGATAACCAATATGCTGCTTTCTTCTCAACATACAATGCTTTCACTATATAATAATTTTAATTGTGTTAAATGAATCCATTGTTCATGTTGAAAAGAACTTGGTCAAGAAGTTATGGTAACTGAAAGACACTGTGCTTATATTAAACTAATTTCGATTGAATTATTAGTTTAAAATTGCTTTAGTCTGCAGTTTCAGTACTACTTCAGAGATTGTAATGAATAGCTCCAGTGTGACCTAGCGTAAAAAAAATCCCCATTGGTGAAATTGAGAATTACATTCTACCCTTCTGATGTTGTTTGTGTGTTTTGTTCTTGGTGTGTGTGAGTGTGTGTGTGTGTGTGTTGTTGTTGTTTGTTTTGTAAAGGAATGTAGTTGGCTCATAGATTATCTCATATTCCTCTATCTTTCCTTCCTCCCAGGAGGGAAACTTCTTGACCAGTTGGCTAAACATAGACCCTGGGAAACCAAAGTATTGAAGAAGGTGAATGGGGGTGGAAGGAGTCCACAAAAAGACAGAAAAAGAATAGTGAGTGAAGTATAAGGAGGATCTAGGAAGTTGGGGTGATGAAAGCCGTAGTAGTAAAGTGCATAAAAAGGGAGTGTCATCAGTCATATTCAGCAGAGAAGTCTAATGAGATGCCCTTTGAAAAGAGGCAGTGTGGTAGGGTAGTTGAGATCCTGGGTTCCATGCTTGGATTCAGTTCCCAACTGTGCCTCTAATCTTAATAAGCAAGTTATTTAACCTGAACCTCAGTTTATCTTTGGCTTTAAAAAAAAAAAAAAAAATTAGGTAAGCTCTATGCCCCATATGGGGCTCAAACTCATGACCCTGATCAAGAGTCACACACTTTTATGACTGAGCCAGCCACGTGCCCCTCTTTTTGTCTTTATGTCATTCCACTTATACTATGGTTGCCATTGGACTTGAGGTATGTTAAAAGATAAACTGAGGCATATTAAATATTTTAAGACTTTTTTAAAGCAAAAATCGATTTAGTTTGGGCAGTGGTAGGGCAAGATTTTTATAGAGCTGGAAGCAAAACAAGAAAATTATTTGAATAGTTGATTAGCTTCTGTGGTTTCCCTCTTTGGAAGGCCTAGTTGGCTGCGATTGGTTGTCCTTAGGTTTTGACTTAACCTTGAGACAATTACAGGCTTAGTTTTGGTTTGCTTACATAGTATTCTACGGTATTAGAACCACCTCAGTCTAATAGCCTCCTTGTTTAATTAGTGCAAGAGTTCGATTAACTATAAAATATTTATTGTGGATCCATGTGTGACTTACTTTATATATTTAAATTTGGTTGCTTATTGATAAACATAAATACCTGTAAAGCAAATACCCAAATCAGGAATTCAAAAATTAACAATCACTTGTAACTGCTGTACTTGTGTGCTTCTCCCTTGTACTGTTTTATCATTACCTTGAAAAACTTTTATTACATATGTATGCATTCCTAAACAATGTATTTCTTAGTTTTAGTTGTTTTTGAGTTTTATAAAAAGTATAATGCTGGCATGTGTCTTCTGGAACTTGCTTCCCCCTACCCCCATGATATTGTTCAGATTAATCTATATTGTATACAACTGTAGTTCATTTGTTTTCACTGCAATAGAATTCAACATAAAAACACTATAATTATCCATTCTCCTGTTGGTTGGCATTAGTGTTTTAGTTTATTGCTATTACCAGTAGTACTGTATGAACCCAACTCTTGAGCAACATGAGCACATGTACTTGAGTTTCTTTTAGGGCTTCTATACCCAGAAATGGAATAAAATCTTTTTCCTTTAAGTAAACTCCATACCCAGTGTGGGGCTCGAACTCACCACTCCAGATCAGGAGTGGCATATTCTACCAACTGAGCTAGCCAGGTGCCCTCAGAAATGGAATGGTCAGATTGAAAGATAGACATCACCTTTGCTAGATATTGGCCAAATTGCTTCCCGAGAGTTTTCCCACCTGAATTGAGTTAGCATTTTCCCCCAACCTTGCCAATTCTGGGTTGAGATAAAATTTTATCAATCTGATAGATATGAAATAGTTTTTTATATGCATTGCCCTGATTACTGAGGTTGAATATCTTTTCATTTGTATATTGGCTTCCACAGTTTTTCCTGTTGTGATTTGCTGATTCGTATCTTTGTACGTTTTTCAATTGGATCATTGATCTTTTTTTCTTAGTTTGGAGAATTGCCTTTAAACTCTAGATGCTAATCCTTTGTCTTAATTTTAGCTTGTAATTATCTTTTCCCTATCTGTGGCTTGGTTCCCCCTCTCCTCCTGTCCCCCTCCTCCGTAGAAGAGAAACTCTTCTCATCATGAATACACTGTCCTTACACAACAGAAGATGCTAACCCTTCTAGCTGACCTTTTCTCCTCTTAGCCTTCTTGTATGCATGGATCATTGTAAGAATTATTGTCAACAGTTGTGTTGTGGGTAGTGGTGGTGTGCCGCAGACCGTTGGGCTATTCAGTAAGCCTTGAGGTTGATTCTGCTCTCATATGTTAGAAGCTTTAAAAAACAGCATAGAGGCGCCTGGGTGGCTTAGTCGGTTACGCGTCAGACTTTGGCTCATGTCATGATCTCACGGTTCAGTTCGTGAGTCTGAGCCCCACATCGGGCTCTGGCTCCGTGGTGACACTGCGGAGTCTGTCTGTCTCTCTCTCTCCACCTCTCCCCTACTCTGTCTCCAAAAAGAAAATGTAGCATAATTGTTGTCTCTGCCTTCAGCTTTGGGGCTGTTCACTACATCTGAGTCCTCAGAAGTCCTACTTGGTTTTCTGTTAGGCACATGACCAGCGTAGATGAAAACCTTAATTTCTGTCTATAATCACTTCCATTTTTTTTGGTCATTAATTCATGTAAGGTCTGATCAGTGAAAGTATGTTTTGGTTTACTTCTCAGGTTGGATTCTTGATTATTTTAAACTTTAAGGAAGATTTGGAGTTAACTTATGTGGCAGTTGGCCTGGCCATCCCAGTGGAGAATTTCTTTAGTGGTGTGTGACTGTTTTTATTTTACTGGTTTTCTTTCCTCTGCCATTACTTTTCATATCCCCTTCCCCCAACCCTCAGGTTGAATTCACAATTAAAAAAAAATATTTTGCCATTTCCTTGATTTGTTATTAACTGTGGCTGTAAAGTAACTGCTGGAGGGTCAGCAAGTGGTTGGATGACTCTGTTGTTAGAGTCAAATATGTGCCCTTGAAGACTTACTTGGCTTTAGATCTATAGTTTGAGGGAGCTACTTACTAAATTGTACCTGATGCAACAGTATTGTTCTCAAGAATTCAGAACTTTTATAGCCATAATCAATACACAGACCGACCACTTAAGTTGTCCTTTAGCCTTTGAAAACATAATGTAGTAGGATTTGGGGGTGTCTTATTGATTCATTTTTAACCCCAGCCAGCCTCTAGGCTTGTATGGAAGTAGTTTATAATCTAGTTTATGCTAGATCTTCTCTTTATTGGTATTCTCAGGAATCCAGCAATTGTCATGTGAGAAGAAAAGATCAACACAAAGTTTGTGTAATCAAAATAATCCTTTCTCCTTAGTGACAGCACTAATAAGTTGGCTTTAAAGAGTGAAAAATTATGGGGCACCTGGGTGGCTCAGTGGTTAGGCATCCCACTTCGGCTCAGGTGGTGGGTTCAAGCCTGCATCGGGCTCAGTGCTGACAGCTCAGAGCCTGGAGCCTACTTCCGATTCGGTCTCTCCCTTTCTCTCTGCCCCTCCCCTGCTCGCACTCTCTCTGTCTCTCTCTCTCAAAAATAAATAAAAATGTTAAAAAAATAAAGAGTGAAAAATTAGTTCCTCCTTTTAGCAGCAGATGTGGAAGAGGGGGGAAGGCAGCTTGAACATTTCTTTTCAGGCATCCAGAAAAAATTTATGGTCTTCTCTGTAGGGGAGGAAGAATAATTTTCCCTTTACCCTTCTGAGTTCTTGACCGAGACCCCCTGCAGTAAAAGATAAATGAGAAAAACAAGTTTGTGAACACGTATTTCTCTGGTATACGAGGGAGATTCCCAGGGAAAAACTCCCTTAGATAGCCCAAGGCACCAGCTTAAATACCGTCTTCAGCTAACGACCAAAGAAAGTGTACCAAGTGTACCGGTGGGAGTGGATGGGGAGGGGCTGAATCCTGGAGGTTATCAGGAAAAGCAAGGGTAAACAAGGGTAAGATTTGTTGTGCAGATTTAAGCTGGTGTGTTCTCCCTTGGTTAAGGTTTTCTGGTGATAGAGTCCTCTTTTTCTTCCTAGTAGGAGAGGGAGACACCCTTACAAATGGAAATTTTCTTTATAAATGTAAATTTCCATTTCAGAGGGGTGACTTCTCTTTTGTTTTCAGTTTCTCCTTAGTTTGCTGTTTCTGAGAATAATCCTATGCCACATCCTTAGGCCATATTTGGGGTGGCATATTCTGCTAGCTTTCATTTGGTACAAACATCACAAGGACTCTGATTTTGCCTCTTAGAAACCTTTCCAACACAGTCCCTTGCCTTATAACTGCCCCTGCCTTTTCCATGATGACTGCTTAATCTTACCTGAAGTTGGCTGGGCATGAGTGAGGCTGGAGAATTTATATTTCCTGTGAAGAAATGGGGTTATGTATAGGCAGCTCTCTTTGAGAGTTCATAATGAAGGACAGGAAGAGGAGTATGAGTGATAGTGAAATGTCAATCAAGGTGTTTGGTCTTTCTCTCCTCCCCCCCCCCCCCCCCCCCCCCCCCCGCTATTTTTTTTTAAGGGAGAGACTTGGGCATGTTTAACCTTGATAGAAAGGATCCAATTGAAAGTGAAAGGTTACCCACAGGTGGTGGTTTGCTAGGTAAAAGTGAGGAATTACAACTTTACAATAAACTAAGCTGTTAACACCTAAATATACTGACTAATCTTAGCTTTCATTAAGTTCATCCTGATATAATATGAAGTCTGCAGTGTTACCTGGAAGTATTCCTGCCAGACACATTGAACTTGAGTATCATCTAGCATGTAGCTCTAACTTCCAGTCAATTGGCAGGATAGAGGACAGAGAAACAAGTTCAACAATAACATAAGGAAGTAAACAGAAGTGAGTCACTGTATAGGACAGTGGCTCATTCTCTCCAGTAAGTATTCTAGGGGAAAAAAAGAAAGCAGGTGGTGGATACTTTTAGATGGGAGAGACTTGAGACGTAGCCAAATGTACTACATAGTCCTTAGTTGGATCCTATTTTGAATAAATCAGATGTAAGATAGTGGTGGAATAATTGGGGAGATTTGAAAATGGACTAGGTATTAGCTCCTAATTAATTACTATTAATTTTGGTAGATTGATTAAAGTTATTATGGTTAAATAGAAAAATGTCCTAATATTTTTGGAGATATATGTTGACGTATTTCAGAGTGAAACGTCTTGATGTTTGTAATACTTCAGCAAAAATAAGGTAAAGTAAATCTAACAATATTAGCAACTTGTAAATCACGTGGTGGGTATTATGGGTGTCCATTATAACTAATATCTTTACCTTTTTCTGTGTTTGAAAATCATCCCAAAAGACTAAAACAACGGAGGAAAAATGAGAGCATGAATATTCTAGAAGAGATCATCAGAAGTGTAACATTACTGAAAAGATGATAGATAGGATTTAAATCATAGGTGGAAGAATTGGACCAAATGACCGAAAAGTCAGTTGCTCTGTCTTAATAGAGGGGAAAGAGAATGTGATGAGTCAGTTATGTTTGTGTGGTTTTATATATTTAGTAGTAGAAAATTGAAAGAGTTCATGTCTGATGGCTTCTGCTTTCTCTGATGTAGAAGGCAGTCATCTGCAAGAGGGGGTATGAAAGGTCAAAAGCTTAAAGAGTTCAAAGGAACTGAAATAGTTGATAGTAAGAGTGGAAGTGATAAAAAGCTGCATAGGCTGTTGGGTGGTTTTGAGGGCCCATTTGAGATGGGTAAAATGAATTTGTAGTGTCACTAATATGCCATTTGACTTTTTCGATCAATGTTTGGTCACTTCAGTACTGGCTGAAAGAAAGTAGGTAGTTGGGTTTATGAAGGTTGTGATTTTTGTCTGTTGAGTATGACAGAATAAAAGGGTGGGGAAACTAGGGTGCTGGCAAGACTGTTGATCAAGTGCTGGATCTGGAACCTAATCCGTATAAGGAGGAAAATGCAGTTTGCAAGTAGCAGATGAATAAGCTCTGGGGGTCTAATGCACAGCCTAGTGACTACAGTCAACTGCACTGTGTCATATACTTCAAAGTTGCTAAGAGTCTCGATCTCACATGTTGTCTTTACAAAGAAAAGATGGTAATTGTGTGATAGGATAGTTAACTCCTTGGTAATCATATTGCAATGTAGAAATCACATTCTTTAAAACTTCTACAGTAACTACATAATATTATATGTCAATATATCTCAAGAGGTACCACAAACTCACTGTGTTTCACACTGGACTCCTTATCTCTCTTATGAACTTCTCCTTCGAGGAGTCAAGGACTTGAAAGTGTCTGGGATTTTAAGTACTTGCAGGACGGTCAGTTAGCCTATTCCTGTTTCATGGATGCTAGCTGACCACAGAGACTCCTTGGTCAGAGACCAAGGACCACCTTACAGCACAGCAAGTAGCATATCCTGGTGTTGGTTTGTGTTAATTTCCCCATGCTCTTCAGTTTCTAGGAGGTTAACACAGGTGGGGCTAGATGGATGCCACACATACAGTGGGGTTTGTGTCACAGCCCAGAAACACTGAGCTTGCGGAATTGACTGATTTTACAGTTAGGTGGAAGCAAGCCTGCTGTGTCTTGGGGTTGAGGAGACATTGTGTCATCCCTCAAGGTTGCTCGCCCCGAATACATCCCTGAGAAATGGCCCAATTGAAAGTGACTAGGGCCTTACATTTTGGCTCACCCAGGAGAAATGTGTAGGGACGTCCAGGGACCATGGCCTCTGCCAAAAGTAACCCATCCACAGAGTGGTGGTGATGAGGGAACTGCTTTTTGTCATTCCTGTTCATGGTACCTCCATCCTTTTGGACACCTAGGCTAGAAAATCTCATTCATTTGGTACATACCATAGTCTGTTCTGAGTAGCCCTTGCCACATGCTACTAGCCTTGTTACCTGAAACTGGATTTGCCTCTTGATGAATGTTGAGCCAAAACACACAACCAAAGAACAGGAAAAGGAAGGGTTTTACTTGTCATAAGTAAAGGAGAATACCTTGGTTTCTTCCCCAAAGCAGTGTCTCCCTGACTGACAAAATTGAGGACATTTTAAGCTGAGGGTGAGTACATATTCATGAAGGGGTTTAGGCAATGGGAAATACAGCATAGAGTTGGGGCAAATGTCATCTTAAGGTAACTAGGGTCCAGGTCAAAGTCACAAGGAACGGTAGTGCTGACCTCTGCTTCTATCAGTTCTCTGGCTCCAGTTGGACTGATATCTGAGTGTTCAAAGGGCTGTAGATCTTGCAAAGTTAACTCTAGAATGTGGGTCGAGTCACCTGGCCTGATAGTGGCTGTTCTCACATTCTTTCCTGAGATGTCTGGGGGCCTCAAATGACTTTTTAAGAAAGCTATGTCTGTTGGTCTTTTTCTGGGGACCCCTAACTCTTTGTTTACAGTTGGAGATAAGCTCTTCTTTAAAGGGTCATTTGTGTGTGGGTGGCTTTGGGTGGGAAGGCAGTAGTGAGTGGGTAAAAAGTGGCTTTGAATACCCTGTAACTAATGAGATCTGTTAGAGCTCCTTGGTACTCCTTTTGAGTACATTAGCAACTCAGTAAGCAAGATTTACACCAATTTTACTTGCTTAGGAGTTTCTGGAACTCAGGAAATGAAGAAGCATCAGAACCAGAGTTTTTAGGATTTGGGGGCCAGCGATATCTTCGGTATGACCCAGCACGGGCAGTTAAGGTTGTGAATTTAAAGAACCTGTGAATGCTACTTACCTTCAGTTAGGCAGAATGATATTCCAGATTGGCTGTAATCCAGTCAGTCTGGTAGTCTCTGAGGAACATACTAAATTATTAAACAGGAGGACTTAAATGGAAATGAAATGGTTAAGACTTACAAAGAAAGTTACCCAAATTTGCTGAAAATTTAGATAATGGAGAAGTATATTACAAAAGTAAATTGGAAATGGAATATGAGAAGGATGTCAGCTCTTCTCAAATGTATTTACAGTTTAATGCCATTCCAGTCAATCCCAATAGGTTACTTTGTTAGTTTGACAAAATAAACTTAAAATTAACCCTGAAAAATAAACAGATATACTACAGTTGAAGTGAATGAAGGGTAGACACCAGAAACAAATTTTCTCTTATGGGAATCAGAGTCTCTCTTATGGGAGTTTGGGGTTGGGATAGTCTTTTGGGGCTCTAATTTTGACCTGAGGAAACACAAACTGGATCTTGCGCTTGGAGAAGCAGAAAAAAGTTATTTTGTAGAAAGAAGAAAAAAATATGAAGAGAAAAACAGGACAGGTAGAGAAAGAATACTATCAGTTTTCAGCTTCTAGTTTTGTGCTGAGGTAGTAATATTCTTGCCTTGTGGTTCTGTGATTCATCTTAAATACTTAGCTTAATAAATAAAGGAAAATTTTTTCTATTTCAAGTTAATTTACTGGAGGAGTGTCTTGCGTGCTAGGGATGTAGAGAAAAAATAAAGCGAACAAGGTTCCTGCCTCAAAGGAGCTTTCATTCTACCACGAGGAAATGGACGACAAATAAGCAAATACATGCAGGGTGGCAGCGTTAAGTGATGTTATAGGATAAGGCGCGTACATATGTGCTGTCAGTAAAGATCCCTCTGAGGGGGTAACGTTTGAACAAAAATCCAAGAGCAAGCAATGAAAATACCAGGAATAAGAGCATTTCAGACCCAGGAAAGAGCAAATATAAAGACACTGAGGCTGGGGCCCCTGGGTGGCTCAGTTGGTTAAGTGTCCGACTTTGGCTCAGATCATGGTCTCATGGTTCATGAGTTGGAGCCCCACATCACGCTCTTTCCTTACAGTGCAGAGCCTGCTTTGGATAGTCTGTCTCCCTCTCTCTCTGCCCTCCATCCCCCTACCTCAAAAACAAACTTAAAAAAACAAAAAGCAAAAAACACTGAGACCAGATCCTAGTTAGTGTGTTCAAAGGACGTCAAGAAATCTTCAGAGTGGCTGGAGCAGAGTGAGGGGATGGTGTGATTGATAAGGTCAGAGAGATGTGTGTGAGAGGTTGTGTAGAGCTTTGTAGGTTAAGGTAGAGAGTTAGGTTTTCCTCAGAATGGGAATGGAAAACCATTGTAAGACTTAAAGCAGAAGAGAGACTTGTGGGTTTTTTTTAAGTTTATTTTGATTTTTTAAAAAGTTTGTTTTGAGAGAGAATGGGGGAGGGGCAGAGAGAGGAGGATCCCAGGCAGGCTCTGCACTCTCAGAGCCTAATGTGGGGCTTGAACTCACAAACCATGAGATTATAACCTGAGCCGAAGTTGGATGCTTAACCTGCTGAGCCACCCAGGCACCCCGGGAGACTTGTGTTTTAAAGGATCACTTGGGGGGCAGCTGGGTGGCTCAGTCAGTTAAGTGTCTGACTTCGGTTCAGGTCGTGATCTCATGGTTCGTGAGTTCGAGCCTCTCATCTGGCTCTGTGCTGACAGCTCGGAGCCTGGAGCCTGCTTTGGATTCTGTGTCTCCTATCTCTGCCCCTCCCCTACTTGTGCTCTATCTCTGTCTCTCAAAAATAAATAAATGTAAAAAAAAAAAAAAAAAAAGGATCACTTGGTTGCTGTATTTAGAATAGATTGGGAAGTGGTCATCCACAGTAGAAAGGAGACCAAGTTAGATGGTGGTGGCTTAGACTGAGGTAGTCAAAGTGGAGGTAATCAGAGTTGGTCAGATCCTAAATATTCTTTTCTGAAGGAAGAACTGGCATGCTTTGCTGATGGATTACATATAGGGTGTGAAAGAAACAGAAGTTAAGTATGGCTCCCAGGTTTTTGGCTGAAACAGTTGGAAGGACTGAACTTTCATTTACGGAGACAGGGAAGACCTGGGGGTAGAGTGGGGTTCAGCTTTGAAGTATGAACTTTGAGGTACTGATTAGACATGTATGTGGGGATAACTGTTGGTGCCCTCTGACGTATTGTAAAGTATTTCTCACTGGTCTGTATTCTAGTACTAATGATCTGTAATTTAGTCTTTTTATTTTTATTTTTATAATTACCTTTTTTTTTTTTTTAAAGTTATTTATTTTGGGAGAGAGTGTGCATGCTCTAGCAGGGGAGGGGCAGAGAGAAAGGGAGAGAGAGAATCCCAAGAGGCTCTGTGCTAACAGTTCTATCCCAGGAACCCCTGAGATCATGACCTGAGCTGAAATCAAGAGTCTGAGCTTAACCAACTGAGCCACCCAGGCACCCCTGAAAGTAGATTAATATGTAAATGGACAACTAAATCAGTCTCTGTCACTGTTTTTGTTTTGTTTTGACAGTTGCTGTCACTTCTTAATTTCTGAGGTAAACAAGTTAAAGGATGAGTGAACTGGAACAGTTGAGGCAGGAAGCTGAACAACTTCGGAATCAGATCCAGGTAAGAACAAAGTTTCTCGTTTTGAAATTTTAACACTTTTATTCAGTACCAGCAATGAATAAATTTGTTCATTATTTCATCAGTCTACATATATTAAATCTATAAGGCTTGAAATGGTCAATTTGTTTTTATCATACCTCTGAAGTATTCTATAAAAATTATTCCTGAAAAATATCTCTGTGGACCTATGGCCTCTGTGTCCCTAAGAAGTTAATATTATATATGGAATTCCTGCTGAAAGGCAAACATCATTCTCTTCTTAGTTACATACCTGGAATTGTAGTTTAATTTTTGATGCAATACGATGAGGCAGGTATTATCACATTGCAATTGTAATACACTAGAAAAATAGGAAACTCTAAAGCATTACAGAAAAACATTAAAAATTGTTAGTGGCATAATAAAGACGTGTCTGTCATCTTTCACTCTTGGAAATCAACTCAAAACAGCAAAGATCTTAATAAAGTTCCATCTTAAAACAAAATTAAAAGACACTTAGGATTTCACACCAAGAGTCAAACGGAGTGATGCATCAGGGTGTGAGAAGCCTCCAGAGAAAGAGTTTCTGCAAAGTGGGGAGCACTCCTCAGCAACGACACCAGTAATCCTCTTGGGAACAGTGGAAACAGATGTTTCCTGGACAGAGGAGTATCAAGGAGCAGAGATAAACGATGGCGTGTCTATATTCCTTCATGTTTAGGAAGCTTCTTAGTGAGCAGGGTGGAGGAAAGAGACTGAGCTGTAGCCTGGCGCTGCCTACTTTTTGCAGGGAAAGCAAAGGCTGAAACAGATACAAATGAAGAACTTCAGCGCGAAGTGAGGAGAATCCCTAATAACTTGGAACACTGCTGACTGCTCCCCTCCACCCTGCTGCCCCTGCTCTGAACCTTTTGCAATGGCTGTTTCAGAAGAAGTCTTCTGGTTTGAAAGTGAAGAGTAAGAAGAAAGGAACAGGCACAGGATCTATAGAAGGATATTAACAAGAGAAGAGAGGAAAGGAGCAGGAAAAACAGGGGTGGCTGAAGAACATGCGCCAAGAAAACATTGTTTCTGATTGGATTGAAATTATAACCAAATGTTACTGCCAGGAATTCAAGGAAGTGAATTTGGATGTGAATAAGAACTCTGAGTTTGATAGTGTAGATGTTTGAATAAAGCTGTCCAAACAAAGAAGGGATGTATTTTGCCTGTGATGATGAACGAAGGCTTCATAGAATAATCTGTAAATTAGATGATGTTGCCAACACCAGAGTGAATTCTCAGTGATCTCTACTTGGTATCACTTGCTCCACATGCTGAACAGGACTGACTCCTTGGCTAAGCACATAGTCACATGACCAACTATGTCATTTAAAAAATTCTATTCTCTGTATATGAACTTGGCTTTTTTTTTTTTTTAATTTTTATTAAATGTAAGGGAGATGATATGGTATTTGTTTTTTGTCTGACTTGTTTCACTTAGCATAATGCCGACAGGGTCTACTCATGTTGTTGGAAATGGCAAGATCTCTCTCTCTGTCTCTCTCTCTCTCTCTCTCTCTCTCTCTCTCTCTCTTTTAAGTAAGCTTCAGTCCCAGTGCAGAGCCCAACACAGGGCTTGAACTCCTGACCCTGAGACCAAGAGTCAGATGCTTCACTGATTGAGTGCCCCAGGCGCCCAAGATTTTTTTTTTTTATGGCTGAATACTATTCCTGTGCATATATACATACATTTTCTTTATTTACTCTTTTACTGATGGACACTTAGGTTGTTTCCATGTCCTAGCTATGTAAATAGTGCTGCAATGAACATGGGCGTGCATATATCTTTTTGAGTTAGTATTTTTGTTCTGATAAATACCAGAAGTTGAATTGCTGGATCATATGGTAATTTTATTTTTAATTTTGTTGAGGAACCTCCCTATTGTTTTCCATAGTGGCTGCACCAATTCACATTCCCATCAGCTGTGCACAAGGGTTCCCTTTTCTCCATATCCTTGCCAACGCTTGTTATTTCTTGTCTTTTTGATACTTGCCATTCTAACAGGTGTGAGGTAATATTTCATGGGGGTTTTGATTTGCATTTCCATGATGATTAGTTATGTTGAGCACCTTTTTATGTGTCTTTTGGCCATCTTGTATGTCTTCTCTGGAAAAACGTCTATCCAGGTCAGCTGCCCTTTTTTTTTTTTTTTTTAAGATCATTTATTGTCAAGTTGGCTAACATCCGTGTGTAGTATACAGTGTGCTCTTGGCTTCTGGGAGTAGATTCCCATGATTCATCGCTTACATACAATACCCAGTGCTCGTCCCAACAAGTGCCCTCCTCAATGTCCATAACCCATTTTCCCCTCTTCTCTGTTCATCCCCCATTACCTTCAGTTTGTTCTCTGTGTTTAAGAGTCTCTTATAGTTTGCCTCCCTCTCTGTTTGAAGCTATTTTTTCCCCTTCCCATTCCCCATGGTCTTCTGTTAAGTTTCTCAAATTCCACATATGAGTGAAAACATATAATATTTGTATTTCTCTTATTTCACTTAGCATAATACCCTCCAGTTCCATCCACATTGTCGTTAATCTCTACCCATTTTTTGATCAGATTGTGTTTTTTTGGTGTTGAGTTATATCAATTCTTTATATAGTTTGGACATTAACCCCCTATGGGACAGATCATTTGCAAATATCTTCTCTTATTTAGTAGGTTGCCTTACTGTTTTGTTGATGGTTTCTTTTACTGTGCAAAAGCTTTTTATTTTAGTGTAGTTACAATAGTTTATTTTGCTTTTGTTTCTCTTGCCTGAGGAGACCTATGCAAAAATATGTTGCTAAGGTTTTTTGTTGTTTGAGAGAGAGAGACACACGCGCACACACACACAGAGCACGAGGCGGGGAGGGGAAGAGACAGGGAGACACAGAATCTGAAGCAGGCCCCAGGCTCTGAGCTGTCAGCACACAGCCATACATGGGGCTCAGACTCACCACAAGACCATGACCTGAGCCAAAGTTGAGTGCTTAACCAACTGAACCACCCAGGCACCCCTGGTTATTCTTTTTTTTTTTTTTTAAGGTGTTTCATGTTTTATGGTTTCAGGTCTCATGTTTAGGTCTTTACTCCATTTTGAGTCTATTTTTGTTTGTGGTGTAAAGTGGTCCAGTTTCATTCTTTTGCATGTAAATGTCCAGTTTTCCTAACTCCATTTATTTAAGGACTGTCACCCCCCCCCCCCATTGCATCCTTTGTCATAGACTAATTGGCCGTATAAACATACATTTATTTCAGGGCTCTGTCCTGTTCTGTTGATCTGTGTGTCTATTGTTGTGTCAGTACCATACTGTTTTGATTACTGTGACTTAGTAGTATGGTTTGAAATCTGGAATTGTGATATCTCCAGCTTTGTTCTTTCTCAGATTGGCTATTCAGCTTTGGCTATTCAGGGTCTTTTGTGGTTCCATATGGATTTTAGGATAATTTGTTCTGGTTCTATGAAAAATGCTATTAGTGTTTGCCTGGGGATTGCATTGAATCTATAGATCGCTTTGGGTAGTATGGACATTTTAACAGTATTCTTTCAATCCATGGGCATGGTATATTTTTCCATTTTTAAAAATTGGATTGTTTTGCTTTTGAGTTGTCCAAGTTCTTTGTTTTGGATCTTAACCCCTTATCAGATACAGGATTTACAAATATTCTCTCCCTTCCAGTAGGTTGCTTTTTCATTTTATTGATGGTTTCCTTTGCTGTGCAGAAGCTTTTTGGTTTGATATAGACCCACTTGTTTATTTTTGCTTTTGTTGTCATTGCTTTGGGTGTCCAATCCAAAAAATCATCACCGAGACAGATGTCAAGGAGCTTACCACCTATGTTTTCTTCTAGGGCTTTTATGGTTTCAGGTATTCAAGGGTTTAATCCGTCTTGAATTTATTTTTGTGTATGGTGTAAGATAGTGGTACAGTTTCATCTTCTGCTTGTGGCTCTCCAGTTTTTCCAACACTATTGAAGAGACCATCTTTCCCCTGTTGTGCTAAATTGACCACATATGCATGGGTATATTCCGGGTTTCTCTGTTCTATTGATCCATATGTTCATTTTTATGCCAATACCATACTGTTTGGTTACTGTGGCTTTGTAACGTAATTTGAAATCAGAGAGCATGATGCCTCCAGTTTTGTTCTTTTGTCTCAAATTTTCTTTGAAACCACAAAAGACCCTAAATAGCCATACAGATTTTAGGATTATTTGTATTTTTGTGGAAAATGTATTTTGTGGAATTTTGATAGGGATTGCATTGCATCTATAGCTTGTTTTGAGTAGTATGGGCATTTTAACAATATTCCTTCAATCTACTAGAATAGAATGGCTTTCCATTGATTTGTGTCTTTAGTTTCTTTCATTTTTTTCTATTTTCAATACACAGGTCTTTCACCTCCTTGGTTAAATTTATCCCTAGGTATTTTACTCCTTTTGATGCAGTGGTAAGTGGGATTGTTCCCTTGATATCTTTCTGACAGTTAATTATATGTGTATAGGAACACAATAGATTCTTGCATGTTTTGTATGTGTTGCAGCTTTACTGAATTTATTTCTAACGGTTTATTAGTAAAGTCTTTAGGGTTTCCTATATATATCATCTGCAGATAGTGACAGCTTTATTTCTTCCTTTCCAATTTGGATGCCTTTATTTCCTTTTTCTTGCCTGATTGCTCTGGCAAGGACTTCCAGTAACATTAAAGTGGGAAGTGTGGGCATCCTTGTCTTGTTCCTGATGCCAGAGGAAAAGCTTTCAGCTTTTCATTGTTGAGTATGATGTTATCAGCTTGTCCTTTATGACCTTTATTATGTTGAGGTACATTTCCTTTATACCCACCTTTGTTGAGGGTTTTTATCATAAATGGATGCTGCATTTTGTCAAATGCCTTTTCTTCATCTACTGAGATGATCATACAGTTTTTATCTTTCATTTTCTTAATGTACTATGTCACATTGATTTGTGGATGTTGAGCCATCCTTGCATCCCTGATATAAGTCCGACTTGATTATGGTGTGTGATTGCTTTAATGTATTGTTGAATTTGGTTTGCTAATATTTTATTGAGGTTTTACATCTGTGTTCATCAGAGATAGTGACCTGTAATTTTCTTGTGGTGTCCTTGTCTGGAATGATCGGCCTGGCACACGGTCACATGTTCATCTCACTTAATCCTCATAGCAACCCTGTGAGGTAGATGGTGTTGCTTTGTTTTACAGCTGAGGAAACTGATCCTCAGTGAGATTAAATAACTTGCCAAGGTAACATAACTGCTCGTCCAGATATTTTGAAGTCCAGATTCAGGATTCAGTTCTGGTATATTTTGGTGCCAGAGCCTGTGCCCCAACACCACTGCTGCACTGCCTCCCAGCTCTGCAGTCTGTACCAACATCCTGCTCTACATCCTGTGTTGTAGCCATATATTTCTGGTGGCCAGTTTCTGAACGTGCATTGCTCTTTCCCAGTTTATCGCTCTTTTACAAGTTGTTTCCTTGCCTAGAATTATGCTATCTTTGCTCCAGTTTTGCTCCTATGACTCCAGTTCATTGAGTCCCCATCATCTGAAAAGACTCACCAGAGTCCTCCAGTTGGATTTATTCTCCCATTTATTGGAAGGCCTCATGGCATGGGAGAAAGTGCGTGGGTTCACGTTTTAATTATTCTGTGGCCTTGAGCAAGTTTAACTTCTTTGCTGCTTGGTAGCTTTGCTGTAAAGCAAAGGTTGGTGGAGACGATTAAATGGAATGACATGGAAAGAACTTACTAATAAGTGGGAAGGCCTTACTCCTGTAGCACTTTGGACTTGTGTTATAGGGCTGATCACAGCTGGCCTTGTTTTATATAGCTCCTTGTGCACATTTGCCTCTGCTACTTGTACTTGGTTGGAGAATTCTGTGCCTTAATCCCCTTCATATCTCACCAGCCTCCCAAACACAATTGCATGGGTTGCAGGTGCTCACTGAATCATCTCCTGTGATTTCAAGTAACCACATGTATGTGAAGTGACAAAATCATGACATGTTATATTTAAAGACCTTCCCTCTTGCTTTCCCCCTCACTTCTAGAAATATTAGCTAACAGTATACTTAAGTATGGTATAAACACATGACACAATAGAAATGTATGCAATTTTATGCAATATGATTTATTTTAAATTAAAAACCGATTAAAAAACAGAAAAACGGATTTTTCCTTTGTTACTTGGAGTGGGAAATATATCGCTTTTCTCTTGTACAAAGATGTCTTGTATTACGGTAGACAATATGAATTTCAGCCTTTATTTGGAATAATTATATATTCAGTTTTATAACGGATAAGTGTTCATAAGAGTAAGTTCTCTGAATGTGAATAGAGTCTTTGCGTGATGGGCAAGTAACTGTTATTTGTAGTATGCTTATATTCCAACATTTTGATTTTTACTGATTTGCACTATTTAGTAATTTTCATGTGCAGTTTAATTGTACTGTTAATATTACAAGCCCTGTAGGAGGGCCAGGATTTTTGTTTTGTCTGCTGCTGTAACTGTGGTGCCCAGAATAGTACCTGACACAATGTTCAATGGATTTTTTTTTTACTGAATGACTGAATTAAGAAAGACGACCTAAGCAAGGATTTTCATAAAGCTTAAAATCAGAGAACCCTGTTTTTAGAATATAGTCTTGGACTCTACCATTTTTGGAACATGGCTCAGGCCATCACTATCCTTTCTGGAAATTCTTTTCATTGTCGGAAAATGGACTAAATTATTCCTTGCCAAATGAAGTTTCTCAGCCCACAATTTGACTACGAATGAGAGAATCAAATCGTGTTTGTGTAACTGCTTAAGAACATCCTTACATAGAGATATTCTAAGTGTTATAAATAGGTTGAAAGGGCAGCTAAAAGGATCCTGTGTTCCATCTGGTCTTTGCTGCAAGCAGAGGCAGGCATTTTCCTCTTGGCTGACTGGAACGAGTTGTCCATTTGGGGCATTTACTCAGCAAATACCATGTGCTGCCTCTTTGCACAGGAGTCGACTAAGCTCAGTAGGGAAAAGCAGTTGAAAGAGGATACTACCCTAATTTTTGAGAGGAAAAAACAGTTTCAAGTCTAGTAGGAAGAATTGTGCTTCTGATTTTCCCATGTATATGAATCCTCTAAATTTGTTGGGAAACTCCTTTGAAAACATTTTGTTGCTTAGTAAATGTTATTCTGTCATATTGATTCCTGTTTCACCATCTTCTTTTTGATAATTTCCTTCAGATTTAAGGTCATTTTGAAATGCTATCATATAATGCTTAAGCATAAACATCTGCTTACATAGAAGGGCCTTGCTATTAATATAAAAATATAGATGTGACTCAGTATCAGCTGTTCCTTATTAACATAAATTATTTTCTTGATGTATCCTATCTTCATATTGGAGCTAAAATATTTTCTTCCTAATTGCAAGTATGCTGTATATAGATACTAAGCATTTTAAAGATGTGTTGTAGACATTAAAAAATACTTCTGAAATGACCTGGGTTATGCTATAAATATCCTTCCCATCACCTCAACTTCTAAATGCCAGAACAAACCAAAAGGGAACCCTGAACCTTTTTGCTGAAGCTTAGTAATAAATATAACTCAGGATACTATGGGCTTATTAAACCAACCTAGTTCATTTTTACTCATGGGGATACAATTTAAAATCTTTTAATCATAAACCAAAAGTATATTTGCGCAATGGAATAGAATTGAGAGTCCTTAAATGAACCCATTTATCTAGGGCCGATTGATTTTCAACGAGGATAACAAGGCCATTTGAGAGAGAAAGAATAGTTTTTCCAACAGATGGTGCTGGAACAACTGGGTATCCACATGCAGAAGAATGAATTTGGACTCCTACCTCAAACCATTTACAAAAATTAACTGAAAATGGTACCTAAATATAAACGCTAAAAGTATAAAATTCTTAGAACTAAGCATAGCTGTTAATCTTTGTGACCTTGGATTAGGCAATAGTTTAAATTTTAATGTTTTTGTTATTTATTTTGAGACAGAAAGCGAGCGTGCATGAGTGGAGGAGGGGCAGAGAGGGAGACACAGAATCTGAAGCAGGCTCCAGGCTTTGAGCTGTCAGCACAGAGCCTGATGCATGGCTTGAACTCACAAACCGTGAGGTCATGACCTGAGCCAAAGTCAGACGTTTAACCAACTGAGCCACCCAGGTGCCCCTGGCAGCAGTTGAATATGACACTGAAAGCCTAAGCAATGGAAGAAATCGATAAATCAGACTTCATCGAATGAAAAACTTGTATGTAAGGACAGTAATGAAGAAAATGAAAAGACAGTCTACAGAATGTGAGAATAATTTATAGTATAGAATACTATATTCTGTAGAATAGTTGCAAATCCTGTATCTGATAAAGGTCTAGTACCCAGAATGTATATAAAGAACTCCTACAACTCAACAATAACAGAATTGAAAAATGGGCAAAGGGGGGACGCCTGGGTGGCTCAGTCAGTTAAACGTCTGACTTTAGCTCAGGTCATGATCTCGCAGTTTGTGGGTTTGAGCCCCGTGTTGGGCTCTGTGCTGACATCTCGGAGCCTAGAGCCTGCTTCATATTCTGTGTTTCCCTCTCTCTCTGCCCCTCCCCTGCTCACGCTCTGACTCTGTCTTTCAATAATAAATAAACGTTA
Source organism: Leopardus geoffroyi (assembly GCF_018350155.1). Classification (NCBI taxonomy): domain Eukaryota; kingdom Metazoa; phylum Chordata; class Mammalia; order Carnivora; family Felidae; genus Leopardus; species Leopardus geoffroyi. The sequence continues at coordinate 87,725,551 of NC_059333.1, forward strand.
AAAAAATTAAAAAAAAAAAATGGGCAAAGGATTTGAATAGACATTTCTCCAAAGATCTACAAATGGCCAATGAGCATATGTGCAGATGCTCACCATTACTAATCATTAGGGAAATGCAAATAAAAACTATAGTAAGATACTACTACTTCACAACCATGAAAATGTCTATAATGATAGAATAGTATGGGTGAGGATGTGAAGAAATTGGAAAGTTCCTAATACATTCCTGGTTGGAATGTAAAATGGTACAGCTGCTGTGATAAAAACAATTTGACATTTATTAAAAAATTAGAGTTAGCATATCACCTGCCATTCCTAGGTATATACCCAGAAGAATTGAAAACGTGTACACACAACTTGTACGTGAATGTCCACAGCATCGTTATTCATTAAAAACCAAAAAATGGAAACGTAAATGTCCATCAGTTAATGGATAAACAGTGGGATAAATCCATACAGTGGAATATTACTCAGCCATAAAAAGAAATGAAGTACTGATGCACCACAATATGGAGGTACCCTGAAAACCTACATTAAGTGAAAGAAGCCAGACAAAAGGTCATATTCTAGGATTCCATTTATACGAAATGTCCAGAATAGGCAGTCCATAGAGATAGAAAGTAAACTAGTGATTATCAAGGGATGAGGGAATTGGGAAGCACAGGGTTTTTTTTGTTTGTTTTAATGATAAATGTTCTGGAATTGATGGTGGCAGTTGCACAACATTGTGAATGTACTGACCACCGAATTTTAAGTAAAGATTATGTGGTACAGTAAAAGGTATATTTGTAAGTCTACATTTTCAATGAAAAATAGCATTTTAAATCCTATTCAGAGATTTCTATGTTTAAATGTATTATAATCATCTTTCAGGATGCCAGGAAAGCATGTAATGATGCAACACTTATTCAGGTAAAGTTATTTTTTTCCTTCATTTTAGTAATTCACATGAAATAGCTTAACACTGATACAAATGACATGTAGATGGTATTTATGAGTATTTAATTGAAAAAAATGAGATCTCTATTTAAAAACACTTTGTAATTTGTCATATGCTGTATATATGCTATTTAAAGCATACTTGTTAAAATAGAAGACTGTGGAAAAATAAATAGTATAAAAACATGTAAATTCATATGTATTTTTTAGGTTAGCTTCTGACTCGTTTTGATATGCCCTGATTAACTTTTTTTTTTTTTTTTTTTACATAAACTCTTAGGAAGGTTTCATTAGCTTAACTAATACTGATAATTTTTATTAAGGAAATGTATGCTAAAGCTTGCTTTCCTATAGACAGTTAAAATTATACATGTTTCATTTGATCATTTGATTTTTATTTGTTGCTATTTTTTTTTTACTAAAGTTGGGAGGTATATCTATTCTTTTTAAAAGTTGATAGTCTGTAGTAGATATTCTCACTGGAAGGTGTGCCAATAGGATAATTTCAAATCATACTTTTTCTTCAATTTACTGATCCTATATCTGTAATGACTCTGGGATTATTTAAACTACCTTCAGTTGCTATCAGTTTGTTTTATGTCTTATGCCTATTGTTTCTACCTTATTTTCTGAGCTACATCTAAGGTAGAGAATAACATTCTTGATGCTTTCTAAAGATCACATCAAATATGGATTCCGTGGGTCGAATACAGATGCGAACGAGACGTACGCTGAGGGGTCACCTAGCTAAAATCTATGCGATGCATTGGGGATACGATTCAAGGTTTGTACCTGGCATCATCCAACTATTGGAATTATTTTCATTAAGATTCCTCATTTGCATTTTCTTTGTTTTAAAACAATATTATGAGGTGTTTATAGAAAATGCTTCAAATATGAACATTTGGCTTTTACTAAAAATCATTCATTGGCACTTTAAATGTTTTGAAGCCTTTAATATGGAAAATAAGTTTACCTCTGAAAAATCTCCTTTATCAGATGATCCATGTAAAATGGTTAGGATTTCTTTTCTTTGCAGTGTATTATTATTACTGTTTTTCTTATTGTGCCAAAGGCAGCTTTATTGTATATTGATCTTAATTTCAGTTAATAGGCAATATTTGAATATCATTGCTATGTACAAGTTACTGTATATTGCTATAATTACTACCTAAAAATCACAAAAGATGGAATTACATAATACAAGTACACTCATACATCTTCTGTTTCTCTAACCCCAGTATGCAAGTGCATGTGTATGTGTGCACACATACATGGCTGCTGTCTGGTTTGCATTGGATGGTTGGTCATAGGCTTACAGAGTAACTACAATTGCAGATCGGCCTGCTGCCATAGTGGTTGACTTGTTTGATTAATCTCATTGGGAAAAGTCCCAACTAAAAAATTATTTTCTTAAGTTTACTTATTTTGAGAGAGCGTGCGTGAGCAGAGGAGGGGCAGAGAGAGAGGGAGAGAGCGAATCCCAAGCAGGCTCCATGCTGTTAGTGCGAGCCTGATGCAGGGCTGGATCTCACAAACCATGGGATCATGACCTGAGCTGAAATCAAGAGTTAGGCACTTAGCTAACTGAGCCACCCAGGTGCCCCAAGAAATTATTTTTTAATAGAAGTTGCACATTTATGCTTTCCCAGGAGAAACTAAAAAGGTTGTGCCTATTTCAGGTGTCTTCCTGTTTCTTGGCATATCTCAGTGTAAATGGGATACTTGGGTACAGTATTATATTTATTATTTTTTTTTTAATGTTTTTGTTTTTGAGACAGAGCATGAGCAGGGGAGGGGCAGAGAGAGAGGGAGACACAGAATCCGAAAAAGGCTCCAGGATCTGAGCTCCCAGCACAGAGCCCGATGTGGGGCTCGAACCCACGGACTGTGAGATCATGACCCACGCTGAAGTCAGACACCCAACTGACTGAGCCACCCAGGCGCCCCTGGGTACAGTATTATAGAAATGTGCCTCCTATGGGGTGACTGGATGACTCAGTTGGTTAAACAATCGCCTCTCAATTCCAGCCCAGGTCGTGATCTCAGAATCGTGAGATCAAGCCGCACATCAGGCTCTGGGCTCTGTGCTGAGTGTGGAGCCTGCTTAAGATCTCTGTGTCTCTGTCACTCTGTGTCTCTGTCACTCTGTCACTCTCTCTCTAAAAAAAAAAAAGTGCCTCCTAAGAGGGGGAAAAATAAATAATGGACAGGTGGCATAAAGTTAGGCCAAATGTTTTACTGTTTTTCTTAAAGAAGTTTAAGATAAAAAAAAAAGAGTCTGCCCATTGCTGCAGCGAACTTTTCACTCAAAATATAATCACTTGAAATAATTACTTGAATAAATTACTTTCCTCAGAATTTCTCAAGACTATTACTCTTCATAGAAAAACATCAAGAAACCGGTCTTTATCAGTTCATCACTTAATAGTTCTTCTCACCACGATGCTGATGATGCCAATTGATTTTTTTTTTTTAAGTTTATTTAGAGAGAGAGAAAAATGAGAATGAATCCCAAGCAGGCTCCCTGCTGTCAGTGCAGAGCCTGATGCAGGGCTCAATGTCACAAACCATGAGATCATGACCAGAGCTGAAATCAAGAGTTGGATGCTTAACCTTCTGAGACACCCAAGTGCTCCAGATGCCAATTGATTTTTACAGAATCTATTTCTGGTTCTGTCTTGTGTCCTAAAGTTAGATCTTCCCTTTCATAAAGAATTTGCTGCAGGGGCGCCTGGGTGGCGCAGTCGGTTAAGCGTCCGACTTCAGCCAGGTCACGATCTCGCGGTCCGTGAGTTCGAGCCCCGCGTCGGGCTCTGGGCTGATGGCTCAGAGCCTGGAGCCTGTTTCCGATTCTGTGTCTCCCTCTCTCTCTGCCCTTCCCCCGTTCATGCTGTGTCTCTCTCTGTCCCAAAAATAAATAAACGTTGAAAAAAAAAAATTAAAAAAAAAAAAAGAATTTGCTGCAGTTGCTACATAAAATCCTGCTAATGTTATATACCTGTGGGGAAGGAGGGATCTGGGTGGGTTGGTGACAGGGATAGGAAGGTGACTTTTTGTCACTGGATTTTTTTTTTTTTTTTTTGTATCTTTTAAATTTTATACCATAGTGAAAAATTTCCAAAGGAAAACAAGAAGTTCAATAACTAATAGTTAGAGTTCTTATTTAGCCAGCAAACAAAGCCTTCTGCAGTTGAAGCCCAGTCTGCTTTTCTCACCTGTTATACCCGTTTCTCACACACTTTCTGCAACTGGAAAATTCACAGTTCTTGAAACACTGTATTTTTCTACCTTTTGTCATTGAACATAGCCTCCTCACAGAATATAGACTTTTCTCTGCCTTTAGCTCTCAGAATTCCATTTTTCATCGTGCATTCTTTTTAGCAAGACTACTTGATTAACTCAACCAGCACTTATTTGGCCCTCTTCTGTTTTTCTGTGGCGTTGATTATATACCACCCCTCCGACAATTTTCACTTAATTTATTGTGAACATGTGTAAGTATCTTCTTCACTGCTAGATGCTAGACACCTCAAGGGCGGGTGGCATATCCTGCACCACACCTTAATTCTGCGTTGCATTCACAGGCTGTCAGTTGAGATTTTTATATGAAGTGAAATATGGTTGTTAGGCTTATATCTACTCTGTTGTCTTTAAAGTCTGTAAATAATCAGTAAGCTAATATCTTCAGAATCTTGAATAGGAACTAGAATGTTGCAATAAAAAAGTTGAATCATTAAAAAAAAAGTTTAATCGTAACCAGAGACATTTTTAAAATGTTTAAATTTTACTCAATTGTATTTATTGAAAACTTTGGCATGCAGAATAAATTTGAGAGGATATTTTCTGGTATCAAGTTTTTAACTAGAAAAATTGTATTTTTCTTTCCTGAAGTGTTCTACATTAATGCAGTGCATGACTAAACTATTGTTTTCTTCTAAGTGTCAAATTATTTTTGTGTTTGTTCCTATAGGTTACTCGTCAGTGCTTCTCAAGATGGAAAATTAATTATTTGGGATAGCTATACAACAAATAAGGTAGGATTTCTTAAGAGAGTGATTAAATAACCTTTTATTTGGCTTGGTGTCCAACAGTTTTTTCCTTTATTTGTTACTTCAGACTTTAATTTCCTTCAAAGATAAATTTATTTTCTCTATTTTAATCTAGTTCCTCTCTTTGGGCTTAGTGTTTGTTTTTAATATTAAGCCCTTTTATGTTCCCAAGGACAACCGCAGGAATATTGTTCAGTGTGTTTTACTTGAGTCTCATATTTTGTATTTGAATATTAGAAAAGAGTGTGCATCAGTTTTAAATATAAGTGATTTTTTATTTTATTTCTTAAGTTTTATTTATTTCAGTAATTTCTACACCCAATGTGGGGCTCGAATTCATGACCTTGAGATCAAAAGTTGGATGCTCTTAAAACACCCGGGGCGCCTGGGTGGCTCAGTCGGTTGGGCGTCCTACTTCGGCTCAGGTCATGATCTCGCGGTCTGCGAGTTCGAGCCCTGCGTCGGGCTCTGGGCTGATGGCTCAGAGCCTGGAGCCTGCTTCCGATTCTGTGTCTCCCTCTCTCTCTGCCCCTCCCCTGTTCATGCTGTGTCTCTCTCTGTCTCAAAAATAAATAAACGTTAAAAAAAAAAAAATTAAAAAAAAAATAAGTAAATAATAGTTACATGCTCTTCTGACTTAGCCAGCCAGGTGCCCCTGTAAATGATTTTTTTTTTTTTTTTAATTGCCATTTCCTAATGTGGCAATGACCCTGAGATTTTTGTTTCTAGTTGTGGGTGTGCCAGAATGCTACTGTGAACCTTTTCTTTGGTACTCTAGGCATTGATTTTTGTTTCTGGAGTGCTCAGAAGATGCAGTAGATTAGAGGTAGATTACAACTTCTAGATTACAACTTCTTCCCATCTTTTGGCAGACCCCAGGGGGTCTTGCTGTTGTGTCCATTGGAAGGAATCCTTGATGAAAAAGTGTGGAGTGGTAGAGGAAAAGCTTCAGGAAAACTTACATCAAATACCTGTTAGATTCTAGATACACTTATATCACTATTTTTACTAAAGTTTTAAAAGTACAGTTTTATGAAGCAAACAGCTTCAGTCTGGTTGAGATTTTAAAGCTAGCAAGACAGATTTGTAACAGTTTTTCTATATTAATCAGCCCATCCAGCATGTCTTTCAACTATATTTTCCTAGAACAAAAATAAATTGAGTTTTAAAGATATTTTAGATTTAAATAAGAACATAATAGTAATAATACAATGTGTTGATTCTCTGGACTATTTAGCCTTGCTATTCCCATATACACTAAATTTTGCCACCTACTTGGAAATAATTGGTATTGGGTAACAAGGCACCAGAATGGTGTGGGCAGATCAGTGCAAACTATTACCATTTTTTGAATTTGAGCACAGAGTATATATCTATTATTAGAAGGACATACTGCCATCTTTTCATGGAAGAACCATTTTAATTGCTTCTGAGACTTGTGTCGTTCAGTGCTATAGTGGAGGAAATTCCTCTTTTGAGTGTTATTGCCAAAACAAAGAATTTTATTCTTTAACATTTTGCATTTAAAATTTTGAATGGGTAGATTGATATTGAAACATCCTGTGTCCTTGCTTCTTTTAAAATAATAATTTTTTAATGTTTATTAATTAATTAATTGAGAGAGAGACAGAGAGAGAGAGAGAGAGAGAGAGAGAGTGAGTGTGCATGCGATTAGGGGAGGGTCATAGAGAGAGAATCCCAAGCAGGCTCCGTGGTGTCAGTGCAGACCCCACCACAGAGCTCTATCTCATGAACTGTGAGATCATGACCTGAGCCGAAATCAAGAGTTGGACCCTTAGTGACTGAGCCACCCAGGTACCCCAAGAGAATTTCTGAATGAATTGAGGTTAATACAGAAAAAAATAGTTATTTTAGTATGTGTTAGTATTTTTCATTGTTCACTTAAACAATTGCATTTTTAATTCAGTTTATTTTTATTTATTTATTTATTTTAGAGCAGGCATTGAGTGGCGGAGGTACAAAGGGAGAGTGAGAGAGAATCTCAGGCTCTGTGCTCAGCATGGAACCAGATGGAGGGCTTGATTCCATGATGCTGAGGTCATGGCCTGAGCCGAAATCAAGAGCCAGATGCTTAACCATGCTAAGCCACCCAGGTGCCCCTCGGCTTATTTTTAGATGCATTTAATTTTTAGTAATATTTGCTTCATTGTAAATAGGTTTGAAAAGTGGACTGTTTTTGTAATCTTGGTAACAGTTTTTGTGTGTTATATTTGTTGTACAGATGCACGCTATTCCTCTGAGGTCCTCCTGGGTGATGACCTGTGCCTATGCCCCCTCTGGTAATTATGTTGCATGTGGAGGACTGGACAACATCTGCTCTATATATAACTTAAAAACCAGAGAGGGAAATGTGAGAGTGAGCCGAGAGTTACCAGGTCACACAGGTGAGCTTCACTAAGTAGTGTCCTTTCCTTCCAAGTAGGAAGACTCCTAAAGAATGAACCGAACCGATCAAGGGGAATGAGTGACAGATTGTGCCTGGCTGCTGAAGGTTGAGTGTCAATCAAGTGAGAGTAGAAATTACTATGAATCAGGAACACACATACTTTATACTTATACAAATGATGACCATAACTTTAGTAAAAACATAAAAAGAAAGCAAAATAACTTTCTGTTTTCTCTACAACCATCTAACAATGATGGGATTTTGGCATCTGTACTTAGTTATGTAACTGGAAGTATGTATTAGATACACAGTGTAAAACACTTAAAAATGTGATAATGCATTGCTTTATTTGCCAATATGTACACCCTAGTGTGTATACAGTAGTGTATAGCATTTGCTTAGTGGTGTTAATAAGGAATTTATTTCCACTCACCAGGTTTCTGCCTCTTTGAATCCTTGACCGTGTTTTTTTACAAAAATCTCTAATGTCATTTTTTTGCCATTTCCATATTTGAAATACTGGTGAATTCTGAGCATTCACATGACCCACTCTCCCCCCACCCCCATGAACCCCCCCCCCCCCATGAAGCCTTCCCTGAGGTGGGTCTAATTTCTCACAGTATTGTTGAAGGATTTCCCTATGTACTCAGCCCAGTCTGTCATAGATGATAGATATTTGTGTAAAGGAATCTCTCAGGTAATTCTAGTAGACAGAAGGGACTCTTGCCTTAATTATAATTCTCAGAGCATCCAATAAGATGCCATTGACATAGTAAATATCAGAGCTTTTGATACAATTTAGTTGCAGACAGCATAGAACTTGAAGTAACTAAAAGTAGAACTACAGATTATACTAACACCTGTTGCCCGTGTATTGATTTAAAAAAATCTATAGTATTACTATTTCACATGGTAATTGAGTTAATGAACCTCAATTACAGCCAACCTAAAATGTGTTGCTTTCATGCTTGTAGGCTACTTGTCCTGCTGTCGATTTTTAGATGACAGCCAAATTGTCACAAGTTCAGGAGATACAACTTGGTAAGTGTGGCCCACAAGAATACTGATTTGGGGTTGAGGGTGGTAGTAGGAACTAACATAAGAACAAGATATAATTGTCATTATTATAATTTATTTTTTATTATAGTGCTTTGTGGGATATTGAAACTGCCCAGCAGACCACCACATTCACTGGGCATTCTGGAGATGTGATGAGTCTTTCTCTGAGTCCTGACATGAGGACTTTTGTTTCTGGTGCTTGTGATGCCTCTTCAAAATTATGGGATATTCGAGATGGAATGTGTAGACAGTCTTTCACTGGACATGTGTCAGATATTAATGCTGTCAGTGTAAGTAAATAGAATTTCTAAGGAAAATTTATTGTGCATTTAAACTGTTGAAGTCTACAACATGATTTTAACAACAAAAACCCCAAATGGGTAACCACAAGTAGTTTAAGCTCAAATAAGTACCCAGTGCATATGAGAATGAACTAGTCATATGTAGTTACAGTTACTCTATGTCAGATGCCAAACTGTATAGATGTGACTAGGATTTCCAAAAGTACTATGATTGCAATTTTTAAAAAATTTTTCTTTTTTAAGAGCGAGAGAGCAAGCCAGGGAGGGGCAGAGGAGAGGGAAACAGAATCTGAAGCAGGTTCTGCACTAACAGTGCAAAACCTGACGTGGGGCTCGAACTCACAAACCGTTGAGATCGTGACCTGAGCTGAAGTTGGATGCTTAAGTGACTGAGCCAAGCAGGTGCCCCTCAGGAGTAGAATTTAGTGATTCATTAGTTACATACAATACCCAGTGTGCATCATAACAAGCACCCTCCTTAATTCCCATCACCCATTTAGCTCATCCCCCAACCCACCTACCTTCCAGTTACCTCAGTTCTCTATAGTTAAGAGTCTCTTATGGTTTGCTTCCCTCTCTTTTTTTTTTTTTTTATTTCATTTTTCCTTTTCTTCCCCTCTGTTCATCTATTTTGTCTGTTTTTTTAAATGTTTATTTATTTTTGAGAGAGAGTGTGAGCAGGGAAAGGGCAGAAAGAAGGGAGACACAGAATCTGAAGCAGGCTCCAGGCTCTGAGCTGTCAGCGCAGAGCCCAATGCAGGGCTTGAACTCGTGTACCACAGGATCATGACCTGAGCTGAAGTCAGATGCTTAACTGACTGAGCCACCCAGGTGCCTCCATCTATTTTGTTTCTTAAATTTGACATATGAGTGAAATCATCTGGTATTTGTCTTTCTCTGACTTATTTTGTTTAGCATAATACACTCTAGTTCCACTACGTCATTGCAAATGGTAAGATTTCATTATTTATTTATTTTTTAATGTTTATATATTTATTTAGAGCACATGTGCTCAACTGGGGAAGGGGCAGAGAGAAAGAGCGAGGGAGGGAGGGAGAAAGAGCAAGAGCACAAACTGGGGCTGTATTTCCATGAACCATGAGATCATGACCTGAGCTGCAATAAAGAAATCGAGGGTCGGACACTTAACTGACCCAGCTACCCTGGCAATCCAAGATTTCATTCTTTTTAATGCTGAGTAATAACAACACTCCCATTTCCCCCCACAGCCTTTGTGCAGTTGTTGTAATCTTACTTTTATATATTTTAAACTCCACAGTACATTGATAACTGCTTTTGCTTTGAGGAGCTGATACTCTTTAAGGGACATTTAAAAAATAAAGTCTTTGTTTACTTACCTAGCTACCATTTTCTGTTTTCAGTCTTGTTTATAGATTCAGATTTTCATCTATTTTCCTTCTTGAAGGGCTTCCTTTAACATTTCTTATAGTGTAAATCTGCTAAAGTCCTTTGGCTTCTGTATGCCTAAAATATTTTTGGGGTGCCTGGCTGGCTCAGTCGGAAGAGCGTGTGACCTCTGAACCCAGGGTTGTGAGTTCGAGTCCCATGTTGGGTGTGCAGATTAACTTAAAATCGTTAAAACAGTTTTTTTTTTTTTTATTTTGCCATCATTTTTTAAAGGTATTTTCACTTTTTTTTTCTTTTGATACCGTAAAGATGTTATTCCATTGTTTTCCATGTTGGTACTGATATGAAATGTGCTTTCATGCTATATTTGGTCTCTACACAGTGTGTCGTTTGTTTTTCTCTGGCTGCTTTTAATATTTTCTCTTTTGGTTAAGCAACTTTATTATGATGTATCTTGTGTAATTTTCTTCACATTTCTTGTGTCTGGATCTGTGGGTTACAATTTTCATCAAAATCGGAAAATTTTCAGCCATTATCATTCAAATATATTTTTCGTCTCCTCTCCTTTGGGGGCTCCAAATACATATATATTAAGACAGTTGAAGTGTTCCCACAGTTCGCTTATGCTGTGTTACTTTTATTTTTCAGCATTCTTTTTTGCTGTTTTTCACTCTGGATAGTTTCTGTTGCTAGGTCTTCCAGGTCGCTACTCTTCTGCAGTGTCTAATCTGCCATTAAGCCCATATGGTGTACGTTTTAATCAGACATCGCTTGCATCCTTGTCTGTTAATCTATCATCCATGACGTTTTTGGGTTTGTGTCAGCTGAATGATTTTTCTAATTGTGGGTCATAGCTGCTTTTTTGTATGTCTGATTTTCTTTTTTTTAATTTAATTTTTTTTTTTAATGTTTACTTATTTTTCAGAGTGAGAGAGACAGAGAATGAGTGGGTGGGGGGGGGGCAGAGAGAGAGAAGGAGACATAGAATCTGAAGCAAGCTCCAGGCACTGAGCTGTCGGCACAGAGCCCAATGTGGGGCTTGAACTTATGTGAGATCATAACCTGATCTGAAGTTGGACACTTAATTGACTGAGCCACCTAGGCGCGCCCCCCCCTTTTTTAAATTTCTTTTTAATGTTTATTTTTGAGAGAGACAGAGCATAAGTAGGGGAGGGCATGTCTGATTTTCATTAGATGCCAGCCAGACATTGTAAATTTTACCTTATTGGGTGCTGGATATTTTTTTATTTATATTAATATTGCTTTGTTTTAGGGTATAGTTATTTGGAAATAGTGTGATCCTTTCAGGCCTTACATTTCAGTTTTGTTAGGTGGGACCAGAGCAGCATTTTGTGTATGCTTAAGTTTGCCCCACCAGTGAGGGAAAACCTCTCTCCTCCCAGTGAATTATGAGGTTTTCCCTCTTGCTACAGTTGGACAAGCATCATTCCTGGCCCTGCGTGGGCATCAGTTTCCTGTTATCTTTATGGGTGTCTCCCCTGCTTGAATAGTTTCCTCACACACCTGTGATCAGTTTTCAGCTGAGTACTTGAGAGACCCCTCATCATCTCCTGACTTTTCTGTCTACCAAGCATTGTCCTCTCTGGTGCTCTGGCCTGTGAACTCTAGCTGCCTTGGACTCCCTGGATTCCTAGCTCTGTCTCCTCAACTCTGGGACATCAGCAGGCTTCATCTGGGTTCCCCTTCCTGGCACCATGACCTGTAAACTTTCTCCAGGCAGGAAGGGGGGTCAGTTATGGAGTTTACCTCATTTGTGTCTTGTCTCTCAGGGACCACTCTTCTTTGTTGACTCATATCCAGTGTCTTTAGAACCACGTTTCATATATGTTGTCCATTTCAATTGCTTTTTTTCAGCATAGGGGTAAATGTGATCAGCATTACTCCATTTTGGCTGAAAGCAGAAGTGTAGCCAAAAAAATAATTTTTTAAGCATAAAGTAAGCTGAAGAAAGAAACCAATTTTGAGGGGTTTGCCAAGTATTTGAAAGTAATTTTAAAAGACCAACATAGACCCATCCTCTTGAATTTAAAATATCAAAACATAAGGACCAAAAAATCCTAGAAATATTCAAAATGAAAAAGTAGATTACCTAGATACAAAAAAAAAAAAAAAAAAAAAAAAAAAATCAGGCTAGCCTCACACTTTTCCCTAATAGACAGTGTCTAAAGGCTTCTGAACAATATCCACTGAGTGTTGAGGGAGAAATATTGTGACCCAAGAATTTTAAGTATCAGAGGTCATATTTAATGTAGGGAGAAAAATTCCAGTAAATATGACATAGGATACGAGATTAAGACCAAATATGAATAACTCAGGGCAATACATGTGTATGGTTGCCACTACTAAAAGATACAGAGTAAGTCAAACTCTGTGTTTACAAGAGCTACATCTAAAACAAAATGGCCCAGGATGGCTAACAGTAAAAATGAAAAAGTGGGCACACCTTAAACTAAAAGAAATGTTAGTAATATTACTATATTTCTATTAAACAAAATAAAATTGAAACAAAAGTTAAAGAAGTTTTATGTTAATAAGAGATGGTCTGTAGGGAAGCCATAACACTGAAATGCCCGTAAAGCCAAAACCATTAGAAATGAAGGGAGAAATGAACCCAAAACACCATTGTGTAAGAGAGTTTTGTATACAACTTTGAGGTATTGATATCCTAGGTAGTCAAGAAAAAAACCCTAAGGATTAAATAATACAGTTTAATAATATTGACTGAATACACTTACTTCACTCTGCACCATACGGATAACCATTCACATAGTAGGCCACAAAAGAAAGAATAGATCTGAGGTTGAATAGCTCAGGACTTCGGAAAAAGGAAAAAGAACAGTTCACACCTGGAGGGTGAGAGGAAGGAGCTGGTAAAGAGAAAAGCAGAAATACAGATTGAAGTGAGAGCCTTTACCTGAACCAACAGGCTCTCCATGATCTACCCTCTGCCCCTTACCTGCAGTCCATCCAGCCCTGGAGCAGCTGCACCTGTCACATCTGCAAAGTTCTGAAAGACATTCTTTTCCTTCAGTTTAGTGTAGACTTACTCTGTGGCAGAACCTCACTGGAAGGACAAAGAGCTATTTGTATGTAGTCTCTACTTACCCCACTTAGTCTGACGTGTTGCTCACTCAATACACACTGTTGTGTTTATTTATTACAGTGCGCTACTTCAGGACCCAGTGGAATTTTATACACAGCATATTACTTTTCTAAAATCTGGAAAACTGTCCCAAGGGGTTTATATCAGCCTGTTAGATAGGGCTTGTGGGCCTATGATCACCCATTACCCATGCTGCCTACCTCTTCCTGCGATCTGCCCAGTCCTCACTCTGCCTCAGTCACGCTGGTCTCCTTGCCCCCCACCCCCACATTTCCCCCATGGGGGCTGTCACCTTCACTGCTTCCCCCCCTCCCTCAGTCTTCCCAGCAGAAGCCCATTGTTCACCTCCTACGGGGCAAGGGGAGGTGTATTTACTAAGTACTTCTCAGTAAAACCTTCCCTGGACACTCTAAGCTTTTGACCATGCTCCCTTTCCCTTTTTCTGCTTTATTTTTTTTCTCCTTAGTACTTATCTAACATGCTTGTTTTTTTTACTTTTTGTGTTTATAGTATGCTTCACAAGAATATAAGCTCCACGGAGACAGATTTTTGTCCATTTTGTTGACTTCTATATATCACCTGACTAGCACTCAGAACAGTAGGTGCTCAATGAATATTTGAATGAACATTTAGAAAATTTCAAAAATAGAAAACTATTAGAAAATTTTAAAATTCAATAATCTAAGACTTTGCTCTCTAAATCTCTAGTAAACTTAAGAGGAAAAGGATAAAAATTGCAGATATACAAAATGAAGATACTATAGTAAAGGTTATATTACTCACAGATAAAAGATTTTGTTTTATTTAAAAAAATTTTTAAATACTTTGAAAATCTTAAAATATATACTGTATAACTTACGGTCATTCTAAATAGTTTTCCAAAAACTGTCTCAATAAGTAAAAACTTGCATAGCTTGATAATTTTAACAAAAAAATAGCTTTAAAAAAACTTACAGACCCATGTATGTTTTAGGCAAATAATTCATACTTCATTTGAAGGAACAGAAAATTTGAGCACTATTAAATCTGTTCCTAAACACAGAAAAAGGGTCAAAGTTTTCCAGTTTATTGTGTCAGACAAACTAGCATAACCCTTACACCAAAACACAAGACTGGGTACCCCTTAAAACTAGATAAAACCATCTTAGGAGAAATTATAGCAAATCAAATCCAAAAATGTGTCAAAGTAAGAAGAAAAATATTAAGTAAAAATTAGTTATAAGAATGATTTAATGGGGCGCCTGGGTGGCTCAGTCGGTTAAGCATCCGACTTCGACTTCGGCTCAGGTCCTGATCTCACAGTCCGTGAGTTCGAGCCCTGTGTCGGGCTCTGTGCTGACCTCTCAGCATGGAGTCTGCTTCAGATTCTGTGTCTCCCTCTCTCTCTGCCTCTCCCCTCCCCTGCTCATGCTCTGTCTCTCTGTGTCTCAAAAATAAATTAAAAAAACATTAAAAAAAATTTTTTTTAAAAAGAATGATTTATTATGGAAATTTTTGTTAATATATTTCCTAATATCAGTTTGTCAGTATTCTGGATACTGAAAGCTGGCTGATAATAAGCAAACACCCATTATTTGTTTTTTTTTTTTTTTTTTTTAAGTTTATTTATTTTGGAAGAGAAAGTGGGGGAGAGGCAGGCAGAGAGAGAGGGAGAGAGAGAATCCCAGGCAGGTCTGCACTGTTAGTGCAGAGCCCAGTCAGTGCAGGGCTTGATTTCAGGAACCTTGAGACCATGACCTGAGCCAAGGCCAAAGTCTGATGCTTAACCGATTGAGCCACCCAAGGTGCCGCCAAACACCCATTCTTAAAAAACAAAGAATTCAGTACTAGAAAGCTCTTCTCTGCCATTTAAAAACAAACAACCCCCACCACAAAACCCACCTTAAATGAACTGCCAACATCACACACACTTTTGAGTGTATATTAAATCTGCCAGATGCATTTAAATCTATATATTTCCTGTCGTTCTAAAGGCTATCTTACCTAAGGGCTAATTTCCTGTAGTTCTGAGAGCAGTTAAAACTAGTTCATTGTATTGGTAGAGTGAGCATATATCATCCAAACTGGGAAATGTGAAATTTTCAGTGTGAAAAAGTGCAGTTATTCATTTTGCCAGGGAGAAAGGCATAAACAGAGACTGTCCTGTGCAAAATGGGATGGCTGGTCATCCTGAGTCTTGAACATAGAATGTTGGCATGCTGTGGCCCCCAAACACGGAGTCAAAAGGGTCATCTTGATTGGGTGTTCTCCACTAGGCATCCTTTAGTGCAGGCCCTATAGCTTCTGTTTTGGTCTGTGGTAGAGAACAGGGTTGAATCCATACATGCTGATAAATGTATGCAAATGGCATTGCTGAACTTCCAGCAAAGGAACAACACAGAGGATCTTGCTAGCTGGTAGAATGGAAGGAAGTGGTCAAAACCATTAGCCTCTAGCAGTAAGGGTTTGGTGAAGTGTTTCACATTACTGTTAAAATACAAGTACTTGATTTCTGAGAACCTGTTAACCTGTTAGCACTCCCTTCCTCCACCATCATCTGGGAGTGTGGGGGTTTTTACATTCCATATTCGTGGGGCACCTGACTGGCTCATTTGGAGCATGTGACACTTGATCTTGGGGTTGTGAGTTTGAGCCCCATGTTGGGTGTAGAAATTACTTAAAATCTTAAAAATAATAATAAGGGCCACCTGAGTGGCTCAGTCAGTTAAGCATCAGACTCTTGATTTCAGCTTAGATTGTGATCTCGTGGTTTGTAAAATAGAGCCCTGTGTTGTGGTCCTTCCTCACTGACAGCACAGAGCCTGCTTGTGGTTCCTTCTCTCTCTCTGCCCCTCCACTGCTCACTCACTCACTCATTCAAAAATAAACATTTAAAAAGTAAATAAAATTCCCTATTACTGAATGAGAAGACTGCATATTGTAAACCAATCATTTATTCCTCAAACTAATTTTTAGGCTTAATACAAATTTCAGTTTAAACCCAAGTGGATTTTTTTTTGAGATGAGTCAGAGGAATATGAAGAAAAGAAATCTGATCAAATATCTGTGAAATTCAGGCAGGGGGAGAAAAAAGGAGAAAATAAAATGATTTGAATCAGAGTAATATGAGTATTTTGCCATACCCGATAGAAAAATTTATTAAGTTATGATTAAAAAAAACCATGTGGTATAAGTACAAGAAAGACAGAACTAATGTTTTTGTGTATATAAGAGTTTAGTGAATTAAAGGTGTAACAACAAAATCAGTAAAATTATTTAGTCAATAGCTGGACAATTGCTTGACTATTAAGAAAATTAAGTTAGATCCTTATACTGAATGCTGTATATCAAATTCCAGATGGATAAAAATTAAGATGTGAAAAATTATTTTTAAAAATTAGAAAAAAAATAATTGAATATCAGGTAATAATCCTGAGAAAGGACTTTATTCATAAAAATAATGGAAATCTCAAAAGGAAAGATGAACTTGACTACATAAAAATGAATATTGCTAAAAAAAATTGCTTTATATTTTAAAAAAACTATAAAAAAACTGTAAAATGTTTGCAAAAAACAAAATTTATATTCATCTCATTCTTTCAAGTACTAACAGCATAGTTAAAATAAGCAAAGATCATGAAAAGTCAGTTCATGAAAGTAATACAGATGACCAACAGGTATATGAAAAAAGCCTTTGTAAAAAACAAAACAAACAAACAAACAAAAAAAAGTTGAGTAGTGCCGGTTTCTGAGAAAAAGGGATTTACAAACTAATAATGTATAGCTTTCTAACTAGCTTAACTTTATGCCTAGCCTAGCTGGGATGATTTATGTTCTTTGCTGTAAAATGTTTCCTATTTATTTCTCATAATGGGATTTTGGAATGTTTAAGAGTACACATACATAAATTCTACAAATAGTAATGTTCGATTTAAATCTTTTAATAAACCATATGGAGGAGGAACAGAGCCAGCATTTACTGAATACTTGCTATGTGCTAAACCATGTACCTTGCATGTTAGTTCATTCAATCCTAACCAACACTCTGAAACCAAGGCCCAAAGTGTTTAGGAATTTTCAGGGCCCAATAGCTTTTCACCTGGTAAGAAGCCAAGTTGGAATTCAAATCTAGGTCTGTTTTACCCAGAGTCTGTCATCCCACCATAGCACGTGGTTTTTGTGTACTTTTACAGAATAAATGTTTGTTCCTTTTCTTTCTAGTTTTTCCCAAATGGATATGCCTTTGCCACCGGCTCTGATGATGCCACTTGCCGGCTTTTTGACCTCCGTGCAGACCAAGAATTACTGCTGTATTCTCACGACAATATTATCTGTGGAATCACCTCTGTAGCTTTCTCAAAAAGTGGGCGCCTCCTGTTAGCTGGTTATGATGACTTCAATTGTAACGTATGGGACACTCTAAAAGGAGATCGTGCAGGTTAGTGAAGAAGTCCACAGTAGGTTTTGATTTTGTTAGGAAACGAAGTTCCTATCAGTTGTTGAGGCCTGGACTCTCCTTAGAGCTGTGGGGAATGATGACCTGGCAGTTCTCATTCATGGTCCTTGTCCTGTGAGTGCGTTTCCAGCCCATAAACCATATTTACATTCCTGTTTTCTGAAGAGTAACATCTAGTTCTATAGTAGCTTCTTGTTTGGTGAGTTTTGCTCTAAAGAGAAATAGTGAATATAATTCAGCGTGGTGTTTTCCAAATTACAGTTTCTTCTAACCTAACAGGAAACTAACTGCTCTGAATCGTCTTCCTTCTGAGCAGATCCTGTCTGGGACACAACCTAGATCTGCACTCTCTTCCCTTAGCCCCATGGTCTGAGTTCTCCCCTGCAGCTTCCAGAATATTAGTGAAAGTATCAAGTCCTCCTAGGGACTGTCATTAATAACAACTTACACAGAGTGGTATTATGTATATTTTTAGAATCAAAATTATGCTATGGAACCAAGTAAGTACATGGTTTGTTCCCAAAACAGCAGCCCTCTGGCCCTCAACCCACATTTTCTGTTCCCAAAGGTAGCTCCTAAGTATTCATTTCCATATCTTTATTTTATTTTATTTTATTTTTTTTTAAATTTTTTTTTTTTTTTCAACGTTTATTTTATTTTTGGGACAGAGAGAGACACAGCATGAACGGGGGAAGGGCAGAGAGAGAGGGAGACACAGAATCGGAAACAGGCTCCAGGCTCCGAGCCATCAGCCCAGAGCCCGACGCGGGGCTCGAACTCACGGACCGCGAGATCGTGACCTGGCTGAAGTCGGCCGCTTAACCGACTGCGCCACCCAGGCGCCCCTCATTTCCATATCTTTAAATAACATGCCTGTATTGCTTTTATTTGATGTGTGTGTGCACCCTCCAGTGTGGATTATTTAGTATCCACAAGGGGGAGCAGTGGGAGGAGTGATGTTAAGGCTGAACTCTCAACAGCGAATAGCTATAAGGCTATTTTCTTAAAATATTTATTTGTTGAGAGAGCAGGGGAGGGGCAGAGAGAGAATCCCAGACAGCCTCCACACTGTTGGTTGTGGAGTCCGACGCAGGGCCTGATCTACTGAACCATGAGATCATGACCTGAGCCGAAACCAAGAGTCTGACACTTAACTGACTGAGCCACCCCGGTGCCCCAAATGCTTAGAAGTTTGTTTTGTTTTAAAGCTAAAGTCTTTTTTTCTTTTAATTTTTTTTTTAATGTTTATTTATTTATTTTTTTTTTTTTTTAATTTTTTTTTTTTTCAACGTTTATTTATTTTTGGGACAGAGAGAGACAGAGCATGAATGGGGGAGGGGCAGAGAGAGAGGGAGACACAGAATCGGAAACAGGCTCCAGGCTCTGAGCCGTCAGCCCAGAGCCTGACGCGGGGCTCGAACTCCCGGACCGCGAGATCGTGACCTGGCTGAAGTCGGACGCTTAACCGACTGCGCCACCCAGGCGCCCCAATGTTTATTTATTTTTAAGAGAGAGAGAGAGAGAGAGAGAGAGAGAGAGAGAGAGAGAGACAGCGTGAGCAGGTGGAGGGCAGAGAGAGAGGGAGACCCAGAATCCGAAGCAGCCTCCAGGCTCTGGACTGTCAGCACAGAGCCCAATGTGGGGCTCGAACTCACAAATGGTGAGATCATGACCTGAGCTGAAGTCAGACGCCTGAGTGAGCCACCCAGGTGGCCCTAAATGCTTAGAAGTTTAAAAACAACAATTCCATTGGGTCATGATTTTTTTTTTTTTTTTTTTTTTTTTAACTTCATGGCATGCTCTGTTGAGGGTTCAGCTTTAACATCGCTCCTCCCACCACAGCCACATCCTTCCCATCGTTCAGTGTTTACCTGATTAGGACTTTTTAAACAGTACCTATTGCAGAGCAATATACACTTGGTGTATATTAGGTTACGTTAATTTTTTGGCTTATATTCTTAGTTTTGATATACTTATTAATCATCAAACTTTTTGCTGGTTTTTAAAAAAAATTTTTTTAATGTTTATTTACTTTTGAGAGAAAGACAGAGGTGTGAGCAGGGGAGGGGCAGAGAGAGGGAGACACCAAATCTGAAGCAGGCTCCAGGCTCCGAGCTGGTATCACAGAGCCTGATGCGGGGCTCGAACTCCCAGACCACAAGATCATGTCCTGAGCTGAAGTTAGACGCTCAACCGACTGAGCCACCCAGCCGCGCCAGCTTTTTGCTGGTTTTAATAGATCTTGGAGTAGATCCATTTTCTTCTCGTTAAGAGATCATCTCTTTTTCTATCAAATAAGTCTCTAGGTTTATGCCCTGGTACAAGATGATCAGTCATCTCAGAGTAGAGACCTGCGATGTCCGATTCCTGAACACTTTCTCATGTAGTCTTAGTTTATTTCCCCATCTTTGCCCCTTTCTGTTTCCAGAGATGGCTGGTTCCACTAGCATGTAACCCTTGTAGAGGTTCCGCGGTGTGAATTGATTTCTCGGCATACCACAGCATTTGCTTTGAACTCAGCATTTTGTTTGGGGTCCACTAACACAGTACTACCATGTAGCGTATAGTTTTGTTACCACTGCCAGCTCGGTCCTGTCCTTGTGGGTTTGTATTCTTACCTTTAAACTCCTATACAGTTGTTGAGACTTCCGAAGGAGTAGGGGCAATGTTAACATTCCTGTGAATAACTTTCTACATAACAACCTTTCCTAAGAGATGGCAGAAAAGTTCACAGTTTCACATTCTGCCCGTAGAAATTTGGAGATACTCTTGTCCAAAGCCAATTACTTTTTCAAGAGGTATTAGGTGTTTTGCCTGGGTTGAATCAGTTAGTATCCATAACAAAATTTAAAATCTGTTTCTTTTCCATGTTTTAGCCTATATTTGAGTTTGAGTGTTGCTTTGCTTACAGCTGCTTGGTTTCAAGTGGGCTCAACTGTATACTTTCACAGTAAAATTGAATGGTGACTTGTGAATTGCTAATTCATTTTTCTTTCCAACGTGACTTGGACTATTTAGTCACTGTTCGTTTTTTGTAATTTTAACCTGTAATTGTAAATTTGCCCATTGCTAAACATTGCCATACTGGAAGTACTACAGAGAATATTAGAAGTTAAGAAAGGATGAACTTCTGTTCCTGAAGTTGGGTGAAAATGATAATGCTTCATTGTATAGAGATCCTGCAGACTCAAACACAGTAAAGAAAAAATCTTGAATTTGATATATTCCAATTTTTCTTCTACATCTTCACATTTCTCATTTTCCTCCCAATTATTTGGGAATAGCCCATGTGGTGATGTGAATAGCAGATAAATTTAACTGTATTTATTCAAATGAAATTAACTTTAGTAGACAAAACTAAAACTAGATGTGTTGGTTTCACAAAGTTATAACCAAATATTGCAGTGTTTGCTGTTTAACAACGAAAATATATAAACTGTGTTGGTATTTTTGGAAGTGGTAATGTCAGGCAATTTCATTCTTACATTTCCCACATCCCCTCCTTTTTTTTTTTTTTTTTTTTTGAGGGGCGGGGGAGAGACTCTAAAGCAGTCTCCATGCCCAGCACAGATATCAAGGGTTTAACTGACTGAGCCACCCAGGCATCCTGTGTTCTTACATTCTTTCTGTTCTTGTGAAAGGCTACTTCACTGAACTTCCTTTGGAATTTTGTTTTTGTTGAAAATAGCATAGAGCAATGGCAGCATCTGGAGTATCATGAACTTACTAGAAATGTAAAATATAATCTGTTTTAGATATAAGCATAATTATAAGATCACTTTACAGAAGTGATTAAAGCATGAGCCAACGTACATGTCAAAAATTCACATAACGGAAAGAATTGTATTTTGTACACATATGTAGCTTACCCCTGGGACCAAGTCTCCCCATTTAGGTTTTAAATACCCTCTTAGATCTTTATGCACATAGTTGTTTAATTCTGAAACTTGTCTGTTACTAATTTTTTTACTGAACTTTTTGTTTTTCAGGTGTTCTTGCTGGTCACGATAACCGGGTCAGCTGTTTAGGTGTAACAGATGATGGCATGGCTGTGGCAACAGGCTCTTGGGACAGTTTTCTTAGAATCTGGAATTAATAGCATGTGCAGGTTTTTCTGTTCTCCGTTGCTATCTGGAGAAATCAGTGCTACAGCCTATAGCTGTGAGAAGAAAATTCTACCTTATATTTGCAGGTGAAGATTTTTCTATTGAGATAATTATATACAAAAAGAAGCTTTCAGTAAACTGTAAAACAAAAAAGTGGAAAAAAAAAAAAAAAAGGCAAGGGTGCTTGCTGAGATCAAAAGGACCAGTGCATTAATTTGAGTTGAGCTAATTTAACTTTGATGAATTTTTGCTTGTACTCAGATTTATTTTCTTTGTGTAGGACAGAATGTACACATTATAGCAGTCTATCATGTTTGTGTGTTTGCATTTTTTTAAGAACTACATTTTTAACTTTCTATACATAAGAATATCACATTTTTGAGTTACGTAATGGAGGAAGTATGCACAGTGATAGATGGAAGTGATTCCTGATGTGTGTGTGCTGTATTTGAAGAAAGTCTTCTTGAAGTCTGACCTTCCTTTTTGATGTAAAAGACATTTGGTTGCCTAATGTTTAAGTATACTAGCAGGCTTAGGTACTTCTGAGGGGAGACCCTTTTGAGTATCAGTAGTTTCTGGTGCATCCTTGGCCATCCTGTGAATTTAAAGAAGTGCTTGTTTTCAGTCCTTGGAGGGGGAGATGATCTGAAGGCCAGGGAATCAAGATTTCATTCTGAAATTTTAGACATACATAAGAAACTCCTATATTAATAGCAGTAATTGCATAAAAATTATTGACATTTTAAAAATGTGGTTATGACCAAGACACTTTCAGTGGACCTCTAAATAGTTGGGCTTACTTTCCTATGGATTTGATATTCTAGAACTGAGTTTGTAGGTACACTCATTATTTCAGATTGATGAACGATTGGACTGTCCTTGAATCTGAAGAGTTTTCCCCAGTGTACTCCATTGACCTACATGTAGATAGGAAATAATGTGATGACATTATATTGTCGAGAGAAGTGTAAAATCTAATCAGTCACTAGACTTGATTAGTTCTAATTGTGTAGTGTAACAAAGTGGCTTTATGAATTTATGTTCAGATAATACAAAATCTGAATTGATATAAACTTTCTGTGACTTAAATTTGAAAGAAATATTAAAGCTTTTTGCTCTTCTGTAGTACTTCTTCTTTTGGCACAAAATACTGGTTTCTAAGTGATTTTTGCCTCAAAGAATGCTTAGATCCAAGTGACTCCACTTGAAAGCCAAAAGAAAAATTCTAAGAGCAGCTCTTTAAGGAATCAGAGGAAAATAGTAAGCAGTTCCTCTGTTCGTAAATGGTATAATGTGTCTGTTACTAGAATGCCTGCCCGCCCCTCCCTCACGTCAAATTTAAACAAAGATACTTTTCCCCTTGGATTTTCTTCTATAAAGGAAGCTAAATGACAATAGAAGATTGTTAGTCTTGCTTGATGGTGAAGTCATGGGTTATTCTGATATAGAGAAGTGCATTGTTTTGTGATTTAGTGAACTGCATCTGTTACTGTTGAGACAGGTCTCAACTTTTCATCACCTGTAACCCTAACCTAAATACTCCCAAACTGTACTTGTGAATTTTCATTTTTATATTGTGAATGTGCTAGTAAGTGAATCAGCTATAATGTATCAGTTTTAAGAACAGCTGATAATAATAAAAAGGAAAATGGATACAGGAAGATTATGATACAGGACCAAAAAAATACAGTGTAGATGGCAGGCATGAATGTATATTTATAAACACATAAGATTTCTATGAACCTTTTGCAGTTAATGTTTGTGAACTGTCATTTCATAAAGAGCAGTTCTTTGAGATAAGGCAAGAGTATTTTAAAGGAATGTACTCATTTCCCCAAAAGGTGAGGGTCTGCCATGTAGTTCAGCAATTCATTCCAAAATCCTATTCAAGAAAGCATTTCTGCCATGTGCAAAGTAACATATATATATGAGAAGCAAAGTAATATATATATATATATACACACACATACATATATATATATATATATATATATATATATATATATATATATATGAGAAGTATCTCTTCTACTTTGAAATTTAATAACAAGATACTTTCGTCAGAGGCACAGCCTACTTCCATGGTCTTAAACATGTTGATAGAATGATTTAAAAAATCTTGGGTAGATTAGTTTAAAAGCAGCTCCCATAATTAAATATGTACTAGGCAACTAAAAACCAACCACTGTTGTGGTTTCTACATAATGACCAAATGGTGACCTCATTACCACATTAACTTTCTAGTTAAACCTTTGCTCTCCAGTAATATAGGTTCCAGTTGCTAAACATATTTGTTTACTGAAGCTCAAGTTCAGCTGGTGGTCTATTTAAGTGCTGTGCGTAAGACTTCCTATAACCAGTTAAGAATAACATAGTATATAGAGGCACTGTATAAATTTTAGTTCAAGACTAAAATTATGTCCAAATACAGTTTTAAAGAATTCGATCAAGAATGTTGCATTTGGTGCCTATTAATTTTCTTTTACCTTATAAGAAGCATTTAAACATAATATGCCTCAGCATTTTTATTTGTAGACTCCTCATTAATCACCTCGTAAAGAGTGTTTTTTTCAGATCTGGCAAGAATTTTTTTTTTTTTTTTTTTTTTTTGAGAATCTTAGGTTCCATGCTCAGCACAGAGCCTGACACAGAGCTTGATCCCATGACCCTGGGATCATGACCTGAGCCTAAATCAAGAGGCAGATGCTCAACACACTGAGCCATCCAGGTGCCCCATTGCAAGAATATTTTAAGAGAACATTCTTTTCTAAAAAAAAAAGTTAGCATGATTGCCATGTGGTTCAGCAAATCATCCCAAAAGCTGATAGTAAGGGCCTCTCTACTTTGATGGACAGGCCTCATTTTTGGCAGCTGTATTAGAGGTTTAGACTGAATGTCCAAGGTCCCTCCCTAGCTCAGATTTTTATAGTTGTAA
Source organism: Leopardus geoffroyi (assembly GCF_018350155.1). Classification (NCBI taxonomy): domain Eukaryota; kingdom Metazoa; phylum Chordata; class Mammalia; order Carnivora; family Felidae; genus Leopardus; species Leopardus geoffroyi. The sequence goes on from NC_059333.1 coordinate 87,750,278, forward strand.
TCCCATGGTTACATGCACCATATTGAGTTCTATCTTCAGAGGCAAAAATCTGGGTTTAATATTTTAATCTTGAGTCTAATAGACAATTCTTATTTTAATTTAGTAATTTAGACTAAGCTGAACCCATACTGCAATGATAGTAAACTAGTCTTCTAGACACAATGGATGTAGGTGCTTCTGAATGTGTTGAGCCATTTTAAAGTTAACCTATTAAGAGAAATGGATCTTGACTTCTCCAGGTGACAATGAAACTTTTATTTCTAAAATATACTGTGCCAATATTATAACTGACTTTGTCTGACACTATTGAGGTCTTAGATTTAATAAAATTTTAACCTTTTTAAAAGTGAAAACATTCAGGGAAATTTATGCTCTGATTACTGTTGAATGTTTCACATATTGAATAGTTATGGCTTATCTGTTGACATTTAAACTTACGGAAACTGATTAAACAATCTTCTAAATTGGCCTATCATTTTAACAGTATTCTTTCTAGAATCTTTAGGGTGTAAGTATAAGGCTTAAAATTTTTGCTTTTAAATTAAGTACTATGTTCAGCTTCAAATTTCCCCTTTGCCATTGTGGAAAGCAAAATTTTAAACTGTCTTATCTCCTGTGAGAATTTAAAACATGCACAAGGATAGACCGTCTTTCTTGTGAGAAATTTAAAGTAAAAGGTGAATTGTTTCATATTTACTAGTGTTTCTCCCATTCATTTTGAATTGTCTTAAATTCAGTGGTGTATTTAAAAATATTGGTTACAATAGGTACTCATTAAGATGGTTTGTAGTTGAATGTCTAAGCTAGCAGTGTATTTTTTAAAAGTTAGTCACAGATTGATGGTACACCTTGTATTTAGCCAATCTGCATGTTGATAAAATTTCCTGAGTCTTTTTTCCTTAAATCCAATTACTGATCCTATAAAATAGTTATAATGCAGCATCATGAAAAAACTGGTTATGTGTTTCAACTGGTTTTAAGTGTTCCCAACAAAATCTTACATCATGTAGTATTTATTTTTTACTTAATGGAATTTCAGTGATACTTGGTGGATATTTCAAGCCTTTTTGTCTTTTACACAATGGTGCTCTATTCTATTGTTTTCAAAGAAGCATTTGAACACTTGGATTTGTGTATTCTTATCCAAAGTCATCCACAAATAAGTGGGTTTTTAAAGCTGATTATTTTTTCCCACTTACAATGGATTCTACAAACTCGTAGCGAATTGACTCTGAATGTCAGTAGTATGACTTGGGGAAAGGTGAACGTAGTAGATTAAAGCTCTTATAAAAGCTTTAAACCAAACTATGGACTTGTACCATGATTTAATAGTATTCTTTGATCTTTTCTTGCACAGTGATTCATTCCTTTATTTGTACAGTAGCTCTGTGAAATATTGCTGTGAATTGATATTGTAATCAATAAAGTGCTTTTAACCAGACTGCATACAGCATGTTTTAATTTTAAAAATCACACTAAAACTTAAGTCTCAGAAGTAAACTCCAAGCCCAGTCATTTCATGCTCAGCCTTTTTTCCTTTATCTAAACATTGGCAATTATGAAATGAAAAATAGGCTGCTGGAAGCAAGGAATAAATGTACTTCACTGCATTATGAATGCCAGCTTATTAACCAGTTGATTGCTTATAGGATGTAGATAAAAGTATTCACTGTTGTCATTTCATTTCCACACCGTTGGAGGGAGTTGAGTACTTGGCTAGGCACATGAGCCATGACCCAAGATACCTATAGCCCTACTGCAAAACTTAAGATTAAAACTCACTAATGCCAGTAAAAATGTTACATTTATCAACTATCAGGCAAACAAGTTTTATTTTCACCTTGCATACTTATAAAAATGTAGTTCTATAAAAAGTTTAAGGTTATACAAAGTTTATAAATAGTCTCGCAAACGTACATAATCAAGTATGTGCAATAACTTTGAACTACAGCTGTGAAATACATAATTTCTGTATAATTCACGGGCTTAGTCATAGATGCACTTATGTTGAGTTTCATTATTTTAGTGTTCTGTTTCCAACATTCATGCATTTTCAAACTTGATCACGTGGAAATGCATTCAAACTAGTGATGGAAAACTTACTATAAATTGACTATACCAGAACCACTATTCCAGTATTACCCCAACTTTAGTGTGCATCAGGATCACGTGGAGGGCTTGTTAAAACAGATGGCTGGTTTCCAAACCTAGTCCTGGATTTAACAGGTCTGGGGTGAGACCCTGCAATATGTATTTCTTAGTTCACAAGTGATACACAGATAATCCAGAGGTCAAACTTTGACAGGCACTGTACCATACTAATGAGGTGATACCAAACTACACTGTGTCAAAAGTTCAAGTACTTTTCATATAAAGATTAAGGTCTTGAACTTGTAACCTAAATTAGCAGTACCCAGAATCTTAGACATTAGTTTTTCATGTGGAATTTGTTACCTAATCCCATTTGTTGGCAGCCTGTACTATTTTTGGTTATAAAGCAACAAGCTATAAACTAGTATTTGGATTTGAATAGTGCATCCTAGTATCTGCTCTGCATAAAAACATTTTTGAAAGGCTTCTGTGGCCTAAAGAATATTATTTGCTCCTTAAGATATCCTGAAAAATAGTGCTGCACCTGTTATGAAAAGACTGAGTAGCATCCAGAAGCCTTAAAGGCACAAGAAAGGAAATAGTATTAAGAATAAAAGAGCCTAACAGGTTATCCCTCTACGGAAAAGCAGAAAGTATCCCTTGCCAAATGCAGCCATTATGCATCTAACAAGCATCTAGATGCTGCTGCTTTGGTGATCCTCAAGGCTACATTTTGTGTAGCAAAGCCCTAGAATGTCATTTTTTCACGTTTCCATATAAGTTTAAATTAGTTTTTACACAGAAACAGACAATACTTGAACTCATGAACATTTCATTAAGTTAAAAAGTACAGTAATATTAACAGTGCCCTGGCAAATTCATACAATTAAATAAAAGTAAAGCCACCCGGGGGGACAATCCAGCAGTTTCCTCCGCAAGTACCTTCTGAAGAACAACGGCATTGGTACAGGAATACAACCACCCAAAAGTCAGAGCTCCCGTATCTTTGGCTATTTTTATCACTTCAAACTTTGCTCCTAAAACTGAGATAGAAAGGTTTCCTCGCTGTAATCATAGTTGAAACTGAAAATGTTTCTTTAGAAACAGATCAGGCAACTATTTAGACCCAGAAATTTTTATACTTTTATAAGAGACTATAATAACAAACCTTTATAGTATTTTACATCCATTTTAATGGGAAAAAAGAGTAAAAACAGTGTATTTATTAGTGGTTTACATACCTGCCAGGATGGCAAAAGTGATTGTAACTTGCATAAACAATACACTCAAGAACATTCCACTCTCCTTGATAGAGCAATGCAGTTTATAAAAGAAAAAAATGACTATTCCCATTAAAGTAGGCATCAAAAATTAGTTTTGAGAAAAGATGAAATGAGCATTCTCTAACTCCTGGATGCCAGGAAGCAGAGTTTTTTCAGAATCAAAAACAAAGAGAGCCCTAATTAAGAACAAGGCCCCACCCCTCAGGGGTCACATAGTTGGTTCTGTTGCTTTTAACTAAATTCATTTTAAACACAATTTAGCCTTTTCTTTACCCAAAATTAAAATTAAAAAGACCTCATATAATACTCTTCAGAAATGCAAACACCCTGAGATAGATCATTATCAGAATCTACACAAGGATTTGCTATTTAGGTACAGTTAGTATAATTCATATTTAAAGTCATTTCATAAAAAAACTGTCCCAATCTTCCAAGTTCCATTTTCTCCTATGATGATCACCAAAGCAATCTCTACTGTTAAGATTCTTCTTCATTGCTTGAATGTAGAAACTGCTTAGTAAAATTCTCCAGCTCATTTTCAAGTTGAACGGCTTTATTTCTAATTTAAAAAAAATGAATAAAAATACCAATCTAATTATCATATAGGCCAGTGAGAAAGAAATGCATTCCATCCAATCTTCAAAACAAAACAAAAAATCACTAGTCAGGTGCTACTACATGTATCTGAACTCCTATTAAAATATTATCAAATTTTTAGAGTACGTATGTGTGCTACTATGGCTTTGCTGTAAACGCAGAATCCAATGTTCAGAACTTAAAAAGGTATACTGAAATAAAAACCAAAAACCTAAGAAAGAATGAAAAGCATTAAGAGACCATGGAGTCCTATTACCTTACATGGGAGTTATATCCTAAGTCACAGAATCATAATTGTCCCTGAATTCCCTTTAAGTTAAACAATGTATAGAACAACGGGTTTTATGTATACATAGAGTAGGTGTCAGATGTCAAAGGACCGTGTATACCAAAAATCTTTTTAAATACTAGAATCATACTTGATGCAGCCAAATACCCTAATGAGATGAAAACAGGAACTAAAACTGACAGAAGAACACAGATTTGCCTCCTATTCTCATACCATGCCAGGGCACACACACACATACTTGGGTGAGCTTTTCTCTCTTGGTCTTGTTGCTGAGGGCATATAGTCAAGGTCATATAAGTTAATGGACACATGAACTACACTGTATGCTTCTTCAGGCAATTGTCTTTTAATTAGGTAACTTAAATTCTATCTGAATTGTGGAGCCTAATTAGTAACAGTGGGGATTCTAAATATTATGGGATTTATTTAGAAAAAGGATTAGCACATAAGAATTATTCATGCTTAAGTCCTACAAAAATCAAAAAGCTACAGCAAGTGCCAATAATATCATTTGTTTTACAAGATGAAACACTACTAAAAAAAAAAACCTAAATAAAAAAAAAAACAAAAAAACTACTGGATATGGTTTTACTAAAGGCTGTATTTGGGATGATCTAACTTAAAAGAGCTGCAATGGGATAAATGAAATTTACTTGGGAGTGTGTGTGTGTGTGTGTGTGTGTGTGTGTATGAAAAGAGGCTGGGGTCTAAGTGATAGGCCGTCATCTTTTGCAGAGATTATGAAACCAAGGTGCAATAACAATGTAACTGCTGATCAGATTAAGACACCGTGGATAGACACGACCACAGGTGTTTATGTCCCAAAATTCAGCTCACAAGGATAGCCTCTACGATTTGGAGACATTGCAGGCTGCTCTTATATCGGCATTTTATGTAACACAAGCCCTGATAAGTAGCAGCAGGAATTAAATGATGCTTAATGATACTCATAGGTGAGCCAGCTAATTGGTAAAAGCTGAATATCAGGACTACCAACAAGGAGCCACCTCATGGTGACACTTCTGGTCAGGTCCCCAAAAGCAAACTTTAGTTAGACCCCACAGAATCCATGATAAATCATATTAAACCAGAATTCCACATATTAGGATATCTTGTTTACTCTTGTTGCTTCAAATTTTAAGCACATCCACATCCCCCAATGAGAATGGAAGTTATGGGTCTTGGATATACAGGACTAAAAACTCACACTTTTTAATTTTAGAACATCTGCTGTGAACGGGGATTAATATAGCTCAACATAAAGTTCTATCTAGATAAAGACCTAAAAAATTCCTTCTAATTCAGATTTGTTTTTTCTTGTTGAAATTAGCTTTCACTGAAAATGCAAAACATATGGAATTAAATATGGATGGAATATAATTAAGCCAATGCAGAAAGTTTTAATGTAATTATATTTAGGTAATGAGACCAATAAACATTCTATTATCAAGAAAAATGTTCAAATACCTTAAGAACTTTGAATTGCTTTGTATTTTCTCCAGTTGATCTATTTCTTTGGATAATCTAGCAATTTCTTCTTCCAGATGTCTTTGTGTAATATCAACTTGTTGGCACAGGCGAGCAAAAGTGGTTGCCATTTCCCTTAAAAGAAAAAATGATGTTTTCAGCAGTCATGAATGTCTTTGAAAATGAATGAAGCTTTAATTTAAAGCTTATATAAAAAGATCACAAGTTTAAAATATACGTAAAGTGTAAGGTATCAAAGAACACTGTTAGGAATGGTATAAGGGAGGATATGGCACTAAGGCTTAATACCACTGTAGGCTTAATTTCATCTGGCCTCAAGACAAATGCTCAATAGGCAGTATGAACCTCTACTATATGGTTGTGAATATGAATAAGCTATAAAAAGGCAAAAGATGGGTATATTTCCTCAGAAACACAATAAGACTTATGAGTCCTTTGCCTACAGAAATAAATTACTGAGAACAGGCAAGAAAACTTCATGAGCTTTTGTGACTTGCACAAAAACACTATTTTTTTAATGTCTATTTTATTTTTGAGACAGATTGCAAGTGGGGAAGAGAGGGAGACACAGGATCTGAAACAGGCTCCAGGCTCTGAGCTGTCAGCACAGAGCCCAATGCGGAGCTCAAACCTGTGAACCACAAGATCATGACCTGAGCTGATCAAGTCAGATGCTTAACCGACTGAGCTACCCAGGCACCTCAACAACAAAACAAAAACTTTAAATCATAGCAACATTAACCATGTTCCTGCAACCAAATGGCTCAATTTGTGTGCTAATCTGTTAGCTTTGGCAAACATATTTTTGCAACAGGAAGGATGTCTAGTAGGTGTGTACCTCTGGAATATGATTAACTGACTTTTCTTTGCAACTATTCTCCTGTGCATATTCATCTTTCCCATGGCCTTTTTTCTCTCCATTCTCACCCCATTCTACCATAAATCAGTATTAGACAAATTAAGCATCTTGCATTATTTCATATTGCATTAATATTTAGCTCATATTAACTGAATAATTATTTGAGGCTGCTTCCATTAGAATGTAAAGTCTTCTAAGAAGGAGGATCAAGTTATCTCTAACTTTTTATTTCTCACAACCCCCTCTAGCAGAATTATTAGCACATGGTAGGCAATTAATGAAGACCAAATGAATGGAAAGCTTAACTTTATTTTTACATATGTGACCTGAGATGATTTCTTTTGGAGGTCTAGGTATCTTTATTAGAGAAAAGATCTTCCTTAATATAAATAAAATGAAAACTACTGTATAAAACAGGAGTTCAATAAATATTTGGTAAATATTCAGTTATCTCAAATCTGTGCCCTGTTTCCATTCTCTACAGCTCTATGTTAGTACGGGCTTTGACCTTGTGTCTGAAAGTTTAATCTCCTTGCAATTCTTGTCTCCTTAATCTAAACCGTTCTATATACCACACCACTGCAGTTATTTGTTCCAGAGCTAAACGTTAATGACATCTCTCCCCAGACTTCTAATTATCTAAGCTCCTGTCCTAGTGTTAGGTTTATATTCAAATGTACCCCTCTGATATACATATCTGTCACATCGAAATTTTCTCATGTTTCTGAACACACTTCTTTTCCCCTTTCTTTGCTTTGGGGTGGGTGTTCTCTCTGCCTACATCTTTTTATTCTATTCTGGCTACCTTGTAGGAAACCCTTATTAACCCACTAGCTTTCCTGATTTAAGATTCTAAAGCCTCACATTATGAGGCTTACTTACCACTTTTCACTTATTATAATTATGTACATGTTATTTCCTTCACTAAACTACAATCATCTTCAGCTCAGAGAACTTTTTAATTTAGGTCTCAGTAGCATCCAAAAATTGGCTGTTTTGCATTGATTTAATTGGAGTTCTATATATTTTTACTAGATCAATGAAACAAATTTTAAGACACATAAAAGAAATTAGTGGACACCAGTATTATTATAATAAAATTCCCTTGAGTTCTAAAAGTTATGCCTTTAGGGGCGCCTGGGTGGCTCTGTCGGTTAAGCGTCCGACTTTGTCTCAGGTCATGATCTCATGGTCCATGAGTTTGAGCCCCTATCGGGCTCTGTGCTGACAGCTCAGAGCCTGGAGCCTGCTTTGGATTCTGCGTCTCCCTCTCTCTCTGCCCTTCCCCCGCTCTCACTCTGTCTCTCTCAAAAATAAAGATTAAAAAAAAACTTTTAAAAATAAAAATTAAAAAATAAAAGAGTTATGCCTTTAAACTTGTAAACCTGAGCTGTGACAGTAAAAATAAATTACACTTGTCATTACGCATTTTTGAACCTACTTGGTTGGTATCATTCGATTTTTTCACCTTGGTGGTGATTACAAAGTGTGTTCACATTGTGATAGTTCCTTGAGCAGTACTTTTGCTTGTGCATTTTTTACATGTATGTCATAGTTCAATAATTAAAAAAAAAAAAAAAAGGAAACAAAGACACATCTTCCAACTTACTGTTGTACTTGATGGCTACAGTTTGCACTCGTGAAGCTGACAATCATCTGCAGTTTTTCAGTTGCATAGTTCACAAACTGCTGTTTAAAGGCTCTCTCCTTAGCACGAGTGGTCCAGGTCAGCCTTTCATAAAGATACAAAGCTCCATACATACTCAATGAAACAGATATGAGTTTCCAGCCTACAGTTTTCCAAATCTGTAAAGATAAATTCATAGGCTACTTTGAGAAAGAAAATCACCATTAGGGGCATTGTATATTAAGGCATTTTAGCAAACTCATCAGCTCCCTAAAGACCTTTGACTCAGATCCATTTTTTAAACAAATATCAGACAAGAACTTTTATAACCTGCCAGACATTTATTTGGTAAATTGATCTAATGTTATCTCAAAAAGGGATGTGAATTTTTTTTTTTTTAGGTCACAGATTTTAAAAAACCAAAACAAGTCATATTGTTCATGATGTGAAAAAATATTTTACATATATGTACTACTACTAATCTTTAATAATCTTTAATACTTGAAGGCAGATCCCTTTGGTATTCAGAGAAGGCTAGATAAGGAACCTGGATCATTCTTATTTCACCAATGTACAAATATCATTTCTTTATGTGCTGTAATGTGAAAATAAGCACTGTTTAAAGGACTAGTTAGTTGGTGGTATTTTTCTCCCTAAAGAAGTATTTGGTAAAAATTTATACCGTGGAAATCATTTTGCAATATCCGCTTTTATGAAATCATTATGTTGTATGCCTAGAACCAATACAATGTTATAGGTCAACTATAGTTAAATTTTAAAATATATAGTTTTAAAAACTTAAGATTAGACCTGTGAAACTCCTCTTTATTCACTAATTTAACCAAAAACTTTTCGTGTCATTTTATAGATCCTGGAAATAAAAGTAAATATACCTTTCTTTTCATGATCTAACAAAAAGCTCTGCACAAATTCCAATTTTAATTATACTAAAAAGGACTTCTTACCACCCCTCCAACAACGATGATGCCCATAGAAGTTCTAGATGTGAGAGAAGCTAATCCCGTTATTAAGGTAACCATGAGTTCTTCCTGTGATGCATTGTCTGGCGTTGCTGGATTAGTAGGAGCAGTGGGAGTAGAAGCTAAAGATCTGGGGAGCTGGTAAGGTTGGGGAAAAAGGATTATTATAATTAAACCACTACAAATGGTACAGTTACGTTTATAAAGTTCTATTGTATTTCTTTTATAATTACAGTAGTAAATCTATAAAAAGAATGACTCCAATGAGTTCCCAATAAATACATTAAGAAAATAAAAATGGCCTGAAAATTATTTTCTGTGACCAATACTGAACCAATGATATCACGACAAATAATGAATTTTCACACTATATTTCACACTATAGTAGGCCCTCAACCCTCAAGAGGAATTAAAACCTTATTTTAAAATTCTCACACCAAAAACACATCCTTAAAAAAAATTGGGCTTAAAAATTAAAATCTTCTACACTTCAAAATACACCATAAGAAAATGGCTTAAAAGCCAAGTCACAGTCTAAAAAAAACTTATTTGGATATCATCTGACAAAGGACTTGTATCTAGAGAATATATACAGAACTCCTGCAAGTTACTAAGAAGCCAAATAACCCAATTTAAAAATGGGCAAATGATCTGAATAGACATTTCACAAAATAAGATATACAAATGGCTAATATAAACACATGAAAAGATGTTCAAACTCTTTAGTCATTAGGGAAATACAAATCAATGGTACATGAGATACCATTTCACACCCACTGAATAAAAAAGACGGACAATAACAAGTCTTGATGAGAATGTTGAGAAACAGCTGGTAACAGAAAATAGCGTAGTTGATTTGGAAAACAGTTTGGCAGTTCCTCAGAAAGTTAAACATGGAGTTACCGATTGGCCCAGCAATTTCATTCCTAGGTATATACTCAAGAGAAATGAAAACAGATGTCCACATAAAAACAGTACATGAGGGGCACGTGGGTGGCTCAGTCAGTTAAGCATCCAACTTCAGCTCAGGTCATGATCTCACAGTTCGTGGGCTCGAGCCCCACATCGGGCTCTGTGCTGACAGCTCGGAGCCTGGAGCCTGCTTCAGATTCTGTGTCTCCCTCCCTCTCTGCCTCTCTCCCACCCATGATCTCTCAAAAATAAATAAATGCTAAAAAAAAAAAAAAAATAGTACATGAGTGTTCAGAGCATCATTATTCACAGTAGCTAAAAAGTACAAACAACTCAAGTGTCCATCAACTGATGGATGAATAAAATGTGTGGTATCTATAATGGAATATTATTCAGCCATTAAAAATGGAATATTTATATATGCTACAACATTCATGTACCATGATGATGAATCTTGAAAATACTATGCTAAGTGAAAGATGCCAGTCACAAAATACCACATTTTTAATGACTCCATTTATAGGAAATGTCCAGAAAGGGCAAAATATGACAGTTACAGAAAGCTAACTAGCAATAGGGCTGAAGGTAGGAATGACTGATGGACTACAAATGGGCACAACAGTACCATTTGAAGGTGACAGGTTCTACGACTACATTGTGGTGATGGTTTTACAACTCCATAAATTTTCTGAAAAATTATCAAATTGATAGATTCAAAACTTTTTAAAAAAATGTTTGTATTAATCTAATTTATTTGAAGTCAAAACTTCAATTTTATTTGAAAACAAAAACTTCTGAGAAAATAACCCATTTCAAAAACAAATGTGGAACAACCTACAACAGTACTGGATGAAAATGCTGGGATTACCTCTCCCTTTGCATAGTCTGCCTAATTCAGAAATGGCTCTATTTGACAGACATTAAATCATAAATATGCAAATTAGACACAGGAAGTTCTATGAGGGAAAATCACATAAGCAACATAAAAAGAAGAATCTCAACTCATAGAATCAAAGACACATAACTGTGTAGTAGAGCAATAATCAAATAAAAAGCTTACTCAAAAAAAAAGAAAAAAAAGGATACCTGGAAGATGGGCTCTGATAATCCTAGCAGCACCCTCTGAGCATTCGTTGGGCCCAGGAAACGATGGACAAGGGAAGACCAGCCCAGGGAAAAACGAAATACAATATCCTCTTGAAAATCTGAACATAACTTATGGCAATTTAGGTCATAGCTGAGATCAAATTTCTTGCAAGGAATCAGTGTATGTAGTTTATTTTGTATACCAGCTGGAAGTAATGGCTTCAAATTTTCTAGACAAAACAAAATTATATTTAAGAAATGACAGTAAATAATGTTTTATGTTGTATAAAAAACCTAAAGGAAAATAAACCCTTTACCAATGAAATAAAAAAATACACATAAACTTGTAGATACAAATATTACCAATAATTTCTTGCTGGGATTGAAGCATTGAAGCATTGACTTCGCTTGTGCACCGATCGGCTAAATTTCTTCCCATGCCATCTTCTATGTGCTTATTTAACTCCTGTTAACATGATAAATGTGCCTATTATTTTTTCTCTAGAACATACATAGATTTTACAAAAACTTTAAAAATGTAGTAAATGCTAAATCTTATTCTTAGAGGATAACTTTTCTGCGTGTTCTGTATACATAGTAGTGTAATTATCACAAGAGTACACAGGAGGTGTAACACTTTAATCATAAGCTGGTTGCCATGAAGATGCTATACCACTAAATATAAATGTACAATAAGGTGAGGAAACTGTATCTAAATAACTTTAAATACAATTTAACTTACATTTTTATATACTTTCAATACACTTGGAGTAGGATGAAACTCTGAACAAAATTCATCAACCAACACAGACAGTCGGCAAATTTCATCTGTCATTGCACATGACACCTGAAAATATGAAGTTAAAAAAATTAAACAAGATTACCAATTACTCCAAAAACTAAACTGAATACCCACCCACTGAGCCAGCCAGGTGCCCCCCTTCCCAGAAATTTTAATCATAAATTCACCAACCCACCTTGTTTGCCACCTCCTCTGTAACCTCCCTGATTTTTTTCTTAACATCCAGTGTTAAAAGGTTCATCTGGTTTCGGATAAAGTCCAGTCTATCAATTTGATCTTCCCTCTCTTCCATTGAATAAACCCTATTATAGTATGAAGAGTAATTAATTCTTAGGATATATTAAAGTCCCAAAGCAATTAAGTGAGGGTACTCACTTATGCACTGAACAATCTGTTAGCATGATATAAGAAAAATAATCTTGTACTTTCAACATCTAAAAGGATTCAAATAATATTTCATCTTAAAATATTTATAGAAGACTGGATATAAACTACTTTGTCTCTCTGCCCATGAAGTATCTGAATCCCACAAAGAATCCACCCAACTAAGAATTAGGAAGGATTCTCCAAACACAGATATGAACAGTCAAAATAAAACAAAACTCAGTATTGACTTCATTTAATAAACAAGGGTTAGCAAATGACATCCTGAAAGCCAAATCCAGCCAGCTGCTAGTTTTTGTTAAGGTTTTCTTAGGATATAGCTATGACCATTCATACATGGCTACTTTTACTCTAAAACTGAAAAACTGAGTAGCTGCAAAAGAAACAGATGACCCACAAAGCTTAAAATATCTACTATCTGGCTTTTATAGAGATTCGTCAACTACCGGATGGTATAGGAAAACAAAGACCTGAGACACCTTTAAATTATCTTTAGCTAAGAGTTCCCAAGACACGATGATACAAAACATCCTCAAATCACATCTTCTTTGTGGCATGTTTAGTTCAATGTCCTGTATTTTTAAAATTAATAATATTAAGGTCAATTGGTGGACCAAATACTCACTTTGGCTACTGTAATAAAGCAATTGAGCTGAAAGGGGTGTAAACGGCAACACAATCCCATACAGAAACAGTGGGCAGGGCCTGAGATCAGCCTGAGTTCTCAGTCTTGTGTTTTATGTGCTGGAAAATCTCTAATTCTGTACATAATGCATTCCACTAAAAGTGTCAACATTAGGCAATGGATTTAGGTATAAGTGTTTTCCCAGTAAGATCAAATGCTTTTAAAAATTCCCAATTTAATGTCATCTTTAACTTAATCTTTGATGCTTTATAACTTTCCTTTCTTTGGCTGAAACCCACTGACGGTATAATTAAGGCTGAACACTGTTAACTATCATCATATCTAATAACATCATCTTTGTTTCAAGTGTACCAACTTTGTGAGAACTACCCTTTTCTTCAATAATGTTGGCAATTTCATGCATTCATTTTTGTCTTTATAAGATAATAAATGGAATAACAGCACAGTACAATACGACATATAGGGTAGTGCTTACCAAACTGACTTTCTGGCCGGCAGGTAATATCACCTTGTTTGTTTACCAGTTAATGAAAAAAACCACAACTGGCATCAAAGAGGCATTTCAAGGTATCAGTGTATGAATATATGAAAAATTGGTCATAGGTTGAATGTTAACAAAAAAGAGGGTCACCTCTTTTTTGGACTTCTTCAAAAAATTCCTCTTGAAGAAATGGTTCTTCCACTGCTTTAAAGATATTTTAAACTATGAAATATGTTATGATTTTACTCATGAGAACACTGAGATCCAAGGAATGTAAATGATGTATGCAAGGTTGTAGAATAAATATAATTTCAAATATTCATTTTAAAACATGCAAGTAAATTGATGACTTTAGTATGAAAGTACTTAAAATATAACAATTTAAAACCTTAGCCTAAGGAATTCATATTGATACAAAATGGCTTTTATTTTGCAATAAAGTGAATTCATACCTTTTCTCTGCTGCTGCCACGTTTACTGAATCCATTATGATTTTCACAGTATCTAGTATCTGTTTAGCTCTGATAGTGTGCTGTTCAAACTTTGTTCTCACTGCTGACTGCGAGATACACTCCTGCGAGGGGCCCAAGCCATAACACATTACTGTAATTCCATCCCAACATTTTCAGGAATTTAAACACAAAAACTTGCTGTATGTAACATTAACCAAAACATAAATAAAGGCAGAAAGTAAATGCATGATAAACACAAGTTAAAATAACAAAGGCTAAAAAAACAACAAGGAATCAAAAGTAAAAAGGGCATTAACAGCAAGTTCGTATCTTTGTGTAATTTTACACAGTAATGTGCAATGGTTTTTTTGACTATTTTTAAAAATAAATAAATAAGCAGGGTATTGTTTTCAATGTTTAAAGCTTCTCTGTTAAAATAATTTTATCTGATTACCTTTAATCTACTTCTATTCTATCTTGATTTTTCTCATGCTTACAACAGATAACCTAATAAAGTTCTTAACTGAGTTATGAATTAGAATTCTACATTTTAAGAAATGAGCTGAATGACATGTTTCACATAAGGTTACTTATTATAAAGGAATTCTACCAATTAAAACTTGAACAACTTGAAAGATATTCTTTAGCAACAAACAACCTAAATAATATTTTAAATTATTTAAAAAAAAAAAAACGGGGCGCCTGGGCCGCTCAGTGGTTACATGTCTGACTTCGGCTCAGGTCATGATCTCACGGTTTGAGAGTTTGAACCCTGTGTCAGGGTCTGTGCTGACAGCTCAAAGCCTGAGCCTGCTTCAGGTTCTGTGTCTCCCTCTCTCTCTGTCCCTCCCGCTCACTCTCTCTCTCTCTCAAAAATAAATAATAAGCATTTAAAAAATTTTAAAAGAAAAAGAAAAATATCTACAGCTATTTCAGAGACAATCCCTGTTAATGCCCTTGGTCTACAGTTTGTGTACACAGGTCCCAATGATGCCCTATCTCATTTGTTTCACCTTCAAGCTAATTGTAGCTAATAAATCATTTACTGTACAGATCTGTTTCATGACCAGTGTTTTTTAATTTTATTTTTTTTTTCAACGTTTATTTATTTTTTTGGGACAGAGAGAGACAGAGCATGAACGGGGGAGGGGCAGAGAGAGAGGGAGACACAGAATCGGAAACTGGCTCCAGGCTCTGAGCCATCAGCCCAGAGCCTGACGCGGGGCTCGAACTCATGGACCGCGAGATCGTGACCTGGCTGAAGTCGGACGCTTAACTGACTGCGCCACCCAGGTGCCCCGACCAGTGTTTTTTTTTAAACAGAATACGTTAGAATTCATCACATATAGTAATGGATACATTTATACTGTAAAATTTGTTTCAATTTTGTTTCAATTTCAATGTGCATGCTACTTGTTATTTAAAATATTTACTGTGATTCATCATTAAATGTTAGCAAAATTATCATATTAAAATTGTCCTTCCATTTTTACCTCATAGAAAGTCAAATTCTGTACTGAAATAACATTTAAAAACAACTACAAGAGTTTACAGAGAAAGGCTATCTGGTCTTTGAACCATCAAGAAATGCTTGTCTGGGTCACAGCAGCAATAACTGCCATAGATGTTTTGTAGGCAGCCACGTTTATTTTCTGTGAGGAATTTTTCAAAATCTGGTATATATCTCCATAATTTCCATGAATTCATCTTCTTGAACCTCTTTTTATATGTAACCAGTAGTAAAACTGTAGTAATTACTATCCTCTGTCAAAATAGCTTTCAAACTTTAAAAGGTATTCACTTAATACTCTAGTATTTGTCATCTTGGAATCATTAGTATGTTATACATTCACTCAATATATTATTTATAACCTATGGTTAGCCTTCACATCTCTGAAGTGATTATCTGTTTCACTAAGACAGAGAACACTTTTAAAATTTCTTTTGCCAGTTTAGGTGTCCTCTTCAGTACTTTGAGATATGAAAAATAAAAGAGATTTACTTCTTTAGCCAAAGGATACATGAGGGTAATTCATTTAGTTAACTGTTTATAAAGCCTTAACTCAAAGCCAATTACTTTCCTTCACTGCATAGCCTAAGTTTTGTTCATGGTTAAGCTTATTTACACATCACTCAACATCACTAATCCTGAATAGATTAGTTGAAGGAAGTTGGGGAGGGGGGGATTTCCCCCTCCCCTGCACCTTCTGTGTGTACCTATAGAAAACCCACCAATAACTACACAATATTAAGTGTTTAAAAGTATAAACTGCTTATTTTTAACTGAAAGCTTTTTCTTTAAATAACTGTATCTCATAAATTGACAAACTGCCACAAAAATTTTGATAAAAGCATAAAAATATTTTTAAAAGAAAAAAAGGTTAAAAGAAATTCTATGTTCCTCGATGAAGCAGATCTAGATATCAGCAATGAAGACTCAAAATTTGTAGATAACAGCACAGTATTAGAGCTAGACCAGAAAGAAAATATTTCCAAAAGTTATTAGGCAATATAAGTCATTCCTTGATTTGAAAACATATAATCATGAATAAATATAAAGAAAAAAGCAGGAAATCTTCTTCCAATTAAGAAGTACCCTACACTGATGCTCCTCCTGATCAGAAAAATACCAAGCCAACCTGCAAAAGAAATATTCTATTCTGAAGTGTGGGAAATGCTAATTTAAATACAGGGTTTTTCAGTGTATCATTTCTCAGAACCCTTGCTACATTAATATGCTTATGAATCCCCATAGGGAACATATACAGTAAGCAGCAGTTTCCAGACTTACTTTATCAGGAACACTAATTTTCCAAGGAGAAGGTTAAAATACTACACCAAACCAATTTAAATTCTATCTTGTCAGAGTATCCTGTAGATTATCTTAAAACTTATTAAAGATCTGGAACCAAAACAATAATCCTAATATCAATTAAGATAGTTTTCTACCTTTCTAATAACATCTTAAGAAGCCAGCTGGTAGTCAATTATAATTACACATTTGTAAATATTAATATTTATGTGTCATTAGGACATACAAATTTGTCAAATCCCTGTAACAGACTGCAAATGCTCATAATAATATGCTATTCATCACTCCCAACTTATTATTTTGAAATACTTTTAACTAAGAGGACTACACAAGAAAAAACACTAATAACACACTATGCCTTTCAAGTAAACATTCCAAGTGTTAACAATCAGCCCCATTTGTTTACCTTTCCCCTCTCTCCATATAGATCTATGTCTATACATAGAAATACACATGTATTTTTATACATATTGTTTCTACTCAACAATTTGACCGTTCTTTGCAGACATCACAGCTTTACTACTAAATATATTAACATATGTCCCAAAGAATTGGGTCATTTTCCTATACAACCACAAAATAATTACTGTGTTCAGAACATTATCATTGGGTCAATACTATCAACCTAGCACACGGTCAATTTTCAAATCTTACCAGTTGTCCCAGAAATGTCCTTTACAATAAATTCACTGACATTTTAGAAAAGAGTTATTTTATACATACCTCTTTTCTATCTTATAACCAAACTATTAAGAATGGCCAAATATTTGAACAAAGAAATTCAGATGTCTAAATCATCTTTAGAATATACACTTGCTCAAATACAGGTTTAAAACAATAAGAAAACATACTGACAGAATTAACATTGATTTCCTTGATTGATTTTAAGTGGTTTAATTTTCAGGCCTTATTTTACTTGATACTCTAAATAAATGTTCCTAAGGTTTTTTGATACTTTGGAAACAAGGGAATCTCAAAAAGTCTGTGGCAAGAATCAGATTGCTAAAAATGATTAACTTGGTACAATTTTTCTTTCCACAAAAATAATTTTCTAAAGACTTCCAAAAAAAAAGTGAATTCAAAAACAAAGAGAAAATGTGTATAAAAGCCATATTCTGTGACCACAATGCATAGAAACTAAGATATCACCATAAATTAGATGAAAAGAATCAAAACATCTGATTCTTTTTTTTTTAATTAAAATTTTTTCTTTTTTTTTTTAATATCTTTTTTTTAACGTTTATTTATTTTTGAGACAGAGAGAGACAGAGCATGAACGGGGGAGGGGCAGAGAGAGGGAGACACAGAATCTGAAACAGGCTCCAGGCTCCGAGCTGTCAGCACAGAGCCTGACGCGGGGCTCGAACTCACGGACCATGAGATCATGACCTGAGCCGAAGTCAGCCGCTTAACTGAGCCACCCAGGCGCCCCTAAAAAAAAATTTTTTTTTAACGTTTATTTATTTTTGAGACAGAGAGAGACAGAGCATGAACGGGGGAGGGGCAGAGAGAGGGAGACACAGAATCTGAAGCAGGCTCCAGGCTCCAAGCTGTCAGCACAGAACCCGACGCGGGGCTCGAACTCACAGACCGCGAGATCGTGACCTGAGTCAAAGTCGGACGCTTAACCGACTGAGCCACCCAGGTGCCCCTCAAAACATCTGATTCTTAACAACTCCTGTAATGAATAGGAAATACCAACAAGTATAACTAAAAAAAAATCACTAAGCAATGAAAACTGGATACTGAAATCCATGGAATACACCCAATATTACATCACAAATTCACAGCCCTAAATTCTTTCCTAAAGAACAAAAAGCAAAAAACAATTCCACTTAAAAAAAAAAAAGTATAAAAAAAGCAGAAGGAAACTATGGTTAAAGATTAATATAGAACTTGAATAAAAACCAAAAAATTCTGTTTATGAATGGAAAAATTAACCAAGGGCTGGGGCTAGGTTGTTGGAGGATAAAGCAGAGCAGTTAAATCACTGACAAATCTATTAAAGTTAGAATATATACTCATTGGGGCACCTGGGTGGCTCAGTCTATTAAATGTCTGACTTCTGCTCAGGTCGCGATGTCACAGTTCATGGGTTCGAGCCCATGGCGGCTCTGTGCTGACAGCTCAGAGCCTGGAAACTGCTTTGCATTCTGTCTCTCTCTCTCTGCCCCTCCCCTGCTTGTGCTCTCTCTCAGAAATAAACAAATAAATATTTGAAAAAATATATACACATGTGTATGTATCAAAGAATATAAAAGTTTTAAAAATGAACAATTTTATACTACGAAGTTATAAATTCTCAGAAATACACCAATTTATAGAAGTCATAAATTACCAAAATTGATTTAAGAAGTAACAAACGTTAGCTCTGGGAAAAAAGCTGAAAAGAATTGTCAATGTAATCATCAAAAAATGCTTTGGCCACCAAAACAATTTTTTGTCCATCTGATTATTTCTTTAGGTAAGTTCAAATAATTTCTAGCTGATTCTCATATTAAATCTATCATACTTTTAACTGAACAAAAATTTCAAAGTCTAAAGTCTGATGTTCTCTACTTTATGTAAAAGCTTGTGCATAGTTTTTTCATACATAATTTTTATATTCCCAGTGAACCATTATAACAAACTGCCAAGTTTCTTCTAAAAACATTAAAAAGAAAAATTCCTAGGTCTGTCTGGTTATTCCAATCCCTCGAGGAGCTTTGAATATTTACGGATTCCTAGGTCCATCCTAGTCCCACTGGATCGGTCTCTGGGATAATTCAGTAGTCTGCAGTTCTCTAAGGCACCTAATGTGATTCTCATGATCAGCCAAGGTTTAGGAACTAGTGCTCTACAGCACAGCTTTTATTCTTCTCATTCCCACCTCTTCAAGGAGATATTCTGTCTGGGTAGCAGGAATCAATATGAAAAACATTACAAATGCATAACAGAACAGTATGATTTGAAAGGAGAAATAAATGACATACACACAGAAGAAAGAAAAGGTCAGTAAGACAAAAGAGATAGAACAATAGATCTTCTTCCCAATATTTTCCCCATGGATGAAATAACTGATCTAAAGAGTAAGGAGAGCACTGAATCTCTTGTGAAAGTGAAAGGAAAGAATATAAACAATGGTCTGAGTGATTGGGACTTCATGTAATCTATAGCTTAGCTTGGGAGGACATATGCTGATAACCCAGGAGCCTCTGATAACTACTAGTGGGCTTTCCTTCTTAAATATTTTGTCTTCATCTACTTAATAGTCTGTCTCCAACTCACCAAATTAAAGATGGGGGATAGTGAGCAAATAAATGTTTAGTTAAAAAAATTCTGCCGAACACGTTCAACATTCACATCCTTACTATTAAAGCTGTTATTACTTATAAGGAAGAATAACTGCAGATGCAAGTTTTTTCAGTTCTGAAGTCTTTGCGTTCATTCATGGGTGAGAAGGGGATATGCAATCTAAGCAGAGCTGGATCAAATAGGGCTAAATAAAAGTTTAGAAGATTAACACCTAAATAAGAGTTTAGAAGATAAACATCTAAAGAACTTTTCAGTCAAATGTAGGATGAGTTTTAATGTCTTTGAATAAAACACCAAAATATTAAGACAGTATCCTTCCTCCCCAATGCTGCAAACGCATTAGTTATGTGCCCCAGGTGTTCCTACCACAGGATTCCTAAGGTACAAGACCTGTATCTTAATATGACATTAACTACATTCTCTGTCTATAAACTGTATGGTACAGAAGAAAAAAGATGATCTTCACTTTGCTCTATTATCCACCCCCCAACAGCAATTACATTTATTTAATCTTGCCTCACATTATTGAATAAAGAGACTTTCACTCATTGCACAACACATACATTAGAAAATAGTTTCTCATTTAAATACAAATATATAAGAAAAATAAGAAATTACAATCTTTAGTTTTAAATTCTTACGGATCATCCATTTTGCAGGGACTTCCTTTCTTCAAACTTGTTTCACTTGCTGTGGCAGAAACTATACTAAATAACAGCAAAGGTTATTTGACAAAGATAAACACTAAAAACAGAAGATTATGATCATTCTCCAACCAATGCTAGGGTTTTGTATTAGTCAATACATTTGCAAAATTCCTACCTCAAAAATTTGTTCAAAATTCTGAAACTCCTGTAATCTTGCCTGGAATCCTTCAGCAAGTGCCCCACCTATAATATTTATGTAAAGAGTTTAAAACCTAGTATACAGCAACATTAAGATTTCTAGCATGCTGTTTCAATAACTATACTTGTATTTCGAAAGACAATCCATAATAATACATACCACCTTCTGGCATCCCCTGTGCTTTGTGCTTTCTAGCAGTAAGAACTTCCTTTGCAGAAACAAAGAAGATACGATTCTGTGCCTCCAAAGGATCCACAACTTTAAGCTCCTCCACCAAGAAATGCAGGCATCTTTCCATGTGCTGTCTACGTACCTAGAGAAAACAAGGTACTAAAATAATTCGAGTAATTAAACAACAATATAGCTGACAGCTACAGGCCTATAATACTAAACTCCGTTCATAGTGATATTATAGTAATAGTTTCCATATACTTAACAAATCCAAAAATTCTAATAAATGAAGTTTTAAACTTGCTGACAGATTTTTTTCTTTTTTTTTTTTTTTTTTTAAATTTTTTTTTTTCAACGTTTATTTATTTTTGGGACAGAGAGAGACAGAGCATGAACGGGGGAGGGGCAGAGAGAGAGGGAGACACAGAATTGGAAACAGGCTCCAGGCTCTGAGCCATCAGCCCAGAGCCTGACGCGGGGCTCGAACTCACGGACCGCGAGATCGTGACCTGGCTGAAGTCGGACGCTTAACCGACTGCGCCACCCAGGCGCCCCCAGATTTTTTTCTCTTAAAGATCCTTCCTTGACCATTTAAAATTCTGATGGACCGCCAAATATGCAGCCATTACAAAACATATTATAGACAAATATTAACACTTACTGCCATAGGAAAGAGTTCTTAATTTTGTATTAATGATGTATATGACTATACTACAAAAAATGATACGTGTATACATATGTGAAAATTAATAGGTGGCATGCAGGCACAGGTGGCATTTTATTTCTTCCTTATGCTTATTTTCCAAATGTTCTACAATGAAGCTATTAAAGTTTGATATCAGAATATAAGTACAATTAATTTGCTACAGTGAAGACATTTTTATTGTGAAATCAGAACACAAACGGTCTCTTTTTCTTAAAAAAATGAGAAATTTGGGGAGAATGCATCAGATAGGGATTAGAGCTGCAATGTTAGGATTAAGATTAGCACTTGGGTAATTAAAATTAGGACTACGAGGGGCATCTGGCTGGCTCAGTCAGTAGAGCATGCAACACTTGCTCTCAGAGTCATGAATTCAAGCCCCATGGAGGCATAGAGATTACTTAAATAAAACTTAAAAAAAATTAAAAATAAAAAAAATAGGACTAAGGGTTAGAAACTAATTAGGGTTTAGTACTAGCCTTTAGCATTGTGGCTACGATAAGAAATCTCTATCTTAAGACTTAATAAAAACTAAGCTAAGGGGCACCTGTGTGGCTCAGTTGGTTTAGTGTCCAACTTCAGCTGAGGTCATGATAGCATAGTTGGTGAGTTCGAGTCCCATGTTGGGCTCTGTGCTGACAGCTCAGAGCTTGGAGCCTGCTTCAGATTCTGTGTCTCTCTCCTTGCCCCTCCCTTGCTCACACTCTGTGTGTGTCTCTCTCAAAAATAAATAAACATTAAAAAAAAAATAAGCTAAATAGGAATGGAGAAGAACCTGGGGATATTTCCTAATTCTCTGATTAAATGAAACCCCAATTTGAAAAGAGTATAATCATACAACAGTTAATAAAAGCAGGATATATGGGGCACCTGGATGGCTCAGTCGGTTAAGCACCCGACTTTGGGCTCACAGCATGATCTCACGGTTCGTGAGTTTGAGCCCCGCATCAGGCTCTGTGCTGACAGTGTAGAGCCTGCTTCAGATTCTGTGTCTCCCCTCTCTCTCTATGCCTCCCCTCACCACTCAGCATCCACCCCCCCCCACACACACTCTCTAAAAATTAAACAAACATGAAACAAAAATAAATAAAAAAGGATATAAAGCTTCATATTAAACAAAATTCCAATTCTGGGGGTGGGGGAAAAGAATGAAAGCAAACAATCTAACGTGAACAGTGATGGGACAGTGTAAATTTTAATTTTTTATGCATTTTCTATTTTTATAAATAAACATAAACTATGATTAAAATCAGAAAAAGAAATATCAAGTAAATTAAATATTTTTTATAGATCACAGACCAAATACCAGATACACTATTGTTTTTAAAAAGAAGTTTCTAGGGGCGCCTGGGTGGCTCAGTGGGTTGAGCGTCTGACTTCAGCTCAGGTCATGATCTCACAGCTCGTGGGTTTGAGCCCCGCATCGGGCTCTGTGCTGACAGCTCAGAGCCTGGAGCCCGCTTCAGATTCTGTGGCTCCTCCATCCCTCCCCACTCATGTTTTTTTTCCTCTCTCTCTAAAATAAACATTAATTTTTTTTTTTTTTAAAAGAAAAAAAGCAGTTTCTAAAATCACCACCATGACTAAAATTTAAAACAAAAACAAAAATACCAAGTGTTGGCAAGAATATAAATCACCTGGAACTCTCAAACTGCTTGGGAGTATAAGCTGGTACAAGCACTTTACAAAACTCGGGCTGTGTTTACTGAAACAGCATATTTACATGCAATCCACCGATTCTACTCCTAGATATATACTCACAGGTTACTGATCTCTGCAGTAATGACATTTTGAATCAGATAAATCTTTGGTTGGGAGGGGCTGATCTGTGTTACGGGACTTTTAACAGCACCCCTAGCCTCCAGTAGGAGATGCCAGTAGCACAGTCCCTGAGCTGTGACAACCAAAAATGTCTTCAGGGGAGCCTGGGTGGCTCAGTCGGTTAAGCGTCCGACTTCAGCTCAGGTCATGACCTCATGGCATGTAAGTCTGAGTCCCACGTCAGGCTCTGTGCCTGTGACAGCTCAGAGACTGGAACCTGCTTCAGATTCAGTATCTCCCTCTCTCTGCCTCTCCTCTGCTTGTGCTCTGTCTCTCTCTCCTTCAAAAGTAAACATTAAAAAAAAAAAAGTCTTCAGACAGGGCCAAATATTTCCTGGGGATCAAATATGCCCAATCCTTCACACTGAGAACCACTGGTATATATCCAACAGAAATATAAACCTGTGTGCACCAAGAAGACATATATAAGAATGTGCACAGAAGCATTATTCATAACAGCTACATTGAGGAAATTTACCCAAATGGCCATCACTAGCAGAATGAATAAATTTCAAACGTAGTTATTTATAGGCTGAAATATACAGTAATGAAATACACTTTATGCACAAAGGTATGGACACATATCACAAATGTAACGTTGAGCAAAAGAAAACTGGACACAAAAGTAGATACTATATATGATTCCATTACATAAAGCTGAATAACCAAAAAATTAATCAAGGGCATTAGAAGTCATGGTTAAGTGCTCATCCCTGCCGGAGGATGGAGGGGGTGCATTCTGAAGTGCTGCGAATGTTCTGCTTCTTGAGTTGGACACTTATGATCTGTATACTTTTCTGCTATGTTATACTTTAATAAAAAATTGTAACAAAGTTTCAAGATCTAAAATGATTACATGGTACTTCTATAACAGACTTTTCCTTCAAAGTAGCTTAATATTCTGGTTTCTATCACGTATCCACTTCAGGGTTTCTATAATTACAGTCTTTTCTCAAGTAAGAGAACAGCTGCTTATGATGTTTTATTATATAAGGTATACTGTTTTCTCAGATAACAGTGTACATTACTATATCTCAAAACTTAAAAAAAAAAACTTACATCTTCCATATATTCTGGCTCTGATGCAGAGGCATCCCAACGATTATTCAAAATGAAAATGTTAGGTTTGGAAAGTCGCTCATTTACCTTGTGAAAAAACTGCTTTTCCTATAAAACATCAAATACCAGTGTTATGTTCACTTTTAACAGCTATTTTATATTTACATTTATAACTGAAGCTCTAATCTAAAAGTTTGAACCATTTAGACAACAGTGATTAATGCCCACTGATAAAGGATCCCAAAGCACTGTGAACATTAAGATTCTCAAAGGTGAGAATATTGTAAGAAGGCAAAAGTGAAGATTTTCTGCCCTTGCCATGAGTCTTTTCTGAAATTCAATTTAACAGATATTTATCTGTCTCTACTATTTGCCGAATACAATAGGTACCGCTAGATATAAACATTATATATTTTCAAAAAGCTACCTCAAATCTCTTTTAATGCTTAGACTAAGTAAGTTAATAACAATTTAAGACCTGTGTACATCATAATAAACAACAGAGAAAGGTATGTGCCATAAATGCTGCAAATACATGCTATGCTTATTCAAAGAAGAGACATCCTATCTAGTTAGAATTAGAAAAAGCTCCATTAAGAAAGTGGTGATAAAGATAAAGAGCTTAAAAGTACTGACAATGGCTGTCTGAAAGATGAGAAGCTGGGAGCAGGAGAACTGTGTGCAAAGAAGAGCATAAACAAAGACGGAGAAGTCAGAATGTACATCAAAGTTTGTTTACCCAAATAATGGAGTTACTCTAACAAAGATTTTAAACATAGATCTGTTTTTTTAATCATCAGACTATAAACTGTCTGTGCTGTCAGAGTAGCCTGGTCTATGTGATAACAGATTATTGGAGGGCACGCAACTAACAGTGACAAAACAGAGGTCTGGCTGGTAACACCTAGGTTATAAATGATCTTTGCCCATTTATATACTTTCCAGGAATAACAATTTTAAGAAAATCATACTATAGGTTTGGATATTAGATACCTATAAACTCGAGTTTATTTGGGATGAGTCTGGCTCTAGACATCCTCAAAAATCTGTGAAGTCTGACAGCACTTTAGAATGCATATAGGTAAGCTGGAACCTAGTGTGTACACCGGTAAAGCTGGAAAAGGCTGACAAAACTAAAAATATGAAAAGCCTTGTCTGCCAGACATGAGGGTTGGGGGGCAGTGGTGAGGTGGGAGTGTTAAACATTATTCAAAAGGCTTAAGTCATCATCCTAACAATTCTGGTGCCCATTCCTTCCAAAACTGGCAAATAACCACAATCAGTGTCAACAACATACATGTATCACACACCATGAATATAAAGATTTACTAGCAATTAGAGCCATCATGCCCTAGATTCCCAATGATACTCTGGGAACACTCAAGACCACAATCAGCATTTCAGTCCCATGGAAACACAAACTCCTTTGCCCTCCCTTGATACCAGAGCTTCTTTCGAATCCAGGATCTGGATTTCCCTTACTTTTCAGAATTAACAGACACCATTTCATTTCCTGCCATTCAAACATAATAATGATTAAATCCTACCGTGTTCATTAGTGTTGATTCAGAGTTTGCAACCAAAACGAAGACATCAGCATCTAAGCAAAATTTATCAATCCAGCTATCCAGCTCTGTAGTGACATCTGTACCTGGACTAATGGAAATAAGATAAACTTGTATTATATAATAATATTTTTTAAAAAGAAAATGTGATTATAGAAAGAATTCTTTTAACTTTTATAAATTGTTTGAAGTCTAAAAACTATTTCTACCAGTTTTCAGCACAAAGCCTAAGAGATTTACTTTCTCATGTATAAGAGAGCATTTGTGGCAAGCTGAGTCTCTGTTTTATAAACTTCTATATTTATTCTGCTGACAAGGAATTCTCAGAGCCTAGCCAATTAACAACAAGTGCTAAAAAATTTTACTTACTAAAGACAACCTTGTAATTTTTGATAAAGCAAGTAACATGGTCACTATTTTAATCTTTCAAATCTTTATGCTCTGAAAAGATGAAAAATAAGTACTGAAAAAAAACAGGCAAATAGGTAACAAAAATGAAGGTGCAAGCACCCATGTCCAGTACAGCTCAGTAAATACTTCACTGCTCGTGAGCATAAAGAATAAAACACCCTCTGCTAGGCATAAGTTTAATATATAATTGATACCATAAAAATTATAACGCAACTGTCCATACACTGGTTTGATGTATCCCTGTAACAAGGTGGCAAGATGACAGGCGGGGGTCATGGATATAGTCTGGTCATGAAATAAAGCAAAATTAAAAGCTCATCACCAGAACCAACATGGTTTCCAGAGAATGCTAAAATTTTAACTGAAGAAAACAAAAGAGCATACCAAAACTTTAAAAAAATCATTTAACTACCTTTTTTGGTAGGACATTGCTTAGATATACATTATCATTTTACTAAAACCAATGTAGCAAAAAACACATAGTAAATGAAGACTAATCAGCAGAGTTGAAAAAAAATTCCCAAAGTACTTAATTCTTGAACCATGAAAAGGTATGTGAACTGTCCAGGAAAGTTATTTTGGGAAACTTGGTCTCAAGAATGAATTTATTACTAGTTAAAAACTTTACCTATCAGAGTTATCTTTATCTCTCTAGTTATTTAGAATTAGACAATCTGCAAGGTCCAGCTATTTATCCAAACTACAGTCAATATAGAGGGGGAAAACAAAGTGGCTATCCTTGAAATTTCTTGTAATAGAATTAGACTGGGAAACTGGCACTTTATGTAACCAATAAAAAACAAAACCAACACCTTATGTGTTCTTTAACAATCTAGCAAATGAGAACAAAGCAGCAATTGAGCACTTAAAATTTTATGTGTTACATGCTAAAACAAGCAGTATTATTCTATTAAATGAATCTTTAAAGGAGAAAAACAATTCATATGTATGTAATTTTACCTGTCCACTAAAACCAGGTCATCTCTCAAGAGGGCACATTTTGCCTTTGGCCAAAATACATGCACAAGACAGCCAGCTTTCAAGTCTTTATCCATATGAAGGGCATGGGCCAGCTGATTAACTGTCTAAAGTAGAAGGGAAAGAAAATACAAAACTGTGCTTATAATAAAATTCAATAAAAAACACTATGATTTGGGGCGTTCACTTTTGCAAAACATGTATAAAAAGCAGAAGTTTAAATAACTTGAAATAAAACCATCTCAGCAATCTCGAGAAAATGAGTTTTAGAATTACCAAGTAGAAAAAAAATGGTACCCTTGAAACAGTTTACTCATATCATTCTGCACAAATAATCAGAGCTGGTAACATTCTAAATGTCCAACAAATGACCTCTGGCAATGGAATCCTATGCAACTCTTGAAGCTGATATTATATATATGAAAACAAATTCACAATATATTAAGAGAAGTCAAAATAGCACATATGAAACCATTTTGTTTACAAAATACTGAGAAACACACATTTAACTCTATACCAAAGGCAAGGACTTCCACTGGTTTTGGGAAGCATGTGAGTTTTGGAAATACCATTAGTATTTTCTGTCTCTTCTAAAATGTATTGCCTTTTTAAATTATTTTTTTAATGTTAACTTATTCTTGAGAGAGACAGAGACAGAGTGTGAGTGGGGGAGGAGCAGAGGGACACAGAATCTGAAGCAGGCTCCAGGCTCTGAGCTGTCAGCACAGAGCCCTGTGGGGCTTGAACTCACGAGCCATGAGTGACCTGAGCTGAAGTCGGATGCTTAATCAACTGAGCCACGCAGGCACCCCTAAAATGTACTGCTTAATAAGGGGTGAAAATAGAAGAAACATCATTAACAAAGGTTTAAAAACACCAGAGTAATAATAAGACCAAAGTGAGGCACCCGGGTGGGTCAATCAGTTAAGCATCTGGCTCTCGGGTTTTGGCTTAGGTTATGATCTCACGGTTTGTGGGTTCGAGCCTCACACCGGGCTCTGCACTGATAGTGTGGAGCCTGCTTGAGATTTTCTCTCCCTCTCTCTCTTTACCCGTCCCTGACTCTCTCTC
This sequence comes from Leopardus geoffroyi, assembly GCF_018350155.1. Classification (NCBI taxonomy): domain Eukaryota; kingdom Metazoa; phylum Chordata; class Mammalia; order Carnivora; family Felidae; genus Leopardus; species Leopardus geoffroyi. The sequence continues at coordinate 87,778,986 of NC_059333.1, forward strand.
AAAATAAATAAACTTAAAAAGAAAAAACACCCAAAGCAATATGAGAAGTTCAATACATATTCTTTTAATAAAGGATTTTTCTCACCAGGCAGTCACTTACTCACATAAGCATGTTTAACATCAATGACTATACCTTCTCTTTCCATTTAAACTCACTAAAATATTTCTATTTCTCAAGATAACTTCTGAAATATACTAATTTATTAATGTGTTACTTTAGTATCTTTCATGTGTACACGTTAAATACACAATAAATACAAAGAGCTTAATATAAAATTAATATTCAAGGGGCGACTGGGTGGCTCAGCCAGTTGAGCACCCAACTCCTGATTTCCGCTCAGGTCGTGATCTCATGGTTTGTGGGATCGAGCCCTGCATCAGGCTCTGCACTGACAGCGAGGAACCTGCTTGGGATTTTCCCTCCCCCTCTCCCTCTACCCCTCCTACACTTCCATGGTCTCATTCTCTCTCTCAAATAAATAAACATTAAAAAAAATTTTTTTGTTTTCCATTAAAAACACCAGGGCACCTGGGTGGCTCAGTCAGTTAAGCATCTGACTTCAGCTCAGATCATGATCTCATGGTCCATGGGTTTGGGCCTCAAGTCAAGCTCTGTGCTGACAGCTCAGAGCCTGGAGCCTGCTTCTGATTCTGTGTCTCCCTCTCTCTCTCTCTGCTCTCCCCTGCTCATGCGCACTCTCTCTAAAATAAACATTAAAAAAAAATTTAAAGTAAAATTAATATTCAAGGAAAGGGCACCAGCACACATATCTTTACAATTAATCTGTGCTTTGTATCCAATTTTAAAGGGAAACATCTATTTTCAAATGGGCACAATAGTCCTGATCAGGGTTGAAGTGAATCTTCACAGTGACAATGTTAGCTAGGTTTTAGTTTTGTTTGCTTTCATCAACTTTTTGATAGAATTATAAATGTGTACCAATGTCTTGATGCCTGGTCTATAAAATTAAGATAATAAAAAGCACCTATCTGATATAGTTGTGGTATGACTGGAGTTACTGCAGGTATTTAGAATAGTGTTTGGTACTTAGCAAGTGTGCAATAAAGTATTAGCTGTAATTAATGTGTTTCTTTTACTTTTTTTTAATGCTTATTTATTTTTGAGAGAGAGAGAGACAGAGAGGGGAAATCTGAAGTAGGCTCCAGGCTCTGGGCTGTCAGCAGAGAGCCTGACACAGGACTTGAACCCACAAGCTGTAAGATCATGACCTGAGCTGAAGTCTGACACAGGTGCGTGCCCCAGGCATTTCTTTTACTAAGGAAAACTATTACAGCATGAAACTCAAAGTCTATACTTTAACACAGGCCACTGCTTGAGGTGAACAAATTTAAATTTTGGAGTAGGGGAGAGGAGGAAAAGAGTATGAAGGATTGGAGGTAGAGAGCACAGACCAAGAAATAGGAGGTAACTACTTTAAGGATCTAAAGCCACAGGTAGTTTGAATTTTGATTTGGTAAAAACTTGATCACAAAATAAATGATTCCTTCATTTATATGGGTTAAAAGTTTGAAAATATTTTCAGAGGGAGCCTGGGTGGCTCAGTCAGTTAAGCATCTGACTTTGGCTCAGGTCATGATCTCACAGCTTGTGAGTTCAAGCCCCACATCAGGTTCTGTGCTGATAGTATGGAGCCTGCTTCAGACGCTCTGTCTCTCTCTCTCTCTCAAAAATAAATAAAAAATAAAACATTAAAAAAATTTTTCACAAACATCACCTCCTTTGTTCCTTCTAACTAATCTGAAGAGTATTACACAGATGAAGTTACCTGAGCTAGCTCAAACAACAAACTCACAGAACAAGAACTAGACCGATGAATTCAACTCAGTTTTGCAAAAATTAAAACAGCATGGATCTTTAAACACTGAACTTTTGCACTTGTGGAAGAGATCTTAAGACACAAGTGGATGGGGCACCTGGGTGGCTCAGTCAGTTAAGCGGCCGACTTCCGCTCAGGTCATGATCTCGCGGTCCGTGAGTTCGAGCCCCGCGTCAGGCTCTGTGCTGACAGCTCAGAGCCTGGAGCCTGTTTCAGATTCTGTGTCTCCCTCTCTCTGACCCTCCCCTGTTCATGCTCTGTCTCTCCCTGTCTCAAAAATAAATAAAACGTTAAAAAAATAAAAATAAATAAAAGACTCAAGTGGAAAAAAGAAAAGACTTAAGAAAGTGATCACAGGGGCGCCTGGGTGGCTCAGTTGGTTAAGTTTCCGACTTTGGCTCAGGTCATGATCTCATGATCCGTGAGTTCGAGCCCCGCATCAGGCTCTGGGCTGACAGCTCAGAGCCTGGAGCCCGTTTCCGATTCTGTGTCTCCCTCTCTCTCTGCCCCTCCCCTGTTCATGCTCTGTCTCTGTCTCAAAAATAGATAAACGTTAAAAAAAAAAAAAAAAAAAAAAGAAAGTGATCATAGTGAGAAACACTTTTTTCTTTTGGCTGAAGGAACTTAGTGGCACTGAACTCCTTAAGAAATTTATTAAAAAAGGGGCACCTGAGTGGCTCAGTAGGTTAAACATCTGTTTTTTAAATTTTTTATTTAAAAAAAATTTTTTTAATGTTTTATTTATTTTTGAGACAGAGAGAGACAGCATGAGCAGGGGAGGGGCAGAGAGAGAGGGAGACACAGAATCCGAAGCAGGCTCCAGAGCTGCTTTAGTACAGAGCCCGACGTGGGGCTTGAACTCACAAACAGCAAGATCATGACCTGAGCCAAAGTCAGACGCTCAACCGACTGAGCCACCCAGGTGTCCCTTTTTTTTTTTTAATGTTTGTTTATTTATTTTGAGAGAGAGTAGGCGAGGGGAGGGGCAGAGAGAGATGGAGAGAGAGAATCCCAAGCAGGCTTAACATTAAGAGGATGGAGCCCAATGTGGGCATGATCCCAGAGACTGAGATCATGACCGGAGCCAAAATCAAGAATCGGATCTTTAACTGACTGAGCCACTCAGGCACCCCATGCATCCAACTCTTGATCTCAGCTCAGGTCTTGAGCTCAGGGTCGTGAGTTCAAGCCCTATGTTGGGCTCCATGTAAGGCATGGAGTCTACTTAAGAAATTTATGAAAAGTAGGGAATTGTCACTGACCCTTATCTGATAAAACTATTACATTTATTCACGAATGTGCTTATTAATACCTCAAAGATAAAACAGTTTCTAAAGACACAGACATGCATCAAACACATGCCAAGGCCCAATTTTTTTTTTTTTTTTAATTTTTTTTTTTTCAACGTTTATTTATTTTTGGGACAGAGAGAGACAGAGCATGAACGGGGGAGGGGCAGAGAGAGAGAGGGAGACACAGAATCGGAAACAGGCTCCAGGCTCTGAGCCATCAGCCCAGAGCCTGACGCGGGGCTCGAACTCACGGACCGCGAGATCGTGACCTGGCTGAAGTCGGACGCTTAACCGACTGCGCCACCCAGGCGCCCCCAAGGCCCAATTTTTTAAACAAAGTTTTCTTTTAAAAGATGAGAGTAGATGAGATTAAACAGCAACAATACACTTCAATAATGTTATTTTCAGAACATTATTTTTAAAATGTAATAACCTTTTAACTCTAGTTTACTTTAAGGACATATTTTATTTTTCTAATAATTTAGCTCTGAAGCAAAGGAATTTTGGAGAATTCAAAATATTAGTGATGGCTTTAAAAGCTATGAATTAAAACATCAGTAGTTCTTCTATCTCTAGCAATGCAGACATCCTACAAAAAAATTTTTAAAAAGAACAAGTTAAGGGCATTATTTCAGGTACATTATGTTGCTAACAGTCAAAATATTATACCTTCACGCTCTTTTTTTCATCTGATCCTTCTGTCATAAGATAGGCTTTATCTCCATCAGTTCCTTCAACACTCAGGAAGCAATTGGTTGTATGGCCAATCCCACTAGGGAGGACTTTATCCCACAACATTGCATTGATAACAGAGCTCTTCCCACTGCTCGTCCTGGAGAATGAATATATAAAATCATGAAGACAGAACAGTAAATACTTCAGAGAATAAATGAGAAGAAATACTTTAGACGCAGCAGTCAGGAAAGGTTTCTGAGGTTATAACATTTAGGAAAGGTTTGAAAACTGAGAAAGAGCCAGACATAGATAAAACAAGGCAAAGGGAATTCTAGGTACAGGAAATCCCAAGTGCTAAAAAAAAAGCCCCAAGATGGATTTAAAAGGCCTATAAGTTAGTTTAGTGAGTAAATAAATGCTTCTGTTGATACACAGCACATGATATTTGAGCAAACAAGTATGGGCCTAGTCATTTATTTTTGTATCCCTAGTGCCTCATACAGTGCATGGCACAAAGGAAGTTAACAAATGATTCCTAAATGAACATATAAGCTGTGGCAGAGATCACACCGTCATTCTCAACAGTTATGTTAACAAATGACTCTTCCTACTCTCCCTCTCTCTGGGAATCATGGGGCTGAGAATTCTTTCGGAAGACATACCTGGTAATAAGAGAACTTTTAAAAAGTCAAAAATTATGCATATCATTAACCCGTATTTCTATGCTTAGGACTTGGCTAAGAATCCAATTCTTAGAGATGAGCATCCTTAAAAAATAAAAATATGACCTCCATAAAGCCTTTTATACCAAGAACTAAAATGAACAAATTCTTTTAGATGCTAATAGCTTTAGCATTTAACACAAGGAGAAACTCTTACAGGGAGAAGGGGGAGAACCATCCCTTGCTGAAACATCAGAAACAAAGTTGTGGATAGGACTTAGAAAACCTGATTTCTGGAAACTACCCTTGAGAGAAATAATAAAGGATTACCTGCCAAAAAATGCCACTTTCATATGCCTCCGAGACAGCACCTCACCAATGATGGAAAGCTTGTTTTTATAACCCTGTATTTCTATCAGATCATCCTCAGTAGCTATTTGATCAAGTTCTGGATTCTTGTATGTTGCTACAAAATTGAAATGGTGTTAGAAAAAGTGGTAAAGATGAACATTAAGTGAATTATACAAAGGAATAGCTAAGATATGCATATATTTTGGCTTTGCTCTGTATTAATGTGGCCATTTAAAAAGTAAAAATGCCATACTATCTGAATATTTGGCAAAAGGTGAATACTTTATTGCAACAGGTCATAAGAATCCTGCCCAAAAAAAGCTTCAAAATTATTAAAAATTATAGGGCCCAGTCCAAAGGGTATTTATTATTCACCTAAGTCTCAAAAATACAAGATACTCATCTGAGACAGGGACACCTGGGTGGCTTAATTGGTTAAGCATCTGATTTTAGTTCAGGTCATGATCTCATGGTTCATGGGGTCGAGCCTCCTTGGGGTTCTCTCATTCCCCTTCCCTCTCTGCCCCTCACCCACTCACACGCATGCTGTCACTCAAAATGACTAAACTAAAAAAACAAAAACAAAAATACCCATCTAAGACAAAAATGTTTTTCTGAACAGAGAAATTAGAACCTAATTATCTACCTATTATTGTTCCATCCTGACTAAAGGGAAAAGAGGGATCCACATACTAAGAAATAGTGAGGTTTGTGAATGGCCACCCCTATAAAATAAAGATATGGTTCAAGTGGGTCTCCAAGCTAGGTAAGACATCGCTACCTTAAAACTTCTTGTCTTCTCAGAGGAATGGAGCAAAACAGCTCATTTAACATAAAAGAGAATTACCAACTATATCCTACTCCAGTCAGGCTAGAGGTAACTGCTCATCCCAGACATAACCTCTTGTCCTCCAAGGATGGGGGTGGGTGGAAAAACTTGGGTTTGAAAAGCAGAAGCCTTTCAGTTTTGTTTATATTTCAGGAACATACACTTTTACATTTACATATATATTTTAAGTGGTTACTACAGTATCCATTACAGACAGTTTTCTATTTTTTATCTTTTTTTATTGAAGTATAGTTGACTTACAATGTTGTATTAACTTCACCCCAGTGAACTGACAACTTACATTTTCGTTATCTCACTTTAAAGGCAAAAACATGGAGATTCGTTTGGCTATCTGGTACTAATGAGACACACACACACTGACACAGCTTACCCAGTGCTCATGTAATTAAACTCCAGCTTTTACAAATCTCATCATCCATTTCAAGCACATTAGTAAAATATATGCAGTTAGGTGAATAAAGATGAGACTGGCTTAAGTATCATTACATTCACCTTGTTTTTCATGTTATTCTTTCTCTTCTATGTTCTTCCTAATTTATCTTTTTGTCTCTTTTTTGCAAGAGATTTTCTGTGAGATTGTAAAAGCAGTAAAATTGAACTCGGACTATAAAGCTGTCATTCACTAGCTCCTAGTATTATGCTCAATCTATAATGGGTTCAATACATAGAAGATATTGCATTTAATTTCACTTCCCACCAACTTTGTTTTAAGTATATATAGCTGACCTATCAACTTTTTAAAAACAATTTAAAAGTCACTGTGCCAGCTCAAATTCTTTCAAAACTGGAAACAGAGATTCGATACCATAACTTTTTTCCCCATCTCATTCAACAAAACTTGAATTGTGTCAGGTTTGGTGATAAGGATGCAATAATAAGGCATGATCCCTATCCTCAAGCTAAAAATCTGGTGAGGGAGGGTTAGGAGGGACAAGGACAAAGTTTGATTTTACCAACCCACCAAATGTTTCCTCACAGTCACTGGAGAAGTTTATAAAATCCCTCCCTTTTCATTGTACCGTTGATGGTCATGTAATCTAAGGAACCAGAAAATATTTCAACAGTTCTCTCCAAAGCAGTATTCCCTAATAAGACATTCCTCACCAACCTTGAACAGTGACACTCAAAGAAGATTTCTTTTGCCCTTTCCCCACCGAATTCCTGCCTCATTTGAGAAGATAAGATAGGTCTGAGATCTAGGCTGACAGCTGACTTGGGGAAAAGAGAGGAATAATAGCTTAAATGTGGGCTGCCTGACTTTTAAGTCTGGGCATTTACTAGCTAGGTGCTCTTGGGCAAGTTGCTTAAATTTTCTGTGTCTTGGTTTCTTCATCTTTAAAATAATTATAATTAAAATCTGTTCCAGTGTTGATATTTAATGCATTATTGATATAATAAAGTGCTTAGAATAGTACCTCACATGCAAGCACTTATTTCTTAAGTTGTTATTAATAACATTTAATCTTCCTCTTATGGAGGGCAAAAATGGGTTTTGTTATGGCATCTCTCCTAGATTATAACACAATGCCTTATATATGCGTTCTGTAACTAAGGGTGAAAAGGATAAAACACCTAATTTTCTTTAAAAAATTTTTTTTTGTTTTTAATGTTTATTTTTGAGAGAGAGAGACAGAGCATGAGTGGGGGAGGGGCAGAGAGAGAGGGAGACACAGAATCTGAAGCGGGCTCCAGGTTCTGAGCTGTCAGCACAGAGCCCAACATGGGGCTTGAACCGACAAACAATGAGATCATGACATGAGCTGAAATGGAGTGCTTAACCAACTGAGCCACCCAAGTGCCCCACCTTCATATTTTTCATATATTCTCAACAGTAGTATTTAAAAAACTTAGAGAAACTAACCTTCAACAAAATGGGATCCTTCAGTAACAAACTCCAGTAATTGGTCAAAGATTGCAGTAATTGCCTTCTTAGCCAGCACAAAGTGCTTCAGTGGAGAAGCAGTTTCCGCCATTATGTTACTGGGGAAAGAAAATAAAAGTTAGAAAGCACAAATTAAACTATACGATAAAGACATGCAAGTGAATGACACCTTCCTGCCACATTAATTCCCCAGTAAAATAAACTGCCAAAATACTTTGAGATAATTTTATTTTGGGGAGAAGTGTTTTAAACTTGTGATACTCCACCAAAATAAGTTAACTCTATTGGACAAAACCTTGGTTGCCAATTTCTACTTTATTTCCCTTTGGTGAAGATGAAACTAATTGTGGCTAAATTGTGACTACTCCCGACTCTTAGGCACATCAAGGCACAGGGTTAGCAAGAAGGAGCAAGTTCACAAACAACAAGTTTCTCAACCTGAAGCTCTAGAGGGTGGAGGTGGATACAGAGTGAAGAAATAAAATTCCAAGATCATAATGTAATACTGCCACTTAAAAAAAAAAAAAAAACAACTCTCATCACAACAAATAAACGCGACCATTAACGTTTCCAGCTAAAGTACCAAGAACTTCAAGGAATTTAAGTTCAAATTTTTTTTTCTGGCAACTTCCCACGAAAAAGACACTAAACAAAAACGATTACACGCCAGTCTTTTCCTGCTGTGTATGCGTGTGGAATGAAACGGAGTGGCCATGAAAAAAGAGCTGAGCCTTCCCGAGGGTCAGGAAATGACTGAGTGAAGGAGCTGCGTGGGAAAACCTGGGTGAGGGCAACGAGCCGGTTCAGTCGGGTGTGAACACCTACCTTGGGGAAAGGCCTTCCACACCGGGCGCTGGAGCCCCGCTCGCAGAGCTAAGGGCCGGACCTCACCGCTGTCCCGCGTGCGCCAGCCCCGGACCGGGTTCCCCAGCCCCCGGGCTTCAGGCCCGAGCCTCGCGGGCTCCGCCGGCCCGACACGGCCGATGGCCCCGTTGGCAGACCTGCCGGCTAGCTGCTTTCACGCAGAACCGCGGCGGCGCCTCGTCACACAGCGCCCGCGCGACTCTCCGCCCCCTGTCCCTGGCCTCACGAAGGTCACCCAAAGCGAAGTGAAGCGGCCGGCGGCCGAGGCAGGAAGCACTCACACTGTCCCGGCTCCGGCTTGTCACCCGCCAACCGCAGACCAGCCTCAGCCCTTAGGCCTCCTCAGCCTCCCTAGAGGGGCTGGGAGGCGGAGAAGGGGTAGGAGGGGTGCCAAAAGGGCGGTCACTTCCGGCTTCTTGTCCTCCCCTATTTTGTTTGGTTCCGTGACCGGAAGTGCATCTACGCTGAGCGCCATTTTTCTTAAGGGCAGAAGGCAGGGCCTGTTGAGGTTAAGGAATGCTACCGGAATTGTTTTCCATTTCCCCCGTATTTCTGCCTTCCGTCTCTTCTCCCTTCAAAGTCTTCAAAGCTCTGTCTAGTTTAGGCGTGGGTAGCTTCTAGCGTAGCGAGGGAGAGCTAAAAGGAGTTGGGGTGAAGTGGGATGACGTGGGGTTAGGACTGCCAGATGAGGGATTCCTGCTTGCTGTACTAATCGCAATAAAGGAAAACCTTTTCACCACTTCACTACTCTCTTCTGTTGTGTAATTGCTTTCTGGGCTGGGAGTACAGCTGTGTTGTGTGTGTGTGTGTGTGTGTTCAATTGCTTTCGAGGTGAGACTTAGGAAACATGTATTGGTGACTAGTGCTTCTCAAACTTTATACTTAAGAATCACCTGGGGATCTTGTTAAACTGCACATTCTGATTCTTTGGGTCAGAGATGAGGCCTGAGAACATGCATTTCTAACATCCTTGGATGCTGCTGGTCTGTACATAGCTTAACAGATGTCCCGGAGATTTCTTTCCAGAGCTAGTGAGATGCAGTTTTGTAAGTGAAGCCACTTCACCTTTCTGAACCTCAGGCACTTCACCTGTAAAACTGGAGTACTAATTAATAATACTTACCTTATAGGTTGTTGTGAAAATTAAATGGGTCGATAGCATGTAAAGTCCTTATAATATTGCCGAGAATATAGTTAGAAATATTGATCTTCTATTGGAACAGATGAATATCAAACAATGAAATAAATTACATCATTTCAGACGTGCTTAGTATTCTGAAAAAGAAAAAACGATAGGATAGACTAGATGAAGAAAAATGAGAAAAACAGCCACATAGGTTGATCTTTTCTGAGAAGGTAATATTTCCTTGATTTTTCCCAGGAAGCCAATCCTTGGAATATCTGGAGGAAGAGTGCCCAAAATAGTGGGGACAGGAAGTCCAAAGGCCCATAGAAAGGAGAGTGGTATGCTGGGTGAAAAGAAAAAAGGCCAGTATATCTGAGATGCAGAGAGGGAGAGAAAATGTGGGAAGTTTAGAGAGGCAGGAGGTTTAGAATCATATAGGTCAAGGTCTGAAGTTTGGATTTTATTGTAAGTGCAGTGGCTAGCTGTTTTAAACGTGGGGACTGCTATGATCTGATTTTCCTTTTAAAAGGTCACTTTGGTTGCTCTGTGGGTAGTGGACTCTACCAAGATTCCACAGACAATGTTTATTAAAGGGCCCAGTCCACTGGCTGGAATTAGAGACCTCTCATTTAAAAAATGGATTTTAGGGACGCCTGGGTGGCTCAGTCAGTTGAGTGTCCGACTCTTGATTTTGGCTCAGGTCATAATCCCAGGGTTGTGGGATCAAGCCCGGCATCGGCTCTGTGCTGAGCTTGGAGCCTGCTTGAGATTCTCTCTCCCCCCTCCCCTGCTCCCACTTTATCTCTCTCTAAAACACAAATTAAAAAAATTATTAAAACAAACTAAAAATGGCTTTTAATATTAATAATATACTAAAGCCCTAGGCATAATTGCAAAATAAACTAGAATCATTTGACTTCAGTATTTTATGATTTTTAATCCCTTATCTCTTCTCACCTCTCCATAAACAAATACACACAAATACAGTAAGCTAATCATTCTGCTAAGAATCCTTATATTGTCCTCTATCAAAATTTGTTTTCCAATAAAGTTCTATTTCTACAATAGATAAAGATCTGCTTATGTAAAAAACTTCACATTATGATGTAAATGACCAAGGGCAGTCGCATACTTTTCTGGCAGGAGGGTTACAGTGTGTATCAGTCAGGGTTCACAGGGCAAGAAACTTATCACAAAGCATTAGCTTCTGTGATTGTGACGGCTGGCTAGGTAAATCCAAAATATGTAGGGCAAGCCATCAATAAAGGCAGAATGGAAATTCTTGGGCAGGAGATGATACTGCAGCCCACAGGCACCATTCCTTTCTAGGAAAACCTCTATTCTCCTCTTAAAGACTTTTAACTGGTTGGATCAAGCCTACCCAGATTATCCCCAAATAATCTTCTTCATATAAAATCAAAGACTTGTAGATGTAATCACTAATACTTTCCCAGAAACATCTAGATTAGTGTTTGATTGAATAACTGGGTACCATCGTCTATTCAAATTGACACGTAAAACTGTCTATCACAGTGTTATTGTCTATTTGGGAAATTATTCAAAATTTATAATGTGAAGGCCTTTTGACGTAGCAATCCCAGGAAAGTAAACATGTGGACAGACACTTAGCTATAAATATATAACTGGGGCGCCTGGCTGGCTCAGTAGTAGGGGCATTCAACTCGATCTTGGGGATGTGTTTGAGCCCCACATTAGGTGTAGAGATTGTTTAAATTTTTTTTTTTACATTTTATTTATTTTTGATAGAGAGACAGAGCACAAGTAGGGGAGGGGCAGAGAGAGACAGAGACACAGAATCTGAAGCAAGCTCCAGGCTCTGAGCTGTCAGCACAGAGCCTGATGCAGAGCTGGAACTCACAAACCGCGAGATCATGACCTGAGCCAAAGTTGGATGCCTAACCGACTGAGCCACCCAGGCGGTCCCCCCGCCTTTTTTTTTTTTTTAATTGTTAACGTTTTTATTCATTTTTGAGAGACAGAGTGCAAACAGGGGAGGGGCTGAGACACAGGGAGATACAGAATCCTAAGCAGGCTCCAGGCTCCAAGCTGGCAGCACAGAGCCTGATGCGGAGCTTGAACTCACAAACCGCGAGATCATGACCTGAGTGGAAGTCAGATGCTCAACCGACTGAACCACGCAGGCGCCCTGGTGTAGAGATTGTTTAAATAAAAACAAAACAAAACAAAACAAAACAAAACAAAACAAAACAACCTTGAAATGTATAACCAAATATTATAAATATATTTAAAAGTACAAAGAAATATAGAGTAAAATATTATTTAAAACCATGAAAAATTGTGAACAATTTAAGTGTTCCCCCAGAGGAGAGGGCTTAGATAAATTATGGTATGTGGACAGGATGGAATATGATGTAGTCATTAAAGATTGTTTTAGAAAAATACTTACACAGACTTATTCACCAGTATATAAAAATATTTTCATAAATTATGTGTAATACATATATTTTATTTCTGGATGACGATATTACATGTGATTTTTTTTCCTTTGTACTTCTCGGTTTTCACATTTTCTATATTGAGCATGTATTTCTACAATGAGAAAATATAATACATAGTTTATTTTTAAAATTTTTATATGTTTAATTATTTATTTTGAGAGAGAGAGAGAGAGGGAGGGAGAGTCCTAATGCTGACAGCACAGAGCTTGACATGGGCTCAAACTTACAAACCTACTGTGAGTCATGACCTGACCTAAAATCAAGAGTCAGAGGCTACCCACTGAGCCACCCAGGCACCCCACATAGTTTATATTTTTAAATTCTTAATGAAACATATACATGTCTATTACCAATACTGGCTCGTAAGTACTATAATTTACAATGGTGTCAAGGCATTAACCAGAGGGATGAAATTTTAAGGATGAATTTCAAGCATCAACCAGCATGTGGAGGGTGAAAGCCTTTACCACTTTTAAGACCTATTCATATGTTCATTCAACAAATACCTATTTAAGGAGAAATCTTTTAATGGTAAAGTGTGCAACTTGAAATCTGAAGACCGTAGTTCAAGTCTAGACTATGCCACTTAATAGCTATGTGAAATCCTTAACTACTAAAATCATTTTTGAGCATAGGGAATCTCAAAGGGAACTTTCACTTTATTTATATTGTTTGAATTTTTAAAATCATCATAGTAAAAATCATGATTAGTTCTGTAAACAATAATTACATGCTTAATGTAATTATTGTATTATATATATATTTAAAAAGTTTTTTAGTGTTTATTCATTTTTGAGAGAGAGAGAGAGAGAGAGAAGGGCACAGAGAGAGACACAGAATATGAAGAAGCCTGCAGGCTCTGAGCTGTCAGCACAGAGTGGGATATGGGGCTCGAACCCATGAACTGTGAGATCATGACCTGAGCCGAAGTCGGATGCTTAACCAACTGGGCCACCCAGGTGCCCCTAATTATTGTATTTTAAAGTAAAAATCACATTGTTATAAATTATATTATAATAAATATTTTAATATAATAAGTAATAAATAATTTAATTCATTGCTTTTCTTTTAATGGAGCAGACTTTGTAAGCAAAGACCAACAGAGTAAACATAAAGAAGACAAAAACTGGGGTGCCTGGGGGCTCAGTCTATTAAGTGTCCAACTCTTGATATCCACTCAGGTTGTGATCTTGGGGTCTTAAGATCGAGCCCCATTTGGGCTCCACGGTGAACATGGAACCTGCTCGGGATTCTCTCTCTCTCTGTCCCTCCCCTGCTCGTTTTTTCTCTCTCTCTAAAAGTAAATAAACAGTTTTTTAAAAAGAAGAAAAAATATATAAAGGCTAAAACAGATACAGATTAACAAAAACTAAAATGTAATTGTTCAAAAACCTTACAAATTTGACATACCACTGCCAATCTGTTCAAGATTGTAAAAAATGGGTGCCTGGGTGGCTTAGTCAGTTGAATGTTTGACTCAGGGTTTTGGTTCAGGTCATGATCCCAGGGTTGTGGGATCAAGCTTGCAATTGGACTCTGCACTGAGGATGGATCCTGCTTAAGATTCTCAGATTCTCTCTCTCTCTCTCTCTCTCTCTCTCTCTCTCTCCCTCTCTCTCTCTCTCTCTCTCTCCCTCCCTCCTTCGGTCTGCCCTTCCCCTACTTGTGAGCACACTTTTGAGAATGTCAAAAACAAGAGAAGACATAAAGCAAGGGGGAAATAACTTCAGATATATACTATAAATACCAATAAATTTGAAAACTTAAATGAAGTGTAAAATTTCTGGGAAGCCATCAAATACTAAAATTGTCCCAAGGAAAACAAAAGAAAAATTGACTAAGTTAATAAGCATTCAAAAAACTGAAATGGCAATTTCCAGTGTGTGTGTGTGTTCTTAAAAGCCAGGCCTAGATCATTTTAGAGGTGACTTTTTACCAAATCTTTTAAAAAGAGATTAATCTTATCTCAAACTTTTTTTTTTTTTTTTTTTTTTTTTTTTCCCTGAGAACAGAAGAGAAGAAACAGCCAACTCACTTAGACGAGTAGAATAACCTTGAGGTGCAGCTGGGTGGCTCAGCTGGTTAAGTGTCTGGTTCTTGATTTCTGCTCAGGTCATGATGTTGTGCTTTGTGGAACTGAGCCCTGGGTAGAGCTCTGCACTGTCAGCAAGGAGCCTGCTTGGGATTCTCTCCCTCCCTCTCTCTCTCTCTGCCCCTCCCTGGCTTGCCTGTGTGTTCTCTCTCTTTCTCTCTCTCTCTCAAAATAAATCAATAAACTTAAAAAGAAAGAAAGGATAACCTTGATACCACACTGGATAGGCGATATAAGTAAGGAAAATTACACTTAAGCAAGTTCCCTGACAGGAACTGGTTCCCTTTGGGATTTTGGCTGGGGGATGGGCGAGGGAGATGGCGCTGGCGAGCGCTTTTGTTCCCCACCAAGCTGAGCTCTGTCGTCCGGGACTCAGCAACTCTCCCTCCCGTTGTCCTCCAGTTTTCCCAGAAAAATTACACTTAAGAACACAGAGGCAAACATTCTCTATGAAACGTTAGCTAACTGAATCCAACATTAGATTAAAAGCTTTTAGGGTGCCTAGATGGCTCAGTCGGTTCAGCTTCTGACTCTTGATTTCTGCTCAGGTCGTGGTCTCTCAGTTTGTGGGATCGAGGCCTGCATCGGGCTCTATGCTGACAGTGTGAAGCCTGCTTGGAATTCTCTCTCCCTCTCTCTCTGCCCCTCCCCCACTCACGCTCTCAGTCTCTCTCAAAATAAACAAAATAAAACAAAGTTTTTGTCTAAATAGGATTTTCCTAGGAATACATAGATAATTCAACATCTGAAAATCAACCAATGTAATTTATATTAGCAAGGTAAGGGAGAAACCTCACATATTTATCTTAATAGGTACAGAAAAAGTCATTGCTTAAGTTTAACACCTACTTATAATAAAAGTTCTTAGAAAACTAAGGAACCTGATAAAACTACCTACCAAAACCTATAGTAGATATACTTTAAATATACTTACTGGGGAAATTTTAGGAGTCTTACATCTAAGACTAGAAACAAACAAACAAAAAGAATGCCTGCTATTGCTACTTCTCCTCATTAATAATGGTGCTCATTAGTAATAATAGTGGAAGTTACTACCAAATTCTGTGATAAGAAAAAAAGAGCTATTAGGGACATTTAATTCCTTAAATTTATGTCATTTATAGCAGATTATATGATTATTTACATTACAAATTAAGCAAAGATAGCTATTAGAACTAAGAAGACAAAAACCTGAACAAGGTATTTGTATACAAAATCAATGGTTAAAAAACCAGAAGCCTTCCTATATACCTGTAATAACCAGTTAGAAAATAAACATGTCAAAGCAACCCAAACTGTAAAGAATCCAGGCATTGACTTTACAAAAACTACAAATGACCTTCATGAAAAAATTTAAAAGAACGTTAAAAAGAGACATAGGAGAAATACACAATTTTTACAAAAGGAAAGATTTTAACATTGTAAAGATGTTAATTCCCTCTAAAATGATTTATAATTTTCATGTAATTACAACAAGACTTTAGATGGAATTAGAACTAATCCTAAATTTACATGGAAGAAGAAAAAAGTCCACCAATAACTAAAAAGTTCTCAAAAAGAATAGTAGAGGAGGGGCACTTGGCTGGCTCAGTCAGAAGAGCATGCAACTCTTGATGTTGGGGTTGTGAGTTCAAGCCCCACGTTGAGTTTAGAGATTATTAAGAAAAAAAAAAAAGAGTAGAGGAAATAAGTTCACACTACCTGATGTTAAGACATATTGCAAAGCCCTAATATTTTAAGCATCCTGTATCTGTTAAAGCCTGTGATACTGTTGCTAGAACAGAGGAATATAATAAGTACAAAGATTCATATACCAGTCATGCCCATGAGGAGTTGATATATGATAAAATTGGTATCATGATCACTGGGGGAAGATGCATTATTTAACAAATAGTATTAGGGAAATTGTCACATTTGAGTGAAAAAACAAACAACCTGAATCATACCAACACACAAAGAAACTCAGATGTAGACATGAAGGGTATATCCAGAAAATTATTAGGGGAAAATGTAGGAAAATAATTTTATGACACTGGGGTTAGAGAAGATTCTGTAAACAAAATGCAGAAAGCATAACTTGTAAAGGGAAAATGTAATGGATCTATCTACATTAAAGATTTCTGTTCAACAAAAGACATTAGTAACATAATAATCTGGGAATTTTTTTTGCAGTGTATATAGAAAACAAAGGACTGATATTTACAATTTATAAAGAACTTTTGAAAATCGACCAGGAGAGGCAGTTCACAAAATAAGAAACCAAAATGTCTCATAAGCATACGGACATTTCCAATCTTGTTAGCAATCAGATAATGCAAACTCAAATAATAATAATGTACTACTTTATGCCCCTACGATCTGCAGAAAATTAAAAAGTGGTATGATACTAATTTTTGGTGAGGATGTAGGGAAATATGGTCTGCTGATGGAAATATAAACTTTAGCTACTCTGGATAATATTTTGGAAGTATTTCAGTCACAGGTATACTATGTGTATGTATATAACTCAACCCACCCACACACCCCCAAAGAAAACCA
The DNA here is from genome assembly GCF_018350155.1 of Leopardus geoffroyi. Taxonomy (NCBI): domain Eukaryota; kingdom Metazoa; phylum Chordata; class Mammalia; order Carnivora; family Felidae; genus Leopardus; species Leopardus geoffroyi. The sequence continues at coordinate 87,795,636 of NC_059333.1, forward strand.
AAACAAACCCAAAAAACTTCAACACATAAAAGAATGTTATGACAGTCTCGTGCATTAAAAAAATACTTAGAAGTGCAAAAGTCACTCAGTTTGATATTTAACTGAATTGACTTCAGAAAGGTGACAGAGAAGCGTTTTCTACCTTATGTGGTAAATCTCTTTGAGGACAAGAACCGTAGTTTATTTATTCTTATATTTCTGAACTTGATAGTAAATATCCTATAGCTATTTGTCAAACTGAAGAGTAGTGAAATAGACATTTTTAAGGAGCTGAAGAGTCCATGAACTGTTTGAGAAAAATTTAGTAACATTATATCCACTGTCCATGGTTACAGTCACACAATTATAGTTAGCAAACAGGGATCAAATATCAAAGTCATATGCTTTGGTCCAGTACTCTCTAATATGTCATTTTCTCTCTTTAGGTGTCTGGTATAACATTTTGTGAAAAAAATGGGCACATTAAAAAAATTTTTTTTTAATATTTATTAATTTTTTGGGACAGAGAGAGAGAGAGAGAATGAGTTAGGGAGGGTCAGAAAGAGGGAGGCACAGAATCTGAGCCAGGCTCCAGGCTCTGAGCTGTCAGCACAGACCCCAACATGGGGCTTGAACTCATGAACTATGAGATCATGACCTGAGCTGAAGTTGGAGGCTTAACCAACTGAGCCACCCAAGTGCCCCCCAAATAGGGCACATTTTATTTTTCTAAAGAAAATGTTTTGAAGTGTAGTGGAGAATTAGAAGTTTTGTTTATTCTAGCTTAAAAAACATTTGACTAATGGTATTAGAGAACCATTTTTCTAAGCTATAAACAAGAAGCTTAGATCAGGACTTTGTATTCTCAAATTTTAGTCTTTCATGTATCACCTACACTCCTTTTTCCATGCCCATGTATCATTATTATTTACTTCATATTTTTCTTCAAATCAATTTGTTTTTTTCTTAAAAAATCAGTTTTGTCCTAAGTAAAAATATTAATAATCAGATTTGATGTGATAGTTAACATATAATTTACAACCATGAAAATAAAACTTATACCACATACAATTATGTTTATATGTCGTGCACTTTGAGTTTGGATTAGATGACCTCTGAGGTCCCTCCCAGATAGACTAACATTCTGTCATTCTAGGTTAGTTCCTCTACCTGAGCATTTTAATTATTCAGTAAAGAAAACTGATCAGTGCCATAAGGAACTTAACTATAATCTTGTAACCATAAAGAAGTATTATAAGATCTGTGCCATGATATTCTGCTTCATAAAATCCAAGATAGATATGCTGAAATTTATAAATTCAGTACAGCCAAACACCTGTTAGATTGGAACATATAAAATATTTATAGGGGCGCCTGGGTGGCGCAGTCGGTTAAGCGTCCGACTTCAGCCAGGTCACGATCTCGCGGTCCGTGAGTTCGAGCCCCGTGTCAGGCTCTGGGCTGATGGCTCAGAGCCTGGAGCCTGTTTCTGATTCTGTGTCTCCCTCTCTCTCTGCCCCTCCCCCATTCATGCTCTGTCTCTCACTGTCCCAAAAAATAAATAAACGATGAAAAAAAAATTAAAAAAAAAATATTTATAGTGTATAGAAAAAAGTGATGTGGTATATGGTATGAAGGAAGTAACTTATTTTAAGTTAGGGGAATAGAAGAATTAAAGAAAACAAATTTACTCTCACCTTGTTCATTGGGAAAACTTTTTTTAGATGTTCTGGAGACTCAAATGGAGGTGTGTAAGAGTTGCAAAGATGAGGGTAATTAACCATAGATTTTGTCTGAGGAATATGTTTCAGAAACAGGAATAAGGCCATAAAAAGAAGAGGCAACCCTAATAAAACGAACAGGGTAGACAGCAGAAGAGAATTTAATGTTCTCAAACTTCAGCCAATCAAAAATCAGAACAGAATGGTGAATGGCCTTTAAATAGAGAATTAAAGAAGAAAAAATTACCCACCAGAAATTACATTTGATGGGTATGATTCCAATTCTTGGTCTCAGGTTACTCTGAAAAAGAAGGGCAACAAAAGTGTCAATTGTTTCAACTATAATGTTTTTTGGTAGTGGACACTATCTGGGTAAGATTAAAAACTAGAAAACTTTTGAGTTTTCATTCAAAACCTACTTTTTATTAAAAATTTCAGGGCATAAGTCATTCAGGTCAATATTTTTAGCAAGAGAAAGCCTATCCAAGTTATATTCATTTGCTTTTTTAAAACCAAAAATAAGTAACAATTTTAAAGGTTTTGGTAACAAAAATTCTTTAAAAAAACTGTGTAAATAGTGGTGCCTGGGTGGCTCAGTCGGTTAATCATCTCACTCTTGATCTCAGCTTAGATCTTAATCTCTTGAGTTCAAGCCCCATGTTGGAGCATGGAGCCTACTTAAAAAACAAAAACTGTCTAAATAATCATCCTTCTTTAACTGTGGGAATAATACTAGTAGATAATATAATATTCCTATGTAGCAAAGTGAGAAAATTGCTTCTTTTTAGAAGAAATTACTCTTCACAAATGTGATTTATTTTGGGTTTGAGTAGTTACCTGTTTAACACTAAGATTATTAAGGAGAATGAACTTAAGGAAGTGTGGTAACTGATGCTTTAAAATGCAAAGTCTTTACCCAGGAAAATTATTTTTCCATCACTTGTATAGAAGTAGTCTTCAAACAACTGTTACTCTTAAAATTTTTAGTTTTTAAATTTACAAATTGAACATATCACTTCATATAAACGTGAATTACATATCATAACTTTTAGTGTTTTTTTGTTTTTGTTTTTGTTTTTTTTTTTTTTTTTGAGAGAGCACAAGTGAGCAAGGGGCAAAGGGGAGCAGAGAGAGAGAGAGAGAGAGAGAGAGAGAGAATCCCACAAGGGGCAGAGGGAAAAAGAGACAGAGAGAGAGAGAGAGAGAGAGAGAGAGAGAGAGAGAGAGAGAGAGAGAGAGGCGGGACTTACCTGAAGCAGGGTTCATGCTCACCCCATGTGTGTCTCAAACTCATGAACCCGGACATCATGACTTGAGTTGAAGTCAGATGCTTAATGACTGAGCCATCCAGGCACCTGACAACTTTAAGCTTTGTGAATTTATATTATACAATACAAATGTACACATTCTTCTTAGATTTGAATGTTGTCTTAAAAGATTAATTTATGGAAAGTTAAACCAATATGAGGAGTATATGTAAATCCATAACCGAAGTACCATGTCTAAAAATTCTTGTAAATACTCTATCTTTGGTCATCAGAACTGAAAGTTACAGGTAAAGAAATATATACCCCCAAATTTCGTTTTAATTTATAGGAATGAGACTGCTAATTGTAGGGTAAACCTGACCAACCAAATTTGCTTCTCCACTGGGATTAACATTTGGCCTTAACTACTTGTTTTCACTTAAATTCTTAACGAGTATTGATATTTGGTAAGCCAATCTACTTTCTGAATGTGGCCATTTGATTTTTTATTTATTTTTAAGGCTTTTTTTTTTTTTTTGAGAGAGAGAGAGAGAGAGAGAGAGAGAGAGAGAGAGAGAGAGTGAACATGAGTGGGGGAGAAACAGAGAGAGGAGGGGGGAAGGGGAGACAGAGAATATCCCAAGCAGGCTCCATGCTCAGCCCAACACGAGGCTTGAACTCACAAACTCATGACCTGAGCTGAAATCAAGAGTTGGACGCTTAACTGACTGATCCACTCAGGCACCCCATGGCCATTTGATTTTTATTAGCTTTTTCAAATTATAGCTTGTAGTGCTTTTAGACATAAAAATTCTACTAAAAAACTAATCATAGTAGTTTGGGAAATATATTAAACTTCTTGCAAAAGGTAGTTATACTGACAAAAACAAGCAAAGTAAGGTTAATGGTAAAGTGCCAGGAATTAAGTAATACAGTGCTTTGCAAATCAGATTTAAAAATTAGGGACAGTGTTAGTCTATTGGAAAAAAAAAAAAAAAAACAACCAAAAAATAAAGACTTGTATATATTACACCTGCCAACAACTCAGCAATCACCTAACAGGCTATAGGCCCTGTGAAATGGAGAAACTGGTTAATACGTGATGACACGTATTCAGGAAACCGAAGACAGGTGATTTTAAACGGTAAAACTGGCCAATTTGCAGGCAGGAAGAGAAGCTTTTGAGTAGTGCACAATCACTTCCAAATTTTGGAGTACAGGGGAAATTTGGAATTTCATAAGTAATAACTAATAGTAACGTGAAGACAAAAAAAAAGCAAGAAAAAAAATGGCCCAACACTACTGCCAAGAATTCTTGATGCCAAGAATTCTATTGTAGTGCTAATAAACATCATTATCAGTTATGTATTCTTAGACTTGAAATGTGGTTCAAGTCACAAAAGAGATCAGTGGAATTGTTTCTGAGGAGAAAAAACCCAGAGTAACGAGAAAAATTTCTTTTTAAGTAGGGTTGTTTTTACAAAGAAGTTTTTTAAGCTAGAAATATAGACTAGCTATCCAAGCAATTTGTGGTGTCATCAACTTATCTGAAAGCTGAGTCAAAGTAAAAAGTTTTTATTGGACAAACTGTCAGTGAGATGTGGCCTTAAGCTGCAGATTCATCAAAAAGTACAAAATTATATATGGTTCTAAAACTTGGATTAATATTTCCTGAGGTTTCCTTACAATCACTTTGATTACTAATGTGATCAAATGTAAAGCAGTAAAATACAGAACTGAGGAAAAAAAAAAAACAAAAAAACAACCCACCAAGGCATTACTTATTTAAAGTTTGTTTCCTGAAAATAAAATTCCTGAAGCTGGATGTATATCAAAAAAAGCATAAAAACAGAATTACCAAGAAGGTAGCCGAGTGGCTAAGTAGTCATGGAAAACACACCAAGGACAAACCTTAGATCTTAATGTAACATGGTGTAATGGAAACAACACTAGACTAGAAGCCAAATAACTTGGATTCCACTCCTGTCTGCTACAACTGATGTTGTGACCTTGGCCTATTTCTACAATAGAAAACTGGAGGGTTTACACCAAATGGTTTCTAAGATTCCCTGCCTGTTTAAACCACTATGATTTTAAGTCTTCTAAGAAACATTTCTATCAGGTAACCCTACCTGGAATGTTCCAATCAGATGAGTTTCTAGGAATATAACTATACAATATATGACAATTGTAGAGATAAAAATGGTTTTTAAAAAACTTGTTGCTGCCACCATTCTCAAAATAGGCTACATTTCCATGGTTCTTGTAGTGGGAGAACCATATGTTGTAAATTGGTCTCTTCAACTATATCAATATTCCTGAACAAGAATATTGTTAGCAGCAGTGTTTATTGGAGTCCAATGATAGACAAAATTCTATTTTTGTGATACTGCTATTTAAGAAGCTGCTATTGAATTGTAGTTGTTATGTCTCTTCCTCCCATCCTCCAATTCATATGTTGAAGTCCTGAGCCCCAGTACCTCAAAATATGAGCTTATTTGCGGATAAGGTCTTTACTAGGTTAAAATAAGATCATTAGCGTTAGCACTAATCCAGTTATGACTGGTGACCTTATAAAAAGGGAAATTTGGGAGACAGACTTGTACACAAAGAGAACAGCACGTGAATAAAGACCGCCATCTACAAGCCAAGAAGAAAGGCCAGGAACACCTTATCTCTCAGATCTTCATAATTCTATGTTAACACTACAGTGTTAATATACCCACTATAGTGGGTTTTCTCAGTTAATAAATGATTTGACATCAGAAGTTTGGGCTGACTTTGCTGTTGCTTAATTTAAAATAAATTGTGAACAGGTTGTGAGTTATAAAATGTTACTTTTTATTGTCAATGCCCTTACCAGTTCCTCCTCACTCCTATCTTAAATTATTTAACTCATGGATAGGGGTTGAAACAATAAAATAAAGACTGCCAACAAAACTGGATCTTTGCTTCCTATTGTAACATTTGCCTCCTAGTGTTATTAAAAGAATTACACAGATGGAGAGTCTACTGACAGTCTTGACGATAATTCCTGATGGGGCATGCAAGAGGGAGAGTCTGGGTTCTTATTAATGGGAGTATCAGTGGACTTAATTGTATGTTACGTTGCATTTTAATGACTTTATATATAAAAAATTGAGCTTGAGTTTAAAAAAGTTAATAGCACTCATGGTTACAGAAGGAAAACTGTGGTCTAGTTTCTTTAGTATATCTCTTTCTCATCAATTCATGAAATCAGAGCTTATGTAAGAAACAAGACGACACCAATAGCGGTTAAAACTATGAACTACCTGCATTGAAAATACCACATTTAGGATACCATTATAAATGTAATGAAAAATGTAGCAATGCTAAGAAAATGGGACAATTAAAAAAAATCTTACTTGTTAAAGACGATTCTCGTAAGTTGCTTAAAATCATCTATTTTAACATCTCCAAAAGTCAAATTTATTATTTTACATTAATATTATGGCAGTTAAAGAAAATAATCAAGTTGTCTCATGGACTGGAAGGTGACTTATTAATTCCCTCTCATTTCCAAACCTCATCAAGCAGTCACTACATTTATGAGGTAAGTCAGCTGCATGCTTAAAATCTAGATGAATTTTAAGATCTTCAATTTGTCCTGTTGAATATTCACAGTATTGACATAAATAAATCCCTTCAGATAAATGTGAATTTAAATGTTTGCAATATTCTAGCATACTTGAAAAGCCTTTCCCACAGTCATCACAAACATGAGGAAAAATTTTAGTATGTTCAATAGCAACATGCCTGTTAACATTTGTATGAAGTCTACTCCGAAAACCACATACTTGACATACAAAGAAGTTTTTACATTTGTCAAAGGTAATTTTGCTTAAGAGGCTATACTGTCCATGTTCTCCATTGTTATACTTATCACTTAACTCAATTAATTTACATGCATGTTCATTTACCACGTGGCTATGCAAGTCTTCTGGATCATTTGTTTCATGTTCACAAAACTGACACAAGTACTGTTCATCACAGCTGTGCTCCTGGAAATGTAGGTAGAGTTCACTGCTTGAGGAGAACTGTACATCACACTGCTCACACCAATAAAGGTGGTCACTAAAATGGGTGTCTGCAATATGCTGGCTGAGGTTCTCAAAAATCACTGTTTTATAATCACAGTATTTACAAATGTAGGGATCCTCTTCATGCAGTTTGGCGTGCTCGATCAGAAGCACGTTGGTAGAGAAACTTTCCTTGCATACTCGACATACATTTGAATCAGTACGCTTATGCTTCAGGATCATATGCTGCTTTAAGTCAGAAAAATATTTGCTGTTGAACTCACAAAGTTCACATTTATAGAGGCCACTGCTATTAGCTCTCAGTAAAGGCCACTTCTGCTGGGCAGTCACATTCAAAGCTTGGCTCTTGTCAAGAATTTTGCAAAGTTTAGATGGCGGCTCCTCATCAGTTTGGTCTTGGAGACTCTCAGAGGAATTGTTTTCTGTTTCTATATCATAATCTTCAGAAATTGCATGCACTTCTGCAGCAATTGGAACATCTTCAGCGGTGTGAACTTCTATAGGACTCTCTTCTTGAGTTTGTTGGTTGACTGATTCAGGTGAGTCACACTCTTCATCACAAATTTCAATATCAGCAGATTTTTCTGAAAAAATGTAATAAGTCTATTATTATCATTAAATAAGACCTATTAAATAAATAATTGGTACAAAATTTATTTTACACATTTTATTAATATATATAAAATAAATAAATGCTATTAACTAGTTTCCCTAACCTGTAGAAAAGGCAGTGTGGTCTAGAATTCTAAGTACAGGACTGGGAACCAGGTAGTTCTGATTTCTATTTCTGGCCTTGATCCCATCTGTAAATTTTGGCAAGTCATTTGATGTCTCTGTATCAGAATCATCATCTGTAGAAAGAGATTTGGAAAAATACTTATTATTTATACCAAAGTATTAAATATTAATTATTACTAAAGCACTAAGCATTTTCAATATAATTTTGAATTCTGATAGGAACTAAAGGACTTAGATTTAGCCAGGAAAAGAGATGTTATCCATATACCACAGATACCCAAAAAATCTGTCCAATCAAGCAACTGCTTTTGCTTCCATGCGCCCCATTTGTACTACAATCTACATTTTAAAGTTACTTAGGAATTTTAAGTTTAAATTTCTGACTTTGAATAAACCTTTATTCCCTTAGCCCAGCCCCAATGTTTTAAAGTTAGCATGGGGAAACTGAAATACAGGTCAATAGAAAAAGCTGGGCTTCAACATCATGTCAGTGTTGTTTTTAATAGACTTTAAATTTTTAGAAGTTCTCAGAAAAAAATTTGAGAAGATTGTACACAGAATTCCCACATAACCTGAATTCAGTTTCTCTATTCTCTTACAAAAAGATGGTACATTTGTTCCAATTAATAACCAATACTGATAAGATGGTATTAACTAAAGTCCATAATTATCCAGATTTCCTTAGTTTTTACCTAATGTCCTTTTTCTGTTCCAAGATCCTAAGATTCCACATTACATTCAGTTGTCATCTCTCTCTAGGCCTCTGTTAGCTGTGGCAGTTTCTCAGACTTTCCTTGTTTTTGATGATCATGACAGTTTTGAGGAGTACAAGTCAGGTATTTTGTAGGATGTCCCATTAATGAAATGTTGTTTTTTTTCATTAGACTGGGATTATGGGTTACTGGAGGTAGACCAGAGAGGCAAACTACCATTTTTACCACATCATATAAAGGGTACACACTATTAACATGATTTATTACTATAGACTGATTACCTGGTTGAAGTAGTATTTAGCAGGTTTGTCTGCTGTAAAGTCACTCTTTTACTTTGGAAGTCCCTGCTTGCGGTCCTTACTTAAGGAGTGGGAAGTCATGCTCCACCTCCTTGAGGGAGGAGTGTTCATATAAATAATTTGGAATTCTTCTGTATAGATTCCTTTCTTACATGAGGGTGCCTGGGTGGCTTGGTCGGTTGAGCATCCGACTCTTGATTTCAGCTTAGGTCATGAACTCATGGTTCCTGAGTTTGAGCCCTACATCAGGCTCTGTGCTGACAGTGCAGAGCCGGCTTGGGATTCTCTCCCCCTCCCCATGCATGCTCTCTTTCTCTTTTAAAATAAATAAATAAATTAAAAAAAAAAAGATTTCTTTCTTATTTACTTAGTCATATCAGTTATGTCAGTATGAACTCATGTGTATTTATTTTATACTTTGGGTTATAATTCTTTTTTTTTTTTTTCCCTCTCTAATTGTTTCAGCTTTGGCTGCTGGGAGCTCTTTCAGTCAGCCCCTGTGTTCCTTTGACATACCTGTATTGTGTGTGTATATGTGTTTTGAGTACCTCCTTATTTTCTGGCACTACAAAATGCTCCAGTCTCATATATTTCCTGCTTCAGAACTAGAATCAGCCATTTCTCTAAGTACCAGTTCTTTTTACTGGAGAATGGTTTTAGAAACCAAAATCTGGGCACTGGTGTGCTCACTCCTACTGGGGTGTCATTTCTTTTAGGCCCTCTCAGCTAACAGACCAAAAATGTGTGTACCCTGCCAGATATACAGAGACATATCTATAAATATCTCTGTATGTAACAATCTATGTCTCTATTAAGCCAAACAGGAGTTCACACAGATGTCTCCAATGCCTCATGTTTTTTTTAAAATTTATGTTTCTGTGTCTATGAGAGGAGTTCAAGGAAACTGGCAGTATTGATGGTTGCAAAGAAAGAACAAATGCAAGTTGTTATCATTTACCCAATGCTCTTAGAAAAGCCTCAATAGAAGATGCAACATTGAAAAACACTAAATCATTCACCCTGTTTCTTCCTTCCATTAGCCCTCTAGACTACAGCTAAGTGGAAGAACTGTATGTAATACTATTTTTAACCTTTCTTCATAAATCCTCCCAACTCTGGATTGGTCTCACTTTGCCATCAACTCCTAGCCACCTAAAATGGACTTAGGAGAATGTGCTTTTTATTTATAGGTCTGAAATAACATTAAAAATAAAAAATTCACATACTTGTTTTCTTACAAAAAATTGTTTCCTTACATTTAAACAAATTTAAACACTTGCCCACTTAGAAATCATCATTTTCACCCACATTTTCAAAGAAATACAAATACATAAAAGCAACTTAAAGAATATTTTGGAAAATATTAGATATACCTTTGTTGTCAAAATATTTTAAGTCTGGTTGTCTCATAGAACAAACACTGTAACAATGATCAGAAAAAATTCCATTGAATCCATCTGCAATTCTGCTTATTCCAGAGGAATCTGAACATAAGAGCAAAATTTTACAAATTCCAGGTAAACATACATACACTTAATAACAGCCATCCCATTATCCAACATATTTTCATATTTGAAATTTTCATATTTGTAATAAAGTATTAACATTTCCCTTAATTCTGAAAGCTTCTACATTTCAGACCTGATACTGAACTGAGGTTTGTAAGAACCACAAATTACACAATTTACAATATAACACCTTGAAGCACACAAAAATAGACTTGCCTTATAGTCAGAATTCCACAAATTATAAATATGTGATAATGTATTAACTGCAAAAAACATTGAATTAACTACCAAGATCTGCCATAGAGTGAAGACAAAACCCAAGGCATAGGGGAAATGGTCTGAGGATCAGTTAGGGCTTCTGAAGAGTCATTTCAAGTCTTGTCTGGGATAAGCTGGCAAGCGCTGAACTAGATTTAATTTCCTCAGATATGAAGAATGTGTAGCTTGGGTGGGTTAACAGGTATGCTAGAGACTGTCTCAAATACATGTGGTCACAAAGACTTCTCTTCTTAAGACCTCTCTTGCTGCCAAGACAGCAGAGCCAATCTCAACCAAAAGATCTAAAATAACACAATCAAAATGGAAGTTCACATTTCTGAAAATAATGTACAGGATAAAACATTTTTTTCCGCAATCATGCAAAATATCTCCCACCAAGGTTAATGTTGTGCCTTAAGAACAAGTCTGGGAATCACACAGACAAATCTCAATTATGCTGTATAAGCATGCAACCTTGGGTATCTAATTTTAATATCTATCAACCATTAAATTGTATTAAATAATGTTTGTAAAGTTCCGATGTGTACCTAGCACATGGTAGACAATGAACAATGTATATTCAGAGAATTTAAAGTTTTCTCTTACCTGAAAATGGACCCAGATATTTAACTGTTATCTGATCCATTTATGAGAAAATGGGTAAGAATACAATTGTATGGGAATTAATCCATGGCCCAACTTTGAAAGTCTACTGACCTGAGTAACGAGAAGGGTGTAATGTCTTCCTTTTTCTTTTTTTAGGATATTCATTCATATCTTTTCAATCTGAAAATGGAAAAATTTAACAAAAGTATCAAAAATAAAGACTGTTAATATTTTATAAAAATTCCACCTAACCAAAGAATTTATTGGCAATAAGAAATGTGTGTGCCACTTGAAAATCTATTTCCTAAGAGAAATGTTAAATAATGCCTCCATTTGTATTTTGGATTTATTTTTCTGATCAAGTTTAAAAGTAGGACACCAATATCTGCGTTGTTTTTTTTTTTTTTTTTTTTTTCTCTTGGTGAGGTTGAGAAATCCATTTCAAATGTTGATGTAATTGTGAATACTGGACAATTACAATAAGCCGTACTCTTAGCTTTTATTTAAAAAAAAATTGCTCTTATGGCACCATGTTAAGAATAAAACAAGTCCATTTCTTACAACTGAGAATATTTTGATACACTTTTCAATCTAAAGGTGGATATAATGCCTTCAAAAAATATTGTCACAAATCTTTATCTCCTGACTTTCAAAAAATATACTCATCACATAGAAGCTCAGAATACAATTTTCAAGAAAAAATCCTTTTCTTACTTGTAAGGTCACATTCAACACTCTACTGAGAACAAAACAGGTAGCAGTCATTTAATGATTAATCATTTACTCAAACAATTAATCAAATCATCATTAAGTGATTGAATTTCCACAGACTGTTACAAAATTGACTAATTGGTTTTGCCACATTCCACTTACTTGGTATAATTCTTAATACTGTGGTGAGGAGAAATGAATTACAGGGAAGTTTTCACAGATGGTAAAAAAATAGCCTGTAGCAAAATACACAACAGAAGTCATATAAGCAAAAATGTAGTTTTCTGAGACTCAAGAATACAATGGCACCAGGTCTTTAATTAACTGGAAAATTATATGGAAATAATTCAAGTATAAATAAGCTTTTGGATATACTGTATAAACACTAAAAATTGATAAATATATATGTGTCACATTTCTCTGAAATAAACTTACCTTCTAAAGCTATAGCTATATTTTAACACCAAAACAGGAATATAAATCAGCCTACTTTATTCAGCCATAATGAAAGCAAATAGAATGAAAGCAAACCAAATCAGACTTCAAACTGTTTAAGTCCTTATAGATTATCCAACAATATAAGAACAATGACCACTTACTGAGCACCAATCACGTAACAGGTTGTGCACCTACTTTATCTTATTTAATCCTATAACATGATAAATGTACAACAGTCTCTCAAAATTATTTACCCCTTGTTATTGATGAGGAAACTGAAGCACAGTAAGATTAAATAAAGACAATTCTTAATAACTGGTAGAGTTGGAATTTGAATAAAGATCAAATTTTAAAGCACATGCTTTGAAAACAAATAGGGAAATAAAGAGATCACCCCAATTCAAGTAACAGATTAGTGTCAGAATCAGAACTACCTCTTCCATTTCAGGTTAGTGTTCCTTCACTGTAGAAATGGGCAAGTAAGGAATGTCAGAAAAAGATATTGAAGTTTTCTCCGCCAGTTTTACATGCTGCTTTTCTTACCATCAAAGCAATATATATAGCAGGTAGAACTTGGTACCATTAGTGAGACCATCTCATTTCTAATGATAAGTGTACATACTGTCTGCTGCTTTACTAGGTTCTGGGTGTATTAATTAGCACTACAGGTGATGTGATAACACAGTATTAAGACAGTTCTTTTTAGTTTATTGAACATTTCTCTATCTTATTTTACTGATGAGGAAACAGATTCAGGGAAAGTCAAGTCATCTAAGTTGCAGAACCAGAGATGAAAAAGCATGCCTTCTGAGTTCTGAACAACTAACTCTGTGTAAGTAATTTTCATTGCTAATCACTATTACCAGTAAGTTACATCTTGGTTCCAGTTCTTACTTAGCCACCAACGGGAGGAAGGGAAGGAAATCACCCAAAGAAACAGACAACAGTGAGATTTATAGAAATATCTATTATATCTATCTATCTATCATGTCTCACCTACCACAAATAGCATTCCTTGAACCCTTCCCAGTCAAGTGCCTTAAAAAATCAAAAATTTCCGATTATGTAATAAACTAAAATTTCAAGACTTATTCCTAATACCTCTTCTGTATGCTTCTAAAATTTAAAAAGCCCAGAGCATCACACTTCATGTTTTAAATGCTCTAAAACTGTCAGCCAAACATTATAGTATCTTCTTGCAATTTCAGAATACACTTCAAATTCTTTCCAACCAGAAGAATGAAAAAGTAAGGAAAGGAAACCAAGCATATCATTAAAATTGATGTTGCAAGCTGGCATGGATTCAGGTGAGAGGAAGAGGATCATCTTGATCAGGAAAGGTCTGACTCCTACTCAGGGCTGAACAATATCCAAACATTTATCAGACCCCCCCGCTTTGGCAGGATGCTAAGATGCCTACTCAAGACCAAAAATGCTATCCATCTTTCATTTCAGCAAATATTCTTATGGACTTTTTGTATACATAACTACCCTGATGAAGAAGTTTGGCTTTTTACTCAGAGATGTCACATAAACATTTGCTCACTAGTCTTCCTCTCATGGGTAAGATTCTGAATCACATGCAACTTATCATTCACTCCCTCTTCTCCACTTAAACTGCACATGTAATACATGTCACTGCAGGAAAATTAAGAAAAGGTTTAGAAACCAAATTAATTAAATCACCTAGAATCTATTCACCCAGAAAAACCATTAGCATTTTGGGGTATAGACATCTAGGCATTTCCCTATGTTAAGGTATATATAAACATTTTACATTTTTGTAAAAATGTATATGTTTCATGTTTGACACATGAAACAATTTTTTTTAAAAGCAACTTACAAAATACATATCAGCCTCTTTCCACCTGTCATTTTTTTTCAATAAGAATGTACAAAACACCACATTAACAGGCAGTTAGTACCTGTATCAAAAAGATCAACATTTAAGGCCTTTCACTCAGTGTAAATATTCTCTAGCAGATACAAAAATAAGGCAAGCATTTACAATCAAAAGCTCTATTTTTACAACAGCATTTTAACAGCAAGTTCTTTTCTAGCCTCATTTCAAAATAAGTATATACGCTCCAGATGTTAAAAGAATTGAAACATAAAAATGTTTCGGGAGAGTCTTTGAACTAGAACCAACTGTGTGCCCAACTTGAGTGTCAGTCTTTCCTGAAATACAAATTTTTATCTCTTTGTAAAGAGATAAACTGCTTCAAATTACTTGCGTCCCAGGTTATGCTGAAAAAGAAAACCAAAGGGGTGTATAAGCACCCTAACGAGGGGCCGAGGCCACCGCCCGGAGACTGGAGCGCCAGAACCAACGCCTGCTTTCTGCGGCTGTGGCTCGGGGCGAACAAGGGATGCGCCGCCAGAGGGTCTCGAAGCCGCCCCGCACGACCGGGGGCGGGAGCCCAGCCGCCGTAGGACACGACTGTCGGAGGGGCCGCGCAGGAGCCTCCGGGACCCAGCCGCCTCCACGCCCGTGCCACGCGCCAGGCCCACAGGGGCCGGGTGACCAGCGGGGACTCCCAAACCCCGGCCCCAAGGCGCCATAAGGAAAAGAGCCGCAGGGGGCCTAGGCGTCCTCCCCGGGAGGGGGAACTGCCTTCGGGAAGGGGGAGGGGCCGGCATCCCGCCATAAAACGGAGGCAGGGTTTCAGTTTAAAAGACGCCGTCCGGTCTTCCATGTCCTCTCGCGTGGGAGGCTGCGCCCGCACACCGCCGGCCCGCTCTTCCCTCACACTCACCGGGACCCCAGGGCCTGTCCGGCCAGCCCAGGCACAGCTTCGAGGCGGCGGCGGCCAAGGCGCCCGAGCGCGGGAGGAGGGGCCGCGCCACTGTGGCCCTCGCGCTCCCGGGCGCTCCTGCAGGGCAGCCCCTCTCCCTCCCGCGCGCCTCACGCCCTGACGGCCAGGCCCCAGGCCCAGGCTTGGCTGCCGCACTCACCGCCTCGCTCCGCGCCTGCGCCGCGCACCTCAGGGACCCGCCGACTAGGCGGGGAGGTGACTAGGTGAGAGTGAGAGGGGGGAGGGTTGGGGTGGGGGGAATCCGGCTGCGAGGCCACGCCGCACTCCAGACCTGGGAGGGACCACCGGCCTTTAGCCCCGGGGGTGGCCCATCGGCTCGCGCCCCCTGCTGGCACCTCTGCGCCGCCGCAGGCTTCTTCCGGACGGGGTACCGCCCCTCCCATGCGGAGCGGGTGATTCCAGTCCCTAGAATTGCTCCCGACGAGGCCACCAAGGGGACTCCCCCCGCCCCGGGCCGGCTTTCAGCCCTTTCTCCCGCCCTTAGGGAAGTGGGAGAAGCTCAGCTTGCCAGCGGCCCCTTTCCCACCCGGCTCCTCCAGGGGGCGTGCTAGAGTGGTCTGGGACGGGTTAGGCGTGGCAAATGGCATTTCAACCCCCAGAGTGGCAGATGCTTGCTGCGTATGTAAAGGGAAACGGCAGAGTCACGGTTTTACCGAGGCCCCTTCAAAGAACTACGCAGGGCTGTGATGCTGTTTACCAGGGCAAGAAGGTGAAAATCTTGAAGATCGATGAGTCGTTACTAGGCTTCAGTGGGAAGCCTTGATTCAAGAAATCCCGGTGGAATGAATGTGAAATAATAGGGAATTGGATTTGATTATTTAATTCTTTTTCCGACTGTGAGCTTCTAGGAGCAGATGTAGAGAGGATTAAATTGAACAAGCATAAGTAAATTTGTGAACACGGTTTCATAAATGATCTCTGTACAAGTGTGGTCATATGTTTAATCTTTAATAGTAAATTGAAGTTGTCAGTCCCAATTTACAAATTAGAAAAGCAAAGGACTAGACACTAGATTTTATTCATTTTTGTAACCTCAGCACCCGGGTTACAATAATTGTTAAGTAGATGAATGAGGCCCATGTGGATTATCACATGATCAAGGTCACTCGGATAGTTAGGGCCGCAATCTGTGTCTTTTCATCCATGGCCATTGTGCTTTTTCTGATTACCACATGCTACCCAACCAAACACTGGAGAGTAATAATCACAGACCTTACTCCGATCTCTCCAGCTGTATCCCAGAAGATAAAGCCTTATTTTAAAGAGACAGTTTGTGAGGCTCAATTTTTATGACCTCAACTTTTAGGTGTATGCTCAGCCCAAATAAGTGAATGTTTACGAATGCAGCCATGGCCTGAATAAAGTAAGAAGAGAGTTAGTGGTATCTTTTAATCCTAGTATAGTTAGTACCTGCCACCGAATAGGGAATGGACACGTTTGTTGAATTTATGAAGAACAGTATGCCTCCTTCTCTCCTCTGGCTGGGCTGTTTCCGGATGTGACACAGTGGAAGCCACAAGGGGGTGGTATGGGACCATTTTAAGTTACTGTTTTGCTCACGCTTAGCCTTGTGCCAAACGAAATCATTACATTTTAGGCTGAAGTTTTATTTCAAAACATTTTGCAGTAAGAGAAAACCCCCCCCCCCACTTCAGCGCATTACTTAAACAAACAAACAAACAAACAAACAAACAAACCCACATGATTTTCCCTTAACCAGAGAAGTAAATAAGAGCATCACAATGTTTACATGTCCTTTAGCATAATCACAAGGCAGAGGCTACTTGATGTTCTTTGATTAGCTGGAGTATGTTTTCCAGTTTCATTTTTTGCCTCTCCCTTTTCCGCTCCTTCCTTTTAAAGGGAGGGTGGTGGCAGCAGGGATGAAACCCTCAGATCTCAAAAAAGTACCAAGTTGTAGAGTTTGCGATCTATAATTTTGACTAAAGGGCTATTGAATCATCCTTTCTTCCAACCTTTTAAAATCACATTTGTAGCACAGCTTAATTTTTTCCTGATTAGAAAAGGCATACATCTTTATTCCATAATAGAGACATTAGAAAGCTATGAGTAACAAAAGGAAAAGGTATCATAATCCTACAACCCAGAGCTAACCAATGGTAACATTTTGCTCAAGAGCTGTACATTTTTTAAAAATCTATATCCATCTAGAATTTGTTTTAAAAATTTGGATATTATTGTTTATGTTATTCTATAACAGCTTTTCCCCCCACTCAAATATGGCATGAATGTTTTTTACGCTATTAATGTTAATGGCACCTTGGAATTCTATAAGCAACCATACAGTTAAATAGTGGATGGTTAGGTTGTTTCTATTTTAAAAAATGCTTGCCATCTTGCTAAATAAAAACAGTATTCCATTTTAATTTATATATATATATATATATATATATATTTTTTTTTTTTTTGTGAACTTGAATGTTTTCTCGTGTTTATTGGCCATTTATATTTCTCTTGAGAATTTGCAGTTGGTATTCTTTGTCCATTTTTCTATAGGCTATTTATCTTTTTAAAGAAAATGGAGGGGCGCCTGGGTGGCGCAGTCGGTTAAGCGTCCGACTTCAGCCAGGTCACCATCTCGCGGTCCGTGAGTTCGAGCCCCGCGTCGGGCTCTGGGCTGATGGCTCAGAGCCTGGAGCCTGTTTCCGATTCTGTGCCTCCCTCTCTCTCTGCCCCTCCCCCGTTCATGCTCTGTCTCTCTCTGTCCCAAAAATAAATCAAAACGTTGAAAAAAAAATTAAAAAAAAAAAAAAAGAAAATGGAAATTTTTAGCCTTTTACCTGAGATATATATTGCATATATTTCTTTCTAGTTTGTTGTTTGCTTTTCAATTTTGTTAATGGTGCAAATGTTTTAAACTTTTGTGAAATCGTGTCTATTAATCTTTTCCTTTACAGATTCTATTATTGGCCTTATGCTGAAATAAACTTTTCTTCTATCCAATATCTAGTTGCATTTTTTACTTTAGCTTTTTAGTTTGTAATTTATTTTGGGGTGTGAGATGAAGAGAACTCTCTCACCCTCTTTCTGTCATAATACTTTTTTCACATTTCTCTCCATCTTGGATAGCAGACTGAAATTAAATTTGTAAGAGTAGCTTCATCTGATGCTCAATTAACTTCTTAAGGCATTGGTTTTCAAACTTTAACTGCATCAGAATCACTAGCAGGTCTTGTCATACTATAACTTTCTGTGCACTAGCCCCAGTTTCTCATTGGATAAATCTGGGCTGGAGCTGAGTGCTGCTGATGTTGTTGACCTTAGGATCATGCTTGAGAGCCACTATCCTAAGGCTTTCCCTGCCCAACCCCATCCTAGCAAATAGGCTTTTCACTCTTCCACAGACAGGCTCTAGCTTTTCTTGCCTGTGTGGTTCAGCATGTTTTTTTCTACTAGCAATTTCTTTACCTTGTTTCTGTCTGTAAGATCAAACTCACAGTTTATCTATTCTATGAAATCTTTGACTTTCCCTAGCAGGGATATCTTATCACTCTTCAGAGACTCAACAGTATTTGGTACATTGGTCCAATTACACCAGAGATGCATTTACTATGAAGGAAACAATGCTTAAGCCTCAAGTCCCCTCAATTGCATGAGCCTCTTCCAAAATGAGGTATTTGTAATTTTATATTCTTGTGTAATTTTGTATTTAAATTAAATCACATTTTGTATTTATAATTTTATATTCTTTTTCTTAATTTGGCTCCCCCAATTTGCATAAACTTCCTTTCTCACAAACATTGGCTTCACCCCTGTTTATCATATTGTTTCTCCACAGACTTTGAATTCTGGTTGTATTATATTCCAGTCTGCTCCATCTCCTTGCTTAGCAGTGTCTTGCATGGACCCTTATTCATTTTTAATTAAAAAAAGTGTTTTATTTTTATATGTTAACTAGCTTGGATCTAAATTAAAAAATAAGGTAAATGTTTTCTTTTTTTAAAAATATTTATTTATGGGGTGCCTGGGTGGCTCAGTCGGTTAAGCATCTGACGTTGGCTCAGGTCATGATCTCAGTTTGTGGGTTCGAGCCCCGCATCGGGCTGAATGCTGACACCTCAAAGCGTAGGGCCTGCTTTGGATTGTGTCTCCTTCTCTCTCTGCCTCTCCCCTGCTCATGCTCTGTCTCTCAAAAATAAATAAATGTTAAAAATTTTTTTTTAAATATTTATTTATTTTTGAGAGAGTAGGGAGGGCCAGAGAGAGAGGGAGACAGAGAATCCGAAGCAGGCTCTGCACCATCAATGCAGAGCCCAATGTGGGACATGAACCCATGAACTGTGAGATCATGACCTGAGCAGAAGTCAAATGCTTAACCAACTAAGCCACCCGGTGCCCAACTCATTCATTTTTTAGGTAAAATATTCACTGCACATATACCTTTGGTCCAGCACTATACTAGGTACTAGGGATACAGTGTGATCCGGATAGACATATGCTTGCCTTGCTGCTCTTTATAGTACAGTAGGGAAGATAGGCAATTAGATGGCACTAGAATGTGATGACTAAACTTATATAAAGTAAGTGAAAAATGTTATGGGACCATATGACAGGTTGCCTTACTTGGTCTAAAAGGATGGGGCAGGTAGAGAATCTAGGTATTCAACTTATTGTCCTGGCCACCTAGCTTGCTGATGCTAGTGCAGACCTGACCGAGTGACATACTTATGACTCAGACATGAGGCAGCTGTATGCCATAGCCTAGTGTCAGGGACCTTACATCCCCAATAGAGACAACTGGACTCCATAATTTTGAACCACTGAGACAGAGGTCCTCTAAACAGCCAGCCCAGTGCTTTTTTTGTGTAAGTTTATTTATTTTTGAGAGACAGAGAGAATGCTAGTGTGAGAGGGGCAGAGAGGGAGGGAAACACAGAATCCAAAGCAGGTTCCAGGCTCTGAGCTGCCAGCACAGAGCCCGACCCAGGGCCTGAACTCACCAACCACGAGATCATGACCTGAGCCGAAGTTGGACACTCAACTGACTGAGCCATCCAGGCGCCCCAGCCCAATGCTTTCAAAACCAGCAACCAGATGTACGTAGTCAGCCCACTCACACTCTGCTTCCTTAAAATGGAATAGAGACAGTCTTTTAGCTTTAAAAGACACTCCATCTTCCCTTCCCTGAACCTTATCACTGAGAGTCTACCTAGACTGTATTCTGGATCAAGTTCTCTGCTTGGCTATCAAACTTTTCCACTCAGTGCTGAATCTTCTGCTATTAGTCTTTATTAATTAGTCTTTATTAGTCTAACTGCTATTAGTCTTTATTTTTTCTTTAATGGAATGAACAAATTAATAAATGATAAAATCTGACTAGACTTCCTTATTATAATATTAATAATAACTTGTATACTGTACAGCACTTTTTATTTTCTAGAGTACTGACTTTACAGCATCTGGGAATGAAGGTCAAGAGTTGTATCCATTTGATAGATTTAAACTCAGACATATATACCTGCAAAGATCTGAAGACTGAATCATATTAAGGGAGATTGAAATTAATAGATGACAAAGAGGAAGCATTTTCCCAGTAAATAGGTATATTTGTTGTCCCTAGGAAGAAAACTCATTGATTGTATAGATTTGCAGAAGGTGTTACTATTGTTGCACAATATCCAATGTCTGGTGCTCTCTGCTTTCAGGCATACAGGAGATTATACTCCCTGCCCTGTTCAAAGTTAGGTAGAACCACATGATGTGCATTGGCCATTGAGATGTCTGTACAAGTGTTATGTGTTACTTCTAGGTGGAAGCATTTCATTTCTAGCACTTGCTTCCCTAGCCTCCCCTTCCTCTGACTGAAGAGCTATCAGCACTCATAACAGACATGACATGAACAAGAAATTTTGTTGTATGAACTTGATAAGCTTTGGGATTGTTATTGAAGAATCACTAATTCATCAATAATCACTGACTGATATATGGGCTGAATTTATACATTCCCTTCATTGTGGTCTGAGGCCAAAGAACAGAATCTATTAAAATCTGTATTCCATTAGAGTGTCTTTGGACTTTAAGTTCAATTATTTATTCAATTAACAAGCATTTATGAAAGCCTACCATTTGTAAGATAACTATAGTAGCCACTGTGGAGGGGAAAAAACAAAACTATGTTTTTGATTACTTTTATGGCAGTCTTACCAGGTCACACTGAAAATCCATGTAAATCTATTAGAACTATAATTTTCTTGTAGTATTTTCATGTAGCACTTCTCACATTTCACACCAAGTGGTGCCATATACCAAATGATAACCATGGGGGCTGCTTTTGATGATTGGGAATATCCAGATGACTTACCTATTTCAAACTTTGACTAGCCCAAAATGAATAGCATTGCTTTCCTTGTTGGCAATGGGAGTCAAAAAATTGAAGGCATAATTATTCATTATGAATGCTAATCACCATAAAATACCATTTCTGGGAGGGGGTAGATAGGAGCTCTGTGGCATCTTCCCAAGTGGACTGTATGCTTTGTGAAAGTAAGAAATGAGTCTGCCTTGTTGAATGTAGATCCTGAAGCCTAGCACAATGTTGACACAGAGTAATCACTTAATTTTTATTGTGTGAATGAAGGAAAAAAGGAAAGGATGCCTGAAATCTGTACCACAGGTAAATATTGGTAAAATGTTTAGCTCATTTTGTGTGTTCAAACTATGTTTAATAGTAAAAATTTACTTAGTCCCATTCCTTCTCACTTTAAGCTTTCCTCCAAAATGTGTTTTGAAATGTGAAATTCACTCTGAAATAGAAAAATTGATATGGATCCTTAAGAGAGAGTAACATCGAAGCAAGTTTAGCTTAGTGACTCCATGAAATGTAATAACATTGGTATCATTGAAGTCCCAGAAGAAGAAGAGAGAGAAAATGGAGTTTATTTGAGGAAATTATAGCTGAAAACTTCCCTAATCCGGGGAAGGAAACAGACTTCCAAATCCAGGAGGCAGAGAGAACTGCCATCAAAATCAACAAAACCAGGCCAACACCAAGACATATTGTAATCAAAATTGCAAAATACAGAGATAAAAAAAACCCTAAAAGCAGCAAGGCAAAAGAAGTCCCTAACTTATAAGGGAAGAAGCACATCTCTACTCGGAAATGTGGCAGGCCAGAAGGAAGTGGCATGATATATTCAATGTGCCGAATGGGAAAAATATGCAGCCAAGAATACTTTATCCAGCATGGCTATCATTCAGAATAAGAGAGATAAAGAGTTTTCCAGGCAAAAACGGAAGGAGTTCATGACCACTAAATCAGCCCTGCAAGAAATATTATAGGGGACTCTTTAAGTGGGAAAGAAAGACCCAAAGCAACAAAGACTAGACAGGAACTGAGAAAATCTCCAGAAACATTGACTTTACTGGTAATACGATGGCACTAAATTTATATCTAGCAAGAATCAGTCTGGATGTAAATGGACTAAATGCCCCAATTGAAAGACATAGGGTATCAGAATGGATAAAAAAGCAAGAAAGATGTATCTGTATGCTGCCTGCAAGAGACTCATTTTCAACCTAGAGACACCTGCAGATTGAAAGTGGGGGGATGGAGAACAATTTATCATGCTAGTGGATGTCAAAAGAAAGCTGGGGTAGCCATACTTGTATCAGATAAACTAGATTTAAAATTTGTTTTTTAACATTTATTTATTTTTGAGACAGAGAGAGAGAGAGAGAGAGAGAGAGAGAGAGAGAGAGCATGAACAGGGGAGGGTCAGAGAAAGAGGGAGACACAGAATCTGAAACAGGCTCCAGGCTCTGAGCTGTCAGCAGAGCCCAATGCAGGGCTCGAACCCACAGACCGTGAGATCATGACCTGAGCAGAAGTCAGATGCTTAACTGACTGAGCCACCCAGGCGCCCCAAGAGAAACTAGATTTTAAACCAAAGACTGTAACAAGAGATGAAGAAGACCACTTTATCATAATAAAGGTATTTATCCAACAAGAAGACCTAACGATTGTAAATATTTATGCCTCCAACTTGGAATAGCTAAATATGTAAAATGATTAATAACAAACAAATAAATTAATTGATAATAATACAATAATAGTAGGGGACTATAATACCCCACCTATATCAATGGACAGATAATCTAAGCAGAAAACCAACAAGGAAACAATGACTTTGAATGACACACTGGACCAGATGGACTTAACAGATATTCAGAGCATTTCATCCTAATGCAGCAAAATACACATTCTTTTCATGTGCACATGGGATATTCTGCAGAATAGATCACATACTGGGTCACAAACCAGACCTCAACAAATACAGAAAGATTGAGATCATACCATGCATATTTTTCAACCACAATGAAATTTTGAAGTCAAAACCACACACACACAAAAAAAAGTTTGGAAAGACCACAAATACATGGAGGTTGAAGAACATCCTACTAAAGAATGAATGTGTTAACCAGGAAACTAAAGAAGAAATAAAAAAAATACATAGAAGCAAATAAATATGAAATCATGACAAGTCTAAAACCTTTGAGATGCAGCAAAAGCAGTCATAAGAGGGCAGTATATAGCAATACAGGTCTACCTGAAGAAGCAAGAAAAATCTCAAATATACAACCTAACCTTACACTTAAAGGAAATAGAAAAAGAACAGCAAATTAAGCCTAAAGCCAGCAGAAGAAGGGAAATAATAAATATTACAGCAGAAAAAAATGATATAGAAATTAAAAAAAAACCCAAAAAACCGAGTAGAACAGATCAATGAAACTAGGAGCTGGTTCTTTGGAAAAATTAATAAAGTTGATAACCCCCTATCCAGACTTATCAAAAAGAAAAGAGAAAGGACCCAAATAAAGTCATGAATGAGACAGAAGAGATGACAACCAATACTACAGAAATACAAACAATTAGAATATTATAAAAAATTATAATGCTAATAGTAATCTGGAAGAAATGGATAAACCTAGAAACATATAAACTACCAAAACTGAAACAGGAAGAAATAGGAAATTTGAACAGACTGAAAACCAGCAAAGAAGTTGAATCAATAGTAAAAAATCTCCCAACAAACAAAAGTCCAGTGGCAATCTGGAAGAAATGGATAAAGCTAGAAACATATAAACGACCAAAACTGAAACAGGAAGAAATAGGAAATTTGAACAGACTGAAAACCAGCAAAGAAATTGAATCAATAATTAAAAATCTCCCAACAAACAAAAGTCCAGGGCCAGATGGCTTCCTAGGGGAATTCTATCAAACATTTAAAAGAGTTAATACCCATTCTTCTTAAACTGTCCTGAAAAATAGAAATGGAAGGAAAACTTCCCAAATTATTCTACAGTGTCAGCATTACCTTGATTTTAAAACCATACAAAGACTGCACTAAAAAGGAGAATTACAGGCCAATATCCATGATGAAAATGGATGTAAAAATTCTCAACAAAATACTGGCATATCAAATCCAACAGTACATTAAAAGAATCATCCACCAAAATCAAATGGGGTTTATTCCTGGGTTGCAAGGGTGGTTCAATATTCACAAATCAATAGACGTGATACACCACATTAATAAAAGAAAAGAACCACAGGATCCTGTCAATAGATCCAGAAAGCATCTAACAAAGTACAGCATTCATTTTTCCCCCAACATTTTGTATCTTTAATAACATACACAATGGTTACCAACCATATTCATAATGAAAGTTATTCATAAAATATACCTAAAAATAACATTTTCCCACTTTTTGGTGTGAAAATGTTGAGAATGTCCCAGTGGGGGGTGGGGGTGGGTTGAGTAGGAAGATGGGGTTGGAATAGGGGGCCCTTGATTCCCTACAGCCTGAACCCCCATATCCCCTCCCTCCACCTGGGCTCCAGCACAACTCTTCAGCAGGAATAGAGAGACCAGAGGGTCTGTATGACTCCATGGCTGGGACAAATCTCTGGGTTATGATATAGTGTTCCACTTAAGTGAGGTCATGACAGAGTAGGGGGTGGGGAAAGGATCAAAGAAAAGTGGGTGGGGAAAGAAACCAAAAGCCAAACAATCCTCTTTCCCTTATTCTTTACCCCCATGTCTTTCAGCAAGAAGACCTGGGAGTGGACAAGGGTGTGTATTGGTTGTGGGAAGGGGATGTTAAGGCAACAGACTTCCTGACCTCACTTGCTGCCCTAGTTTCTGGCCTTCAACGTTTGCATCTGGAGAGCCAGGGCTGGGGGAGGGGCGGGAAGTGGGGAAGGTCTAGGGGGTCTGGAGGAGGGTCTTGCTTTGCCCTTTCCCCTCGTAAAATTCAGGCTCCCCTGCCACTTTCTTGGCTCAGAGAGAGGCCTGGGGATTCTAAAAATGAGAGGGAATGATAAGAGAGATAAACCATTAAGAACTATATAAATATGCATCTTAAATAGGCCAAAGAAATTAATTGTAGAGAACCTCTGATATAAACAGGGCAGAAAGGAAGTGAGGGAACGGAGGGTGGCTCCTGTCCTCGGGGAATGATGGGAATGGGGAAGGAGAAGAAAGTGGCGAGGAGAGAGAAAGAGGCTCCTCCCCTCATCCACCACCTTCTCCTCAGCTCCTCTCAAATAACATCCAGGAGAGCAGGTTATCTACCCCACTTCTCTCTCTGCAAATGTCAGATGGTTCTGAGCAGGCCCCACAAGATAGGAGGAAGCTGCTCCCTTGGGAAGAGCAGGGGTGGGACAGGCCCAGGTTGGGGATGAAGGAGGGAAGGAGGGGCAGTTGGGCTGGCTGGTCCCTGTCCCCTTTATCCTGGTTGCTCCCTACTTACCTGAGCCTCCACAGAGATCCCTCATTGAGCCTGGGAGTGAGAAAGGCATGTGCCAATGTTAAACAAAAGTTAAAAGGATGAGAGGGTAGAGAATTACTAGCATGTATAGCTGAGCCAGCTCACCTTCTCACTGTCACGGAGAAGCCCTTTGGGGGTTAGCCCTCCCCCCCTCCACCACCACCCAGGGAAGCTGTGCATGCGCTGGGCTGTGGGTCCCATCAGAAGGTGGAGGTTTTGTCTGTCCCATCTGTGGTGGGAAAGGGAGGAAGGGAGGAAGATCAGGAACTGGTGGGAGGCCCAAGATAAGGTAGCCTGTCATCTCAGTCAGGTCCTCCCTGGAGGCTGGGCTCCCCTGGGGACCCCTCAGGATCCTCTGAGTTGCTCAGTTCAGAAGTGGAAATGATCCTGGGTAGGTGGGAGCTGGGTCAGGGAAAGAGGAAATGCTCACCACGCAAGGTGTGTTCTGTCATGGTCAGACAAAAAGACTTCAGAGTGATCAGGCCCAGGGACCATGAGAATGGCCTGGGGTGAGAAATGGACAGGGAGAGAATGGGTGCTCTGCACAGAGCTGCGGCTCTGGCTAGACATGTTGTTGCTGCCTCTGGAGTTGGCAAACCACAGGTTCTGTGGGCTCTGACTCTCAAGGCTGGGGCTAGTGTGGGCATGTCGGGGAAAGACGCCCCCAATGCCTGAAGGGCTCAGATGGCCCATCCTGCCAGGTGGGAAGGCCTGGGGAGGCATGGGGAACCACCGCTGGGTCCCCCCTGGCCATCCCCATCCACACAGACCCAGGTACAGGAAGTGAGTTGGAGCCGAATGCCCAGCCTTTCTGCTGCTGGTAGTTCTGCATCTCTAATGCGGCTTTGTGTGGGACCATCCTGAGGAACTTCAGCACTTGCTGTTTCTAAGACAGCAGCTGTTTCTTCTGCATCTCCGTGAATGCCTCATGAGTCAGGCACTTTTCAGTGAGCTGGAGGTAACTGGTGATGTTTTCCTGGTCTGGTCGGGACACCAAGAGCCGGGTGCACACTTTGCCCATCACTGGTATAAACTGGCTGGGGATGTCTCCATTGCCAATGGGAGCCTTCGCTGGCTCACTGCCATCAGTGGGAGCTGGAGTATAGCTCTTTTTATTCTTGATAAAAGCCCTCAACAAAGTAGGGATAGAGGGAACATACCTCAACATCATAAAGGCCATATACAAAAGACCCACAGCTAATACAATCCTCAATGGGGAAAAACTGAGAGTTTATCCTCTATGGTCGAAAACAAGGCAGGGATGTCCACTCTCACCACTGTTATTTAACATAGTCTTGAAATTCCTAGCCCTAGCAATGAGACAACAAAAAGAAATATAAGGCATGGATATATAAAGCATGGAAATATAAAGCATGGAAGAAGTCAAACTTGACTATTTGCAGATGACACGATACTCTATCTAGAGAACCCAAAAGACTCCACCAAAAACCAGCCAGAACTGGGGCACCTGCGTGGCTCAGTTGGATAAGCGTCCGACTTAGGCTCGGGTCATAATCTCATGGTTCGTTGGTTTGAGCCCTGCGTCAGACTCTGTGTTGACCGCTCAGAACCTGGATCTTGCTTCATATTCTGTGCATCCCTCCCTCTTTCTCTCTCTGCCCCTCTCTCTCAAAAATAAGTAAACATTTAAAAAAAAAAAAAACCCCATCCAGAACCGATATACGATTTTAGCAAAGTCATTGTACAGAAATCTGTTGCATTTCTATATACCAATAATGAAACAGCAGACAGAGACATCAAGGAATTGATCCCTTTTACAACTGTAACTACAATTCCAAAACCTATATAAGACATCTAGCAATAAACCTAACCAAAGAGGTAAAAGATCTATATACTCTGAAAACTATAGAAAACTTATGAAAGAGATTGAAGAGGACACAAATAAACGGAAAAACATTCCATGCTCATGGATTGGAAGAACAAACATTGTTAAAGTGTCTATACTACCCAAAGCAATCTACACATTTAATAAAATCCTTATCAAAATATCACCAGCATTTTTCACAGAGCTGGAATAAACAATCCTAAAATTTATATGTAACCACAAAAGACCCCAAATAGCAAAAGCAATCTTGAAAAAGCAAAACAGGGGCGCCTGGGTGGCGCAGTCGGTTAAGTGTCCGACTTCAGCCAGGTCACGATCTCGCGGTCCGTGAGTTCGAGCCCTGCGTCAGGCTCTGGGCTGATGGCTCAGAGCCTGGAGCCTGTTTCCGATTCTGTGTCTCCCTCTCTCTCTGCCCCTCCCCCGTTCATGCTCTGTCTCTCTCTGTCCCAAAAATAAATAAACGTTGAAAAAAAAAAAAAAAGAAAAAGCAAAACAAAGCTGGAGGCATCACAATTCCGGACCTCAAGCTATATTACAAAGCTGAAGTGATCAAGACAGTACGGTACGGGCACAAGAACAAGTACATAGGTCAGTGGGACATAATGGAAAATTCAGAAATGGACCCACAACTCTATAGTCAACTAATCTTTGGCAAAGCAGGAAAGATTATCCAATGGAAAAAGGTCAGTCTCTTTAACAAATGGTGTTGGGAACAACTGGACAGCAACGTACAGAAGAATGAAACTGGATCACTTTCTTACACCATACGCAAAAATAGATTCAAAATGGTGAAACACCTAAATGTGAGACAGAAAATCATCAAAATCCTAGAGGAGAACACAGGCAGCAACTGCTTTGGCATCAGCCATAGCAACTTACGAGACATGTCTCTCAAGGCAAGGGCAATGAAAGCAAACATTAACTGTTGGGACTTCATCAAGATAAAAAGCTTCTGCACTTTCACTTTTTTTTTCTGAGAAAAAAGGTCAGAGAAAAGACAAATACCATATGATTTCACTTATACGTGGAATTTAAGAAACAAAATAAATGAAAATAGGGGAAAGGGAAAAAAAGAGACTCATTTATAGAGAACAAACTGAGTGTTGCTAGAGGGAAGGTGGGTAGAAGTGAATGATGGGTATTAAGGAGGGCACTTGTGCTGAGCACTGGGTGTTATACGTAAGTGATGAATAACTAAATTCTACTCCTGAAACTAATATTACACTATATGCTAAATAACTAGAATTTAAATAAAAACTTGAAACATTAAAAAAAAGAATTTTTAAAGAGATTATGTCATTGATTTGTTCATAAAAATGATGAGGTTTGATATATTCAAAGGGCAGTTTATTTGGATGAGAATCTCACTTGAATTTATTTTTTCCATTTCTTTTAAAGATTTTTTTTGATGTTTATTTTTGAGAGAGACAGACAGAATGTGAGTGGGTTGGGGCAGAGAGACAGGGAGGCACAGAATCTGAAGCAGGCTGCAGGCTCCGAGCTGTCAGCACAGAGCCCAACGCGGGGCTCGAACTCATGAGCTGTGAGATCATGACCTGAGTTGAAGTTGGACACTCAACTGACTGAGCCAACCAGGTGCCCCTGTTTTCTCCATTTCTAAAAAATTTTATTTATTTATTTTGAGAGAGATAGAACTAGCAGGGGAGGTGCAGAGAGAGTGGGAGACAGATAATTCCAAGCAGGCTCTGCATTGTCAGCGTGGAGCCCTATGAGGGCTTGAACTCACAAACTGTGAGATCGTGACCTGAGCTGAAATCAAGAGTAGGTTGTTTAACTGAGCCACCCAGGAACCCCTATTTTTTCTATTTTTTTAAATAAAAAATTTTAAATGTTTACTTATTTATTTTGAAAGAAAGGGGGAACACAAGTGGGGAAGGGCAGAGAGAGAGAGAGAGAGAGAGAGAGGGAGAGAATCCCAAGCAGGCTCCATGCTCTCAGTGCAGAGCCCAATGTGGGGCTCGATCTCACAAACCATGAGATCATGACCTAAGCCAAAGTCGGATGCTTAACTAAGTGAGTTATCTAGGCGCCCCTATTTTTTCCGTTTTTAATCTGCATGCTCTTTGGGTATTTTTCATAGCTTTTATAAACCTTTTCAAATGTACATTACAGAGAATAATCAATGAACCCTCATATACTCAGCATACCATTTTCGGTAATTATCAAGCCATACTTTACTTGCTTTATCTTTTCTTTTTCTTTTTGCTCTCCCACCCTCCCTTACTTCCTTTTATCCTTTTCTCACTTGTCTCAAGCATTTTAAGAAGATCACAAGTCATTTCAGTCCTATGTAATTTTCTATAGAATATGGACATTTTCACACCTAATAAAAAGAACATTAATTCCTCAGTATCATCAAAGACACAAATTTCTGTTCTCCTAACTATCATTTTTCAGTTGGTTTGTTCAAAAACAAGATCCAATAAAGCCCATAATGAAAACTAGTTGTCATGTTTATATAGTCTCAATTAAGTCAGAGAAATCCCCTTCCCACATTTTTCATATCATTGATTTATGAAAGATGAATTTTTTACTTTCATATATTCAAAATTTGTTACAAACAGAACTCCAAAAATTTGTACTTTAAGGAATATTTCCAGCTCTTAGTCTTTGCCAGTTTACAAAAAGCAGGAAGAATTTCAAAACACAATAACCAGTCTTATGGGGTGGGGATGTGGAGAGAGAATTACTCTGTTTCTATTAATTTATTTGGCTTCATGATATTAAGCAGAGAGGGAAATCTCATTTTTCAAGGAGAAACTAAACATTATTCAGTGCAGCATAAGTCATTCTGTCACATTTTCCTAGCTTATCACTATTAACCCTTCTTCCTTCTCTGGTTGCTTCATTTTTACATCTATAAGGACCTCTGAAAATTAAAGGTTAAATGCAAATCAAGATAAATTGAGACTGAGATTTTCAGTTCCCTATCTTGCCTTCTTCCTTATGAACTAAATCCTGACTTGATGTGAGGCCAAAATGTATTTTCCAGACTTCCTTGAAGATAGAGGTAGTATTAAAATAGGTCTGGCCAATAAGAAGTAAGCACAGTTAGTTGTGAGGAGGAAGCAAGGAAACCTTTTAAAAAATGGAGACAAAACAGTTCACAGAGAAAGAAATAGAGATGGCCCTTAAATATATAAAAAAATGCTCAAGTTAATCCATAATAATATAAATACAGATTAAAGCTATCCTGAGCTATCATTTCTCACTGTCAGGTTGACATAAATCCAAAAAATTGAAAATGAACTCTTTCAGAGAGGTTTATGGGGAAACAGGTGATTTCATGAATGCAAAATGATACAACACCTGGGGGAAGATCTGGACAATACTAGCAAAATTACAGATAAATTTGCCATTTGATTGATACATCCCACTTCTCGAAATTTACACTTAAAACATACCAACCCAAATATGAAGTCACACATGCACAAGATGTGTGTGTGTGTGTGTGTGTGCATGCGTGAGTGTGTGTGTTAGCCTCTTCCTGAGTTTCTTAAATCATATTTGATTATTGAAGCAAAAATCATAACGTTATCTAAAGTGGTGCACACTGTGTGTAAAGGAAATACATAAGATGACTCTTTTTAAAAAGTGGAGAGGGCAAAGGGACCTAAATGAAATAAGGTTTCTACATTTCCCATGAAGTGGTAAAACATTCATACCAGTAAGCTATGGTAACTTGCATATGTATATTCTAATAAAAGAACAAATACTAAGAAATCCATACAATGTAATATACTAAAAGAACCCTTCAAATCAATCAAGATGGAATCCTATGTGTCTAATTAATCCATAGGAAGGTAGGAAAAGACAAACAGGAATGAGATACAGAGGAAACAAACAGAAAACAAGTAATAAAATGGCGCTTAAGCCCTTACATATCAATAATTACTTTAAATGTGAGTGGTTTAAATATATCATTAAAAGATTGGCAGTATGGATTAAAATTTTTTTTTGATCTAGTGTGAGGTAAATGGGTGAAAGGGAGATGGAGATATAAGCTTCCAGTTATGGAATAAGTAAGTCAAGGGGATAAAAGGCACAGCACAGGAAGTATAGTCAGTTGTATTTCAATAGTGTTGTATGGTGACAGAAGGTAGCTATACTTGTGGTGAGCATAGCATAATGCATAGAGATGTTGAATCGTTATGTTGTGCATGTGAAACTAATGTAACATTGTGTGTCAACTATACTAAAATAAAATAAAATAAAATTTGATCCAACAGTATGCTGCTTATAAGAAACTGACTTCAAATTCAAAGGCATACACAGAGGCTGAAACTGAAAGAGAAAGTAAAATGACCAAAAAAATATTTATTTGATTATTTTGGTAAACTTTTGCTAACATTATTTAGTGACATTTTATTCCAAATTTTTATGGAGAGTGCAAATTCAAAATTGTTTTTATTTTCTGCCAAAGTCTTTGATCCATTTTTAAATTATTTTTTCCAGCTTTGTTGAGAGATAATTGATATATAATATTCTGTAAGGTTAATGTGTACAACATGATGATTTGCTATATGTATATGTCACAAAATGGCTGCCACAAGATGGTTAGCTAACACATCTATCACCTCACATAGTTACCATTTTATTTTTTGCATGTAGCAAGCATTTTTAAGATCTACTCTCTTAGCAACTTTCAAGTATACAATACAGTATTGTTGACTGTAGTCACCATGCTGTACATTACATCACCAGAACTTATTTATCAGTGAAAATTTATTTTATCAGTGAAAATTTTATCAGTGAAAATTTTGTCAGTGAAAATTTGTACTCTTCGACCACCTTCAGCTACTTCCCTCATCACTTCCCCACTGGTCCCTGGAAAGCACCAATTTATTCTCCATTTCTAGAAGTCTGTTTTTTTTTTTTTTTTTTTTTAGATTCCACATATAAGTGAGATCGTATAGTATTTATCTTTCTCTGTCTGACTTAACTTACTTTGCATAACACATTCAAAGGTCATCCATGTTGTCACAATAGCAGAAGTTCCTTCTTTTTTATGGCTGAATAATATTCCATTGTGTATATATGCCACAGATTCTTTATCCATCATCCATGGATGGACACTTAAGTTGTTTCCATGACTTGGCTTTTGTAAATAATGCTGCAGTGAACATAGTAGTGTAAATATCTCTTCAAGACAGTGATTTCATTTCCTTCAGATGTATACAAAGAAGTGGAATTGTTGGATGATATGATAGCTCTATTTTTAACTTTTTGAGGAACCTCCATGGTGTTTTTATAGTGGCTACACCAATTTATATTCCCATGAGCAGTGTACAAGTGTTCCCATTTTTGTAAATACATGTAGCGCTTGTTATCTTTTTTTTGATAATAGCTATTCTAACAGGTGCAAAGTTATAGCTCTTTGTGATTTTGACTTACATTTCACTGATAATTAGTGATGTTGAGCAACTTTTCATATACTTTTTGGCCACTGTATATCTTTCTTTTGGAAAAATGTCTCTTCAGGTCTTTTGTCCATTTTCAAATCAGATTGTTTTTTTTTTTTCTATTGAGATGAGTTCCATATATATTTTCTAATATTAACCCCTTATTAGATAGAAGGGTTTGTAAAGATTTTCTCCCATTACATAGGTTTCCTTCCCATTTTGTTGGTATTTTCTTTTACTGTGCAGAAGTTTTTTAGTTTGATGTATTCCCACTTGTTTATTTTTGCTTTCATTGCTTAGTTTTGGTGTCATATAAAAAAATTGTCAAGATCAATGTGAAAGACTTTGCTACCTATGTTTTCTTCTAGTTTTATGGTTTCAGGGCTTACATTAAAGTTTTAATCCATTTAAAGTTAACTTTTGTGAGTGATGTAAAAAAGAGGTTTAGTTTCATTCTTTTGAATGTGAATATCCAGTTTTCCCAGCACCATGTATCAAAGAGACTATTTTTTCCCTAGTGAGTATTCTTAGCTACATTGTCAAATATTAGTTGATTATAAATGCATTGGCTTATTTCTGGGTTCTCAGTTGTGTTCTATTGGTCTTTGTGTCTGTTTTTATGCCAGTATCTGGTTTTTGTTTACATTTTCTTGAACTGCCATATTTTTTTGTTTTTATTTTTAATTCCAATTAGTTAACATATAATTTTATGTTAGTTTCAGGTGTACAATATAGTGATTCAACACTTCCGCATATCATCCTATGCTCATCATGACAAGTGCACGCCTTAATCCCCAACACCTATTTAACCTATCTTCGCACCCTCTCCCCTCTGGTAACTATCAGTTTATTCTCTATAATTAAGAGTCTGTTTCTTGATTTGTTTTTCTCTTTCTCCCTTTTTTTCCCTCCTTTGCTTGTTTTGTTTCTTAAATTCCACATATGAATGAAATCATATGGTATTTTTCTTTCTCTGACTGACTTATTTTGCTTAGCATTATACTCTCTAGCTCCAGCCACGTCATTGAAAATGGCAAGATTTCATTATTTTTTATGGCTGAATAATATTCCATTGTGTATACCACAGCTTCTTTATCCATTCATCAATTGATGGACACGTGGGTTGCTTCCATATTTTGGCTATTGTGAATAATGCTGCCATAAATATATAGGTGTATGTATCATTTGAATTACTGGTCTTGTATTCTTTGGATAAATACCCAGTAGGGAGATTTCTAGATCATGAGGTAGTTCTATTTTTAACTTTTTGAGGAACCTCCATACTGTTTTCCAGAGTGGCTGTACCAGGTTACATTCCCATCAACAGGGCACAAGTGTTCCTTTTTTCTCCATAGCCTTGCCAACACCATTGCTTCCTGGGTTGTTGATTTTAGCCATTCTGACAGGTGTGAAGTGATATCGCATTGTAGTTTTGATTTGCATTTCCCTGATGATAAATGATGATGAACATCTTTTCAGGTGTCTTTTGGCAATCTGGATGTCTTCTGTGGAGAAATGTCTGTTCATGTCTCCTGCCCATTTTTAAGTTGGATTATTTGTTTTCTGGGTGTTGAGTTTGATAAGTTCTTTATATGTCAGTAACAGTTTGATTACTATAGCTTTATGATATAGCTTGAAATCAGGAAGCATAATGCCTCCAGCTTTGTTCTTCTCTCTGAAGATTTCTGTGGATAGTCAAGGCCTTCCTCCATACAAATTTAGGATTTTTTTTTTTGATTTCTATAAAAAAATTGCCATTAGAATTTTCATAGGGATTGCATTGAGTCTATAGATGTAATAGATGGTTTAGGCAGTATAGACACTTTAACAATATTCTTCTGGTCCATGAGCACGAGTTATCTTTCCACTGATTTGTATCTTCTTTAATTTTTTTCATCAATGTCTTATAGTTTTCAGTGATCAGATTTTTTCATCTTCTTGGTTAAGTTTATTACTAAGTGTTTTATTATTTTTGATGCTATTGTGGATAGGATTGTTTTCCTTGTTTTTTCTGGTTTTTCATTGTTAGTGTATAGTCTGACTAAATGTTTGTCAATTTTATCTTTTCAAAGAACCAACTCTTAACTCTCGTTAATCTTTTCTATTATTTTATTATTCTCTATCTCATTTATTTCTGCTCTAATGTTTAGTATTTCATTCCTTATGCTAATTTTGGGCTTAGTTTGTTCTTTTTATGGTGCCTTGAGGCACAATGTTAGGTTGTTTGAGATCTTTTTCTTTTCTTTTTAAAAAAAAATTTTTTTTTCAACGTTTATTTATTTTTGGGACAGAGAGAGACAGAGCATGAACGGGGGAGGGGCAGAGAGAGAGGGAGACACAGAATCGGAAACAGGCTCCAGGCTCTGAGCCATCAGCCCAGAGCCCGATGCGAGGCTCGAACTCACGGACCGCGAGATCGGGAGATCGTGACCTGGCTGAAGTCGGACGCTTAACCGACTGCGCCACCCAGGCGCCCCTCTTTTCTTTTTTTAAAGTAGTCTTCATGCCCAAGGTGGGGTTTGAAATCACAATCTTGGGATCAGGATTTGGGAGGGGTACCTGCGTGGCTCAGCTGGTTAAGCGTCTGACTTCAGCTGAGGTCATGATCTTGTGGTTCACGAGTTTGAGCCCTGTGTCAGGTTCTGTGCTGACAGCTCAGAGCCTGGAGCCTGCTTTGGGTTATGTGTCTCCCTCTCTCTCTGCCCCTTCCCCACTCATGCTCTGTCTCTCTTTCTCAAAAATAAATAAACATTAAAAAAAAAAAAAAAGAGTTGGATGCTCTACTGACTGAGCCAGACAGGTGTTCCAAGATTTTCCTTTTCCTTAATGTAGGCATTTATAGCTATAAACTTTTATCTTAGATTTGCTTTTGTTGCATCCCATAAGTTTTGGTATGTTGTGTTTCTATTTTTGTCTCAAGATATTTTTTAATCTCTTTTGATTTCTTCTTTGATCTACTGGTTGTTCAGGAATGTGTTGTTTAATATCAACATATTTGTGAATTTTCCAGCTTTCCTCCTGTTATGATTTCTAGTTTCATACCATTGTGGTCAGAAAAGATACTTCATGTAATTTTTATCTTCTTAAATTTGTTGAGACTTGTTTTGTGACCTAATATATGGTCTATCCTAGAAGATGTTCCACTTGCACTTTGGAAAAATGTGTATTCTGCTGCTTTGGAATGAATGTTCTGTATATGTCTGCTAGGTCCATTTGGTCTATAGTGCTGTTCAAATCTGCAGTCTCCTTTTTGATTCTCTGTCTGATCTATCCATTGTTTAGAGTGGGGTGTTAAAGTCCCAACTATTACTGCATTGCTGTTTATTTCTCATTTTTGTTCAGTTAATATTTGCTATATATATTTAGGTGCACTGATGGGTACAAGAATATTTACAAATGTTATATCTTCTTTATGAATTGACCGCTTTATCATTATATAGTGACCATCTTTGTCTCTTTTGACCATTTTTAAATTTTATTATTATTATTATTATTATTATTGTTATTATTATTATTATTATTTTTGAGAGAGAGAGGAGAGACAGAGTGCGCATGTGTGCATGAGCAGGGCAGGGGGAGAGGGAGAGAGAATCTTAAGCAGGTCCCACACCCAGCATGGAGCCTGTTGAGTGGCTCAATCTCATGACCATGAGATCATGATCTAAGCTGATATCAAGAGTTGGATGCTCAACCAACTGAGCCACCCAGGCCCAGGCACCTCCTTTCCATTTTTTAACTTAAAGTCTCTTTTAGTAAAGTCTAGCTCTTCTTTTTTTTGGTCAATATTTGCTTGGAATAAATATCTTTTTCCATCCCTTCACTCTAGCCTACATGTGACCTTAAAACTATAGTGAATCTCTTGTAGGCAACATATCATTGGATCTGTTTTTCTTAATCCACTCATCCATTCTATGTTTTTTGATTAGAGAATTTAATCCATTTATGTTAAAGTAATTATTGATAGTTAAGGACTTATTATTTCCATATTGTTAATTGTTTTCTGGCTGTTTTGTAGACCCTTTGTTCATTGCTTCCTCTCTTCTGTCTTCCTTTGTGATTTGATGAGTTTTGGTGGCAATATGCTTTGACTTCTTTGTCACAATGTTTTGTGTATCTAAGATAAGTTTTTTCTTTGTGGTTACCATGAGGCTTACATAAAATATACAATTATAGCATCCTCTTTTAAACTGATAGCAATAATTTGTAGAATGCATATTATGTGCCTGTGTTTTGCTACTTACTGGGGAAGGCAAAGTTGAATAAAAGAAAGCCCCCACCCATGAAAAGCTGATAGTCTTTTGGGTTAGACAAATATTCTCTGGGCTGGTGAGTCCACGGTGAAAGGGCTTCTTGGAAAATTGGCCGGAATTAGCCATGTGGTAAAGAGGGGAGAATTTATTGGCCAGAGAGAATGCACGTACAAAGGAAATGAGAAACAACATGTTTTGGCATTTCTGGAAGAAAGGGTTACATTTGAAGGTGGATGTGTTCTTACACTGAAGAAATGGAACAGTGACCAAGTATGGGAGGGTTTTGTTTATCTAACCAAGAAGCTTAGAGTTTATCCTGTAGCCAGTAGGAACCTATTGATAAACAGTAGCATAAAATTCAGATTTGCATTTTACCAAGAACAGTATGGAATAGGGGTTGCTTCCCTGGAGGTAGAGAGAAGAGTTAAAAGCTATGGCAATGTTCTAGGTGACCAATGATAAAGACTCTAAAACAGGGTAGTAGCATTAGGGATGGAGGAATCAACACAAATTCAAGAAATATTTAGGAGGTAAAACTGTCACAACTTGGTGACAATAGGATGTTTGGAGGTGAGGAAGAAGAAACAGCACAGACAGAATTCCCAGTGTCTGCCTTGTGTGACTAATTGAATGGTAGATTAACTGGCTTAAGCAAGGGGGAGGGAAGCAAACCTGGTGGCAAAAGAGGATGAATTAAGTTTTGGTCCGGTTGAATTTGACATACAACTGGAGTTTGGTAGGCAGGTCTAATACTTTGTAGAAGGACTAGGTCTGAAGATATACATATGTGGTCAGGATTCAGTGCCATAGCTTACATGCCTAGCATGGCAGATGCTGTGTCAGATTTGTTCATTCATTGACTCCTGTCTCAGTATACTTTCTTCCTTTAACACTGGCAAGAACCCATTGCAAGTGATAGAAATCCAATACAAAGCATCTTCAGCCCTAGAGTATTGGTCCACAACAAGCGGGAGAGAGAGAATACAACCTCAGAGAGAGGTCAACAATATTTTAGAATCTGGAAGGTAGATGCACAAGGGTTAGTTAATTTAGCAGACCACAGAGAGCTCTGCGTTCTGTCAACATTCACCAGGTGGAGCACACCAGAAACACACCTGGAGTTAAACAAAGTTATGTTTATTTAGTTTTCTGCAGCAAGAGAGAACACATGCCAGAGGAATCTTGGAAGCATCTCAGTAAGGAAGAATTGGGAAGGAATTCTTGCAGGATTGGTCTGTGCTGCATGATTCTAAAGGGGGATTAGGAAAGAAGTGTGCCATTGCTGGATGGGATGTAGTTGAGAAATAGGGGAATTTCAGCAATTGGATATCTCAGAAATCTTTGTTCAGGAAACTGAAGGAACAAAACCAGACTGGGCATGTCACTGATAGCAAAGCACCAGTCCCAAGAAAAGATTGTTAGTCATTTTGGCAGCTGTGGTGTAGCTCTGTATAGAAATACTGTCTATGTGACCTTGTCCTGTCCACTGGAAACATTGTTTATGTTCTTTTAGGAATATCACAGTATGATTACCACCAGGGCTGATTTTCATTTTCTCAAATCCAATTGCCTATAAGAGGGTAACTCCAAGAAGCAAGCCAATTTTCACAGCAGTATCCTGGAAAGACTTGAAATGATACAGCAGGCATAGGAATGAGTGAGACTGAACATTTGAGAAAGTCTACATGAAAATTAAAGTCTACTTAAGAAAGGAGTTAGGACTTGTTATGGACTGAATATTTCTGTCTACTACTGTCCCCCCTTGCCCCCCCCCGCCCCCCCCCGCCAAATTCATATGTTGAAATCCTAACCAATAATATTATGTTATTAGTAGGTGGCACCTTTGGGAGGTGATTAGGTCATGAGGATGGAACCTTCATGTTTGGGACTAGTGCCCTTATAGAGACCCTAGAGAGTTCCTTTGTCAATTCCACCATTCAAGGACACAGTGAAAAGATAGCTGTCTCTGAACCAGGAAGCAGGCTCTCACCAGACACCAAATCTGCCCATGTCTTTTAAAAAAATTTTTTTAAGTTTATTTATTTGTTTTGAGAGAGACAGAGACAGTGAGAGTGGAGGAGGGGCAGAGGAGAGAGGGAGACTGAGAATCCCAAGCAGGCTCTGCACTGTCAGCTCCGAACCTGATGCAGGGCTTGAACTCACAAAACCATGAGATATGTCCTGAGCCCAAACCAAGAGTCAGGTGCTTAACTGACTGAGCCACCCAGGTGCCCCTCTCATTTCTTGATCTTAGACTTCCCAGCTTCCAGAACTGTGAGAAATAAATATTTGTTGTTTAAGCACTCAGTCTATAGGGGTGCCTGGGTGGCTCAGTCGGTTAAGCATCTGACTTTGGCTCAGGTTGTGATCTCAAAGCTTGTGAGTTTGAGCCCCGCATTGGGCTCTGTGCTGACAGCTCAGAGCCTGGAGCCTGCTTCAGATTCTGTGTGTGTCTCGCTCTCTGCCCCTCCCCCACTCATGCTCTGTCTCTGTCTCTCCCAAAAATAAATAAATATTAAAAAAAATTTAAATACTCAGTCTATGTATTTTTGTTATAGCAGCCAGAACAAATTAAGAAAGCCTCTAGAACTTTTTTTCTCTACATACCTAGGCTCCAATTCACTACCTCAATAGAAGATGGAGAGTTTACTCTGTAGAGAGGTTGAATTAGAGAGACTAGTTTTGGGAATATGAGAAATAGCAAAGGGGAGGGAGATTCTACTGGAAGTGAGGGAAAGTTTACACAATTAATAGTTAGACTCTGGCCTCCCGCCCCAGCTCAGTTGTCAGAAG
Source organism: Leopardus geoffroyi (assembly GCF_018350155.1). Taxonomy (NCBI): domain Eukaryota; kingdom Metazoa; phylum Chordata; class Mammalia; order Carnivora; family Felidae; genus Leopardus; species Leopardus geoffroyi. Next base: position 87,835,831 of record NC_059333.1, read on the forward strand.
ACTAATTTTTGGGATTAGAAATGGGAAGATTCTTCTCTCGAGATGCCAGTTGTTCCAAAGAAAAAGCTTACAGATACGGCAGCAGGGAAAGTGGGCCCCAAAAGAAATAGCTGGGTCCTAGCCTGATCACCCTATAGTGAAGCCCACATTTAGTTTCTAACTAGCTTTTTTTGTGCCTTACTCTTAAACATGGACAGCACCTGAGGACCATGAGAGACTTGAGAGAAGTATTTAATATGGATGAGAAAATAAAACAAACATTTAAAACATCTAGAGGAGAAGAAGCAATCCGAGGAGAAGATATTGAATCCATGAGATAAGAAAACGGTACTTTAAACATGAATATTCAGTGGTCAAGAAAGAGGGTGTTTTTTTTTTTATACTAAAAATACATTAGCTAATCTAAAAATTAAATTAATAGAAGCCTTGGAAGATAGACTTCTCCTTCACAGTAGGAAAAAAAAGGTCTGAATTAGGAGAGAAAGTATAAGGAAAGTATCAGAACCAATTTTCAAATAAAAGAGTTCCCAAAAGACAGAACATAGAAAAGACAAGAGGAAATAAGGAAAAAAACAGAAGAAAATTTCTCAGAACAGAAGCACAGGAGTCTCCAGATTGAAAGAGCCCACTGAGGGCCCAGCAAATTGAATGAACAACAACAAAAATCCCACACAAAGACAAAAAATCGTGAGATTTTAAAATGTTAGGGTTAAAAAGAAGGTTCTAAAACTCTAGGGACGGGAGGGGAAGTGATCATATGCAAAGGAGAGGAAAGCTGGACCACCATAAGGCAATGCCTTCAAAATTGCAAGGGAAAATTAAATCCAATCTAGAATTCTTTTTTTTTTTTTTTTTAGTGTTTATTTATTTTTGACAAAGAGAGAGAGAGAGAGAGAGAGAGAGAGAGAGAGAGAGAGAGCATGAGCAGGGGAGGGACAGAGAGAGGGAGACACAGAATCCGAAGCAGGCTCCAGGCTCCAAGATTTCAGCACAGAGCCTGACTTGGGGCTTGAACTTGCGAGCCACGAGATCATGACCTGAGCCAAAGTCAGAGGCTTAACAGACTGAGACACCCAGGCGCCCCTAGTGGTGCTCCTTTCTTGGCAGAAATTGTTCTTCACTATTTATCACTAAAATCTTGTTAGAAATGCAGAATCCAAACCCCAGAATCTGAGATTCATTGTGCCAGAATCTAACTTAGTTACCTTGGCGCATATATATATATATATATTTTCTTTTTTTTTTAGCGCTCCAGGTAACTAGGTTGTTAACTAATGGTCTGAGCAAATCATAATTGTATTCCTGCTTATTTAATATTTGTGACTGAGTTAACAGAATCAGTGTTTCTCAAAAATTTGTATTCATATAGATCACCTGGGGGGTCTTTTTTTTTTAACTTTTTATTTCAAAATAGTTGTAGATTCACAGGAAGCTGCAAAGACAATAGAGAGAGGATCTGGGTACCCTTCACTCAGTTTCCCCTAATGGTTACATTTTGTGTAACTATAGTGCAGTAGCAAAACCAGGAAATCCATGTCGGTACAAATATAGAACTATTCCATAACCACAAAATTCTGGCTTATATTATCCCTTTATAATCACATGTACTCCTTTTTCTCCACTTACCATTTAACCTCTGACAAGTAATCTGTGTTCCATCTCTATTTTTTGTCAGGTTGAGAAATGTTATATAAACGGAGTCCACAATATGTGGCCTCTTGAGATTGGCTTTCCTCACTCTGCATAAATGCCCTTGAGACCTATACAAACTGTTGCGTGAAGCGATAGTTTTTTCCTTTTGCTTTTTATCTTGAAATAATTATAGATTCACAGAGGATTGCAAAAACAGTACAGAGAACCCCTGTTTTCCACAATGGTACCATCTTAGATAACTATAGCACAATGTCAAAACCAGGAAACTGATACTGGTACAATCCACAGATCTTATTCAGATTTTATCAGTTTTATGTGCACTCATTTGTATGTTAATGTCTATGTAGTTCTATGCAATTTTAACATGTGTAGATTCATAGAACCAACACCATAATCAAGATTCAGAACTACTCGATCACCACTCAGATCCTTGTGTTACCCCTTTATGGTCCCCATTCCCCTTCCCTCTTCTTCTCCATCTCTAACCACTGGCAACCATTAATCTGTTCTCCATCTTTATAATTTTGTCATTTCAAGAATGTCATATCAATGGATTCATGCACCTATAACCTTTTCAGATTGGCTTTTTCTCCCCACATAGTGTAATGCCCTTGAGATCCATTAACTTGTTGCTTGTATCAATAGATTTTTCTTTTTTTCTTGAGGAATGGTATTCCATAGTTTGTTTGTTTCAGGACATTTTGTTTGTTTCCAGTTTGGGGCTATTACAAAGGAATCTACCATGAACAATCATGTACAAAAAGTGTGCATGTGCGTGTGTGTGTTTAAAAAGCCCAGCCTCCAGACTAAGTAAATCAGGATCTCAAGGGTAAAGCCTGACATCAGTTTTTTAAAAGTTTCCTTGAGAATTCTCATGTGCATCAAAGATTTCTAAAACTTAATTTAGAACCTAAAATCAAAAGCCTTAAAACGTTAAATTTTAGAAATCTGTAAATTCTGCAGAATCATTTATTAGCGACAGTATCATTATTATGAAACTGCGAGATGCTAGGCATTGTACTTATTTAAACCTCTTAACCCTGTGTGGTATATATTTTGCTCTCCCTTTACATATAAGGAGGCTGAGAGGTGGGTGAAATGGGTAATTGTGGTAAAAAGGTAAAAACATCCTTAAAATTTTTTTTTCAATGTTTATTTATTTTTGAGAGAGAGAGAGACAGGGCATGACTGGGGGAGGGGCAGAGAGTGAGAGGGAGACAGAGAATCTGAAACAGGCTCCAGCCTCTGAGCTGTCAGTACCGAGCCCGACTCCGGGCTGGAATTCACGGACTGTGAGATCATGTCCTGAGCCAAAGTCAGACTCTTAACAGACTGTCCTTTTATAAAATAAGTAAGTCCTGGGAATGTAATGTACAGCATAGCAACTATATATGATTATAATATATAGTATGTATATAATAATATATATAGTATAATGTAATATAGTATGATTATTATATGAATATAATGTAGTATAGATTATATATTATATTGTATATAACATTATATAATCTATAATATGTTATAGATTATATGTAATATAATACCGTATTGTATATTTGAAATTGCTAAGAGAGTAGATCTTAAAATTTCTTATCACAAGAAAAAAATTGTGACTCTGTGGCAATGGATGTTAACTAAACTAATTATTTAGGTAATCATTTTGCAATATATACAGATGTGAAATCATTATGTTGTACACCTGAGCCTAATATATGTCAATTATTTCTTAAAAGAAAAAAATCATTCCTTAGAGATATCTGTTAAGCATCCTATATTATAAATTAATTGTAGTTCAAGAGAGAAAACTTTCAAGAAAGGGGTATTCTTTTCTCCTTTTAACTCAAGAAAATATTTTAGGATAGAACTTCAAAGAACCTTACAGGAAAAAAAAATCCCACAATTTATAAATTATAAAGAAAAAAGGATTTGTTTTCAAAACGGTATCTTACACAATTAGGAGCCAAGTGAACTTAATTACCATGAAAATGATTCAGAAAGGCAAATTAACTGTAGTAGGATACTTTGGTCTATATCCGAATTTTGATTCTCTATATCCATACAACTCAGTGAAATGTGAACAAAGAAAAAGGAAATGATCTGTATCTCGGGATAGCCACATTCATTGACCAAGCTACCTTACTAAAGTGTGTGGACCAGAAGGAAGTGAGGGAGAGAGACTCCAAAATCTCTTCAAGTAGAAGTTTTGAGAAGACTGTCCTAGTGCTTCACAATACCACATGCCAGGGATACCAAACGTCAGCATAGAATGTTCACTGAATTATTTGATTATTGGCTAATTGTCAGATGGCCTGAGAGAGAGAGAGAGAGAGAGAGAGAGAGAGAGAGAAGAAGAGAGAAAATGATGGCTTCAGCCTTTGCCTGTGAAGTTCACAGTTTGAGCCTGCCAGATCTTCCCTTCCTGACTGCATGTCTTGCAGATTTTGGATTTGCTTAGACGGCCCTCATAATCAAAGAAGCTAATTCCTTGTGAACACACACACACACACACACACACACACACACAGAGAGAGAGAGAGAGAGAGAGAGAGAGAGAGAGAGGGAGAGAGATAGAAGATTGAAGGGTTGGGGCTGAAGACATAAATTTTGCGAGTCATGATTGTAGAGATGCTTATCTCACAAAATTGGTTGGGATCACCAATAGAGAGTACATAGAGAGAACATGAAGGGAAATGATTGAGTCCTGAATGGTCCAACATTTAGAGCTCCAACAGAGCAGGGAAGCCAAAAAGAACATGGAAAAGGAGTAGTCCCTGAGGTAAGAGAGAACGAGAGAACTGTCATGTCACAGAAGCCCCTAGAAGATGGTGTTTCAAGAAAGGAGAGGCCAAATGAGTCTAATACTGGTGAACTGTTGAGCAAAGTAAGGTGGCCATTGGATTTGATAATGACAATGACTCAGTGTTTGTATAATACATTTTGGAACACTTTTGTGAAAACTGGAATGTCAGTTTTTTCTTAACATGAGTCATCGGGAGGTTGTTATGGTCATTATTATCTTTCTTTTCTTTATTTTTTTTAATGTTTATTTATTTTTGAGACAGAGAGAGACAGAGCATGAACAGGGGAGAGGCAGAGAGAGAGGGAGACACACAATCGGAAGCAGGCTCCAGGCTCTGAGCCATCAGCCCAGAGCCGGACGCGGGGCTCAAACTCACGGACCGCGAGATAGTGACCTGAGCTGAAGTCGTACTCTTAACCGACTGAGCCACCCAGGCACCCCTATCTTTCTTTTCTTAATGAGGAACCTAGGTTCAGATTTCAGGGAATGGCTCAAGCTTAAAGTAGCTAGTTATGGCAGACCTGGGTGAGAACCAGATTTCTTCATTCCAGACAGGTTCTCTGATTCTAAATCCTGGTTGGCATAGGAATCACCTGTGGAGCTTTCTAAAAATGGAGCTACTCCGAACCTACTACAAATATGTCTCAACAAGGAACTCTGGGGAATGAGCTTTAAAAAGAAAGAAATACAACCCAGTGAGAAGTTCTAATGAGTGGCCGGGATTGAGGGTCACTCAATTAGTTTGTAGTGTGTTCTGAGCAACCTTACAATTAGACTTCCTAGGATTAAAGTCTATGCAGTGTTTGCTTAACCTAGTTCACAAAGATCAGCTGAACTGTCTTTGAGCTTCCTCAGGGTGGAAATGCTAATTAACCCAACATGTTAATGTCTCAGTTCAATCTGCTAAGGTGTTTTTCTTATAATTAGTCTCCTGCTTCTGAGTGGAGAAAGCATTTCCCCAAAGACATTTCTTTCCTTTGCAATTGAACTTCCAAATTAAACTTAGTTGTCTCATCAGGTGAATTTTCATGACCAGGTCCCCAAGAATCATTTTGGGGTAGAGATGCAACTGATGGGAACGTGTGGAGATAATGATCTATTGTAAGTTCATGAAATAAGAATGGTGTCCAAAACAGTATTTTTACCTATTATAAAAGAGAAAAATGTGCTTTATAGGTAATTTAAAACAAGGACTCAAATTTATTAAATTCTGAGGTAATTTTTCTAAAATTTTAGCAACGTATGTTCACTCACTGGGCATTTCCAGCCTTTCCTTCCTTCCCTCTTTATTTCTTTTCTTTCTTTTCTTTCTTTTCTTTCTTTTCTTCCTTCCTTCCTTTCTTCCTTCCTTCCTTCCTTCCTTCCTTCCTTTCTTTCTTTTGTCTTTCTTTCTTTTGTCTTTCTTTCTTTTGTCTTTCTTTCTTTTGTCTTTCTTTCTTTTGTCTTTCTTTCGCACAAGCAGGGGAAGGGCAGAGAGAGAGAGAGGGAGAGAGAGAATTCCAAGCAGGCTCTGTACTGTCAGTGCAGAGTCAAATGCAGGGCTCTAATTCATGAGCCATGAGATCACGACCTGAGCCAAAATCAAGAGTTGGACATTTAACTGACTGAGCCACCCAGGCACCCCCATTTCCAGCCCTTCTGTAAGAAGAGGTCCTGCTGTACCTCTTCTTTTTCCTGGGAGCGGTCAGTCCACACTAGAGCAACCTCAGGACTAATCCTTAGACATGGCCCCTCAGAAGGACCGTTTTGCATTTGCCTTTCATTTATTATTCAACAATGTATTTTTCCACCTCTTCCTCTAAGGACTTAATACACATTAGAATCACCTGTGAGTTTTTTTTAAAAAAACGATGCCTATGCCCCTACCTCAAGGAGTTTGATTTCCTTAGCTGCTGCTTCTATAACTGTATGTTTGGACTTGTACAGTAGCCTCCCCACCTTTAGTCTGTTAGCAAACTAATATATACTACATATTCCTGACAGGTAAATCTTTCTAAAACCTAAATTGATGTGTTTAAAAGATTAAAGGTAAAAAATGATCTTCTGCCTCTCCTCACCATGCACAAAAATTAACTCAAAACAGATCAAAGATTTAACTGGAGGAGCTGAAAGTATAAAATTCTTAGATGAAAACCTAAGTATGAACTTTGTGACCTTGGATTAGATAATGATTTCTTAGACTTGACACCAAAAACACAAGGAATAAAAGAAAAAATAGAGAAGTTGGGCATTATTAAAATTAAAAACTCCTGTACCTCAAAGGACACCCCCATTTCCCACAGACTGGGAAAAAAATTTCCAAATATATATCTGATAAGAGATTTGTATCTAGACATATAAAGAGCTATTACAACCTAATACAAAGATAAATAACCCAATTTAAAATAGGCAAAGGAAGAGGCATTTCCCGAAAGATAGGTGATGGCCAATAAGCAGACGAAAAGATGCTCAACATCATTTGTCATCAGGCAAATGCAAATCAAAATCACAATGAAATAACACTTTTCACCCAGTAGGATGGCTATAGTAAAAAAGTTAGATAATGACAAGTGTTGGTGATAAGATGGGAAAATTAGAACCTTCGTTCATTGGTGGGAATATACAATAGTGCAATAGCTTTAATAGTCTAGCAGTTCCTCAAAAAGTTCAACATGGAACCATATGACCCAGCAATCCCACTCCTGGGTATTTATACCCAAGAGAATTGAAGACATGTATCCACACAAAAACTTGTATGCAAATCTTCAGAGCAGCATTATTTATAATAGCCAAAAGGTGGAAACAATCCAAATGTCCATCAACTGATGAATGGATAAATAAAATCTGATATATCCACACAATGGAATGTTATTCATCAATAAAAAGAAATGAAGTACTGATAACATGCTGCAACATGGATGAACTTTGAAAATATACCAAGTGAAAGAAGTCAGTTCCAAATGACCATATTATCACATGACTCCATTGATATGAACTGACCCAAATAGGCACATCTATAGAGACAGACAGTATATTAGTGGTTATCTAGGGTTGGAGGGAGAAGAGGTAGTGGGGAGTGATGGTTAGGGGTAGGGGGTTTCCTTTTAGGTAATGAAATGTTCTCAAATTGACTAACAATAGATACCCAACTCTATGAAGATACTAAAAGCCACTGGACTATACACTTAAAGAAATTACCTTCTAAATTGAAGAAGATATAAAGAAATGGAAAAACATTCCATGCTCATGGATTGGAAGAATAAATATTGTCAAAATGTCAATACTACCCAAAGCTATCTACACATTCAATGCAATCCCAATCAAAATTGCACCAGCATTCTTCTCGAAACTAGAACAAGCAATCCTAAAATTCATATGGAACCACAAAAGGCCCCGAATAGCCAAAGGAATTTTGAAGAAGAAGACCAAAGCAGGAGGCATCACAATCCCAGGCTTTAGCCTCTACTACAAAGCTGTCATCATCAAGACAGCATGGTATTGGCACAAAAACAGACACATAGACCAATGGAATAGAATAGAAACCCCAGAACTAGACCCACAAACATATGGCCAACTCATCTTTGACAAAGCAGGAAAGAACATCCAATGGAAAAAAGACAGTCTCTTTAACAAATGGTGCTGGGAGAACTGGACAGCAACATGCAGAAGATTGAAACTAGACCACTTTCTCACACCATTCACAAAAATAAACTCAAAATGGATAAAGGACCTGAATGTGAGACAGGAAACCATCAAAACCCTAGAAGAGAAAGTAGGAAAAGACCTCTCTGACCTCAGCCACAGCAATTTCTTACTTGACACATCCCCAAAGGCAAGGGAATTAAAAGCAAAAATGAACTACTGGGACCTTATGAAGATAAAAAGCTTCTGCACAGCAAAGGAAACAACCAACAAAACTAAAAGGCAACCAACGGAATGGGAAAAGATATTTGCAAATGACATATGGGACAAAGGGCTAGTATCCAAAATCTACAAAGAGCTCACCAAACTCCACACCCGAAAAACAAATAACCCAGTGAAGAAATGGGCAGAAAACATGAATAGACACTTCTCTAAAGAAGACATCTGGATGGCCAACAGGCACATGAAAAGATGCTCAACGTCACTCCTCATCAGGGAAATACAACTCAAAACCACACTCAGATATCACCTCACGCCAGTCAGAGTGGCCAAAATGAACAAATCAGGAGACTATAGATGCTGGAGAGGATGTGGAGAAACGGGAACCCTCTTGCACTGTTGGTGGGAATGCAAATTGGTGCAGCCATTCTGGAAAACAGTGTGGAGGTTCCTCAAAAAATTAAAAATAGACCTACCCTATGACCCAGCAGTAGCACTGCTAGGAATTTACCCAAGGGATACAGGAGTGCTGATGCATAGGGGCACTCGTACCCCAATGTTCATAGCAGCACTCTCAACAATAGCCAAATTATGGAAAGAGCCTAATTGTCCATCAACTGATGAATGGGTAAAGAAATTGTGGTTTATATACACAATGGAGTACTATGTGGCAATGAGAAAGAATGAAATATGGCCCTTTGTAGCAACGTGGATGGAACTGGAGAGTGTGATGCTAAGTGAAATAAGCCATACAGAGAAAGACAGATACCATATGGTTTCACTCTTATGTGGATCCTGAGAAACTTAACAGAAACCCATGGGGGAGGGGAAGAAAAAAAAAAGCGGTTAGAGTGGAAGAGAGCCAAAGCATAAGAGACACTTGAAAACTGAGAACAAACTGAGGGTTGATGGGGGGTGGGAGGGAAGGGAGGGTGAGTGATGGGTATTGAGGAGGGCACCTTTTGGGATGAGCACTGGGTTTGTATGGAAACCAATTTGACAATAAACTTCATATATGGAAAAAAAAAAGAAATTACCTTCTGAGTTTTTTGAACGCCTTAGCCTGATTTTCACTGTTATCTAGGGTTAGGGCTTCTGCTCTGTTCAAACTTTAGCTTTATCTCCTTTTATCCTCCATCTGTGCTAGGTGACAGCCAAACTGGACTTCTCCAAATTTCTCCAACAGGTCTTGTGCTCTGCTTTCTTCTTGTAATGTGCCTCCTTTCCCCCTCTGTGTGTCGTGCCATATCCTCAAAAGTCCAAGTGAGGTGCCTTCTCCTCCATCTCTGCCCATCTCAATCCCCATGCTATGTTTGCTCAGTCTGCTATGTGCTTAGTTTTGATAGAAGATGGAGGAAAACCTTGCCTCTCCTCCTCCACCTTCTTATTCCCCAGGGTGTCTCTTTCATTCTCTCTTCTTAATTATTGCGAAACATGCGAAAAATGTAGTCAAAACTACTCTTGGGGGAGGAGTGGGAGAGTTCAAAGTACACTTTTATTTTTCATTTTGCTTAAGTTGTTTGTGAAAATGTTCCTATGTTCCTATGCTAGAGTGCATCGAGATGCTGACCATCAAGGTCAGGTTGCTCCAACCAGAACATACCTGGAGTGAGAGAAAGCTGGGAGTGAGTCAAGATTCCAGATGTCCGCTTACAAAAGCTCCCCTTTCTCTGGAGGGAGTGGGATGGCAGGCACATTGAGTAGTTCCTCAGCTGGGGGTCCTCCCACACCATCTGCTGCTGACCTTGTGTGACAGCCCATGTGCCTGGTTGCAGGAGGCCGTGGGAAGCTCCCAGACACAAGAGGGGAACAGGAGGACTACCCCTCGATAGCTTTGCCTAGAGTGTCCCTCTCTTCCTTTACTCAGGATGCAGAGGGTATTTTCCAGGTGGTGATAATAAAGTACAAGAGGAACCTAATGATTTGTCTTTAATCACATGTGTTAGTTGTGAAATTAGAAATTTAAGAGGGGAAGCAGGAACACAAAACCCTACTCCGGAATCAGAAAGAAAACTTGAAGAGTGTTGGGTGTGCAATTTTAAGGTCTCAGATTTTTACAGAAACTTGAGAATTCAAGAATTGTTTTGGTTGAATTTACCTTTCCATTCTAAATGTCCCTAAATTAAGATTTTGGAAAATTATAGAAGTTTCTGGTTAAGGTAATTTAAAGTGAAGTTTGCCTTACACTCCAAAGCATTGTAGTTTTTTTCTCATTGAAAATTGCTTGAGTAATAGTTGGTGTGGTAAGAAATTCCAGTACTAAGGAAGCAAATGTCTGGTTTGTATGTACAGCATTTAGCTGATCATCTCTTTGTGTTTTCTAAACGAAAAAGCACTATACCATGAGTAAAAAGGCATGGGCTATGGGGTCAGACAAGTCTAGGTTCTAGACTACTGGGTGTTTTCCCTTGGGTAAATTGCTTAATCTATCTGAGTCTGTTTCTACAACCGCCGACCTCCTGAAAGGATTGTTTATGAGGATTAAACAAGATAATAATGATTAATGATTTAGCATATAGTGTTTGGAACTTGGATAAGTTTCAGCAATTGGGAACTAACAAGAGAAGTGCATAAACATGTTCTTTTTTACTCAATTATAAGCCCTTTCAGGACAGCAACCAGTTTTTATCCCTGCAATACCTAACAGAGTTGAGACTCAATAAAGTTTGTTGAATGAATGAGTGACTGAGCAAGTGAGTGAGTGAGTGGAGTGGTCTTTATTGGAGTCCCTGATATAAATAAGTAATGAAACTTTCAGTGGTGCGATTGTGTCTTGCATTTTTTTTCCTGCATGTTTTTCTTTTTTCTGAAGTCACTTGCTTGAAGTCACTCTGCTTTTGTTTTTTTTTAAGTAAACTCTACACCCAGTGTGGGGCTTGAACTCAGACCCTGAGATCAAGAGTCACATGCTTCACTGCTTGTTTGTTTTCATAGAAGATTTGATTGAAGTTTGTTTTTTCTGAATGAAGTTTTTATATGCTCTGAATGCTTCACTTGCAAGTGTTTTTTCCCCACTATTTTCCCTTACTGCAGGGTGATGGAGATTTAGAGAACTCAGGGATTTATATCACAGACTTTGCAGTGAAATTAGCACTAGAATGTTTAGGCTTCACAGTCATAGAATTCTTTTTTTTTTTTTTTTTTTTTTTTTTTATTCTGCTAAACTCTCTTTTCTTCTGCTTTTCTATTATGTATAGAGAATCTATTATATAAACATCACCTCTAAAGTTCTTATTTCTTGGGGCACCTGGGTGGCTCAGTCAGTTAAGCTTCTGACCTCAGCTCAGGTCATGACCTCACCACTGGTGAGTTTGAGCCCCGCCTCAGGCTCTATGCTGACAGCTCAGAGTCTGGAGCCTGCTTCAGATTCTGTGTCTCCATCTCTCTCTGCCTCTCTCCCGCTCACGCTCTGTCTCTTTATCTCAAAAATAAATAAATGTTAAAAGAAAAGGAAAAAAAGTTATTTCTTCACTTCCCACAGGCGAAAAATGGTATTCCAAGTAAGAAACATCAAAATTAATAAACCATCCAGGTGAAAGGTGAGGCAGTTGATTGATGGTTTATTTAGCTTGCCACCCCCCCCTCAGCTTTTAAAACACTTCTATTGTAAAATATTGCACATTTGTTCAGAAACATGCAGCAATGTATCTGTGCAGCTTAACAAGTATTTATAGACACCCATGTAACTGGCACTTACGTTAAGAAATTGAACATTGTGAGCACTTCGTCCCAATCCAGGTATTAATTTCATGTTTTTTAAATTATTTTTTTAAAATTTTTTTGGGGGGGGAGGGTCAGCACAGAGCCCGACATGGGGCTTGAACTTGTGAACCGGGAGATCATGACCTGAGCTGAAGTGGGACGCTTAACCGACTGAGCCACCCAGGCGCTCCTCCATGTATTAATTTCTGATCTCAATCCCTATTCTCTCCCCAAAGGTCATTGTTATCTTTCTTTTATGTTAATCATTTTCTTGCTTCTCTTTATAGTTATACTGCTTATGTGTGCAATATCCTTAAGCAATATTGTGCAGTTTTTGCCTGTTTTAAAACTGTATATAAATCATACTGTATATACTCTTTTGCATCTTGCTTTTGGCTTTTTGCTCAACATTATGCTGTGAGTCACCATTATTGTTACATGTAGTTGAAATTTATCAATTTTGTTGCTGAGTGATATTCTTGCATGAGTATACAGAATATATACTTTTATCCATTCTACTAAAAATAGGTTGCTTCCTATGTACATTTTCATATATGTATTCTGGTTTACATGTACATACTTTCTCTAGGATATATACCCAGGAACATACTTGCTACATCACTGGATATGCAGATCTTCAACTTAACTGGATACTACCAAGTTGTTTTCCAAGGTGACAGTACCAACTTACAACCTCACCAGCGATGTATGAATAGAGTTTCAGTGGCTCTGCATCTTTAACAACATTTGATCTTTCCTTTTCCTTTTTCCTTTCCTTCTTTTTGTAGCAATTCCACTGCCAGTAGAGTATATATTGTTGTGGTTGGCATTTGCATTTCCAGGATGACTAATGAAATTTAGTGCCTTTTCATTGGCAGTTTGGATTTCCTGTTTTGTGAAGCATCTGTTTAAGTCTTACTCATTTTATTTGTTGGACTGCATACCTTTTTCTCAGTAGATTTGGCCTGTCCTTCCTTTCATGAGTAATATAGGTGGATGTTGACAGAGAATGGAGTCTTGTGGTCATTGCCAACCTTTTTGAAATCTGCCAAAAGCACTTTAAGTTTTTGGGGAAGAGGTTGTAACCAGTCAGTTCTCCTTTTCTGATGTTACCTCCAGGTGGTTCAAGAATTTTCTGCCCTTGAGCCTGAGCAAGTGACTCTTGGTAAGATTTGAGTAAGTGCCATCAAGGGAGGGCACAGGAAAACTTTCCTACACGTTGCAATCATGAAATCATTTAATGGAGGACATCTAAGGATGTTCATTGCTTGGGGAAGGCCTCCAGTTAATTATTACCTAGAAGCCAAAAGCACAGCATGGTCTGATCAATTCCCAAACTAGTGAGTCCCCTTTAATCAGTGTTTTGAAGACATTTAAATTCCCATCAGACTAATTAGTTCATCTGGAAACTAATGTTTACTTGGAAATGAGTCAAATGAGAAAGGAATTCTCTGAAACAATTTCCTGGAGGAATGTGTCTTCCCTCTCCTTAAATAAAGTGGAGGATAGAGAGGAAAAGTAGGATAGAGTTACTTGCTGTTACTAATAAATAAGCTGCTGGAGCATTTCTGTACCTCTTTAAATGTTGTTCTAAACAGAGTTGACAGGTTGACTTTGCAACATAATGACTGGTAGTTTCTGCATTTGAACATTTTTTTTCTATCCAGAAAAAAGTTTTTCTTATTAAGAGTATTTTGTTTGTTTGTTTTTTAATAATGCTTGAGATGGTTGAAATTTTGTAAGTCTTTATTTCTCAAAGAAAAATGGAATTACAGCTTTTGATTAAACTCCACAAGGGCAGGAGTTTGGGTCTCTTGTATTCACCACTGTTTTTCCAGAGCCTAGAGCAGGGTCTGGTGCATGGCAGGCACTCAAATATTCATTGAATAAATGAATGAATAAATGACTTTCCGGAACTAGGGGGTATTGAAAGCTAATAGCCTAGAACAGAAAGAAACAAAGATGATGCTTATTATTATGTGAACATATGCAGGCACACATAGTCACTGCTTTGATTTGACCATGTTCATGACTTTCTAGGCAAAGAGATGGAAAATTTCTGCCCTTTCAAGGAGAGTGTGTATAAATAACTAATGAGCACAAGAATAGTTTTACAGTCATAAAACTACATACAGTCATATCTTAAAGAAAAGTTTTAGTTCTTGAGGGCAAAAACTGCTTTCCTCTCTTCTAAGGATCCTGTGTCTTAGAAATGCCTAATATAGCTCTGTACATGAAAGGTTTTCAAAAAAGTGTGCAAAGTGTGAACATTGTTTCAACACAGTTTACCTGGAATTATAATTTAATTCATTGCAAATCAACACATTCTTTGCAGCATTTTTTTGTCTGTTGGAAATAAGCCCTGAGGCAGGAAGGGTGTGGGTGGGGCAGCATCATAATCATCTTTGTGTTCTTAGTGAACATCACGAGGCATATAATAGGACTCAATCATGTCAGTTGAATGCATGAATCAATCCTGTAAAGAAGAGTTGAGGAACCAAGGATGATTAACCTGGAGAGGGAGAGGTCTTGGGGAGGAGACAAGATCGTAGTCTTTGGATACTTGAAAACCTAACCTGTGGCAGGGGCGTCAAATGAAGACACTATGTGGATGCTTCCAACAGGCAGATTTTTATTTGTCACACATCAGCAGAGGAACAACTTGATTTCAAAACCAAAATCTGGAAATAAGAAAAATTGCATTTGTTTGTATTTATTTTTTGGTCTTATTTTTTCTCAGGATCTGTTGTGAGGCACCTCATTTCCCCCTATTATTCATTCCCTTATTTTCTCTGAGGTTCATTGTACGAGTTCCTTATTCAGCAGGCCAACTCCAGCTCTCACTCAGCATATCTGTTTCCTAGGGAATGATGATTCTTTCTGGGTCATTCCATACATATTTCAAGGCTTAGGATTCCATGTTACAATCAGCTAAGAACAATACCGGTCTACCTTTGTCTATGAAAATGAGATCTAAGATGTGTGATAAGATGTGAATCAATTTCAGGACTAACTAGACCTCCACATTGCTCCTGATGAGTATCTTATTGCTAAGGACTCTTCTCAAATCAATGTGAAAATTTAGTCTCTGTAGACAGTGCTGTGTCTGTTGCTCTTGGTATTATTTATACATCACCTTGTTACTAACATAAATGGCATCTTGAATTAAATATACTAGTTTTACCTTGATTTTTGTTTGGACAATAAAAGTCTCAATTATTGGGCTATTCCACATCAATCTTTTCTGCTTTAAATTCAGACCTTATTCCTTGTTTGAAAAATACAAATAATTTGAGAGAAATGCTATGACTTAGAAGAGAGCTAGATCCAGGGCAGAAATAGAAAATGTCCCAACCTGAAGCATGCTCCTGAATTCTTATATAATCTTAGGTAGATTGCCCAATTTCTTAGCATCACATTCTCCTACCCATAAAGTAATGTTACCAGGAGAAGTTCATTATATTCTTCCTGTTGAAGGATGGAAGTCTGCTTAAAAATTCTTGACATGTAATGTTAAGTTGTCCCTGAAGATAGTGTTAAAAGGACTAACTTTGAAGTCATTTAGTCATATATTAAAAAAAAATCTTTATTCATACTTTTAGCTTTCTTTCTCAATGGGGCTACATGGGACTCAACTTTGGGGCACCCAGTGTCTGAGGTTTGCAGAGTGAGTGAATCATGGTGAGGAAGCAGGAATCACCTTGATGAACTTACCAAGGAGGGAGAGGGCTGTGATAGGAATGTGGTTAGTTTGAGGGATGATCCCCAAAATGCCAGCAAATCAACCATAGTAGCCCACAAGTTCAATAGTGCCTAACTACCAGTGGTGTGGTAGAAAGGTCAGTGTTAGGAAGCTTGGGTTAGTTCTGGCTCAGCTACCAACTGGCAACAACGCTGAGTGAGACACAACCTCTTTGGACTTTGGTTTCTTTGTAAGTAAGTCTAGAGGGTTTGGGCTAGATCTGCACTGTCCAATAGAGTAGCCACCAGCCATGTGTGGCTATTGAACACTTGAAATGTGGTTGATGGGATTGAGAACAACTGAATTTTCTAATTTAATTTTATTGAATTTGAATTTAAATTAAAAATGGAAGCAGTGTAATAATTTTTCTTTTAAATACAACCTTAAAACAATTTCTTTTTACATTTATTTATTTTTGAGAGACAGAAGGAGACAGAACACAAGTTGGGGGAGGGGCAGAGAGAGAAGGAGACACAGAATCCGAAGCAGGCTCCAGGCTCTGAGCCATCAGCACAGAGCCTGATGCAGGGCTTGAACTCATAAACCGCAAGATCAGGACCTGAGCCGAAGTCGGATGCTTAACTGACTGAGCCACCCAGGCGCCCCTTAAATACAACCTTATAACATTGGTAGGACTACATTTTATTTTAACTGCTCAAAATTTGGCATCCTTACTGAGATGTGTTACAAATGTAAAATACACACTGCATTTCAAAGTATGCAAAAGATGGTAAAATATCTCATTAATAGTATTTCTGTTTGTATTGGTTACATACTGAAATGATAATATTTTGGATCTATGGGGTTAAATAAAATATGTTATTAAGATTAACTTCACCTGCCTCTTTTTTACTTTTTAAAATGTGGCTACAATTTGGGTTGCCTGTGCTGCTCAGTCAGTTAAGCATCTGACTCTTGATTTTTGCTCAGGTCATGATCCCAGGGTCATGGGATTGAGCCTGGCTTCAGGAGTGCAGAGCCTGCTTGGGATCCTCTTCTCTCTGTCCCTGCCCTACTCTCTCACATGTGCTTTCTCTCTCAAAATAAATAAACATTAAATAAAATGTGGCTTCTAGAAAAATCTGAACTACATACATGGCTCACATTATATCTAATTGGATAGTGATGGGTTAGATGATTTCAATCACATCTCCCAGATATGCAGCCTATTGTTCTAGGTAGCTATTGTAAAAGTTCAGCTCTGAGTGGCTTGGAGCATGAATTTCAAAGAATTTAACAAGACATTGTGAGTTGTAAGCTCCCCTTTCTAGCTGTGTGATTTGGGGCAGCTACTTAACCTCGATGGGCCTCAGTTTCCTCATTTGAGGAATAAATACATTTACCTCATAGAATTGTTGTAAGGGTTATATGAAATAGTATATGTAAGGTACCAAAGTGCACGTGACCATGTAGAAATAAATATTCTCCAATCATCTCATCTCTCTGATTGTAATTTTTAATACCCATGAGGACCAAAAGAGGAAGTCGGGACATGAGGGTTTTAGCACAAGCTCCAGCCCTTATGAAGAGCCAAGGTGAGAAGAGTTTAGGTGGTCACGGAAAATGGGTGGCTTGGTTAACAGGAGTCCGCTATCCTCAGGTTGGATCCTTGATGTGATCCAGGTGCTCACTTTCTAGCCGCATATGGTCATCTCTCTCTCTCTTTACCCTCTTCCTTTTGCCCTGACTGTCTTTGTAGTTAGTTGTAGTCCAGACTTTTGAAGCGTCCTGTCCTCGGGATGTAGGAATGTTGGAAGACATAATTGAGACTGTTTGGGAAAGAAGACACGTGCCTTCCGTCCTGGGTATCACTGTGGAGCATGGAGGTTCCCGAGGAAGCAGATGAGAGAAAACCCTGCAGCAGGTGCCAGCGTCATCCTACTTTGTATAGGCCCCTCACGGCCTCCCCATGAGTCTAATCACCAACCGAGTTCCCCAGGCAGAATGTTGAAAAATAAAAAAGGCAAGGAGTCCACACAACACTTTCTTTAGGAAATGGGGCAATCTGAAATGTTAAAGATAATAGATTTATGGCATACTCTAGTTTTATTGAATCTATTTATTCATCACAAGTTTTAATTTTATCATTATTGATTATTCATAGTGATGAGAAAAATAAGCCCTGGGGTGAGAAAAACCTAGATTTGGATGTTAGTCATGATATTCACTACTGTGTATTCTTGGAAAGTGACATGCCCTCTCTGGGTCTAAATTTCCTCCTGTGATGGCAAGGGCTTCCACTCATGGTGAGGGCTCGAGAAATGGTTGTTATTATTTATTGATCTTGTAATATTTACTTACTTAAGATTATTATTCAATTATTACTTAACAGACACATAAAACTAGTCTTTTTTGGACTTTTCATCTCTTGCCTGATTTCTGTTAGGGTTACTTTATTTCTTTGGTATCTGTGTAATCGGTTCACTTTGATGCGTAAAGCGAAGAATTATAATATAAATCAGGAAAGACAATATCCTAACTTGTGACTTGTAACTCTAAACATTATCTTGTCTCAGAGGGTGATTGTTTCAGTTATGTTGTCCCTGTGGGTGGTTGAAGTGGGATTCTTCTATGTGTCCCTTGAGTCAACTAAGGCGACTGACGTCATTTGATGTCCTCAGCTGCTCCCTGCCACCCCCCAGCAGTAGAGATGCTCAAAGGATCTGATGAACTTGGCACTAAGGTTTCCCCTCTAGAAAATGGGGAAAACCACCCAAGGGATTAAATTTAAAAATGTTTGGGTGCCTGGTGGCTCAGTTGTTAAGCCTCTGACTTCGGCTCAGGTCATGATCTCACAGTTCGTGAGTTAGAGTCCTGCATTGGGTGAGCTCGAGCCCTGCTTCAGGTAAAAAAAAAAACAAAAACAAAAACATGAGCCCTGGTTCGGGTAAGCCCTGCTTCTCTCTCTCTCTCTCTCTCTCTCTCTGCCCCTTGTGGGATGCTCTCTCTCTTCCTCCCTCTCTCTTTGCCCCTCGCTCACTCGCACCCTCTCTCTCTCACAAAAAAAAAAATTTTAACCACCTGTTGTTTTTATTCTTTCTTTCTTTATTTTTCTAATGTTTATTTATTTTTGAGAGAAAGACAGAGAGTGAGTGGGGGAGGAACAGAGAGAGAGGGAGATACAGAATCCAAAGCAGGCTCCAGGCTCTGAGCTGCCAGCACAGATCCCCACGTGGGGCTCGAACCCACAAACCGTGAGGTCATGACCTGAGCCGAAGTCAGACACTTAACCGACTGAGCCACCCAGGGAGACCTGGTTTTATGCTTTAACACCAGACAATCAGTAGCAGAATCCTGGGAAGAAAAGGCTAAAGGAGTCATCAGCGTTTAGGATTCTTGAGTCATCTGCTCCGTAGGCTATGGAGCATCAAAGGTCAGCCCCACACCTCACTACTGCCCAGGAGCTGTGCGTTGGGAGTGGATCTGGAAGCTAAGAAATCTTCCTTTGATCTGGTATGAATTGCTTTCCTGGATGCACAGGAATGAACCATGCAGGAATGTGCAGAGGCATCCAAACCCTGGGCTGCTGTGGATGTCAAACAGGATGGATAGAGCCATTTCATTACTTTACCAGGTTCCCATGACCCTTTGCACATACCTTTATTTCTATACTTGTCACCCACAATTATTTTTTTTATGGCTTTGTCCTCCGCAGGAATAGGAATGCCTCTGGTAGGGTTGTAAACTGCCAGGGGCACCTTTCACATGGTAGCTGGTGTGAATGGTGCCTTCCTGAGGTGTGCAGTGCACAGCCTTAGCAGTCCTGCAGCAGCTCAGCTGGGGATGGGTTGGAGTGGGTGTAGTAGATTCACCTTGTGCATCTTTTTTTTAATTTTTAAGTTTTTAAAATTTTTATTTATTTTGAGAGAGACAGAGACAGCATGAGTGGGGGAGGGTCAGAGAGAGAGGAGACAGAGAACCCCGAGCAGGCTCTGTGCTGCCAGCGCAGAGCCCGATGCAGGGGCTCGACTCCATGAAATCATGAGATCATGACCTGAGCCAAAACCAAAAGTCAGATGCTTATCTGACTAAGCCACTCAGGCGCCCTGCCTTGTACATCTTTTATCCACGTAAATCTGGTACGTGGCACATACTTACTCAACAAATATTTTTTGAATGAATGACACTGGCCCTATCATTTAAGTTGATTTGGCCATTTTCCTAATCCTGTTATGATGAGCCCCCCTGCTCCCTACCCCAAAGGATTGATGTTACTGATGTTTTTGTGCATCCAGCAAAACTCTTAGAGAGGTGAGCTCCCACATGGAGGGAGCTGGGGAGTATTCAGGCTGCTTAATGCCACTGGGGTCTTGCCTGCTGGAGTGAGTGGACCTGGGGAGATAGTTGTGTCTCTGCTTGACCCACTTTGGATGCTGAGAAACAACTCAGCGACCTTCTGGCCTCATTTTCAATGTCACAGATGTGGCCCTGGAAAAGGAACCAAGTTTATAGTTTCAGAATATAATAGCACGGAGTTTGGGTCACAGCTGCAGCAAAATCAGCCCAAAACAGACACACAGGATGTAAACAAAGTGGGAATGAATTCCGTCCGTTTTCCAAATTTGGAGTTTGGAGCTGAGGAGTGAGATTGTGGGTGGATGATCTGTTTTGTATTCTTCTGATTTCCTGAATTCATATTTCAATGAAGAGAAAGTTAGCCCTGAACGCTAATGGCACCAGGATGGGAAAGCCCTCCGGTTGTGCCCTCACCCCTGAGTGTCTCCAGTTCAGGTGGGTAAGAAGTTACCCAGTGCCCCCCTTGGTGCAGGCTTGAGACCGCCTTCAGGGATTTTCACCTTACACCACCAGCCTTGTGTTCTATGGGAAAAGAAGCCACCTCCTCCTATGGTTTTGAAGAAATTAAACTTCTGAATTCACCAGACCTGCTTCCTCTTTGTTGAAAAGGAACATAAAGGCATTTAGCAAATCCTTTTGTCCTGCAAAGCCTGGCTTCCAAAATCTATGGTGTTCCTGTTGATCCCAAATCATATAATTAGATGTCAGAGACTGAGTACTGAGTCTTTCCGCTTGACATTTCTGTGGTAAAAACTCTATCCCTCCTTATCTCTGCCTAGGTGTCCCGGGATGCCTGTAGAGAAAAGATCATGCAGGTGAAGATGCAAAAGCAGAACTTCCATTACTGTATTTTCACAATGTTTTCTGTAGGGGCACCTGGGTGGCTCAGTCAGTCGAGCATCTGACTTCGGCTCAGGTCATGATCTCACAGCTTGTGAATTCGAGCCCTGCATTGGGCTCTGTGCTGACAGCTCAGAGCCTGGAGCCTGCTTCCGATTCTGTGTCTCCCTCTCTCACGCTCTCTCTCTCTCTCTCAAAAATAAATAAAAGTTAAAAAAAATGTTGTCTGTAATCACAGAATCCATATCAAGGCAAGAAGCTCGACAAATCAGCTTCTTGAGGAGAGAAAACACTTCAGGAAGGAAATAGAAAGAGACACAGTACCAAGTGTTAGGACACGAGAATGTAGTTTGCGCTCAAATTTTCTCAGGCAGCTTATGTTGCTGTCTTACACCTGACCTCTCACCCCACACATCTGAATTACCTCACCCAAAATGGAAGCATGGCTGGGCACCTATCTGGTTTGTGAAATTAAGGTTTTATAGTTCTCTTCCTGAGGAGTGAATGGAAATTCATTTGG
Source organism: Leopardus geoffroyi (assembly GCF_018350155.1). Taxonomy (NCBI): domain Eukaryota; kingdom Metazoa; phylum Chordata; class Mammalia; order Carnivora; family Felidae; genus Leopardus; species Leopardus geoffroyi. The sequence goes on from NC_059333.1 coordinate 87,857,227, forward strand.
TTTATTAACAAAAGCTTAGTAAGGATCGACAGGCCATGCTATAAAACACAGCTTTGAAGAGGGTAAGTAGATCTTTGCATTTGGTGCTTGGGATCCAGTCAGGGTTATGACTTGCAGGGTTTCCTTTGCAGCACCCCCACCCCCCACCTTTGTTTTTAATTTGGCAGAGAAATGTGACCTAGATTTCTCAGCTTGGGTGAATCAGATGGGGTAATCTATGAAGTTGCTGATTGTTTTTGCCTCTGTGGCTGCAAAGCCAGGCACCTAGTTGTGTGCTCTGGAAATAATACTGGTATAATATGTCCTTAAATGGAGGTCTGTTTCCCTGTTGCCAAAATAATGGGCGTCTGATAATTTAACTCTGCCAATGTTGGTAGGTAGTTCTGGGCTTCAATTTATGATTAATAATTGGCACAGAGAACAAATTTGTTTTTCTAGCTGATTTGCTCCTTTGTAAATCATTAGGCATTTAAGGTGGGTAAGCTTGGGGGGGGCATCTGGGTGGCTCAGTGTGGGTGGCTTAAGCACCTTTGATCTCAGCTCAGGTCTTGGTCTCAGGGTCGTGAGTACAAGCCCTGCGCTGGGCTCCATGCTGGGTGTGGAGCCCACTTAAAAAAAAAATAAAGTGGGTAATTTCACATGCTCTCTTCATTATCTTCAAAAGTTTCTGAATGGGTCAGGTTTCTGTAAAGGAAAGAAGAAAATAGGGATAGTTACTTCTAAATGGCTTAGAAATTGACATAAACTCAAATCTAGCTTCAGCAAAAAGTAAATTTATTGACTCATTTACCAGGGAAATATAGCCAGGAGTGGATAGCTTCAGGCACAGCTGGATCTGGGGGTTCAAACATTATCATCCAAGCAACTTTCCTGTATCTTTTTGCTTTTCCTTGTCTGTTTTACAGACACCTTAGAGGGGTGACAATAGACCAAGGCCCATATTCTCTAGCTTAGCAACCCTGAGTGAATATAGAAGGTTTCTCTTCCATTGCCCTGACATTCTCAAAGAAAATTCTCATTTGCTCAGGTGGGGCCTTGTATTCATCTTTGAATGAGTCCCTGTGACTGGAGGGATGGTACATGTGAACTGGACAGTCTGGGCCAACTACTCATCCCTGTGGTGGAAATGGCAGGTACTAACCCTGAAGAAGTTCCTTTATGTCTAATTGGCTATAATTAAGTCACATGCCCACCCCAAATCACACACTTGACTAAAGAGTGTGATGTTCTGATTGGCCAGGACTGAGTCTCCTGTGTCACTTCTGGAGACAGAGAAATAAGACAAGAATTGAGAGTGAAGGAGGAGCAGTACCAAAAGAAAATTGGTGCACCGACAGAAGGGAGAATAGAAGTTGGCTAGCTAAGGCAACAAATATTAAGAGACTTCAATGAAAGCTTGCATTTTTTAAAAGTAAGTTCTATGCCCAACATGGGGCTTGAACTTGCAACCGTGAGATCAAGAGTTGCATGCTCTACTGACTGAGCCAGCCAGGTGCCCCAGAAGCTCGCATTTATCGTTTACAATTTTGAGGTTGGATTTGTTTTCCCTTCTACACAACACTATATTGAGATCTAAGGAAACATAAGCTTATCCGGATTATAAATACCTATACTAATAGAGCTTTTTTGATTTTACAAAGTTCATCCACCAATCCCTATAACAACCCCATGAAGTTTGTATCTGTTCTCATTCCACAGGTGAGGAAATGAAGGTATGGAGAGGTTAAACAACTAACCCCACACACAACTGTAACCAGAGGAGCTAGCACTCAAACCCAGGCTGTCAGATTCTATAGTTCCTGCCTTTTCCACTCTGCCCTGTGAGAGAAAAAGAACACTCAACAAAAGCAGGTCCAGTATGAATGAGCAGGGCATAGATTCAAGAGATAGTTCAGAGGAGTTAGCAGCAGACTGGAGTGACTCACTGATGGTGGGTGGAGGTGGAGGTGGTGATGAAGGAGAGGAGATGACTCAGCCTTCCAGCTTGGGTGACTGATGGGGTGGATGCTGCTGCCATTAATTAAGATATTGCTCACAGGTGGAGATGATCCCCAGCCTCTCAGGTACATCCCTCTTCTCAAGTCAGTTCTTGAGCCACTACTGATGAGCCCTAGGCAATAACCATCCCACTTACTCCTATGCCTGTCGCTATCTGGTGGGGCTCCTTCCTCTAGCCCTGGGATTCAAAGGTCTAACTGGATCTAGCTTTTATGGTGGTCTAGCGGTCTAACCTTTACATCTTCTCTCAGAGTGCCTCCAGGACTCAGGTTTCTTTGCTGCCAACTTGGACTCTAGGAGCTTGATGACCCTGGGAGTGAGTCCTGGTGCTTGAGCGGCCAGTTTCAGAACACAGTAAGCTGCCTCAGTTTCTCCTCCTTAGTTTTAGTATTCTAGTGCTGCCTTGAGAATGGGTCTAATGGCTGGGCCCTGGTGTCCTACTTCTGTCTGATTTTCTGGCATGTTGATTAGGGCCATACCTCACATGGACAAATATCCCTCAGTGATGTGCTATTATCTTGACTCCTGAATATTGGCCATAGCTGGGATGCCCCAGAGTGTCACTCTGCTTGACTATTTGCATGGCCAGGGGTCAATAGGCTTGCCTCTTCCAAGGCTCTCAGATCCTGCTTCCCCCAGTTGGGTGTCCCTTCCATTATCATCAGGTTTATTCTTGTTCCTGTTGCTGACCAAACTTTCTCCCAACCTCTGAGCCTTTGCACTGGCTGTGTCCCTGCCTGCAGTGCTCTGCTTCCTGGCCTGCTTGGCTTTTCCTTGCCATTCAGGTCCCAGCTTAAATGCCATGTTCCCATTCAATGTAGCCTGCCCTCTTCCTGATCTCTTTCCACATCATCATCCCATTTCTCTTTCCTCATCACATTAATGTATTTGGAATTCTTCCATTTGGGTCTTTGTTTCTTATCTGTTTCCTCGCTAGGATGAAAGCTCCTACAAGGTAGGCACCTCCCCTCTTGTGCTCACTGTTATATTGGAAGGCTTAGAACAGTGCCTGCTACACAGTAGGTGCTCAATAACCTATTTCTAGAATGGTATTGAATGACTCTTGATCGCTGAGACCACATCATGTCTGGTCTACGCCAGGGAAGGATATGAGATGGACCTTGTGCTGGCTGAACTGGAGGGCTGTCCACTTGGAGCCGTCCAACTCCCTGTGCCAAAACTGCCCACCTGGTCTGTCAAGCAGACTCCTAGATTCAGTTCAGAATTGTCCTCTCAAACACCTTTCCTTGCCCTGACCTCGAGAGTGGTACTAGTCATTCCTCTTCCTTGTTCTGGTAGCAGCTCTTCCCAATATTTAATTATACACCATCACATAGCATTGTGTACTTGTTTGCTAGCCCGTCTTTCTTCCCAGTTGGACTGTGAGCTTTTTGCCAGCTGGAAATCTGCAGGGTTTGTCTTTGGATCCTTGGTGTCTAACACAGAGTTGCAATTCAATCCTACAATTATTTGTGTGGGAATATACAAGTTGGAGAATGCATGAGGAAACTGGGCGTGTGAATCTGGTATGCAAGAGATAAGTCCAGATTAGTGACGCAATAATTAAATTAACTGATTTAACAGCCATTTATCCAAGAATCATGTCACTAGAGAAAAAAGTCTTTGAAACGTGGGCCATTCCATTGCAAAAGAGCTCACGTCATTATTATCGTGTCAAGTTACATTTATCTGAGCCAACCTCTTATTCATATCCTATTCACATGCTCCTATTCACAAGCCTGGGATAGAAATCCGGAGTTGTGTCCTGACCCACTTGGGATAACTCCAGAGTCATGGTTCTGACGTTCTAAGCTTTTGAATGACTCTATTTTCATCTAACCTGAGTTACAGTCACTGGCTTTTGTGAGACCAGCCTCATCAATCATAATAGTGTCTGTGCTGGGGAGGATCCCTACCTCATTGCACCCACATGCAGATTTAATGACATACAACCTAAGGGTGAGCTCAGGCTCATTCTATTCACGTTTGATTCACTGCGTCCTTTGGTCCAATGTGTTATCACAGATTTGAGATCCAAAGCCATAATTCAGTTGGTAATTTTATGTAACGCCATCCTGGAGATAAAAGTTTAACTGTGAATGAAAATCAGTTGTTTATTCACTAACCACTTGCAGGTTGTGGATTACACGGCAGGCCTTATGCGTGGGCCTGAGGACAAGGATGAGTAAGATCAAGTCCTTGTCTTTGGGGAGCTGACAGTCAAAAGGACAACACGAGACAAAAGGGTAGATGATTTTAGTCTGATGTGTGAGGGCCATGTTAAGGTGAAGTCTTGGGGGATGAACACAAATTGGTCAGACAAAGGATGGGGGCAGGGAGGGAACGGCAGGAACAAAAGACAGGAAAGCATGGACAGGGAGTGGCATGAGACCAAAGCAGAGCAGGCTCTGGCCCATGTAAGGCTCTTGAATTTAACCTTCAGACTGTTTTCCAAAATATATTTTATTTTATTTTATTTTATTTATTTTTTAAATGTTTTTAAATGTTTAAAATATTTTTTAAATATTTTATTTATTTTTGAGAGAGTGCAAGTGGGGGAAGAGCACGGGAGGCGGGGGGGGGGGGGGGGCAGGCTTTTGCACTTACAGCAGGCAGCCCACGGGGGCTTGAACTCACGAACTGCAAGATCATGACCTGAGCTGAAGTCAGATGGTCAGATGGTCAGAAGTCAGATGGTCAACTGACAGAGCTCCTCCAAAATAGATTTTAAAGAATACTTGTTTTGTGTGATAACTGCTTTTGCACTGTAAAAGGGTTTATGATTAGCCAAATTTGGGGGAACACTGACTTAAATGGCAGTAGTAATACTGTCCAGTTGGTACCTGATTTTCCTGAGCACTGTGTGTTATCCTGTGATAGGCAGGGGAATACAGGGGAGAACAATATATACTGTCCCATGCTCATGGAGCTTGCCAGGCCAATAAGGAAAGTAGGAATTAAACAAATAGCTACAAATGATTTGTTAAGTCTATACAAATGAGAAAAGTCCCAGAAAGGAGACTGTGTTATAGGATGTAGGATAGAGTGGTTAATAAGAGCAAGAACTGACATTGTTTTAGTCCTGCCATGAAGCAGACATTGGGCTAAGGGCTTCGTAAGCATTATTATGTCTAAACAAAGCTAACTGGGACAATATGTGAATGCACTTTTTGCATTTCCTAATGCTGGACACAGTATTAAGGCATTTCCCAAGTGGATCTGACCATGGTATAGTTTTTTTCACAGAACACCCATTCAATTGTATGGCAATTTTGGCATAGGGAACCATTGAGGGGTTCTCAAATGGGGAGAGATATGGTTAGGCTTAATTTTCCAAATGGTAGAAAACATTTACTTTGTGATCTTGGTGGCTTAGAAGTGGTCAGAGATTTTAGAAAAAGTTTAGGGATCCTCAACCTTGTCAATAAAATACAATTACCTTCACTTTTTGAAATACTGACCTATTAAATCTGAGTTTCCTAGAGCAGTCTGTAGTTTATAAAACCTCTGGGTACACAGGAAACTAGTAACGTTGGTTGCCTCTGGAGAGGGGTTCTGGGTGGCTGGACTACAGGGACAGGAGGAAGACTCTTCACTGTAGAGTGGTGAGCCACGGTTGTATGTTACCTATTATAGAATAAATGTGTAAAGTAAAAAAATCCTTATGGGTGATCTAGATGTAGCCAGGATAAAGAATCACTGGTGGAATTAATTAGTGAATTAAAAAAATGTGGGGTGCCTGGGTGGCTCAGTCAGTTGAGAGTCTGACTCTTGATTTCAGCGTAAGCCATGATCTCACAGTTCATGAGATTGAGCCCCGCATCTGTGCTGTCAGCACAGAGCCTGCTTGAGATTCTGTCTCTCTCTCTCTCTCTCTCTCTCTCTCTCTCTGCCCCTCTCCCCTGCTTACACACAGACTCTAAATAAATAAGTAAATAAATAAATAAACATTAAAAGATAAAAACAAAATAATGTGAAACAAGTGATTAAAATTTCCTATTACAAGTAAGATGTGCTAGATAGATTTGATCATTAATCTTAAATGCTTAAAGAAAGCAACTCCCTAGGAATGGGGAAAGGAGGTCAGATCATGAGGGATAAAAGAGACGGAAAAAGGGAGAGCAGAGGCCAAAGACTAAAGTTTTCTGGTGGACAGCAACAGTGTGGACTGTTGGAACCCTGATGTCTCTACTCACTAGCTGATGAGCCATGGGACTTGGGGGCGTTTCTTAGTCCTCCCCGCTCCCCATTCCTCACTGTAACATAGGAATAATATTAGCTGCCTTAAAGGGTGGTTGGGAAAATCAAAGGAAATAGTGAATGAAGGTTTTACACACACACACACACACACCCTTACTGCCTGGTTTAAGAGAGAAGAAGAGAGGAAAGGGTAGACCTGGACATCTTTGTGGGGAGAGTGGAAGATGGAAGTTATAAAAGTGGAGACAGATCAAGATCCTTCAGAGGACAGAAAAGGAGGAGAACTCTTTTCCTCTGGGAGGAAAAGGAAGAAGAGGGTGGGTGGGTAAAGAGGTGAGGTGGCAACAGACATTTCAAGAGGGAGGAGGGAAGCTGAAGGAGATGAGTTAAAAAATCTTACTCTTCTTCTCTGCAAAGGAAGAGGCAAAGTGGGAATTTCATCAAATGTTTCAAATACTCACAATATTGGACACACAAAAGCCATGTGTTTTGGTTAAAATAAATTGGTGCCAGTCAGCATATCTGATAAAAATATAGGCAACCTCCCTGCTGTGTCACCTCCCTGCTTCTTCTTTTTCTTCTCTTTCTTTCTTTTTTTAAATTTAAATTCTAGTTAGTTAACATAGAGTGCAATATTGGTTTCAGGAGCAGAATTCAGTGATTCATCACATACAACAGCCAGTGCTCATCACAAGTGTCCTTCTTAGTACCCATCACCCATCTAGCCCATCCCCTACCCTCCTCCCTCCATTAACCCTCAGTTTGTTCTCTATCGTGAAGAATCTCTTGTGGTTTATTTCCCTTTCTTCTCTCCCCCACCCCTTCCCATATGTTCATCTGTTTTGTTTCTTAAATTCCACGTATGAGTGAACTCTTATGGTATTTGTCTTTCTCTTATTAACTTATTTCACTTAGCATAATACACTCTAGCTCCATCTACGTTGTTGCAAATGGCAAGATTTCATTCTTTTTGATGGCTAAGTAATATTCCATTGTATGTATATACCACAGTTTTTTTATCCATTCATTAGTCGATGGATGTTTGGGCTCTGTCTGTAGTTTGGCCATTGTTGATAATGCTGCTATAAACATTGGGATGCATGTATCCCTTCGAATCTGTATTTTTCCACTCTTTGGATAAATACCTAATAGTGTAATTGCTGGATTGTAGGGTAGTTCTATTTTTAATTGTTTGAGGAAACTCTATACTGTTTTCCAGAGTGGCTGTACCAGTTTTCATTCCCACCAGCAGTGCAAGAGGGTTCCCCTTTCTCCACATCCTGCCAACACCTGTTGTTTCTTGTGTTGTTAATTTTAGTTGTTATTGTTATGCCCAGAATTTGTGATCCCCAAAGACCACCAGGGAGCCGAGTCCGATGCAAAAGCAAAGAGCCTTTATTTGAGCTAGCTGGAGCTCAATCCCCTACCTGCACCGACACAGCGGTGAGATGCCGGGGAGAGAGAGCGAGTTTCAAAAGCACAAAGGTTTTATTGGGGTCTAGGGGCAGTTGGTGAGGTGATGGCTGTGGCCTCAGTCGATTGGCTGGGGAAGGGTTGGAGTCCTGTTACGAAGGTTGCCGGGTGTGTTTTGATCGGGAAGTTTGAACGGGTGAGTGGGAGGTTACTCAAGGGGAGGAGGCGTGGTCAAGGTGGAGGGCACAGAACAAGATGGAGTCCGCTGGCATAGGTCCACCCTTTCATTATGACAGGTGTGAGGTGGTATCTCATCATGGTTTTGATTTGTATTTCCCTGATGATGAATGATATTGAGCATCTTTTCAAGTGTCTGTTAGCCATCTTGATGTCTTCTTTGGAAAATTGTCTATTCATGTCTTCTGCCCATTTCTTAACTGGTTGTTTGTTTTCTGGGTGTTGAGTTTGATAAGTTAAAACAATTTTTTTTAATGTTTATTTATTTTTGAGAGAGGGAGAGAGAGAGAGAGAGAGTGGGGGAGGGAAAGAGAGGGAAGGAGACAGAATCCAAAGCAGGCTCCAGGCTCTGAGCTGTCAGCACAGAGCCTGATGCTGGCTTTGAACCCACCAGCTGCGAGATTGTGGCCTGAGTCGAAGTTGGATACTTAACTGATTGAGCCACTCAGGTGACCTGAGTTTCATAAATTCGTTACAGATTTTGGATACTAACCCATTTGCAGATATGTCTTTTGCAAATATCTTCTCCCATTCCAAAGATTGTCTTTTAGTTTTGTTGATTGTTTTCTTCACTTTGCAGAAGATTTTTATCTTGATAAAGTCCCAACAGTTCATGTTTGCTTTTGTTTTCTTTGCCTTCGGTGAAGTATTTACTAAAAAGTTGCTCTGTCTGAAGTCAAAGAGGTTGCTGCCTGTGTTCCCCTCTAGGATTTGGATGGTTTCCTGTCTCACATTTAAGTCTGCCATCCTTTTGAATTTATTTTTGTGTATCGTGTAAGAAAGTGGTCCAATTTCATTCTTCTGCATGTTGCCATCCAGTTTTCCCAACACCATTTATTGAAGAGACTGTCTTTTTTCCATTGGATATTCTTTCCTGCTTTACTGAAGATGAGTTGACCATATAGTTGTAAACCCATTTCTGGGTTTTTTATTCTTTTTCATTGATTTTTGTGTCTGTTTTTGTGCCAGTACCATACTGTCTTGATGACTACAGCTTTGTAACATAGCTTGAAATCTGGAATCGTGATGCCTCCAGTTTTGTTTTTCTTTTTCAGGATTGCTTTGGCTATTCAGGGTCTTTTGTGGTTCCATACAAATTTTAGGATTGTTGATCTACCTCTGAGAAGAATGCTAGTGGTATTTTGATAGGGATTTTATTAAATGTGTACACTGCTTTGGGTAGTATAGACATTTAAAAAAATGTTTACTTATTTTTGAGAGAGTGAGAGAGAGAGACAGAGTGTGAGGAGAGGAGGGGCGGAGAGAGATGGAGACACAGAACCTGAAGCAGGCTCCAGGCTCTGAGCTGTCAGCACAGAGCCCAATGCGGGGTTTGAACTCACAAACCATGAGATCATGACCTGAGCCAAAGTCAAATGCTCAACAAACGGAGCCACCCAGGTGCCCCTGGGTAGTACAGAAATTTTAACAATATTTGGTCTTCCAATCCATGAGCATGGAATGTTTTTTTTTTCCCATTTCTTTGCGTCCTCTTCAATTTCTCTCATAAGTGTTCTATAGTTTTCAAAGTACAGATCTTTCACCTCTTTAGTTAAGTTTATTCCTAGGTATGTTATTGTTTTTCCTGCTTCTTTTTCATTCTTCTGTCACAAATATCTTCAAGAGGCCATTTATTCATTCAAGCCTTTTATTTTGAGCCTACTGTGTGGCAGGTCCTAGAAGACCAGGGAGGTCAACATACTGAGGACAGTGTGGGGTGATAAGGATGAGGAGGGGGTGGGGAAGCAAAGCATAGCTTTGCTCTTCTTATGCATGGTATGTGAACTTAGAAACTCAGAGAAGGCTGGATGTTTTCAGCCTAAAATTCCAATTTCAGGTAGGAATTGTGTGGGTTTCTCTTTGTATAGCACATTGAAACAGACTTATTTCCCTAAATGAGCCGATTGAGATGGGATACAAATCCACTTGAATAGACATGTTCCCTGTGGCCCAAGAAAGATGATGGCACTCTGTATGGAAAAGCGTGGAAAAGAATATGTTGAGTCAAGCTTAAAAAAAATTCCTGCAAAATAATTGTCCACTTTCTTAACAACAAGGATAACAGTAGTAGTGTTCAATCCCTTCAGACCCAATGCCTCCTTCATAGCAAATACTTTACTATTCTGAAATGAGATTCATCGATGATATAACCTACCCATATACATTTAAAAAATAACATAATGTGCAAACTTTATTATACGGGGAAATTAAAATTAAGTTACCATTAAATATGTAATTCTCCATGTAAATACTTGAGCATGGCTACATCAGTAGTACAATGAAATACACAGATAGTGACACCTATATGGATAATTACTGTGCATGTGGCAGCTGACAATGTAGGTCAATTTGGGTATTTTATTATATTAGTAACTTAAATGCCAATTCAAACAGCTTTGCTGTTGGTGGTGTGATTTCCTCAAATGTGAAGAACTTTTGATGAATTTCTGGACAAAGTGGGTACACATGTCTCTGAATTTACACCATAGATGCATTTTTGGAAAATTCAGTGGATATTGAAAAAAGTGCAAAACAGATACAGATATTTTGTGTTTATATGTAAAATGAAGTTAGGTTTTAGCTCAGATCATTATAAACACGCTTTTCATCTACATGAATGCCCACTGACACATGGAAAGTTCCATGGCACTCAGGGTAATTCTTTGTTGTGTGGGACTTTCTTGTAACTTGCAGGACATCTGCCCCATCTGGCTGTCTCCTCCAATCATAAAGACAACCAAGAAATACTCCACAGATTTCCAAAATGCCCACCAGGGGGTGGCACCATCCCCTTTGAGAACCATAGTGGCAGAATATGAATGTACTGGGAGAAGCTCACTAAATGCTTGTTGAATAAAATGATTACAAACCTTGAGGATCCCCACAACCAACATTTAGAACTTTAATTCACACTGTGGAGAGCCTGTAGATATAAATGGGAGACCTAGACAGGGATAGCCAAATGTTTTCATCTTTCAAGCCCACCTACCCCAATTGGTTAGAAGTAGTTGCCCTTAATATCAAATAGAGAATAATTTTCGAGGTAGTGTCCATCTCATTCAATTGCTCCAGAATGATTGACGGAGCACACGTGCTAGGCATAGTCCTAGGAGCTGGAGATACAGTAATGAATAAAACAGACACAGATTTGGGCCCTCACAGAGCTAACATTTTGAGTTCAGGAGGAGCTGACATAAAGGTGTCTGCCATGAGATCAGGAACCCACTGGCCACAAATGTGTCTTACCTGGAACAGAAGAGTTAACCTGAGTCATTAGTAACCCAGGAACTCTCCTGGAATTTTATTAAAAAATAATTAAGTTTCTGATACTCATCCATTTTCCTATCATTTGTCTTTTTTTCCTCAGAAAGAGAAATAGCAAAAAGCAACAAAACAAAACAAAACAACACAGTCAACTTCTAGTTAATTGATAATTCTGATTGAGTTCTAGTGAATAGAGTTATTCGATAGTTTGTAAAGATGTATTAAAATTAATGAAGAGACATCACTTGCCAAGAAATTGGTCAAGTCAGGAACAAGAATTTATCTAAAAGTAATTAGGACACACTCAATACCCATCAAAACGTATGACCATCTGGTCTCTGTGAAAACCTGGCCACCAACATTCCTGTGAGAACCTGAATAATAAGACACATATCCTGGGGTGTCTGGGTGTCTCAGTCGGGAAAGTGTCCAATTCTTGATTTCGGCTCAGGTCGTGATCTCAGAGTCATGAGATCAAGCCCTGTGTAGTAGTTCCATGCTAGGTATGGAGCCTGCTTAGGGTTCTCTGTCTCCCTCTTCCTCTGCCCCTCCCCTGCTCTCTCTTTCTCTCTCTCTCTCTCTCTCTCAAAAAACAAAAACAAAACAAAACAAAAAAACAACAAGACACATACATATCCCTAGCTACTGAGAGAGGAGGCAGGATATTATTGTCAATAAAAGCACGAGCTTTGAATCTGATCTGTTTCAGAGGCCTGGACCTGCCCTTGATTACTGTGGTTTTATGATTTGGGGCAAGTTATTCAGCATCTCTAGGCCTCTGTGGCCTCATTTTTCCAAATTAGTGAAGTATCTATCTCTTTGGGTTATGTGACTGAGGGAATAATGTTCCCAAAGCACTGAGCACAATCCTTAGTGCGGGGTTGATCAGAAGCCTGTGATCACTACTTCCAGGAGATGTGGGGTGGGGTGGGGGGTTGGGTTCTTTCCTTTCTAGGTGAGCACTGCCACTCAGCAGCTGAGGTGAGGAGTTCTTACCTTATTGTGAATCCAGGAGAGGAGATAACATTTTCTTGCAAACAAATTTATGGTTTCATATATTTCAGTGGATCTTAAAAGTGGGAAGTACATTAAATCATCTGCTCTAAACCCCTCACTGTACTGAGAAATAAGCTCAGATCCAGGGAGGTCGTGTGATCTGGGACTAGAGACAGAGTTTAGTTTTCCAAGGTCAGGCTTCCAAGACCTATTTAACCCGTAATGTGACTTGGGGGTTTCCAAAGAATGAACATAGGACCACTTGTATTAGAATCACATGAGGAGCTTTTAAAATGCAGGTTCCTGGGGCGCCTGGGTGGCGCAGTCGGTTAAGCGTCCGACTTCAGCCAGGTCACGATCTCGCGGTCCATGAGTTCGAGCCCCGCGTCCGGCTCTGGGCTGATGGCTCAGAGCCTGGAGCCTGTTTCCGATTCTGTGTCTCCCTCTCTCTCTGCCCCTCCCCCGTTCATGCTCTGTCTCTCTCTGTCCCAAAAATAAATAAATGTTGAAAAAAAAATTAAAAAAAAAATAATAAAAAAAATAAAATAAAATGCAGGTTCCTGGGTCTTATAACCAAGCTATTTTATCAGAACCTCTAGAGATGGGACCTAGGAACCTGTATTTCATAGCAGGTCACACTTAAAATCAAGTGCCACTCATGTAGCGATCAATACCTTGATTTACAATATTGTAAAGCATGCCCAGACCCAGTGCCACCTGAAGACTTGGTTGCAGTGGATTTGAAATAGGACCATAAATCCAGGGCTGTTGAACTATGTAACAATTTCAGCTATTGCTTCTATTACTTTCTGCTTCAATTATCCAATGAGTTGTCTTTATGCCAGGAGACTCTCAGTTCTCTGGCTCCTGTGAAGTTGCATAACTCAGTGTGGCTCTCTACTCTTGCAAAAGCCCAAGGAATGAATTAATACCTGTAAAGCCTTAGAACTGTGCCAGGCTCATAGCAAGTGCTCAATAAAAGTTAGTTATTAGTATTATTTCTCATTAGAGCAGGAAGAACATCTGCAGAGGGGTGATGTTGGTTTCTCTGACATGAGCTTAGGTCATAGGATCAGTGTCTATTTGATTAGGGAAGATGGCTGGAGGCAGTCATTAAGATAAAGGCAACGGAAGATCCCGTTAAGACTCCCTAAGTGCGTGGCACAGATCATACTCCCTTGTTGTTTTTGTTGTTTTTTTCCTGTGAAGAGAATGTAAGATCAGATATGACTTTACTTTTGATACTTTAAATTGTTGCTTGCATCAGCAGAAACTACTCATAATGGGATGATGTTTCAGTTGGGGATTTATTTATTCTCCTACCTACAAACACACAGACACACAAGAATGTAGGCTGTTGTATACTTTTTAGGTTGCTGTAAATGACTTGTGCATGTCTAAATTTGAAAAGAGAGCCATCGTGTTCACGAACATGGAGAATTTCAGCTACAGAATTCTTAGCTGTGATAGGTAATGTGTAATTGAGAGAATGTGAAAAAGAATGAGGAAGTAGGTTCTCCAGCATGATAAAAGGGAAAAGTAGTTCTTTTTTTCCCCTTGAGTAAAGCATTTGTTAAATGCAAAGGAAAATGACTATGGGCTCTGGAGCGAGGAGTCCATGATGCCAGCATTTTACAATAACATCCCCTTTCATCTACACATCTCACAACAGTTTATGGGTACTAATTAAGCCTCACCATACTCATACAATTCACACTGTGTTTTATTTACTCCCTTTTTACTGAGGAAAACCAAGGCAGTGAAAGTTTAAAGGGTTATTTGGAGTTACAAAGCTGGGATTTGAACCCAGTACCCAAAGCTTCTGGCCCAGAGAGGAAGCGGACCCACATGGTGGGTTTGACAGTTGACTCATAGCTGATGTTTGGTGGAGCAGGAAGTGATCTCGGGCAACTCTGAGAGGAAGGCAAAAACCAGGAGCTCAGGGATGGTCTAGGGGACCAAGAGAAGGGACCAGACGCCCTGATATATAGTGAGGGCACATGTACCTGGTGTCTCTTACACCACACTCCTTCTGCCTTATTTGCCATGTCCCTGAATAGACACACTGGCATTGCAATTCATACTGACCATTCTAGATTTTTGGGACTGTGAGTCTTGAGTGAAGTATGTATGTGCAGGGGACTTGCTGTAGGGGCCAGAGGGGGGTGGGCTGGTAGTGGTGGGCAGAGGTGAGTCACCAAGTGAAGCGGCAGTAGGAGGTAAATCAAAGGGCAACAGGTTATGTTACTCCTTTTCACCTGTCATTGACTCTATTTAAAAGGGAAGAGAAAACAAAGCACTAGGTCTGAGATCAATCTTAGATGGTCAATTGTGACAGCTATGCCTCAGACATATTCAGGCCCTGACTTGTCTAGGACCTCAAACAAATGTCTGGGTCTCTCCGAACTCTTGAATGGAGACTAAAAGTAATTGGAAATAACTCACTTTCTCTCTCTATACCCTCTTAAGATGAATTTTTAAAGATCATGAGTGAGGGTTTTCACATAATGGAGTAAGAATCAGAAAAAGGGGACGACCAGAAGTCCCCAGGAAAGGTGGATTCAAGTCCCGGGAGCCATGTAGGGATCTCACAGGCTCAAACATTAGTATATTTTTGAGATTGAATCAAATATGTAAAAATAGTAGCAAATTATTTACCTCTTCAAAGAGAGTTACATACCAAATTGCAGGGGAATTTATTAGCACATCTACATCTGAAAAAGAAAGGTTATATATTTATAAGGCTAAGTTGCAAGGAGGGGGCAGAAGGGAAAAAGTTTTAGTTGCTATTAGATTTTATTCCAAATTATATCAGTTCATTAGAAACATATGGTTTATAAAAGACTTAGGCTATAACTCTAAGAAGTATATCAATACTATCAATACAATATCATACTCTCAGAAGTATATCAATATATATTTTAAGCAATATTAAATAGCTGCAAGTAACAGTTAATCTGGCTATATATACACGGATATTTACAGAAGAGATTATGCTTACATTCTTGCCCATGGTAATGTTTTGGAAAATGGTAAGATGATATTACCCTTATTAAAAACATATGGCAAAAGTGGTTTATCTGACATTTTATTATCCACCTTTTAGTAAGCTACAATATAATGCTAACTGATGTTCGTGATTTGAAAGTATTGAAACATCTCCAAATGTGTTCTGGGTTATCAAAGAAAGATAACACGATATTCGATACAGTTTTTTCAAACCTTGATAAATTTTATTTTTATTTTTTGTAACTAGGTCCCACACCCAGCGTGGCCCCCAAGGGTGCGGGGAGGGGGCTTGAACTCAGGACCCTGAGAGATGAAGACCTGAGTTGAGATCGAGCCAGATGCTTAACCCGCTAAGCCATCCAGGCGCCCCTTGATACAGTATTAATGGTGAGTTATTTTATGGCCCTTGAAAATTTGGGAAATCACATATGGTATAAAAATGAATTCTCTTAATTGGAACATGCAATTAACCGGAAAAATCCACTCTCTACGCTTGCACTCTAACAGACAATTTGTGAAAAAGGAAACGTAGTCAGGGCAAAACATTTCCTCTTTTTATAAACCTTGAACTGAGTATGTCCCTCACCAATTACATAGGGTCCCTGGGGCCTCAACTTTCCACAAGCGGTTAGGTCTCTATGGCAATGCAGCTGGCTGCTGGAGCGGAACCCAGGTGACAAAGCGGAACATAGGTGACAAAGCGGAACACAGGTGACTAGGCGGAGGCAGGCGCTGGGTGACCATGGGGAGAAGGTCTGGATGCAGAAGGTCATTAACGGTCTTCTTGAGCGTCTAGGATTGATACTCTGCTTTTTGAGAAAATGCAGACCTCCCCCCCACCCCCTCACCCGCCCCTGCCCCAGGCTGCCTTGACTTCCCACGTCTCCTGGAAAGCGGGCGCTGTGCACCGCTGCTCCTGATGGCTGCCTGCGCTGGGACTGGCGGCTCCCTCTGGGACCCTACTTCCGTTGATGCCTAAGCTTCGCCCTTCTTGTGCCCTCAGAGGCTATGACTCAGGTGAAAGGAGTCCATTTTGGCCAGGCCCCTGGTCTCATGCAGCCGTTCAGCATCCCCGTTCAGATTACACTCCAGGGTGGCCGGAGGCGCCAGGGGAGGTAAGCCACCACCAGAATCTTCCTTGCTGCATAGTGGCTCCAAGAGCGGCCATAAGGAGTATGAGGTTAGATTTGGTCGTCCTCCTCTAAGGGTGCCCACTTGCCATGGCTCCTGAGGGACCTTGGGGCCTTCTCGCCCCAGCAGCACTGACTTCAGGGGCTGCATCCTTTCTTATTGGCTTCCTCCTGCATTTGCATTGCAAAATTTTAAAGGCCAGGGACCTTTTTTTAAACTCCCCTGTGGCTCCCTAGCACTAGGACATGGCCCAGTACATGTCTGGTGCTGAATAAATATCTCTTGAATGAAGGGATGAAGAAATTGTCACCAGCATTTGGTTCCCCTGGTGAAGCATGCTTGGGCCTTGGAGTCACAACTGAACTGAACTGAATTCAAATCTCAGTTCCACCACTTAACTAGCTATATGACCGTGGGCAAGCCATGTAATCTCTGTCTGCCTCATCTCCTTGTCCATAAAGTGGGGATAGTAACAGTCTCTGCAAGCCTTGGCATACTTCCTAATACTGCTCTTGGCACTATTCCATTATACTTTCTCTATATTTCAGCCACTGTTTTTAACCACCCACCTTTTAAAAAATGTTCATTTATTTATTTTGAGAGCGAACGAGCGTGTGCATATGTGAGCAGGGGAGGCGCAGAGAGAGAGAGAGAGGGAGAGGGAGAATCCCATGCAGGCTCTGCAGTGTCAGCGTTGAGCCCAACTCAAGTCATAGGACTTGATCCTATGAACCATGAGATCATGACTCTGCCAAAATGAAGAAAGAGTCAGGCACTTAACTGACTGAGCCACCCACTTCTCCTTAAGGGAGGAAGTGAGAGGGGCTGTCTTCAGGACTTCTTTTTCTCCCCCAGAGAAATGCAAAGCTGAGGGGCTGAGAGCCTTAAATGAAGCTGTGGTCCTTCTGTCTGCTCCTGGGTTTGGGCCAGTGGGGTGGTTGGAACTGGGCACCGAAATTGAGAGAAGAGCCATGCCGGAGGGTGTGTGAGGAATGGAATATTAAAAGCTTGCCAGTTTGCTCTTGGAAGGAGCACACCTCACAGCCAAGTTCACACACTCTATCTGGAAAAAAGGCTGGTTTGTTAGTGGCTCCAATGGAGTTGGGAGCTGAGAAAATGGAAACAGTCAAGACCACAGCGGCCATCACATTCATCCTGTAACTATACTCATGGGAAGTTGAGTGAGAACGAGGGAAAGTGAGATAGAGGGGTTTGGGGGGAGGTGGGGTCGGAGAAGAAAGGAGCAGACCAGAAGGGGAAAGACGTGGGGGCAGAAGCACTTCTCTCCTAGAAATGCACTAATGCTTTTGTGAAAAGACAATTAAAGTGAATTACTCTATGGCAGAAGGTCAGATGACAAACATGCAAGGGAGCAAGTTTTAGTGCCCTCTTCATAACATAATTAACTAGATATAAGAATAGTTGTTTTCTCCCCAAAGCAATACAGTCTCCCATTTTCGTTTCTGAGATGCACAATTGGATTATTGCTCTTTCCTCTTGCTGAACTCTGTGAACCATGCTGACTTTACTCAACCTCATTTGCTGTTTCAAAAGAAGTTGTTAAATAATTTTGTAATTTAAAAAATATGAGGATAAGAATAATCACCCAAATCGTCTCTGTAACACCAACAAATTACAGGGAAATGTTAATTTAACATCCCAATGCTTAGAAGTTGCACACACATGTGAAACGGGTGTCAGATGGATTATCAAGCTTTGATGAACAGCAGCATCTTCCCAAGGACGCTTCTCACACCAGTTACAGTGTTGGAGGAAGAGGCTGCTGGCTTCTGCAGGGATCACAGCCAGAGAAGTATGTTCAAGCTCTTTGAAACTGAGTTTGCCTGAGGCTAAGCCAGAAGGTGCCTGTAGCAATGTGTGGGAAAGAGCTGGTGGGAAAGTCAGTTCTGTCTGCAGGGAAGCAACAGAAGGGGGTGGGGGCTGCCTAGACTATGAATACAACATCTCCAGGTAACACATTGGCTAGAAGTGGAAATACTTTGCTGGCAAAAAGGAATAAAAATGCTAGTCATCTCACTGGCTAGAGAGCAAAATGAGATCATTCTGAAATGCTTTGAAGTCCTTGGATGAAAGGTGCTTGTAAATACCACAAAGTTAATTACAGGGATATTTATGGTCTCAGAAACCTGGAAAAAAAAAACCCCAATAATTAACAATAAGGAAATAGGTAAGGAATTTATGGCATATCCAATTGATGGAATATTATGTAGCCAATAGAAGGGTTACAAAGAAATGTTCATGACATAAGAAAGTGTTTATTATGGTAAGTGAAAAGAGATTAAAAAAATATAACCTATATCCAGAATGATCTCATTCTATTTAAAACAATATAGAGGAGGGAAATAACCTAGTAAATGAACAGAAGTGATCTCTAACTGGTAGAACTGTGGGTGAGTTTTATTCTCTTCTCTAGACTTTTCCACACTTTCTGAGCTTCGTAACATGAGCATATGAAAAGTACATTACTTGCACGAATCCTTTGACATTTGTTGGGGCTTTCTTTATGGCTCCATTTATGGTTAGGTCTCATAAATGTCCTTATATCTTTGAGACGAATATATATTTTGTAGGGGATAGCATTCGATATTACCATTTAGAAAACATAATTGCTTAGATAATATAATTACTTACAAAGGACATCCCAAACATTACAAAGTAATGTTACAAAGTAATGTTACAATGTTAATTACTTTGCTGAAATCTATTTCCTTACTGATTTGTCTGGTTATCAATTACTGAGGGAGGATGCAAAAATATCTCATCATTTGTTCCTGAGTTTTGTCTGTTTCTTCCTATAGTTCTGTCAGTGAGGGAATGCTATTAGGTACATATAAATTAGTATTGTTAGCTCTTCTAGGTGAATCTTTAATCAACATTATTACCTTCTTTATTTCTAAAAAGCTCTTTAACCTTAAGGTTCATATCAGCTTGCTTGTCATTAGACTTTGCCTGACAAATTTCAACCTTTCTACATCTGCGCATTTCCCATGGTCTCTCTCAGCCTATTGGCAAATATTCCTGCCTTCTGGTTGCCATTCCTGTTATGGAGAAGTAAGATCTCAGCCTGTCATTCCTTTGGGGTTAATCTGTCTTTTTCTCTGGCTGTTTTTAAGATTTTCTGTTGTGGTGTCTGTGCAATATCTCTGTGATGTGCCTAATGTGGGTTTCTTTTTATTTTATCCCACTGGGTTTCTGTAATCTACAGACTGGGTTTTCATCAATTCTGAAGTTTATTATCTTTTTAAAATATTGCTTGTGACTTATTTCCCTTATTTCTGAAATTCTGAATAGATCACATGTTAAACATTCCCTTTTTATTTTCCATGATTCTTCATCTCTCTTCAGTATTTTCCATTACAAAAAATTATTCCGTATTATACTCTGGCTATTTTGCAGATCTATTTCTATGTTTACTAATTATATTTTTAGATGTATCTAATCTACTGTTAAATTTGTCCAGTGAGTTTTTATTTAAATTATTTTATTTTTCATTTCTAGGAATTATATTTGACTCTTTTAAATATTAGCCTGGTTATATTGTAGAGTCTTGCTCTTTCTGATATTTCTTTTTTTTTTTTTTTTTTTTGGTCTTTTTTTAAATTTAAATTTTATTTTTAAAAATTTACATCTAAATTAGTTAGCATATAGTGCAACAATGATTTCAGGAGTAGATTCCTTAGTGACCCTCACCCATTTAGCCCATCCCCCCTCCCACAACCTCTCCTGTAACCCTCAGTTTGTTCTCCATATTTATGAGTCTCTTCTGTTTTGTCCCCCTCCCTGTTTTTATATTATTTTTGTTTCCCTTCCCTTCTGTTCATCTGTTTTGTCTCTTAAAGTCCTCATATGAGTGAAGTCATATGACTTTTGTCTTTCTCTGACTGACTAATTTCACTTAGCATAATACCCTCCAGTTCCATCCAGGTAGTTGCAAATGGTAAGATTTCATTCTTTTTGATTGCTGAGTAATATTCCATTGTATATATATACCACATCTTCTTTAGCCATTCATCCATCGATGGACATTTGGGCTCTTTCCATACTTTGACTATTGTTGATAGTGCTGCTATAAACATGGGGGTGCATGTGTCCCTTTGAAACAGCATACCTATATCCCATGGATAAATGCCTAGTAGTGCAATTGCTGGGTCATAGGGTAGTTCTATATTTAGTTTTTTGAGGAAGCTCCATACTGTTTTCCAGAGTGGCTGCACCAGTCTGCATTCCCACCAGCAGTGCAAAAGAGATCCTCTTTCTCTGCATCCTCACCAACATCTGTTGTTGCCTGAGTTATTAATGTTAGCCATTCTGACAGGTGTAAGGTGGTATCTCATTGTGGTTTTGGTTTGTATTTCCCTGATGATGAGTGATGTGGAGCATTTTTTCATGTGTCAGTTGGCCATCTGGATGTCTTCTTTGGAGAAGTGTCTATTGATGTCTTTTGCCCATTTCTTCACTGGATTATTTGTTTTTTGGGTGTTGAATTTGATCAGTTCTTTATAGATTTTGGATACTAACCCTTTGTCTGATATGTGGTTTGCAAATATCTTCTCCCATTCCATTGGTTGCCTTTTAGTTTTGCTGATTGTTTCCTTCACTGTGCAGAAGCGTTTTATTTTGATGAGGTCCCAGTAGTTCATTTGTGTATCCTCATGATTAAAAAAAGAATGTTTATTTATTTATTTTGAGAGAGACAGAGGGAGAGAGAGGGAGCGCACGTGCACATGAGTGGGGGAGGGGCAGAGAGAGAGGGAGAGAGAAAATCCCAAGCAGGCCCATGCTATCAGCACAGAGCCTGACACAGGGCTCACACTGATGAAACATGAGATCATGACCTGAGTCAAAACTAATATAATATTGTATGTCAATTATACTTCAGTTAAAAAAACTGCATAACCTGATTCTGATCTAATTTAGAAATAAAACAGACCTGATAGTATACGAGACTATACTTTCTCTTTGTAATATTTCTGTCGATTTCATTCCAATGCTTTATGGAAAGGTGACAACCTCATAGATGTGTTATGAAGCAGCTTTTTCATGTTTGAGAGGAAGGATAATATAGCCACTAAAAATGAATATTCAGATATATTTTTATTATTATGAATTGATAGGCTTTGGTTTCACCAGCACTGTGAACGAGATACTCACTCTAACTGCAGACAACTAAAAAGTTTTGGTCAAAGCTTACCAAAAGTTGGAAATACTCAAAGGACAAAAACTATGCGAAAGTAGGAACCTAGAGGGGGGGAAAATGTACTGAAGTAAATTTTCACCTTGAAGACATTTGCACTGCAGAAACTGATGGCCTTGAGCTTCAGTCTCACAGTATGGGGGAAGGACACAAGGATGAGAAACACTGCCCAGGGCCTATCCAAGGCATGGGAGTTAATATACCACTCAACTAGAACTGAGACCACCAAGGACCTCATACTCAGTATAAAAATGAACTAGAAATAATCACTCTCACAGCTCCACAGGACATTGCAAGGAAAATGCCTTTCTCAAACCTTGACACTGAGCAGAGCAGGAAAATTACAATCTTCCCTGAGATTTTCTAATCTCAACATATTCTTCAAGACAGTTTCTGCCTGAATTCACACTACCTAAACAATCCAAAACACTTAACCTAAGAATTGTGTTTAATGTTATCTCAAGTAGGTCGTACTCTTTGGCAACTGGCAGAAGCAAATACGTAACTTTTCTGTAAGAGCTAACCTCTAATCTAGGCCTCAGGGGAGTCCTATGAAGTTTCAAGGAGTACGTGTTCTCATTCAAAAGTCATAAAACACAGTAAGGCCTTTGAGTGAGAAACAGAATCGCATCCACAAAAAACTTCAGGTATTTGGGCAGTATATAAAAATGTATTTTGGGGCTCCTGGGTGACTCAGCCGGTTGAGTGTCTGACTTCAGCTCAGGTCATGGTCTCACAGCTCATGGGTTCAAGACGCACATTGGGTTCTGTGCTGACAGCTCAGAGCCTGGAGCCTGCTTCAGATTCTGTGTGTGTCTGTCTCTCTGCCCTCCCCCTCCCCCCCCCACTTGCTCTCTCTGTCTCTCTCTCTTTCTCTGTCAAAAATAAACATTAAAACGTTAAAAAAAATAAAAAATTAATAAATAAATTAAAATGTATCTCAGGGCACCTGGTGGCTCAGTGGGTTAAGCGTCCAGCTCTTGATTATGGCTCAGGTCATGATCTCACAGGTTGTGAGTTCGAGCCCCATGCCAGCAGAGAGCCTGCTTAGGATTCTCTCTCCCTCTTGCTCTCTGCCCCTCACCCATTTGCTTTCTGTTTCTCAAAATAAATGAAAATAAACTTCTAAAAAGTGTATCTGGGGGCTCCTGCGTGGCTCACTTGGTTAAGTATCCAACTCTTGATTCGGCTCAGGTCATGATCTCACGGTTCTGACTTATTAGAACCATATGGTTCAAGCCCTGCATGGGGTTTTGTGCTGACAGTGCAGAGCCTGCTTTGGATTCTCTCTCTCCCTCTCTCTCTGTCCCTTCCCTGCTCTCTCTTTCTCTCTCTCAAAAAATAAATAAGCTAAAAACATTTTTTTTAATGTATCTGTAATATGTTTAAAGAAACAAAGAAAGGAGGGCACTTGGGTGGTTCAGTGGGTTGAGCATCTGATTTCAGCCCAGGTTGTAATCTCACGGCTCATGTATTCAAGCCCTATATCCAGTTCTGTGCTGACAACTTGGAGCCTAGAGCCTGCTTTAGATTCTGTCTCCATCTCTCTCTGCCCCTCCCCTGCTCACATTCTGTCTCTCTGTCTCTCTCTCTCAAATATAAATAAACACTTGGAAGAAAGAAAGAAAGAAAGAAAGAAAGAAAGAAAGAAAGAAAGAAAGCAAACATTAGAAATATCAGAAAGAGGTTTTTTCCTGCTTTCTCTTTGAGGATTTTGATGGCTTCCTGTCTTACATTTAGGTCTTTCATCCATTTTGAGTTTATTTTTGTATGTGGGGTAAGAAAGTGGTCCAGGTTCATTTTTCTGCATGTTGCTGTCAAGTTTTCCCAGCACCACTTGCTGTCTTTATTCCATTGGATATTCTTTCCTGCTTTGTCAAAGATTAGTTGGCCATACACTTGTGGGTCCATTTCTGGATTCTCTATTCTGTTCCATTGATCTGAGTGTCTGTTCTTGTGCTAGTACCATACTGTCTTGATGATTACAGCTTTGTAGTATAGCTTGAAGTCTGGGATTGTGACGCCTCCTGCTTTGGTTTTCTTTTTCAAGATCGCTTTGGATATTCGGGGTCTTTTCTGGTTCCATACAAATTTTAGGATGATTTGTTCTAGCTCTGTGAAGAATGCTGGTGTTACTTTGATAGGGATTGCATGGAATATGTAGATTGCTTTGGGTAGTATTAACATTTTAACAACATTTTTTCTTTCTATCCAGGAGTATGGAATCTTTTCCCATTTTTTTGTGTCTTCTTCAATTTGTTTCATAAGCTTTCTATAGTTTTCAGTGTATAGATTTTTCACCTCTTTGGTTAGATTTATTCCTAGGTATTTTATGGTTTTTGGTGCAACTGTAAATGGGATGGATTTCTTGATTTCTCTTTCTGTTGCTTCATTGTTGGTGTATAGGAATGCAACCGATTTCTGTGCATTGATTTTATATCCTGCAACTTTGCTGAACTCATAAATCAATTCTAGCAGTTTTTTGGTGGAATCTTTTGGGTTTTCCATATAGAGTATCATGTCATCTGCGAAGAGTGAAAGTTTGACCTCCTCCTGGCCGATTTGAATACCTTTTATCTCTTTGTGTTGTCTGATTGATTGCAGAGGCTAAGATTTCCAATACTATTTTGAATAACAGTGGTGAGAGTGGACATCCCTGTCTTGTTCCTGACCTTAGGAGGAAAGCTCTCAGCTTTTTCCCATTGAGGATGATATTAGCATTGGGTCATTCATATATGGCTTTTTGATCTTGAGGTACACTTCTTCTATCCCTACTTTCTTGAGGGTTTTTATCAAGAAAGGATGCTGTATTTTGTCAAATGCTTTCTCTGAATCTATTGAGAGGATCATATGGTTCTTGTCCTTTCTTTTATTGATGTGATGAATCACATTAATTGTTTTGTGGATATTGAACCAGCCCTGCAACCCAGGTATAAATCCCACTTGGTCGTGGTGAATAATTTTTTTAATGTATTGTTGGAGCCAGTTGGCTAATATCTTGTTGAGGATTTCTGCATCTATGTTCATCAGGGAAATTGGTCTGTAGTTATCCTTTTTAGTGGTCTGGTTTTGGAATCAAGGTAATGCTGGCTTCTTAGAAAGAGTTTGGAAGTTTTCCTTCCATTTCTATTTTTTGGGGAACACATTCAAGAGAATAGGTGTTAACTCTTCCTTAAATGTTTGGTAGAATTCCCCTGTAAAGCCATCTGGCCCTGGACTCTTGTTTTTTGGCAGATTTTTGATTACTAATTCAATTTCCTTACTGGTTATGGGCCTGTTCAAATTTTCTATTTCTTCCTGTTTCAGTTTTGGTAGCGTATATGTTTCTAGGAATTTGTCCATTTCTTCCAGATTGCCCATTTTATTGGCATATAATTGCTCATAATATTCTCTCATTATTGTTTTTATTTCTGCTGTGTTGGTTGTGATCTCTCCTCTTTCATTCTTGGTTTTATTTGGGTCCTTTCCCTTTTCTTTTGGATCAAACTGGCTAGTGGTTTATCACTTTTGTTAATTCTTTCAAAGAACCAACTTCTAGTTTCATTGATCTGTTCTACTGTTTTTTTGGTTTTGATAGCATTAATTTCTGCTCTAATCTTTATTATTTCCTGTCTTCTGCTGGTTTTGGGTTTTATTTGCTGTTCTTTTTCCAGCTCCTTAAGGCATAAGGTGAGCTTGTGTATCTGAGATCTTTCTTCCTTCTTTAGGAAGGCCTGGATTGCTATATACTTTCCTCTTATGACCGCCTTTGCTGCGTCCCAGAGGTTTTGGGTTGTGTATCATTTTCATTGACTTCCATATACCTCTTAATTTCCTCTTTGACTGCTTGGTTAGCCCATTCATTCTTTAGTAGGATGTTCTTCAGTCTCTAAGTTTTTGTTACCTTTCCAAATTTTTTCTTGTGGTTGATTTTTAGTTTCATAGTGTTGTGGTCTGAAAATATGAATGGTATGATCTCGATCTTTTTGTACTTACTTAGGGCTGATTTGTGTCCCAGTATATGGTCTATTCTGGAGAACATTCCATGTGCACTGGAGAAGAATGTATATTCTGCTGCTTTAGGATGAAATGTTCTGAATATATCTGTTAAGTCCATCTGGTCCAGTGTGTCATTCAAAGCCATTGTTTCCTTGTTAATTTTTTGATTAGATGATCTGTCCATTCCTGTGAGTGGGGTGTTCAAGTCTCCTACTATTACGGTATTACTATCGATGAGTTTCTTTATGTTTGTGTTTGATTTATATATTTGGGTGCTGCCACATTTGGCACATAAATGTTTACAATTTTTAGGTCTTTTTGGTGGATAGACCCCTTGATTATGATATAATGCCCTTCTGCATCTCTTGATACAGTCTTTAAAATGTAGATTTTCTGATATAAGTAAGGCTATTCCAGCTTTCTTTTGTTGACCATTAATATGGTAGATGGTTCTCCTTCCTCTTATTTTCAATCTGAAGGTGTCTTTAGGTCTAAAGTGGGTCTCTTGTAAACAGCATATAGATGGATCTTGTTTTCTTATCCATTCTGTTACTCTATGTCTTTTGATTGGAGCATTGAGTCATTGACGTTTAGAGTGAGTACTGAAAGATATGAATTTATTACCATTATGATGCTTGTAGAGTTGGAGTTTCTGGTGGTGTTCTCTGGTCCTTTCTAATCTTTGTTGCTTTTGGTATTTATTTATTTCTCTCTCTCTCTCTCTCTCTCTGTCTATATATATATATATATATATATATTTTTTTTTTTTTTCTTTTCCATCTTTTCTCCCCTCAGAGAGAGTCCCCCTTAAAATTTCTTGCAGGGCTGGTTTAGTGGTCACAAAATCCTTTAATTTTTGTATGGGAAACTTTTTATCTCTCCTTCTATTTTGAATGACAGCCTTGCTGGATAAAGAATTCTTGGCTGCATATTTTTCTGATTCATCACATTGAATATATCCCGCCACTCCTTTTTGGCCTGCCAAGTTTCTGTGGAGAGGTCTGCTGCAAACCTGATCTGTCTTCCCTTGTAGATTAGGGACTTTTTTTTTTCCCTTGCTGATTTCATGATTCTCTCCTTGCCTGAGTATTTTGTGAATTTGACTATGATATGCCTTGTTGATGGTCACTTTCTGTTGAATCTAATGAGGTCCTCTGTGCTTCCTGGATTTTAATGTCTGTGTCTTTCCCCAGGTTAGGAACGTTTTCTGCTATGATTTGCTCACATAACTCTTCTACCCCTATTTCTCTCTCTTCTTTTTCTGGGACCCCTATGATTCTGATGTTCCTTTTTAATGAGTCACTGATTTCTCTAATTCTTAAATCATGCTCTTTTGCCTTAATCTCCCTCTTTTTTTCTGCTTCATTATTCTCTATAAGTTTGTCTTGTATATCACTGATTCTCTGTTCTGCCTCATCCATCCTTGTCGCTGCTGCATCCATCTGTGATTGCAGCTCAGTTATAGCATTTTTAATTTCATTTTGACTATTTTTTACTTCTTTTATCTCTGCAGAAAGGGATTCAAATCTATTTTTGACTCCAGCTAGTATTCTTATTATCGTGATTCTAAATTCTGGTTCAGACATCTTGCTTGTATCTGTGTTGGTTAAATCCCTGGCTGTCGTTTCTTCATGCTCTTTGTTTTGGGGTGAATTCCTTCGTTTTGTCATTTTGCAGGGAGAAAAGGAATTAATGAGGTAGAAAAATTAAAATTAAAAAAATTAAAATTAAAAAAATATTAAAATTAAAAAATTAAAAACACACACATTCAGAAAAAAAAATTGAATGAATGATGCTAGATCCTTGGTGTGTTTTGGTCTGGGTGTTGAAAGTGGTTTGACAGGGGCGCCTGGGTGGCGCAGTCGGTTAAGCGTCCGACTTCAGCCAGGTCACGATCTCGCGGTCCGTGAGTTCGAGCCCCGCGTCGGGCTCTGGGCTGATGGCTCAGAGCCTGGAGCCTGTTTCCGATTCTGTGTCTCCCTCTCTCTCTGCCCCTCCCCTGTTCATGCTCTGTCTCTCTCTGTTCCCAAAAATAAAAAAAAAAATAAACGTTGAAAAAAAAAATTAAAAAAAAAAAAAAAGAAAGTGGTTTGACAGATTAGAGAAAAAAAGGGGGCGGGGAAGGAAATCATTCGAGAATTTGAAAAAATGAAAACACTGAAGTAGACTAAAATGAAATGATGGGAGTAAAATAGAATTTGAAAAAATTTAGACAAAAGTAAAAAATATAGTAGGAAAAAATTAAATAAAAATATTTTTAATAAAAATTAAAAATGAAAATGAATTTTTTCTCTTTTTATATTCAAAAAGAAAAGAAACAAAAAAGAGAAAAAAGAGAAAAAAGAAATCGTTTGAAAATTTGAAAAAGTGAATACACTGTAGTAGACTAAAATAAAATGATGGAAGTAAAATGGAGTTTGAAAAAATTTACATAAGCGCAAAAAACATAGTAAAAAATTTAAAGAAAAATATTTTTAATAGAAATTGAAAGTAAAAATGAAGTTTTTCACTTTCTGCATTCAAAAAAAAAGAAAAGAAATGAAAAAGAAAAAAGAAAACAAGGAAATTGTTTGAAAATTTGAAAAGGTGAATACACTGAAGTAGATTAAAATAGAATGATGGAACTAAGATAGAATTGGAAAAAATTTACACAGAAGTAAAAAATATAGTAAAAAATTAAAGAAAAATATTTTTAATAAAAATTGAAAATAAAATGAATTTTTTCTCTTTCTGTATTCAAGAAAAAGAATAGTGTAAAAGAGAAAAAAAAAGAAAAAAGAAAAAAAAAGAAAGAAAATTGAATAGATGGACCTGCTAACAGATTGAAATAGGACTGAAATTACTTCGTTTTCCCCTAGAAGTCAGTCTATGTAGCGCTTTATAGTCCATAAACTAAGCCAGTGGTGAGACTTGTATTCTTGAAGAGCGAGGTTGGCCCAGTTGGGCGGGGCTCAGTGAAACACCTCCGTTCTCCACTAGATGGCGCTGCTAGCCTACTGGGGTGGATTGTTGCAGGGCTTGTAGATATGTATGCACATGCGCGGGAGCGGTAAAATGGCGTCATCCAGATACCCAGTCTCTAGTATGGGAATTTTTCTCTCGGATCAGCAATCGCACACCCATCCTCTGTCTTCAGCTTTCATCCGCTCCTCGCTTCTTCACTGTCCGTGACCAAGCCCCAGGCAGTACCTCTCTCCCGAGTTTTATCTCAGATGAGGCTGTTTTCCCCGGCCCCTTACTTCTGAAGGACTGTGGCTTTGACCCGTTCCACCCCTCTGTGGGAGGGTCTCACCGAGCAATGGCCGAATGCCAGCTGTACCCAGGAACGCCTGCTGGACCCTGCTGCTGCCGGTGCCCCGAGACTGCAGCCAGGTGCCAGCCCGCCCCAGAAAAAGTTTGCGAGATAGTGTAGCAGCAGCTTTTCAGGGACTGTGGAAAATCACAACACACATCTGGCACCAGGCTTCACCCTTAATGACCTTGTTCCAGCACCAGCGAATGTGGTCGCCTTCTGGGGTCTGCTGGGCCAGGTGGCTTCAACAGTCTCTACCAAATGTCCTTCCAGCAGTGGAACCGCTTTTCCCTGCGTGGCCCGAGAACCTCCTGGACCCCACTCTCTTCCTGGGGATTCGCCCTTCCCACCAGAGCACTGCCAGGTATTGAGCTGTGGAGTTGCAGCCTTTGCGCTCCCCTTGTTTACAGTCCTAATGGAATTTAAACCCTCTCCTTTCTCCTTTCTCCCTTTTTAATTTAGTCCCTGTGGCTATTCCTGATTTTCCACTTTCTCTCCAGCTGCTTTTGGGGAGGAGAGCTTTTCCCATATTCTCCCCTGACCCAGTCTCCGTCCTCGCTCTGCCTGCAAAGGCGACTCCCTGCCTGCCACCAGCTTCTCTCTCCCCAAGTTTACCTCTCTGTGCCACGTACCTGCTGAATTCTGTGGCTCAGGTTGTGCAGATTGTGTTAACCCTCCAATCAGTTTTCTAGGCGTGTTGGACGGTTTGGTGTTGGTCTGTCTATATTTCATGGACGCGAGACACACAAAAAACTTCCATGGTGTTCCGCCATCTTGGCTCCTTCCCATGACTTTTTCATTTTATAACTGGAAGTCTATACTTCTTGTACTAATTCATTAAGTAATTAATTAAGAGAGGGAGGTGCGGGGAGAGAGAGAATCCCAAGTAGGCTCCACGCTCAGCATGGAGACTGACATGACCCTGGGATCATGACCTGAGCTGAAATTAAGAGTTGGACGCTCAAATGACTGAGCCATCCAGCTGCCCGTGGAAGTCTGTACTTCTTGATTTTCTTCCCCTATTTCGCCACCACACCAAACTTCCCTCTGGCAACCATCAACTTGTTCTCTGTGTCTTTGAGTCTGGGTTTTGCTTTATTTGTTTTGTATTTTAGATTTCACATAAAACTGAAATCATACAGTATTTGTCTTTCTCTGTCTTATTTCAATTAGCATCAATATCCTTGAGGTTGATCCATGTTGTCACAAATGGCCAGATTTCATTCTTTTTTTCTGGCTGAGTAGAATTCCAATATATATCTTCTATATCTTCTTTATGCAGGCATCCAATGATGGACACTTAGGTTGTTTCCATATCTTAGTATTATAAATAACGCTGTTATGAGCACAGGGGTACACCTATCTTTTCATATTAGTGTTTCATATTCTTCAGATAGATATCCAGTAGTAGAATTGCTGGATCATGTGGTAGTTCTCTTTTTAGTTTTTTGAGAAACTTCCACACTGTTTTCCCTAGTAGCTGCACCAATTTACATTCCTACCAACAGTTCACATCCTCACCGATACTTGTTACTTCTATCTTTCTGATTCTAGCCATTCTGACAGTTGTGAGGTGATATCTCCTTGTTTTGATTTGCATTTCTCTGATGATTCGTGATTTTGAACATATTTTCATGTGTCTGTTGGCCATCTGTATGTCTTCTTTGGAAAATATTCTTTGGAAAATATTCAGATATTCTGCCCATTAAAAAAGTTTTTTTTAATTGTGGTTTTTTTTTAAAAGTTTATTTATTTATTTTGTGAGAGAGAGAGAGAGAGCTATAACAAGTGAGGGAGGGGGAAGGAGAGAGAGAATCCCAGGCAGGCTCCATGCTCTACACTGTGCCTGACATGGGGCTCCATCTCATGATTACGAGATTATGCCTTGAGCTGAAATCAAGAGTTGGATGCTTAACTGACTGAGCCACCCAGGTGCCCTCTGCCCGTTTTTTTAAATTGTATTTTTAAAGTTGTTATTGAGTTGTAGGAGTTCTTTATATATTTTGGATATTAACCCCTTATTGGATATATGATGTGCAAATATTTTCTCTCATTTGGTAGATTGCCTTGTCATGCAGAAAGCTTTTGGTTTGATATAGTCCTGTGTGTTAGTTTCGCTTGTTTTCCTTTTCTTTGGAGTTAGATCCAGAAAAACATCATTAAGACCAATGTCAACGAGCTTTCTGCTTATGTTGTCTTCCATGAGTTTTATGGTTTCAGGTCTTGCATTCAAGTTTCTAATCCATTAAAACAAATTTTTTAAAAAATTTTATTTATTTTTGAGAGAGAGAGACAGAATCTGAAGCAGGCTCCAGGCTCCTAGCTGTCAGAACACAGCCCGATGTGGGGCTCAAACTCATGACCTGAGCCAAAGTGGGATGCTTAACTGACTGAGTCACCCAAGCACCCCTGTTTTCATCCATTTTGAGTTAATTTTTGTATATGATGTAAGATAGTGGTCCAGTTCCATTCTTTCACATGTAGCTGTCCATTGATTGAGGAGACTGCCCTTTCCCACTGTATATTCTTGTCTCCTTTGTTGTAAATTAATTGACTATATAATCCTGTTTTTATGCAAATACCACATTGTTTTGATTGCTTTAGGTTTGCAATATAATTTGAAACCAGGCAGTGTGATATCTCTAGTTTTGTTCTTTTTTCTCAAGATTGTTTTAGTTATTCTGGGTCTTTTGTGGTTCCATATAAATTTGAGAATTATTTTTCCTGTATCTGTGAAATATGCCATTGGAATTTTGATAGGGGTTGTACTGAATCTCATTGGTTTGGGTTTTTATGGGCATTTTAACACTATTCATTCTTCTAATCTATGAGCACAAGATATCTGCATTTATTATTTCTTCAAGTTGTTTAGTCAATGTCTTATAGTTTTCAGTGTACAGATTTTTTTACCCCCTTGGTTAAATTTATTCGTAGGTGTTTTATTCTTTTTGTTGTGATCATAAATGGGATTTTCTTGCTTTCTCTGATAGTTTGTTATTAGTGTATAGAAACACTACAGATTTTGTATATTAATTTTGCATACTGAAACTTTCTTAAATAAATTTGATAGTTCTAATAGTTTTTTGGTGGTCTTTAGGGTTTTCTATATATAGTACCATGTCATCTGCAAATAGTGATGGTTTTTCTTCTTCCTCTCCAGTTTGCCTCTTATTTCTTTTTCTTGCCTAATAACTGTAGCTAAGAGTTCCAATATTATATTGAATAAAAGTGGGCATACTTGTCTTGCTCCTGATTTTAGAGAAAAAGCTTTCAGCTTTCACCACTGAGTATGATGTTAACTGTAGGCTTGTCATATATAGCCTTAATTATGTTGAGGTACTTTCCCTCCATACCCATTTCATCAAGAGATTTTATCAATAAATTGATGTAGAATTTTGTCAAATGCCTTTTCTGCATCTGTTGGGATGATCATATGTTTTTATCTTTATTAAAAATTTTTTTAAAAAGTTTATTTATTTTTGAGAGACAGAGACACATAGCATGAATGGGGGAGGGGCAGAGAGAGAGGAAGACAAAGAATCCAAAGCAGGCTCCATGGGGCTTGAACCCATGAACTGTGACATCATGACCTGAGCTGAAGTTAGATGCTTAACCAACTGAGCCACCCAGGTGCCCCTTATCTTTCATTATTTTAATGTGGTGTATCATATTGATTGATCTGTATATGTAAAACTGTCCTTAAATCCCTGGAATAAATCCCACTCGATCATGGTGTATAATTCATTTAATGTTTTGTTGAATTCAGTTTGCCAATGTTTCGTTGAGAATTTTTACTTCTATGTTCATCAGGGATATTGGCCTATAATTTTTCTTTTCTTTTCTACAACTCTGGGCTTCATTTGTTTTCTTTTTCTAATTCCTTTAGGTATGAAGTTAAATAGTTTCTTGTTTCTTGAGATAGGTTATACTGCTATGAACGCCCATCTTAGAACTGCTTTGGCTGTATCCTGTTGATTTTAGTGTGTTTATTTCTGTTTTCATTTGTTTCTAGGTATCTTTAAATTTTTTCCTTCGATTTATTCTATGATCCCATAGTTATTCAACAACATGTTGTTTTATCTCCATGTATTTGTAGTTATTTCAGTTTTCTTCTTGTATTGAATTCTAGTTTCATACCACTGTGGTCAGAAAAGATGCTTAATATTATTTCAGTCTTCTTGAATTTATTGAGACTTGTTTTTGGCCTACCATGGGATTTATTGTGGAGGATGTTCCATGTGCATTTAAGAAGAATATAAATTCTGCTGCTTTTGGATGGAATGTTCTAAATATATCTATTAAGTCCATCTGGTCTAATGTGTTAAGGCCAATGCTTCCCTATTGATTTTCTGTCTGGATGATTTAGCCATTGATGTAAGTGGGGTGTTAAAGTCTTCTACTATTATTTTATTGCTGTCAATTTCTTCAAGTCTTATTAATATTGGCTTTACTTTAGTGGTATGTTGGATGCATATATATTTATAAATGTTATATCTTCTGACTGGATTGACTCCTTTATCATTACGTAGTGCTCCTTTTTGTCTTTCATTACATTCTTTAAGTATATTGTGTCTGATATGAGTATACATACAGCAGATTTCTTTTTATTTCCATTTGCATGAAATGTCTTTTTCCCACCCTTCACTTTCAGTCTGTGTGTGTCTTCTGACGTGAGTCTCTTGTATGCAGTATATAGATGTGACTTGGTTTTCTTTTTTCTTAATCCATGCAGACACTCCACATTGATTGGAGAATTTAGTATGTTTACAATTAAATTAATTATTGATAGGTGTGTACTTATTGCCATTTTGTTAATTGTTTCTGGCTGTTTTTATAGTTCCTCTCTGTTTCTTTCTTCTCTTTTTCTCTTTCCTTATATTTTGATGAATTTCTTTAGTGTTGTGTTTACATTCCTTTCTCATTTTTGTATGTATGTATTTACTTTCAGGTTTTGCTTTGTGGTTACCATGAGGTGCACACATGTCATCTTATGTCTATAACAGTCTATTTTAAGTTGATAGCAACTTAAATTTGAACACATTCTAAAACTACATTTTTACTCCTCTTTCCCTACTTTATTATATTTAAAAATTTTTTTTTCACGTTTATTTTTGAGAAGAGAGAGATAGAGCATGAGCAGGGGGAGGAGAGAGAAAGAGGGAGACACAGAATCTGAAACAGGCTACAGGCTCTGAGCTGTCAGCACAGAGCCCAATGTGGGGCTCGAACTCGTGGACCGCGAGATCATGACCTGAGCTGAAGTCAGATGCTTAACTGACTGAGCCGCCCAGGCACCCCGTCCCTACTTTATATTTTTGATATCACATTTTACGTGTTTTTATTTTACGTATCTCTTAACTAATTATTATGGTTTTAGTTCATTTTACTACTTTATAAGTGATTAATCCACTACCTTTGCTTCATATTTACCTGTTCCAGTGAGGGTTTTTTTTTTTTTTTTTTTTTGTATGTTTTCTTGTTATTAGTTAGTGCCATTTCTTTTCAGCTAAATGAAATCCCTTTAACATTTCTTGTAATACCAGTTTAGGAGAGATGTACTTCTTTAGCTTTTGCTTATGTGGCATACTTCTCTCCTTCAATTCTGAATGATACTATTGCTGGGTATTTCTTGGTTGGAATTTTTTTTTTTCTTTCAACATTTTGACTATGTCAGGCCACTTCCTTCTGGTCTGCAAAGTTTCTGCTGAGAAATCTATTGAGAGCTTTATGGGGTTTCCCCTGTACATAACAATTTGTTTTTCTCATGCTTCTTTCTTTATTTGAATGTTTGACATTTAAATTATAATGTGTCGTGATGTGGATCTCTGTTTGTCTTATTTGGAACTCTCTGGGCTTCCTGGAGCTGGATATTTGTTTCCTTCCTTAGGTTAGGGAGTTTTTCAGCCATTATTTCTTCAAGTAATTTTTCTGTCCCATTTTCTCTCTCTTCTTTTGGGACCTCCTATAATGTGTATGTTATTCTACTTGATGTTGGTCTCTTAAGTGGTCTTCATTTTTTAAAATTCTTTTTTTCTTTTGTTGCTCTGTTGGGATGAGTTTTATTGCTTTGTCTTCCAGCTTGCTGATGTGTTCTGTTTCATCCAGTTTGCTCTTGAACCCCTCAAGAGTATTTTTCAGTTCAGTTATTGTGTTTTTCACCTCTGTGACTTCTGTTTAGTATTTTCTTATAATTTCTCTCTCTTAGTTCAAGTTCTCACCTTATTCATTCTTCTGAGTTTGGTGAGCATCTTTATGACCATTACTTTGAATTCTTTATCAGGCAGATTACTTATCTCTGTATCATTAAGGTCTTTTCATGAGGTTTAGTGTTGTTTTTTCATTTGGAACATATTTCTTTGTTTTCTCATTTTGCTTGACTCTGTGTTTGTTTAGGCAAAACAGCTATTTCTCTCAGTCTTGAAGGAGTGGCCTTGTGTAAGTGATGAATGTTCTTGTTCACCCTTTCCCTAGCTCTTGGTTGTTTCTCAAAACTTTGTGGTTGTCTAAACTGCCTGATTTATTCTTTGTATGTCCCAGCTGTTGAGGGTGTGTTAAAACCTGTCAGTGTTCCAAGGGAAGGAATTTCATTTAGCACCTAGTTTAAGGCTGATTGGAAGCCAGACCCTCAGGCAGCAGCTGTAAAAGTATGCAAATATATACAGTCCTGAGGGGCTGCGATTGGAAACCTAGTTGGCCTTCAGACAAGGTGATCTAGAAGTGTCTCCCAGTTGCAAAAACTGGGGCTCCAGACAAGCTCCTTTCTGGGAGGTCTTGTCAAGCTATAGCAAGACCAAGAGGGTGTGCAGGGATTGTGTATCCCTGCTTGTGTTCCCTGGGAGTGCCTCCTTAGCCTCTAGATGTGTAGGAAACCTGAAGCCTGTACTTTAGGCTGAAGCTCCAGGCTAAGGAGATAGGCCTTTTTCACAGGAAGATTGTGTATTTTAGTCTGCTATCTGTGCAGTACGTTGGGGGGTGGTGGCCTACCAAGAACTTGTCTTTCTAAACATTACATTCCAGTGGCACTCAGGAACAGCAGCCTCTTGGCCACCAGGGTCAGGTGATCAAAGGTGTCCCCTGTGTAGATGCTTCCCATGCACACTGAAATTATGCCAGTTTTCTGTATCAACAATTATAATTGGGTCTGTTAAATCAATATATGAGAAATGCAGAGAAGCCTTATAATAAGCCTCTTCATGTGTAGATTCCATGGGTATCTTACAATAAACCTCTGGGATGCCTTATAATATGAAGCAACTAAAATCTAGTTTCAGAACATGAGGGAAAAGATGGGATATTGGGTATTGGAAACCCCACAAAATATCCAAATCTTAGTTTATGGCTGAAACTCTTAATCTATCATACTTGTTGACAAATTATAAAATGTACTGGCTCAAATTTCATTAAAAAAGTTTTTTCCTCTTCCCATTTTCTGAGGGTGGCATGATTGAAAGTGAGTGAAATATTAGAGGAGACTAAAAATCTCCAAACCAGGTCTTGAACTCGGAGTAGTATTAACCAGGGAGTGTTGCTGTCCTCTGAAGCCAGTGCTTCCTGGTGTAGGCTCCTGGAACATCCTGGATAGCCTGACATTCCCCTCACTCTCTTTGAATTCTGAAGATGTTGCCAGAGAGAAGAGGAGCTAGGGAGAGAAAGGAGAAGGATGTGGGATAAAGTATAAAATATACTTTTGGAAGAAAGCAAGTAGCAATTCCCTTGACAGCGTTTTTACTCAGCTTTAACTTTTAGTAAGCTTTTTAAGCAGCTTGATGGTGCCTGAGTTTCTACCATTATAGCTGCATTCATTTGGCTTAAGATTTCAATAAGACTCTTAAAGTGAAAATACCTCTGGGACTCATATGCCTAATGAGCAAGGAGTAGCAAACCAATGACATTGACCATAGGAAGTGGTGGGACTCTGGCAAATTGGAGAATACATGCCTGTCCATGGGGACACCCTCTGTTTGTCTCGGCCAACTGCTCATAGGCAGGAGTATGGGATCTTATGATATTTTCAAAAGCTAGTAATCAGTATTTTTATGAGAAATTTCATGATTTTTAAATTGTTAGCAACTAATTCCACATTGAACACACACACACACACACACAGAAGGCCAAACAAAACACATTTGTGGGCTGGATGCTGTCCATGGCTCACCAGTTAGCAACTTTTGTTTTGGACTTTACTGTTCACTGGCCACCCCCCCCCCCCCCCCCATGCAATAATTTATCGCATCCTTTGCCGGTACAGAACAGAGGGAAGGAGAGAAGAAATGTAGGACCATTCACACAGAGCTGTGAGTGAACAGAGAGGAGATGAGGGGTGAGGGGAAAGAAAACAGCAGTGAAGGCTCATTATTCTGAGTGGACTGACCATGGGTCACCAAACCCCATAGTAGATATGCTGCTTTTCCAACAGCTGAATATAAAAGAACAAGTCAAATCCTACTATTTCTGGATGCTGTTAATTCCAAAACTTTTAAGTCATTCTTTACATATGGAACTTATAAAATAGTGTAAAAATCATTTTCATGGGTAATGTGCAGTATATCTGACAGAGAAGTAAGCTCATAATACTTAGTCACATAATACAAATGAAAACTACAGACAGGCAATTCTTTCCTAATCATTGATTAAACCGATCTCTAAAGACTTCCTTATGATTGTTTGTTATATGTAAGAAATAATATTATATTGTATTACATTATATTTTATAACACATAATTTTAGCTTGTTTAGATGGACTTTTAGCCAAGATCTGAACATGGGATTTCATGGTGTTGCACTGAACCTGCTCACAAACCTGAGGTGGACAGCAAATGGGATCATCCCTCCACCCACCATGGGTTGGTATATGTTTCCATTTCTCTATGGGCCTATTGAAATATCTCCTTCCTACTTCCTCCAAAGGACAGCCTTTTCTGCCTCAGGCAGAAATAGAAATATAGACCACGATGATGGAGACTTACCAGCTGTGCACAAGAAGCTGCCATCCAGTGCTGGAGAGGACCGAGCCTTGCTGCTGGGCTTTGCAATGATGGGCTTCTCAGTCCTCATGTTCTTCTTGCTTGGAATTACCATTCTAAAGCCTTTCATGCTCAGGTAAGAAACATAGAAAGGAGACCCAGAATTTTCAATTCGGATCAGATCCAAGCATAGTGGTAGAGAAGAGGAAGCTGGCTTTGGCCTCTTCAGCCCTCCTGACCACTGTCTAAAGGATGATAGAATCACCTGTTTCATTATCAGTGCTGGGAGGCAGTTGGGTGTAGAGAAAGGTGTGGTAACAAAGTGGAAGATACTCCTTTACCACTCCCCCTTGTCAATTTGAAAAGTACTTCCAACAGCTGATCCATAAATTAGATATGCATGGAAGGAATAAATTCTTCCTTTAACAAGCAGATATCATAGGGAAGGGTTAATTTAAGTCTTCTATGTGAACACAATAAAAGTTATTTAACTCTGAGTTTTTTGAGTTTGACAATATCTACCTAGCACATAGTAGTTGCTCAATAAGTGTTTCTTCCCTTTTGTTTTATTCATTATTAAATACAGCAAATAACAGTTACCATTTATTAAATATATACTATATGCCAAAATATACTATATTTTATCCTATTTAAATCTATAGCAAACCTATCATGGTAGCATTATTTTATCATTTTCATTTTATTTTTTTATTTTTATTTTTTAATGTTTATTTTTGAGAGGGAGAGAGAGACCACGAGCAGGGAAGGGGCAGAGAGGTGGGGAGACAGAGAACCCCAAGCAGGCTCTATACTGTCAGCACAGAGCCTGACGTGGGGCTTGATCTCAGGAACTGTGAGATTATGACCTGAGCTGAGACCAAGAGTCTGATGTTTAACTAACTGAGCCACCCAGGCGCCCCTTAATTTTCATTTTATAAATGAGAAAGCTGAGGCTCAGTCCAAGTAACTTGCCCAAGGTCACCTAGCCAGTAAAGAACTTGCCTGTCATTTTGATATAAGACTCCTGGTCTCCTAATACTTAAATGAAGTTTGTAGCAATGGGGGTGGGGGATGGGAGGTTTCATTAGGGCAGGGGAGGAGCTGTTTAATTTTGGAGGATGCCTTTTACAACATGGGGTACTTTGAGGGAGGGCAGTATTGGGTAGGGGGACAGCAAGGGGCACTTTCCCTTTTGTTAGCCAAAGAGTGATAGAAGGCCCAGGGAGAATAGGGAGAGGGAGGCCTAGGAGTTAAGAAAAAGGATCACAGAATAGGAAGTAGGTGTCCTGCTTTTGTTATTTATCAGATTCATCTCCTTCCATTCCTAAGTTACTATTAGGGCAATAGTGTGGAGGTCACCATCACTACAGAACACAGCGCCACTATTAGAAGCATTCAGGATAATTTTCCCTCTGGTATTATCACCATGTTCTGCTTCTCATCATCCAGATTACTTTTATTTAGTAGACACCAGGAAACTTATATGTGGTTATACTTCCTTCATTGCTTTGGCTGCTAGGAAGCTCAGAGCGAAATTTGTGGCCCAGTTCTCATAACTGTAGGGGATCTTACGGTTTTCAGTTTACGTGCTTTACCTTACTCTTGACTTCTAGCTTTCTACCTTCCTTTTTCTATTACTCCATTATATGTAGAGAGATATCTATTGCCTATCTCTGTCTACCTACCTACCTACCTACCTGATCATCCATCCTTCCTTCTATCCATCCATCCATCCATCCATCCACCCATCCAATCATCAATCTAGCTGCATTACACATACCTATGTAAGCTGAATAAATTGTGTGTGTGTGTGTGTGTGTGTGTGTGTGTGTGTATGAGTGTGTGCGCACGCATGTGTGTGCATGTGCATGAGTGCT
Organism: Leopardus geoffroyi; assembly: GCF_018350155.1. Classification (NCBI taxonomy): domain Eukaryota; kingdom Metazoa; phylum Chordata; class Mammalia; order Carnivora; family Felidae; genus Leopardus; species Leopardus geoffroyi. Next base: position 87,896,800 of record NC_059333.1, read on the forward strand.
TGTGTGCAGGTCCAGGTCAGATTATTTTCTAAAATGTGATAATTTGGGAGATGTTTTGAGGATACCTTCTGCAACCTGACACCAAACTGTTGCTTGTATTTAAATTTTACTTTGCTAAGCATTTCTGGAAATTGTTTGCTTAAAGTAATTGAGTGCTTAAGAGTGGTGAGTTCTCATCTGTCTCTTGCCTTGTGATTTTGTGCCACCTCAGAGAGTGGTTTTGCTCCATGGAAGATGGCCTGCTCCCACGCCCTTCGACCATCATCTCTCAATCAAATGATGGATTTTGTCTATTTGTAGACAAATAGACACACAGTGCTGTTGAAAGAACATGCTCATGTTTCCAGCTCTAAATACATGCCTGGTTCCAGGTGCCTGGGTGTCTCCATTGGTTAAGCATCTCTTTTTTTTTTTTTTTTTTAATTTTTTTTTTCAACGTTTATTCATCTTTGGGACAGAGAGAGACAGAGCATGAACGGGGGAGGGGCAGAGAGAGGGAGACACAGAATCGGAAACAGGCTCCAGGCTCTGAGCCATCAGCCCAGAGCCTGACGCGGGGCTCGAACTCACGGACCACGAGATCGTGACCTGGCTGAAGTCGGACGCTTAACCGACTGCGCCACCCAGGCGCCCCAAGCATCTGACTCTTGATTTCAACTCAGGTCATGATGGTGCGGTTTATGAGATCGAGCCCCACATTGGGCTGTGTACTGACAGTGCAGAGCCTGCTTGGGAGTCTCTCTTTCTCCCTCTCTGCCCTTCCCTTTCTCTCTCTTTCAAAAAATAAATAAGTAGACTTTAAATATGTCCCTGGCTCTCCCTGAGAGAACTGGCCTGACCCTTGTGCACAGGAAGAAATATACTGCTCTCCATAATGGAGCTTTCTGAAATCTTCAAGGAAGGTTCCAACCACACTCAGTTCAGCATTTGATTAGGATTCAGAGAGCCTAAGTTCTGACACAGACAAATAGGCAACTCTAAAGAATTATTTTAAGATGCCTAGTCTAAATAAGTACAGAATTTAATTTTGTGGAAAAGCAGCTGGTGTTAAACCTGTGAAAGAACCTTATTTTTCATATTTGTATTTTCACTTGCCCAACATTTTATTTATAAAATTTATAAAATATATATAAAATATATTTATTTAAAAAATCCAATGATTTTTTAATGCCCTGGGCCTTGAGATTATTTTAAACTGCACTGTGTCTCAAGTTTATTATATTAATACAGAAAAATGTTTACTTATGGCCAAAGATCTTAACAGGAGAGCAGTATGAATCCAGCTAAATGAGACTTTTCAAACATTCTAGACTTTAGAATTTGCTAATCTGACTTCTTGTGTTGAAGTCACCAGGAAGTAAGGTCAGGGACCCACCTGAGTGTGAGTGTGAGGGCCCCGAGGAATGGACCTGTACATTGTCAAGCATTTCTTCTTACCCTCCTTTACTTTATCTAGGACTTGTTCTCTAACAATTTCATACATATTTGTCTTTTCAACACCACCACAAAATTTTCGTGGGCAGGAATTTTGTCTACCACTTCTCATGGCACCTAGAACATTCTGTGCATGTAGTATGTGTGCAAATACACAAGGAATGTTTTCCAAATCAAACTTTCATTCAGTACAACATGTATTGAGCCTCTGCTATGTGGGAGGCATGGTGCTTCTTGCTTTAAGGAACATGAAGATGAATAGGATATAGCCCCTCACCTCAAGGAACCTACTGACAGTGAAAACACGGTAAGTTTTCTGAGACATTCCTTCTATGATTTGTATTTGCCTCTTTGGAAGTAGAATGAGTAAATGGAATTGTACCTTGTTACTAGAATTCTATATTGACTAAGGGTCACATTGACTGTGGGTGGAACCTTCCAAAGGCACATTTTCATCAGGACGGGCCAATGGGTGCATCTTGAGATGATAAGGAATGGAAGAGGATAAGATTTCTGAGTATGTGGTTACAGTAATATTTGTCAAAGCATGGTTCACCAAATACCTGCATCTTAAATACTGCTGAATATACAGATTCCTGGATTCCAACTCAGATCAACTAAATCCAAATCTCTGGGTGTGAAGCCTTAGAATCCACAAATACTTCACTCTTAACAAACTCGCTCAGGTGATTCTGAAGTTTGAAAGCCACTGCTCTAAGGGTTGGTGTAGTAAGAAATATGCCAAGGGGATCATAACTGAGATGAAACTTAGCAATATGCTGTTGTTTCTCTCCTATCTCAATGTTCCCTAATCATTATGTACCTTCTGTAATGGTTCCACATTCCCTGGAAATAGACACGTCTTGGGTTATCACATTACAACTATAAAAGTAAATTTTCTAGAGGGTGAAGATCATTTATCTTTTGCAATGGAAGCATTCAGAGAGAAGAGTCGAACTGTACTACCATCCACACTCATATCACGGACGACTGGATGGACTGCGCTTTCCCCTGTGGTGTAGGCTGCCGAGGCCGGGGCGAGTACCCATGTCTTCAGGTGTTTGTGAACGTCACCCATTCAGGTCAGAAAGCTCTCCTACATTATAATGAAGAGGCTGTCCAGATAAATTCCAAGGTAATGTCAAGTTCATGTAATTAAAGAGTTCTAATTACAGCTGCCCTTCCATGCCAGACTGTCCCCTGCAGGGTGCAGTACCCAGGACCGTCTCTGGCAGTAAACCCGTTTCCTTCCAGTGAACACCCCTACAGTGGTCAGATCGGGATAAATGAAGCTAAAGGCATTCTTGGAGGAAAAATGGGGGTTATAGAATGGAAAGGAATCATGCCAATTTCACACACTGGTGTCTGGAATTTACAGGCTGAGCCAGTGGACAGAGTCATTTGTAGGCAGTTTTACTTGTGGAAGCCCAACTCCCCATTGTATCAAAAATGTTAAAATGTACTCAACCCATCTTACATCAAGTAAGCAATTTTTATTATCAAAATAAATGTAAAAATTATTATAATTTTGATTTTAATACATTTCTTGATTGGTTCATATGATGTATAGTGTACATTCTCACCTAACTATGAAAGTTAGGTTGCATCAGATTAGTTGACATACTATGCTTTGTTGTCTTTACTTAGGCACTTAATCAATCTGATGACCTCGGTTTTCTATTTTGGATGCAATAGTTTTTAAGGCCTCAAACATTTTTGTAGACCCTAAGCACAGTGCCTCGAGTGCCTAGTGGATATGCTAAAAAACCTCAGGCATTTTTGAAAAAAAAATCACCAGCTGACATATCCCTTCTTCACTGGTTCTGCCACCCAGGAACCAAAGCCCATGTAGGACCCTTCTCCGTGGGCCTAGGGCAAAGGCTTCAACATGCTATCCTCTAGGGAAAGATTTTACTGTAGGAAATCAAGACAAAGATGATAGAGGCATTAATAGGTGTTGAGAACACATAGTGAGCTCAGCAGATATTTGTTGAATGGACAAAGACCAAGGGGGCCTGCATGGTCCTTATGAAGCTGGTCACTGCCTCTTCTGAAATATTTGTATTCTAAGAATCCCTTTCCACATTTCTGCATAGTGCCTGGAAATGGCCATATCACTCTGTGCCCTCCTGCCCACACTTCCCCATGAGCTTTACAACAGCTTCCATTAGCTTCTGAGATTGCAACTCTCCACGAATAGCTTCAGTCTGAAGCTCTTTCAGAATGAAAACTGTTGTTTAAATGCTTGGTTTGGGGGACAATGCCCTCATCTTTCTTCTTCTTCCATATTCCTAGTGCTTTTACACACCCAAGTGCCACCGAGATAGGAATGATTTGCTCAACAGTGTGCTGGACATAAAGGAATTCTTTGATCACAAAAACGGGACTCCCTTTTCATGCTTCTACAGTCCAGACAGCCAATCTGAAGATGTCATTCTCATAAAAAAGTACGACCAGATGGTTATCTTTCACTGTTTATTTTGGCCTTCACTGACTCTGCTAGGGGGTGCCCTGATTGTTGGCATGGTGAGATTAACACAGTACCTGTCCCTGCTGTGTGAAAAATACAGCGCTGCACTCAGAGATGAGGTAGGTGGCAAAGTACCTTATATGGAACAGCATTGATTCAAACTGTGGAGTGTGGGGAGGGACAAAGAAAGGGGCAGAAAGATCTTAAGACAGTGGCCAGATTAAAGTCCTGGCCTTCAGATAACCTGCAATTTTTTCACCTGTGGACCTAATGACGCCTGCTTGCAAACTAACCACGCAGAGGCAATTCAAACGAAGTACATTTCTTTTGGGAAACATTTTAAAAAAGCCTCACTATGTATTCCATTTATTCTGTGAATACATACAAACTCACCATCTTTTTTCTACCCCACATTTCTTTCCACATGAGCTAAGGAAGTGCTTTTTGTCTCCACATGGCGAAATGAGCTCACAGTAGCTGTGCTTTATCTAATTTCAGCTCTAGCCGAACTTGTCCGCGTGGAAGTAAATGATGGAGGGTATCTAACCTATTGAGTACTGAACAGCCAGCCTAGGTCTATGCAACACAGTTTACATCAAAACATTTCCCAAAAAAGTGCTTAGTGAAGAACAGGTCATTCACTGTTAGGAAGATAATAATCTGGTAATTTCAAAAAAAATGTGGGCCATTTTGCTTCACCATTCATGATAAAGGAAAGCTGCTCCTAGCAAATGGCACTGAGTTTAGAGTTCTCTGTACTTAACCTTGCCATGTACCATGTAATTTTTCTTTCAGCAACATTCTCCTAGTTAATTATGCTTTCCATAAGCTCATTTTCTTCTTTGTGCACATTCTGGTGGGGGTGGGAGAGATGGCCAGAAACGTGAAGTAGGGAGAAGCTGTATTGGATGGAATTTAACATTCATCTCAGATAATCTGCAATTGTAGAAAAGTCCCACGTGGACAGTCAGCAAACATCTGTACTTTAATGACTCAACCCTGGTTATTAACTAATGAATGTCACAAGGCTCTCCCAACAAGTGCTTTCCAGAGTAAGCTGAATTGGGAATTGAAAACATGTATTTGTTCTGAAAACCAATGTGCCTCAAAGTATCTCTTCAATTTTACTAAAAAAGTTTTACATCATGGTCCACAGAAAGAATGAGACTTTGAAGCAACTTTTATATGCAGATGTAATTAAAACAGAAATTTTGATTCCAAGTAAATATTATGCCTTTTAGCAGTTTATTTCAAATCACAAATTACTGAAGAGACTGAATGATTAAATAGAGCAATATTGACTTGACAAGTAATGAACAATTTTGGTACTTTCTCCTCCTCCTAGTGTGGAATAGTAGAAAACGCATGTGTTTCAGAGGATTTATTTGAATTCATAGGTCATAACTACAGCTTTTCAGATACGTATCCCCTGGAAGTTCAGCTGAACTGAAATGAAGGTTCAAGCCTCTCTCTTCTCATTTATAAAATGGGGATAATCTCTTCCTTCATGGGGTTAAGGAAGAGACAAGGTAGAGTATATAAAACACCTTAGTTTCTTGCACCTAGTAAAAGTGCTCAAAAAATGTTAGATAAATTTTTTTTTGCTAAGTTTCAATATTCAGTCAGCCTTATCCCTCTTTTGGGTATGTATCCAAAGGAAATGGAATCAGTATCTCCAAGAGACATCTGTATTCCCCTGTTCATTGGAGCATTATTGACAATGGGCAAGATATGGAAACAACCAGTGTCCATTCACAGATGAATAAATTGTGATCTTACACACACACCCACACACACACACTGTACACACATATGTGAGGTGTGTATACATATACACAATGGAATATCATTCAGTCTTAAAAAAGGAGATCCTGCCATTTGCAACGGCACAGATAAACCCAGAGGGGATTATGCCAGTAAAATAAGCCAGACGTAGAAAGGAAAAAACTGCATTTCACTTATATGTGGAATCTAAAAATGTCAAATACACAGAAGCAGAGAGTAAGATAGTGATTACTGGGGGTGTAGTCAGGTAGGGGAAATGGGGAGATGTTAATTAAAATGTACAAACTCTGTTTTAAGATGAGGTCTAGAGATCTCACGTACAGCACGATTATGGCAAGAATACTATATTGAATACTGGAAATTTGCTAAGAAAGTAGATTTCAGGTAGTCTCATCACATAGACACACATACACACAATGTGAGGAGATGATACATTGATTAGCTTGACTATAATCATTTGCTGTACATGAATATCAAATCATATTGTACACCTTAAATATATACAATTCTCATTAAAAAATAAAATAAATTCAGTCAGCCTTGGTACCTTTCACTGGACAGCCGGTTATAGGGGCTAGCATAGGGAGCTGTAGGAGAGCATTCCTTCCCCTTGTCTTGGCGAAATATAATATGCATTTAAGATTCAGAACGTGCTGCTTAAAAGGTTGCGGTAAATTATTTTGTATACCAAAGACTTTCCTGAAATAAAATAGATGTAGGCACACATATTTTAAGTCATTCTACAAATTGAGATTCTATAGATTTCTAAAGGGCAGATCTCTATTCCATTTCTTAGTAAGTTTTGACACCCATCTAACAACGTGCAGTTCTTGGGATTTTTCTCCTAACAAATTCAAAACCACTCGTTTAAAGCCTAAAAAGTGTGTGAAAGTGTGAAACCTAGTGTTGCAATTACCAGTTTTCCACTCATACAGTGCGGCTACTTGGTTCATCTCGTAACCTCATCTCAGGAAAGAGGAACATTATGCTTGGAGAACAAAGTCCATTTAGAATAATGTTAATTCAAAGTCACGCAAACCATTTGGCAAAGAAACAAAATGTGAGCAATCATTTGCTGTTAATTGCTTAGAAGTACAGAGTATCAACACTCACATGTATGTACTGGTCCAAGTACAGACTCCCCTTTTGCAAGGTTTACGATAACTGAAAGTAAAATCAGTTTGCTTCTAGCCCAACCTCACTTCTAGGTTCTGGTCTTCAACTGACTTGAAAAAAAAGTCTGTCTGCATGTACAAACACATTCATATGTATATGTGTATGTTTCTGCTTGAAACACAAACATACAATTCTTTTTGCTTAAAGGAAATGAATATTCAAACAGATATTTCTCTAATATTCATTACTGGGGCAGAAAAATTGCTTTTAAGGCATAATAGTTTCAGGTTTTCAATCAACTATTCTTAGTTGTTACTGATCAGAACTCAAGTTCAGCTAAATTTTGATTATTAGCAACACCGGTTTGCTTGTAAGTATTCCAAAAAAATGGCAAAGTATAATTATCACAGTTTTTTGTTTAAAATATGTAGTACACTAAGGACTGCTTAGACACCAGTCATTTTTTTTTTTTTTTTTTTTTTTTTTTTAATAAACAGCGTGATGTTACAGACTGCAAAGTTAAAAGAAAAGCAGACATTGACAGTTTCTGATGAGCACAAACAGTAAGTGCAGTCACAGGCCAAACATCTTGCTAAGAACAGCAAGACTGGGAAGAGGTCTTAAATTTAGTGACACTGTATTATTCTATATTCTCAGTACAATAACACATGCATCTTGCTGTGTCAAACCTTTTTGGGCCATCAGTAAAAGAATATGTAAAAACATTTTTCTCCTAATGAATGCAGTATACCACAGGACTTCAATTCATTGAATGACAAAATAGAAATAGATTTGCTACAATTAAAAGGGGCCAAAAGAGGGTGGTAGGGGCTGTTTTTTGAAGCTTCCAAAGTCAACATTTGATGTGCTTGTAGTCTTCTTTTGGTAATGCCACATTCCCCAAGACAGTAAAGCCTTATGTTCCAAAAGGATATATTCTTTTAGATTGTATTCAACCCAAGGAAGTCTGAGGACTGAATCACATCAAAACTATCAATTGTATTTGACTTAGGTTCCATAGCCAAAAGCGTTTCTAGAAACCACATGAAGTCCAAGCTCTCCAACCACTCTTCAGAACATATATTAAATGTGATAGGGGCTTTTTTTTTTTTTTTAAATGAAATTGATAGATCATGACTACATTTGTAAATTCATACTTGAATTAATAAGTTTAGTCTTATTAAAGATATTTTGAGAAAATATAAAACAATGAAATTTTTCTTCCTCCTTGCTTAACCTAGGAGTAACAAAAATAAGAATCACCTAAAAATATACATGGCTCTTAGCATAACCACAAAATTATTGTAGTGACAGATTAAATAAGGTTTCAGATAAGATTTAAGACTTAACTGGCTTACAAAATGCATTAAGAAAACCTTTCCATACTTACCAACATGAAGAATGGAGTCTACTGTTGGTAGTGAAAATCAGTTACCTAAACTACACTAAACGTACAATGGACTGATCCCCTCCCCCCGCCCACCAACCGCCCCCGACCCCCTACTAAAACTCATATGATCATTGTGTAAAAAGTGAGAAAATTTCCTTATGGCTCATAACTGTCACTTTATGCTAACTAGCACGGCTGTAATATTAACATGTCTAAAACTAAGGAAAAGGAACGACGCTTCACTGATAAAAAGAAAGTGTAAAACCTTAATCAAGTGAAATACTTGGATGAAATAAGTTTATTTAAAAACTAACATCCCAACTCGGGAAACTCCTAATGAATTCTAAACACTTCTGAGCTTTAGAACCTGATGCTTACACCTTTTATGAACGACACTTCTTGACTAGGACTAGCGAGCAGTGTGTAGGCAAATAGAAATGTGTGCAGATATACACACACCAATTTCACTAATAATAAAGAAAAGGAAGACAGCTAATTTCGAATGCCGAATTCAAGAACCTAGTACCGCAAACCTTCTGGCGCTGTAGCCTTTTCCATGGCTGGAGCAATGATTAAATTTTAACCAAATTTTTTTCTTAATGTCTCCAATGCCATTAAAAACAAGGTATGCCAACTCTGACTTTTTATAAATCTAAACTACAGTGCTCTGGAAATTTCTGTAACATCAGAGCCTGGTATTGAATTGTGACTCATTTACTTTTTTTTCTTATTAACCTTCTGAGGTAGAGTTACCAATCCAATTTTATCAGGACCATAGTTATCTTGAGCTAAACCCCATAATCTTTTCAGAAAATGAAAATAACTTTGTAAAGAAAAGAAAAAAGGCTTTCCAGGCCATGGCGCGTAAGATACATTTATAATTTTAATGTAACAATTAAAAAATAAAAATGGTTTGTGTTTATATTTTAAAAAACAGCCCAGCTGTATTTCTCTGTCACCAATAATTGTTATCTGAGGATCCTGTCCATGCTGAGTTTTATACTTCAGCCCTCACAATGCCGTCCTTGAGGAAGAGTTATTTCCCTCCTGGTATGCACAGTATACTCACAGCTTTCTGCCTTGTCTTTCGAAGGCCCCGTCTAAGGCTTCCCTTAGAAGCGCCTCATCTGAGCAGGATGGGCACGAAGAATGTAATTCATTCAAACAGACTCCCCCTCTTCTTCTGCCCCCTCCTTCCACATTCCCCTCTTCTCAAAAACATCTGAAGTATGAAAGTTGTTTTTAGATAGGAGAAGCACCACAATCCATTAACACCGCATAGGGTCTTTAAACTCAATATTTTAGTGATGTCTTGGACATCAAAATCGATTTTTAAGGTGGATTCCAAGTATGTGGGTCCAGCCCAGGTCTGCAGTTTGTGTAGACATAGAAACAAAAGTCAAAACATTCAGAAAAGGTTAACCTGCTGACTTTAAAATAATGCTGGAAATCAATTTTTTTTTTTTTTTCGAAGAGTTGGCAAGCATGGGCTATTGGGTCAGAATAGGAATTAAATGGATTTATAAAATCGTGAACAAACAAATCCAAGTTTATGTGTTGTGAAATTTCCATGGTTCTTTTAAAACAGATAGGCTGCTCATAATTTTTTTATGATGCTAGATCGCTCAATTTTTGATGGAAAAAGAATACAGATGGACTGTGTTTTACCTATGTGAAAATCACCAATCCATTTAAAATAAAATCCAAGAGGGTATATACATTCTAATCAAGTCATTGATTATTTTCCTGATTAATAAGAACTACACTTTACACAAAATACTTTATCAGCAGCTGTTTTCATCAAAAACCAATAGTCATAGTTTCACAGTTGAAAAAATTACACATTAAAATATTTTACAATTCATTGTATATTCACCAGGTTCCCATTTCCTAAAGGGCTTATAATATAAAGCAGATTAGAAGGGAAAACCTCAAAGTTGATTACTTTGACACTGAGTTTTACAGAGGACACTAAGAACCACAAAAAGCTTAGGTTCTATCAGAAAATAGTGACCAAATTCCATTCTTCTTTAAAAAAATCCAATTAGAAACATCTTTTTTAAAAACCAAATTCTACAATATGATTAACAGATTTCAAATTAACAGCAGTCTAAAAATCTTCAAAATAAATGATTCTGTATAGCTGAGAATATGATAAAAAGTTAAAACATGATTTTCAGATTATATCTTACTAGAATGTGTTTAAAATTAGGTTTTATTTTCTTTAGGTTCTTTAAACCTGCTTGGTTTTTTTTTTTCCCTCCGAAAGTCATTGAAGGAAGTTATTTCTCAAGTGACCAAATGAGACTGTCGAGTCAACAGTGGGTTATACCACATTCAGTGACAAGAATGGTCGGCCACAGGAACTGACCAATCCATTGGGGGGGGGGGGGGTGACCAGACACTCCACTACCTGGAAACGGCTTACCGTTGACTTGACATCTTAGTCACCCCATGTAGCATTCAATTCAATTTTTGGTTCTTTGCCTTCTGAGCACTACCTGGCCTTTTTTTCTTATTTTTAATGTTGTTTGCTTAAACTCCGCTTGGATTTGTTTAAAACTTACTTTGCTTTTAGCGAAATCACTTAACCTATAGAATCTTAATTCTTAGTAAAATTTGTCTACGCTTCTTCAAACAGAATTAACTTGGTTGTAATAACTATTGAAAATAAATGTAAATGATGAAATAAGCTGTGTGGCTTGTGTTTTAATGGTGGAGAGGTCCCGGGGGAAGGGAACTATCTGGGCTCATGTGAGAAATGCACAAATTATATACATTTTGTGCAAGGAAGCTCAAAGCTTTTTTGGCACTCGGGTAAAACGTGGTTCTTGGTTAAATCTCCAGTTTCTACCATCAGAGTTTCAGATTTGTACCATTTCACTGAGTTTTCCTGTAATTAATCCCTGACATAGAAAAGACTGGGATGTTAGCATGTGTTAACTGAATATATCTAAAAGGCACAAAATATTAAACAAATTTTAATAAGTTATGAAACCTCTATCTGCAAAAGAATCTATTTGGCTTCCTGCTTAAAATGGGAGTTTAAATTCTTCTTAACTATTCCAAGACAGTTTACAGAAGTAAGTTCCCCTAATTTTCAAATTTATTTTTCTTGTTGGCAATATTATGTACATGCTTTAGTGAAGTACCTAAATCTCCAATAATTAGGCCCTTTAAGGGTTCTAAAACAGCCAAATATTAAGAGTATTTGTATTAGAGTCCCTTGTTCGCTATTCAAGACTTCTATTATAGGTAACTGATTTCATAAGTGAATATCGTTTAAGTGATGCTGTTTTACTAGAGTATATAATATACACTTTTTATAAAGTTGTATTCCAATAATATGCCTAATCTAGAAAACTGTCAGTAAATTATTGCACTTTTTCTGGTGTGGCACCTGGACGTTTGCTAAAGCTATTTCCTAGGGCATTAATCATTCATTTCAAATACTGACTAAAATAACAGATTCTAGAGTGATGACTAGCATTAGCCCCTACATCTTGGGTTAATGTTTTCCAAAGTGTTTAAGAATGCATCCTGTACTCAAATGCAATTTAATAAAGTTGAAGAGTGAGCCCTAACCGCTTGGAAATGGGACATGGTCTTAAAATGGTTTAAGGTCCTACTTTTATTATCAAGATATTGCATAAACAGCCTAAGAAGGTAGAAAGTTCATGGTTTCTATTCCCCCATATTATAAAGTATTATTCATGAGCATACCTGGGTAGAGGGGCTGAAGCAATCAGGAAGATATGCTATATAGTGTCAATTTTGGTAACTAGTTTCATGATTGAGGCATTATCAACTATAAAAGAAGGTGGAAAATGGGGGATTCATATGAAAACAAATAAAAGGAAAGAGGATGAACTGTAATCTGTTTTCCTTATGTAGTTATACACTAGTCATTGGTATAAATGGGATAGTGCCTGAGCCTCACCCACGGACCGAGAGAAAAGCTGACCATGCTGCTACGGACAATAAAAAATTTGGGGTGCAAAACAATGCATGACTATGGGACAGATCATGTAAATAAAGAATATATATTAATGATAGTTTCTATAATATAAATAGCCTTTAATAAAAAAAATAATCTTTTTAATAACATTAATACTCACTTCTATTTTCTGGAAACATGCATGAAAAATGTATTCAATTCAATTGCAAAAGGAGAAAAAAAAATCAACCTAAGGCGAATACTGTACAATTCTGGAGCAAGAGCTTTTCCTGCTCATTCTTTCTCTATGATGATTATTGTACTCTGTGGGAGCCCAGAATTTCCCTGGGAAATAAGAATCAGATTCTTGTAAATACTGTCCAGAAAAAAAAAACAAAACCCAAAAACACCACCTTATAACAGGTCTCATTTGTGACTGCTTCCAAAACTTTGCAGATAAGACCCCATATCGTCAAAAGGTTTGATTTATTAAAAAGGAAAAGTCTCTGGTGAAATCTCAAGAGTCCCTTCCACCCCAAGCAGTTTTCTTCATTAAACAAGGAGTCAAAAAAACCCACTTCAAACTATAAATTGAACAGCAATGGAAAAATAAGAAATCTTCATTATTTTCTAATCTTAATGCAATTTAACATCAAACTTCAGTTTCCTTGGACCTAATGCAATAATAGACTTTGTTGTGTCCACAATTTCAAAACATAGAACATTTGCAAGACAAAAAAAGAACATCATTCTTTTTCCTTCTCCACCATTTCTATATATTTTGGGGTTTTTTTTGTTTTGTTTTCTTTTTTAAAAAAAGATACAAACAATCTTCAAAGTTTACCTTTTTGGACTTAAGGCATAACATGAAATTGCGCATTATTCTAAAGCTTAATTTTGAAATGAACTAGTTTAGTGCTCTCAAACCCTGTTTGCGTTTACATTATTTAAATTATATAGTATTTTATTTCTGTTCTTGTGTAAATTCTAATGCTGTTCATGGATTGTGCAATTCCTATGCAATCAGTCTTTGCCTGTTGACAGTTATTAACAGTGCAGTATAGAATCCAGATAATGAGCTTTTGGTTTCTCAGTTATCATTTCAGTTCAAAGCATGCTGCTTAATTGTGTGGAAGATCCAATCCATTTTTGTTGTCCAGCCACCATGATGTGCATCATTCATTTGTTTCATGAAATATTCCAAAGCCTCTTGTTCAGTTTTATCTAAAGCTAGGGTCTTTCGAATGTATGCAATATCATCAAAAGATTGCAGTTCTGGCATTCCAGAGCCAAGCATCATTGAGAAGAGATTTATGAAGAGATTGGCATGCTGCCGAATAGCTAGATAAGCCTTGTAACACATCTCCTGAAACCTATAAGTAATAAGAACAGTTTCATCAGTATGGAACAAATGGGGTTAATATGTTCAGGTCTCTGCCCAAATGTCACGTCATTAGAGAGGCCTTCTTGGGCAAACCTATGAAAAATAGCATTTCTCTTCCCACTCCCCTTACCAACACTTTCTACTCTCTTTACCCCACACTAGAATGTAACCTCTGTGAGTCCATAAGGATTTTGTTTACTGCTTTATCACCAGCACCTAGAATGATGCCTGGCACATTAGCAGTTTACCAAGGATTTATTAAATGTTTGAACTGGTCCATACTAAAGCCTTTAGGGTTTGGGCTACGGCCAGGATAGAGTTACAGACAAAATGAGATTTTAGAATTTAAAAGTACTTTAAGGTTTGAGATAGACTGATGATATACCAGAAGGTGGTAGGAAAAATTATGAATACACATGGTAATTACGGTTGACGGATTTCCTCAAATTGTAGGACTAAAAAATGTTGTCTTAAGCACTACACATTATTTGTCAATATAGAGAAGGTGTAGTCCAATCATTTAAACAACAGTAAATAAAAACTTTTAATATATTAAGAAGATTAAGAATCACTTAGGCCTTAATTAACTAAATAAATCATTTCAGGCCTTAGTTAACTTAATAAATTGTTTTCCTCCATTTTTCATAGCATTACACAACAAATAAATAAACACATTAAAATATTCAGTTATGCCAAAATGTTAACATTAAGTTGCTTGAAAAATATCACTTATTTTTGATAGAGCAGCAAGAATTTGGTACTTTGCATTTTTGATTTCTGGAACTTACCTTTCGAATTCTCTTGTCTTTGTGCATTCTTGGGCTCCTTTACTAATCACTATTAAGAAATCTTGTGTCAAAACAAACGGCACACGTTCCCGTTTATAACCAAATTTTTTCTTCTTATGATCCAAAAAGTGTCCAAAATCTATATGAAATAGCTTTCAAAAACAAATAATTATATTATAGTTTGACCAATGCAGAATACAATATCCTGAATTAATAAATTTAAGAATGCCAAAACATTTTAAAAAGAGAAAGCTATTACTTGTCCATCATCTTTAACCATGATGTTACTATTGTGACGATCTCCGATTCCCAGTATGAAGGTAGCGACACAATATCCAGCACATGAACGTGTGAACAGGTCAATGGCTGCATCGTATCTACAAAGAAGAAATAAATACCTTTTCAACAGTGTGGAAATACAGAGTAAGCCAGTCCAAATTGGGAAAAGATGGTCAAAGTCTCTACTGAAGAAGGAAAACAATCACTGACATTAAGAAGAGGAAGTAATTATGTGCAAAGATTTGAGACAGAAAGTACATTTCTACATATCCTCTGACTAAAGCGAAATTTTTATTATAGTGAAAAAATACTGAACATGTCATGAAAAAAACATTTTTTCTAATCATTTCAACAGTGACCTTGAAGTATATTTTGAAATGTTCAATGATCATTTTTTTTTTTTTAAAGAATAAGCAATAAGAGAAACACATTTTAGATACCTAAAACTGGATGTATAAAGTTGGGTATATAGGATTTCACCAAAATTATAAGCAATTCAATTCTGATCATTCAAACACAAAATCTCAAACATTTCAAATGCTGAGCATAGTTTTTTCCCAAGTAAGTAAAATGTCTTCTCTGGTCTCAGAGAAATGTACACAACCATTAAAAGCCTCAGCTAACAAAAACTTAGATGAACACAGGAAGACAAGAATAATAAACTCACATTTCGCCTTTGTTCTTGTCTTTGAGCCACTGGTGTAGTGTGTGGCTGTTGAACTGCAGTGCGCCTTTCAGGCCACCTTTGCATTGAATCTGCATAATAGTGTGAGAATTTCTCACCACCTCAATAAGTCCCACACAGTCACCAATTGACAGACAACCATAAGGTAACATTCTGAAAAAGGATCAAAAACATTTGCAATTAAATGATGGCATTTTAAAATAGCAAATATTTTAATAGCCTAATTACAGGAATATTCTTTTTGCAAATTTGTCATGCATCATCTTCACTCCTTTAATTTTAATTTTCTTTTATTACAGTATGACAAGCATTCCTAGAAAAATCCTCAAAATTATCTGCCATCATTTGTTATAACCTTCAAATGAGAAAGCATTTAATTATGTAAGAGAAAAACATTAAGAAAATTATTGTGGCAATTAAAATTGCGTAAATATTTATGACTTTAAAAATATGGCTGAATTTCAATTTGTTTAACTGACATCTAAGTAATACTTTAAGGCAGCAGTTCTCAGATATTTGGTCTCAGGACTCCTTTGTTCTCTTAAAAATTACCCAGATCCTAAAGAGCTTTTATTTATGTGGGTTATATCTACTGATAATAGAAATTAAAACAGAGAAAATAACAAATTAAAGTATTAACTAATCTAAAAATAAACTATTCTGTAGTAATATAAATAATATTTTTTTTAATGAAACGAAGAACCTTATATTAAAATAATTCTTAGTAAGAACAGTGACACAATCCCCTATTTTCAAAATCTAATGTCTCATTCCACAGTGCTGAGCTGGATGCTCATGTACACCTTCTGTACTCAATCTAATGCCATGTTTTAATTGAAGCATATGAAGAAAATCTGGCCTTGTACTGTTATGTAGGTAGAAAAAAGAGGAGTATTGGAATAGCTTTTTCAGATAACTGTAGATATTTTTCTTTGGTACTATTCTAAAACTGGATAAGAAGTAGTTTCTCAAGTTGCAGTTTGGAATATGAAACCATCTTAAACTCTTTACACTCTGTTACATTAAAATCCATTTGTCTATCTTGCCTCTGAATCGAACTTTTACCCATATGTGACTTTATCACATGCTGCATTGGTCACTTGGAAGATACCAGTTCACTGAGTTATGAAGATCTTTCAAATGCTGGTATGTTTCATCATACCAACTAAAAAAAATCACAATTGTTAATAACACCACTGATTTCCTCAGTAAAATCTTTACTTGGAGGAAGCTGTTCTGCTTACATACAAGTTTTTCAAAATTCTGATTTTTGCTTGAGAGCTCAAATTTGATCTTTGACAATAGTGTCAGTTGTTCACCTTGAAGGGATAGGCTCATATCAACTCATTTGAAAGAAAATGTCTGCCAAATACCTATGTCTCAATAACCAAAACTTATCTATTAGTTATTCTTTAAGTAAAAGTGGTGTTCCATGAAAAAAAAAAAAAAAAAAAAAAAAGCAGCTAGTTCAACTTACAACTCTAATAACCCACAAATGCTTTTTCTTGATAAAACCATACTTGGATACACAGAAGTGCTGTATGGATTCCTCCCATTCATCACATGGTATTAAAAAGGACATGTAAAAAAAAAAAAAAAAAAAAAAAAAAAAAAGGACATGTAGTCAAGGGAGATGTGAGGAGGAGTTAAAGAGACAATAAAAAAAAATACCATTTGGCACGTAAGTACTAAAAAGTATGGTTTTTCTTGCTCTGTTGTTCTCATAAGCTACTGGCAGTTCTTTCCATCTTTCTTTGACTTAAGTTCCTAAAAGATTACAATCCACACTTATTTTCATTTTCTGAATTCCATGTAGCATAACTTCTACACCTACTACTCTACTGACTCAATTCTTCTTACAGTTAACCATGAATCATCAAATCCAAGGGCTTTTTCATAGTCCTTATGGACTTACATCCCCTGAAGCACCTGATACTATAAACTGTTTGTGACTCTCTCTTCTCTTTTGGATTCTGCGAATTACAAATTCTAGTTGACCTATCCCTTTGACCATTTCTTTCCTGGAAGCTTTCCTTCTACCTGCCCTGATAAATACAGGGATTTCTTAAGGTTGTACTCCTGCTCATTCTCTCTTTACATTTTAATTTTATTACTGTTGAACATGCTCATAGTTTAAAGAGTCACATACTCCCGTAAGGCTTGTTATAAAAAAAATAAAGCAGAGAATCCAAGTTTTGTTAAGAATAAAAATGCTATGATTTTGCTTAAATTTATATTTTATTTATAATTAAACTTAAAAAATGTTTACTTAAATTACTTAAGTTAAAGAAATTTAGAAAATATTTTAAAACTTAAATACTTTTTGAAGATCCAACTTACCTTCCAATGATCTAGCGTAACTTTAGGTGCTTTTTTAGCATAGTTTCTAATTCACAATTAAATACTGTAATTACCAGAGTTACAGTTAACTTCTTTACTCTGTCTAGTTCTGCATTCTCTCTTTTGTTTTGTACTTCCCTGGGGACAGTGGTAATAATGGCATGTGTCTCGCAGATATAGAAAATTATACCAAAAGAGGAAACTTGATTAATATAACATTAATTGTTTTTGGAAAGCAGAAGGGATTAAGTCAGGAATTAAAAATTTGAAGATGATGACTCAATTTTGTACTTTAGCAAATTACTTGATGTGTCCATTTTTCTTCTGCAATAAGAGAGTTCTACTATGTGTCGCTGATACATCTTTATATAGCAGCTACCCTCCATCTTTAAGAGGCATACAAACAGACCCTAATCTACTCTGCTGCTGCAGCTAGAGTTGACTCCTATGCTCACTTAAACAGACATTTTTCTTTTGGAGACAGTGGCCTTTGCTGGAATGACCCTAGATTTGCAAAGAGATAAGAAAGAAAAGGAAACACTACGAGAAAAGAAATGACCAGGACAAGATGAAGCATGACAGAAAACTTAAGAGATAATACTGATAATTGTAGAAAGTTGGGCAGAAATCAACAGAATGGCAAAAGCTTTTTTCTTTTCTTTTCTTTTTTTAAAGCTTATTTATTTATCCTGAGAGAGACAGAGACAGTGCGAGCTGAGGAAGGGCAGAGAGAGAGGGAGATGGAGAATCCCCAGGAGAATCCGCACTGTCAGCACAGAGCCCGACGCTGGGCTCGAACTCATGAAATTGTGAGATCATGACCTGAGCCAAAACCAAGAGTCGGAGGCTTAACCGACAGTGCCACACGGGTGCTCCGAAGGGCAAAAGCTTTGAGTTCTTTTAGTTCTTTTCATAAATTTTGTTATCAAACTGATTCAAGATTAGAGGCTTTATAAAGTTTTAAAATTAGAAAATTTATATTATGAAAGAAATTGTCTTTAAACCTCTTAACTTCTGAATGAAAATAGGGGGCTTTTGCGTCTTCTATGTCATGTCCCAAACAGTAACACTCCAGACACAGTTGCAGAGCCCTTACCAGCTTATTAGAGATACCTCTTCTTACCTACCTGAATCTCTTAGCCATTCTAAGGCAAAGAAGAAGAAGACAAATGAAAGTAGTGTAATCGACTAGTATTACTCTACTCCATACATTTCCTTATAGATAAATGCCCTGTTATGCTTTATAACTGATATTTACTAATAGTTTACTTTCTCAGGATAACTTTTAACATACATGTTGCCTTACTTGTTACCTACCGAAGATCAAGGCCTTGATTTTGCCAGATATTTTCCATAATGCGAATGATCTGCAGTGTTAACATATCTTGCCGTAAATCTGCAATTCAAATGATATGTACCACCACTTAATGCCATAAATGCAAATTTGGGTGTCATGTTATCACACTACTTTCAAACAGAAAATAAATACAGCTATATTTACTTTTCAAATTGATCTATAAGGAAGCAATATTTTGATTCTTTAACCCACTCTAAAGTAGCTGCATAAACCCATCTGCATAACAATGTAGAATAAGCTACTATGTATTTCAGAAAAATTTTAGACTAAAATATTTAAAGTACTTATTTTTCTGAATCCTCAGATTTGAACTTGTTTATATTAACATATTGGGGCTAATAGAATTCAGTGCTGAAATGTCATTCCCCAAAGGCAACCCATCAAATATCCTTCCATTGCTCCCCCAGCAACCTGTTTTCCAAGTACATTAGAACCTTCTTTAATATTTCTTAGTAGACTACACTTTTCTTTTGTAGCATAGTGTAATTCTATTTTTGTAATTATTTGTTTAGTATCTCTCTTCTCCCTGCTAGACTGTAAACTTTAAGAGGGCAGGGATTCTGTTTTATTTTTACAATTTGATGGCTTAGCACATCAAATATTTATGGAATGAATGGATACTCACACAGCTAAGCAAATAGTTAGAAAGTTATATCAGGCCATTTGGTTCTCAATTTAGTACTTCTTTTCTTTTTAATAATCATACATACATGTTCTAAAGGTTAAGACATCTGTTTAATATTATGTATTTTAACCACATGCATATTCCTTAAATGGCTTTCAATAGTCTTCATAGTTCATAAATATCCTGTGTATAAAAAGATAGCTAAATTCATGCATCATAAGTTCAATAATACTCTTCCTTACCATCCCCATTTTTAAAGATGATCTCATTGTTCTGAAAGAGTAACTCTGACATGATGTCTGGGTTCTCCCAATTCAACCACAGTGGCCTTTTTGCAGAGGACATAATTCGACACTCTTCAAGCCTTTAAAATAGTTAAAAACTTTACCAGGTACATTTTTTATTCTTTTACCCTCAAATTTATTTTAAAATACACAGTATAGTTTTTGAAGTCTTATAAAAACTTAAAACCTTCTCACTTCCATTTATGAATTCATTTCTAAGGGGAGTATAAAGAAAAAATAAATATTAAGGTTAAAAATTTCTTATATGATAACATAGGAATTTTCAACAAATATAGGGACATACCACTAGGTTTACACATATTACATTTCTTTTTTTTATTATTATTTTTTAATGTTTATTTGGGGGGGGGGAGGGGCAGAGAGAGAGGGAGGCACAGAATCCAAAGCAGGCTCCAGGCTCTGAGCTGTCAGTACAGAGCCTGATACAGGGCTGGAACTCACAAGCCGTGAGCTCATTAGCTGAAGTTGGACGCTTAACTGACTGAGCCACCCAGGTGCCCCCAGGTACTACATTTTTGTATTGTATGAAACCAGAAATTCTGGCCAGAGAAAGTTTTAAACTGTATTATTAAAGTAGTAAAAGCTCATTCTGACTAAATGCAGTTCTGAACTTAAGGAAATTGAACAACTCTTATTTTGCAGGGTAGGATAACAGGAGAGAGAAGCATATATAATTGAACATTCTAATTATAATGGACACTTTAACTTTTCTCCAGATTTTCTCCAGACAGGGTACTTGTTTAAACATCAATAAAACTTCCAATAAGGTACGTTACCTGAGATTTCCTAGTTGATGAGCAGGATTTAGAGGAGACAGAAAACCCTGTAGAGCATCCATGAAATCTGGTCTCCGCATTTGCTCAACTAAAAACTTCATCTGTACCTAATAAATAAGCACAATCATGGTTAGGCTTCATAAAAGGTAACACTAACTGCTAATCGCTTTTATATGCTGGAACCTCAGTACTGTATAGTCTGTGAATCCATATCCTGTATTTTGATCAGAAGGATTTCTATTGCACAGAGCAACACAACTCAGGCAGAGGAAGGAGGGGCAGCACCGTGTACTCCCCTGTGACAATTCTGCACACTGACACAGACATGTTTTGCCTCTATAGCAGGGCTTGGTCAACTATGGAGGTTTTTGTAAATCAAACTGCATTGGATGTAGCCATGCCAATTTATTTAGATACTGGCTGTTTTCACACTAGAACAGCAGAGTTGAGTAGTTACAACAGAGACTGCATGGCCTACAAAGTCTAAAATATTTACTATCTTGCCTTTCAAGAAAGAGTTTGCTGATCTTTGTTCCAGAGGAAAAACTATGGAGACATCACGTCAGCTTAGTAACTTTACTATTAAGCTTTGCAGAAAACACCATATTCATTTCTCTGTTGAGTGTTAAAAAACATCTAGTGAAGCTAAAAGAAACTGTTCGAAAAGTATTTATAAAAACATGTTACACTGAGTCTCACGCTATACTCAGGTTTAGTATGTATGCAGAAACATCTCTGTTTACTCAATTTTTAAAAGATTTATTTTATTTTGAGAGAGAGTGTGAGTAGGGGGAGAGGGACTAAGGGAGAGAGAGAGAGAATCTCAAGCAGGCTCTACACTCAGCACGGGAGCCTGGCATGGAGCTCAATCCCATGACCCTGGGATCCTGACAGGAGCTGAAATGAAGAATTGGGACACTTAACCAACTAAGCCACCCAGGTGCCACTCTTGCTAATCAATTGAAACCAGAGCCCAGACTGCTGAACTATATAGCATGTTAATAACTGCCATTTTATTTTAGAAAATCTTCATCTGTCAAAAATATAAAAGGTAAGTGAGGGACGAAAGAGGTTAGAAGCTAAGGAATTAACAATAAATAATTTTCGTGCTGTAATTTTAGTAACAAAGCTTTTTTTTTTTTTTTCTTTCTCACTATGGATAAGTGAGTAGCTAGAAAATGCAGTTATCACTGACGAGGGCAACTCTTGCTCATGTAAAGGCATTTCTTTTTCTACCATTATCAACCATAATGTTAGCACACTGCTTCCTATGCTTTACCATGGTTATGCTAAAACATGACACCAAAGAAACGCTTTTGTACCTACAGCATTCTTAGTTTCCTGTCACAATCCCATTTAAGCCAATACTAATGTAATGACTTTCACGTTCCTAATTAATCCACTGTATCAGAACCAATCTGTGATATTAGGCTGTGAAAAATCTAGCTTTAAAGAAACCCTTATATTTGCAAATTTAGTACCTAGTTTCTTTTTTCTTCAATCAGTTACAATATAAATATAATAAGTTTTATTCTTTCAAAGCAGACTAGTCTACTCTTGTTCATGATTCCCAGAATCAGAAACAGTACAATTATTTTCTAATAACCTTTATTTGAACTTACATTTCACAAGTTCAATAAAGTCAACTCAGTCACAGACTCAATGACATTTAGATTAATACAGTAACTGTCTTTTAATTTTTTTTTCATGCAATATTAAGGTATTGGAAAAATTCATTCAGTAGTGCTAATTTATATTCTTGTGCTTGGGAACTCATCAATATACGGGGATTTTTTTTTTTTTTTTTTCCATTTCATTAGAGATGAGGAATGATCTCACTTTTACTATAGGATGTGGTAGATTGAATAAAGGATAGAGAGGAGGAAAGGTCATGAGAAATCTTTACATTTCATATTCCTCAGTTACACTAAGCTAGACTGCCGATGACGAGTGTGTGATAATGCTCACTGGGTGACTAAGAGTCCACTTTATTGTATTTATTGTATTTTGTATTTTACAGAGAGAGAGAGTGCATGTGAACAGGGGAGGGGCAGAGAGAGAGAGAGAATCCCAAGCAAGCTCCATACTCAGTGCACAGCCCAATGTACGATCACAACAGTGAGATCATGAGCTGAGCTGAAATCAAGAGTTGGAAGCTCAACTGACTGAGCCAACCAGGCGCCCGAGTCCATTAAAAAAATTATTTTTTGAGAGGGAGAGAGAGAGAGTGCAAGCAGACGAGGGGAAAGCAGAGAGGGAGAAACAGAATCTGAAGCAGTCTCCAGGCTCTGAGCTGTCAGCACAGAGCCTGATGCCAGGCTTGACCCAGAAACTGTGAGATCATGACCTGAGCCGGAGTTGGATGCTCAACCAACTGAGCCACCCAGGTGCCCCACCTAAGAGTCCATTTTAAACTTAGAAACATACAAATTAATTTCCAAACACTTATTTTCAAGGTCATTACTAAAAGCTAATAAATGACGAAAATTACGAAAAAAATCATTTTACAAGTTACAGTGATGTAGAAGAGAAGGAAGGGAAAGAACAGAGTACATTTATTGAGTACCTTTTGTGTTCTGGGGACTGTGATATGTGCTTCAGCATTCGTCATGTAATTTAATGCTCACAACTACACTACGAAGAAAGTATCAGTACGATTTATAAATGAGGAAAATGGATCTCAAACACTAAATAACGTGTCTAACATTACACAGCTGAGAGGTGGTGGAACATGGATCCAAATCCTGATATGCTTGATTCTAATGTTCACAATCTGCATCTACATCGGACTCTCAAATTACCTTGCCCCACTGCAATGAAGGGTCTCAAAAGCAATCTAAAGAGTCACATACCTTTTGTGTTTCATCCTTCTTTTCTTGTTTGAGAATGTCAGTTAAGTTAATGAGCTTTTCCATAGCTTCAACTTGCCTATTTAGGTGCTTCAAATACATCCCACATGCACGACAATACGACTCCAAAAGCAGGCCAAACCTCTGACTAACTGTTTTATTGTGCATCTCAGATCTAAAAGAACAGCGTAAGATTAAAAAAAAAAAAAAAAAAAAGAAAGAAACCCATACACACACACACACACACACACACGCACGTGCACAGATGCGCACACACATTATATATATACATGGTCCTTTAAAAATTTTTAAATGTTTACTGCTAAAAAAATTATTTAATATTTTTGAGAGAAAGAGAGCATGCGTGCGCATGTGCGTGCACACACACGCACGTGCAAGTGGGGGAGGGGCAGAGACAGAGGGAGACACAGAACCTGAAGCAGGCTCCAGGCTCTGAGCTGTCAGCACAGAGCCTGATGTGGGGCTCGAACCCACAAACTACAAGATCATGACCTGAGCCAAAATCAGATGCTTAACCGACTGAGCCACCCAGGTGCCCCTACGTGGTCTTAAATGAGTATACGTATATAATCGCTTTTAAGAAAATAAGAAAACCCATTTCTGAAATCCAATAAATGTTATAATCATACTAACAATAAAGTGATTCAAAACCTATCACTTGTAAGCAAAAATAATCAAGAGTTTAAGATCATTCCTGGAATTGTAAATTTAATAAACTAGATTTTAGGCCTATTTCAACTACTTTTCATTTACTAACGTCAGCACAAAATCTATTAACTATATAGAACTGATGGCTACCAGAGAGGAGGTGAGTGGGGGGAGGGGGGGATGGGTTAGATGCATGGGGATTAAGGAGAGCACTGGCTGTGATGAGCACTGGGTATTGTATGGAAGTGCTTAATCACCACATTGTACATATCGTATACCTTAAACTAATACACACTGCATGTTAACTGGAATTTAAATAAAAACTTAAAAAAAATATAAACATGAAAAAAAAGTAAATTAGGCACAAAAGTAATAAAACGAATAGGGAGGGAGTGAAGAGCTCAGTGAGTACTATTTAACTCTTCTGGCATACATGCACCTTTTCTATACTGTCTTTGAATTTAAGTTATTTTAGACCTAGCTTCAAGATTCCACCTTTGATTCATTTTAACATTAAAAAAATCAAGTTAATTATAAAGATATCAAGTTAATTTTAAATCTTTCTAAATTTAGAAAACAGTGTATGACTTGTGATGACACTGAGTATTAGATCATATTCTACAAAATACTTTTTATTCTTAATTAGCTTGTTTGCTTGTTTTCTAGTAAGAAACTTGGGATTTTTATATTATTGTTCTGAATTCTGAGGTAGGATCTTTTTTTTAATTTTGGTTATTTTAATCCACACATACAATGAAACCAACTGCAATATTAAACAATATTAATCTAGCAAATTTTGTTTTGCTTAAAGAAAAATATAAGTCTTTAAAAATATTTCAGCTCTAATTTCTGTATAAAATTCAGTTTGAATTTTATTGCTTATTTAAAAATTTGAGGGGAGGGGCGCCTGGGTAGCTCAGTCGGTTGAACGTCTGACTTCAGCTCAGGTCGTGATCTCACAGTTCGTGAGTTCGAGCCCTGCGTCGGGCTCTATGCTGACAGCTCAGAGCCTGGAGCCTGCTTCGGATTCTGTGCCTTCCTCTCTCTCTGCCCCTCCTGTTCATGCTCTGTCTCTCTCTCTGTCTCAAAAATAAATAAACATTAAAAAAAAATTTTTTTTTTAAATGAAAAAAATCTGAGGGGAAGCTTACGAATATACTTTCATTATGGAATAGGCTTCCAGACAAACAAAACAACAGTATATAAGTAACGAATATTTATAGATCTATTAAGAAAGCAAGTAATATATACCTAAGAATTTAATGGGAAAATAGCGTGACTTACTTTAAATGCCAAAAGAAAAAGTGCCCAATCCTTTGATTAGTCAATGCTTTCTTGAGTAAAAATCTCACAAGCAGGTTATCCAAATACTGTTCATATTTTAGGACCTATGTGATTAAACACAAACATAAAAACAACTTTGCGTTAATCAGGGTCAGTTTTTGCATGGTTAGATTTACAGAGAATTTTTCAGAAAGCAAGTAGTCACTACTGATAATAAAACTGATTTTTAAAAAAGCATAAAACCAGGGTAGATAAAGATCCACGGTTTGGGTAAAGTTGCACAGATTTAGAATAAAACACTATTTTTCTATTTTACATTATTTTACCTGTACTAGCTGAATTAAGTACTGAGAAAGCTTGTCATCTGTTAAGTATTTTTCCAAGCATCGAACAGCAAAACCTCGAACCATAGGATCTGGGTAATTACAATCCAGAAGCTCCATTGCCTGTTCAGGTTTGATTGGAGGCCAATCTTTTACTAAGCAGTACATCTGTTATAAGAAAGACAATAAATCGTATTTAAAAAGCATAGGATAGTTGTGAGTGAATGCTGTTAAGACACTGTCTTAATTTCTTATTTTAAAATTGGTTTAGATAAGAGCTCTTCTCATGAATTCAGTGCTTAAAATGTTCAATTCTAATTAATTTTATCAGTAGAAGCAGTTTGAATGGTATTTTTCTCCACCATATTACCATTATTAATATAAAACATAGTCTATTTCACCTCTTACATTTATGCAGACTTTCTGAGAGAAAATGATTTGAACAACATACAAATTTTATACAACAGTTATTCCGTAATCTCCAACATGCATTTACCTGAGCTACTTCATCTCTAGAATTCCATTTAACAGACAGAAGCAGTTTGGGTAGAATTTCAGGGATAGTTACACAATAGTGTCTGTGTGGAAAAGACAAAACAAAACAAAAAACATTTCTGCATGTTATTCAAAAGGCCTACATATCTAAATCTTCAACTATGTAATCTTTAAGAAGTTCCAAACACTTTTAAAACTCACCATTACTAGCCTTCCTTAAAATCAAAAGAAATCAGTGTTTAACACTATAGTTGCATATATATGTACATGTATCCTTAGACATAGTTATAATGGCAAGGAAGACAAAAGAAAAATCCAAATGGAAGACAAATACTTAGAAAAAATTATGATTTTATTTCATAACATTTTTTTTTTTTTAACATTTATTTATTTTTGAGACAGAGACAGAGCATGAACGGGGGAGGGGCAGAGAGAGAGGGAGACACAGAATCGGAAGCAGGCTCCAGGCTCTGAGCCATCAGCCCAGAGCCTGACGCGGGGCTCAAACTCACGGACCGTGAGATCGTGACCTGAGCTGAAGTCAGACGCTCAACCGACTGAGCCACCCAGGCGCCCCTCATAACACTCTTTATATAGCTCTTTTAATTTACCTACTTATGCAACAGAAACCATGCAAAGAGTCACCAGTTCTACTGTTAAGTCGCTGGACAAAATTTCTGCAGAAATGCACTGCAACTGCTTTATTTAAATAAACCACTGTATACTTTCCAAGTAGTGGGATAATTTCTTCATAAGTGAAAATAAAGCACTGCACTATTACTTTGAGGAGGTATAAGAAAAAAAATGGAAGGAATGCCTTAAAATGGAAATATCTAGACCAACTAAATCACAACTAAATTGATCTAAAACTACTAGTTTTTTTTTTGGATCTTGAATTTCATTAAAAAAAGCTCCAAAAACCAAATCCTAAAAAAGTGCTATTAGGGATTTAGAATTTTAAAAAAGGCTTCAAGGGTTTAAGATTCAAGGTTAGTACCAAAGGAGCATGGTTTGCTAGAAATACTGATCCTCATCCACAGCTTTAAAAAGAATAATGTTTATAATAAAAAAGTCATTTAATTATGCTTTATGTACTTTAACAGGTATGACAGAATCTGTAAGAGAAGCCAAAATCAGTTCTTTCTCCTTAATAGAAGAAACAGGGAATCTCCATTTTAACATTTACCTGTGGCTCCACAGAAAATCTTTCTCTTGCTCAGTGATTTCAGATAGAGGATCTCGGGTACAAATTGCTCGGAGCTGTTCTTTATCATTTTCTCTTAATTCGTTGTCTCTAGCTAGTCTGTTACTCTGTAAAATAAAGTAATATCTTATATGATTTTCTTTGCCATATTTTCCCCTGGATTCATGAGTGATCTACAAAAAAAGAAAAGTGCCAATAACTTTACATTGCTTATTAAATGTTGTGAAACAGTTTATTCTCATCACAAGACTTTATTTTCAGGGACAGGAAAGAATCAACTTAAGGCAGTATTTGTGGAACAAATCCAGTATCTTACTAAGTTAACATTACCACCAACCACAGAACAGTAACTGCCAAATTAGTCAAGGATAAGCCCAGACTGGGATACTAGGGGGTAGCAGTAAATAATTTGTCTTACTGGTGAAGCCCCTTCCTAGTATTCTATTAACTAATCTGCTCATGTTTCTGGAATGGAAATAAACAATAGTAAAATAATAAAAATGTAAATTCTTTCCTAAGAATTTATTTTATTCCTAATCTTTGCTTGAGTATATCCTTATAATCACTGCAAGGCTTTCAAATTTAAAAGGTAAAAATAAGAGAAAAAGGAAAAGAAAAACCCCTATTAAAACACTGAACGTTAAGTGTTCAGAAACTAAAATGAAAACACTATAACTTTTAGTATAATTCCAAGATTCCAAGTAATGTATTTATTTCCTTTAAATACAGATATATTAACTGTATAATGAATAATTCTGAATTTATATTAATTTATTATGAAAACATATATACATTCCTTCGAATGGGTTACACATATCCCCAATGGCTAAAAATGAAAGCAGGCATCCATGCTACTTGGTTTTTATTAACATTTGTTAACATTATACTAACATTTAAATATTGTTTTTATATAATAGTTCACAGAAATATCATTGGCACATGTCCATCAACAAATATTAAAACATGTACTCTGTGCCTTGTTTTGTTCTTCCTGCTGGGGTCTTAAATAATAAAAGAACCTGCACTAACAGGGCGTCCATTATAGTGAAAAAATTCAATGAACAAATAAGAAAAATATTCGAGAGTTGATATACTCTGGGTGATGTAACGGAGAATGACTGAGTGGGCATATCACACTGGGTGTTTGGAAATGGCCTCTGAGAAGGGAATATTTAGTTTGTGATCCAAATGACAAGAAAGAGCCATCCACACTTAGATGAAGGAAAAGACAACTGCAGATGGAGGAAACAGTGAAAGTGACCCAAGGAGAGGAGTTTGGCAGGAAGATCTGTAAGCCTGAAGCCTAGTAGATGAGGAGGAGGAGAGACAGGAGGTCTGTTCAGAGCATGTAAAACTTGCAAATCAGGATGAAATGTCTGGATTTTTTTTTTTTTTTTTTTTAGTGAAAGCTATTTAAAGGATGAATATCATGATTTGATTTGTTTCATAAAGGTTATTCTGGCTGCTCTGTGGACTGAGGAAGACCATTTAGGCTATTATAATACTCCAGGTAAGAGATAATAAATACTTAACCCTCAATTCACCAGGAAAAGTCATCATTGTCATTTGTCATTATCATTTATCATCTTGGTCCAACGGACTCAATATTATTTGCTTATTTTTATCTGCTTTTACTTTTAATTCAAAATAACTTACAGAATAAACAACTGTGAAAAAGCTTTGTGAAAAACAATTTTATTAGACATCTTACTAAGAATTTAAACACAGTAGGGGAGCCTGGGTGGCTCAGTTGGTTGAGCGTCCAACTACGGCTCCAGTCACGATCTCACAAGTGGACTCATGGGCTTAAGCCATGCAACGGGCTCTACGTATGTTGACAGCTCAGAGCCTGAAGCCTGCTTCGGACTCTATGTCTCCCTCTCTCTCTGCCCCTCCTGCACTCACACTGTCTCTCTCACTCAAAAATAAAACATTAAAAACCATTAATAAACAAAAATAAAACATTAAAAAAAAATAATTTAAACACAGTAAAACTAAATTCATAATCCAAAATGGGCAACATACTTTGAATGCCACTAACTCCTTGCTCATCAACGGTCATGCAAAAGCCTGGAACATACATAATTTATCAGTATATACTGATTCCTAATTTCAAATAGATAGCTAATAAGTTCTAGCTTATCATCACTTCTGGTTTTTCTTCTTGTACTTGAATTGTCAAAATGTATTACTTTTGAAAACTTGGACAGTAATCCAAGAAATTAAAAAATTTCTACGTCACCTTTTTCCTTCAATCATCTTTGTATACACACTTGCCTGTGATGTTTCTTCACTTAAAAAGCGTATCAGGTAAATTTTAGTGTACAGCATCATTAAAACTAGAAGAAGGATAAGGCATGGTCCAGGTTCTTGTAAAAAAAATATTGTGTGATGAGGTTATTCCTGTTGAATGACTGTGAATATCACATTTCCTTTTTGTTCTTGGAAATATGTTGTTCACTCACCATTTCTTGAGTTTGAGAAAATTCATCTAAGATATTGTTACCTGATGTTTAACCTATATGATCAGTTTACTGTCATCATTAGAGATTGGAGTAGTGGTTCTCAACTGGGGTGAATTTGTCCCCTCTACCTCCCAGGACCTTTGGGGTATCATTTGTATCCTAGATTTATAAAAGTTTTCAACAGACCCAATGGTAACTGAAAAACTGACCCAGTTTTATTCTATAATAAAAATAAAAAAATTTTTCTTTTTCCTTTAAAGAAAAAATTCTTCCCAGAAAGAAAAGAGTAATAAAATATTAATCCTTACAAAGAATTAGAACTGCTCAAAAAAGAAAACAAAACAAAATGTCAAAAGCTAATTGGCACAACAGACTCTGATGGTAAACTGAATTCAGTGATGAATGTATGAATAAAATAGGAAATCAATGAGTTTTAAAGTGAACTTGACTCTGATAATTCAAATGGTTTATAGGTATATCTAATCGGACAGGACTATGGACATTTTATGGGAATGAATGCTCATCAATATTTCAATCCAAATTTCAAAATTAAGGAGTTCCTGTTCAGTTATAGCAGAAGAGTTAAAAGTGAGAGGCTCAATACTTATTAAACAGTGACATTGGAGAAGTTAAACTTAAGCCTGTTTCCTTACTGGTAAAACAGGGATTATAATGGTACCTACCTTCATAGAGACTGCTTTTGAGGTTAAATAAGATAAAATGTGAAAAAGTGATTGGTATGACTTTTGGTACACAGTAAGCACTTGACAAATGTAAGCAATTATCAACAAGAAATTAAACTGACAAAATAGTAGCTACATTTTTCAAGAAAAAGAATTCCTTTTCTAAAAAAACAGTTTATGTATTCTGAGAGAGACAGCACAAGCAGGGGAGGAGCAGAGAGACAGGGAAAAGAGAGAATCCCAAGCAGGATCTGCACTCTCACCATGAAGCCTGACACAGGGCTCAATCCCACTAACTGTGAGCTCATGACCTGAGCTGAAATCAAGAGCTAGACACTTAATGGATTGAGCCACCCAAGTGCCCCAAGAAAATTAATTCCTTTTTAATGTGAAAAAAGTTAATTGTACTTTTAGTATCTGATAGAATTCAGTGATGATTTTAAATTAATTTGTACTTACCAAAACACCTGCTACATGTGTCTGAAAGTATACAGGCAGGAAGGTTATGATTATGATTCTTTTTTTAATGTTTATTTATTTATGAGAGAGACAGAGAGCGAGCGAGCGAGGGGCAGAGAGAGAAGGGGACACAGAATCCAAAGCAGGCCAGGTTCCGAGCTGTCAGCACAGAGCCTGGTGCAGGGCTTGAACCCATGAACTGTGAGATCATGACCTGAGCTGAAGTCAGATGCTTAACCGACTGAGCCACCCAGGCACCCCGGTTATGATTATTATTAATCAGTTTACAAAAGGGATTTGTAAACTCCTTACTGAGAACATAGCTGTAAACTAATAAAGTTCCTCAGTGCAGGATTCTAGCTGGCCCTGGGTATTGCCGTTATTCAGGTAGGCATATTTCAGGACCTCTTGACCCCCCATATTCATTGATTGGTCTATCTTAATGTAAAACCAGGCCAAAGAAAAAGTGATAAATTTGGAACTAGGGAAAGAGACAACAAAGAGCAAAAATAACTTTTTCTCCTAGCACTGACACCTTTGCCCTCGAGATATAGTAGAGAGTTAGTGGTTCTTAAACCCAGGTATATGGTGGTTCCAAAGTAATGGCCAAGATGAGACAACTTGATCCATATTTAAACTCCATTTTATATGTAATTTCTCTAGGCAATCTGGAGTATGGTGGTAAAGTTATTTCCTCTGCTTCCAAGCTCAACTAACAACATACTCATACTTTTGTTTCAACTTCAAAGTTACTATCTCAGAGAAATAAGTTCTTTCTTGAATCCAATATATATTAGCTTCCCCTCCAACCCCCCCCCCAACCCTCTGTAGTCATTCTTGGGACACTATTGACTTTTCCTTCATAGCACTTAACCATGATTTATAATCTTTTATTTCTGATTTTACCACTCTGATGTCTATTTTTACCATTAGACTGCATACACAATGGAGGTCTCTTTAGGTCACAACTTTATTACTCAGTACCTTTCATACAATAAATATAAACATATAGTTTACATTCAATAAATACTTATTAAGTGAAAGCAGAAGGGCTCAATAAACTAAGAAGAGGAAGAGCTGCAGTAAAAGTATTAGCATATGGAGAATGGGATTATATCGCAATACCGTCTGAGAGCCCATAGGAGCTAAGAAAACTCAGTGATTTGCCTTACCAGTCCTGCATGGGAATAACTAAATCCTGCTTCTCGAGAAACAGACCAGTTGGCATGCTCTTCAATCACGGACATATCTGGGAACTTTACCACACTGCTGAACCAGTCAAACTCCAACTCTAAGCATGGGGTTTCCTAAGAGATGGAATAAAAGTTATCATATATATTATGTTTGACTGTAATGAAAGAAAAATTCTAACTTATGATAATAAAAAGCTTACTTTATTTGGATTTGACCCAGTAACACCAATAGGGTTCAGCAAATCTTCTAATCCATGAGGTACTGGCCAAAGATTCAAAGCCATTTTTCCAGATACTAGAGTATCTGTGTAATCAAACAAGTTTATATTTCCCCAGGCCAATGGACAGTGTTCCTTAAAAAACACAGAGAAAAGTATTCACTACTCTGTGGATTAAATTATAAAATGCATTTCAAAACACTTTTCTTTCCCAGAAAGAATTCAATAACTAATCATTACAATGATATCTATATAAGCCATATTAATTTTTTTGAAAGTATAAGCACTCTCTGTTTCCCCATTTGAAATTACACGTATTTTTCCTTACTTATGAGTAAGTAACATGAACCAAAGCAAGCCAGGAAGACATGAGCATGTGGTCATTTAACAGGTATTTGTGTGCTGTCACTTTGCATGTTTAAAAAATTGTATCAGTGTGAACTCAGGAAATACTCATCATAAATAAATTCGGGAAGCTCTCCAAAGGTACTTACTCTTAGACACATTCATTTATTAAAAATTTTAAAATATTTGATCAATTTTTAAATGATGAAAAAATCCATTTCTTGATAAAAATTCAAATCAGCAGTTATAATTAGGAGTTTTTAGAAGTAAATATAATTATTCTTTCTGAAATACTTTACCTCTTTAGCACCCTTTCGGCCTTTAACAGAACAAATGGAAAGGCAAAGTCGAGCAGCACGAGGAAGATCAGGAATGTATATATCGTAATTTAGCCATTCATTCCACCTACGTAAAATGTTAAAGGAAAAAATAATTTACCATAAAAAGGCTTCATCCAGAGTATATAAATGACTCCTACAAATCATCAAGAAAAAGAGAAATCAAATGAAAAGCAGGCTGGAGATCAACTGGAACAGGCATCCTTCACAAGGTCATATCCAAACGGCCAATAAACATAAAAAAGTAGTCAATATTATTTACCATGCAGAAAATGCAAAATAAAACACCATGGAGATATCACTAAGGTAAGGATGTGGTTAAGGATGTGTAGTAACAGGAAATCAGGAAATCAGGAAATCTCATATACTGTAGAGTGATGAGTATTTGAGTATTTGCAAATATCCCCCAAATACAAACCGTCCAAATGTCCAAAAGTGGAATAAATTGCAGGGTAGTCACATAATGGTATACTATACAGCAATGGAAATAAACATGTTACTTACAATACGGATGAAATCTTACAAACATGAGTGAA
The DNA here is from genome assembly GCF_018350155.1 of Leopardus geoffroyi. NCBI lineage: Eukaryota > Metazoa > Chordata > Mammalia > Carnivora > Felidae > Leopardus > Leopardus geoffroyi. Next base: position 87,930,532 of record NC_059333.1, read on the forward strand.
AGAAGCTAGACACAGAAGAAAATTGATGCCTTGAGTACATTTAGATACAATTCAAAAACAGTTCAAATGAACAAACAATGTTAGAAGTCAGGATAGTAGTTGTCTAGGGAGGTGAGAAGGTTAATGGGAAGGGGCAATGTCATATTTCTGGTAAATGTTCTATGCCTTCACCAGCATGGTGGTTAAATGGGTATTAACTTTGTGAAAAGTCAATGAAATATACAATTAGATTTATATATTTGTATGCATTTGTGCTACACTTTAGTAAAAAAAAAAATAATTAAAAACAAACCAGCTTATTATAGAAAAGGCACACAGAAACTAAACAAGAAGCGTGAGATTTCCTATTATGATTACAATCATATTTACTCTTATATATGGTGTAGTGTTACTCGGAAGAACCCATTAAATAAGACAGCACGTTAATAAAATGAAGGACATATAAGCAGAAGTATTTGAAGCTGAACATAACTCCTTCACGAGAGGTAATACTTAACATTCATAATAAGGAAAGAATTAAAAGTTGCTATAGAAAGTGATGATAAAAAATTACTCAAATATTTATGATAAACTCCTTTCAATTTACTGGATATTACATGTGAAATTATGTCTATTTTGTTGGACATATTTGTAAAGAGCCAAGTATAACATATTGTTTTGTTTTGAAACAATATAGCAATAGCTACGAAACATTATAGCAACAGCTACCAGTTATAAACTCAGAAGTCAGACTAACTTGAGTAGAATCTTGTTTCCACTATTTTATTAAATGTGCAACCCTTGCTTTTGTCTTTTTTCTCATCTGTGGAATGAGACTAATAACAGTATTTACTCTATAAGGTTGTTGTGAAAATCAAATGAGATAACACAAGTGAAGGGGCGCCTGCCTGACTGGCTCAGTCAGATAACACAAATAAAGTGATCAGAATAGTAACTGGTCCATGGTAAACGCTCAAGTGCTAGATATTAACCAAGAAAATTTTTCAATAGGCTTTTTCATAACTCTATTTTTTATTATAAGTAAAACAAGACAATAAAATGACACAAAAATTCTATTTTTGATTAGCCAAACTAGGGTATAAACTTTATCAATAAAATAAGTGCTATTTATGGGCAAAGATGAAAAAAATACGGTCTTTTGATGCAGAGAAAGCTTACATTTAATGGGAGAATTTAGTAATGAGGAATTCTAAAGGGAAAAGAAACAATAATTATAGGCAGAAGAAATACCGTGGGTTTTGATAAGTCTACAGTAATTTAAGAAAAATTAAAGACACAGGTACTTAAATGTACCTGTTTTTATTACTTCTAAATCTTTAGAATTGCTCATAATTAATGAGGAATATTCCACACACTTTCTAAGAGAGCTATATCCTATGAGTGTAGTTGTTCAATGCTATGCTAATTGACTAAAGTATGTTTCTCTGTTTCTCTAAAGTCCATATAGACGTGTGTGCAAACACCAATTAAGTTCTTTATTTTTACGCAATGGTTTGATATATATAGTACAAACTGGTTTTGATTTTGGGAGAGAACTGGTAACCTCTATGAAGAAAGCATTATGTATCTAGTTTATCTCGTATATGGGAAGCATGGATTTGGAACAATCACTTAATCTCACTAAGAATTTTTAAAAAATCTACTTTTCTCGGGGCGCCTGGGTGGCGCAGTCGGTTAAGCGTCCGACTTCAGCCAGGTCACGATCTCACAGTCCGTGAGTTCGAGCCCCGCGTCAGGCTCTGGGCTGATGGCTCATGATGGCTCAGAGCCTGGAGGCTGTTTCCGATTCTGTGTGTCTCTCTCTCTCTCTGACCCTCCCCCGTTCATGCTCTGTCTCTCTCTGTCCCAAAAATAAATAAACGTTGAAAAAAAAATCTACTTTTCTACCTTTCCAATAACTTCATATTCTTTTATCCTTGACTTTAATTCTGTAAATACAGAAAAGTTAAAAAAAATCTACTTAAATCCTCATACTACTACCATAGAGATTTTACCCTTTAACCAGAGAATTTTTTTAAAGTATTTTTAATTTTTATTTATTTATTTATTTATTTATTTATAATTTTTTTTTTTTTTAACATTTATTCATTTTTGAGAGACAGAGAGAGACAGAGCGTGAGTGAGGAAGGGGCAGAGAGAGGGAGACACAGAATCAGAAGCAGGCTTCAGGCTCTGAGCTGTCAGCACAGAGCCAGACACAGGGCTTGAACTCACAAACTGTGAGACCATGACCCGAGCTGAAGTCGGACACTCAACCGACTGAGCCACCCAGGTGCCCCAAAATATTTTTTATTTTAATCCAATATAGTTAACATACACTGTTATATCAGTTTCAGGCATACAATATAGTGATTCAACAATTTTATGCAGTACTCAGTGCTCATCATTATGACTGTATTCTTAATCCCTATCCTCTATTTCTCCCATCTCCCCACGACCTCCCCTCTGGTAACCCTGTCTGTTCTCTATGGTTAAGAGTCTGTTTCTTGGTTTGCATCTATCCCCTCCTTGGTTCATTTGTTTTGTTTCTTAAATTCCATATGAGTGAAATCAATGGTATTTGTCTTTCTCTGACTTACTTCACTTAGCACTATACTTTCTAGCTCCATCCACGTTGCTGCAAATGGCAAGACTTCATTCTTTTTTTTTTATGGCTGAATACTACTCCATTGTATATATATACCACATCTTCTTTAGCCATTCATCTATTGATGGACACTTGAGTTGCTTCCATAATTGGTGTAAGGTAAATAATGCTGCTATAAACACAGGGGTGCACAGATCTTTTCAAATTAATGTTTTCATATTCTTTGGGTAAATGCCAGTAGTGGGATTACTAGGTCATAAGGCAGTTCTCTTTTTAATTTTTTTGAGGAAGATTCTTTGGGTAGTATGGACATTTTAACAATATTTGTTCTTCTAATTCCTGACCATGGAATATCTTTCCATTTGTTTGTGTCATCTCCAATTTCTTTTAACAATGTTTTATAGTTTTCAGAGAAAGGTCTTTCACCTCTTTGGTTAAGTTTATTCCTAGGTATTTTATTATTTTTGGTACAACTGTAAATGGGACTGCTTTCTTACTTTCTCCTGCTGTTGCTTCATTATTGATGTACAGAAATCCAACAGATTTCTGTACACTGATTTTGTGTCCTGTGACCTTACTGAATTAATTTATTAGTTCTACGGGTCTGTTGGCTAGAGTCTTTAGGATTTTCTATATATAGTATCATGTCATTTGCAAATAGTGGAAGTTTTACTTCTTCCTTGCCATTGTGGATACCTTTTATTCCTTTTTTTTTTTTGAATGATTACTGTGTCCAGGACTTCCAGTACTATGTTGACTAAAAGTGGTGAGACTGAACATCCTTGTCTTGTTCCTGATCTTAGGGGGAAAGACCTCAATTTTTTACCATTGAGTATGATGTTAACTGTAGGTTTTCTATAGATGGTCTTTATTATGCTGAGGTAAGTACCCTCTAAACCTACTTTGTTGAGAGTTTTTATCATGAATGGATGTTGTACCTTCTCAAATGGTTTTTCTGCATCTGTTAAAATGATCATATGGTTTTTATCCTTTCTCTTAATGATGTGAAGTATCACGTTGCTTGATCTACAACTACTGAACCCCTTGCATCCCAGGAATAAATCTCACTTGATTGTAGGCAATTTTTTTTTTTTAAGTTTACTTATTTTGAGATAGAGACAGAGAGAGACAGAGACAGAGAGAGAGAGAGAGAGAGAGAGGGAGAGAGGGAGAGAGAGAGAATCCCAAACAGGCTCTGTGCCACCTGAACCCATGAACCTCGAGACCATAACCTTGAACTGAAATCAAGAGTTGGACACTAATTTGACTGAGTCACCCTGGTGCCCTGACCCTGTGAATGACTTTTTTAAAATGTATTGTTGGATTTGGTTTGCTAATATTTGTTAAGGATTTTTTGCATCTATGGTCATCAGAGACACTAGTCTATTGTTCTAAACTAGGGAATTCTTCAAGAAAAGATAATCAAATGAAAGTCCTTTCTAAATAGTTAATTTACTAAAATTTTGAGCTTTTAATCTTGTATTATTAAACAAATTTACCTTCTACTTTTATAAAACTAGTTTATTTACTTTTGATACTTGAAACAACTAGGATAGATCTACCCAATATTATTTTGGGGTCTTTGCTTGGGATTGTTGAACTCCTTAGATTGTTTATAGGTTTCACAAAATTTAGAAAATTTTTGGCCATTATTTCCTCAAACATTGTTTTTCTCTTCCTCACACAACCACCCCACCCAACCTGTGACAGACATGCAGTGTGGATGGGAAATAAACTTTTGCTGTTATAACAAAATTTTAAAAGATCCTGTAGTTGTTTGTTTCACAGTGCAATCTAACTTAAATGATGTGTTTTCTAACTGACAATTGTTCAGGTAGGGCAAGGAACTATTTCACTTCTTCCTGGTAGAGAAGGCTATCATCTCTTTGTACATCACCTAAGCCCTAGAATGATGGCCACATCCAGCAGCTTAATTAAGTACAAGACCAGAACTTTTTCTGGACTCTTCTAGAATTCAGTCTAAATTCATTATAAAATTTACTTCTGGATGTTTTACTAGTTGTCTTTATTGCTAGTCTACACAAATCCATCTTTAATCTTAATAACAATCTGAGTGCTCTTAAAATATTTCTATTATATTCATGGGTAGGTTCTTTTTTTTTTTAATTTTTTTTTTTAATATTTATTTATTTTTGAGAGACAAAGTGAGACAAAGTGAGACTGGGGGAGGGGCAGAGAGAAAGGGAGACACAGGATTGGAAACAGGCTCCAGGCTCTGAGCTGTCAGCACAGAGCCTGACGCGGGGCTCGAACCCACAGACTGTGAGATCATGACCTGAGCTGAAGTCGGACGCTCAACCGACTGAGCCACCCAGGCGCCTGGCCCCCATGGGTAGATTCTTAATTCCCAAATCATTCCACAAAGAGCCAAAGAAATGGCAGTATGGCAAACAGTTGGATTATATTACCTTTTATTTCTTCATTATATCTAGGCAGTAATCATTTAAAATGTTCCTTAAAACTTCCCCTCCTTCTAAGAAACTGATTTGTTCCCAAAGACTCTTCATTTGAATGTCATAAATACCTATTCCTGTGAGTGATGTGAGTGCCTCAGAGTAGTCTGGCTCTGCAGTTGTCTGCCAACTCTCACTTCTTAATGTAAATGGAAATGGAGAGATGAATAAAATGCTAGGTTTATTTAGCATTTAGATCTAAGGTGGGGAATCATCATGGTACAAAATGTAACCATATTCTGTTTTCTACTTGATATAACGGAAAGAGAGAATCAGAAAAGTCTTTCACATAAAATTTTACAGAGACTCCATAAAATGATCTTGTGACTGATACTCATTTGACCGAAAGACCTTATGTTCTATATGTAAGTGTCTGGTAATTTATATGAGTTGTATAAAACTAATGATGCCAAAAAAAATGCTTCTTGTATTGATTACATTGCTAAACACTAACAGGGCTTCCTTACCTGGGATTAGAACAAGGTACTCTTTGAGTGTTCACATTATCACATAAGGGTTCTCCTCCATGATAGATACCTGTTCGAACATAGATCTTAAAAAGAAAAAAAAAGTATGTGTATACAAATATATACAAACATAATACATGCGTGCGCGCGTGCGCACACACACACACACACTACAGAACCAATAGAGGTTTCTGTTCAGATATAGCTTTTCTGTTCTCCCTTCACATATATAATAAGGTATGTAATTTAGAGTTTTTCATATTTTAGGAAGATAAATTAGTACATATACTAAATATTACTTCATATTCTTAGCAGCTGGAACAGCACTCCATAAAGACATTAATATTTCTGTAACAAATCACATTAATATTTATACTAACTGGGATATAAAAAGACTATAAAAATTCCTGTTTCAGGTTGGGTCAGGTTTTGCTGACAAATGAATTCTGTAAGCACTTGGTTTTAAGAACTGAGAATTTATGGAAATTAGAATTATTAGAATATTAGAATTATGGATATTAGAATTGCAGAAAAAGGACTGTACACTGTGCAATAGCTAAGGCAGAGGAGCGGTACTGTAGCTCTCTGAAACACAGTGCGGGTCAACAGAATATTATATACAATGCAGTTAAAAAGTTTATGTAAAATAATTTATATAAGATAATAAGCATCAACACTTGACTTCACCTTGTCGATGTCTCGAATATTTACATTCACATAGGTTGCACAAAGGATTTTTATTCTGAGTGCACTATTTATAACCCAAAGGGACTTTGTAGATGTTTCTCCATTCATATATGGTGTAGCTGTGGAGATGCGTCTGGAATAAGATGGCATTGTGAAACAGTCCATTGGCAGTTGGGAGTAAAGGCTTTCTTTAGCCATCAGCATCAAATTGGGCATCCTCCCAAGCATTATACAGCTTCTTATGTACTGTAAAAGATGAAGAGGGGAGGGGAGAAGTAATTTCTTATAAGGTATTTCATTTTAAAAGCAACATGTAAGCAAAAAACAACAAAAAAAGGAATTAAAAACAATGACCAAAGGATATTCATTATGAAACACTGTTTATATATATATATTTTTAAGTTTTATTTATTTAAGTAATCTCTACACCCAACATGGGACTCCAACTCACAACTCCAAGATCAAGAGTCACATGCTCTTCCAACTGAGCATGTGGTGCACCAACACTGTTTATATCGCAATAAACAATTTAATCAGCTTATCCATATAGCTACAGTCACACCTCAAATATTAAATACATAAAACCTAAAGGAAAAAAAGCATCTATTCTCTCAAATTAAACACATCATCAATCTCTCAAATTAAGTAATTATAGTATTAAAAATAAACTTATGAATACCATTCATTAACATTAATCACTGAATTTTCAAAAAGTATGTCCTAAAAGTACAGATATTTGCCCCAACTTTTAAATTTAAATTTAATATTTTTGAAGCTTGTTACTCACCTTATACTGACTTAGAGGATATTTTTCAAGGAAGTATTCATCACATCCACACACTTTTAAAATATACTTGCCCTGGTATTCTAAAACACAGAGTTTTAGTTGTTCAGATGATAGCAACATACTTCGAGTTTTTTTCCTGATTGCTTCAGCAATTACTTGTTCTGGCACACAGTCATGGTTGATTTTCAGAGTATACTTCTGCTTGTCATTATTTGGAGAAACTATTACCCAAATCACCACTATTATTTGCCCTGTAACAGGAAAACATTATTAGATGCAATCACCACATAAATTTCATTTGACAGATTTCAAAAAATATGCACTACCAATATTCTAATCAAAATCGGAAATTACTTATAATCAAACTAATTAAGTACAGGTAAATATCAGGTAGAAACCATAAATCTTCAAATATGATAGGGCTGCCAGACCATGCTCAGATCTCATGTTTTATGGCAAGCACCCAACACTGTGATTAGTGGGTCATAAGTACCTGAGGCCAAGCTAATTTCCATTCTAAACTTCATGACATACTTCATGACTACAACCCCTGTGAAAAGTGACTTATGATCCTATCAAAGGTTCAATAGTACTTAAAATACAGAAGACTTTCTGGCAACTATGGGAAAGAATCATGGAGACATGAAGAAAATGCTGAATCAGAATAAAAGAAAAGATGGTGGAGGAAGGAAAAGAGTATGAATCTTTAAATGTTTTCCTTTTAAGATAAATTAAGCTGGGAGAAGGGTGGAAGATGATGAAAATGGAAAGATTTAAACGATGGTAGAGTGGTCTGGGTGTTCACAGTACAATTCTTTCAACTTTTCTGCATGTTGGAAAATTTTCATAAAGAATGTTGGAAAAAAATGAAAAGAGAATTCCATTAAAAAAATTTTTTTTTAATGTTTATTTACTTGTGAGAGAGAGACAAAGCATGAGCAGGGGGGAGGAATAGAGAGAGAGGGAGACACAGAATCAGAAGCAGCTCCAGGCTCCAAGCTGTCAGCACAGAGCCCGATGTGGGGCTTGAACTCACAAGCCATGAGATCATGACCTGAGCCAAAGGCGGACGCTTAACTCACTGAGCCACCCAGGTGCTCCCAAGAGAATTCCATTTTAAAAGGTATACTAGAGTACAGAAGATTTTCAAATGAAGATCTTATGTTATACTGCATTAAACTACTTTGAATATTTTGGGTGGAATAATAAGATGTCTTAACGTATTCTACTATCAAAATTTTGTATTTAATTGTGTGTGAGAGTTAACTTACTCTGTAACTTCAAATTGAAGCCCTCACTTTGTTATCTTGGAAAATACAGATATTTATCTGATACAATGATATTTTCACTTCCTAAACTAAAATACAGTTTATAAATTTCCATGTTCACTTAATTCTAGAAATTGATTCATTAAGTATCAAAAGTCAATCTATATATTATTCACTATCAGATTTAATTATTGCATTTACCACTAAGAAATTTGTTTTTCTTTCTACATATGATAAAAGATAACAAGAATGTGCAAAGTTTTCCCAAAATTTCATAAAGTATTTCTATTTATAATTTTTTTGGTAAAAAGATAATTGATCGTAACTGTGTAATAATGAATTTCACAATCAAAGTTCTTTAGTTTTATTCTAAGATACAGAATTCACCAAGGGATCAGCACCATATGCACACAATTCATTCAATCAATAAATATTCATTACATACATATGTATTTGGCAATCAGCTATATCTTGTCAGCATAAGCAGTCCCTGCCTTCAAGAAGCTTATCATCCAGCATCTAGTAAAAAGACTGTACAAATGTATGTAAAAAGACTGTGTATAGGCACAGATAGAAATTTTTATTATAGTAACCAGTTATGGTAGATTGAAAATTTTCTTACCTTTATCTAGTTTATTATATATGTGCTTTGGCAGTTCTGGTGAAGATTCTACATTTGGAGGATAGACATACATTGCTCTACTATGAGGTGAATTAAGATCCCGAAGATCCACAGCTTCTTTACAAACATTCAGAATATTTCTTCGGAAGTCCTGTACTTCTGGATCTTTAACCATATCAAATTCACACACTGGCATGCCAATAGCAAAACCTTAAAAAATTACATAAAGAATATAACATTCTATTAAACATAAAGTATGAACATGTTTCTTACAAATGGGGAATTTGACAGATCTGGAAGATCACAATAGAGTAAAGAAGTCTCTCTGGGTTTAAAGAAATTTTAATAAATACATATAGTAAAGTAAGAGTTGACAAGGACTCAAATATCTTTAACATACAGAACATAATATATTCAGCGATTTGGATCAGAGGTAGCAAACATCCGTGTAATTTTTTTTTTTTTGAAGAGTAATACAACAAAACTGGACTATAACAAATCTAAGCCAACCCTACAAATGATATTTCTTAAAGAAAAATTTAACACCAAGGTGTTAAAAATAGTTCCTTAGCCAAATAATCAAAAGATTATTATAGATTTGTAATGGTTTTTATTTCAAAATCTATTTACCTGAGGTTACAAAGGTAATTAACTGATTCAGACAGAAATATTTTAGTAATGAGAAAATAGTTAAGTTTCATAGTTATTTGCTTTTAGAAAAGGACGACAATGCCATTTAGTTAAAAACGGTGTCATACCAATTTCTCGATTGAGGATCTTTTCTTCACGGTTGCCTACTGGCTCAATTACTTTTAAAAAGGGTTGAAAAAGCCGAAGGTCACAAAGTCGTCTTGTTTCATCAAAAAATTCTTCCCTTTCTGCTTCTTGGGTAACACTTACGAAAATGTAAGAAGATTCATCTTGAAGAAGTTGATGGAGAGGATATTTTCTTGCTTCTTTAAATAATTCATGCTTTATAGTTATTAATGTAGCCTCACGGAGGCATTCTAACGTCACTATCATTCCATTTGGTAGTAAACATTCTACTAGGATTCTTGGGGGCATCAAGTGGATGCCCCACAGTTCACCTGATGATGGTCTTGGAGGCATTGTTCTGATCCTTTACAAGTTTTACATATAAAACTGTTTTAAGGAATTAGATGCGTGGCTGTCCCAAAGCAGAAATCTAAACCGAAGGAGGGAAAAAAAACATATGTTAAAACAAAAACAACTATAGAAGAGTACATTTATGGCATTACTAAACATAAAAACTTTTTCTGTAGTTTGAATTGTTAGGGCAAGTATTTATCTTAAATATTTTAATGGAGACTGTTGCTCCAAATAGGCTGAAGGAACTGATTCCAAAGCAGAAATTAGAAAAAAACAAAAAAACAAACAAAAAAAACCCCCAAAAAAAACCCAAACCAAAAAACCCACTTGAATTTAATTATATTTAATAAAATCACTAACTAAAAACATTTTATTTTACTAGATTTTTTAAAAGTCAGGTTTTATCAGACAGAGTTGAAGCTATGGGAAGAATGAACAGTAAATTGTAATTGAAACTAAAATTCCCATCACATATCACCTTTATCATTCTCTTCTATTTTTTAGAGCAAGAGAATCTGAGCTGGAAAGGATCTTTTACATCATGGGTCCATTGCTCTCATTTTAAAGATGAGTAAAGGCAAGAGAAGTCAAATCTTCCTTTTCACTCCCTATCTGCACTCTGTGGTAATGGGAAGTTACATGGCTTAGTCTTTTTCTTAAATTAATCTTTGTAATTTCCCTCTTTGTAATGATTATTGTCTAAGTGACTTCATAGACCATTCTGCTTTGAAAGTATAATTTAGGTATATATTCACTATAATATAAAGTGTCATCAATGCATTTTCCCTGAGATATGATGAATTTGAATGATTCATCTACTTTATCAAATAACCCACTAATACTTCTGATTGAAATGAATTGATCTACACACAAATGAGACCCACTGACTCTCTTTGTTAGTACAGTGTTAGAGTACTTGTAATATTTTTAAAAATATTAAGTAGTAGTATGATTAGAAGCCCTAATTTTTAAAGATGTCAACAATCTCGGGGATTCTTTAGAAGATACTACAAAACCCACAAAGCACAAGTTCATTCTTGCTACTTATGTTTATATTTTCTTTTACTCAGTAAGCTACACTGTAAAGGCAGTAAAAAAGGTAAAGTTTATTTCTTTTATTTAAAGAAATAAAAAAGAAATGAAAGTCAGGCTAGAGAAATGAACCAAAGGCTCAGGTAGGGCACTGTGGACAACAGCCATAAATGACACTTTGTTTATTCACTAAAAAAGTACTGGGGCTAAAAAAAAAAAAAAAAAAAAAAAAAATGTACTGTGGCTATTCTATAGGACCATGTTAGGTCCTGGGAATATGATAATGGGATAAAATAGACATGGCCCTTGTCCTTACAAGGCAAAGTCAAGAGTATGAAGATTATGTGTTTGTTGGGTATAGGATAATTAAAATCACAAGTAATTAAATCCAGAAACTTTCTTTCTCTGACTCCTGTATGTCATACCCATCAAAATCTAATCCATCAACTTTGTTAATTCTATTCCCTGAATCTGTATACTCCACTACCAGTTAGTACCCTGGGTCAGGCCACTACTATTTCTTGTCTAGACTGCTAAAGCCTAAATTGTCTCCCTAGATCTAGGTTTGCCCCCTACAATCCATCTTTCTTTCACCTTACAGCCAGTAGGAGCTAGAGGGCAATAGGGCCTACTTTGGGCACACATTTCCACTGGTCAGTTGCAGACAAGTGCTTACAGTATGCTTCAGAGTTCTAACACATGAAAGAGTTAAAAAATAGAAATAGAAATTTCAAGCCCTCTCGCATCTCTAGAAATACAGAAATCAACTGGAAGACAGTAAAGAATATAAAACTATTTTTAATAGTTGAAAATGTTTCTTCAAGTTTATAAAAGAGTCCCACTGAAGTTATAGGATTTAAAATATAATTATTCTATTTCCTATACTTTTAAATGAAAATTCATTGGTTACTAAAAAGACCAGATGGATCAATCTGTGTGCATAATTATAGAAGTGACTTAAGCTAAGCTTTTTAAAACATACAAAAAAATTTGAAGAATGCAAGGGAAATGCCAAATGACTACTTTTAAATGATGATCTGCCTGCATAAAAAAGTTCAAATAAAAACAAAACAAAACCACAAGCCACACTAAAACAGCAGCTGTGTTTATAGTTTGCTTTGTTGAATAGTAATAACAGGTCCATGGTATGGAATCATAGGGGCACCTATTTTATATAATAAATAACATCTCAGAATCTCATATGTTCCCTAAGAATTACCAAGAGAGAAGTCTAGTACAGTAGAGAGATCATGGATTCTAATCTTTATCCTACTACGGTATATTTATGGGCAGTTAACAACCATTAAATATTCAAGACACACTCTTCTCATTAAAAGAGTAAATGTGATCATAGTCATAAAACACTTGGAGATCATGGAAGCCAGGCACTGGTTGGCACTATGGTAGTACTAACTAGAAGACAGAAGATGATAACTTTCTTATTTGTCTTATGTCAGGCCTTATTCTGTACAAACCATTACCTCAGAGCTCACATAAACAGAAGCGTAGAAGAAGGGAATGGAGCTAACATTACTGTTAGTCCGCATATATCATACACTTAGGTGGGCAATAACCCTTTCAGGATAGGCATATGATAATGTAAAATGACCTACAGGAAACTGAAGGCCAGAGAGGTGAAGTTATTTGCTATGGATTTTGAAGCCAGGTCTAGATGATTTCAAAGTGCACACTATGACCATTCTGCTGTTTGGGCTTCAGTTATAGCCAGGTGATACTCATTGGTGGTGAATAAGAAAAATGGGTCTGAAGTTACACAGGATTTAAACTCTCCCTGTCAGGTGGGGAGGGCGGGGTGCCTGGGTGGTTCAGTTGGTTAAGCATCTGACTCTTGATCTCGGCTCAGGTCACGATCTCATGGTTTGTGAGTACGAGCCTCATGTTGGGCTCTGCGCTGACAGCGTGGAGCCTGCTTGGGAATCTCTCTCTCCCTCTCTCTGTGCCTCCCCTGCTTGTGCTCACGCATAGTCTCTCTCTCAAAATAAATAAGTAAACATTAAAAAAAAAACCTCATTGCCTTAGTAAGTAGCTGCCTTGGGCAGTTTAATTCATCTCACTGAACTTCATTCTTTCCACCCCTTCTTAGATTGCTAAATTGGCATAATGGCAGAAAATTCATCAAATTGTTGTATTAAATGAGGCAATATATGAAAAACATATAAGCAAAGAGACTGGCATACAGTAAGCACTCAGTAAGTGTTAAATATTACTAATAAACCTGTAAAGTACACCCACACTATCTTTTCAAGCTATTATGAATTATCCAGGAATGGTACCAGATGGGGATGGAAAAAGGGGTTTGAGTTCTCTTAGGGAGGCAAGTAAATGAGCCTTATAAAGCAGTGCTAGTTTCAAGAGCTGAATCTTGAAGGTAGCACTGGCAATGCAAGGCTGACACACAAGTCTGGAATAGTACTGAGTGGCTCAGAGGCTGGCACCTTTGTAGCTGTTTCTAGTTCCCCAGACTCCTAATATTCCTAGGAATAATATTCCTATTTAAATGGTACAGCCATCTACAGCTTAAGTAAGGAATCCCTTGTCCCTTGTTATTCCCCCTCTACCTTTTTTTTTTTTTTTTTTTGAGAAATATCTACTTGCGCTAGGATCTAGACTAAATATGCTATGAAAACTAAAGTAAATAAAATGTGTTCTCTTTGGTTGTTGAGGGACTCATGGTTTATTGCGGAATGAAGTTAAAAACAACTTTGAAAATGGAAAAGTTGTTATCAGAGAGAACATGCACTTTGGAAGAGTCACAGGAATTGTCCCAACTGCCTGAGGAAGTTAGAGAAGGCACCAGCAAGATAAAATTTAAGGAGAATATTATAGATTAGTAGGGATTTTGCAGAGAAGGTAGCTTGGACATGGGTGAGATGGATGAGGAAAGCATTTTAGATTGCCACAAGAGTACACGTGCAAAGTCACAGACTGAAAGGACACAGCCTGTTACCAGCAATACAAGTTTTTCATTATTTGAGACTGAAATGCATGGGAATAGGTAGGGTGTGTGATAGGAGGGAGACGGGAGAGGTAGGCAGGGGCCAGAAAGGTAGGCAGACCCCATGTTAAGGAGTTTAAATTTTATGTAGTACATTATAAGTAAAACAGAGTCTTCTAAAGTATTCTGAATAAAGAACTTTATGACACTTTTTTCCATGATTTTAAATTTCAGATTTTTAAAAAATATTTCTTTTCAGGGGCACCTGGATGGCTCAGTTGGTTAAGTGTATGACTCTTGGTTTTGGCTTAGCTCATGTTTTCCTGGTGGTGAGATGAGCCCCATGTAGGACTTCACACTGGGCACAGAGCCTGCTTGAGATTCTCTCTCTCCATCTCCCTCTGCCCCTCCCCAGCCTATACTCTCAATCTCTCTAAAAAAAAAAAAAAAAATGTATATATATATATATATACACACACACATACACACACACACACACTCTCATATATATGTATAGAATTTTTTTAAATACAAGATATAATCAAATAAGCATTAAATCAAGGTACAAAAACATACCTTCTCAATTCCCCGAATTTGGACAAAAAAATCCCTAAAGTTAAGAAATCAGTGTATATACATAAGGGCCTTTATAGAAAAAAACCCAACTGCTGATAAAGAAGGTTTATCCAAATGTAAGTGCATAATCTATCTACAAAGAAAAATAACTTATTTGAAAAGCAATAGAGGGCAACAAATCACTATAAAACTAATACTCTACTGGGCTTTTGAGTTCAGAATGCCAGGACTAAATATGCATATACTGAAAAATCAACAAGTATTCAGGATTCTTAGGAAATAAATTGGTTTTACATATCCTAATTTTTTAAAATTTATTTTTGAGAGAGAGAGAGAGCGAGCGAGCAGGCACGTGCATGAGCAGGGGAGGGGCAGAGAGAGAAGGAGAGAGAGAATCCTAAGCAGGCTCTACATTCAGCACAGAGTCTGACAGGGGTGTCGATCTCATGATCTCCAAGAGATCAAGAGTCAAAATCCAGAGTCAAACACTCAACCAACTGAGCCACCCAGGCACCGCCACAATTTACCCTTTTCTTGATGAGTTACAGTCTTCATTATAAAACCGATTACTGTGCTATTCTGAAACACAATACAGCAAAGCTCTTCAACATTATTGAATACTCTGAGTGTATTTTTGGCCCTAAACCCAATGACCGCAGGTTGGAGATGGTGCTTTTAAAAATGTCCCCATCTCCTCGTTTTCTAGCAGTCAACGGTTACTTCTCAGCTGTGGCCTGCCTGCATGTGATAGTAGCTTCCTCTTCTTCAGTTATTCTTTTCTAGTCAGCATCAACACTTGACTACCATTTTATAACCGTCTATACATTAGAGACCAACAGACCAAATGAGGACACGAGAACCTTTGCAATACAAACTTGGGAGCACAAAATATGTAACAGATATCAGAGATTTTTGTATACTTCCTTGTCCCGCTGTTAAAATTACTGTTAAAAATTACTGTGTTTGGGCAGGAGGCACTGAAAGTCTTTGGTTCTTGGAAGGTTCATTACCAGTCCAAGTGAGATTGATGGGTTTGCTCAGGTGGAGTAAAGACAACTTTAAGCACAAAATAAGCAGCAGAAATGAACAGCAGAAAATAGTGTCAGATTCTCCATTGTCACTTGACTTTTATGGTGAAAGGTTTCTTAATTCATTGGACAATTCAACTTAAACATCGGATGTGCACTCTTTCAGTCTAAGAAGACAATGACATTTTGACAATTTTTTAAAAATTCCTACATTCAAAGCCTCTCCTCGCTTATATTAATCTAAGGGTATTTTCAGGTTTCATCATTTAAGGCAAAGATTGTCAGACTATGGCCCACATGCTAAATCCAGCTCACCACCAGCTTTTGCAAATAAATTTAAATGGGAATACATCCAATAAATTGTGTGTATATATTGTAAATAATGCTTTCCCACTATAGCAGCAGAATTGAGCAGATGCTATAGAGACCATGTGGCTTAAAACATTTAATATCTGGCCCTTCACAGAAAAAGTTTGCTGATCTCTGATAAGTTATCAGAATTAACCCGATATCAACTGGAGAGTTTTCTAAATGCATGCTGCTTAATAAATCATCCCTAACCCTGCCTTTTTTTTTTTTTTTTCTTACCATAATCGTATACTTTCACTCAAAGTCCTTTGGGGCTGAGGTGGAGAGGAAGTATTAATTTTAAGCCAGTGAGGTCAAAATCCTGAAATAGGAAAGTATCTCAGAAGTCAATTAATTGGATATTTTCAGTTTGGGGAGCTCACTGCCTGGTACAGAATTTTTTGTGGAGCATTTCTAAAGTTATCCCTAAACATTATTATTTCTAATCTTCATTCCATACTTTCTGCCTTTTCTACCTCTTCACATGCTTGTCATGTTAGAATTTTTTCTGGGTCTTTTTACCTCCAATTCCTTTAGCCATAATTCAAGCAAGATAGTTTATCATCAGCTTCTTTGTCATCACTTAATGTATTAAATACTTAAATACTTAATACTTAAATATTAAGTACTTAAAGTATTCTTTTGCTAATACTCATCTCAAAATGCAGCAACCAAAATCTAGTATGTACCTGTGAATTATGAATCTCTGTAAACACACCCTAAGACTGCAGAGACCTTTTCTGACTTGATTACTTTAAAATATAAAGTATATTTTAGGTATTTTAATTCAGGTCTTAATTTCAAAACGTATGTTTTAAACACATTTAATTGTTTTTAAAATAATCAATAGTACATCTGCATCAGAAAGTCATTAAAAATAATACGGGGCACCAGGGTGGCTCAGTCTGTTGAGCGTCCAACTTCGGCTCAGGTCACGATCTCATGGTTTGTGGGTTTGAGCCCTGCATTGGTCTCTGTGCTGACAGCTCAAAGACTGGAGCCTGTTTTGGATTCTGTGTCTCCCTCTCACTCTCCCCTTCCCCTGCTCACACTCTGTGTCTCTGTCTCTGTCTCTCTCAAAAATAAACATTAAAAGAAATTTTTTTTTAAAAATCACCAGAAATAATAAAGCTATTTTGAAGTGTACACTTGGAAATTTAGGGGGTTATCTATACTGACTCCACTGGCAGCTTAATCACCTCAAACAGCCATAATTTTGCTAAAATAAGCAGCTTGTGTTTCCTAGAGATCTATGTTCCACAAATACAGAAGCTTCATAAATGTTTACTGAATGACCAAAAGTTTTACAAATACTTATTTCTCATTTAACTGATACATTTAGCCAATGCTATTTGATTTAATGGATACATTTATAAACCAGTAAGTGTATTTGGATATATGTTGACAAGATATTTTCACCCCTCATTCTCAGAGAGATCAACAGGGAAACATTAACATGTAGTTTTATTGCTAGTTCAGTTCCATCTTTTTATTTGCTCATTAACTAGAAAACATGCTTTCCTGTTTTTAATTACCAAATGAATCCTTACTTTAGTCTGATATAAAACAAAATAAAAAACTTCTGTACTTTTACAGAAAGAACATGATGAAAATCTAGACTATTAATTCTATACTCTGATTACTCTCCTTAAAAGTTACTTTAAATACTTCCATTTAGTTACTCTCTTTCTTAATGTTACCCAGTCTCTTACATATATATCTACGACTGTTTATTCTTAATAAAGTTATTAAACATATCCATGTTTGACTTGCTACTAGACTATGGACTCTTCCAGGATAAGGTCTTTTTTGGGTCACCACAGCCCTAGAGGATAAGAAGCAAGCAGGAAAATTAAATTGTTGAAGTTATCCCAGAGAAAATGTAACAAGGGCCTGAAACAAAGAGAAGTACCAATAGTAACAGAAGAGATGGACAAAGATACCTGATAAAGGGAAATCAAAAACACCGAAATGCTAACTGGATTTGAAGGGTAAGAAGCGTGATTTTAAACAAATTTCACTGCAGTGGACATGCATGGGAAGCAAGTGTTTTCTGGTATAATTCTTCATGAGCCCCGGTTAGGGCCTCTAAAATTCTCTTCCTCCAAGAGTCACTGAGCTGTTGTTGGAGTGAATCCAAAGGGACAGCTGTAATATACACTAGTGCTGGAAGGATGTATTTTATCCACTTCTTTCAAAATGCTGTCCTTTACTGACCTTTACAAGCTGACCATGAGAAAACAGATTTAACTCATTCTTTTAGTTATTCACAGACCTTAACAACTTGGGGGTGGAAAATCGAGTTCTCATGACTGGTATGTAGAAAATTCAAATTCCTTTAGAAGGGCATACAATTCATTTTCACTATTAAATTCACAGTGCTGTGAAATACACTTGAGAGATTTAATGGGTTATTTAAAACAAGGGTTCCCAAATATGAGGTTCATAGATGGGCTTAGGAAGGGTCTGTGCTAATGGATTTTTTTAAAATAACGGCAAACAGTGAAGGTCTAAGTCAGTAATGCCTATGCCAATGTAGATTTGTGATTATCAATAAATGTCAATAAGGACTTTATTTAGGTGGGTTAAAAGAATCCAAGGTGAATAGTAGAATCAAATGGGGTAAACAAGCACAAGAGCCATTAATGAAGTATAGATTAACAAATACTTGATCTTAGGTTATTACATAATGAATTTAAATTCCATATTTTGAATAGATATGTAAAGAAGCCTTACCAAATCTCAAAACATGTAATCACTAATTTTACCAATTTGAACTTTAAAAGTTCAAATTTTAGTGTGTGGTAGAATAAAATTTCTTAAAATTTAAGCTCAAAAGGAGACTAAATATTCACAGATAGAGATGACAAAGGGATAGATACGATTATGAGGAAAGGTAAATGTAGTTAAACCATATGGAAAATACAAGAGATATTTCACAATATCATACAATTTAATAAGACAAATGATTCCACAATGACATAGTTTTCCAGGGAACGTTTCTTTTCTCTTTGTGAGGGAGTAAAGGCAGATTATTATATCTCCACATAAAACAAGCAGCAGGCAGTCAGAGGTCAATGGTATATTAGGCAACTTTAGAAACTCCATTTACTTTTTTAGATCAAGATGGCAGTACATGGTAAATTATGATTTCAAAATATAGAACTGAAACAATGACTAGTACTTCAAATGATAAAAATACATTAATATTTCACCTTGATTTTCCTTTTTTAAAAATTTTTGTTTTTTTTTAATTGTTACTTATTTTTGAGAGAGAGAGAGAGAGAGAGAGAGAGCGCGAGCACCAGTGGGGGAGGGGCACAGAGAGAGGGAGACAAAGAATTCGAAACAGGCTCCAGGCTCTGAGCTGTCAGCAAAGAGCCTGATGTGGGGTTCGAACACACAAACCTTGAGATCATGACCTGAGCTGAAGTCAGATGCTTAGCCAACTGCACCACCCAGGCGCCCCTCACCTTGTTCTTTCTGGCAATAGTATATTTTTGCTATAATTCTTTGGTTCCTCCTTATTAGCCAGCACACCTTGTGACTGATGGCATGTACTAATAAGACAGGTGGACAGAATTAAGGGTAACTTCTTTTGCCCAAAGAAAAGGACAAAGCTAATGATTCCATAAAGAGAATCTAACCAGTGACTTGAGCTTTAACATCTTAATACCCCGAGCAAACAATCAATGGGCCTGAAAACATTTTGGAAACTTCTACATTTTTTCAACTATGGTATTATTCAGTGTTTAACAGCAAAGAAAACAACATAAATGAGAGCAGTCTAGTTCTAAGGGTACAGCAGAAATGGCCTAACCAATGTTTCTGCTTTGGTTCAGATCACTGCTCCATCATCCTCAGCTCTACTGACCCTCTGGAAAACTCTGCAGTCCGTAAAACCTCCCCAGGAGTTTCCTTATTTGCACAAAGTGAATAAAAAGTTATTATCCCACAGTGACTTATAAGAATTCAATGAAATAATACTATAAAATCCTTAGCACAGTGCTTAGAGTATGAAAATTCAATAAAATTTCCCTCTCTTATCTACTGGATCAATTCTATCAAGATCCATGGGTCCAGAAAAGGGCCAGAACTTTATGGTTTCAAGCCGATTTCATAATTATGAAAAAATTTTTGATGCAGAGTATTTTGCTTATGTACTTGATATCTGTAGACATGTTTCTGTCCTCATCTTTATATTGGTCTCTGTATTCTTTAAAAAAAATTTTTTTTAATCTTTATTTATTTTTGAGAGAGAGACAGCGTGTGAGCAGGGGAGGAGCAGAGAGAGAGGCAGACACAGAATCCGAAGCAGGCTTCAGGCTCCGAGCTGTCAGCACAGAGCCCGACGCGGGGCTCGAACTCATGAACCATGAGATCATGACCTGAGCCGAAGTCAGATGCTTAACCGACTGAGCCACCCAGGCACCCCTTGTCTCTGTATTCTTAATGAACTGCAAAATGCCTAAAGGATGAGACCTGTATCTATTTAACTCAGTTTGTACACTCTGAGCAGAGCATAAGCATCAAATGGGTATCTGACATATTTCAATAATGATAAAACAATCACACAAGTCAACAAGAGACATAAGAAAAAAAACATATAGAACTACATGCCAAAAAAATCTTACTTTAGAATTATGCTATACATAATTTGTAAAATCTACTTCTTTACATTCATACATGAGATTATACTGGTTTTCTTATTTAAAGAAAAACAGACAAAAAGGAATGAGCAACAGAAACAAAAATGCAAAGTCATAGTTACAAATACTTTTGGCTCTTGGACTGAAAAAAAATAACAACCAGTTAGGAAAAGAGAGAAGTGAAGGCGAATTACATAGACCATACCACTGATTTCTCTTCATGTTAAAAAAAAAATGCCTTTTAATCATATTTGGTTTGATTGAAAATGGGCAGGAATGATCTTTTTGGGCTAAAACCCAACAACACAGCCCATCTTCTACATTAAGTAATTGACTATCTGGTTCACTTAAAGGAAATTTGGTATAATGTGGAGGATAATTTTTTTTTTTTAAGCATAAGAACAATTTATTTACAAAATGTCAAAGTCAGCTGCCTCATATTGGAGGATAAGTTTTTAATGAGGAAAAAAAACACTCTCCTTATAAATGGTTACAAACTAGTATCTTTATATAAAACAGAGAAATAACCCTAAGGTATTTAAATTTTATAGCTGTTTCTACATTGAAGGGCCAAGAGTATTCTTCAAGAATACAGGGAAAACAGAACCTTAATTATGCACCTGATTGCCTTCATGAAAATTTAACCAATATCAGATCAATGAAGACCAGCCCAGGAAGGAAGGAAGGAAATGCAAAATATGGAGGGGTTCTTGGAATGTTACTCTAATTTCCTGCTAATCAAATATTTTAGCTCCCATGGAACATAAAGAGAAAAGGGCCTGAAAGATTAACCTTTCATAAGTAAGTTTATAAACTTATTACTGATGATACCCAAAATATGGGGCTCACAGTCCTTTGTAATTCCCCTTTACAAATGAGACTCATGTCCTATCTACTTCAGGAAGAATATCAATATATTACTTGGAATTACATAGATGTTGCCAACCACACATTGTTTCTTTCTTGATTGACGGATTAAGGAGTATAAAAGGACTCTAACTTTTCTGATTAAAGTTTGTATGAAAACTAACTCTCCTCTCTCTTACAAAAGCCTGGGGACTTCACCAAAAATAACTTCATTCATTCTTTCCCTAAAGAAGCTAACACCATCCTGGATTTGGTTGATTTGTAAAACTGTTATTTCCTAGCTGCTAGTGATTTACAGAAAAAGAAGAGACAAAAGAGTACATTATTCAGGTCCTAGCTGGATAAATTCACTAAAAAGTTTAAGAATATCCAGATTAAACATCTGAATTAAGAACATCTAGCAAAAGGTAACCCTAGCAATATGTCTTCCAGTTCACTTGACTTTATTCTTTTAAAGATCTGTAACACACTGAAGGCAAAATGTTTCCGTAAGCCACAAACGTCCTTCCTAAAGTTTATCAAATGACTTTTTCTTATTTATTTATTTACTTACTTATTTACTTATTTATTTATTTACTTACTTACTTATCTGGTATAGTTTAATTCCTTCACAAGCCTTTCCATGGCTTTGAATACTTCAACAATCTTCTTCCAAGTCTTCCTGCTACTATGGGTGAGGGTGGATGAACTTCGGGAAAACACGTGCTTCACAGCGTTCCCTTTTGTTTTCTACATTCACCAAGAATGAACAGCTATCTTATTTCTTTATGTCACAGGATGAAGACATAGTTTAATTACTACGGGGGCTTCTAGTCAAGTACTATTCCTTCTGGTGGTAGCCTGCTAGTGTCTAGATGCGTTAAAACCTGGGGCGCCTGGGTGGCGCAGTCGGTTGAGCGTCCGACTTCAGCCAGGTCACGATCTCGCGGTCCGTGAGTTCGAGCCCCGCGTCGGGCTCTGGGCTGATGGCTCAGAGCCTGGAGCCTGTTTCCGATTCTGTGTCTCCCTCTCTCTCTGCCCCTCCCCCGTTCATGCTCTGTCTCTCTCTGTCCCAAAAATAAAAAAAAAAACAAAAACGTTAAAACCTGCCTGCACTCCACCAATTAACCATATGGTCTTTCTTGACAATGGTGAAAAGATGAGTCTACTGCCATTATAAAGTGAGACCTGAGTTAGCTACAGATTTCTCAGTAGATCCAGTTGTTCTGTGTTCCTCAGAATGAGTAGTTTGTGACCACAGACAAAGAGACAAGAACCCCCAAGTGACAAAACAGTAAATGTTCAGTCTAGTCCAGTCCAATAAGGAGAGCTAGCTTTGACTGGGGGTACTAGCAGACCCAATATATTCACCAGATTTATTTCACAGAAGGTCTCTTTGCTTTGGAGTATTATTTTCATTTTTGACCAACTCAACATTGTAAACCCCAAATCTGCCACCCACTCCATTTTCTGGCAATAACAGAATAGTTTAGTATTTCATAGTAAGGGCAAAAAACTCCACTGAATTATTGACCAACTTTAATCATGATTTATCATCCTTCAATATTTGATCTCTGATAAAAAGGCTATTTCACTAAAGCAAAATTTTAAATAATGCAGAATAGCTGTTTGGCAAGCAAAGGAACACAGACCTCCCAGAAGTGCAATCAGAGAGAGAGGGGCTTACTTTCAGCACAAGTATCACCTACTGACACATGAACAGAAGAGTTCTATGAGTGATAGCAACAACAATGTGGAGGCATGGAAGCACAAACATTTTTAAAAATCATTTTTTTTTTCAGCCACTCTAATACGGGCTCAGTACTTCAGAATCCATTTAATGATGAAAGAGATGTATTAGATGGTCTTTGCATTTTAAACATTTACTGTTAACTTATACTTAATATAGTATAATACACCATATGTCTGGGAAACTATAGTTGCTATACCTTAAAATGAGAGCAATGAGAATGACAAATTGAAATGGGTGTAAATGTGTAAAAATAGCAACATAATCAATCAGTACATACAGTATTTCTATTTTATTCATTGATGTTCAATGTCACCAGTTGACCACTTAAGGTATATAGTTTAAACAATAAAAAATACCTTATAATAATTCATTAAGTTAAACTGCTTCCTTAGAAAATGTATCAACTGACAGGAACTAGTTATTTAACCTAAGTCATTAAACTGCCTATTATCCCAACAACTACTTCACACATTATAATGTATTAGGTAATCTTGCTGAAATTAAAGGCACAGAGAAAGATGTAAGAAAGTTTGAAGAAGAAAATTTAAAGGGGCTAAAATTCTGGACCCTCACTATGGAGTAATACTCAAGAAAGGGAATGAGTGTGCAAAGAGAGAGATTGTGGGGGATGATAAAAGGGACTTTTGAGTCTGCGCTCAGTAATGCTTACTACAGGGATGGATAAGTGATGGAGAATGCTTAGGTGAAAATTTAAAGTGAGAGCATCTATTATGGTAAAGAGCACATTCAAACTGCTATTTCTAAAATTGCAAGATTAAGGTTAAACTAAAACTGGACTGTCTAAACTTTTAACTTCATCTAGTCAATGCTTATACTTCCTATCATTTGACAGTGGCTTCATGGTCTAAGGGATCACGGTTTGATAGTCTCATACCAATTTGGTGGGGCATAAGAAAAAAAGGCACAGAAAAATTCTATAAAGTATTCCCAGTGTCAATACTGGAAATCAGAAATTCACCTTCTGTCTCAACCTCAAAATGATGGGTTTTTTTCTTTTAAGATAAAAGTATTGGCTCTATTTTTAAAGCGTAATTAACAAAACCACAATAATTAGCTTATTGGTTTAAAAAAATCTACTTTAACGTCCCTAGGAATCGGCTAATTAAAACCTGTGCTTGGTCCCTTTGTTTCAATTGGCTTTACAATACTAGTGTTCTTACCCATCACTAGTCTCTCACAATGGTATCATTAGCACTAAGATCCAAATAACAGTGCTGTATTTATGACTGCACTTTAGTTTACACAAAAGCAAAATTCTGAGAAGAGCATGAGTCATTATCCCCAGGGTAAAAAAAAAAAAATGTTTCTTTGGTCAGAATATGAAACTTATTACTGAAACCAGTAATTTAGCCTAGAAATTCCTTTTCTGAATAAATGGAACAGAATGTTTCTTTTCCGTATTCGAACACTCCGAAACTAGCAGAACTGTCCATCTGTCTGCTTTTACTACTCTACATATCTCGTGTGTGGTGACAGAAAAACAACCTTTAATCTAACTATTTTCAGTACTGCTCTTTTGTTCTGTCCTGTCATAACCATAATGTCATCTTCCCAGGACAAAATACAGACACACACACACACACACCCCTACCTCCCCTTCACTATTTGAGTAATCTATTACAAAGCCACTGCAATAATGTAGAGAACAGTCTAAAAGTGGATTATTTCCATAATGTTAAATGTTAGGAAGTTCTCAGGTTCGTATTCTATATCTTGTCTTAAAATATCTTCATAATTGAAAGGTAAAAGTTACAAAGGTAAGGAACTATTGATGTTTTAAATGATTTAAAATTTCCCCCCAAATTTCCCCAATAAAAGTCAAAATAATCTTTCTAGGATATTTTCCTGGCCTCTTTTAATTGTTTTTCTTGTTGGTACCTCTTACTCTGTTTATTCATGACACCACCACTCTCTCAATCTCCAAGGCTGGACCCTTTGGAGTTCTCAACTTCTCTTGCATGATGTCACTTCCACCCATTAAATCACCCTCAAATGCATCACTTTGGGGGGCATCTTCTCTATCACTTCTAAACCCTAATGAGTTCTCATATGGAACAATGACAGGTCTCTAATTCAACAAGCCTTCATAAAGTAATTGCTATCTATAAGACACTGGCAATTAAAGTGAAGGGATGACTGATGGAAAAGAAGAGGGAAAAGATCATTCATATGTGTATAAAAATGAAGGTGAAAAGAATAGAGTTCTAATACCTTACAATCTGAAAAGCAGAATACAGTAATTACAGGACAAAGCGTATGTATGCGCTTAAGGGAAAGGTGCTTAATGAATGATAGGATTTCTGACTGGTACAAAATGAGCAGCAGTCTAAGTGCTGTATGAACTAAGGCAAAAAGCCGTGAAAGCACAGTATTTAGTTTCTTCCCTCCCCAATTAGTTAGCCAGTGTGAGGAATACTGGCTACCTAAAACATCTACCTAATCACATCACTACTCAATTAAAATAATATGGTGAATTTTAGTATCTACAGAATATAGTTCAAACTCAAAGCCTCACCAACCATTACAACTATGCTCCTCCCCCCTTACTCTTTTTCCCCCCACACTCCAAGCTCTAAGCTTTCTAGATCAATCATTGTCCCTTACAGATTTTTTTTTTGGTTTTGGAAAAAGGGTCCATGATCTTTCTCCTACCTCTATTCCTATTCATTGCCATTTCAATCATACCTATCCTTTCAATTCAGCCCAAATGCTTTCCATTCAGTCCCATTAAACCTGGTTTCTAATTCCAAATTAACTTCAGATTCATTTCGTTAAAGTCAAAACAAAGATCAAAGCAAAACTGGTATTTTGATTGAGAAACTCTGATTTCTACCAGTTTAGGGAGGCATACTTCCTATCCAACTATGTACTTACAGTTTTCTGTTTTTCAATGTTCCTTAGTAATAACTTAATTGTACTGTAATTAACTCACAGTGAACTGCACTGTGTTCTTAACTGAGCTTAAGTGTTCAGTTTGATGACTTTCAACAACTTTTTATATCCATGTAACCACCATACAAACCAAGATATAGAACATATCTATTAACCCGGAACATTATTTCATGCTCTTTTCCAATTCATTTCTCTCTCTGCCCCTTGATTATCACATTTTGATTTTTGTAATCATAGGTCACTTTTGCAGGTTCTTGACTTCATATAAATTGAATTATACAGTGTATATACTATTTTGTGTTTGGCTTCTTTTGCTTAACATACTGCATTTGAGATTTATGCATGCTGTTGATATATGACCAATTCTTTTTAATTGCCAAGTAGCAGACCAAAATATATTTCAGCTCATTTATCCATTCTCCAATTGTTGAATATATGAGCTGTTTCCAGTTTTGGCCACGAACATTCTTAGTTTTTTTGTTTTAGTGGACATATACTTTCACTTCTTTTGGTAAATACTCAGCAGTAAAATACTGGGTTGTAAGGTATGCAGACTGACTACTTGTCCTTAAGAAGGCCTGCTTGCAAAGTTGGCCCTTGGCTGGTATTTAGGAAGTTGGATCAAGGAGTTTAGTGAATTCTTACTCCCTAACTGATAAAAGTGGCTCACTGTGCCTAAACTGTTTATGAAAACAATATGGTTTATATTGAGTATCTGCTTGCCTTCTGGAATTTGGGTATGTGTTGGGCAGAAGGATCAGCCTCAAAACATTTGTGTGCTGAACCCAACAAGCTTTCCTGGTTGTCTACATTTCATACATGTTGTCTCAACTTCTTGCTGGGGAAATTAAGTCTACCTTGGGTGACTCCACTACAAAAGGACCCTTGGAAGCCTGCACGTAATCTCCCCTAGATTTCTCCCCATGTACCTTTTCCTTTTGTTGACTGTGGTTTGTACTCTTTGATCATACATATGATTACACACCAAGTCCTATGAGTCCTCCTGGCTAGCAAACAAACCTGGGGATGGTGTTGGGGACCTCTCAATACATAAGGTAAACATTATGTTTACCTACCTACTAGTTCTCCAAAGTGACTGACCATTTTGCATTACTGCCAGCAATAAGTGAGAATTCCAGTTGCTCTTTATCCTCATAACTAGTTAGTGGTTATCAGTTTTTCCATTTAAGCTATTCTAGTGGGTATATAGTGGTACC
Organism: Leopardus geoffroyi; assembly: GCF_018350155.1. Classification (NCBI taxonomy): domain Eukaryota; kingdom Metazoa; phylum Chordata; class Mammalia; order Carnivora; family Felidae; genus Leopardus; species Leopardus geoffroyi. The sequence continues at coordinate 87,957,852 of NC_059333.1, forward strand.
TCTACAAATTAAAACCATAGTGTTTTACTGTTTACTGATGACTAATGATGTTGAAATTTCTTCATGTGCTTACTGGCCATATGTTTATCTTCTGTGAAATGTCTATTTGAGTATGCATTTTTGTATTTGGTAGTTGATTTTTTATAATGTTGATTTCAGAGGTTCTTTATATATTCTGGTGTAAGTTCTTTTGTCACTTCTGTCACTCAGTAAAACTGAGAATATTTTTTTTCCCATTCTGTCTTTTGATGAGCAAAAAATTTTAATTTTGATAAAGTCTTATTCATCTTATTTTGTTTTATTAGTGCTTCTTGTGTCTTGTCCAAGAAATCTTTGCCTTCTCAGTAGAGTTTTAAAAGATTGCTTCATGTAAGTTCTGCTATGGCTTACTAAGTTTATTTCTAGATAAGTGATCTTATTGTTAATTTTATAAATGAGTTCTTCTCGTCCATTATATAATTGGTTATTGTTCATATAAAGGAAAACTATGGTTTATTTACATATTAATGGTATAATACCAAGAAGACATACGGGAAAAAAGTGGATAAATATGACTAAATAAAAGTAAAAGATTTTGGTCTGGCAAAAGTACCACAAACCAAATTGAAAGACCACTGGCAAACTGGTAAAGATATATTTACAACAGATAGGACAAAAGGCTAATTTATTTTTGGTAATTTACAAATAGTTTGGACAAGTCAGTAAGAAAAAGATGAATAAGAAAACATTGCAAATAGTTTGCAGAAAAGGAAATTTAAATGGGATAAGCTTAAGGCAATAATTTTAAAATGAAAATAAAAACAATGATATATTCCCATTTTGTACTTATCAGATTGAAAAAAAAAATTAAGCTTGATGAAACCCATGACTGCAAAAATAGCACTCTTAGAAAGTTGGTGGAAATGTAAACTTTCTAGAAGACAATTCTAACAATATGATTAAATATTTATTTATTTCGTGAGAGAGAGAGAGAGAGAGAGAGAGAGAATGAAAGCAGCGTAGGTGCAGAGAGAGAGGGAGAGAGAATCTCAAGCAGGCTCTGCACTGCCAGCACAGAACCTGACGTGGGGCTTGAATTCACAAACTGTGAGATCATGATGTGAGCCAAAATCAAGACTTGGACATGTAACCAACTGGTCTACTCAGGCACTCCAATATGATTCAAAATTTAAAATGTACATATTCTTAGACTAGGCAATCTCCCAGTAGAAGTTATTATATGGATATATTTGTACAAATTTACCAAAAAGCAGGTTAAAGAATATTCAAAGAGGCAATGTTCATGAAAGCAAAAACTGGAAACAACCTCATATTAATAGGGTAATAATTGTGTAAATTATAGTAGTGTAATTTATGAAATCCTACACAGCTATTAAGATGAATGATGTAGATCTATGTGTACTAATATGAAAAGAACACCAAAATACACAAGGAGGTTGAGGAAGAGCTGTAGAACAGTGTGCTTATAAAAAGGAAAGACACAGGGGCACCTGGGTTGGCTCAGTTGGTTAAGCCTCCGACTTTGGCTCAGGTCATGATTTCACAGTTCATGAGTTCGAGCCCCGCATTGGGCTCTGTGGTGACTGTGGAGCCTGGAGCCTGCTGCCAGTTCTGCGTCTCCCTCTCTCTGTCCCTCCCCTGCTCATGCTCTGTCTCTCTCTCTCAAAAATAAATAAAACATTAAAAACAATAAAAAAAATCAGACTTCTGATTTCAAAATATCAGGGTAAAAACCTCTGTGCCTCCAATCACTCCCAAATAAGGAGAATAAGGTAAACAAACACCTTCTTTGATAAAGCCAGAAAACTGTAACCCTAAACCATAACATATAGACAGCCTAAAAAAAAAAAAAAAAAAAAAAGAGAGAGAGAGAATGCTCATTGAGATGAGGAATATTAAATTTAAGTGCCTATAGATAAGAAGCAAGCCAATTCTTAACCCCAGAAAGGTTTGGAGCTAGGAGATACCTGGAACTATTAGAATTCCAGGTTAAGTCCACTTAGTGTAGTCAATGCCTTCCCAATCTTTCAGAACTCAGAAGGTAGAGTTTCTGGAAAAATTAAACCCAAGGGACTTTGGACTTAAATAGACACAGAAGTAGATAAGGGTAAAGTTGTGACTAAACCAGAAGATTATATGAAAGACTCGAAGCCCCTTTCTTCAGTATGGCTCAAGAGCACTTGCAGCTCTACACAGGAGATGATAAATTTTCTCCAGAAAAGGATCCAAAACTGACTAACCCAGAGAAAGATCATGACATTTAGGGATTTCCTAGAGCATGGTCCACCAACAGACAAGAGCTCTGCTCTCAAACTCTATTTTCCACCAGCCTTCAAATTCTTTTAAATATGAATGACAGTCAAAAATTCTTATGCATTTCAGGCAAGTCTCCAATACTAAAGACAGAGACCAAAACATCATAGGAGTGCTGAGAAATAATGATGGAACAGAAAAAAATGTCAAGAAAACTAAGATATTCTAAGAGAAAATACTATTATCATTAACCAGATGAGCAATCAATAAGAAAAGAATAATTAGACAATAAGAGCTGAAAAAAAGTTCAATGAAAACTTGAAGTTACAGTCAAGGCAATTTTCCACAAGGCAGAAAAAGAGAAAGAGATGAGTAATAGAAGGGAAAGGTAAAAAATTAGAAAAAGAAATCCAGGAAGTTTAATACCTGATTTGTAGGAATTCCAGAAAGACCAATGAAAACAGAGGTGAGAATATATCAAAAAAGGCAAAAAGTTTCCAAGAGCTGAAGGATGTTAAGTCGGCAGGAAGCAAGGACCTACATAGTGCACAGTACGATAAATGAAAAATACAATGCTTTAAAGTTTCAGAATACTAGGCATGAAGAGAAGATAATAAACACTTCCAAACAGAAAAATAAATAAATAAAAGATCAGGAACCAGAAATGGCACTGGACCACTAAATAGCACAACTGGAAACCAGAAGAAAGAATACTGTAAAAATTCTGAGTAAAAATGATTTTCAATCTAGGATTCTACACTCATCTAAAATATCACATAATTGTAGGAGTAGAAAATGACATATACAGGTATGCAAAAATCTCAAAAAATTTACCTCTCAGTTATCTCTTTTCAGGAAGCCACTAAAGGATATGCTCCTGTAAATGAGGGAATAAACCATGAAGATATAGGGTACAGGAAATGAAGGCTGCAACACAGGAAGCAGGTGTAGGGAATTTCCAGGATGAGAGCAAAGAGAAGTCTTACCGAAACAGCTGTGAAACAGACCTAGGGAGCAGTCAAGATTAAATCAGAGAAACTGAAGTCTCTAGGAAGGGTATCTTTGGAAAATAACCAAACTATCTCATGGGTGAATGGTATTACAAAGAGGCTCGAAGCATGTGGGAAGAAACTCTGATATGATGGTTTAACTAAGCAAAATTTTTAAATGAGGTAATTAATTTAAACAATAAAAACAAAAATATTGTACCATAAAAGATATAGCCACATGCACTATTTGTTTCATTACTGAATAATATTATGTGGTCATAATAATAAAAACACTAAGTGTATATTTAGCCAGAAATAATATACGAGGACATGAGATAAGGCAAAGTAAGGCATTAAAAGAGGTAAAATCATGTTATAAGAAGAAATTAATAGATGTCAAATATTGGTGGACCAAGAGATAGCACTATACCCCATTATTATAAGTGGTAAATATGAGCAGCTGAAATAGTTGAAAGTGTATTTCCTGAAGAATTACTTAAGGCAAGACAAGTTTAGGGGACAGGATGGGAGGAAGGAGGAGTGGTAAACTTTTTAATTAATCTTTCAGTAGTTTAAAGCAACATGATTGTATTTTTATTTATCTGAGGTAATTTAAAATTTGGGTCAATGTGTCTTGGTAAATGTGTAACAGTTGTGAAAATTACCACCACAATCAAGTTAAAAACAGCTACCTACCCCTATAAGTTTTCTCCCTTTGTTGTCAATCCTCAATCTTCATTCTTACTCCAGGTCCTAGGTAACTAATAATTTGGTTTCTATCTTTGTATGTTTTTTCTTATTCTGGAGTTTCACATAACTGAAATCATTCAGTATGCGATGTTTTGTGTCTAGCTTCTTTCACTTAGGAGGATGTTTTCATTTTTACCATTTATGTTTAGGTCTAGGATCCATTTTGAATGAATTTTTGGGGTTTAGCGTGAAGATTGTGTTAAGGATCTTTTTAAAAATTTCTCCAAATACTCAGGTCACTATCTCAAGGGTTTGTGAGTTTGAGCCCCGCGTGGGGCTCTGTAGAAAGCGCAGAGCCTGCCCAAGATTCTGTCTCCCTCTCTCTCTCTGTCTGCCTCTCTCCCACTCTTTCTCCCTCTCAAAGTAAATGAACTTAAAAAAGTTTTCTCCAAATGGACATCCAGTTATTCTAGAACCATTTTTTTGAAAAGATTATTCTTTTCCCCTTGAATTATATTAGTACTTTTGTAAAAAATCAATTATCCTATTAAGTATGGTTCAATTTCTAGATTTCAAATTTCCTCCATTCATCTATATGTCTATCCTTATGCTAATACTGAACCATTCTGACTACTGTAGCTTCATAGCAATTCTAAAAATCAGGTATTTTAAGTCCTTAGATGACTGTGCTTAAATTTTTTTTTGCTGCTACTTTATGCCTTTGCATTTCCATATAAATTTTAGAATCATTTGCCAATTCCTATGAAAAAGACTGACAAGATTTTGATTGGGATTGCATTCACTCTATAGCTCAGTTTTATGAGAACTGCCACCCTAACAATATTTACTCTTCCAATTCAAAAACATGGTGTATCTCTCAATTAATTTAGGTCTTCTTTTTTTTTTTTTTTTAATTTTTTTTTTTTTCAACGTTTATTTATTTTTGGGACAGAGAGAGACAGAGCATGAACGGGGGAGGGGCAGAGAGAGAGGGAGACACAGAATCGGAAACAGGCTCCAGGCTCTGAGCCATCAGCCCAGAGCCTGACGCGGGGCTCGAACTCACGGACCGCGAGATCGTGACCTGGCTGAAGTCGGACGCTTAACCGACTGCGCCACCCAGGCGCCCCAATTTAGGTCTTCTTTAATTTCTGTCGGCAATACTTTGTAGTTTTCAGTGTAAAGGTTTTGCATATCTTTGCTGAATTCATTTCTAAGTAATTATACAATATTACCGTGGTTTTTTGTTTTTTAATTTCATTGTTGGATCATTCATTGCTAGTATGTAGAAATACAATTAGTTCTTGTTTATTAACAATCTTCTACAGCCTTGTAAATTCACATACTCATCCTTTTTTGCAGATTTCTTAGAACTTTCTATATACATGCCACCTGTGAATAATAATTTTACTTCATTCTTTCTATTCTGTATGTCCTTTCATTTCTTTTTCTTGCCTTAATGCACCAGCCATGACCTCCAGTGTAATACTGAATAAAAGTGGTGACAACAAACATCCTTGACTTGGTCTTGATCTTAAAGTGGAAATGCATAAAGTCATTCACCATGAAGTATGTTAATGGTTTTTTCATAAACATCCTTTATCAGGTTAAGGAGGGTGCCTTCAATTCCTACTCTGCTGAGAGGTTTTATTGTAAGTCTGTACTGAATTTTGTCATCTGTATCTACTGGGATGCAAATATATTTTTTTCAACTTTATCTTGGTAGCATGGTATATTACATTGAATTGATTTTTTGGAAGCTAAACCAGCCTTGCATTACTAGGATAAATCCCACATGGCTATGATGTATTATTTTTTTTTATATACTGCTAGATTTAACATGCTAATATTTTGTTAAGGGTTTTTGTGTCTTATGTTCATGAGGAATATTGGCTACTATTTTTCTTTTCTCACAATGTCTTCATTTGGTTGTGGTAACTGGGTAATGTTGGCCTCATAAAGTGAGTTGTGACATTTTTTACTCCTGTATTTTTTGAAAATTTCTGTAGGACTGGTATTTTTAATTCTTTCATGTTTGTCAGAATTACCAGCTATGCCTTCAGGGTCTGGATTTTTTTTTGTTGTTGGAACGTTTTAAATTACTAATTGAATTTCTTTATGTAAGTCTATTTACATTTTCTATTTCTTCTTGAGCCCATTTTGGTCATTTGAATTTTGCAAGGAATTTTGCCACCTCATCTAAGTTGTCAAATTGGTTAGTGTAAAGTCGTTCATAATGTTCCTTTATTATATTTTTAAGTATCTATGAAATAGATACTTAATATTGTTAATTTGCATCTCCTTTTTTCTTGATCATTCTAGTTAAAGGTTTGTTAATTCTATTGAACTTTTTAAAGAACCAGCTTTTCATTGGTTTTCTATTTCCTTGATTTGTGCTATGATCTTTATTATTTCCTTTCTTTTACTTATTTTGGGTTTAATTCACTCTTTCTTTGCTAGCTTCTTAAAGCAGCAGCTTAGATCATTGATTTTAGACCTTTCTTTTCTAGTAGGTCTTTAAAGCTACAAAGTTCTTTGTTAGCACTGCTTTAGCTATATACTGATTATTTTCACATGTTGTTGTATTTCTATTTTCATTCGGTAAAAATATTTCCTAATTTCCCCTGTGAATTCTTCTTTCACCCATGGGTTACTTAGAAATGCATTATTTAATTTCTACATATTTGGGGATTTTCCTTATTTCTTTCTGTACTGATTTTTTTGTATTGATTTTTTAATTTAATTCCTTGTGGTTGCAGAACACAATGCATAATTTCAATTTTCTTATATTTACTAATACATTTTATGTGTGTGGGTCAGTAGATGGCTCATTCTGATGAATGTTTCAAATCCACTTTGAATGCATTGGGTATAATTTATTGTAGATGTCAATTAGGTCAACTTGCCTTACTCAAGTCTTATTTATCCTGTTTTTCTGCCTACTTATCCTACCCATTGTTGACAGAAGTGTACTAAAATCTCCAACACTAAATGTTGAACCATTTCTCCTTTCAGTTTGTTGGTTTTTTGCTTCCATGTATTTTGTGCCTCTGTTACACTGATATACACTTAGAATTTTTATATTTTCCTGTTGTATTCATTCCCTTATATTTATGAAATGTATCTCTCTGTCTCTAGTATTACTCTTTATTTTAAAATATATCTTCACTGGTATTATTATAGTTACTCCAGCATTCTTGTGCCTGTTTCCTATGGAGGAGAATCACCCAACCTCATCATTCTGTGATTACTGGAAGATGCAATTATTTTAATGAGGAAAATTAAATACAAATTTAAAAAGGGAATATAATGATAGACTCAATATACTTTTAAAAAGAAAATGTTGATTATAATTCTACACTAATAAAATGAAAAAACACAGATTATATTCCTTTATCCTCTTCTATTTCCCCCTGCCCTAGAATTAATCACATGCTATTAACATTGGCTACACTTGGAGGGCAGGATATGAATGGGAAGTTAGGATACAGAAATGGATATACAAAATGAAAAGCAAAATTTTCAAATAATAATTTGTCTCTTCCTTTGTTATACTCATTTTCTTTCCCTTGTCTAACTGTATCAGTGTTGCACACCAACACAAATAAGAGAAGTTATTGATTGTTCCTTATGTTATTCATAACATGAATGGAGTGTGAATCTTTCATTATTAAGCCTGACTAAAGCTTCTGGTTTGGGACATTTACTATTTAGTATGTCAAGTCATCTTTTACTAAGGTTATGTGTTTATGTGTGAGTGATTAAGAAAATGTATGTGTACATGCGCGTTACAGATTTCCTAGTGTTAATATGACCCATCGTAGGGGCGCCTGGGTGGCTCAGTCGGTTAAGTGGCTGACTTCGGCTCAGGTCATGATCTCACAGTCCATGAGTTCGAGCCCCGCATCGGGGTCTGTGCTGACAGCTCAGAGCCTGGAGTCTGCTTCAGATTCTGTGTCTCCTTCTCTCTCTGACCCTCTCTCATTCATGCTCTGTCTCTCTCTGTCTCAAAAATAAATAAACATAAAAAAAATTTTTTTAAAAATATGATCCATTGTATTTCTAGAATAAATGCCATTTGATTGTGCAGTGTGCAGGTGTATGTTTTCACAAACTATTCAATCCATTAGCTAATACTTTACATAAGATAATTAACACCTGAAGTGAGGCTGTAGTTTTCTGTGTGTGTGTGTGTGTGTGTGTGTGTGTGTGTGTGTGAAAGAGAGCCTTTAAAACAGTCTAAGAAGTTTCATAATAGCTTTTATTATACTGAGTGTTTAAAAGAAGGATAATGAGGGGACACTAGCCTAGTAGGCATTAAAGCTTCAGTTATAAAAATAGTATATATAGTATTGGCTGATGCAGATCCAGAGAACAGAACTCAGTACAGCAATGAACACAAGTAGTTGCTGCAACTTTGTATGGGGGAAAAAAAACAACCCAGAATTTCTAAGTGAGGTAATAGGATAGATTATTTACTAGATGATCCTGATAGCCACTTGGAGGGGGAAAAAGTTTAATTTTTACTGCTTTAAGATAAAGAAAACTTTAAAATGTTTTTGAGTAAAACAAAAGACTTGAAGGAATGGAGAAACGTATCATGTTCTTAGATAGAAAGACTCAAATTCATAATGATGTCAGTTCTCCCTTAAATAATCTATACATTTAACATGATCCCAATTAATACTAGTATGATTTGTGTGTACAGAACTTATTATGCTGATTCTAATGTTAAAAAAAAAAGAAAAGCAGAAAACTCAGGAGAAATTAGAGGAGGGAAAAAAGAGAGAAAAGGGGCTAGTCCTACCAAATATTAAAATATATAATAAAATCACAATAATTACATGGTTAAGATGTTCATAGCAATAGAACAGAAAATTTAAAATAGACACAGAATGTATTATAAATAAGGATGTCATTTCAAATCAATAGAGAAAAGACCATTTGTAATAACTGGCTGGACACTTGAAAAAAAGAGAGGGTTCCCAACTTACATTCAGATAAATTCTACTTAGAATAACAATCACAATGTAAAAAAAAACATAAAAATACAGTAAGAACACGTGAGATGACCCTTCTACATGTAAGTCTTTCCTAAGTGAAATCAAGATGCCATAAAAAGATTGATAAATCCACGGGGCGCCTGGGTGGCGCAGTCGGTTAAGCGTCCGACTTCAGCCAGGTCACGATCTCGCGGTCCGTGAGTTCGAGCCCCGCGTCGGGCTCTGGGCTGATGGCTCAGAGCCTGGAGCCTGTTTCCGATTCTGTGTCTCCCTCTCTCTCTGCCCCTCCCCCGTTCATGCTCTGTCTCTCTCTGTCCCAAAAATAAATAAACGTTGAAAAAAAAAAATTAAAAAAAAAAAAAGATTGATAAATCCAATTACACAGAAACAAAAATTCCTGTATGTAGTCGAAAAATACCACAGGCAAAGATAAAAGATAAACTAGTAAAAATTATTTGCTACACATATAATTAACAATGGGAGAAATCCCTACTGTATATCTAGGAACAACCCAATAAAAAATGGACAGAAGGATATGAACTGAGAGTTCACAGAAAAAGAAATGCAAGTTGCCAAAAATATCAGATAATTACTCATCTTTATTCATAATAAAATGCAGATTAAATGATCTATCTCACCTACTGGATTTTCAAAATTAAAAAAAAACTGCTAAAACACAGAGCAAAAGAAACGTATTGAAAATAAGGGGTAAACAGATGTAAGATGAATCAAAGAGGTCCAACAACCAAATACTTGTTATTCCAGAAGAAATAAGAGAAAAATGGAGAAAGAAACTTAAAGAAATAAAAAACATATGAGCTGGAGAGACCTACATGTTTAGATTAAAAGAGACAACTGAGCAGAATAAATGGAAAAAAAAAAAAATCCTGCATACTATATGATAAAACACAAAGATAAGAGCCTAAAAGCTTTTACAGGGGGGAAAATAGGTAATAGGTAGTATGTAAAGGGACAATTATCTGACTGGCAACAAACATTCTACTCATTAATAACCGCGGTGAATATCATATAGGTGAAACACTGGATGTTAACTGCACTGGAATTAAAAAAATAACAAGTGAAAAACTATGCAGTAATTAAAATCTGTTGGAAAACAACTGACCAGGAATTCTATGCTCAGCAAATTATCATTGTAAAGAAAAGAAATAAAGGTATTTCCATGGGTTTTCCTTCCATGAATCAATTCTGAGGGACCTGATTTATTATTCTAGCCAACCACAGATGGAAGTCAAGAAAGAAGATATCCTATACTAGAAATGGTGGAACTGACCCAGTGGTCAAACAACATAAATAATAAGAAAAAGCAATCCTAGGATAAAGTTTTATCAATTGTAGGAAGAAATAAACCCAAGCTAGAAGATGGAATCTGTATGGCCCAAGTAAAAAATATTCAGGGAAAAGAATACAACTGGCTCTAAGCAACAGATAAGGAAATTGAGTTATTAGTGGTATTAAAGACATGTATATAGAGTGTACATGACTATTTTTACAATAGAAAAAAAAGGCAATTGGAAACTTTGGGGAAAAACTCAAAATATGTAATAAAATTATGCTCAAAATATGAAGCAAAACAGCACAATTTTGAGAAACTTATACAGTGTATGAAAAGAGGAACCATGTGACTGGAATGCTAAAAATATTCTTTGTGTGGCTCATGATGTTGAACACATAAAGAAATCTAATCCTAGGGTTCTTAGTTGTGGAATGAAACATTTTTACATAATCATTTTAATATAACTAACATTAGTTTCAACTATTAAAATCTACCTATAGTCAAAACATAAGCAGGGTTAAGTATGGTTGTAGAATAGAATGTAAATGTCACCATTACTTGACAATGTAAAATTTGTATAACATTTGTATAACATGGTGAAAGGGTAGGAAAAGACTTGAAAAATAGAATAACATTATCATTGTCTAACATAGTGGGGAATCAGGGCTATTACTTAAAGTTGACATGATACAAAATAGACATTTGACAGGCATCTGGGTGGCTCAGTCAGTTAAACTTCCAACTCTTGATTTTGGCTCAGGTCACGATTTCACGGTTTGTGGGTTCGAGCCCCACACTGGGCTCTGCGCTGACAGCATGGAGCCTGCTTGGGATTTCCTCTCTTTCTCTTTCTGCCCCTACCCTGCTCTTCTCTCTCTCAAAATAAGTAAGTAAATTTAAAAAGAAAATGGGGATTTGAGTATATTAAAAGTAGAAAGATAGCAAAAGCTAAACAAATGGAGAATCGGAGGATAGTGAGATGCTGATTAAACATGGTAACAAAATTAAGAAACAAAATTTCAAAATGAAATTAAAATGCTCAAATTTACTTTAATAATCTTCAAGACCAGTGGCTATTTACAGAGGCAGCTTTTCAAATTCTCTAATGCTCCTATTATTTACCAATGCATATATTTCAACTTAATATTGGGGAGGGTTACTATAGGTATTTGCTTTTTATAAACATCCTTGAGAAACTGAGAAACTCTATTTGGAAATCCTTATAAGGTATAACAGTTTTTCAAGTGTTTAGTGTACGTCAAAGTATGGTACCCTAATTTCCATTTTCTTGATTTCAGTTCCAGAAATATTGGCAGAAAAAGTAAAAAGCTGACAGCTGGGTATAAGGATATTACAAGATGACTCTAATTATCTAAAATGTTTCTTTTAAAAGAACAGTTGCTACTAAATATTTCATTGCTAACATTTGGTTGAAGCCATAGCTATGTGTATTCTATGGCACACTGGATCTGAATCTTGCAGCTGGTGGTTGATTTCTATCAACACCTTAAGGCTGAAGTCTACAGCAAGGCTAAACACATTTAAACTATGAAAATGGAGCTTTAAAAAATATGATGGAGAGGCGTCTGGGTGGCTCAGTTAGTCTTTCAATTTCGGCTCAGGTCATGATCTCGTGGTTTGTGGGTTCGAATCCTGCATCAGGTTCTACGCTGACAGTGCAGAGCCTGCTTAGGATTCTCTCTTTCTCTCTCTCTCTCTCTCTCCCCGCCCCCCAACCCCTCCCTCCTTCCCTCCCTCTCTCTCTCTCTCTCAAAATAAATAAATAAACTTAAAAAAATATGACAGAAACCTACTTGAATACTTATACATATATAGATAACTTTTTGTCTTAGTTGTTGCAGAAAATGTTACCCACATAAATGTCAGCTGAATTTAATTAAACCAGCATTTGTGGAAACCCCATCAGGTACTATAATATGGTTATATATATATATATAATATGGCAAGGGATACAAATAAGCATCACGAAGTAGAGCATACAGGGTTGGATGTGAAACAGGGACAAAGAGCTTAATATCCAGTAACCAGTTCTTAATCTGGAGGGATAGGTTTTATTTTGTAAAGAGTATGATAAAAAAGTTTATTGAAACATCCTTTTTTATTTTTGAGAGGGAGAGAGAAAGAGAAAGGGAGAGAGAGACAGAGCATGAGTGGGGAAGGGGTACAGAGTGAGGCAGACTCAGAATCCAAAGGAGACCCCAGGCTCTGAACTGTCAACACAGAGCCCAACACATGGCTCAAACTCAGGAACCAGGAGATCATGACCTGAGCCAAAGTCAGACACTTAACTGAATGATCACCCAGGAGCCCCTATTGCAACATCTTCTGCCCCAAACATGATCAACTGATAGGTGAGTGGAGGGGGATGCTTAAAAAAGGGATGTGTTTCTGTGTAGTTTTACTATGACGGTCTACCTTTCCTGTAAGGACCAGAACCAGAAGAGAAGCCAGGTTATCTTGGGGGTGTGAATCTTAAGTCTATAAACTCCCAAGATGGGTAACTAAGCAAATACTTAAGACCTCATTTTTCTCACTGAAAAGTGGAACTAATCACTCCTCCCCCATCTTTACTAGATTGTTAATTACATGGCATACATGTATTTTAGCAATTATTATGGGTCAGGCTTATGCTAGAAGTAAAAGATAAATAAAATGACATCCCTGACTTCAAAAGGCTTATCATCTATTGAGGAAGACAGATATGTAAATAAATAAGCAAAACTTAGTACAGTGTGTGCGTGCTGTAATAAAGAGGCTATAGGAAACAGAGGAGGGAGAGACGGACTCTGTCTAGGAGAGCTGAGTCCAGGAATACTTTACATAGTTTACACAGAAGCTCAAGGTAGTGTGCCAGGTCAACAGGTTATTGGGTAGGAGCAGCCATAGCGAAAGGGGCTCTGAGCAGCAGAAACAGGATGAGCTTGATGAGCACAGGAGTCCAGAAAGGCTAGGTGAGCTGAGGCAGCTCACAGTGGCTAGACTGCAAGGTGTTCAGTGGGAAAGTACAGAAACTATATACAGAAAAGTGGGCTGGTGCGGAATTGTGAGACTGATAGTAAATTAATGAGATTGCACTTTATTCCAAGGTCACTGTTCCTCAAAATTCTGTCCTGGGATCACATGTATAGGACCAAGAATAGGAAGTCTTGTTAAAAATGCATGTTCCAGGACCAGAGATGCACTGAATCAGATTTTCTGGAGTCTGGGTAATTTACATTTTGGGAGGGGGGATAATTTACATTGTAACAAGTTGCCCTGGTGATTCTTATACACCCAAAGCTTGAGAAGCAATAATGTAGGCCACAAGGAACTACTAAGCTTTAAGCAGATCAATTTTGTATTTTAGGATGAGTGATATTTTGGCAACTGTGTGGAAGCAGTGTCAATCTCTCCCCTGTTCCCTTCCACAGAATCTATTTATTATAGCACATTCATGAAATTCTGCTAGTTATTTACATGTCTGATAATTCTGGCAGCAGTGTGGAAAGTGAAAGTGGAGACACTAGTTGGGGTACTTCAGTGATACAGGAAAGAACTAAAATAAGGCAGGGACTATGAGAAAAAAATGACAATGAAATCAAAAGCCATTTCTAAGAAAGAAATACCCAAGATCTGATGGTTAATTGAATTTTGGAGGGCCAGAGAGTTTGATAAAGTCAAGGTTAACAGAAATTCTTAGCTTAGCAAGTAATGATGTCATTAACAGAAAAGGATCATATAAAATATAATTGTGAAAACATTTTGAAGACTGGAAATCTGAGTGTAAGATATTAATCAGGTTCCTTTCTAGAGCACTTCCCACACTTCTCCTTTTCTTAACTTAGATGTGGATTATATTCATATTTCTTTCAATGTAAAAGTAACTCATGCTTATTATAGAAATTCATTCACTTAAAAACCGACTGAAATGTCTGTTAAGATCTGGGACTCTGCCCTGTACCTACTTAAAATGCAATGGTGTACAGATGAATGAGGAAACAAAACAGTGAAAAATGCATCTGAGACAACCATTATTACCATTTTTTATGTACTCACGGGTTTTTTTTCTATGAATATTTTTTAGTTTATTTTTTTGGTTTATATAGTTGTGCTCATATAGTATAATGATTTTTATCTTGTTTTTTTCACTTCAAAAACATTTCCTCAAATTATTGTAAATTTCTCATACACAATAGTGATCTATGACCACCTATTTCTATGGAAGATATAACTGAATACATTTTTACTTACTGAATACTTAAGCTGTTTTAAAATTTCCATTATTATATAAAAAACCATAAAATACCTAGGAATAAATCTAACCAAAGAGGTGAAAAATCTATACACTGAAAACTACAGAAAGCTTATGAAAGAAATTGAAGAAGACACAAAAAAAATGGAAAAAGATTCCATGCTCCTGGATAGAAAGAACAAATATTGTTAAAATGTCGATACTACCCAAAGCAATCTACATATTCCATGCAATCCCTATCAAAGTAACACCAGCATTCTTCACAGAGCTAGAACAAATCATCCTAGAATTTGTATGGAACCAGAAAAGACCCTGAATAGCCAAAGCGATCTTGAAAAAGAAAACCAAAGCAGGAGGCATCACAAATCCCAGACTTCAAGCTATACCACAAAGCTGTAATCATCAAGACAGTATGGTACTGGCACAAGAACAGACACTCAGATCAATGAAACAGAACAGAGAACCCAGAAATGGACCCACAAACGTATGGCCAACTAATCTTTGACAAAGCAGGAAAGAATATCCAATGGAATAAAGACAGTCTCTTCAGTAAGTGGTGCTGGGAAAACTGGACAGCGACATGCAGAAGAATGAAGCTGGATCACTTTCTTACACCAGACACAAAAATAAACTCAAAATGGATGAACGACCTCAATGTAAGACAGGAAGCCATCAAAATCCTCGAGGAGAAAGCAGGCAAAAACCTCTTTGATCTTGGCTGCAGCAAGTTCTTACTCAACACGTCTCTGGAGGCAAGGGAAACAAAAGCAAAAATGAACTACTGGGACATTATCAAAATAAAAAGCTTCTGCACAGCAAACAACCAGCAAAACTAAAAGGCAACCGACAGAATGAGAGAAGATATTTGTATACGACATATCAGATAAAGCGTTAGTATCCAGAATCTTGAAAGAACTTCTCAAACTCAACGCCCAAAAAACAAATAATCCAGTGAAGAAATGGGCAAAAGACATCAATAGACACTTCTCCAAAGAAGACATCCAGATGGCCAACCGACACATGAAAAAATGCTCAACATCACTCATCATCAGGGAAATACAAATCAAAACCAGAATGAGATACCACCTTACACCTGTCAGAATGGCTAACATTAATAACTCAGGCAACAACAGATGTTGGTGAGGATGCGGAGAGAAACGATCTCTTTTTCATTGTTGGTGGCAATGCAGACTGGTGCAGCCACTCTGGAAAACAGTATGGAGCTTCCTCAAAAAACTAAAAACAGAACTACCCTACGACCCAGCAATTGCACTAGTAGGCATTTATCCACGGGATACAGGTGTGCTGTTTCGAAGGGACACATGCACCCCCATGTTTATAGCAGCACTATCAACAATAGCCAAAGTATGGAAAGAGCCTAAATGTCCATTGATGGATGAATGGATAAAGATGTTGCATATATATACAATGGAGTATTACTCAGCAATCAAAAAGAATGAAATCTTGTCATTTGCAACAACATGGATGGAACTAGAGGGTATTATGCTAAGTGAAATCAGTCGATCAGAGAAAGACAAAAATCATAGGACTACACTCATATGAGGACTTTAGAGACAAAACAGATGAACATAAGGCAAGGGAAACAAAAATAATATAAAAACAGGGAGGGGGACAAAACAGAAGAGACTCATAAATATGGAGAACAAACAGAGGGTTACGGGAGAGGTTGTGGGAGGGGGGATGGGCTAAATGGGTAAGGGTATTAAGGAATCTACTCCTGAAATCATTGCTTCACTATATACTAATTTGGATATAAATTTTAAAAAATAAAAAATAAAATTAAAAAATTTCCATTATTATATATAATGCTGCAAAAATGAAATTATGGGATCAAAAGGTATGTTACTTTTAAAAGCACAAAAATTACTGACTTGTTTTTTTCCAAAAGTGTTCAATCAATTTAGACTGCCAAAAGAAATATACGAACAAGCACATTTCATGGCATATTCACCAGCAACAAAACCATTAGAAAAATTTCCTGGTAACTCAAAAAATAACTCAAAAAGTAAAAATATATCACTGCAACTTAAAAGTTTCACTTCTTTGATCATCTGTCAAGGAGAAACATTTTCCCATTTGCTTTTATTTTCACTTTAGTAAATGAACCTGTTTTCTCAAGTTCTTTGCTCATTCATGTACATTGAACTTGGTGCTTTTGAAAGCATTTGTAGGAACACCTTAAAATTTAAAGGTAAACATTTGGCTTTCTGCAACTGTGAAGTTGGAGAGATCCTGGCCAGGCCAAGGATGTTGGATCTTATTGGTCTCCCAGCCATTCAACCCTTCCCTGGAGCCCCAATAAAATTATCTGATCCACATAAACAAATAGAGATAAACCTCTGTCTGCTACATATTTGCAAATTTCTAATCCCAGTTTGCACATCTTTAATTTATTCATTTGTATTGGGGGGAGGGAGGTGGGAGAAAAGGACAAAATAAATGGCAATGTTCTGAGTCAATGTAATAAATTTTCCCTTCATGAGTCCTTCCAGTTCTTTAAAGTTTGGAAGGTATTTCCCCATTCACATAAATTTTTTTTTAAATTTTTAAAAAATGTTTTATGTATTTTTGAGGTGAGGGGGAGGGTAGGAAGAGGGGCGGAGAGGGAGGGAGACAGAAGATCTGAAGCCGGCTCTTGTGAAGACAGCAGAGAGTCTGACACTGGGCTCATGACTGGGAGATCATGACCCCAGATGAAGTCAGACGCTTAACTAACGGAGTCACCCAGGTGCCCCCACATAAAATGTCTTTCTTAAATGAAACTAGCATAAGGATATTTACTCTTTTTCATCTAACTCTTCAATTTACCTTGAATTTATTTTGGTATATAAGATGACATAAAGATTCAAATTTATTTTGAATACTATTTACTACTCTCAAAAACATGCACTGAATGTCTTCCTTTTTCTGATTTCTGATGATTCTTTTATTATATTTAGAATATATATTTCTGGGGTCTCAATTCACTTTCACCAACTTTACTATCAGTGCTATGCCAGTACCCTACTCTTTTATTTATTATAGTTTTACAGCGTGCTTTGATATCTGATAGGGCCACAGGGTTATTAGCTCTCTGGCACTGTTCTTGGTTTTTCACCTAAGTTATTTCATTTTTACCTCTAGTTTCTTGGACAAAACTAAGAATTATCTTGTTAATTTCTCAAACATATTAAAAAAAATCAGAATTATGCTAAACCTCAACCTCTAAGTTAACTTGAGAAAAACGGATATTTGTTAATAGTTGGGACTTCCCATTCAGGCACATGATGTTTTTCTCCCTGAAACCCCCAACCCCCCACCCTGCGCGTATCCCAGTAATTTTCAGGTTTCTCCACAGGGGCTCACACATTTCTTATTAACATAATTTTATATTTTCTGTCCTTGTTATAAGCGACTTTTTCTACCATATTTTCTAAACAATTACTGCTATTATAAAGGAGAACTACTGAGTTTAAAGTATTTTCTTAAATCTAGTTACTCTACCTTCCTATTAGTAAGTTCTAATAACTTCTCAGGTGACTCTTGGTTTTCCCAGGAATGCAATCATACCACCCAAAAATGGGATTGTAGAGGTTTTTTTTTCTCAGTATTTACTACTCTTCATTCTAATTCATTTCTTATTATATTGGTCAGAACATCCAGAGGAATATTATATAATAATGTAGTGATAACAGGTTTCTGAGTTTTAAACACTCATTGCTTCTCTAGTGTTTCACTATCAATTTTTACTTTAGCTTTTAGTTTGGTATGTTTGTTAAGGAAACTTCTCTTTATTTCTGGCTTTTAAAGGGACAAAAGGAAATTATTATTTTCTTTTCCATGTTTACCGATATGTTTACTTTCCTTATCAGATCTATTGACCTACATATTATAAAATTTGATATTTACCTATCTTTGCATTCTTAGATATTTGATAATCATAAAGACTTAATATATGTAATTATTTTTATTTCTATTTTATTCATAGCTATTTGAGTTCTACATTCATAAAGTTTGCACAGGCTCATTTCTGGAATACAGCACCCTGGAAATATCTCTTTCAGTCACTACCCATCTAGTGACAACTTTTCAGGCTCACAAAACCTAAGTGGCTTGTTCAGTGTCATGTGGTTGGCAGGCAGGTTAGATATTCTGGTTCTGATCTAGAATTATAAGCAAATGTCCCATTTCAGTGCATCAACCCTTTATTCTCCCCCAATGTGAGAGAGAGCATCTCTTTTCAGCCCTTATCTTCTGGACAGCTAGAAAGACGGGCACATGGCAGCTCAGGGTACACTCTTCTAAGACTCTAGGGGAAGTTCCACCTCTCCACACAGATCATTCAAAAAGTGGGTGTTTGTACAAAGGGAATGAATATTCCATAAGGAGGTGAGAGTAACATGGAGATATGTTACCTTATTTATATATGTCCTGTCTTTTACTTTTTCCCATTTCCCTAGGTGAAAGTGTTAACAGAAACCTACTCAGAGTTTTCATAAAATAAATTCTGTGTAACATGGCTGAGTTTCCTTCAGCAAAATAAGTAGTTAATTCTTAACTTTAATTCCTAGGTTAATCACAATGACACAGTATGGCAATGAATGCTTGGTTAGTACTAGGGCAGTCCACGGTCATGTTTTGTTTTGTTTTTGGTTTGTTTTTTTCATTATGCATACCACCCCCTAGAAGAGACGAAATTCTATATATAGTTTTACACATATAAAAAAATGTTTGAAAGTATGCTTAGTAATTCTTTAAAAGTAACAATGAAAAACTTTGAATAACTGTGCCAAAATTACAGATCCTTTGTAAAGCAATCTCCATATAAATTAATTATAACAATTCATGTAGTTTTAAAAAGTACATGGACTTTATTGTTTACTATCAACCTGGTGAATGAAAAATACAGACAATAGGATCATCAACTTGAGAAGAATAAGTTATGGTGTATGACCATCAAGAGCAGGCTAAATTGCTAAAAGTTAAGAGGTGAGAAAACATAAACACGTATCTTTACCAAAAACTTAAATATGAACTAATATTCTCATTTATGTAAAGTGCCAATACGATGATGCCACAAAAACTTGTATCAATGATGCCAGGTAGGTAACTTAGTAATTAAAAGCAAAGAATTAGAGACTGAACTCATGTTAAAATCAAAACACATGGTTGTTTTCCTTATTTTCACATACATGACTTGTAAGGTTTATACAATGTCCAATGAGTACAAACCAGGTAACAAACAAAATGATATATAAAAAGAGTAAATACTGTATTTAATAAAGACTTCACAACAAGTATCATGGGTAAGTGAAATATAAGCAGCTTCCAACATGACATGAGAATTCTATAAAAGTCTTGTAACATAGGGACTATATGACAATAGGACACAACTACAGACTTTAGTGCATGAGGGAGGGCAAGGAAAGGAAATGACTGGTAGCATGAAACAAGTGCTACTTCAATGGCTATTGAATGCTATTAAGATATCTGCCAGGGATTTTGAGATTCCAGGAATTGACAGGGAAAAATCAATCCATGGGAACATCAGACTAGATGTGAAATATGTACATCCATTTCTTAGTTATCTTCTGCCCATCAATACCTCATTCCCATCAAGCTAAATCTCCATGTGCTAACTTCTCTTAGGAGTAGGTGTGAAACACAATTCAGATTCCTAGAGTTAGAATGAAATTTTAAGTTGTAATAGAACAAAAAGAACATTACTGCTTAGTAATCAAGATACTTGTTAGAAGGCAGCCTTACTGTTCACTCTCTAGAGGCTGGATCCATTAGTAAATCCTCAGAATGGACAAAATTCAATTCACTACATAATGTTAAAGCCCCCAAATAAACTGATGAATAGGACACAGTTTGTGCTCTCAAGGAGTTTACAAATATTTGTCGAGTGTTTACTACCAACTAGGCACTGTCAAAAAACTTTAATGTATTAGTCATTTAATCCTCACTACAATGTTATGATGTAGGTATTGTTATCATCCCTCTTTTACAAACACGGAAATATGTGTTAATAACCCAGAGAATATTTAACCCAGACAGGGTAAATAACTTGCTTTAAGCTAAAAAAACTACTAATCTCCATAGTCTGGCTCCAGAGCACATGCTCTTAACCATTATGACGTATATTTTGGAGAAAGAAAAGAAAACTAAAGAAGCCTAAGTACACTAACTGTATTTTGTGAATATTCAAAGACTGTCCTGCCTTCAAATATTCCTACTGTCAAATTACTTACCTTCATTTTGATTGGGGAAAAAAATTATTTGCAGGAGAAATGTACTAATTTACATGCTTAATATTTATACTCAACAAAAAGACCACAGCATGATACATTTAACTGTTTTAGTCATCGTACATTAGTAGATACGTTTAACTATACAATAATAGTGTCCATGAACATTATTACATGGCTGTAAAAATTACTACCTTTTATTGTACAGAATTAGTGAAATTGAATTTGAGGAAATCTGGAGTCCCATAATATCATTAAGAAACTTGAAAGTTGGTCATTTCTAGTGAACAGAAAATGAACAACCAATCTCCACACTATAAAATTACTAATATTCCAGACTGCTTTGAGTGTTGCTACCATTATAATTATCAAGACAAGTACAGAAGCTGCTTTGGAAAAGTCCTGTTCAACTTTTACAACTGCTATATAGTTAGAGAAAAAGAATACAGCGGTGCCTCGGTGGGCCAGTTAGTTGAGCATCGGACTTCGGCTCAGGTCCTGATCTCCTGGTCCATGAGTTCGAGCCCTGTGTCGGGCTCTGTGCTGACAGCTCGGAGCCTGGTGCCTGCTTTGGATTTTGTGTCTCCTTCTCTCTTTGCCCCTCCCCACTTGCATTTTGTGTTTCCCTCTCTCTCTCTCAAACATAAACAAACATAAAAAAAAAAAAGAATACAAGTATCTTTCATAAATACTTTAAGAAGCTGCCTTTCGGGGTCTCAAATGTAACTAACAATAGCCATTAGATTTTAAGGAAATCTTCTTATAGAAAATAACTTTAAAGTGATGTTACTATTGGGTGCCTGGGTGGCTCAGTTGGTTAAGCGTCCAACTTTGGCTCAGGTCATGATCTCATGGTTCACGGGTTTGGGCCCTATGTCAGGTTCTGTGCTGAGAGCTCAGAGCCTGGAGCCTGCTTCGGATTCTGTGTCTCCCTCTCTCTTTGCCCCTCCCCTGCTCACGCTCTGTCTCTCTCTCTCTCAAAAATAAACATTAAAAAAAATTTTTTTTAATGATGTTACTATTAATATTTATAAATAAAAAAATGACAGTATCACACAGTTTTTCCTTTCTTTCCTGTCATGTGTGGTTTGATTTCAGATTGGACTTTAGTAGTTCTAGTTTCAATCTTTTCCCCCACAATTTTTCCCATTAATGATGACGTGCTCTATATTTGATGACATACCCTACAAACCTATATTATTCACAGAATAGTAGCTTAGCTGGCGAAAAACTTCAAGGTTTTTGCACTTGCCAAGAAGTTAACCTCCTCAGACTCCTAAGGAAAACACACACACACACACACACACACACACACACACACACACACTTCACTCACTTTTTAAGCTAAAGGCAGTCAATTGTTTCAAAATGCAACAATAGTGCTTTCAGGTCTAGACCTGTAATAAGTCCATCAAAAAAGTATTTGAAAAAGTACAATCTCTCAAAGAAAAATAAGGTACAGAAATGTGCTTAGCTTGTTGAAAAATGAGTACATACTCCAAATAACATCTCATAATTTGAACAGTTTGTTGGCTACAAAATATTCAAACCCTGAAGGTGAGTAATTTGAACGTTTATAGAAACAAATCAGTGGCATAAATACCAATGCTTTCCAATCAAGGACAATTATTTTTGTCATCTTTCCTTATATTTGCACAAAAAGGATATATCTAGAAAAAAGGCTTACTATGCCTCTTGATTTATAGTCCTAAGATTAGAACACATTTTCTGAAAAACATTTAGTGGGATAGGTCATCAAAGGAAATTGTGGAACATACCTTCCTAGAAGTCTTTAACAAGTAGGGATGGTGACCAGTGGTATTAAGGGTGCTGTGACAGGTTTGCTGGCCTTCATAACTCTGTCACCTGGTGTGCAATAGATGACCTACTCTCAATGCCTATCAGTCATTTAACTGCTCTCAATGCCAGTTACCAAAACGGTCACTCCTACAGTAAGTCTGATTCTACAAAATCCCTGATGGTTTCAGAAAAAAAAAAAAAAATCTTTCCAGTCCATTCTTTTTCTGATGGCAGCTTGTCTATGCCACAGAATTTCACACAAGAGCCTTCAAATATGTGCAAATTTATAGGCAAGCAGACAAAAAGATTTTAGCTTCTGAAAATACAACAGACATGGACTATCCTCCCTCGAGGGAGTGGCTTACTTACTCTTCCCTGAAATCAGAAATAGACTTTAAAATACTAGCAATATCCCAGAATTTTGGAATAGCAAAGAACATTAGATGTTTTGTAGGTAAAAGAAACAATTGTTGAAAGGTCAAGCTCTAAAACCAAACAGCCAGTTAACACTTCAATACAGAGTCTAGATTTTAGATTCTTGATCCAATGTTCTTTTCACCATAACACACAGCCTCTCCTTAACCTATCAATCTTTGTTAAAATTATCTCTAAATAGCAATAGAAATCTGCAACTACCTAGCAACTTACAGAAAAGTGTTTCTGATATACTTCAAACCTATACTCAATAAATGATCAACTAAGACTGGCACAGAGCAATTTACCTAGTTTTAGATAGTTTGAAGTATATAGCTACAAACTGATAAGAGAAAATTATTTTGATTCTCAATTATGATTCTACTGTGAAAATATCAATGCTTAGTGGCCAGTTATATCCAGGCACTATGCTAGGTGCCGAAGATAATAGGAATGAACATCCTGTCAAAAAATTTATGCTTAAAAATATCTTTATCATATTGTTTTAAATTTCTATAGTGCTGGTTTTTTTTTAATGTTTGTTTATTTTTGAGAGAGAGAGAGACAAAGTGTGAGCAGGCCAGGGGTAGAGAGGGAGACACAGAATCTGAAACAGGCTCCAGGCTCTAAGCAATCAGTACAAAGCCTGACTCGGGGCCTGAACTCACAAACTGAGATCATGACCTGAGCTGAAGTTGGGTGCTTAACTGGCTGAGCCACCTGGGTGCCCCTCTCTATGGGAAGTTTGTACGATGCACCTCTCCATTGAGTCTTACTAACTCCTGAGTTAGTATTCAGTTTGGCAAGAGAATTAAGATCAGAGTAGGATGATTCTATCCTGGTACAGCTTTTTAAAATCAAAACACTTGACTTTTTTTACACAAATATTTAAAATATGATGTGTACCAGATAGGTATGGTCTGTAAAAATTCTTACTACATTTTTAAATCCCACCTTTATTTCAAATGGCAATGCTGGCTTTGACACAAAGACTCCTTTGTAACAACTGCACTTATATGCTAAAGGTTACTAAAACTTAATCTAGCAATTTAGATAAATTATCAAGGTAACTACTAGAATACTACAGAAAAAATGAGTATTTAATTGTTGGGCTAAATATGAAAGGTGTTATTCTTGTATTAGATGTAAACTTAAAATAATGATTAGTATGTATACATTCTTCCTTAATAATTTTATGTAATTTTAGGGATCATTTAAATTATCTCATTAATTACATGAGTTACTTAGCAAGCAACATATTAGAGTTCCTATCATCTCAATGCAGAAAAAGAGGCAAAAACTTGATATAATCTGCCTCCTCTCCCCCATACACATATATAAAGCAGCAGTTTGTGGCTGGAATTCAGTCCATTAGTCCTCTAGATCAGAGCTCTATAATCCACCCTAAGAACAGCTTCACCTTAATAAATATTAAACTTGAAAAAGCTCTAAGGTACCACATTTATTACAAATTTACAAATTCTTTAGTGGAACATTTTAACTTTAAACTCCCCAAACTATGTACTTGGGGACAGGGAGAAGAAACACCTAAAAATTCCTTAACCAGGATCAATCAATCAGTTCATAGAAAAAAGGGTTAAATGTGAATAAGATATATAGCTATACAACATTACTGGTATATCTAAGGTCTAATAACCTTTTTTGAATGATGGAAATCTCAAGCCTTCAAGTTGAATCCTCAGACTTCATTCACTATGTGTTGCTTCAGATTTCTTTATGCCCTAACACTTCAGTTTCTTCTCCCCACAGTTTTCAGTTTTTATATAGAATTTTTCTCCAAAATGGTAATAAAATTCACTTTAAACATAAGCTTAAGGGAAAACTCAGGCATGCCAATTCGATTATATAAAAATAAGATCAGTATCAAAAAACTTTAGCAAAGAGATATTAGTACACTGTAAGGTTGCTCTCTATTACCAAATAAATCCTAAGATAACTATATAAAAAACATGGCTCCCAAATAAACAATTTCAGTCTGTTGATATCTGAAATTGCTACTGTGACATCAAGAACAATCTTATCTTCTGGAATCGGCCCTGACCAGAGGTATATTTCCTATATCTCCTAGAAATTACCAAATAATGATTCCTGAGTTTTAAGCTTTGGTGAACAGAGACTTCACCAAAATTGCTGGGTCTTCTTTTTATAAATCACCCTTAGTTTTAATTTGTCCCCTTCTTTTGGAGTGGTCAAGTCTGATTTCACTTATCTTTGTAGATGGTATAAGGTCACCAGACTCTCTCCTCCTTCAAATTATAGATGTATTGATAGTTTAGCATTTGATATCCTGTCATGATTGAAATTTCTAAGCACAATTATTTCCCAAGCTAACATGTGGGTACTTGACAGTCTAATGGGGTTCTAAGAAAATGAAACTAAAAGCCACAGTTGTTTTGGTCCCTAGTCACATCTGTAATGCTAGCACTCAGCAAAGTGGAAAACAGGATTTAATACATAAACTATGTCTTTCTGTTATCTAAGCCCACTCATGAGATCTAACCTCCTAAGGGGAAAGGAAATGAAAATTTATTAAGTACCTAACACAGGACAAAAACTCTTTTAGATCTATATTATCTCATTTAATTCAACAACAACTCTACTGAATAGTAATTACTCCTATTATGCAGATTAGGAAATGTGTCTAAAGTAATCCTGACAGTAACTCTAAGAGCCAGGTATTAAACCAAGGAGCTTCAGATTCCAAAACCAATTATTTTTAGTTTTTTGGTACTCATAAGACTTTAAGGCCAGATCACCGAGTACCATGTAGAGCACCCAGTACAATCTCTCTGTGTTACAGATGAGGAAACAGAAGCCCCAAAAGTCTGAGACTTGCCCAAGGACACAATGCTTGTAGTGAAACGGATTTGAATTCAAGTCTCCTGATTTCCTGGGCAGTTCTGTGCATAATAATCATCCTTATTTTTGTTTGTATGTGTTTGGGGTTGAGTCACACTTGATATAATTCATGTATAATTTATAACGTCTCAACTGTCTCTAAACGAAATTATATGTGTGGCAAGTTCAGGGATAGACACTTTTAGTGACCAAAGATATTAAACGTATTTAGCGGAAGTAAAAACTTAATTGGTGTTCATAAATTATTACATGTTGTAAAAAAATCTGTTGCCAATATATTTATTCAGTTAATAAGTGCCTATTATCTGCTGGCTACTGTGCTTGGCAATAAGAATACAACTGTATATAAAATACAAAAATTCCCTATCCTTCACACAGAATTTATATCCTGGTAGAGGATACAAATAAACAGTCAATTATAATGCAGTGAGTCAATGCTATGACAGTAGGAATACAAGATGCTATGGGAACAGGAGGCAGGGATACCTAACCCAGACTAGACTTTTAGGAGGAGGAGGTATGAAAGATGAGTAGGAATCAGCTAGTTAAGGCAGAGGTATGGAGTGCGCGAATATTTCAGGAAGAGCATTTGCACACGAAAGCAGGGAAAGGTCAACAAAGCTGTGGGAGGAGAAATTAACCTAGAAAGACAAGCAAGGACCAAATCATACAGGTCCTTGGAAACAAGGGCTTTACAATTTTGTATATTAGAATTACCTGGGGAACTTTAAAACAAACAAACAAACCACAGATGTCTAGGCTCCATTTCAAACCAATTAAATCAGAATCTCTGGGAATGAGGCCCTGGCACTGGTAGTTTAAAAAAGCTAACTAGAAGATTCTAATGTATAGCCAAGATTGAAAACCACTTTTAAAGCTATATAAGGAATTAAAAAATATGCTTATTACTGGAAATCATGAAAAAGGTGGTCTTAAGTAATTAACTTTTCTGGGCCTTAGTTTGTCTATCAGAAAGCAGGAAGAAGCAAGTTAGAGATAGTCTGATATAGTGAAAGGAGTCAGAAAACATTGGTTTTGTCAATGAATCTGTCACCTGACACCTGTATGACCTTAGATTAAAATGTCACTTCTCAAAGATAGTGATACTGCCTGCCTACAGGACTGCTGTAATTCAAGACAACACTTAAGAAAACAGCTTAATAAATGGGCTAATAAAATAGAAGCTAGAATATTCCAAGATTTATGCTGCCAAAATTGCACAATTTTAAAGGACATAAATATTTTCACCAAGGATGAAATCTTGTATGATGCTTAAAGAATACATTTCATTCATTTAAAGAATAATGCCTACCTTGGAATTCAAGATATTAAAAAAATAAAATAGGGAACTGATCCTTTTAATGCTATTCTAGTTGTTAAAGAGATCAAATGGGATTAAGTTAGCTCTTTTCAAATAAACAGATCAACAGAGCAAATGCCCTTTAATGGTAACAACAAATGTTTAAAACTCCTTTGTTCACTAAAGGGCTCTAATCATGAAAGCTACACATAAAGTAAACTGTCTTAGGAAAAACATTATTATGATCTACCTTATTATACAAGTATTTTATTTATAAATTTAGTGTTTTGTTTTGTTTTTAAAGGAATACTTCTTTGGGATG
Source organism: Leopardus geoffroyi (assembly GCF_018350155.1). NCBI lineage: Eukaryota > Metazoa > Chordata > Mammalia > Carnivora > Felidae > Leopardus > Leopardus geoffroyi. The sequence continues at coordinate 87,985,300 of NC_059333.1, forward strand.
GAGAGGATCTTATCCTCACAGGAAGGAAGCTCTGCCTCCAGAAGGACTGTTCCATACACAGAGCCAGGCAATCACTTGTTCTTTTAGCCTCCCTTTTATACATATCCAGCCCATGAGAATATACACTTCCATGAAATAATCTTTCAGTTCAACTACAGTATTGTATCCAGTGATCTCTTTCATGTTATATCTAATTTACTTAAAATTTAAAAACTCTATATATATTAAAACAATTCTGTATTTACATGTGTGGTTTACTTTGAATTCTTCAAGTAAAACTGACAGAAATGCCTTTCAAACTTTATACTCATAGTTGATAGAATATTAACTTAATATTAATTTACTGTCTTGCTATTTCCCCCATGGAGCTATTACTATTATGATGTGCTATCATTTCTTTCAATCACCTATTTTGTGATTTTAATAGAAAACCACTCCATTTTACAATGATGAAAATTGCACAAGAAACTTGTGAAAAAAGTTATGGATGAAATTTTAATTTTATGCCAAAACACAGGATGAGAAAACTTAAAAAACGAAACAAACACCAACACACACACACACACACACACACACACCACACACACACCCCCTACTGGGCCCTCTTCAGATAATTTTGGTTGATGACACTGCAGAACAGTTAATCTGATAATTAAAATTTTCCATACCATGTGATGTTTAGCTAGAGATCTACGCTATCAACCAGAATTCAATACTTCAGTTAAAAAATCTTAAAACTTGAAAACACAGATATATTAACAAATTCTTACACTTGCAGTTGCTCTGAGGGCTCCTTAATAAAGACGTAAAGTGTTCTGATCTATCCAAGTTAAATTAGCAACATGGTTACCTTAAGTATTTCCAGGTCTTAACATCACACAATCCAGCACACAAGCAAATTTGTAATACCCGAAGAATCTATTTTCTAAGCAGGAAAACATGCAACCAATATTGCCCGCAGTGGTTCAAATGTTGGCCATTGAAATCACCCGACTTGAGTTACCAGGAGTTCATCTACCCAAGTTTTCTGGGGGTTCTCCCAGGCCTCACAAACTGGATTCAAAACATCATCTCACAAACCCATGTCCCGCATGTGCACAAAGTCGCTGGAATGAGGAAGCTTCTCAAAAACGAAATCACAACTCTAATTCATTAAAGAATATGCAGGCTGTTTTCTACAAAGCCCCTCTCTTGTCGCGCTCCCCTTATCGTTCATATAACTATGTAAACAGTTCCCCCGTTATTGACATCTAAGAAAACAGTTTTCGATCCCCAATTCTGGGAACAAGCCACCATCACCACTATTCCTTTAGCATCCTAAAATAAACCCCTCAAACCGCGGTCAAAACACTGGCGGAACGTCTGGTGTTTACATAGCCCAATCCTGGGCGTACCCTACCTTTCTGAACCACTTAGGAGCTATGAAGCGGACATCGCATAATAGACTTAGTAAAGACACAAATCACGAGACAGTGTCTCAGGTCTATGAATGAAAGATCCAATACGTTTGATTGTCTTGGTTAAAAGGGGGAAAAAAAAACAACCTCGGGAGGAAGGGTGGGAGGGGAACTGCGGGGTGGGGGGAGCGGTTTTCCTTCCCTGCCCCAGCCGGGCGATTTAAACTCAGCGTGAGGCAAACACAGGGTCGCCCGGCTGGCGGGGCAGGAGTCCTGGGGCATGACAGCAGCCCCTCTGGAGCAGCTCGCGGCTCCGCCAGGATCCCTCACGCCGCGCTCCTCGCGGCAGCCCGGCCACCCGCGGGCCGGGTGGGCGTGCAAGGGTGCGGGGGACCGAGCTACCGCGACCGGGGCGGCGGCCCTTGGGTGCGCTTCCTCAGATTCCAGCCGCCCATCCCCAAAAATGAGAAAGGAAGGAAACGAGGAGCGAGGCGGCGGCCAGGGTGGAAAGGAGAGTAAGCCGCGAGCCCTCGCCTCTGCATCTGGGTGAGGCCAGCGGCAGGCGGGGAAGAGGGAGCGGCGATCGCTGGCGAACTCCGCCGCGGGCCGACGCTGGGAGACGACCCGTGGGTAGCCCCCGCCCAATACGACGGGCGCGCCGGAGAGGCCCCCACACCCACCCCGTTCCCATCCCAGCCGCGCCCGCTCCCAGCCATTCCGCGCTGTACTCACGCTCGGGGCTCCTCCAGGCTCCGCGGCTCTAACCGCATCGGGTCCCAGCCCCGCGGGCGGCGGCGGCGGCGGCGGCGGCGCCGAGGGAGAGGAGAGCGGGCGGCTCGGCCCCCGCCTCCCGGCCCCTCTCCCCCGCCGCTCCGGAGCTGCCCGGCCGGGCCCGAGCCCTGCCTCGCCGGCGGCCCCAGCCCCAGCGGCCGCGGCAGCAGCAGCCCTAGACCTCAGCGGCCGCAGCGGCGGCACCGGAACTGCCGCTTTCTCCTTCTAGCTCCCTCTCCTCTCTAGCCCCCGCCACACGCCCCCGCCCCCGTCTCCTTTCTCTGTCACCCTGTTTTTTTTCCTTTTGTTTCCAGAATAAACTTTATTGGTCTCTTTTCCGCTCACATCGTGTAAACAAACAACGAACTCTTCCCCACCCCCTCGACTCCCCCCCTCCTCGGGCAGAGGAGGGTAAGAGCTGAGGAGGGGCTGAGCTTACAATACCCCGGAAGTAGATGTGCAAAGGAGGGAAGTGAAATTGCGGAGACCTGGAGGGGGCAGTGGGCAAATCGGGTAACAGTGTGCCAGTGCGCCTGCGCCTTGCTTTTCCGCCCGAAGTTCGGGTGTTTTGTGTGCCGGGGTGGGGGGGCCTCTGGCGCGCGGGTGTTTATGTTCCGTCTTTTGCAGCAGTGGGGATGTTGTGTCATCTTAGGACGGCATATGTGTTGTGTGTCCATTTCTGCGGGCACCAGGAAGGCCTGGGTAGAGAAATAGTGTTAGGATCGAGTGAGTTCATTTACGCTCTTGGAGGAAATGAGATTTCCTCGTGTTTGGGAGCGAGAGAAGGGGCCGCGGTGGCTAACCGCGGCTGTCAGTGACTAACCAGAAGCGGTTATGGATATTAGAAGGCATTTTACAAAGCGTTACTGAGTGTCCTTCTGCCAACATAAAGTTAAGTTGTAGCCCAAATTGGAAGAGAAACTGCTATTGCGCTCTGCAATCCTTTGACTCACTCCGGGAAGACCTTTTGCAATGCTCTTTTTTTCAGATTTGAATCAGCTTGTAGGAATAAATTCTGGCTTGAGAAGACGAGTTTTTTTCGCGTAGTGTCCACAGAGACTTCAGAAAAGCCATCTCAGCTATAGATTAGATTGAAGCTTTGTGCTGCGTGCCATAGAAACCCACTCTCCCCACCCCTCCACCCCCCCTTTTTTTGAGAGTAAAGAGATCTATTGCTTTTTGAGATCGCTACTGGTAAGGGTCCAGCGTTCTGCGTATTTCTCCCCCTGGTGGTCTTTCATTGTATTGAAAAGGCAAAGGAAAGTGATTGGAAGTCTTCGATACAAGTCCCCAAATATCCGTTTTCCCTTCAATTTTTTAAGTAGAGGACTTGGAAATGACCCGCCCTACAGATGTTACAGGCAGTTTCATTTGTCATCCAAGAGCCAAAAACCTGACCAATAACCAATTTTTGTTGGAACACCACACGTTCATAATCGTAAATGAGATCCATTCCTTTATGTTGCCCTAGTTTTCATTTGAGTGCGTTTCTTGTTTTCTTTCTTTTCTTAAGCTCTGGTTTCCATCTCACATTCCAAGGGTCTATGTTTCTAAATATTTTTCTTGAATCTGTTTTTTTCCCCCACAGTTTCAGAACATTATGTTACACCAGAGCAGGGAATTTAAGAGCGGGGCGGGGGAGGGAGGGGAGGGAGGGAGGCGGGAGCAATAACATTGAATCACTAGTCAAAGTAAACCTTAAGGCAGCACTTCCAAAACTGTGTTTCCAGACAGAGTTCTGTGAGATACTAATAGGTAGTCTTTGCTAGGTATATTTTTCCTTCTAAAATTTATTTTTAAATAAGAAAATGCTAATTACATTATATAATTTTTGTTATGTGATGACAACCCTTTAAGAAATGTGTCATAGCAGAAAATGCCATGCCTGGTATTTGAATGCATGATTATTCACTGTGCAGGAGTAGCATTTTTTGCCCACTTCACAGTTGATGCATTTGGTTTATTTGGTGACCATTGATCTATCATGTGTTTTATCTTGCTTTGAAAGGTGTTTGTACTATTATTCCGTGTATAGAATATGTTAGACATGTGTATGACAAAACTCATTGGTCAAGGTCCTGTGGCTGTAGGAAAAATGTTTTATTTTTTAATTAAAAAATGTTTATTTATTTTTGAGAGAGAGAGTGTGTGTGTGAGCAGGGGAGGGGCAGAGAGACAGGGAGAGGGAGAATCCCAAACAGGCTCCACACTCAGCGAGGAGCCCACCTCGGGGCTCAGTTTCACAGCTGTGAGATCATGACTTGAGCCTAAATCAAGAGTCTGATTTTTGTTGGATTTTGGCCTACCATTTTATTATTTTATTATTTGTTTTCTGTTTGTTCCTTATGTTTTTTCTGTTTTCACTTTCCTGCCTTATTTTGGATTATTTGAATGTTTTTAATTTTCCATTTTAATTTATATATTGTCCTTTTGAACATTCTCTCTCTCTCTCTGTTTTGTATTTGCTCTATGGCTTACAGTATATCACCATAAACTTTTGCAGTCTACTGAGTGTTAATATTATATCACTTCAAGTAAATTTTAGAAAGATACTTTGCAATCATATAGGTCCTTTCCCCCATTCATTGACCTTTATTTCATAGCTGGTATATGTATTTGGGAATCCCATCATTTTTGCTTTCAATAGTTATACAAATTTTTTGTATGTATACAATATGCATACTATTGTATACAATAGTTATACATAGAGAATTTAAATGGAAAAAAAAAGTCTTTTATACTTAGCCATCCATTTCCATTTCTCTTCTTTCATTGCTGAAAATCCATGTTTCCTTTTAGTATAATTTCCCTTTAGCCTGAAGAACTTCCTTTAGCATTTCCTTTAGAGCAGTTCTGCTGGTGACAAATTCTCTTAGTTTCTCTTCATTTGAGGAAGTTTTATTTAGTTTTTGTTCCTGAGGGATATGTTAGCTGGTTATAGAATTCTGGCGTTAACAGGTTTTTTTCCCTCTAATATTTTAGAGATGTTGTTCTCTTCTCTTCAGGCTCCACCTGTGGTCATACAAATAGTTTTCCCCCATATGTACTTTGTTACTTTTCTCTAGATTATTTCCATATTTAACATTTTTTCTTTCATTGGTTTATAACGTGTTTAGGTGGTCTTTTTCTTTGAGTTTATTCTACTTGGGTTTGCTGAGTTCTTTTAAAAAGTTTGTTTTAATGTTTTATTTATTTTTGAAAGCAAGAGAGACAGAGCATGAGCCGGGGAGGGGCAGAGAGAGGGAGGGAGACACAGAATCTGAAACAGGCTCCAGGCTCTGAGCTGTCAACACAGAGCCCTACTTGGGGCCAAACTCACAGACCATCAGATCATGACCTGAGCTGAAGTTGGACACTTAACTGACTGAGCCACCCAACACCCCATGGTTTGCTGAATTCTTGAACTTGAAAACTTACATATTTTGCTAAATTTGGGAGGTTTTCAGCAATTATTTCATAAAATATTTTCCTATCTCAATTTCTTTCTCCTCTTCTAGGAATCCAATGACAAGAATGTCAGACATTTTGACATTTTCCTACCTGCCTTTAAGGCTCTGTTAATTGTTTTTGATCTTATTTATTTCTCATATTGGAAAATTTCTGCTGATCTGTCTTCCAGTTCACTTAATTTTTGTCTCTTTTATATCCATTTCTGCTACTGAGCCCACCTAGGAAATTTTAAAATTTCAGATGTTGTATTTATCAATTCTTAATTTTCTCACTGGCTCTTTTTTAATGGTTTCTATATCTCTACTAAGAACCAGTGTTTTCCCATTCATTTCAAATTTGTTTGTCTTTACCTCAGAGACTATAGTTAGTAGTATACCTTGCAGGCATTTTTATGAGGCTTAGTGGGAGAAACAGCTCCTAAAGGAAGAATAGCCAATTTTACTTCCTTTAAAAAAAAATTAACATTGCTAAGAAAACAAATTGCACACCTTGACTACAACAGAGAACAATTTTCTTATACTCAATAGCTATGGTTATAATTAAATCTGCAGTTACTAAAGATATTTGCAGTGCTATTATATAGTCTAAGGTTTTTCACAATACTCTGTTAAAATATTTCTACCTAGGAAATAAGAATATGTGTATTTGTGCTAACCCTGTAGTTAGTCAGACCAGTTGTATGAGAAGAGTAGGACCATGAGGTTCTTTTATTTATTTATTTATTTATTTATTTATTTATTTATTTATTTATTTATTTTTACATGGGCTGTATGCCCAGCATGGAGCCCAACACAGGGCTTGAACTCATGACCCTGATGTCAAGACCTGAGATGAGATAGTCAGATGCTTAACTAACTGAGCCACCCAGGCACCCCTTGAGTTACTGATGGGTCAGGTGAAACAAATCTTTTAATTTAGCCAAATGATTTTTAGTGTTCCCTGACTCATAAATACCTAAATATTGAAAAAACCAGCTGTTTATTTTCTTCTTCCGTTTGGTGAAACATTCTCATGTGAAACAGAGTTTTTGCATTTTGTAAGAATAAAGAATTTGTAGAAATGGACTTGATTTTGCAGTGAGTAAGAGTATCCATTTCAACAAACATCATTCCTGGTAGTGGGTATTATAGGATAAGGCAGAAACATCTATTCTTATTAAAATGTTGGCTTTTTACAAATGTAATTGTATAAGAGCTTCCTCATTAAAATATTATTTTTATTCCTTTAAAAGTAATACATAATGACAAAGAAACAACTTATCAAACTCAACACCACAAAAATAAATAATCCAGTTAAGAAATGGGTAGAAGACATGAACAGACACTTCTCCAAAGAAGATACACAAATGGCTAACAGACACGTGAAAAATGTTCAACATCACTCATGAGGGAAATACAAATCAAAACCACAATGAGATACCACCTCATACCTGTCAGAATGACTAAAATTAACAACTCAGAAGCAATGGATGTTGGTGAGGATGCAGAGAAAGGGAAACCCCCTTACACTGTTGGTGGGAATGCAAACTGATGCAGCTACTGTGGAAAACAGGTGTTGAGGTTCCTTAGAAAGATAAACATAGAGCTGCCCTATGACCCGGCAATTGCACTACTAGGTAATTATTCAAAGGATACAAAAATACTGTTGGAAGGGGCACATGCACCCCACTGTTATTAGCAGCACTGTCAACAATAGTCAAGTTATGGAAAGAGCCCAAATGCCCATCAACTGGTAAGTGGAAAATGAAGCATATACAATATATACAACAGAATATTACTCAGCTATCAAAGAAAAAAAAATGAAATCTTGTCATTTGCAATGACGTGGATGAAACTAGAGTGTATTACGCTAAGCAAAATAAGTCAGAGAAAGGCAAATACCATATGATTTCACCCATATGTGGAATTTAAGAAACAAAACAGATGAACATAGGGGAAGGGAAGGAAAAACAAAATGAAAAAATAAGATAAAACAGAGAGGGAGGCGAACCATAGAGATCTTAACTATAGAGGATAAACTGAGGGTTGCTGGAAGGGAGGTGGGTGGGGGATGGGCTAAATATGTATGGGCATTAAAGGGCACTTGATGAGCACTGGGTGTTATATGTAAGTAATGAGTCACTAAATTCTACTCCTGAAACCAATACTGCACTATATGTTAAATAACTTGAATTTAAATAAAATCTTGGAAGAAAAATAAATTCAACCCATTAAAAAATGTTTAAAGGGAAAAAAACCAAGCCTCCCTAAAAGATAAAGGATGGTTATTTTTGCTTTGGTATACATCTTCCTAGTCGTTTTTTCCCCCAATGTATATACACAAGTTATTTTACAAAATAAGTAACCAAAAATTATAGCCAACGTAGATGTTTTTCAATAAGTGAATAGTTAAACTGAAATACTAATCAGCAATAAAAATCAGCCCTGAAATACTAACCAGCAATAAAAAGGAACAGACTCCTGATACATGCAACAGCTTGGATGAATCTACTGAGATTCATCTTTTGTAAATGATTTATCTTGTTTCTTTGCCATTTTCCTGGTCTCTTCATATATTTGAAATGCCATATTTTTAATGTAATAAATTCCTGCATACATCTGAATCTGTTTCTGGACTTTACTCTGTTTTATTAATCTCTGTCTATGTTAGCATGGCAGTATTTGAATTATGGTAACTTTATTATTCATTTTGATATCTAATACCTCACTATTCTCTTAAAAATGTATTGGCTAATCTTTTGGAGAAAATTTAAATTCAGAAAAGTACAAAAATAAGATAACAAACACTCATTTTCTTACCACCCAGAATTAACAATTATTTAACAGTCTGTTATGCTTGAGTGAAATTTGTTTTACATCAAAGAAATAAAATATTGCAACAAAGCTGAAGTACTTGACCCTTTACCCAAGTTCAATCCCCATTCCCTCTTCCCCAGAACTAACCATTATTTTCAATTTGGTATTGTTCCTTGTTAGTTTTACCTGTATTTTTTTCATATTTTTACCTACTTTTATCTAGGAACAAGAAATAGTATTATTATTTTAAAATTATTTTTAAAAATAGTGTCATGTGATATGTTTACTTTTATAGCCCTTTTTACTCAACATTATGTTTTTAACATCTATCCATGCAGATATATGTTGATCTAGTTTATCTATTTTAAAGGCTTGGTACATTCATCTCCCCACCCCCAACTCCTATATTCACTTGGCTTGCTCACTTATTTTTTTCTAGTCTTTATTCCAAATGTCAGTATGGATTTCCCTGTCCATCCTTTAAAAAAATTATACACACACTCTTTCCCAGGGCTCCTGTTATCCCTCCCCACCTTTGTTTTTCTCCGTAGCTCATATTGCCATCTAAAATTTTATTTATTTCTTTATCATATGTCTCCCATGAACATATAAGCTACATAAAGGCTAGGATTTTTGTCTGTATTATTAGTGGTTATATTTCAAGTTTTCAGAACAGTGCTTGACAGACAACATCCATTCAGTAAATATTTGTTGAATGAACAAATGAATTTTAGTGATATGCCAGTTGATAGACAAGTTATTTTCAATTTTTCCATATTACAAGTAATGCTGTGTTGGCTAGCCTTCTATGTCTCATGTATGAATGTAAGTTTCTAGGCAGTAGTATGTGCACGTTTTCAGTTTTACTTTATTGCTAAATTGCTTTCCACAGTTGGTCACAAATTTACTATTCTATCAGTTGTGAATTTCTCCTTATCTTTACTGACTATTGGTAATGTTCGAGTTTTAAACTTTTGCTAATCTATTGAGTAAAAACTGATATTCCATTACCAATTTATTTCTTTTTAACACTATTGCTGGTGAGTTTCCTTATGTTCTTTTCTTTTTAAATTTTAATACAGTAACACATGCACATAATGGAAAAGAATATAATACTGAAAAGATTATATAAAAAAAACAGTAGTTCTCCACACGTTCTATTTTATTTTATTAAAAAAATTTTTTTAACTTTTTTTTTTTTTTTTGAGACAGAGAGAGAGAGAGAGAGCATGAACAGGGGAAGGTCAGAAGAAGAGGGAGACATAGAATCTGAAACAGGCTCCAGGCTCTGAGCTGTCAGCACAGAGCCTGACGCGGGGCTCGAACCCACAGACCGCGAGATCATGACCTGAGCTGAAGTCGGATGCTTAACCGACTGAGCCACCCAGGTGCCCCCGTTCTATTTTATTTTTGAAGCCAAACACGTTAAACTCTTCTGTTGTTCCAGAAATTAGTATTATAGAACTATTTTGCAATTTCTTGTTTTAGCTTCTTTAAATAGATACATATGTAGTCTTCCCTTTATCCTATACTATCAGTATAAGGATAATTTTCAGTTAAAAATCAATATTTACTCTATGACTATATTCATATTGTTAATGTCACAGCAAACTAGTACATACTTTTCTGTCTTGATAAGCTTTTAATTTTCTTAAGGGACATAATTGCATCATTTATCCTGTGTATACCTTTTCTATGTACCTATTCTTACTTTTTTTCCAATTATTTATCAGTTATGTCATATGCCTAATAGTAGTTCTCATCCTCATTGCTCAGATGTATCAGATAATCCATTAATCCCACTTGTATTTTCTTAGAGACCTCTTCCTGGAGCCCTTCACCCCAATGCTCCAGTCTGGACTAGTTACTTTCTAAGCTCTTGCTATCTGTCATCTGGAACTTCCCTTTGCTATTTCCTATCTTACTATCCTCGTTTCCTGAATCCTGTGTTTTCCTCTGTCTTGCTACTTCCTCATTAGTAGCTTCTTGAGAAAGGGTCAGTGGAAGTAAACTCTTTGAGACCTTGGATATCTGAAAAGGGTTTTATTCTATTCCAGTGGTTTTCAACCCTGGTTGAATATTGGAATTATAAGGGAAATTAAAAACAAAAACAAAAGCAAAACTTCTCAAGCCCTGCTTCAGACCAACTAAGTGAGGAGTCTGATGTTAGGATTTAATAGTTTCCCAGGAGATTCTAATGTGATAACAGAGTTGAGAACCAGATTACCTCAAACTTGAAATGAAGTTTTGGTTGGATTTGTTAGGCATAATTCTAAGATGGCCCTCAAGATTTCCTCTCCCCGATGTACATGACTTGCATAATACCTTTCTGTTGATTATGAGTGATACTAGTACATATAATGGGATATTATTCCCATGAATAAGTTGCTAATCTGTTGACTTTGAGTTAATCAAACAGAGATTATCCTGGTTGAGTCTACCTACTTAGGTGAGTCTTTCAAGCGAAGGAGTTTATTTATATTTTTCAAGAATCCATTTAATGTCATTTTTAGATGGGAATTTGGAGGAAGAGGAATTAAACTTCCATGGTCAATGTGCTATCTGTTTCCATTTCGATGCATTATTCTTCTTGATAAGAATTTGTAAGCAGTTGTCCATGTTATTCTAACTCACCTACCATCATACACATAGGAATCTATTTAGAACTGCATTAAATCTATAGATTAATTTCAGAGAAACTGGTATCTTTATAACACTGAGTCTTCTGTTCTGGAATTATTTGTTTATTCCAGTGTTCTTTGATATATTTTAGTAAATTACCACCGGTTCTTCATATAGAGCTTGTATATTTCCTGTATTCTTATTGATAGATATCTCATCTTTTTTATTGCGTTAGAGAATAGACCTCTACTCAAACCCCCTCACTTCTTTTTTAACTGATTATAGAAAAGATTTGTATATTTATTTTTATCTGATCACCTTGATGAACTGCAAGTTCTAAAAAATACAGTTGATTGTTTTATTTAAATGTGTATAGGAACGCCTGGGTGGCTCAGTCGGTTGAGCGTCGGACTTCAGCTCAGGTGACGATCTCACGGTTCGTGAGTTCAAGCCCCGCGTCAGGCTCTGGGCTGATGGCTCAGAGCCTGGAGCCTGCTTCTGTTTCTGTCTCCCTCTCTCTCTGCCCCTCCCCCATTCATGCTCTGTCTCTCTCTGTCTCAAAAATAAATAAACATTAAAAAAAATTTTTAAAAAATGTGTATAAATGTAATTTGTAAATGTGTATCATGTTTTATAATAAAAATGTGAGATGAAAGCTATTATACTAAGCTTGGTAAATTTTGTTTTTGTAGGTAGGCTCCACATCCAGTGTGGAGCCCAACGTGGGGGTTTGAATCATGACTGTGAGATCAAAACCTGAGCTGAGATCAAGGTCAATACTTAACTGACTGAGCCACCCAGGCACCCCTTGATAAACTTTGTTAATAAATATTTTTTTGTTTTCTTGCAGCAATTCATCTGCGAAATTTTTTTCTGTTTCCTTTTTATGAATATAACTATTATATGTTAGAAGTTCCTCTTGATGGAGACATATTCACATACCTTCATTCGAGAAGTATTATATAATCAAATTAATTTGAAAAATGCTGTCTTGAAATACCCAACACCAGCACAGTGCCAGGCACTTAGCAGTAGCTCAGTAAGAACTTATTGTATGAATGAATGTATTCAGTCTTTCTAACCATCTTCTTTCCTTCAGGCTTTTTCTCTAAACTCAGACAGACGGAAATGTTTTCTAAAAACTCTCAAAGGTGAAATTTTTATAACATCCCTAGAAACCTATGTTAGTGTTTAACAAATCTCAATGTCAGGAAACTTCCTTACCCTAAGGCTATTTTGCTGTAGTTTAAGTCATTTCCTTTTATTCTTCCTTTATAGTGCTGTTAAAGAACAGGTTACCATTCCCTGTGTATAAGAATGTTACATGGAACCAAAATTTAGTTTAAGATGCACTTAAAATTTTTTTTCTCCCCTCTCCACCGTGATTCTATCAAATTAGGAAAATTCTGCCACTCATTAAAAAAAGTGGATTAATTTATAGCATAATATTAGAAAAACATGTCCAACAATTTTAGGGAAAGGAAATCCTTAAATATGAAGATGTTTATCTCATTCTCCTCAGAGCTCTTTAAACCAATTATTTCTAGGCTTGGCTCATCTTTAAAAGTGCTTGGGGAACTTAATAGATATAAAGATTTTTAGTACCCACTGCAAACATATTGAATTTGAATACCAGATGGGTGGTTCTTGGAAACTTGTCATTAAAAAAACCAATTTTACTTTAGAAACTTTTATGATCCCATCTTTATTTCTAGTGTTATCAAGTTTTCATTGGGATCATTTTTTATACTTTGTACTAGGCAGTAAGGGATCTCTTTTACAAAGTTGGAGATTTGTATCCTTTGAGTCAAGGGAAATTTTTTCTTTAATTATTTTCCCCCTCTTGTTTTCTTTGTTTTCTCTTCCTGAAATTCCAACAAGTTGGGAATTTGAGCTTCTGGATTATAGCACTATTTTTCTTACCATTTTTCTTATGATAACATTTCTGACTTTTTATTAACTTTTCTCAAATTTACCTTTTAATGTTCCTATTGAATTTTTATTTTGATGGTTATACTTTGATCATATTTTAATTTCCTGGAGCTATTTTTCTTCTTGTGTGGTGATTTACAGTATGTCCACAAATTCTTTGATGCTCCCATCAGAAAATAGAGCCTAATAACACTACCTGTAAGTATGGGCTGGACCTAATGACTTGCTTCTAATGAATAGAAAAAAAGTGCAAGTGATAGTGTGTGACTTTTGGATACCAGGTCATAAAGACAGTGTGGCTTTCTTATTGTTGTTTCCCTGCAATACTTGCTCTAGGAGAATCCACTTGCCATGTTATAAGAACACACATAGTGTTATGGAAAGTTCCATGCAGTGAGAAACTGAGGTTTCCTGCCAACAGCCATGTAGTGAGCCATGTTAAAGAGGATTTTCTAGTCCCTGTCAAGTTCTCAGAAAGTTGCAGTCCCAGCTGACTGCTTGACTGCAATCTCATGAGAGAGCCTGAGCCAGATATCCAGCTAAATTGCTCCCAGATTCTTGACCTACAGAAACTGTGTGAGATAGTAAATGTTTGTTGCAAGTTGCTAAGTTTTGGAGTAAATTGTCATGCAGCAATAGATAAGTAACATATCTTGCCTCTACATGTTCCTTTTTATAGAATCCTGTTCTTGTTTCATAAATGCTTATCATTTGTAATTTCATACCACATTAATAATTTTTGTTTATCTTAAATTTTCTTTTCCTCACTGCATTGTCTCTTTTCCCTCTAAGTTTTTCTTTAAATTCCAGTTGGCTAACATAGAGTATAATATTAGTTTCAGGTATAGAATTTAGTGATTCAACACTTACATACATCACTCAGTGCTCATCATGACATGTGCTCTCCTTAGTCCTCATTATCTATTTCACCCATCTCCCCCCCCACTCCCGTCACCTCCTCTCTGGTAACCATCAGTTTGTTCTCTATAATGAAGAGTCTGTTTCTTGTTTTGTCTCTCTCTCTCTCTCTCTCTTTTTTCCCTTTGCTCATTTGTTTTGTTTCTTAAATTCCACATATCAGTGAAATCATAGTATTTGTCTTTTTATGACTTATTTTGCTTGCATAATACTCTCCAGTTCCATCAACATTGTTGCAAATGGCAAGATTTCATTTTTTTTATGGCTGAATAATATTCCTTGTGTGTGTGTGCATACACATATATATATGTATATATATGTATGAGTATATATATATATATATATATATATCTGGCATATATCTGGCATATATCTGGCATATATCTGGCATATATCTGGCATATATCTATATCTATATCTATATCTATATCTATATCTATATCTATATCTGTATCGATATCTACCACCTCTTCTTTATCCATTCATCAACTAATGGACATTTGGGCTCTCTCCATAATGTTGCTATAAACATCAGGATACATGTATCTCTCTGATTTAGTATTTTTGTATTCTTCGGGTAAATATCTAAGAGTACAATTGCTGGATCACAGGGTAGTTCTATTTTTAGTTGTTTAAGGAAACTCCATACTGCTTTCCAGAGTGGCTGTACCAGTTTGCATTACCACCAGCAGTGTAAGTGGGTTCCCCTTTCTCTGCATCCTTACCAACACCTGTTGTTTCCTATGTTGTTAATTTTAGTAATTCTGACAGGTGTGAGGTGGCAGCTCATTGTGGTTTTGATTTGTATGTCCCTGATAATGAGTGATGTTGAGCATCTTTTCATGTATCTGTTGGCCATCTGGATGTCTTCTTTGGAAAAATGTCTATTTATGTCTTCTGCCCATTTCTTAACTGAATTATTCATCTTTGGGGTATTGAGTTTTATGAGTTCTTCAAATATTTTGGTTACCAACCTTTTATCAGATATGTCATTTGCAAATATCCTCTCCTGTTACGAAGGTTGCCTTTAGTTTTTTTTTTAAGTGTATTTTGTTATTTATTTATTTAGAGAGAGCACGACCAGGGAAGGGGCAGAGAGAGAGAAGAGAGAATCCCAAGCAGGCTCCATGCTGTCAGCACAGAGCCCGAAGCAGGACTTGAACTCACAAACTGTGAGATCATGACTTGAGCCAAAATCAAGAGTTGGATGCTTAACCAACTGAGCCACACAGGCATCCTTTAGTTTTCTAATTGTTCCCTTTGTTGTGCAGAAACTTTGTATTTTGATGAAGTCCCAATAGTTTATTTTCGTTTTTGTTTCCTTTGCTTCAGGAGACATATCCAGTAAGATGTTGCTACTGCCACTGTCAAAGAGGTTACTGCCTGTGTTCTCTTCTAGGATTTTAATGGTTTCCTGTCTCACATTTAAGTCCTTAATCCATTTTGAGTTGATTTTTGTATGATGTAAGAAAGTGGTCCATTTTCATTCTTTTGCATGTTGCTGTCCAGTTTTCCCAACACCATTTGTTGAAGAGACTCTTTTCCACTGGATATTCTTTCCTGCTTTGACAAAGATTAATTGCCCATATAGTTGTGGATTAATTTCTGGTTTTCCTGTTCTGTTCTATTGATCTATGAGTCTATGTTTGTGTCAGTACCATAGTGTCTTGATCACACCTATTTTGTTGTTGTTGTTTTAAAAAATTTCTTTAATATATATTATTGAGAGACAGAGAGAGACAGAGCGTGAGCAGGGGAGGGGCAGAGGGAGAGGGAGACACAGAATCTGAAGCAGGCTCCAGGCTCTGAGCTGTCAGCACAGAGCCCTATGTGGGGCTCAAACTCACAAACTGCGAGATCATGATCTGAGTCGAAGTTGGAAGCTTAACCGACTGAGCCAGCCAGACGCCCCGATCACTACACCTTTGTAATATAACTTGAAGTCTAGAATTGTGATGCCTCCAGGTTGCTTCTCTTTTTCAGGATTGCTTTGGCTATTCAGGGTCTTTTGTGTGTGGTTCCATGTAAATTTTAGGATAATTTGTTCTAGCTCTGTGAAAAATGCTGGTGATATTTTTAAAAAATGTTTATTTTTGAGAGAGAGAAACAGAGCATGAACAGGGGAGGGGCAGAGAGAGAGGGAGACACAGAATCCAAGGCAGGCTCCAGGCTCTGAGCTGTTAGCACAGATCAGCACGGAGCCCGATGTGGGGCTCAAACCCATGAACCGTGAAATTATGACCTGAGCTGAGGTTGGATACTAATGGACTGAGCCACTCAGGCACCCCTTCTGGCGGTATTTTGATAGGGATTGCATTAAATGTGTAGTTTGCTTTGGGTAATATAGATATGTTAACAATATTTGTTCTTCCAACCCATGAGTATGTAATGTCTTTTCATTTGTTTACATCATCTTCAATTTCTTTCATCAGTGTTTTATACTTTTCAGAGCACAGATTTTTTACCTCTTTGGCTAGGTTTATTCCTAGATATCTTATGGTTGTTCATGCAGTTGTTAATGGGGTTAATTCCTTGATTTCTCTTTCTGCTGATTCATTATTGGTGTATAGAAAACTGCATTGTATCTATTTCCTTTGAGTTTCTTTTTTTGGAGTCAGGATGGTTGACAAAAAGCCAAAAAAAAAAAAAAATGGAAGGGGATACAGATTCTGGGAGTCAAGTGCGAGGAGAGGAGACAAATGGCAAATGTCTGCTACAGGATTCAAGAAAAGTAAAGTTGGAAGAAAAAATTGAATATCCTATAAGAGAAAAAGATCTATGAATATATTCTAGAAGTTTTTGTTTGTTTCGTTCATGATTTTGTTAACTATCACCACACTGAAATTCCATAATCCACACTATCTCTGGCAAAGATTTTTATTGTAGCATAAGTTAGAAGTACTCGTGGTGATTTTGCACTGTTTTACTAAAGCCATATGATGGATAAGCCAAGAAGTTATATGGTTATGGTAAGATAACCCACATATTGTTTGCATATTAGATTGAGTGTTGAATTAGTATGACAGTGGTTTCCAGACAAAGCTAAAGGTCTATGGAATCATTGGAGATCCCATCACCTATTGTCTATGACTTTGAGTAAGTTTCCCACATTTTAAGAGCCTCTTTTATAAAATGGGAATATTAATAGTATCTACCCTAAGGGGATAAAGATTTAATGAAATAAGACCCTTAGAATAGTGCCTGGTGAAGTGTTCTGTACCTATTTTCCTCTTCTTCTGCTTCCCCTCCTCTCTCTTTCTTCTCCTTATTCTCATTCTTCTTGTCCTTTTCTGCTTATCCTCCTTGACCTCATATTTCTCTTTAGTATTAATATTATATAACAATGTATTATGATGAACCTTGAGACTGTCTTGGAGGCAATTCTGGCTTATTGGCCACTTTCACAAGTCTTATCCATATGTTACCACATCACATTATAAAATATTGGTATCTACATTTGTAAGTTATTATCAGACCTCTGACACAGAAGGTTGATTTCCTGTAACACACCTAAATCTCTCAACAAAGTTTTACAGAAGACCTCTTTGTGAAAGAAACTGTCCTGGATAGTGGCTATCTAAAAACACTGCTCAGAGTCTAGTGGAAGAGACAGTCAAATATAACACAGAACTCTCCACGATTATAGGCATTCTCAGAATTCTGTGGGAACAGGGAAGAAGGAGCTCTGCTTTACTTATGATGGTTGTTGAAGCTGATCTGAAAGGGATAATAGTGCAGTGTGTGTGGGGGGCGTTGGACTAACTCCAGATACAGAACATGATATGCAAAGCTACAGAGGTACAACTCTCATACTGTGATTGGAAGCTAACAAGTAACTGAATGTGAAATCTGAACCTACTATGTATCAGTTATATAGTAGCACAGAGTATTCAAAGAGAAAACATAGTTCTTGCCTATACAAGAGCAACAAATTAAGTCCTCATGTGCTGTTTAAGGATTATAAAATCAGCATGAAGTACTCACATTGCACTTTGTAAAAGTTAAAGTGTTTGTTAAATAATTTGGTAATGTTTGTTGAATGAAGGAATACATAAATGGTAAATATCAAAGAGTTCAGGGGGTTCCTGGGTGGCTCAGTTGGTTAAGCCTCCAACTCTTGATTTTTGCTCAGGTCATGATCTCATAGTCGTGCGATTGAGTCCTGTGTGGGGTTCCGTGCTGAATGTGGAAACTGCTTGGGATCCTCTCTCCCATTCTCTCTGCCCCCTCCCCCCCACCGGCTCATGCCCTCTCTCTCACTCTCAAAATAAATAAATAAACATTTAAAAAATAAGAATGTTCAGGAGTCATATAGAAGTTTTATTTTTCTGTCTCAAATATCATTTCTCTATTCAATCCAGTGCCTCAATATTTATGAGATATTCAAATGTTTGCCTTTATTTGGCCCTCCTAATTATTTGCTGCCACCTAGTGTAATAAAATTGATGTAATTTTTCCCAGTTTCATTGAAAAATAACTGATATGCATTATTGTATAAGTTTAAGGCATATAGCAAAATGGTTTGATTTATATATATTGTGAAATGATTATAGTTGGTTCACCTAACATCAATTTTCCCATATAGATGCAATAAAAAGAAAACAAAGAAGGAAAAAGGAAAAAAAATTCTCCTTTTGGTAAGAGCTCTTAGGATTTACTTTCTTAACAACTTTTCTATATATCATGCATCAGTGTCAGCTATAGTCATCATGTCGTACATTACATCCCTAGTACTTAAATGTAATTTACAACTACAGGTTTGTACCTCTTGACCACCTTCCTTCATTCACCTCTCCCTCATCCTGCCTTGAGGAACCACAAGTCTGATCTTTTTTCTGTGAACATTTTTTAGATTGCATGCATAAGTGAGATTATCAGCTGTCTTTCTCTGTCTGATTTATTTCACTTTGAATGATGCCTTCAAATTCCATCTATGTTGTCCCCGGTAGTAGGATTTCCTCATTATTTTTTATGGCTGAGTAGTATTCCAGTGTGTGTGTGTGTGTACAATTTCTTCATTCATCTATTAATGGACACTTAGGTTGTTTCCAGGTCTTGGATTATAAATAATGCTGCTGTGAACATGAGGATGCAGATGTTTTTTTGAGTTAGTGTTTTTGTTTCCTTAGGATATATTCTCTGAAGTGTAACTGCTGGATCATAAGGTAGTTTTAGTTTTAATTTTTTGAGTATCCTCCGTACTGTTTGCCATAGTTGCTGCACCAATTTATAATCCCACCAACAGTGCACAAGGGTTCCCTTTTCTCCACATCCACATCAGCATTTGTTATCTCTTGTCTTTTTGATGATGACCCTTCTAACAGGTGTCAGGTGATATCTTATTGTGGGTTTAATTTGCATTTCTCTAATGACTAGTATGTTAAACATCTTTTCACGTACCTGTTGTCCTTTTGTATATATTCTTTGTAATGTTCTTAATTAACCTGTTGCTCTGTTGGTTTTTGAGGAGTACTTCCCTTCATAATTCATTTTAAAATTTAAGCCATAATTAAAATTTGAAAAAAAAGTATCATAAGTGATGGCGCTCCTTTTTTCTTATTTATTTATTTATTTATTTATAACTTGTTTTATTTTTTATTTTTTTAAATTTACATCCAAATTAGTTAGCATATAGTGCAACAATGATTTCAGGAGTAGATTGTTAGTGCCCCTTACCCATTTAGCCCACTCCCCCTCCCACAACCCCTCCTGTAACCCTCAGTTTATTCTCCATATTTATGAGTCTCTTCTGTTTTGTCCTCTTTCCTGTTTTTATATTATTTTGGTTTCCCTTCCCTTATGTTCATCTGTTTTGTCTCTTAAAGTCCTCATATGAGTTAAGTCATATGACTTTTGTCTTTCTCTGACTAATTTCACTTAGCATAATACCCTCCAGTTCCATCCACGTTGTTGCAAATGGCAAGATTTCATTCTTTTTGAATGCCGAGTAATGCTCCATTGTGTATGTGTGTGTGTGTATATATATATATATATACCACGTCTTCTTTAGCCATTCATCCATCGATGGACATTTGGGCTCTTTCCATACTTTGGCTATTGTTGATAGTGCTGCTATAAACATGCGGGTGCATGTGTCCCTTTGAAACAGCACACCTGTTTCCCTTGGATAAGTGCCTATTAGTGCAATTGCTGGGTCGTAGGGTAGTTCTATTTTTAGTTTTTTTGAGGAACCTCAATACTGTTTTCCAGAGTGGCTGCACCACCTTGTATTCCCAGATGGTGCTCTTTAATAGTGTATAATGATGATTTTTCAGATTAGAGTCTATGTATTAAAGCTAAATAAGTGAAAGAATCTGATATAAAATTCAAGGGATGGTGGGTACAAAAAAAGATAATTAACGTAGTTTTAAAAATTAAGAACACTCTAAAGTAATGTAATGGAATTTAGTTGCAATTTGGAATACCCTCTGTCCTGTGTTTCTGTCTCCTTGGTTTTGTACTCTATCTGCCCCAAGTTTGTTAATATTTTCCTAATGATGATTTTTAATGGTTTAAGATGAGGTAAGTCATATCATTTTTTGATAATTCAAAATATCCTAAGTAAATTAAGTTCAGAAAATACTATTTAATTTATTCGCTGGCTTTAATGGTCATATAGGTATGGTTATGTCATTTTCTATTTCTCCCTCCATCCCCTCTCCTTTCTTTTGTATTCTGTGCAAAGGAAAATACTGTTTTGTTTTTTATTTCAGTTCTAGAAAACCTGTGGCCCTGAAGGAAATGTTGGCTGGGTAGGTCTGCCATGACATCATTACTAGACTTTTAAGGCAAGTGTAAAATTAAGTTGTTTTTGAAGCCAGCACTTGCTGTGATGGAAGAGACTCCGGAAGGAGGACTTCCTGCCCTTCCAGGCTTAGGGCCCCTCAGAGTTTCCTCTGAGAGGTACCAAATTAGAATGGGAATGCTTTATTAGAATATTTCATCTTCCTTCTTTTCCCCACTTCTCTCTTGAGTTATACCATTAACATGATGAATTCTTACATGGGAAAAACTAAGTTGGTACCAGGAGACCTTGAATTCTAATCCTGGCTCCTGTTACGAGTGGTGGTACGACACTAGGTAAGACACATAGGCCACCCTGGGCCCCACTTTCCTTTTTTTTAGAAGCTCAAGCAATTAATTTAGAAAAAAAAAATTTTTGGGTCCTTTCTATTTCCAAGATGCAGTGATTTTTCTTACCATTTATTGAACTTGATATATTCTCCAGATTTGAAAGGAATGCAAACCTTGGCTAGAAAACAATTCCTGAAGAGGGAGGGTTGAGCAGTGGAAGAGCTGTTGGAGAAATAAGGAAGGTTAATTGGTTGCCATTCTCCTCTTAGGTCCATCTGCTAAGAGGCAGCAGAAGAGCTTCAGACATCCTCCCACGATTCAAAAAGCTGGTTATATTAAGTCTGAACATGTGTTTCTGTTAGTAAAAGGATACAATCTCCAGTGTGAGGAAAGATGTGAGTCTACACTATGCAGTTTATCACAGAAAGCCTCGTGCTCCAGTGAGATAAAATGAACTGGAAGGCACCGGACAGTCCTGGAGGCAAGTTGAAACATTCAGAACACCACAGGGGACGCTGAATATCCTGACTCCTCACTGATAAGCTGTAGGCTGTAACCATCTACTTGCATTACTTGTGGAAACTGGAGCTCTTTTTTATGAAGTAATTACTGATTTTCTGGAGCGGTTTATGAAAATTGGTCTTATTATCGGCTCATAAATAGGATATTAGACTTAATGAACACATTCTTCAGATTATCTGAGAATAGAAAGAATTTCACCTTTAAAAGTGAGGCAATTTTGCTTCATTTGGAGATAGCAGCATGGAACCACTTGACCTTATAAAGAAAATAAAGAGTTATGTGTCAGATTGAGAGTCTATCACAGTTAAGAACTTTTCCCAGGAGTTTGTATTATGGGAAAGAAGATTCAAGCACTTCACTCTCTCTTTTCCATTTTTTTTTCTTTTTGGATCCTATTATCTATCCAAAAACATTTACTTAGTTCCCTATTATTTCAAAGGTCCCCTTTTAAAAACATAAAAAAATAATGAGATACTCATCTCATAGCAATGACATTTTTGTATCTAGTAATTATGCTATGAATTTAGACCACTTTTAATGGAATTTGATTCATTATGCATGCCAATTCTATGCATTTGAAAGAGTGCATATATTATCTGATGATACTCTTCAGACTATAGATAATGTTAAGTGAGCAAAAAGATTGGGTAATCTCTTGTATTGTCTCCAAGGGCCAAAGATAGGAACCAGTCTACTTCTCTGGAATAATGGAACTCAACCAGGTTGGGGAAGGGAAGCCCTGCGATGCAAGTTGGTTAAGCTTTTGCTTCTGTAGTTAGTGTTATGAAAACAGAGTGTATTGAAAGTATGTATGTTCTTGTCCCTCAGACATTCCCCTGCCTTGAGATTTGTGCACTGTTTTGCCATCTTCCTCACTGTCCTTCAATATTTCCTTAGGAGCTGAGAGGTTCCTGCAGTCAGTGGTTTCATGCACAGGGAACATTTAATAAGACAAAACCAAACAGAAACACATAATGCTAGGGGAAATGAGAAAATGGTATGATTAAGAATATTAAAAAAAAAAACAACCCCACACCATAGAGGCACCTGGCTGGCTTGGTTGGTTAATCGTCTGATTCTTGGTTTCGGCTCAGGTCATGATCTCACAGTTCATGAGTTTGAGCCCTGCATTGGGCCCTGCACTGGTGGTACCCATCTGTCTCCACAGGACTGCCTGGGTGCCCTTAAAACATGGCAGGTGGATTTTCCAGAGTGAGTGATTTAAGAGAGAAGGCAAGAGCATATTGCTTTTAATGATTTAGTCTTGGAAATGACATACTATTATTTCTATGGTATTCTGTTGGTGACATAGACCAACCCTATTACATTGTGGGATGAAACTACCCAAGAATGTGAGTATCAGGAGATGGGGATCATTGGAGATACCTTGGTGGATGGTGCCACAATGATCAAATTAGGGATTCAGTGTTATTAATTTAAGAAACAAAGAAGTTTTGTGGGAAAAGTTTGTTCCTGACCACCCCCAGACTGAGATATAGAAGAAATTTATTTCATGGAACTACATAAAGGGGACATTATATGAAATTATAAAAGATGATCTCAACAATCTAAAAGAGCTCTAGTATGAGTTACATATCAATGTTTTTTACGTTACTTCTTATTGGGAACTGAATGACTGTGTCCTCCCAAAATTCATATGTTGAAATTCTAACCCCCAATGTGATGATATTAGGAAGTGGGTCCTTGAAGAGGTAATTAAGTTTAGATGAGATCATAGGAGTGGGTTCCTCATGATGGGAACTGTGCCCTCATAAGAAGAGTCCAGAGAACTCCCCACCTCTGAGCCGAGCCAAGGGAAGACACAGCAAGAAGATGGCCATCTGCCAACTGGGAAAAGGGCTCTCACCACACACGGAATCTGCTGACACCTGGATCTTGGATTTCTCAGCCTCGAGAACTGTGAGAAATACATTTCTGGTTTTTAAGTCACCCAGTCTCTGGTATTCTGTTATAGCAACCTGAACTAAGTCACTCTTTAGTGTAAACTAATGGCATAAAAACAAAGTAACACTAAGTGAAAGCAGTGATATGAGAAATCTATACAATCAGTCAAGACCCAAAGTATTCAAGAGTATAATACAAAGATAATTTTTAGGAAAACTAAAGTGATGCTTCTCAAATTGGGGTAATTTTATCCCTAAAAGTATACATATCAGTGTTCTGGGGATACATAAAACCAAAGAATTAACATGTCCCATCTTTCTGAAGCATTAAATTTATATAAATATTATAAAGAAAAAATTGTGAATATTTTTTATTAAAACATTTTGTCACATAAATCTACAAGAACAATCAGCAGTTACCTTGTTATGGTTTGTGTGTGTTTATGTTGTGTATTTTACCAATTTTGTTTTACATGTGTTCGATTTTTGCACATTTTAATATTTTTATATACCAGGAATTACTGGGAAATTCGAACTTTGTATCATTGAAGAAATCTGGTTTATTTTGCCCTTCCCTCCCCCCAGTTGGGTGCATTATGGCTGTGAGTCCACTTCCTCCCTGTTATCTACCTCTGCCCCTTCCGCTTTGTAGTGCTTAGAACTGGACCATGTGATTTCTCAGTCAGCCTGTGGAAGTCCACACATTAAGTATTTTGAAGAACAAGATGGCCTCTTTTCAAACCCCTACATGCATCTGTGTATTTATTTATTTATTTATTTATGATTTTAATTATAGAAAATAATTTTCTTACAAATCAGCCCAACTTCCTAACACAATTTCCCATAACCAAATGTAACCCTTAATATTACTTCCTGTGGCAGTGAGTTAGTTCCCTTGTAGTAAAAATATACCTGAAATTCTGCTTTATTTATTTATTTATTTATTTACCAAAAACAATTTTTTTAATGTTTTTATTTTATTTTTGAGAGAGAGAGAGAGACAGTGAGAGCAGAGGAGGGGCAGAGAGAGATAGAGACAGAAACTGAAGCAGGCTCCAGGCTCTGAGCTGTCAGTGCAGAGCCCGACATGGGTCTTGAACTCACAGACTGCAAGATCATGACCTGAGCTGAAGTCGGATGCCCAACCAACCAAGCCACCTAGGCACCCCTGAAATTCTGCTTTAAAATGACTGCAATGCCTCTCTTCATCTTCTTAAAAATGTAATATTTAAAATTGTATTTTCAATTAGGACCACACATTGCTGGCGGCAAATGAAAAATTTGATGATTAAGCTTAAAACCTATGAATATGTAAACTGTTCATACTCAAATAGAGAAAATAATGGAAATGATCAAAGCTTGTGAGGAGGTGGCATTTTCGTTAAAGACTCCCTTGTTGGCAGGAAAAAAAAGAGTTAGCCTTACTCCAGTCACAAGTTGTGAGTCAGCAACAGTAAGAAGCAGCGGTTAATCAAAAAAGGTAGAATACACTCAGCTGCTAGGTTTTGTGTGATAGAAAATTACTCTTAGGGGCTGAACAGTACAACAGCTCATTTGATCCCAGCCCAAAGCTAGTCACACAGGCTTATCTACCTGCAAGTGTATCAGGAAATGTGGAGGAGCCCAAGTTTATTTGGTGAGTAGTATATGTCTCTGCCATAGATGCATCTCTAAGCATGAGTCTTACTATTACAGAGATACAAAATAGCTTGAACCTTAGTATGACTTATAGGGGTAAATTCTGAGTACATACCACCAGCCATTTTTCAGTGACTTTTAAAAACTGAAGAAAGAAAATAATTAGGGGCGCCTGGGTGGCTCAGTCGGTTAAGCATCCGACTTCACTCAGGTCACGATTTCACAGTCTGTGAGTTTGAGCCCTGCGTCGGGCTCTGTGCTGACAGCTCAGAGCCTGGAGCCTGCTTCAGATTCTGTGTCTCCCTCTCTCTCTGCCCCTTCTCCACTCATGCTCTGTCTCTCTCTGTCTCAAAAATAAATAAAAACATTAAAAAAAAAGAAATTATTTAGAAAATAATTAAAGAAGGTAAACAAAAACAAAATTTAAAATCAATTTCAGAATTATTGTGGGCAATGAAGCTATTGAGTAGGAGAAAATTTGGTGAAGATTTGGCATTATAGATTTGGTGAAAATGTTTGGCCCCCCAAATTGGTATTCGAGCTGAAATAATGGAACTATCCCATCAAAAAACACATTCTGATATGCTCAAAACATGTACTCAAACAAATATAACGATATGTTGAAGACAAATTATTGATCTAGATTTTCATTTGTTTTTCTTTACTATTGTTGACAATGAGAATATTTGTGGAGTCATCTTTATTTGCCAAGGGCAAACAAAAATATTTTCGACAAGATATGTGAATTTTAAGTGAACAGAGTAGCAACTGAAAAAAATGAATAAATGGGCATCATATATAAAGCTGCAGGAGTGTTTATCTCCTGAATTTATTAACTAATCCTGCATCATTTGCTAAGAACATTTCATCTGAAAAAAATTTGCCTCTTTACTTAGCATGTTTAACAGAATGGTAAAAATAACAGGCTGTGAACTTTCCAAAATAAAAAACAATAGCATTGCTTCAATGAAAAACGATTTTTGAGTGTATGTGAAGGAAGTTGATCTTGAGGATCACGAACCATTGGAGACTTTTAAATTTACACGTGATAAAAATTATAGATTTAAGGATAAATCTCACTTTCTTCATTAAAAACGTCTTTTGACAAGTAATCCCAAGATTGTAAAGGGTACTGACCCTGGATTAAGGAGCCTATCAGTCTTTCCTATGTCACTAGTGATGTGTTCCCGTAGAATGCCTGACATTAGCCTGAATTTCTGCTTGCACCTTATTATATTTGTAACTATTATATTTGTGTCTCCCCTTAATGATTTCCCTTCATATCTTGTGATGTAGTAGAAACAAACAAACATCTTTTCAGTCTCTATTCACATATTTATGGGATTCTGGGGTCTCCAAAATATTGTCACCTCAGGAGAGAAGAGAAAATTGACAAGAAATTAAAAATGTGTTTGGTAGGAGTTTGCTTCAATCCAATTTTATAAAATCAATGCATTCACTGCTATAGCATTTTGTCCATTTACCACAAGACACGCCTTTACTCACTTCTTCCCCCACCCCCAGCAACTAATTTAAAGCATTGTTTCTATACACAAACATACATGTTTTGAAGTAGGATGCAAGAGTTCTACTAGCATTTAGAAGTTCTACTAGTTTTTATCCTCGTAGGCTGCAATCAGGCGATTAAGACTGTCAGATCTGCATTGTTCTTTAATTTTTATTTTTGAGAGAGAGAAAGAGAGATAGCATGAGTGGCAGAGGGGTAGAGAGAGATGGAGACAGAATCTGAAGCAGGCTCCAGGCTCCGAGCTGTCAGCACAGAGCCCGACGTGGGGCTTGAATCTGTGAGTCATGACCTGAGCTGAAGTTGGACGCTTAACCAACTGAGCCACCCAGGTTCCCCAAGATCTGCATTGTTTTTTGAAGGTTTTCCTGCCTAGTCCTGCTTCATTCCCTTTAAATTTTGCAGACATCAACCTCTAATAAACCTCTTGCCCTCCTAATATTGCCTTGGTGTCTGTCTACTCAGGCACCTGAAGTAATGTAGTAAGGCACCAGCTGTGAAGCCTGCGGATTGGATCATTCATCAATTGGCTGGCAATAGCAGCCCCATTCCAGGTGGTATACAAGGCAAAGATAGTTTATGTACAAGATGGCAGCCAAATTGCTAAAACTTCCACCAGTGGTGATTTAGGAAAATGTTCTGGTGGAGGAGAACATCTTCGATGGTGATTCAGGTTTTTGGAAAATTGCCAGGTAGTGTGTGGACAATGCATACAAAGATATGAAACTGGTTGGCTGTTATTAAGTTGCATTGATGCCCCAACAACAGAGGGATAATGGAATGTTGAGGGCATTTAACAAAGAATTGAAAACTAAGTGTGAAGGTCATAGGACCTCCTTGGTAACGCCTAAAGTCCATTGTTTCCTAAATTAACAGAGCAGAGATTATAAAAACCATACTTGGGACTTAAAAGTTTGAATCACCAAGCTACAAAGATGAATTGACCACTCAGCTAAGGCAGGACTGCTGTGCTAAGGTTGGGGCTGTTGTTGGGAAGCTTGGGTCCCTGACAATTTGTGTGGATAACCTCAACGACTTTGAATCCCCAGGCTCCTCTCAACCCTCAGAGCTAGCACATTTGGCCCTTCCTATTAAAAGCTAGTACACAGGGCACCTGGCTGGCTCAACTGGTAGAGCACAGGACTCTTGATCTCAGGGTTGTGAGTTGAGCCCCACATTGGGTGTAGAGATTACTTAAAAATAAAATCTTAAAAAAAAAGTTAGCACTCCAATCTCCTATTCCCCATAGCCTCTCCTCTGCAAGGCAAAAGTTTCCCTCAAGATCTGCCCTTGTTTACTCTCCTGGCTTTCAGGCCAGTAACCAAGATTAAATCACAGTATAGCCAGTCCAATGACATACTAGACATGATGTGGGAAGAAAGAGATCATACCACAAAGGAACTGCCGGAGTTAGTCAACATGTACTGTCAGGACCCAGGAAAATTTCTTGATCAAAATGGCTAAAATTTACGGGTCACCTGGGTGGCTCAGTCAGTTAAGCGTCTGATTCTTGATCTCAGCTTCTGTCTTGATCTCAGGGTCATGACTTCAAGCTCTGCACTGGGCTTCACGTTGGGCTCGAAACCTACTCAAAAAAAAAAAAAAAAAGGCTAAAATTTAAAACTAGATAAGGAAGATACTGCTAGGTTGACTCCAAGAAGCTTAAAGAAGGCAAGGGCCCATGCTGAATGAAATTGAAATGCCTGAATTCTATGGCTAATGGTGGAGGAAGGGATTAAAAGACTTAGAGATTAGGCATGCCAAAATGTTTATATTGTATACTGCTAGAAAAACCAACTGGGAATTACAGTCCAAGACCCAGAGGGTCACACTATTTAACAAGGCCACCATAAATGTACAGGTGAGAGGAGCATCACTAATAAGGTCAGTGGTGACTCTCCTTTGCAGGCTGTGACTAATGATAAGAGTAGTTGCCACATAGCTTGGCTCATGGTGGCAATGGGAACAATAGGGCCTCAAAGCTGTATAGCCCTGGGGGTAATGATTATCTGCTGCAAACCAGGGAATTCAAATTATTATAGTGTCCAGAGAGGCTGGAATGGCAGCTGTCTTGCTCAGTTTGGGTTGCTGTAACAAACACCATACAGTGGTTGGCTTAAACAACAGAAATTTATTTCTCACAGTTCTGGAGGCTAGAAATCAGCAATCAGGGTGCCAGAATGGGTTATGGTTTCTGGTGAGGGCCCTCTTTCTGGTTTGCAGACAGCCTTTTTGCTGTATCCTCACGTGGAAGAGAGAGGAAGAAGCTCTGGTCCCCCTTTCTTCTTAAAAGGACATTAATCCCATCATGGGGATTCATCTAAACCCAATTACTTCCCAAAGTCTCCACCAGATACCATCACTTTGGGTTTTAAGGCTTTCAACATATGGCTTTGGTGGGAGGGGACACAAACATTCAATTCATAGTAACAGGCTTGAGCTACAAAGAATTGTAGAGATGGTTAATACAGCATGGTATCCCTAGGGACAAAATAGATGAGTTGACAATGAGGGTGTTGTTTAATACATGTGATCAAAAGAGAGTGGCAATGGATGAACAGGAGGCTGAGTTATTTTCCACTAAAAAGTAATGATCAAAGGTGACGTATGACTCTATTTATATGAAATGTCTACCATAGGCAAATTCATAGAGGTAGAAAGTAGATTAGGGGTTGTCCAGGCTGGTGGAGTGGGGGGTGGTAGAGTATAGTCCCTATTACTCAATGAGTACAGGGTTTCTTTTTAGAGGTTTGAAATATTTTGGAATTAGTGGTGATAGTTGTACAACATTGCGAATATGCTAAAAATCACTTAAATGTACACTCAAATGGTTTAAACAATGAATTTTATGCTACTTGGATTTTATCTCAGTGAAAAAAAAGAAAGAGACTCTCTTGTCCAGACACGAGTCAATTTTCGGTCCAGGATCCACTGACTGAAAAGTGGTCAGATCCTAACAGGAAGGACCCTAAAGTACCACAGGAAGTATATCCTGTGATCATAGTCTGAGTCCTTGCCTAAAGGGATCTATGGCCATTTACTGAGGTGACTGTTCATTGAGGAAAAGGGACTATCCAAACATTTTGAAGACCACTGCACACCATAGGTAGTAAGACCCTTATGACTTCATTTAATCTTAATTTTTTCCTCCAGGACCCGTCTCCAACTATAGTCATACTAGAAGTTATGGCTTCAACATATGAATTTTGTGGGGCCCTATTCAATCCATAACACCTCCTATTATAGTAAGGGCACAGGAGGGCTGGGTAATAAATGGAATCCTGGCCAAGCCTGGCTTCCTATGGGTCCATTAAACTGCAGACCTACCTGGTGTTCATTTTTATTTTTTTGAATTGGGAACGATATTCTTGGTTATGTCAAGTATGCCATAGTAACATACTGCGTCCTTGGTTTGTGAGGTAAGAACTCTCATACTGGGAAAAGCAAGTGGAAACCTTTTAAATTTCCCACCCTATGTCCAGCCAGAATAGTAACTTGAAAACAATGTTGCATCCCGGGAAAGACAGAAGAGATTAGTACCTCACTTAAATATCTAAAGGATGCACATATGATGATCCTGTAGGTCTCCATTTAATCCACCAGTTTGGCCTCTGCAGAAAACAGATTTATCCTGGAAAATAACTACAGACTACCTCAAGCAGTAGTCTGACTTCATAAGTCATGCTGGCTGTAGTATTTTTGCTAGAACAGATGAATATGACCGTATGTACATCATGTGTGTCCGTTTATTTGGTGAATAAATTCTTTTTCATCTCAGTGAGGAAAGAGGATCATATATGCTCATATGAAATGTATAACAAAACAACTTCAGGGCTCAGGGCTGTACTAATTCTTCTATTCCCTGTCATAAGGTAGTCAATAGAAATCCAAATCATCTAGCATCCCACATAACTTCACATTCAGCTGTTGCATCAATGACATTATGCTGATTGACCAGGATAAATAAGAAGTTGCTAGCATGCTGAAGGTATTCATAACACATATACACTCTGAGATCCCTATCATGATTCATATTAATACAAATTTTAGGGATCTAGTTGTCAGGGGCATCCCAAGAAACTTCCACCAAAGTAAAGACAAATGGCTTCATCTTACATCCCTCAGTGTGAAGAAGGAGACAATGCCTGACAGGACTGACTGACTGACTGACTGATTTATTTATTTATTTATTTATTTATTTATTTATTTATTTATTTATTTATGAGAGGCAGCATGAGCAGGGGCGGGCAAAGGGAGAGGAAGAGAGAATCTTAAGCAGGCTCCGCACCCAGTGTGGAGCTGGACACAGGGCTTGATCTCATGACTGAGATCATGACCTGAACCAAAATCAAGAGTCAGAGGCTTAACCAACTGAGCAACCCAGGCGCCCCTTGAAAATACTGTTCTATCCAGGGAAAGAATATGCACAGGCTCATGAGCAATGGTGAATGGGCTGGCACACTGGTCTGGAAAGAAAAAAAAAAACACTGGAAGATCAGAGAAAAGAAAGTTAGGAGTAGAGAGATGTGGATGGATGTAATGAGAATAATTATGAAGTGTGAAAATTTCTGAACCACACCCACAAGAAAGCATTCACTTTAGAAGAAGCCCTGAATATAGTTGGGTGTGCTGGCCAACTTTTCTCATCAGCCATTTGAAACTGAATGATGACACAAATGAAATTGTCATGGTGGCAGAGAGATGGAATCTCTCTTATGGGCCTGATAGCTCTGCTTACCAAAGCTGCTAGATATTATTGCCTTTGAATATCCAAACTGCCAAGCAACAGAGAACAATCCATGCTGAGCTCCTGATATCATTCTATTCCTTGATGGGCCAATCAACCAATTGGTGGCAAGTTGACTATATGGGGCTTCTTTCATTCTAGAAGGTCCTCATGAGAATAGACACCTAATGTTCAAATGCAATATTCTGTAAGATTGAAGCATCGTCTTGCCTGATGCTGAATGTACATATGATTTAGAGGCCCTCCATTGGACACTGTGTTCCCAATAAGAAGTATACATGGGCCCAGAAACTGAGGACCAAGGGATTGAGATAGGACTAAGCCTCACTTATCAATATTCATAATGATCCATTGGAGGAAATAGCACTTCCTATCCCTGCAACTGTGGGATAGAGGTCCTGATCCCTAAAGGGGCGCACTCTCCAGAAGACCCAGCTATAATCTCACTGAACTGCAAGATATGGATATTGCCTATGCAATTTAGACATTTTCTACCTAGGAATCTGCAGGTGGAAGAGAAGTCTTCATCTTCGCAGGGGTAATTATCTCTGATCAGTAGGATACTGTTATATCATGGGGAACAATGTGGGAAGAACAATGTGGAACTCAAGTGATCCATTTGGGTGCTTCTGGGTTCTCTCTTGCCAAGTTGGATCTGTGACTGGAGAAGTACAACAACCACAGCCTGAAAGCGAATGGTTGCCTGGGGCTCAGACCCGTCAGTAATGAAGGTGATAGATCACACAATGGTAAGCCATGGAGACCTGCAGGGATGACAGCTGAGGATGAGAGGGAATGGAGGAGGTTAGAGGGTGAGTGCCCATCACAGTCTAACGATCATTTGTAAGAATGGGGCTATAGTTTTTCCCACTAACCTCCTTCTACTAATTTTCTCCCTTAGCAGGAGAGGAGAGGCTGCTGCCTAAATGAGTGTGAAACAATGGATCTATTTGGTGCAAGGGATGGACTGTGGCAGCCTTGGAGGTGTGCCACTTAGATCTCCCTTTAAGAAAGAAGCTGCCATTCACCTGTGAGGTGTGCAGTTAGCCGACAGCCTCCACTGTAGCACCTTCAGAATCTCTTGCAGCATTTGAGACAAAGCTGCACTCTTTAGCCTATGACTAGGTACATGGGGGTACTGAGGTCTGGCTTTTTTCCCCTGCCTACTTCTGTTGGACAATCTCTGCCTTCAAGTTTCTCATTGGATTGGATGAGACTTATTAGATCTGTATCTTCTGTAGTTGTTCCACAGTTCTTGGACATTCTGTTCTGGTTCCCCCCACCCCCCCAGTCTCTTTTCTCTTTGCATTTTAGTTTTGGAGGTTTCAGTTGAGATATCCTCAAGCTTAGACATTCTTTTCTTTGGTATGTTCAGTTTACTAATAAACACAAAAAGGAATTCTTCTTTTCTGTTATGGTGTTTTTGATCTTTAGCATTTCTTTTTGGTTCTTTCTTAGGATTTCCATCTCTCTGCTTATATTGCCTGTGTGTTGTTGCATTCTTGCATGCTATCTACTTCATCCATTAGAGCCCTTAGCATACTCATCATAATTGTTTTAAATTCCCAGTCTGACAATTCCAACATCCTGCCATATCTGAGTCTGGTTCTGATGCCTACTCTTTCTCTTCAAATTGTGTTTTTTGCTTTTTAGTATGCCTTGTAATTTTTTCCTTTGATATCTGGACATGATATACTGCGCAGAAGGAACTTCTATAAATAGGCCTTTAGTAATGTGGTGGTAGGTGTGGGTGGGGAGGGGGAGTTTCTACAGTCCTATGAGTAGGTCTTAGTCTTTAAGTGAGCCTGTGCCTCTGGACTGTGAACTTCACACATACTTCTTAGTCACCCCCACTTCCTTCCACTCCTTAGGTGGGACAGATTGGCTAGAGTGGGCTGCAGTTGGGTAATTCTCTTCTCCCAGGCCAGTTAGGCTTTCTTAAGACCCTAGCAGGTTAGTCTCTACTTAAATAGTTTCTCCTGAGGGCAGATCTTGTCAAGAAGAACATGATGCTCTTGCACATTTCAAAAGATTTCTTTTTTCCTTCTCACTGCCGGAAGTGCATGGGGACTTTTCTCTGACATTCACTTTGAGAAACTGGTGGAACTCTAGGAGCTAAAACTTACAAAAGTGTGCCCCTCAGCCCCACCCTGTGATGAGGTCTTCCTGGAGATTTTAACTCTCAGAATGGTCTATACTGAACTTCCAGTAATTTGTCAATTACAGTGTCACTTTGCCTACTCCAGCCACTCGTTCCCAAGGAGGTTTCTGATTACGGGTTTTTGGTCCACTAAATTGTGATTCTCTATATTCCCTTGTTGGTCTCTCCAACTTTAGGGACAGTGATTTACCCTTGACCTCATTTATCTTCAACTCTGAGGAGAGTTGTTGATTTTTCAGTTTTTCAGTTTTTGACTTGTTAGTATGAAATGGTGACTTCTAAGCTTCTTACATCCCGGAGTGGAAAGTGGAAGCGCTAACTTTTAAAATCATAAATAGCGCTTGCATTTTTAATCAAATGCTTTTCTTGCACCTATTAAAATTATCATGGATTTTGTCTTTTAATATGCTAACTGGCTTAATTACATAATTGGTTTTCTAATGTTAAACTAATATCATATTTCTGGAATTAAAAAAAAAATTTAAGGGGCGCCTGGGTGGCTCAGTAGGGTAAGCATCCGACTTTGGCTCAGGTCATGATCTTACCGCTCATGAGTTTAAGCCTCGTGTCTGGCTCTGTGCTAACAGCTCAGAGCCTGGAGCCTGCTTCAGATTCTGCGTCTCCCTCTCTCTCTGCCCCTCCCCTGCTCACACTCTGTCTCTCAAAAATAAATAAATATTAAAAAAATTTATTTTTTTAATGTTATATCTATTTTTAAAGTGGGGGGGGGGGATGAGCAGAGAGAGAGGGAGACAGAGAATCCGAAGCAGGTTCTGCACTATCAGCGCAAAGCCCAACACGGAGCTCAAACCCACAAACCATGAGATCATGACCTGAGCCAAAGTCAGATGCTCAACTGACTGAGCCACCCAGGTGCCCCTTAAATTTTTTATTTTTCAAGTAATCTCTACACCCAACGTGGGGCTTGAACTCACGACCCTGAGATCAAGAGTCACTTGCTCTACCAACTGAGGTAGCCAGGCATTCCCAGGTCATTTTTCACACAGTTAATAAAGTGATCATAAAATAAGAATCAGGTCATGTTACTCTCTGTTCAAACTGAACCTTCGCATTGTACTTAGAATAAAACTCAAATTCTTTCTGTGGCTTCCAATATCTGGCCTTGCCTTTTTTCCAACATCATTTTCTGTCACTCTCCTTTTATTTTTTTATTTAATTATTTTTAAAGTTTTTTTTTATTTTGAGAGAGACGGAGGCAGCACATGAGGGAGGGGCAGAGAGAGAGGGAGAGGGAGAATCCCAAGCAGGCTCCACACTGCCAGTGCAGAGGTGACACAGGGTTCGAACTCAGGAAACCAAGAGATCATGACCTGAGTTGAAACCAAGAGTCAAACGCTTAACTGACTGAGCCAGTCAGGTGCCCCTCTATTATTCTCCTTTTAATTCGTATTGAACTTTTTCTATTTCTCCACTACATCACGCTTATTCCTGCCTCAGTGTTCTTGCCTTCGGACATATGCTTTTCCTTTAAATCTTCCAGTGGCAGACTATTGCTTATCTAGGCCTCTGTTCAACTGTCACCTGCTTTGAAACATCTTCTCCATTGACTCCTCTCTCAGGTTTCTTCTGTTTTGTGTTCTCTAGTTGCTTTTTTTAAAGCTACGTTTTCTTCATAGCACTATGGCTCTTTGGTATTATTTTATCCATGAGTTTACTAGGCATTTATTATTTATCTTCTTAATTAGCATATAAACACCAAGAACTGAGGGATCTTGTTTGCCTTCTTCTCTGCTGTGTCCCCAGCACCTAGAACAGTGTCTGAAACATAGCTGACTTTGATTGATATTTGCTAAATAAATACATGAATGAGGTGATATAATCCTCTAAAGTAATAGCAACCTTCTCGGAAGCTAGTCAACAGGGTCTTTTTTTTTTTTTTAAATTTTTAAATTTTATTTAAATCCAAGTCAGATAACATTTAGGGGAGTAATGATTTCAGAAGTAGAATTTAGTGATTCATCACTTGCATATAGCACCCAGTGCCCATCACAAGTGCCCTCCTTCTTGCCCATCACCCTTTTAGCCCAACCCCCCATCCAACACTCCTCCAGCAACCCAAGTTTGTTTTCTGTATTTAAGAATCTCTAATGGGTTTGCCTCCCTCTCTCTTTTTATCTTATTTTTCCTTCCATTCCATGTTCATCTATAGCAGGGTCTTTTCTATTCATATTATGGATATGTTTTCATTACCTGTGGTGATGGTTTTCCAGACCACTGCTTGTTAAGCAAAGGGAGGGTGATGTTGTCCTCCTTGAAAATAAGAACTAATTTGATAGTGAAGACCAGGGACAGGTTATAGCAAACCATAAATAGTTCCATCAACTTTGAGTGCCCTTTCCTTTCAAATGCAACTTGTGAGGCACACTGACTGATGTTAAAGAACACTAGCACTGGAATGGTTCATTGGGACCTCGTCAGGTGTGCCTACCATTCTTTAATAGCTTGAAACATACTAATGGAAGATGGTGTTATTTGATAGATTAAAAAAAAAAAAAAACTAATGGTTAGGGACACCTGGGTGGCTCAGTTGGTTGAACCTCTGACTCTTGATTTTGGCTTCAGGTCATGATCCTGGGGTCATGGGATTGAGCTCCGCTTTGGGCTCCACTCTGAGTGTGGAGCCTGCTTAGGATTCTCTCTCTCTCTCTCTCTCTCTCTCTCTCTCCCTCTGTCTTCCTGCCCCTCTCCTCTGCTCTTCCTCTTTCTCTTAAAAAAAAAAAAGCTAACAGTTAAACTGAAAGGAATTCTACATCTTTATCACATATATGTATAGGCTTATAAAATTTTATATTTGGATATGCGTTCAGACATCTAATCCAAAGCATTTATTACGCATATAAGGAAGATGATACTCAAAGCTATTAAGTGATTTACCCACAGTCACTGAGAAAAAGGGTGTCACAACTGAGACAATTACCTAGGTTTCTTCCAGTTCTTTCCTTTGGCGCTAATGTCTTTCACTGTAGTCATCACCAATTGACAGTTGAAGTAGCTAGTACTTCCAGCAATATCCCCTCTTTCTGGCCAGAGATGTTGGATTCAGGGTGGACATTTGACCCACTCCAGTCCAAGTAAACTCTGTTTCAAGAGTTTGTTTGTTTGTTTATTTATTTACAAGTTTTATTTAAATCCAAGTTCGTTAACATATAGCGTAATAAGGATTCAGGAGTAGAATTTAGTCATCCCAACTAGTGCCCTCCTTAATGCTGTTTTCAAGGGTTTTAAAATTTGGAACAAAAACAAAAAGGCCTGAGATTCAGTCTTCTCTCATGGTGGAAGTCTTAAGCTGTAATGTTTGGGAGCTATTGGCATCCAGGCCTTCTACCTGTGAGAAACAAAACTGCAATGAAACAGCCTGAATCCCATTAGCCTTAGGGGAGAAACAGATCCTAGAGAGAGATTCCTGGCAGCATCTGAGTCCTTGTTTCTAGGAGCCCAGCGGCCTTTCCCATAGTACTACATATACTACATAGTACTACATAGTACTACCCATAGTACTACTACGAAATCTGAGATCCTTCCATTCCTTCTCAGTTTTAGTTGTTTTCTGTCATTGCCACCAAGAAGTACATGTATTAAACAGCTATAATTTTTATAGCAATATTCTAAGTTCCTAAGAAGAGGCAAATTAAGGAGAGGCCTCTGCTATGTGTCAGATATTAGACATAGGTTATTGTTATTTTTTTATCCTAACTATCCTGAGAAGCTGGTCTGATTTTCTCCACATTTCATACGAGGGAACTGAGGTTCAGAAAGAATCTATGTTAGGTTAGAAGGCTAGTGAGTAACTGCATTCGAATTTGAATTCAGATGATCAAATTCCAAAGCCTGTGCTCCTTCCAATGAGTCAGATCATCTTAAATTCTGTGCTTTCAGTTTTGCTAATCAAAGTGTGGTATTGAGACTACTAGACTACAGTGAGAGACTGTGTTGGCATCACCCGTGAGCTTGTTAGAAATGCCGAATCTCAGTCCTTACCTCAGACATACTGAGACATTATCTGCATTTTAGCAAGATCTTCAGGTGACTTATGTACATATGAGTTTGAGAAGCTCTGAATGGAAACCAAGACTGTGGGGGCCAAGAGACCTAAGCTAAACAACTTGAAACTATAATCCAAAATTTCAGAATCATTTCTCTCATCTACAAAATGGATAAATTAATACCTACCTCAATGGAGTTATTGTAATGATCATAAAGCCACCAGCACAGTGTCTGATATGGTAGACTCTTACTTCACATTAGTGTCCTTCCTTTCCAACATTAAATAGTTGTATGATTCTTGCCATTATTGGATGTCACTGATAAGCACATACACAAAATGGCACAGAAAAGAATATGTGGATGCATAATGGTTTCTCCCAAACAGAGTAGTGACTGCAAGGGTGAAGGGTCAAGAAAAAGTATGGTTTGGCTTTCTTTTTCATAATGGATACACAAAATTGAGTTCACGTTAGTAGTATCAATGACAGAGAAACAGAGGGAAACTAACTAACTGGTCTGAATAAGAAACACATATTTTTTAAATAAAAATTAACTCTAGTATTTTTTAGAATTGGCAGAGAAGTTATGTAGATTGTGAAGGGAGCAAGGTATTAGGCCAGGGAAGAAATATGGAGTTTTTAGGAAAGTAGCCAATTATTTCTGCTGCCTGTAGATCTTAAGACCAAAACTGGATAATCTGAAATCTCACAGGATAGAGAAAAGAAATATGATTGCCATTATATTAAAAGTACTCATTTTTGTCTCTTGTATGTTGATAGATTTGCTCACAAGGCAGAGTATATGATTCTAGTGATACTATAAGAATATAATAAAGTTACTTAAATCCTTGAGCATAATACAAGGCTTGGTAATTTTTCTATATGTCAGCAATAATTACTTAAAAGAAAGTAGATTTCATTCAGTAAAACAAAATGTATATTTTACTTATTTGAATAATTATAATAATATGTCGAATATTGTACCTATGATGAAAAAAAAATCACAAAATCTTAGTGAAGGACATACAAGTCTTGGGTCATTACAGAATGGTTAGGAAGATAATGCTATAAAATTTTAACTTCTCTCCAAATTAATAATTAATTAATTAATTAATGCAATTTGGATTAAAATCCCAATGAGGTTTTTCTTGGGCAATTTGACAATGTGATTATAACATTAACCAGGAAGTACAAACAGCAAAGAATAGGCAAGAAAACAAGAACAAAAAAGAGTAGTGAGATATATATTTTTATTTTTATTGAAGTAATATATATATAGTTTAAATTTTTTTTAATGGGGATGCTTATATTAGTTATCTTTGCTTAACAAATTAACCAATTTTAGCAGCTTAAAATAGCATTCATTATCTTACATAATGTGATTATTTATTTATTTGAAAGAATTTTTTTAACACTTATTCATTTTTTGAGAGATGGAGACAGACACAGATATGAGCAGGGAAGGGACAGAGAGAGAGGGAGACACAGAATCTGAAGCAGGCTCCAGGCTCTGAGCTGTCAGCACAGAGCCTGACACGGGGGCTCAGGCCCACAAACCACAAGATCATGACCTGAGCCGAAGTCAGACGCTCAACTGATTGAACCACCCAGGCGCCCCTGTGATTGTTTATTTTATGTGTCAACTTGACTGGATCATGAGATCTCTATGTATCTGGTAGACATTATTTCAGGGTGTTTCTGAGGGTGTTTCTGGAAGAGGTTAGCATTGGAATCAGTAGACTGAGTAAAGTGAATTGCCTTCCCCAATGTGGGTGGGCATTACGCACTGTATTGAGGACTGAATAGAAGAAAAAGATGGAGGAAGAAGAATTTACTCTCTCTCTTCCTGACCGCTTGAGCTGGAGTATCAGTCTTCTCTTGACCTTTGATGCTCCTAGTTCTATAGAGATGTCTTTCTCCCAGAGGGAGATTTTAATCTGCAGGTTAAAGACTTTTAACTGACCCCCCTCCCCACACCCCCCAAGTCTCTTTCCCTGTCCCTGTTTTGCTGTGTAATTTAAGCTTGAAGAAATCAGGTAATTTGTTCTATGTCTAGATTTTATTGAATGCATCCCCATAGTGCAGTTTAACATGTTTCTCTGCCCTGTTATGTCTTGCCAGCTGGCAGTTGAATCTACAGGTTCGATCAGGAGCTGGAGGATGGTAATTTAAGATACCTTTTCAGTGTCCGACTTCAGAGCTCACTCTTCCCTTCTCCTCATGTAGTATCACCAGGCTGCTGGCTTACTTTCTGAGATCTCCTGGCTCTTTTCCCTCTTCAAGTCTGGATCTCCTCTCTCCTATTTCT
This sequence comes from Leopardus geoffroyi, assembly GCF_018350155.1. Classification (NCBI taxonomy): domain Eukaryota; kingdom Metazoa; phylum Chordata; class Mammalia; order Carnivora; family Felidae; genus Leopardus; species Leopardus geoffroyi. The sequence continues at coordinate 88,025,068 of NC_059333.1, forward strand.
GTTTCCTGCAGCATTTGGATTCTATTCCCAGCACTTTCTCCTCAGTTGGGGAAATGGAGTTAGGGTTAGTTAGCTCTGAGGGTTTATGGGCCCTGATGTGCTCCAGTCCCTTCTGAACTCATCACGTACCCATTGCATGCACCTGCTTCTGGACTATGCATGGCTCTTCTCCATTTCAGCTGCTGTCCTCAAATTGGCCCACTGAGCTTTCCGGTGCATCCCTGTCAGCTTGATTGGTATTCTCAGTCTGTCTCGTGTCCCTGCTGTTTTTCTCTGCTTTTGCTTGCTAATACCACACAGCTCTGTAGCTATTGGTGGTTTGTCTCTGTTGTTACTTACATTTTGAGGTGGTGGGGATACTTTGTGGTAGTAGTTGTCCAAAGACTTTTGGGCTTGCTACTTTGTCTACTTTTTTAATTGGGGGAATTTAGGGAGGTTAAAAACTCATGCCAGTGATGTTGCCATTTTCCCACTATTTCTTCACACTTTATTTTTAAGTAAAAAATGTTAAAATGTTATTAAAATTCCTGAGAGATTATGTTGCTTGATTTGAGTTTTGTCGTACTGCTTTGATTATAAAGGACGGATTGTGTTGAAAAGCAGAGGTTAGTGTCAGAGACAAATAATTTTGGAGGCTTTCTCTGATAATTTAAAGAAGGAAGTAGGTCTGGAAGATATAATGTTTCATGGCCTGGGCATGAGAGTAAAGGATGTGGTCTCAAAAGATGACGGAAATTTATATTCCAAAGGGGGTCTGAACTGACAAATTGCATCAGTCCATGGAGAGGAATGAGTGTTTCTCCTTTTTTTGATTTTGGGTATAACATGAAGACTTCTGGCTTAGATTCCCCATAGGCTCACACCATGACACCAAAAGTGTGTTAGAACTGTCTTCTTGGTAAATAAACTAATGAAAAGTGTAGATTTTATCATATGGGATCTAATAGAATGAAAAATCATTATCCTTATTTTAATATGGAAGTTTCCTCTTGATAAATTGAGAGTTTCCCACATAACAGTTATACCAAAGAGACAACATTCCTATGAAGTATAATTGTCAAGCATTATAATCCCTATTACAGAGGAAGGAAACAGAAGTACCTCATTCATTAATTTATTCATTCATCCATGTATCCAATTGAGCATGGTGATACAAATATACTAGTTATGTTAAATCAAGTAATAAAACTCAAGAGTGCAAAAAAATTTAAAAGAAAATTGTCTCAACGTTGAGATCTCGCTCTTCCTAAGGCCAGAAAACTTCACTTGGTCAATTCCACCTGCATTTCTGTTACCCACAAATCTCTTCTGTCCCCACATAATTTCTGGCTAAAATGTAATCACTTTAGAATGATCTGATTTCCCTTGTTCTTCTCAGGGTAGCAACTAAACTCTTTGGGGTGGAGTGCATAGGTAGGGGGTAAGAAGAGATATCTGATTTCAGATGTGAACACCCTTGCCTTTGACCTCAGAAGCTGATGTCCACGTTTCCATTGCTTTTGGATCACTGATCTATGCACTCAGCTGTGTCCTTAATTTTGACCTCTAGGCCATTCAACCCTTTGTAGTCCTCCCAGCCTCTTTGAAGGGTCTTTATTGCCATAGACACTAAAGAACAGGTTTGAGGGCTTTCCTCTGGCTCTTCATACACAAATGCTTCATGCCAACATGCTGCTGTCTGTTGGCTTATTAAAGAAAACCCCCAGGACCTTGGTTGTTTTCCTGATCGCTGTGCTAGTAATAGAACTCAGATCTTTTCTGTCTTCAGATCTTAGGAACATATCTCGGGGTTCTCTTATTTTTAACTCCGTAGTTTCTTTTAGGCTAATCTTGACTGTGAAGACGAGGCACAAGTCCCTTCTTGGGAGATACACACTAATACCTTGAGGATGAGAAAATTGGTTCCTCTTTGCGGCACACTGCATTATCGTTTATAATTAAATCACCACCCATCACTGCCCTGTAAGATTGTACTCCATGCCTATTGACATGTGATTTGCCTCTGGAAGCTGTCGACTTCTCCAGTGACTTGGGGTTTGGATCTATGAAAGGTTTTGGCCAATAGGATTTGAGTGGACATGTCATGATACATTGGAGAAGCAGTTTTAAGAGGTCTCATGTGTTTCCACCAGCTCTCTGGCTCTTCCCATATGCCGTGAGAATTGCCAAGTCCCAAATAAGGGCTGCTTCTTCAGCCTGGGACCTGGAACAAGAAGACCCAGGGAGCTGATCCACAGCATGTTATTAATACAAACAAGAAAACTTTGTGGCAATTCGCCATTGGGATTTGGGCGTTATTTGCTTTTACAGCAAAACTAATACATTATGGTCTAATGTCTGTCTTTCTTTCAGCTCTTTGGAAGCTGAAACTCATGAAGTACAGCTACTGCAAAACCAAACCTTTGACTTATGAGACTATTGTCACACCATGAGCTTGAAATCTATTAAACAAACATCTGAGAGTTGCTTCTTTTTTCTTCCTGAGGCAGGGAAGGAAGTGCTCTGGCTGTTTGGGAAGAGTCTGAGACCAGAGGTAGAGACATGGAAATGTAGGTGTATGTGTACAGAGCTGGGGGATGACACGCCTCAGTTAATATTTCATATTTTTGTCCTGACATACAAAACTGCACAAAAGAATGAAATATACCACTTGAAAACTCCAAGATAGCTATCCTTTCTATGCTTAAGGGATTTATAGGGCAGATTAGTCATTTCTTTAAGCAACTGTAACACGAGGCAATAAATACTAAGTGTGTCAGCGAGGTGTGCAGAGAAAGTGCTATGGAGCTCATTGAAGAAGAGGCCTTTAAGGATAGGTGGGATTTAGAAATGCAGGGATAGGTGAGAAAAAGCACTTTGCACTCAAGATGCAGATAGAGCTAAATTACAGAGGAGGGTGAGTGCCATGGATGGGGCCCATCCATGAGTAAACAAGTAAATGTGAGTGACTTTATTTTGTTCATTATTTAGGGGACTGGTGGGAGGGTCAGGTCAGAAAGGTTAGCAGAGGTCCAGTTGCAGTCTAGCTAAAGAGTGTAGACTGTGACATGGCTAAAGAGCATGCAGAAAAAGGACTGGAAAGTGGATTTCAGCAGCATTTATTATTTTAAAAACAATGTGTCCATGTAAAATATTGACACATAAAGTATGTATACATAAACAGTTGGAGAATCAATTCAGAAAAATTCTGTTATCTATTTAACCATGATAGATTACTCTCCCCAAATGGCTTGGGTATACTAGCTGTGTGTGTATGATTGCTAAACAGTCACTGTATTTATGAAGTCATTTCTGGAAAACAGTCAATCTGGTTTGTTGTTAGTGGTACTGGATGCTATGTTTCAGTCAAAGAAACAGCCTTAATTGCCTGCAGTAGTTGCTTGCTATGAGGGCACATCTTGCTATATTTAGATCTCCTTGACATTTTAATTAATGATTAAAAAATAAGCACATGAATGTGTGAATATACCTAATGGCACTGAAGTGTACACTTAAATGGTGAAAATAATAAATTTATGTATATTTTGCCACCCTCGGTCCCCCCCTCCCCCCAATCTTCTTATGGAATAGTTTACAAATTAATAGAAGTTTGGAGCTGGAAATTCCTCAGCTCATCTCTCTAAGTCAACTCTACAGGTGTTGAAGTTGCCTACGTGATGATGTGACATTCTAGCATTAGATAACCTCTTCCTGGTCTTTCCTACTCTGCAGATAGGGATCCAGGGGTCAGGAGAAAGTCTTCTCTTTCTCTTGCCCACTGTAGCATAGGAGAGAGGGTGTGTGTGTGTGTCTGTGTGCCCTGGCGCGCACACGCGCTCCTGTCTGATTGGAGACCTCTGAACCGTCAGCCGCGCTCTTCTTCCATCCTGGGGAGAGGTGCAGTTTAAAGGTTCTGTCACAGCACTTTAAAGGATCCTGGACAATTTGGCAGGAGCTTAGGAGGCAACCATCGGACTGAAGGCGCGGCTGGACTGAAAAGGTTTGGATCTCAACGACAGGAGATGAAAGTTGGCAAAAGCTCTGCCCAAGCTTTTGCTCTGGATCAACTTTCCAGCGTGTTTGTGATGAACAGCACTTAGGACCTGTCCGCTGGGTGGTGCACCCTCCTTCCGCCCTGTGCTTGTTTCCCATTCCCGCCCCAGGGGCCCTGCTATCGCAGTGCCCGCACATGTCCCGCGCACACCCGGCCTGTCAGGGATGCTGGAGACACGCGTGCAGCCGCCGCGGCCGCCGCCGCGGCCGCCGCGGCCGGGCAGCCCCGCCTGGCACATGCGCAGTGGAGACGCCGGGCCGGCGCCTTCAGTCTCCTCCTCCGCCGCCTCCCGGTTCCGCAGTCACTTCCTGCAGCTGTTTCCCAGTGGGTACGGCTGGACTGACTTTTGACAGTCAGCCTTCAGCTGCGGAGGGGGCTTGGCGGGGGCCAGCCGGGAAAGTTGCGTCGAGAGAGGCGGAGTTGAGCCGGGCCGAGCCGGGTGCGCGGGGCAGACGGTGGCGGGCGCCCGGCGTGGACGCGGCGCCCAGACTCCCCGCGCGTCCCGAGGGTTCCGGTAAGTGCCGGCGATCGTGAGCCGCGGAGCATTTAGGACGAGCCCCGGAGCGACGGCGGCTAGCGGTTCTTTCGGGTGCGGGCTTTCCACCTGCCCTCCACGTGACAGGCTTGCGCTGCTGATATTTGTGTTTGTTTTTGAGCATTTCACGTGCACCTTTTGGATGGTCTAGGCGTGCTGCTGCCTTGGCCCTCACGCTTGCCCCCGCCCGGTGGGAGACCGGGGATTCCATCTTTCGTGATGGCATCCTTATGGGATCGAGGTGCGTGAGTGTGTGCGCGCTCGTGTTTATGCAGGCACATATTAGGAATGTAAGGTATACGTGGGCGACACTGAAGTGTATGTAGCTTAGATTCAAACGTGTAAATGGTTCCCTTGGGTTCGGAACCGTCTTAGCTGAGACTGGAAAACATTCGCCAATTCACCAAGGCCTCTTCTCCACCAGATCCCTGCATTCTTCTGAATCTTCCTTATATGATAGACCTTGCCTCAGCTGATTATTTTTCTATTTTTCTCTCTTTCATTACTTCTCGCTGCGTTCTGATGACCTCTGAGTAATGCTCACCATTTCCCCTCATTTCCTGAATTCCCAATTACTGTAGACTTCCCTAGTTTGCTGTGGTACCAATAACCTGTTCCTTTACACTGTATTCTTTCCTCTGTAGGTTTCTCCAACTGAGAAAGTGATTGTCTCTAATACCGTATGTGAAAAGTAGGCCCCAGACTGATCATGAAAACTATGCCATGATCATTCCTTTTCTTCAAACAGGGTACACCATGAAAGCTTGACTTTCTTTATTGTTCCCTCAACCCCTTCCAAACCAGGACGTTAACCACCATAAGTCCTTCGTTTATGCCACTTAAAGCATCAGATTGAATGGTTTTTAAGGTCTGAGGAATATATTATTTACATTAGCCATCAAGTTAGTTTCTTTTACTCTAATGCAGTAGTTGAACGGATCAGAGTCGCATATGCTTTGGGTTTCTCTATATTCTATCACTAATGCTTTCACTAAAGACTAGGTTTTATTTCTTTTAGATTTAATTTTTATGTTAGGTTTTTTTTTCCCCCCAAGCATGGTAATACTTGATGTAGTTGTCATGCACATATCCTTTTTGGGAGTTGACATTATCATTTTGCTTGTTAAATATCACAAGAAATAATTTTGGAATATCTGACTATTCTTTAAAAATTATAAAGATAAAATGTGATAATGGGTAGTTCGTACTTGGCAAGAATTTTTTCCGTAATGCACAGGATTTTATCACCTCTGGAAGGGCCCTCTTGGACCTTTGTGCTTTGAGACTGGACTTTATTTTGATGGAAACCTGTAGGCAACACTGGGGGGATGCGTGCTGGAATTTCCTCAAGTGGGAGTGAGCTTTCATAAAACAAGTCCAGACATGTCTAGGCAATCAGTAGTGTTTGATTTTGTTTGTATTGTCGATTTCCTTTATCCAGATGTTTCAACACTCTCCTCCATTTTCTGAACTGGCAGCTTGTTTGTGGCAGTTTGGTAGCAGTATGTCTCTGTACAGGTGGCATGTGTAGTCTTTTAATATTACGAATTATTATAATTAGATAGCTAACTTTTTGAAAAAGTGGCTTTGTCTCCTTAGTTTTCCTTTTTCAAATATCCATGCCTGTCTTGTTTGATTTAATCGAGAAGAGTAATATGATTATAGAGAATCTGACTTTTTAAAGGTTCTAAATCTGTATTGCTTTTCTTTATGTTCTTAGAGATATGGACAGTCTACTTCTGCTTAAGAATAAAATAATATTGTTCTTTTAAATATTATGATGAATGAGAAGTATTGTTGAATATCATGACTAATAATTTTTGTATTTTGCTCTTAACTCCGTTATTTTGCCATTGCCCTGATATCCTCTGCTGCCCCCAGACCCTGAATTTAGTATAAAAGTTATTACTTGATTGCAGTTTCCACAGGTATACTTATAATTGTGCTAAAAGAGATGTTTAACTTTTTAAAATTTTGGTTAATTTTAGTAAATCTATTATCGTCAGAAAATGTACACATTTCTATTGCAGCTGGAAATTTTCAGCAGTTTAAAATAGCCATATTTTATTGACCAAGAAAAGAGGTTTTAGTAGTGTTGAGAGAGTGGAAGGAATTGTGTGTTTTGGAGTAAGGATTTTAATTTGGGTTAATTAGAATCATGGGAACTCAGAGCGTGTACTGTGGTTCATTTTGAGATACTCAGGGTTAGAAGATGCCAGCTGGGTGGGAGGCTGGAGAAACCATGTATAAAATTGAAGAGGTATTGGAACATATTGGATCTTTTCTGAGCAAAACAGAATTGAGATTATCAGTTACTTAATAAAAAGGAGAAAGGAAATTGCTGAAAGACCGATGAGGAACTAGAATTAAATTGGGCTAATGGTAGTGTGATCCATTACCTCATAGGACATTTAGTTGATACATTATTTTATGCAGGTAATTTATGGCTAGAAGAAGAGAAAATATTCTGATTTTTTTAGGCGACTCATGAATGTAAGGCCATACAAAGTGGGGTCCTATGCTTAAGGGCCTACAGGGAGCAGGCAAGTAGTACAGATACAGACAGCAGGCTAAGTGGGGAAGAAGGTGGCCCCAAGAAGGCAAGCCTGGCTACTGGCCTCTCAGCCTCTCAGCACTGACTAGCTAATTGTCCATATAGGACCAGGTGCCAAGTGTTGCCAGATCATCCTTTTATCAGGAGAAGCCAGGAATCTCTTGATTTTTAAATGTTGATGACTAATTCAATTTAAAAAGTGAAAGCAAAACAAAACACTGTATATTCCAAACAGAGGACATCTGAAGTTGCATGTGGCCCACACGCTGTCTACAGCCTCTGCTGGGAGGAATCATTGGCTTACCTATTTAACTATTACTGGTTGATGGGAAGGAACTCTTTTATTTATTTTTGTTACACTGTAACTGAGTTATTCCTAAACTTCCTTGATATTTTAGCTAGCTCTCAGAGTGTTTTCAGGGTTCCAAGACATGACAGTCTTTATTTTGCTCTTTTTGACATCATCTGGATGGAAAGACTAGTTTGGATGGAAAGGAGACATTTGCTAAGGTTCTTAGCCTGTAGTGTTTTTGTCTATGCATAATTATCATCAAGAGTATTTAAGTGTAAGTGTGCCTGAGGGAAGGGGTCTGGACTAGGTGACCTTTGATGTCCATTTCAGCCATGTGACTTTTAGATTTAATTAGCCATGGATGCAATGCTATTAATGTTCATGGGCCAGAGGGACCGCAGTTGGAGCTGTGCCAAGCAAAATAAAGCGAAATCTATAAAGCTGTTCTCAGTGGAAGAGCATAGTGTCAGTGTGGATTAACAGACAGGGGAGTTCTGCTAGAGGAGGCAAAAAGAAATCCCAAAGGTGGCTTGGAGAAGTAGAGGAAGGGGTCAGATGGTGTGGTCATTTACATGTCATATTGCTGAGGTCACATTTTTAAGTGAGCATTTTTTTTTCCCCTCTTGATTCAGATTTGAAGACCTGACTTCTCATCGCCCATTGGATTATGCCCAAGGCTTTCCTACCCAATGATCCTCTTGCAACACGCCGGGCTTCCTCTGCCTAAGCGGCCCTCATCCTCTCCTCCTATGTCAGTGGCCGCCAGGTCTACAGGAACCTTGCAGCTTCCGCCACAGAAGCCTTTTGGGCAGGAGGCTTCCTTGCCTCTGGCAGGGGAAGAGGAGTTACCTAAGGGAGGAGAGCAAGACTCTGCCCTGGAGGAGCTATGTAAGCCCCTGTACTGCAAACTCTGCAATGTCACCTTGAACTCAGCGCAGCAAGCCCAGGCTCATTATCAGGTAAGGAAAGAAAAGAAAACCAGGAATTTAGTGAGAGAATGTTTTAGGGCTTTGCCCATTTCAGAGTCATGTCTCCAGATATGACCAATTGTGCCTGGAATAATCAAGATGGCTTAGTGAAGAACTAGATATTAGTTTGTCTGATTAAAAAGCATAAGGTTCCTACATTAAAAGAGAGCATCACGTTTCACAGAATGGACTCTCAACGTAACTGTGTGACATTTGATAGCTTACTACTTGTTGTAGGCAAATGTGCATCATCTGTGCTCGTGGACCAGCGTGCAATCCTCAGGTGAATAGGTATTTGAAACATAATGTACCAAACTCAGTTCAAATGGTTTATAAGAATTAGCCTTATAAATATTATCTTGTAGCTAATACAGTTTATCTCAGTGTAAGGTAATCTCTATGAATCTTACACTTTGTCTCTTTGACCTCTGACTCTTCTTATATAACCTGTCACTCCTAAGGAAAACATGTATTTTTCTGTCGTTAGAATAAAATGACGTTGGAATATTGAGCCTTATCCTTCATAGGAAGCATACTGTGGTTTCTTTTAGCCCGTTAGTGTGAACTGATAATCATTTCTAACGTTTAAAGCTTTCACCTCCATGTAGAATGGCTAGCGGAAAGGACAATTTTAAAGGGTGTTATTACCTAAGAACAAATAGAAAGCTAACTTTTGGCTCGAAAGAGAGGGTACGGTATTTCTTTTTATTGTAGATTGCTATCCGTATACAATTATGTAATTTCCTTTTTTGGAAAAAGGCGACCTGAGAAGCAACTGGGGCCAAACACCACTGAATGAAAGGATGTCTTCTGGGTCAGCATTGATTTGGCTGTTTATTCTTTGCACGAGTAGCTGCGATAATAAGACGTAAGGTAGAAAGATGACTTATACAAGTATTTCTTCCATCGTGCCACTATAACCATCTCTAACTTACGGGTTTTATTCACTGTAAGTGTAAGTCTTTTTTGTTTTGTTTTGATCCTAAAGACTGATGACTGTGTCACTTTGTGATTGTACATCAGAAATATTGTGATGATATATTGTTTTCCTGGGGATTTGGGGGCAGAGACAATGTGTGGCTTCCCTGGAGTTCCCTTTGTTTGGGTTTGTTTGGCCCTCAGGTGCAGAGGGTTGAGTTAATTATATCTCAGATCTTGGCACATGTCCTCATTGGTGCATGAAGGCATCTTCTGGTTTTATTTTTACATTTTCTCCCCTTCCCCAGCCCTACTCTCATTCTCTCTGTGTACCACTCTCCACCACAGTGTTTGATACAGGGTCTTCCTTTGCCTCTTTTACTGTTTGAGGGGAGTCAGGATGATGCTTGTCAAACCCAAGACTCAGTGCTAGTTTTCCTCTTCATTTATTCCTGCAGAATGGCCAGTTTTATAGGCTAAGACTCACTTTGAAAAATCAGGCTTAAGTTCTCAAGTTTTGATTTTTAAGTCATTAACTTGAGAGAAAACCTACCTGTGTGTGCCCTTTAAAGAAGAGTTGCTTACTTTTATGAGGTAAAACTCTTAGGCAGTGTGTAATTTTAATATGTGTGTATGGATTATATCTGTATTTCCTGCCTTTTTTCCCCTCCTAATATCACGTTATGGCTCTATAGACAGTAATGGATGCTTCTGGTTATGAATAGAGAGAATTCAATTTGAAAAGCGTCATTGGATTATAAGGCTTAACCTAGATAAGAAACAATCTGCATTTATTTGTTGTTGTTTTTTCTTTGATTTTACATTTGTGTGTGTGTGTGTGTGTGTGCACGCACACATGTGTGCTCTGAGCTTTTTAGTTGATAAGATTAGTAATTGTACTTAATTTCAGCTCTGTTCATGATATGGTAATATGTAAATTAGAAAACATGAGAACAGGAAAGTGAAATTTAGATAAATGTCTCTATAATCAGAATTTTTAAGGGGAAAAGTTGGAGAAGGATAGCCTGTCATAGTGGATAATTTAAGCAGCCAAGAACTAGGGTAAAAATAGAGTAAAGAGAAGCAAGTGGGTATAAAGAAAGTAGAACCTAATGGAAAATTAAAAGTTTGGGGTTTTTCTAAGTTTGTTTCTAAGAGCTTAGAAGCAAAGATTTGAAAGAAGTCAGTGTTATTGTTAAAGAGGGAGGTTTTTTGTTTTTGTTTTCCCTTTACAGAGAAACAAGGGAAAGCAGTTAATGTATGAGCATGTGAAAGTATGGAACAATTTTATTAGCATAGTATAGAAGGAAAGTTAATTTTATTTATTTATTTATTTATTTATTTATTTAGAGGGAGAGAGAGAGAGAATCCCAAACAGGCTCTGTGCTGTCAGCGTAGAGCCTGATGCAGGGCTCGATCTCGTGAACTGTGAGATTGTGACCTGAGCTGAAATCAAGAGCCAGATGCTGAATGGACTGAGCCACCCAGGCACCCGGAGGAAAGTTAATTTTAGAAGTAAAATCTGAATGTCAACAAGATAGATGTGGTTGAGATGAGCGAGTGTGGATCAAAGAGTAGGTCAGAATAATAAACAGTAAGAGCATGGACATAACTTAGAGGTGGGTGAAACCACTACAGAAGGGAAACAGAAATGTCAGCCTGTAAGATGCATCAAAGGCTAATAGACAGTACACCATTAGACAATGATTAAAAACGGCCACTGAAGGGGCGCCTGAGTAGCTCAGTCGGTTGAACATCCGACTTCGGTTCAGGTCATGATCTCACGGTTCAGTTCAGTTGCTGAGTTTGAGCCCTGCATCGCCATCTCGGCTGTCAGCACAGAGTCTGCTTCAGATCCTCTGACCCCTTCCCCCTCTGTCCCTCCCCTGCTCTCTCTCTCTCTCTCTCTCTCTCTCTCTCAAACATAAATAAACATTAAAAAAAAATTAAAAAGAAAAGGGCTACTGAAGACCAGGGTAAGACCAGTGAGTAAGGCTTACCAAGAACCAGGAATAGGCAGAACAGCAATGATTGTAAGTAGGCTAATAAAACAAAGTGGTTGATGAGGTGATGGAAAGTTTTACTTCTGAAAACCTGCTTTATAATTTTTAATACCGAGTGATACCAAGACCACAAATTCACTATTTCTCTTATGCGTGAGATAAAAGGGGTCAGTGGTAGCCTGTTTATTAGCTAGAAACAGGTTTGTGTGAAATGATAAATCACGGGGTGATTACATTACTCAAAACGTTTTAGTCAGTTGGTGCCATTGTTGAAATCGCAAAGTTTCAAATTGCCCAGGGTATTATAAACAACCTTCAGTGTGGTGTGGGCAGTGTTATGCTAGAGTCTAACTGTATCATGTTCCAGAAATCCAGGACACACAATGGAAGCTGCTCAATATTTCCCTTTAAACTCACCACCTTCTTTCCCTGACATCCTGATGTTCCTGTATTGGGGCTGCCTTCGCAATGACCCCTGTGTATCTGTGGTCACCACAGATTTAGTTTTATTCCCAGGTCTTTTTAACCCAGTCCATCTGCTTCAAAATACCCTGAGTTGTTTTACTTTTAATGAGATTACCTATTTTTACAGTCTCACAATTATGGCTTCAGTTATATCTTAATTTAAAATAAAACCTTTGGAGGAAAAACATATCTTCGTTTTATTAAAATCTGTCTGCAGGCTTCAGGTCACTTAGGGCAAGCCTGGCATGGAGTAACACAACACTGTTTTAGCAGCAGACATGCCCAGAGGAAGAACTACTTTGGATAGAAGGTCGTTAGCAGAAATAAAACAAGCAACCAAAAATGGATAAATTTTGCCAGGGCATCCACAATTGAAAATAAAGTCAACCAATTTATTTGCTAATTTGTGTGTCGATTTGAAAAATAACTGCTCACTCAAGGTGCATTTCCAAAGTTTGTCATAAACATAGATCTATTTCTATTTGTAATATTTAGCAGCTAAATAACAATGTACTGTATTAATTAGATTAATTTGAAAGGGAGACAGAATGCAGGTTAAAAAAAGTAGTTCTACAGTTGTGATGCTGATTGTAGTGATGTTAATTGATAATGCAGAGAATGCAATTGGTGTTATCCCAAAGTTTAGAGTACTGATTTTGGTATTTATATTTTAACATTGGCTACCCGGTTTCATGATCAGCAACTCTAATCGCAGCTAATTTTTATGTTTTTCAAAATTCTCCCATCTGGTTGTTTTCCAAACGAACTTGCAGTGGACTGAGTTTAGTCAAAATGCACTTACTAGAAGACAGGAGGTCTCCATGATCCTGCCGGTGGCTGTGTCTCACCAGCTTTCTGCCTCTCCATCCTAGTCCCCTTGACCTCGTTCCTTCTTATTTCAGAAGAGTACATGTCCCTTCTTCTGTATGAGGCTGATTCCTTGCCCTAACTGTGGATTTCATCACCTGTCATCACTTCTTTACTTCGATCAAATTAAAAACCTGCTCAGGTTTTTCTATATAAATAAAAATAGCAACAGCAACCTTTCCTGTGCTTTTAATCCCTTTCTTTGGCAACTTTTCTCTTCTCTCCTAAGAGTTCTGACAGGTATAATTGTCCTCTCCTGGTCTTCATTTTCTATTCATTCACTGCATTCTGATTTCCGTTCCAATATTCTACTGAAATGGTCCTTTCCAAGGTCACCTGTGGTCTTACAGGTCAAATCTAGTTCTTTCTCGACCTTTTGTAGCATTTGCCACTAGGAACAGCTTCCTCAAAACATTTAAAGAAATTTTAACTCAAAATAATGCATATAGAACAAAGGGCATATAATGAAAAGCAGTAATCACCTGTTCTCTCTTCCTTTTCTATCCCTTCCTTTTCTTCTCCATTCTGCCTTCCAATCTCATCTTGTGTTGGCGATAGTTTTACTTTGACACTGTTAAGGTTGATCACATTTTTGTTTATTTGATAATCAAATTAAAATTTCTGTTGCTCTATTTATAAGGTTGATTCCAATTGTTGAAAGTTGACATTCAGGGGCGCCTGGGTGGCACAGTCGGTTGAGCGCCCGACTTCAGCCAGGTCACGATCTTGCGGTCCGTGAGTTCGAGCCCCGCGTCGGGCTCTGGGCTGATGGCTCAGAGCCTGGAGCCTGTTTCCGATTCTGTGTCTCCCTCTCTCTCTGCCCCTCCCCCGTTCATGCTCTGTCTCTCTCTGTCCCAAAAATAAATAAATGTTGAAAAAAAAATTTTTAAAACAAACAAACAAAAGAAAGTTGACATTCAGCTTTTGCATTACTATGAGTAGGGAACTGTTGTCCACAGTAGAACTGTTTTCTTCTCTGTTTCCAATGTCACGATCCCATGCTACTCAAAAGCGAAGTTCAAATGGATGACCCTTTCTTGAATGCCACCAGTTGCTCAAAATCATGCCCTTTTTAGTTTGTTTCATATGCGGATTGTAACTTAGAAATAACCTTTTGTTTAACCTTTGTTTTTATTGCTTACAATCCGTTTTATTTATCCTTATTAGACCCACTGATTTCCTGTTCTAGTTTGGACTAGTTGTTTCACATTTGGATCCTGACTTCATTGTGCAGCTTATTGTATATCCTAGAGTTTTTCATTGCTTTTCTTCTTGTGCCTTCTTTTTCTTACATAATATATGTGTAAGACATTTAGAAAAATTTCTGGTACCTGAGATGGTTCTTAATACTGTTGACTTTTCCTAGGGTGCAGTGAGGCATGGTGGCTCAGGATTGACCCCAGCTCTGCCACTTACTTGTGGCTTTGGGCAAGTTTTATCCTATTTTATTAACTTTTCAGTTTGAATACCTTTAACTTACAAGCTGGTTCCAGAAACACTACCAAAAATTTCTGCATGTACCTCATCCGGATTCCCCAAATATAACTATAACTATATTTTATAACTATAATACAATGATAAAAATCAGAAAATTAACACTGATAATAATATTATCTAATCTACAGACTACATTTCACCAGTTGTCTAAGGGGGTCCTTTTCCTGGTTCCAGGATCCAATCCAGGATGAAATTTTGCATGGGGTTGTTATGTCTCCTTTAATCTAGACAGGTTGAGTTTTTTCTTTGTTTTTTACAATCTTGCTATTTTTGAAGAGTAGTTTTGTAGAATATCCCAATTTGGGTTTGATTGATGTTTTCTCATTATTAAGCTCAGATTCTGTGTGTGTGTGTGTGTGTGTGTGTGTGTGTGTGTTTTTGACACAAATACCACAGAAGTGATGTTGCATCATTCCCCGTGCATCATACTGGGAAGGAGATGATATGAAAATTTTGCATCATTGGTGCTGTTGACTTTCGTTACTGGTTAAGGTGGTGCCTGCCAGGGTTCTTCTTTATAAAGTTACTATTTTTCTTCTTGTGTTTAATAAGTATCATGTGGGGAGGTACTTTGAGACTCTGTGAGTATTTTATTTCTTATGGTATTTTCACTGAGTAATTTTAACATCCATTGATGATTCTTCCCTGCAGTGATTATTACTGTGGTGTTTGCCAAATGGTGATTTTTCTGTTTTAATGATTCTTTCTACCTTTATTAGTTGGAATTTTACCTTAAGGAAGAACTTTCTGCTTTCATTCAATCACCATAGATTATGGATTCTTATTTTATTCTACAGATATAATGTATTACTATCATTATTTATTCCGATGTTTATGTTGTCCCAGATTTGAAAAGTGTGAGAATCTTCACGCTGGTGCCTGTGTCCTTTTAACACATCCCTGTAATTTTTGTCATGCTTCCTTAATTCCTGAATACAAAAGATTCTAGGATTTTCTTGTATTTTCCCTATGCTAGCCACTTCTTTAAGGAACCAGGTATACTTTTATTGGAAAATGGTGTTTAGAAACCAAAATCTGAGTGCAAGGCATACTCTTTGCTACTGGGATGTTAGTGTTTCTAGATCATCTCAGTGGCAGAGCTAGTTATATATATTTGTGTGTACACACATTTATATATACTTATGTGCATGTATGTTGAAAACTGAGTTCAGATTGAAACTTCCAATTTCAGTACAATAGGACAGTGTTCATTCTAGCCTTTCATCTTTTCTTAATGTTTAATTTCTTTCTAGGATAGTGAAAAACTTAGGCACTCATTAACCACAACACACACACACACACACACACACTCTCTCTCTCTCTCTCAGTATACATAGTTTGGGGATTAATAAGCTACATCCCCATGAAAAACCTACTAACCAGAGGATAATATTTGTGTATTGTTCTTTTTGTCTTTAGCATGATAAATAGTAAAAATATTGCTTTAAAAAGTTACTTAGGTTACAGAGATGCTGCCTGCTATAAGTTTCTTGTTTTGTAAAGTTACTATTTTTCTTTTTGTGTTTAATAAATATCGTGGGGGTGATACTTTAAGACTGTGTGAATAGTTTCCCCCCCCCCCTCCATTCAGTATTGTTGTGTTATTCATTTTTTTTATACAAAAGGTTTGTTTGTTTCTGTTTGTATTTTGAGTCCTCCCCAATTCTTGTTGACTTTGATTTTTTTTCTAAGTTTGTGAAATGTTAATACAGTTCTAAAAGTAAGAACTATACAAAAATGTATACTTAGGAACGTATATCACATCCTACTATAACTTGTAGTCCATTCTCATATCCCTATTATTTATACATTTTAAGTGATCTTACTATCCTGTTCAGTTATTTAATGTATTATCTGGTTTGTCAGTTAAGGGTTTTTTATTTTAACGTTTATTTATTTTTGAGAGAGAGAAAGGGAGAGGGGCAGAGAGAGAGAGGGAGACACGAGACTCAGAACCTGAAGCAGGCTCCAGGCTCTGAGCTGTCAGCACAGAGCCTGATGCGGGGCTCAAACTCACAAACCACGAGATCATGACCTGAGCCAAAGTAAGACACTTAACCAACTGAGCCACACAGGCCCCCCTCTGGTTTGTCAGTTTTTAATGGTATTCCAGCTAAATTACCTATTGCAGAATCAATGGGCTTGTTCTACTTTCCTCTTCCTTTTTCTGTTTTTTGTTGCATGATTTCCATTGTGTCGTATAATATTTGAACATCAATCTTTCATCCTGATCTCCACCTTCTATTTAGTTTTTGATCTAGAATTATATCTATGAAAATACTTACCATCAGCCCTTTTGCTGAAGTTTTCCCAGTCATTTTTTGGTTGAACGAAGCTCCAAAAGATTCCTCAAGCAGGACTTACACGTCCTGAGTTCCTAAGGTTGTGTATGTTGAAAATGTTTTTCTGTAGTCCTGACCCTTGACACAGGGACAGTGGGCTATACATAAAATCCTTGGTTGACACTTTCATTAAGTGTCATTAAAAAAAAATGCTTCTCAGCTACTGCCTTGTTTTACATATTGTGGATGCCATTCTAATTCTTATGCATTTGTAAGTTATTTGGTCTTTTTGCCTGGAAAGCTTGAGGCTTTTTCTTTTCTTTTTCTTTGAAATTTCATACCTTTTGAAAAATGTACTTCAGATTTGATTGTTCTAGGTTGATTTTCCCAGAAACCTGGCGTGCCTTTTCAATATGTAGATTCAGGTCTTGATTTACTTTTGGACAATTTTCTTGGGTTGTAACTTCAAATATTCTATTTGAATATGGTTTCAAATATTCTATTTGGCTGTTTTGTTTTTTTTGTCTTTCAGGGGCTCCAGTTTTACAGAAAGTATTCCTTCTTGTCCTCCATTTCCATTGCTTCCTCTCTGAGCTTATAAGATTTTTGTCTTTATATTGTTTTATTTTCTAGACTGCTTTTCTGTCTTTCTTCGGTGTCTCTTAGTACAGTTTCATTTGTGTCTGTTTTCCTTTGGCACGCATTTACTTCTCATTTTTGATAAAATTCTCTTTTTTCTTTCCTAAGTTTAATTACCCTTCTTTTCATTTCTTACTCTTTTGTCCATTTTCCCTTGTACCTCTTGGATTCTGATTGAAGGTGATAAGGTGATGTTTCAGATTTCCAAATAAATGACTATATTAGTTCAAGTTGGAGTATTGTCTTAATGGTTTTCTTCTGTTTCATATGTTTTTTTTTTGGGGGGTGGAGTTCATTGGCTGAGATGTGTTAATTTTTTTGGTAATAACTTTTTATAGAATTGATTAGTTTTCAAAAATAAAATAAAGAACTGACTAGTTTTCATCTGTTCATTATGAGGATTTGGGGTGCTTTATGAGAGTCTTAATTCAGTGACAGTCTCTTCTGTGACCGTAGCAAAGTTCAGTTCTTCAGGTTTTGTTTTTTTTTTTTTTTTTTTTTTTTTTTTTTGTGGTTTGTATGTCCTCTAATTTTTGTTGTTGTTGTTTTGTAGGATGCTAGCTTTTCCTGTTTTGTTGTTTCTCGCCCTTTGCCTCCCATGTGCCAAAAGGTGCCTCTCCCTTCCTTCTTGTCTTTTTCTCCTCCAAAAGCCACTTTGCTGCCTCAGATCATGTGTACATTTAAGCCCCGTTCAGTAGTGAGTGCTCTGCTCCACCAGATCATGTTTTAGTGTTTACAAACTTAGGGTGGGTTTATTTTTCCTGGTGGTGGTTTGAAAGCAATTTTAGGTCTGCTGCTAGCTTCCTCTTCTCTCTTTCCTGCAGAAAGACTCTCTTGCTTACTGTGAATGCATGTGGCAGAAGTGTGAGTGAGAAGTGTGAGTGAGTGCTCCCTGGGATTTGATGTTTTCTCCATTTTTACTTATAGTTATGTTGAAGTCTGGGCATTCTGTGCCTTCTGGTTGTGTGGAGGGCATGGCTTTTGTGTAGTTTTATTTGTTTTCCTTACTGTTCTGTATTGTTTGTAGAGGGTAGATGGGGACACACAAGCCCAGGTACCTGCTGCCTAGCTATCTGGAAACTCTTGGGCAAGTTTTTAACTCTCCTGAGTTCCGTTTCCTCATGTGTAGAATGGGGATGGTAATTATACCTACTTGATGGAGATTTCATGAAGATTACACGAGATAATATATGTGAAGTATTTAGAACACCGCTTATCACATGAATGCTAAAAAACATTAGTTGCCATGATTGTCATTTTGTTATGGACGTAACGTTGGCTGGAAACTTGTGAATAGTGTCTAATGTTGGCTCTTCCTGTAGTACCATGTGCCTCATCTTCTTCTGCCTTTTCACGGACATGCTTTGGCTCCTGCACCATCTGTTCTTCAGGTTTTACTGACTTCCTTCTGTTGTCATGCAAACGAGCCTAAGTAAAACCCAAATTTAAAACCAGCCTTCCCTTGACCCACTTCCCTTTCTCACTCTCCACCCTATATGTCTGCTCCCTGCCCTGTCATAGAACCCTTCTAAACATTTGCCTATACTAGTTATTTCTGTTTTCACATCTCCCGTTGTCTCGCCAAGCCCCTCCATGTCACCTCTTAACCCCTCTATTGAAATGGTTCTAGCAAAGTTACTCAACCTCTGATTTTAAATCCAAGCATTACTTCTCTGTCCTGACGTTACTCAACCCCACACTAGCATTTGACCTGGTGAACAACTCTTTTTTTTCTTGTCGTTGTTAGTATTGTTTTAAATTTTTATGAGATACTTCAGACATAAAAAAGCACAAAAATTATATAATGAACCTGCATATTTGCCATCAAGCTGAAAGAGTGAAAATTATCCATTCAGTTGAAGCCCCCATGCATCCCTTTCCAAATTGTATCCTCTCCTGTGCTCCTAAGTGTAGCTACGGTACTGAATTGATATTTATTGTTCCATTACTTTTTTGTACTTTTGCTACATACTGTTTCCTTATGTAAACTGTAGTGGCTCTTCATATTTTTAACTCCCATATTAAAAAATTATTGTTATATATCTCCTTTTGCAACTTGTTCTTTTCATTCAGCATTTTGTTAGAATCGTTCACGTTGCCATGCATGGCCCTGGAAGGTTTATTTTTCACTACTGTATAGTGTTTCATTGTAGGAACAGACTATGATTTATGCATTATCCTGTAGATGGACACTTCAATTATTTTTACTTTTCAGTGTTACTAACAGTCCTTCTAGGAACATGCTTTAAGAAAAATTTTTTTAATGTTTATTTTTGAGAGAGAGAGACAGAGTGTGAGCAGGGGAGGTACAGAGAGAGAGGGAGACACAGAATCCGAAGCAGGCTCCAGGCTCTGAGCTGTCAGCACAGAGCCTGAAGTGGGGCTCAAACTCACAAATGGTGAGATCATGACCTGAGCTGAAGTTGGACAGCTAACTGACTGAGCCACCCAGGCGCCCCCTAGGAACACTTATAGATATCTCCTTATACCTATGTTTCTGTTTGGTGATATGTAGTACAGTTCCTGGGTCATAATGTATCTAATTAGACTCTTCTTTTGAAACACTTTATTCTAGCTTCCATAATACCATACTTGTCTGGTTTTCATTTTATTTGATGGACCAGACATTTTCAATCTCATTTTCTTGATCCTCATTCTTACTACACGGTTACATTATATTGTACCAGGGCTTTGTCCTTAGCTCTGTTCCATCTATCCAGCTGCAGCTTTGATCTACTCTGACTTATCCCCCGTGCTAATTCCAGGTTGATTTTTATCAAATGCAATCCAGTCATGTAACTACTTTGCTTAGAGTCCTTCAGGGGCTCCCTGCTGCCTCTGAAGTCCAAGATCTGTTTCGCCATTAAGCCCACTATGTATCTCAAGTCCTTCTCTTCTCCAGAAGACTGTCTCTCTTGTGATTCCTCAATAGGGCAGACTGGGTTTTTGCTTACAGTATTTGCTTACAGTATTTCTTCTGTTCACAATTTTCTTTCCCCTCACTCCTTACCTGCCTGGTAAACTTTTGCTCATTTTAAAAGATTACTTGATTGTCCCCTTTTCAGGGAAGCCTTCTCTGACACATTCAGCCAGAGTTAAGAAATTCCTTTTCTGCGTTCTCTTGGCAGTGTATTTGTTATCTCCATTATAATACTTGGTTCAACAAATCTTTACTGATTGCCTGCTATGTGCTACAAACTGTTCTAGATCTATTTATTTACTTACTATTTTATTTTTAAGTAATCTCTACACGTGAGGCTCAAACTCACGAACCCGAGCTGCACACTCTACTGGCTGAACCAGACAGGTGCCTAGAAGCTGTTCTAGACATTGGAGATAGAAGAGTAAACAAGACACGTCCTTATTTTTAAGGAGTCTACATTCCAGAAAGTACAAAAGAGATAAAAAACCAACCAAACAATGTCATTTCAGATCATGCTAAGTGGAACTAGGATAAACCAGACAGTGTGGTAACGTGTTAGAGAGTATGTGTGTGCAGAATAGGGGAGGATGGCATTCAGTGAGATGCCATTTGAGTTAAGACCTGAAAGATAAGAAGGAGCTAGCCATGCAGAGAACTGAAAGAAGAACATTCCAGGCAAAAGGAACAGCAAGTACAAAAGCCCTGGAGCTAGAATGAGTTTCATTTCTCATAGTTCTGGAGGCCGAAAGTCTGAGATCAGGGTATTAGCGTGGTTGGATTCTGGCAAGGTCCTCTTCCATGTTACGGACAGCCAACGTCTCCCTGGATCCTCACATAGCAGAATGAGGAGGGTGAGGGAGCTCTTGGCCTTCTTTTTTGTAAGGACAGTGATTAATCACCTCCCAAGGCTCCACCTCCAGATTAGATGTCCACATACAAATTTTGGTGGGACACAATCCTTCAGTCCAAAATAGGGATGGAGATAGATAATTTGGGAGCTACTAACTTGTTGATTATTTTAAAGCTGTGAGGGTAAAATAATGTAGATGGAGAAGAGGGCCAACGGTGGAGCTTTGGATGTTGCAGAGTTTAGAGTATGAGAAGTCAGGAGGTAAGTGGGAGTCACAGAAGACAATAGAAGGGAGTAGCAATGGTGTCATGCTGCTTAGAGTTAGAATGTGGTGAAGCCACAGATGTGAGTTTGACTACGAGGTCACATGACTTTGGCAAAAGCACCTTTAGGGCATTCCAGTGGTCAGAAGGTAGAATTTATCACCTTACTTTAATTACCTGCTTATATATCTGTCTCCTCCTCTTGAGTGTGTGCTAGGTCTTTTTGTTTCTAGGGCTTAGCCTGTAGTAGATGGTGAATGAATGTTTGCCTACAGGCTTGAAGTTTCTGTCAGTTCAGGGAATATAATTGTGTGAATAACAACTTAAAACACACCGAGAGAGGCGAATGCATTTTAGTAGAGGTACACAGTGCCTCCCGAAGCCATCCTGATATAGTCAAAAGGACCTTGCTCTCAATACAGAGGGCCTGTCCCAAGCTCTGGCTCCACTTCTCAGCCCAGCTGAAGGTGCCAGGGGCAAGTCCTCCACCGTCTCCAGATTGAGTTCATCAGCTGTCATGTGTGGGAAATACTAACAAATTCCTCTTACAGGAAATTTTGTGAGCAGCAAATGAGCTGATGCACAGGAGAGTCCTTTGCAAGTAAAAAGATACTCTGCAAGTGCTATTTTTGTAAAAATAACTGGATTATCCATTTCATTACTGACTTATAAAGTAGATTAGATCAGAGTGTAATAAAACTCATATTTAGGCAGTGGCATATGAATGGCAACAAGTTGCGGGAGGACAGAGATCACTGGAAAATGCGATACTTTTCCAGAAATAATAGGAAATTCATATTTTTTTGGCTTTGTTCCCTCATCTTTCCAGATAAATCATTCTATTGGAACCAAAGAGTAGACTCTTTTACTTTAAGATCTAGTAGTCTGTTTACCCCACTGTTGCATATATCTGAAAAAATAAAATGTAGGTAACATCGCTTGGGCTTTTCTCCCCTTATTTCTGTGTTTTTAGTGAGTACATTAACTCAATTTGACAGATTTTCTTCATGGTGATTACTCATTTCATTTTACTTCTAGGGTAAAAATCACGGTAAGAAACTCCGAAATTACTATGCAGCAAACAGTTGTCCTCCTGCTGCCAGAATGAGCAGCGTGGTGGAACCTGTGGCCACCCCAGCGGTTCCGGTCCCTCCACAGGTGAGATGCGTGTGTCAGGGTGGAAGCTGTCCTGTGCACAAGTGGTCATGGATGAAATTTGTCATCCATGAGCCCATCAAGGTACAGTTGGGCAAATACTCCCAAAAGGTTCTCCTTGGTACTTTTAACTCCTTGAACTGTAGTGCTGGATGTAAAGCTTGCCAACATCCATGACCCTCGAGATTTCTCATTGGCTTTGGTTGCGATGCATGAAATGATGAAACAAATATTGGTACATGTACTTTTCTCTAAGCATGTCTCAAAATTCTGGGTTAAATAACTCTGAATGTCTAGGCTAAGCTCTGAATGAAAAGAGAGGTTCTTAAACACTTATATCTTTATTATAGTTAATCCCCCTGACTTCCTATTTGCCTTCTAGCAAGGTCAGTTTTCTCAGATTACCGCTTTCTTACCTCTATGGCGAGAGCCTGTATAAACTTTATCTGGACTTTGGTGTAATGACACATACTGGTGAGCCAAGTTCTTTCACTCTTTAGTAGGTAAAGCAGGTGTTTGAGGCTAGAAATCCTGTACTCGGTAACAGTCTCTGAAATATGGATTGTATTCCTTCATCTGTCTTTGTCCGTAGAACAATACATGGTCATAGATAATAATAACTCTAATTGAGCACTTACCATGCCAGGCACTCTGCTAAGCACTTTTCATGCGTCACTTCATTCAGCGCTGGGACTAAGATGAGGTCAGGGATGTACTTGACTTAGGCACAAAAATTAAGAGGGAGCCAAAACATTCAGTTATCAAGATAAATATTTTAATGTCATATTGTAAAAATCCAAAATTAATTTGAAAAAATCAGTAGTAAACAAAATGTCAACAACTTAAAGACGGGGTAGGTATTACTGATTTTCCTTCTGCCTTGGCTGCCATATGGCTTGGCATGGCGCTATTCCTGATCCTGTCTGTATTTAAAATTTTGATACTTTGTTTACATTGCTTTCTTTTGGCATCAGGTTTGATTTGTAAGAATGTTCCGTTAAAATATTATTTATCTTGATGGCTGAGTTTTTTGATACACCCTTAAATTTCATGCCCATGGCAAATGCTTATCTTGACTCATTCTAGTCCTGGACCCTGATTGCATTTAGTGCTTCCGAGAACGTAGAAGTATTGGCCTTATTAGTGGGCATGTAATCCATGGGCCAGCAACATTTGTCTCAGCTGGACATTTATTAGAAGCTCAGGTAAGCTAAGTAACTTGTCCATGGCATTACATGTTTTGTGAATTGGTGGAACAAGGATTTCTTTTGACCTTGGACCTCTACTAACCATGACAGCATAATTTTTCTTGTCTGAACATCAGTTTTCCAGTATTGAAAGTGTGGACAGCCATTCCAGCTATCTTTCCATCCTCACGAGTTTGTCGGGTAAATGAGAGAAGGTAAAAACAGAGTCAAAGGACAGGAAAATACCCAGACAGATTTTCAGGCTGAGCAGTTTACAGGGCCCTTATTCCTCAAGGCTGCTCTGGGACGAGATGGTCACTCCTGGCTAGGGACTGTTTTCAGCTGGTGTCTGCCTCCTGAGCAAACCGCCATCACCTTCTTTCACAGCCTAGCCCTTTGTGATTTTTGGAGACAGCTATCCTGTCCCCAGAAAATCTTCCTGACCAGATGAAACAATACTGTTTCCCTCAGTTGGTCCTAATACAATATGCTTTCCAGGCTCCTTATTATGTATTTTATTCTCCTCTAGCCAAAATCTGGTTTGTCTTTTTTTGTTAACAGTATTTATTGAGTAAATACTATCTTCCAGGCACTGTGTTAGGTTCCTCATAACTCGTTTCTCAGCTGAATACAGTTGTCTGAATCTGTTGGTTATTTTTCCCCAGCTTCATCTGTAGCTAATTTTTAGACTCTTTGGGAGAGGGGCTCATTTGTAAATATATGTCTGTATATCCCTTCTGCATTAGGTAGCAAGCCCTAAAAGCAGTAGGCATTCATTAAAGGCTTGCTGATGGATTCTGGATGGACTTTACCTTTCTGATAATGTGATATTAGGCCTTACCTGTACTGCCCTGAATCTTCTATGCTTCTTTTAAAAAATTTCTCCATGGAGATAGCAACAAGCCATTAACCAGTTCGATACATAGGTGATTGTAATACAAAACCACATTGTCTCTCAACATTTTTTTTTCTCTCTGTTGTTGTTGCTTTTTTTTCTGGAATGAATTATGTCCTTTCCTTCTAAAGCCGAATGCTGTGGTCATACCATAACCTTTGGTTATCTTTCAACACTTAGAGGGAACTTTGAAGGAAAGAAGGGAATAAACTTACATTTTTTTTTTTTTTTTTAACTTTGTCTCTTGTGTCTTTGATGTCAGATGGGCTCCTTTAAGCCGGGAGGCAGAGTGATCCTGGCCACAGAGAACGATTACTGTAAGCTCTGTGATGCCTCCTTTAGTTCTCCGGCTGTGGCTCAGGCTCACTATCAAGGGAAGAATCATGCCAAGAGGCTGCGGCTGGCGGAAGCTCAGAGTAACTCATTCTCGTAGGTATTGCCACTTTCTCTGAGGCCAAAGTGTTGTGTAAGACTGACTGTCTAGAGAAAAAGAGTTGAAAGGGATCCTTGTTTAGAAGTCTCACTCTTTTAAAATTTCTTTTCTCCAGGGAATCCTCAGAGGCGGGTCAGCGGCGGACCCGGAAAGAAGGGAATGAGTATAAGATGATGCCTAATAGGAGGAATATGTATACGGTACAGAATAATTCAGGTATCCTGTGGATTTCCACATACCTTGGCTACATTCTGCAGATGGTCTTCTTTATTTTTATTTCCTTTAATGGGAATAAGTAGTCCTGAGAATTTGGGGCTAGCTAATTGTTTTGTTCAATTTGTCTAGTGGCTTTTCAAGTTGGCATTTATTTCCAAGCATTTATTTATTTATTTATTTATTCATTCATTCATTTATTTATGCTGAGGTATATTATTTATTTTTATTTTAAGGTCTCTGATCATAGTCCTTTATACTGCTCCTGGTGTTTGCCTGCTGAGAAATGTAAAATGCATCATAAAAATGGGCTGTTTGGTTTAAAGTTGTACAATGTTAAATCTTCATTTTGGGGGGAAAATAAACAAAGATTATAGCAGTGGCGTTTAAGTAGGGTGGTGAATCAGATTTATTGGGGGAATTTTTACAAAATACACATGCCTGAACCATGACTTAGAGATTTTCAGTCAGTAAATTGGGAGTGGGACCCAGACATACGTGTGGTTTGAAAATGCTTCCTCAGTGATTCTCATATACACCTTCAGTTTAGAACTGCCACTTTAGAGGAATGTTGTCTGCATTTTCTGATTATCTCCAGTAGGGAGAGTGAACTGAATAGTCCTTCATTCTCTCCCCATCACAGCCTCCAGTGCACACACATATCAGCAGAGGTAATTCACGTGAACAGTAAATCAAACAAAAAAAACAAAAAAAAAGTTAGTTGGAAAGGCAAGAGAAGCCTAGAAAAAAGGGACATATAGAAAGCACAATGTAATAGGATTAATAGAAGTTCAGATATATGTCAGTAATTATAGTAAGTGTAAATTTACTGAGGTCCCAGTTTAAAGACAAGTGTTATAAGATTAGATAAAAAATTCAGCTGAAAGGAAGCTGAGATAGCTGTATTGATTTTAGATAAAGTAGGGTGCCTGGGTGGCTCCATCAGTTAAGCATCCGACTTCGGCTCAGGTCATGATCTCACAGCTCGTGAGTTTCAGCCCTGCGTCAGGCTCTATGCTGACAGCTCGGAGCCTGGAGCCTGCTTCAGATTCTGTATCTTCTTCTGTCTCTGCCCCTCCCTTGCTTGCACTCTGTGTTTCTCTCTCTCTCTCATAAGTAAACATTTAAAAAATTAAAAATTAGATAAAATAAACTTTAGGACAAATGGCAGTTTAGACTATATTCTCTGGCCAGAATACAATTAAATGAGAGGTCAATATCAAAAAATACATTTAAAAAAATGTTATGAAATTTCCATTTGGAAATTTTAAAATACTTCTAAATGACTCATGGATCAAAGAAGTAATCATACTGGAAATTAAAAATTCTTAAAACCAAACAGTAATAAAAATAGATTAAACTGTAGGATTCAGTGAAAATAATATCTTGAGAAAAGTCTTAAGTATTTCTTACAGTAGAAAAGAAAAGCAGAAAATTAATAAGCAGTGGTCCAACTTAAGTCAGTTACATAACTGAGTATTGACCCAAAGAAAACAAAAACACTATTTTTTAAAAATGTTTATTTACTTTTGAGAGAGAGAGGGAGAGAGAGAGACAGAGCGCTAATGGGGGAAGGGCAGAGAGAGAGGGAGACAGAATTGCAGGCAGGCTCCTGGCTCTGAGCTGTTAGCACAGAGCATGATGTGGGGCTTGAACTCACCAGCTGCGAGATCATCACCTGAGCTGAAGTTGGATACTTAACCAACGATGTATGTACCCCTGTTTATTGCAGCATTATTTGCAATAGCCAAAATATGGAGGCAACCCAAGTATCCATTAGTATATGAATGGATAAAGATGTGGTGTGTACATGCATGTGCGTGCACACACACACACACACACACACACACACACACACTATGGAATATTAATCATAAAAAAGGTTGAGATCTTGCTCTTTGCATCAACATGCATGGACCTAGAGGGTATTATGCTAAGTAAATATAGAGAACAAATAGTTAGTAGGGGAGGGGAGGACGGCTTGGGCAAAATGGTGAAGGGGAGTGGGAGACACAGCCTTCCAGTTATGGAATGAATAAGTCAGGATAATAGGTATAGCATAGGAAATATAGTCAATGGTATTATAATAGTGTTGTATGGTAACAGATGGCAGCTACACTGGTGGTGAGCATCGCATAATGTGTAGAATCGTCGAATCACTATGTTGTACACCTGAAACTAAGGTAACATGATGTGTCAGGTATACTTCCATAAAAACAAACAACCCTCCCAAGGAGCGCGTGGGTGGCACAGTTGGTTAAGCATCCAACTTTGGCTTAGGTCATGATCTCATGGTTTGTGAGTTTGAGCCCCACCGTGGGCTCTGTGCTGACAGCTCCGGAGCCTGGAGCCTGCTTCAGATTCTGTGTCTCCCTCTCTCTCTGCCCCTCTCCCCATTTGCACTCTGTCTCTGTCTCTCAAAAAACAAACAAACAAAAAACAAACAAAAAAACAACCTCCCCAACTTAAAATACATTAGTTATAATTTGGTTTACCTATAAATACGTCACATTGCATATTTTGAATTCTAAAGAATTTATTTACATAATTATAGATTAACTTTTTTCTTTTTGAGAGAGAGAGGGAGAGAGTATGAGTGTAAGCTGAGTTGAGGGGCAGAGAGAGAGAATCCCAAACAGGCTTCATGCTCAGTGGAGAGCCTGATGCAGGGCTCAATCCTGCGACCCTGGGGTCATGACCTGAGTTGATACCAAGAGTCAGATGCTCAGCTGACTGAGCCACCCAGGAGCTCCTAGATTACCTTTTTTTGAATGCACAGGCTAATAAATTCAATTTAACATAGTTAAAAAAAAAAGAAGTCAGTTATGTAAAAAGAAGAAAATAAAATTATTAGTAATCCCACCAACGTTTTTGTATATGTCATTCCCATCTGTCTGTATACTTCTTTAAAATAGAAATGCGATTATATTTTGTGATATTCTTGTTTCACTTAGTAGCATATTATAATTATGTTTCCATGTAATCAAAGAGTTTTCGTTACTTACGGTGACTGCATGGATTTCCATTGCATCCATTACCGTAATTGTTCAAATCATGTGTTTGATCTCTCCTTTCCCCACATCCTCTGATAAAAACTTATATGAACACTGGTCATAAATAATGTCCTTGTTGACAAATCTCCGTGCAAAAGTTCTCAGTATTTTCTTGGGATAATTCTTAGAAGTCGAAGTTTTGGATTAATGAGTTAGCATAATCACAAAAGTTTCCATGTAATGTTTGGAAGTTAAACAGTTTTTAAAATTTTATTTACTTTTTAGAGACATTGCCATTTTGAGCTTGGGTTTGGCTCTATGGTAACCTTTCTGATGATAGTTGGAGGAATCATTTTAGCTTTTTAGATTGCACCCGTATAAAATTGTAATTTAAGAAAATCTGGGAATTTTGCATTCTTTTAAAGCTGGGAGTTCAGTGAATTTTATAATTTGAACTTAGAGTGACAAATTACAGTGATAATCAGCCAGGCTGCCATCATTTACTGAGTAAATATTTGGAAGTGACTACACTCCTTTCATCTCTTGCTTTAGCAGGTCCTTACTTCAATCCCCGCTCTCGGCAGAGAATCCCCCGTGATCTGGCCATGTGTGTGACTCCAAGTGGCCGGTTTTACTGCTCCATGTGTAATGTCGGGGCTGGCGAAGAGATGGAGTTCCGGCAGCATTTAGAGAGCAAGCAACATAAAAGCAAGGTGTCTGAGCAGCGGTACAGGAACGAGATGGAGAACCTGGGATATGTATAGTGCTTGTTACATTCAGAGAGAGCAGCTTTGCCTGCCTGGTGTTTTGCCTTCTGTCGACATGCCCTGCTTTTGTGGTCCTTTTGATATAAGTACATTCCTCTGCTTAATGTTAATATATGTAACCTGCAGTGGTACCATGAGATGTCAAAACTGGGGAAGGTAAAGAATGTGCTTCTTAGGTCACGATGCGTTTTCAGGTCAGTTGTGTTGAGCTACTTAGAGCATGTGACCTACCTACCCCATGAGAAATAACTTTTTATCTTGACCGAGTTCTGGTCAACTAGTAGCCTGATCACTTAGAGCTTTAACTATTTGAAAATCTCACCTTCTTTTGCAATTTTAGTTTTATGTACTGTTAAGAATATTCTTGAGTTCTTACTTCAGATAACGGTGACAACAGGTAAGCAGAGATTTTGGTTTCCCAAGTCTTCTTTGGAACCACCTCAACGCAATGCCTTGGCAGTAGGATATACTATTATTGTAAACTGCATTAGGGTCTTTCCCAGGACATGTTTTCCCATTATCATGTCTTCCCATTATTGAAATGCAGATTTTCATGGATTCATACACTTCCAATGTGCTTGTAGACTTCCAAATGGTGAAATTTCATTTCCAGTCATGGATTTCATTCATTTAAATGCCACCTTCTTCCTTTCGCCTCCCCTGCCCCTCCCCGTCCTGGTTGAATTAGCTTGTAAAATAAGCTCATTCTCATGCCCCAGCCATATTATGGGCTTTCCAAGCCCCCCATTCCAATATCCAGTGAGTGTAAGATAGATATGCTATTTTTTACAAAGATATTTTTCGGATGGTTTTAGAGTTATTCACTGATAATAACATGTACTTGTATGATGGTCTTGATCCTAAATTCAGTTCTCTTGACATTTGTTTTGGCAAACTTTTTTGATAAACTGATCCTTACATTGTACATTCTTTCCTGTCTTGCCAGTTTGTTGGCCGTCCTGAGAAAATACTACTACCTTACTGTTTCATAAATAGAGAGGAATTTAAAAAAAGTTAATCAAATTTTAGTAGCATCATTTCCAACAGTAAAATACGTGAACTTTGGTTTCTTTATAATTTAGCTTTCTAAAAGATAATAGAAATACATTATGGAGTACTTTGGTATCTGATAATTACAACAGTATTATTTGTTTTCTTGTTTTCAAAATAAGAAGCTCTAGTGTACGGCTAGATTAACTAATGGAGTACCCTATGAACTTTCATTACTTGTATTTTATCTACTTACTATAGTTACATGGATAAGACTGGTGCTCATCCATAGTTCTTTTGAAAGGCCACATTCACCAGGAAGTTTATATTGAGTAGTATCTTTGCACTATGGTCAATTCACATTTGATTGCTTACATTATTAATTAAAAATGAAACTCCTTTTTCCCTTGGGAATTCTATAAGCAAAGAGATGAGGAGAAGGAAATTATCATTGTCATTCTTTTCCTTTAATACTTATGAACAGTTTTTGAGCAATCTAGATATGTATTTAAAATTCAGTTTTGGGATTAACCTCTAGTTCAGTATCAAGTTGCCCTTCGGTTGAAGTGGTTTTTTGAAAAATAGTAGAATTGTTTAGTAATTTTTTTTCTCCCCAAAATAGAAGAATGAAATAACGTTATTGAGATTCTATCTAGACTTGTGACTCATAGTATAATCCTTTTATATAATTGGTTTGTTTAGGGCAATTTAGAGCTTATTTCATTGGTCAGTAGGTTACTCATTTTGCTGCTAAGTATAATTTTTTGGTAGATTTTAATATAACAGTGCTGGCCACTTGGTTCTATAATTATTTAAAAATCTCATTTTTCCCTCTTTCTCTTTATGTCTCTCTGTGTGTGTGTGTGTGTATGTATGTGTACACACACACACACATATATGTGTGTATATATTTATATACATATACACACATATGTTTATGTGATACCATAGAGAAAATTTCATTGGATCCTTATTTCAGATAACAGTAAAGGATTGTGAATAAGAGTTTACAGTTTGTAAAAGTGGCATTTATCTATTTTCCATTTTTCCTTTACAAATAAAATTAAAGGAAGGATTTCGCCCACTCTCCCCACTTAATCTCATTACATATGTACAAAAAGCAGTGGACTTAAAGGCCTTGATGTTTTTCCTGGCCTTGCACATTCAGGTTTCCAGTCTCCCAGTGCCCTTAATGGATGTTATGAATGCATAAATGCATTTTCTTTAAAGAAAAGTTAGATTTATAGTGTTATTTCTTACTTGCTCTATTTCTTTGCACTAAAAAAGAGCTATGTGTTTGTTTTATATGACACTTTAGATACCATATTGCCTACAATAACTCAGTTTGCTCCTTAATTTCCAAACTGTAGGAAGTTGATAACTTCCATGATCATTTATAGAGGTTACATACACATCCAAAAAACAAAAAACAAAAAAACCCACAAATCTCTGTGACAGTGGGTTGTTTTGGGCTTGTTACCTTGCAATATTCTCCTATATTCCATAGGTGAAACAAAGGGTGACAGAGGTTGTCAGAAAGGAAATACCTAAATAAACACATCTCTGCATGGTACAATTTCTCATATTCATACATTCCCTGTAGACAGTGTTTTTTCCCCTGTCGAAGAAGGCTGTTGTTCCTGCTGCAGTGATAAGTGATCTCCATTGGTTTCATGTTGTGAAGTCCACTCCCGCTCTGTAATGTGCTTTAGAATTTGCACCCTGTGCTCCCCAGGAGTCATGTTAGTATCTTTTTATATGCTGTATACAAGGATGGACAGAGGCCTAAACAGTGGAAAATCTTGAGTCAAACAAATAGATTTCAGTAATCATCTGCAAGAACTCATAGCATCAAAGTCTCTTTTCTCTGTGAATATCTTTGTGTAAGTTGTCATTCAAAGTCAATGTTAGAAGATAACAATTAGAAACTCTTAAGATATTGAGGGCAAGAAGTTGTAAAGGAAAAATTCCATGTTCCAATTAAAAGGTTGGATTGCATATGGCTTTGAAGTGTTTTTTTCAAAAAGTTAAGCTACAAAATTGAGTGTGCCATGTAATCCTTTTGACTCCACATTGAACAGAAAAATACTTTGTTGGTCTTGTCTTTGTATATTATGTACTGCAACTTGTAAATATGTGCATGTTTTTTTATTACATTTGTCTGCTTGTCTCTTATTGCACTGGATTCTGCAAGATGAATAATATTTTATACCATTCATTTAGAAAAAGTAACTTCTCCAACTCCCTCATTATTTCCCCTTGTAATTAGTTGGTAAACTTAGAAAACCATTTAGGATTTTTGAAACCCTGAGATTGAATGAAGAATCATGGCTGTCTGAGATCATCCTTATGTTCCTCTGACTTAAACATGCTAAAGGGAAGCATGAAATCTTCCACCTTGTTTTATAAAGCTGTTCTATAGAACTGATAATGCTTGCTTATAGCTACCTATCTACACTTTCAATGAAGATAAATGGAGAAATATATATTTCATGTTTATATATAAACATATGTATATATATTTGGTTAAATCTTTCTCTGTAGATAGATTCTAAAGATTAGCGGTGGGATTTAGGATTTCTTCACTCCTGAATTGGCTGGGACCATGAGCAATGACAGCTTGAGGACTGTCCAGTGACCTGTGTAAAAAAGAGCCTTACTTGTGTCAGGGGAGACATGTAACCGTTAGGCGGAGTATCCTCTACAGAGAGGTCTAGGGATGGTATATTTGGAACCTATTTTGTTTCCTTAATATCAGGATGTAGGCTGGAAGTGCTCTTTGAAGAACTTGGTGAGGCATATACTAAGAACAATAAAGCTTCCTTAGAAATAGAAATATTTTGTCAATATAGGCAAAAGTTTAATGCAGGCTTTTGAACAAATGCTTGAAAAATATTCCACCTTGCCAACTTTTTTTTTTTTTAACAGCCAAATCATTGTTCAGGAGTTTCATACATAATAGTGTTTTGTTGTTGCTTTTGTTTTTTTTTTTTTTTTTTTTTTTTTTGTTTTTTTTTGGGGGGGGTTGTGGACCTCTACCATCGTAAGTTATTACTGTCGGTCTAGCTGAATGGACAAATAGCTGTGTAAATAGCTTCTCATACGACGTTCCTACTGATAGCTCTTTGACCTTTTCTTCCCATTATGAATGGGAAGATCATTTGTAAACTCCCTTTCTGGGTAGCTACCAAAAAAACAATACCGGTTTGTGGTCCCATGTGACCCTGTCTCCGTTAAGCCCAGAATATGAGTGCCTTTAGCAAGTTTTAGCATTTTACAGAGAGAAGAGATGATAGAATTATTGCCATTAATCACAATTCATAAAACAGAAGCTTGGAATAGCAAAGGTCTGTGTGAATTGTGTTCTACGTCTTTTTTTTTTTTTTTTTTTTTTTTTTTGCTTAGTGCAATTTCAATTTGATATTGAGTAAAATTGTTAACATTATTGGTCAGGAACCATACCCCTGAAAATAAATCCAGTTATCCCAGGCTGGCAATAGTCAGATTATTTTTCACCTTAATCTGTGTTACGTTTATATTTAGTGAATAGTAGTGTGGTGGGTTGAAAAGGGCTTGACATTGATGTTTGGAAGAACTTTTTTCCAGTGGTCTTTTCCCAACATGTCTATCCAGGAGAAAGGAGAAAATTATTTACTTGCAAATGAGATGTGTGAAGAGACTATCTTACCCTTGCCACAATACTTATCGTGTTAATTCATCTCTATGTTAAAGAAAGGATCTTCACAAATCAGGGGTGAGGACTTTTAAAACAAAAATTCCCTACTTAAATTAATTTAAAATTCTAAATTGCCTGGGTACTTTGAGTCTTTAAAACACACTGCTAAATTAATTTTATTGTAGAAATATTAACATTTTCCTCAACATTTTATTATAAAAAATTTTAAATGTACATTGCAGTTGAAAAAATTTTACCATATATACACCAGTAAATTCTACCATCATCATTTTACTAGGTTTGTATTACCACATGTCCATCCATCCCTGTATCCATCCATCCATGGAGTTTTTTAAAATCCATATTTCAGTGTAAATTTCAGACAGTACATTTCCCTTACACACTTCAGCATAGGTGTCATTAACTAGAGTTTATTATTTGTTTAAATTAGTATCTTTTAAAAAGCAGTGTATTAAGTTGATAACCTGAACCAAATAACATGCATTTTTTTTTCTCTCGTGAACTTTAGCTTTCTAGGTTTCTGTTTTATATGCGCGTAGCATAAAGGAAGACAGTTCTTTTCCAACCTGACATTTTTGGGGGTTGGTCATTTTAAATGCTTAGTTGTCACACATTTTAAAATTCGATGATAAGAACTTTTTTCTTTACCCCTCTTCTATGATGTATTTTTGCTGAACTATGCAGCTTCTTAAAAAAACTGTAAATTACCAATTGGGGTTTATTAAATCAGTGTATACCTCATTTTAATCTATTGCTGCTTTTCTCCACGATACTACATCTCTGTCATTACTTTTACCTGCTCCACCAGAATGTAGAGAGGAGGAAAGTCAAACCTATAGATGATTAGTGGTTTTAAACAACTTGAGAAGAACAGATTTTGTAGTTTAGAAAGTTGAAACCATTAACTTATTTAAGGACTTTGAATTCCCTGAGAATTGTAATTGTCCATGCTTCCTCTAGCCATAATTAGCAGGATCAAAAACGATTGTACTGTACAATGAGTTGTTGAAATTGTAAGCCTTAGTAAGCATCTTTAGCTTTACTCTAGTACTGTCTAGAGAAAAAGTTTTTTGACATATGCCTTTATTTTTATGCCAAATTTTTTTGTGGATAAAATCTGAAGAATTTAAGTGACTTGCTCCAGGTCATGAAGATTGAACAAATAAGTCAGAATTGAAACTTGACTATTCCTGATTCATATTCTTGTGCTTGTATGATACAAATCATGGCTTCCAAAATAACTGAACATTCCTTTGGGGACCTTAAAATGAAAGTATGTACTTTTACTAGTTAGACTTTCGTTTTTAGGCATTTTACGATTCTTTGAACTTAAAGATTTTTTTCATGGTCATGTTCCTCATTAAGCCAATGTAATTACTAAAAATCTCACTTCACTGTTGAATACTGACTAATAATGCAGGTTTTATGAGATTTCTTTTTGCATTTGAATAACCTTCATGACTCACTCCTTTTTCTATGTAAGTGCTTAAGTGACCCCCTCACTAGTGAAAATAAATGTTCTATATCACTGATTCAATGTATATTGTCGACATGATATATTTTTTTAAGGAAAAGTAACCCCATGTGTCAGGATGAGTGATATCCTAGGGCAAAGCACACATGAAGTTTATTTCTACTCTGCAAATCTGGCATTTACTGGAACAAAACTCTTTTAGAGCGGCTGGTCGTTGTTTTGCCTTCTTTTGGTACTTGAGCACCTTTCTGTGGTTTTGTAAATCAGTGTGTCATTTTGTAAGAATTTCTTGTTAATTCTGTGTACATTGGCGTTCACCTTGTGGTATCCTCAGCTGACCATAATAATTTAGTTTGGGTATGGTGTGTCTGCTTTGAAATGCCTTACTAGAGCATGTCCGATTCTGCTCTCAAGCATTCCATGCATCTGCTAGGGCAATACGTTGCCTGTCTTGGATGTATGCTCTAGATCCAGAAGCAAAACTGATTTTGCTTTCACTGTTAAGGTTGCATTTTAGTGTAGTTATTGTTTTAAATTAGAGAATAAAATCATAAAAAACCAAGGGAGACTTTAGAACACTTCATTTAATGGCATGGCAAACTTTTAAAATTGGCTTTTGCTGTTTCACTAGAACAATATCTAGTAAAGGATATGGCTAAAAAGCGCCAGCCAGAACTGTATGAAATTGGGGTTGTTTCCTAAAATTTTTTCTAAATGTCATTCAGGGGTTTAACATCTGTGTATGCTGTTGGGGCTAAGTGCCAGTCACTGACTTGGAAATCTTTGCATTCGGGGGCCATAAAATGGCAAAAGTATGGGATTAAAACCAATCAACTGTGGTTTTACACAACTGTGAATTGTGAAATTGAAATTGCTCTTTTTTTTTTTTTTTTAGCATATCGAATATAGAAATCCAAAAGTTATTTAAAATTTACACTGCTTATGTTGATGGCTCATTTTGGCTGTGTATCCTCACTTCTGTACTGATTTCTGATAAAAGCTTGACATTATTATAACAGGCATTTTGTGTTCAATTTAATAAAACAGTTTCTGAGTCTTGTCTGCAAATTGTTTGGTTATGAGTTGGAGATCACAGGGAAAAGGTACATTGTCAGCACTGAGGCGTTATTTTCAATGCTGATGGTCAATGACTAGGTTTCCCATTCACCAGTCTGCATATGATCTGCCAGACTTCTTGAACTGATACAGAGTATGTCAGCTCTTGGGCTTGCGGTAGAATTGACCTAGCTGCTCACACGACTTCTTCTGTACATTACTGGAGTTAGCCTGAGCCTGGAGCAAGTTCTTAATTTTATTGATGTATTTTAAAATTTATCTTTCCTTCAAATTCTAAGGAACTTTGGGCTTAGCAGGACCATAATCACTGCTTCTGAAAATAAACAATGTAAAAAGGGATCTACCCATTAATCTTTTGAGTGTTTCACATATAAAATACTCTTATAATTAGCTTATGTATGCAAATATTGAGCTGTGGTCGTTTAAGTACTCTGGGTTACTATATGCAATGAGCTTTTGAATTTAAATACTCATTTTAAAAAGTAGATTATAGGGCTGGAAGGTGCTGTTATGGTTTGTTTAATCAGGATGCAAGACACATACACTTACTGTCGTGGGAAAAATTCTTGTGTCTGCACAAAAAAATGTTTCTGAATGAAGTGAATAGATCACATTGAATCTGTCTGTGTGTTGTAAAAATACTCAAGGCAGCACATTTTATTAAATCATCTCTAAGAGATTTTTAACTTAAAAGAAGGCTATGATAATGGGCATCAAAAAAGAGAGTCTTTAACCACTAGAGCTTTTCAGCTTTTCTTTCTTCAGGCATTTCTGAAGCTTATTTGCTGAAAATCTATTCAAGATCAATTGCTGGGTGTTATCCTTTACAATTGCCTGTATGTAAAAGACTAGTAATGAAATTTCACAGTCTGTTATAAATTAATATAAGATTGTAAAGAGATCAGAAATAGGTATTTTTGTGATGAATTTTAAGATTTTTGTCATCTGAGTTGAAAATCCACCAACTTTTATTCCTACTTGTGGGATATTCACAAACTGTTGAAAAGTAGAAACCTACAAAAAGATGAAGACAGGCAACAATTTTGAACTGTAAATATTTAATAGGGATGTGATTATGAATCTTTGCAAAAAAAATCACTTAAAAGTACATTCCATGGTGTGTAGATGCATGTGTGTATGTGTGTGTAAGAGAGAAAGATATGGAGATACATGGATAGAGAGAGAAAAGCGTATTAGGAGGAAGTGTACGGAAGTATGTTGTATGTATGTATAATGAAGTACGTTCAAAGGAACAGATGGATATTTGCCACTGGAAGAAATATGCTTCATCATAGGACTCTATAACGTCTGCTTGGTACTTTGGTTGTCTTTAAGTATGTAATTAGAGCTTCAAATATACTTTGGCTGGCAGCCATCCCTCCAGACAGGAACAAGATGTCTTTCATAGTAGCTTTAATTTTTAATCTTTGCTAATGCCAGAGGCTCTTCTCTATCCCTGTTTTTTTAGAAATAGCTTACTGGGTTATGGACTTTGACCAAAGGTATGTAGTGCCACCCTGTGGACTCTCTAAATCTTAGCAGTTTGAATGTGGTTGGTACACTACTTTGGGAGCAGGATCTTTGGCTAAAGACCATCTAGTGGGAAGAGTTGTTAACCCATAAATAATGTAAGGGCAGACATCATGTTAGGAAATAACAAGGGCTGTATTCTTTTTATAATTTTAGGTGCTAAAGTATGCAGAATGGGAAAAAAGGTGGATTGGGAATCAGAATGCACATATGTGTGTATATATGATTTTTGTGATTTTAAAAAATGTCTATTTTGCTTTAAAAGAATCCGTTATCCATGCATATTTGGATAGGTAAACAACAAATATGGAAGCTAAATAGAAATAATGATCAATGAGAGTCTCAAATTGGAAGGAAAGGACTAGAAAAATGTCTTATCAAAGGAGATTGTTAAAATTATAAAAATTGTATATAGGGGCAAATGTTACAATATATGTGGAAATGATGCTGACAATATAAAAACTAAACTACAAAATGCAAAATACAAAAACTTTTCCCAAGCATAATTTTATTGGGGAAAATATGATGTTTTCTGCTTCAATAAGCTGGCAGTACAGAAGTAGACATTTTTAAAGTCTCGTTAAATACTTCAAACATTTAGAAAAAGTGCATTCTAGGATAATCGGTGCCAATTCTGTCACCTGTGTCCCCCCGGGCATGTCACTTGACTCTTCAGTTACTCAGAATTGGGGTATTAAGTGTGATTTCCAGTTATTTATTTTTAGTCCTCTTAGTAGCATGGAGAACTTAGAGAATTGATCTTCCTAAAAATCAGTTGAGGTTTTTGAATAGATAAGGCCAGTATTCACCCATGAACTCATGCTGCCATGTTTTCCTCTCACGAGGCAATGGCAGTTACCAGTTTCTTAGGTATTTTCCAGAGATCTATGCAATATGAATGGTGGCCTTCCATACACATTTTCATTTTTCTGGTGACCAGTGTGCCTTGGCAATCATTCTTTACCAGCACATGTGGATCTTACTCTTTTTGACTACATGGTATTCCCTCATATGATTTCCAAAATGTCTTTTACTGGTTCTTCTTTGACCCTCGATTTTTTAAATTAAAAACTTTAAAAAAAGTTGTGGTAAAATGTACATAATATAAAATTTATCATTTTTAACCATTTTCAAGTCTGCCTTTCAGTGACATTGAGTACATTCACACTGTCTTACATTGTCACCACCAACTGTTTCCAGAACTTTTTTCATCTTCTCACACCAAAGCTCCATAACCCGTTAAACAATAACACCCATTTCTCCCTCTCTCCAGCCCCATGGCAACCACCATTTTACTCTCTTTCTCTATGACTTTGACTACTCTAGGTAGCTCATACAAGTTGAATCCTACACTCTTTGTCCTTTTGTGACTGGTTTATTTTATTTAGCGTATTTTCAAGGTTCATATGGTGGTGTATGTTAACATTTTCTTCCTTTTTAGGCTGAGTGATATTCCAGTATATGTACTTGCCACATTTTGTTTATTCACCTGTTGATGGCTTTTTGGGCTGCTTCACCTTTAGGCTATGGTGAATAATGTTGCTCTGAACCAGGGTATACATTAATTAAAAACTTTTAAAAATTAGAAATTATTTCACAG
Source organism: Leopardus geoffroyi (assembly GCF_018350155.1). Taxonomy (NCBI): domain Eukaryota; kingdom Metazoa; phylum Chordata; class Mammalia; order Carnivora; family Felidae; genus Leopardus; species Leopardus geoffroyi. Next base: position 88,064,168 of record NC_059333.1, read on the forward strand.
ATGCAAAGTAGAGAAGACAATGAAATAGACATACAGGCACTCATCATCAAGCTCCCCAGCATCATCAAATCCTAACATTTTGCTATATTCTGTTATTTTAGGAGAATAAAACATAGCTTCAGTTGAAGTCTACTGTGCACCTCTCTCCAGTTCTGATCTTTGTCCCTCCCAGATAAACCACAATCTGGAATCTGGTATTTATTATTTTCATGTGTATTATGTTAATACCGTATCTATCCATAAAGAATACAGTGTTGTTGTTTATGCTTTCAAAATTAATGTAAATGGCATCATAATGTGCAAATACCTTTGTATTTTCCGTTTTTTCTCAACATTCTGAGATTTATCTATGATGATACATGTAGCCATAGTTTATCCATTTTAAGTGCTCTATAGTGTTCCATTGTCCATATATACTGTAATTAATTCATCCTGTTGATGGACCTTTAGGTGGCTTTCAGTATTACTTTATTACAAACAATACTGCACTGAATGCTTTTTTTTTTTTTTTAAGCTTATTTATTTGGAGAGAGAGAGAGAGAACACAAGCAGAGGAGGGGCAGAGTGTGAGGGAGACAGAGAATCCCAAGCAGGCCCTGCGCTGTCAGCAAGGAGTCCAATGCAGGGCTTGAAACCACGAACCATGAACCGCAAGATCATGACCTGCCTGAACCGAAATCAAGAGTAAGATGTTTAACTGACTGAGCCACCCAGGCGCCCCTACAGTGAATGCTTTTTACATATCTTTACAGGCCTATGTGTGAAAGACTCACAAACCACATCCTTGCTACATCACCTAAGAGCTCATTAGAAATGAACCATCCCATGGGCACCTGGTGGCTGAGTGGGTTAAGTGTCCGACTTTGGCTCAGGTCAGGATCTCGTACTGTGCATTTTCTTAATGTTTATTTGTTTTTGAAAGAGCGACAGAGAGAGACAGGGTGCACGCAGGGGAGGGCAGAAAGAGAGGGAGACACAGAATCTGTAGCAGGTTCCAGGCTCTGAGCTGTCAGCACAGAGCCTACCATGGGGCTCAAACCCACCAACTGGAGATCATGACCTGAGCCGAAGTCGGACCATTAAGCCACTGAGCCACTCAGGTGTGCCTAATAATGGAATTTCTAATCCAGCAAATATCAAAACACTTGAGCAAATGCTTTGTCCTATTTTAAGTGCAATTAGCGTTTCGTCGACAGAGTTTAATTTACTTAACAAATATTTGTAAGGCACTAACTGTATATCAGATAATCTCCTAAAAAGCACTCCATTAATATTATTTCTCTTAATATTGTTGGAAAATTTACTTTCCACTTAAGAAAACCTTGAGATTTTGACTGAGATAGTGCAGTTTATCAAAAAGCCAGAACATGTGAGTAAGGAGAAAGAATGCACCACAGGGCGGTGAACCCCCCTGCTTTGTGCCCAGACAGACCCTGCAGCACTCCTTGCTCAATATCCAGCCTGGGGTGCTTCCAGAAGGAAGCAGCCCTCCACCGACCGTGGTCAGGGTGTGCACACGGCAACAGATTCCTCAAGGAAGAGAACTCAGGACTTTGTCCATTGAGTGATGTGAGCTTTTCTGTCCAACAGTACATCGTTGTGGTCAAAACTGGGAAAATTCCTGGGGAGTCTTGGGGCTAATTATTCATCTATCCAGTCCCTCTGCGTTTTTGTGAATAAGTTGAAGGACAGAGCACTTTAATCGCAACTGGATTGGCTACTTCAAAGTGTATTTACGTGACCTGAAAGAACCTTCTCAGAGATAGGAAATTCTTTATTTCCATTACTTAAATTCATGTTCAATCACATAAGTAGACCTACACACATTTTCACTATCTAATATTCAACACTTTTGAAAAGGGGAAATACTCCTTCAACTCCTCATTTCCCCAATCCTACTTTTTCCTTCCTAGAGGTAACTGGTATTATTAGCACAATGCTTATCCTTCCAAACCTTTTTCTGTGTATTTCTAAATATGTTGTCTTATAATTTATGGAGAAGAATTTCTATGCCCTCTCCTTGAATATTTATTTAACCTCATACAGAAATGCCAGCCAATATGAACAGAAATCCAAATTTTTATGTTAAGTCCCTTGACCTTGTCTCTTGGAAATTCTAATTTTTCTAAAACACGTTGGGGCCAAACAAAACATATCTGCAATACAAATTCAGTGCTAGGCTGCTGGTTTGTGGCCTCTGCTTTAAGAAGGCTTTGATTTAATTCTATAATAGAATTGAAATTTTTGGCACTGAGGAACCAGTGAAAGTTTTTAGGCAAAATTGTGTGATGGCAAGATTTTATTTGGATATATGCCCCTTCCTCACATGCTTGCCTTTTGTTCTTTGGCCCATTAGTCCATGAGTTCCAAAGCAGCAACCGCCTGCAATAGGGCAGTTAGGAGGGAAAATACAGGTCTCTCCTGAAATCTAGCACGGGCCATAGTTTTCCTAATTGATAGTGACTTTGTAAAGTCCTTGAGCCCAGAGATGAAATCCCGTTTTGCTTGCCAGCTACCAAGTGATAAAACGGTGATCACATGCAAAGAAATATGAAGCTGCTCATTCCCTTTCTTCCGTCCACTAAGAGAGACTTGGCAGGAGGGTATGTTGATGAAATGCACAGTGGCATTAGGCAACAGCCATTCTGGCAGCACTCATCTGCAGAACACGATGAATGTAATGTTTCTAAGGCCCCTGCTGGAAACACAGACCCGTTGGCGGGATGTTATCCTGTCAGCAATCAGAGAATTCCTTCAGAACAAAATTCATCAATGCTCCTGCAGAGGCGGAAGAAGGGAACAGAGGAAGAACAGCCTCGCCATGAAAATCCCCCAGGCTGCTGATGGGGTGAGCCTCTGGCACCGGAGGAAAGGGAGTTGGGAAGCAAGAGTAGAGGCACATCTCACATCCCCAGGAAAGACTTTGGCTTTACAGTTTTGTCCATCTAAAACAGGATGTATCCTTTAAAATATAATTCTGACCCAGCAATGAACTCCAACTTTGGTTATTTGTTTTAATTCTCTAGAGTATGATTTTAAGCTGTTTCCTGGGGGAATAAATGCACAGCTCGTATAACACATGGGTTAAATAAGACACACAACATCTCTTCTGCGGGCTGAGAGCCAGGCAGAAGTCACTCATCTCTGTGATACAGGTGTGAAAGGGTTAATGCCCTATGGGCAGCTTTTGAGTAAGGATCAAGAAATGCCCTATGGGCAGCTTTTGAGTAAGGATCAAGAGCCAGTTGATAAGTGCATCACACTTTTATGTCTCAGGTGAGTAATCCCGAAGTGTGTTCTACATAGTAATTCTATATAGTTCCTCCAGAGTCCCCAGTGGACAAGAGTCTCTGTTTTCCTCAGCAATATTGGCTTTCTTGCCTTTGTGCACTCTTTGTGCACAAAGAGTTCCACTCTTTGTGATTCCTCACACTCAGACCTTGGGAACGCCTCCTGAAATACTTCCTGTACTTAGGCCCCTGTCACAGCCTCTGTGAGAGGTGAGACCAAGTGAGAGCTGAGGTAAGAGCTCAGGCCAAGACCTCCTCCATTCCTGATTTTCCTAACCAGTTTACTTGACTCATTCATTTCCCCTTCCTGGTTCTGTAGGCTTTTGAGGTTGTGACTCTGCCTTAGACACACCTTGAGGAACTCATCCACTTGTTCGACACCAAGAGCACCCTGAACAACTCCTTAAGCACCCCATGCATGTCAAGGCTCTTAGCTAGAGCTGTTTCCTTTGCTTGAGACCCCACCCTAGCTGCCCTCCCACCCCCCACTAATCTCTTGGTACCTTCCTTTTCATGAAGCAAATTCTTACTTGGTCTTCAAGGCCAGCTTCAGTTTAGCTTCTCTGTGGACCCTTCTGTAACTCTTCGGCACACAAACAGCTTTAAAGGCTAAGGAGAGGGAGCTAGAGATTTGCACACAGGGGAAGAAGACACGGGGACAGCTTTTGTTGGAGATGAGGAGAATGGCATCAGGGGTACAGGGGCAGTGGCTTACCTCCAAAGAAGAAGGATTCTTCATTCTCTGAGATTGGAATAATGATAGCAAACACTGATGTATACTTACTCTGTGCCAGCCTCTATTCTGAATGCTTTCAAGATATTTGGTAAATGGTAGCCTTTCTTCCTCACAAGAACTTTCGGAGATATGGGTTATTATTGCTCCCTTTTTTCAGATTAGAAAATGGAGGTACAGTTGAGTAACTGCCCCAAATCACACAACTGGTGGATAGTCAGGTAGTTTGGTTTCAGAATTCATGCTTGGCCACTGTATCTTATTACTTCTTAAGGGAAGCTAATGTAGAAAATAGACACATAGGGAAAAGAAAGCTGAGACAGTTTATGTCTGTTGGCCTAAAATTTCTCAGTGAAACAGGAGACAAGGGCAGCTAATATGACTGTAGAAGGCAGGGATCCTATTTGAATTTCACTAGGGAGAAAAAAAAAAGCAGGAAGAGTAAATTGGTCTTGGTCGTATTTTGCAAAAGCTCCTGAACTGTCGGTAATACTGTGCCTGCCTCTTGCCTCTTAGCACATTGCCAAGTATTTGGCAACCAAACTGGTTTTCCCAAATGGCATCATTCCTCTTTTGTTGGTTTCCCCTGTGACACTTCCGGAAACCACAGTACTCGAGGCTCTGGTATGTTTTGGAAATGATAGTCATAGGAATGCACCTCAGACTGTCCAGAAGCCTCAGTCCGGGAGGAGCATACGTCTGGAAAAAGGACCTTTGCTTTTCCCAACATTGCTGTAAAATACCTAGGAAGGATTTGGGGGTGTTGTGCAGGCAGGCATAGGCTGGGTGGTTTCCAGAACAGATAGGCATCAGATCTCCGTGAGAATGGAAAAGGAGTCTCATCCTTAGCAAATTCTTATCCCCAAGAGGGTGGTTGGTCCACAGCAGGGCGTCTCCCTGTGAGATGTGATGGAGGCCTGGGAAGTTTTGCTTCTGTTTGTGTTATTGCCTGCTTTATATGACCATCTTCGAAGTTTGCATGTCCTCTGCCATTAAAGAAACCTAATATCCTTGGTGTCTGTGGGAATCTTTCCATCATCTCATAACCACCCTTTGGGGATGCACACTGATTTACCACAACACAGGCGGGAATATGGCTGTGTGCGGCCATGGTAGAATAGTGTGCCTGATTCAGGGATGTAATACTTAAACTTACTACATTTAATCAATTTAATCTGGATCCTAAGCCAAAGTAAACAAACCAATATGTGGATGCATATGTGGGTAAAGTAATGGAAAAGAAAATGTGGGAAAGGGAAATTGCATTTCCTATTTCCCCACTGTGGCTAGCTTTTCCATATTTAGTTTTGTAAAAAAAACTTGTCTGTCATAGTATTCTATTATCCTTGCCTTATTGAGAAAGCTAAAAGCCCTTCAGCTGTGGCAATTACCTTTCACTCATGTGATGGTAACAAAAGATAGGACAAAAGTGAAGAATAAAAGGCAACATTCTGTGTCATCTTCGATTTCTCTCATCAATGTTCTATAGCTTTCAGAGTGCAAGTGTTCCACCTCTTTGGTTAAGTTTATTCCTAGGTATTTTATTATTTTTGCTACAATTATAAAATGGGATAGTTTTCTTAATTTCTCCTTCTGCTGCTTCATCATTAGTGTGTAGAAATGCAACCAATTTCCGCGCGTTGATTTTGTATCCTGTGAACTTACTGAATTTGTTTATCAGTTCTAGTAGTTTTTTGGGGGAGTTTTCAGGTTTTCTGTATAAAGTATCATGTCATCTGCAAATAGGGAAAGTTTTACTTCTTCATTACCAGTTTTGATGCCTTTGATTTCTTTTTGTTGTCTCTTTGCCATGGCTAGGAGTTTGAGTACTATGTTGTATAAAAGTTATGAGAGTGGACATCCTTACCTTATTCCTGATCTTCGGGGAAAAGCTCTCAGTTTTTCCCCATTGAGTATGATGTTCACTGTGGGTTTTTTTCATGTAAGGTGTTTATTATGTTGAGGCATGTTCCCTCTAAACCTACTTTGTTGAGAGTTTGCATCATGAATGGATGTGGTAGTGTGTCAAATGCTTTTCCTGCATCTATTGAAATAATCATATGGTTTTTATGTTAAGGAGTGTACTTGTCATGATGAGCACCAGGTGATGTATGGAATTGTTGAATCAGTATATTGTATGCCTGAAACTAATATTACATTGTATGTTAACTAACTGGAATTAAAATAAAAACTTTAAAAAATCGGGGCACCTGGGTGGCTCAGTCAGTTAAGTGTCCCATTTTGGCTCGGGTCATGTTCTCATGGCACAGGAGTTTCAGCCCCATGTCGGGCTCTGTGCTGACAGCTCAGAGCCTGGAGCCTGCTTGGAATTCTGTGTCTCCCCTCTCTCTGCCCCACCCCCACTCGCACTTTGCGTCTCCCTCTCTCAAAAATAAATAAACATTAAAAAACATTAAAGAGAGATTCCAGGAAGATGGCGGCGTAGGAGGACGCTGGGCTCACCGCGCGTCCTGCTGATCAATTAGATTCCACCTACACCTGCCTAAATAACCCAGAAAACCGCCAGAGGATTAGCAGAACGGAGTCGCCGGAGCCAAGCGCAGACGAGAGGCCCACGGAAGAGGGTAGGAAGGGCGGCGAGGCGGTGCGCGCTCCACGGACTGGCGGGAGGGAGCCGGGGCGGAGGGGCGGCTCGCCGGCCAAGCAGAGCCCCGGACTCTGGCCTGCAAAAGCGGAGGGGCCTGACGGACTGTGTTCCGACAGCAAGCGCGACTTAGCGTCTGGGAGGTCATAAGTTAACAGCTCTGCTCAGAAAGCGGGAAGGCTGGAGGACAAAGGGAGGGAGAGCTGCTGAGCCCCTGGACGACAGAGCTCAGCTTGGCGGGAACAAAGGCGCTCGCCAGCGCCATCTCCCCCGCCCATCCCCCAGCCAAAATCCCAAAGGGAACCAGTTCCTGCCAGGGAACTTGCTCCGCGCAAACACCCAACTCTGTGCTTCTGCGGAGCCAAACCGCCGGCAGCGGATCTGACTCCCTCCCGCTGCCACAGGGCCCCTCCTGAAGTGGATCACCTAAGGAGAAGCGTGCCCCTAAGCCTGCCCCTCCTGCCCCTGTGCACCTTGCCTACCCACCCCAGCTAATACGCCAGATCCCCAGCACCACAAGCCTGGCAGTGTGCAAGTAGCCCAGACGGGCCACGCCACCCCACAGTGAATCCTGCACCTAGGAGAGGGGAAGAGAAGGCACACACCAGTCTGACTGTGGCCCCAGCGGTGGGCCGGGGGCAGACATCAGGTCTGACTGCGACTCCGCCCACTAACTCCAGTTATACACCACAGCACAGGGGAAGTGCCCTGCAGGTCCTCACCACGCCAGGGACTATCCAAAATGACCAAGCGGAAGAATTCCCCTCAGAAGAATCTCCAGGAAATAACAACAGCTAATGAGCTGATCAAAAAGGATTTAAATAATATAACAGAAAGTGAATTTAGAATAATAGTCATAAAATTAATCGCCGGGCTTGAAAACAGTATACAGGACAGCAGAGAATCCCTTGCTACAGAGATCAAGGGACTAAGGAACAGTCATGAGGAGCTGAAAAACGCTTTAAATGAAATGCAAAACAAAATGGAGACCACCACAGCTCGGATTGAAGAGGCAGAGGAGAGAATAGGTGAACTAGAAGATAAAGTTATGGAAAAAGAAGAAGCTGAGAGAAAGAAAGATAAAAAAATCCAGGAGTATGAGGGGAAAATTAGAGAACTAAGTGATACACTAAAAAGAAATAATATACGCATAATTGGTATCCCAGAGGAGGAAGAGAGAGGGAAAGGTGCTGAAGGGGTACTTGAAGAAATAATAGCTGAGAACTTCCCTGAATTGGGGAAGGAAAAAGCCATTGAAATCCAAGAGGCACAGAGAACTCCCTTCAGACGGAACCTGAATCGATCTTCTGCACGACATATCATAGTGAAACTGGCAAAATACAAGGATAAAGAGAAAATTCTGAAAGCAGCAAGGGGTAAACGTGCCCTCACATATAAAGGGAGACCTATAAGACTCGTGACTGATCTCTCTTTTGAAACTTGGCAGGCCAGAAAGAATTGGCACGAGATTTTCAGTGTGCTAGACAGAAAAAATATGCAGCCGAGAATCCTTTATCCAGCAAGTCTGTCATTTAGAATAGAAGGAGAGATAAAGGTCTTCCCAAACAAACAAAAACTGAAGGAATTTGTCACCACTAAACCAGCCCTACAAGAGATCCTAAGGGGGACCCTGTGAGACAAAATACCAGAGACATCACTACAAGCATAAAACATACAGACATCACAATGACTCTAAACCCGTATCTTTCTATAATAACACTGAATGTAAATGGATTAAATGCGCCAACCAAAAGACACAGGGTATCAGAATGGATAAAAAAACAAGACCCATCTATTTGCTGTCTACAAGAGACTCATTTTAGACCTGAGGACACCTTTAGATTGAGAGTGAGGGGATGGAGAACTATTTATCATGCTACTGGAAGCCAAAAGAAAGCTGGAGTAGCCATACTTATGTCAGACAAACTAGACTTTAAATTAAAGGCTGTAACAAGAGATGAAGAAGGACATTATATAATAGTTACAGGGTCTATCCATCAGGAAGAGCTAACAATTATAAATGTCTATGCGCCGAATACCGGAGCCCCCAAATATGTAAAACAACTACTCATAAACATAAGCAACCTTATTGATAAGAATGTGGTAATTGCAGGGGACTTTAACACCCCACTTACAGAAATGGATAGATCATCTAGACACACGCTCAATAAAGAAACAAGGGCCCTGAATGAGACATTGGATCAGATGGACTTGACAGATATATTTAGAACTCTGCATCCCAAAGCAACAGAATATACTTTCTTCTCGAGTGCACATGGAACATTCTCCAAGATAGATCATATACTGGGTCACAAAACAGCCCTCCATAAGTTTACCAGAATTGAAATTATACCATGCATACTTTCAGACCACAATGCTATGAAGCTTGAAATCAACCACAGAAAAAAGTCTGGAAAACCTCCAAAAGCATGGAGGTTAAAGAGCACCCTACTAACGAATGAGTGGGTCAACCAGGCAATTAGAGAAGAAATAAAAAAATATATGGAAACAAACGAAAATGAAAATACAACAATCCAAACGCTTTGGGACGCAGCGAAGGCAGTCCTGAGAGGAAAATACATTGCAATCCAGGCCTATCTCAAGAAACAAGAAAAATCCCAAATACAAAATCTAACAGCACACCTAAAGGAAATGGAAGCAGAACAGCAAAGGCAGCCTAAACCCAGCAGAAGAAGAGAAATAATAAAGATCAGAGCAGAAATAAACAATATAGAGTCTAAAAAAACTGTAGAGCAGATCAACGAAACCAAGAGTTGGTTTTTTGAAAAAATAAACAAAATTGACAAACCTCTAGCCAGGCTTCTCAAAAAGAAAAGGGAGATGACCCAAATAGATAAAATCATGAATGAAAATGGAATTATTACAACCAATCCCTCAGAGATACAAACAATTATCAGGGAATACTATGAAAAATTATATGCCAACAAATTGGACAACCTGGAAGAAATGGACAAATTCCTGAACACCCACACTCTTCCAAAACTCAACCAGGAGGAAATAGAAAGCTTGAACAGACCCATAACCAGTGAAGAAATTGAATCGGTTATTAAAAATCTCCCAACAAATAAGAGTCCAGGACCAGATGGCTTCCCAGGGGAGTTCTACCAGACGTTTAAAGCAGAGATAATACCTATCCTTCTCAAGCTATTCCAAGAAATAGAAAGGGAAGGAAAACTTCCAGACTCATTCTATGAAGCCAGTATTACTTTGATTCCTAAACCAGATAGAGACCCAGTAAAAAAAGAGAACTACCGGCCAATATCCCTGATGAATACGGATGCGAAAATTCTCAATAAGATACTAGCAAATCGAATTCAACGGCATATAAAAAGAATTATTCACCATGATCAAGTGGGATTCATTCCTGGGATGCAGGGCTGGTTCAACATTCGCAAATCAATCAACGTGATACATCACATTAACAAAAAAAAAGAGAAGAACCATATGATCCTGTCAATCGATGCAGAAAAGGCCTTTGACAAAATCCAGCACCCTTTCCTAATAAAAACCCTTGAGAAAGTCGGGATAGAAGGAACATACTTAAAGATCATAAAAGCCATTTATGAAAAGCCCACAGCTAACATCATCCTCAACGGGGAAAAACTGAGAGCTTTTTCCCTGAGATCAGGAACACGACAGGGATGCCCACTCTCACCGCTGTTGTTTAACATAGTGCTGGAAGTTCTAGCATCAGCAATCAGACAACAAAAGGAAATCAAAGGCATCAAAATTGGCAAAGATGAAGTCAAGCTTTCGCTCTTTGCAGATGACATGATATTATACATGGAAAATCCGATAGACTCCACCAAAAGTCTGCTAGAATTGATACATGAATTCAGCAAAGTTGCAGGATACAAAATCAATGTACAGAAATCAGTTGCATTCTTATACACTAACAATGAAGCAACAGAAAGACAAATAAAGAAACTGATCCCATTCACAATTGCACCAAGAAGCATAAAATACCTAGGAATAAATCTAACCAAAGATGTAAAGGATCTGTATGCTGAAAACTATAGAAAGCTTACGAAGGAAATTGAAGAAGATTTAAAGAAATGGAAAGACATTCCCTGCTCATGGATTGGAAAAATAAATATTGTCAAAATGTCAATACTACCCAAAGCTATCTACACATTCAATGCAATCCCAATCAAAATTGCACCAGCATTCTTCTCGAAACTAGAACAAGCAATCCTAAAATTCATATGGAACCACAAAAGGCCCTGAATAGCCAAAGTAATTTTGAAGAAGAAGACCAAAGCAGGAGGCATCACAATCCCAGACTTTAGCCTCTACTACAAAGCTGTCATCATCAAGACAGCATGGTATTGGCACAAAAACAGACACATAGACCAATGGAATAGAATAGAAACCCCAGAACTAGACCCACAAACGTATGGTCAACTCATCTTTGACAAAGCAGGAAAGAACATCCAATGGAAAAAAGACAGCCTCTTTAACAAATGGTGCTGGGAGAACTGGACAGCAACATGCAGAAGGTTGAAACTAGACCACTTTCTCACACCATTCACAAAAATAAACTCAAAATGGATAAAGGACCTGAATGTGAGACAGGAAACCATCAAAACCTTAGAGGAGAAAGCAGGAAAAGACCTCTCTGACCTCAGCCGTAGCAATCTCTTACTCGACACATCCCCAAAGGCAAGGGAATTAAAAGCAAAAGTGAATTACTGGGACCTTATGAAGATAAAAAGCTTCTGCACAGCAAAGGAAACAACCAACAAAACTAAAAGGCAACCAACGGAATGGGAAAAGATATTTGCAAATGACATATCGGACAAAGGGCTAGTATCCAGAATCTATAAAGAGCTCACCAAACTCCACACCCGAAAAACAAATAACCCAGTGAAGAAATGGGCAGAAAACATGAATAGACACTTCTCTAAAGAAGACATCCGGATGGCCAACAGGCACATGAAAAGATGTTCAGCATCGCTCCTTATCAGGGAAATACAAATCAAAACCACACTCAGGTATCACCTCACGCCAGTCAGAGTGGCCAAAATGAACAAATCAGGAGACTATAGATGCTGGCGAGGATGTGGAGAAACGGGAACCCTCTTGCACTGTTGGTGGGAATGCAAATTGGTGCAGCCGCTCTGGAAAACAGTGTGGAGGTTCCTCAGAAAATTAAAAATAGACCTACCCTATGACCCAGCAATAGCACTGCTGGGAATTTACCCAAGGGATACAGGAGTACTGATGCATAGGGGCACTTGTACCCCAATGTTCATAGCAGCACTCTCAACAATAGCCAAATTATGGAAAGAGCCGAAATGTCCATCAACTGATGAATGGATAAAGAAATTGTGGTTTATATACACAATGGAATACTACGTGGCAATGAGAAAAAATGAAATATGGCCTTTTGTAGCAACGTGGATGGAACTGGAGAGTGTGATGCTAAGTGAAATAAGCCATACAGAGAAAGACAGATACCATATGGTTTCACTCTTATGTGGACCCTGAGAAACGTAACAGGAACCCGTGGGGGAGGGGGAGGAAAAAAGGAAAAAAAAAAGAGGTTAGAGTGGGAGAGAGCCAAAGCATAAGAGACTGTTAAAAACTGAGAACAAACTGAGGGTTGATGGGGGGTGGGAGGGAGGAGAGGGTGGGTGATGGGTATTGAGGAGGGCACCCTTTGGGATGAGCACTGGGTGTTTTATGGAAACCAATTTGGACAATAAATTTCATATATTATAAAAAATAAAAAAAATTAAAAAAAAAAATAAAAAAAAAAATAAAAAACATTAAAAAAACTTAAAAAAATGGACAAACCTCTAGCAAAATTGACAAAAATAAAAAAGAGAAGACACAAATTACCAATGTCAAGAATATGATGGGTATATCACTACAGACTGTACAGCCAACAAAAGGATAGTAAGGGAATACAATGCATGACCCTACACACATAGCAAACATTGACAACTTAGACAAACAGAACCGTATCTTCAAAAAACACAAACCTGTACAACTCACCCAAAGTATGGATATAGTGTCAGTCTACTCATTTTAATAATCCCAGTAATGGGTTAATTGAAGCATTAGTGCAATGCCTTCTTTTCTTTAAAAAAAAACTTTTTTTTTAATGTTCATTTATTTTTGACAGAGAGAGAAACAGCATGAGCGGGGGAGCGGCCGGGAGAGAGGGAGACACAGAATCTGAAGCAGGCTCCAGGCTCTGAGTTGTCAGCACAGAGCCTCACGCGGGGCTCAAACTCACAGACTGCAGAATCATGACCTGAGCCGAAGTCCGACGCTCAACCGACTGAGCCACCCAGTCACCCCTATGCCATGCCTTCTTTTCATTTTCTTATCTTTTCAAACAAAATGTAAACATTCCCTCTAAACCCGCTCTGGCCTCCCTCCATCAGGTTCATCTTAAGTACTTGTTCAAAATTGGAATCTTGGACTCGAGTCCTGGTTTACTTAATCCGTATCACTGAGGGTGGGGCTAAAGAACCAGCAGCCTGGGTTGTACTGTGCCTCAAAGTTTGATAACTACAGCCTCCATCCCAAGAAGCCTCTAAGGCCAAAGAGCTGTCTGGTTGTTTTTATTTTATTTAAAAAAAAAAAATTTTTTTTTTTTTCAATGTGTATTTATTTTTGGGACAGAGAGAGACAGAGCATGAATGGGGGAGGGGCAGAGAGAGAGGGAAACACAGAATCGGAAACAGGCTCCAGGCTCTGAGCCATCAGCCCAGAGCCTGACGCGGGTCTCGAACTCACGGACCGCGAGATCGTGACCTGGCTGAAGTTGGACGCTTAACCGACTGCGCCACTCAGGCGCCCCAAGTCTGGTTGTTTTTAGAATGTTGCCCTTCTGGGGCACCTGGGTGGCGCAGTCGGTTAAGCGTCCGACTTCGGCTCAGGTCATGATCTCGTGGTTCGCGAGTTCAAGCCCCGCGTCGGGCTCTGTGCTGACAGCTCGGAGCTTGGAGCCTGCTTCACATTCTGTGTCTCCCTCTCTCTCTGCCCCTTCCCTGCTCATGTTCTGTCTCATAAAAAAATAAACATTAAAAAAAAAAATTAAAAAAAAAAAAAGAATGTTGCCTTTCTAATTTTTTTTTTAACCTCCTTTTTTTTTTCTTTTTAAAAAATTTTTTTTCTCGAGTTAGTTAACACACAGTGTAGTCTTGGCTTTAGGAGTAGAACCCATGATTCATCACTTACATATGATACCCATAGCTCATCCCAACAAATGCCCTCCTTCATGCCCATCACCCATTTTCCTCATCCCCAGTAACCCTCAGTTTGTGTTCTGTATTTAAGAGTCTCTTGTGTTGCCTTTTTTAAAATTAAGTTTTTAATTTCAGTTCCACTACAGTTAACACAGTGTTATATTAGTTTCAGGTGTACGATGTAGCAATTCCATACATCACCTGGTGCTCATCAAGGTGCGCTCCTTAATCTCCTTCACCTAGTTCACCCAACCTCTCTCCCCTCCCCTTGGTAACCATCAGTTTGTTCTCTATAGTCAAGAGACTGTTTCTTGGTTTCTCTCTCCCTCTTTCCTTTTGCTCATCTATTTTGTTTCTTAATTCCACATAGGAGTGAAATCATATGGTATTTGTCTTTCTCTGACTGACTCATTTTGCTTAGCGTTATACTCTGTATACTCCCTAGTTCCACCCATGTTGTTGCAAATAGCAAGATTTCATGGCTGAATAATATTCCATTGTAAATATATACCACATCTTTATCCATTCATCTATCCATGGACATTTGTACTGCTTCCATAATTTGGCTATTGTAAATAATGCTGCTATAAACATAGGGGTGCATATATCTTTTCAAGTTAGTGTTTTTGTATTCTTTGGGTAAATACCAAGTAGTGCAATTGGTGGGTCGAAGGGTAGTTCTATTTTTAACCTTCTGAAGAGCTGCGTACTGTTTTCCACAGTGGTTGTACCGGTTTGCGTTCCCACCAACAGCACAAGAGGACTCCTTTTTCTCCACATCCTTGCCAACAGAGGTTTGTCAATTTTACTGATCTTTTCAGAGAACTAGTTCTGTCTTTTACTGATTTTTCTTTATTGTTTTTCTGTTTTCAGTTTTACTGATTTCCTCTCATGAAGATGAGAGGATTATTTCCTTCCTTAGGCTTTCTTTCTTTCTTTCTTTCTTTCTTTCTTTCTTTCTTTCTTTCTTTCTTTCTTTCTTTCTTCCTAGTTTATTTACTTAGAGAGAGAGAGCAATCAGGGGAAGGGCACAGAGAGAGGGAGGCAGAGAGAGAATCCCAAGCAAGCTCTGCACTGTCAGCACAGAACCCAATGTGGGGCTTGAACTCACAAACTGAGATCATGACCTGAGCCAAAACCGAGACTCAGACACTTAACTGACTGAGCCACCCAGGCATCCCTTTCTTTGGGTTTATTTTGCTCTTCTTTTTCTAGATTGTTAACGTGGGAGCTTAGATTATCAATCTGAAATTTTCCCTTGTTTCCAATATCTGCAGTTAGTACCATAAACCTCACTCTCAGGACAGACTTACTGGTGTCTCACACATTGTGATATGTTGTATTTTCACTTTTGTTCAGTTTAATATATATATTTTTATTTCACTTGAAACTTCCTCTTTGACTCATGGATTATTCTAGTGAAGAGTATGTAAACTTCCCAAGGGTTTGGAGATTTTCCTGTTATTTTTCTGTTGTTGATTTCTAGTTTGATCATACTCTGTCTGACTTCAATTTTTAAAAATTTATTGAGTTTTATTTTATGGCCTAGAATATGGTCTATCTTGGTATATGTTCTGTGGTAATGTGAAAAGAATGTGTATACTGTTGTTGAGTGGAATATTTTATAAATGTTGATTTAGATCATGTTGATCGATGTGTTTTTGAGTTCCAAGTCCTTGCTGATTTTCTCTCTACTTGTCCTAGTAATTTGTTGAGAGAAGAGTGTTGAGGTCACCATCTGTAATTGTGAATTTGGCTATTTCTCCTTTCAGTCCAATAAGTTTTTGCATCACACATTTTACAGCTTTATTGTTTGGTATATCTATTTAAGGACAGCTATATCTTCTTGATGGATTGTTTTTATATATAATGCCTCTCTTTATCTTTATATAATGCCTCTCTTTGTTTCTATTGATTTTCTTTGCTCCAAAGTTTTCTTTATCTGATATGCATGTAACCACTACTGCTTTTTTTTTGATGAATGTTTTCATGGTATACTTTCTTCCATTCTTTTACTTTCAACATGCTTATATTTCTATATTTAAAGTGAGTTTCTTGTTGACAACATTGAGTTAGGTCATGACTTTTTTATCCACTTTGTCAATCTTTGCCTTTTAATTGTTGTATTTAGACCAGCCCCATTAAATGTAATTATTTATATGGTAGGGCTTAAATCTCCTATTTTATTTTCTGTTTATTTTTTCTTCCTTTTTCCCCTCTGTTTTCCTTTTCCCATCTGCCTGTGGGTTTTTGAACGTTGTTTAGATTTCATTTTGATTTATGTGTAGTGTTTTGGTGTTATCTCTTTTATATAACCTTTTTGGTGGTTGCTTTAGTTATTACATTATACACACTTAAGTTACCACAGTTTACTGGGGTTGTCTTTTTACTAGTTAAAGTGAAGTATAGAAACCCTACCCACTGTTATGTTCTTTTACCCTCCACCATTTATAATTATCTTAGTGATTTCCTCCATATACATTTAGAACCACATCATATAGTGTTAGGATTTTTGCTTCAACCCTCAAACCTAATTTAGAAAATGGAAGAGCAGGAGTGTATTGTATTTACCCATATTTTTGGTTCTTGTGTTTTTTCTTTTCTACTGATGTTCCAACATTCTGAATTTTATCATTTCTTCTTTGTTTCAAGAACTTCCCTTATCTATTCATTTAGGGTAGGTCTATTGGTGACACATTCTCTTAGTTTTCTTTCACCAGGGAATGACCTGATTTTCTCTTCCTTCCTACAGGTTATTTTTGCTGGGTATAGGATTTTGGGTTGACAGTTCTTTCTTTCAGCATTTGTAAAATGTTATGTCATTTCCTCTGGACTCCAAGGTTTCTGATGAGAAATATGCTGTCGTTCAAATTGTTAGCTTCTATACATAATGTGCATTTTCTCTCTTACTTCTTTCAAAAGTTTGGTTTTTTTCAGAAATTTGACTATGATGTGTCCTGGTGTGGATTTCTTTGGATTTTCCTCTTTAGGATTTTATCAGCTTCTTGGATCACTAGATTTATGTCTTTTGCTAACTTTGGGAAATTTTCAGCCATTAACATCTTAAGTCCTTTTTCAGCCCCATCTTCTTTCTCCTCTCTTTTTACAATTCTGATGATATAAATGTTTGAGCTGTTTTCATAGTCCCACATGTCCTTGAGTCTATGTTCATTTCTTAAAAAATATATTTATTTATGGTTGTTCAGATTTGGTCATTTCTATTGTTCTATTTTCTATTTTATTGATTCTTTCCTCTGTTACTTTCATTCTTCAGGGCAGTGGTGAAGATCCTGCCTCATCTGTAGGCCTCCTCTGACACCACACCAGTGGGCGTCCATGGGGTCTCTCCTGATACTGCTGGAGGGGAGGCTTATAGGGATGAAATTCAAGGCTCTTTACTTGACCTTCTTGGACACAACTCTGGCAGCCGTATTGGGGTGTCTTGTGAGGGTGGAAGTCTAGGTTTCCTACTTAGCCTTTGTTGGAATGGGTAGGGTGGGGACAACAGTGTTTTTCTGTGGTGTTTGGATGGAATAGAGTAGTTATTGTCTAAAAGTTTTCTATCTTGCTTGGCTCTTCCTTTCCTAGTCTTTTTGGCAAGACAGCAAAAAATCTGCACTTGTTGGTGTTTAATGGGCACCTGGCTTCCTTAGCTGCAAATCTGAGATATATGAGGCAAACCAAAAATCCAGGGTACTAATGACCATATGACTCCTTGGGTCTTGAGATCCCTAGACATTCTGTTGTCTTTCTTCCACCTTTCCGATTATTCTTATGTTTGTTTTACATAAAACATTCAGAGCGTTTAGTTGTACTGAGCAGGAGGAATGAAAAAAGTACATCTACTCTGTCCTCCCAGAAGCAGAGGTTCAGAACTTCTTATATACATATCTCCACACAAAAAAGTGAGTTATGAACCATAGCTGCTATTTCTATCATTTTACTTTCACATTTTATTATGGGAATTCTCTTTAGGATATAAGTCCCTGAAAAATGCCACTTTTAATTGTTGTATAATATAGCATTGCTTTGATAGGTCTCAATTATTCAACTAATCTTATTTTAAAAAATATTTAGGCTATTTTCAGTTTTTCACTAGTTTAGATACTACTAAGTAAACATATGTTTTTCATAATAATTGCCTGATTTTCTGATTATTTTTCTTAGTATATATTTCTGGAAGGGGAGTTTCTAGAAGAGAGGGTATGAAATATTAAAAGATCCTTCATACACTTTTGTTTCCAGGACAGTTGTACTGATTTTGGCTTCTTAGAGCAGCATTCTCCTAAGACAGAGTGCCTGACTTACCATACTCTGAAGCTGAACATTATTAGTTAAAAACTTTAAAGGGGAAAAAGAGAATTTTAAAATTGTAAATAGGATTTCTTTGATTAATAGTGAGGTTGAACTTCACTATAATGCTAATTCAATAATTTTACCAAAGACATGAAAGTGTAAGAATAAATCACCATATTCAGGAAATTTAAAGCTTGATGATATCATAATTTGATCTTATGGTATTATAATATATCATGATAATGTATCATGATATAATATGATATTAATCTATATACATAATAAAATTATATAGAACTACACACACACACACAGAAACACATACAAATGAGTGGATATAAAACAGGTGAAATCAGACACTTGTAATGAGTATTGGGTATTGTATGAAGTGTTGAATCATTATACAGTATACCTGAAACTAATATTACACTGTATGTTAACCAATTGGAATTTGAATAAAAACTTTAAACAAAATCAAGGTATTTTTAAAAGGAAAAAAAAAACAGGTGAAATTTGAGTAAGATCTGTGGGTTGTACCCATGTTAACTCCTTAATTTTGATATTATACTATAGTTGAATAAATTGTTACCACTGGAGGAAACTGCCTGATGGGTACATGGTACCTCTCTGAACTATTTTATTAATGTTGGTAATCAGTATCCTCTGTTTTATTTCTATAAATGTTATTCTTTTGGAGTGTCTGAACCAGCCTGGTTCTTGAACTAGTTTTTTCCAAAGTTTCTCAGTTTAGATCAGAGACAAGAGAACTCTCTATTCTAGTAGACACGCCTGAATCTGATATGGACATTTGTCTTTTCTCATGGGGGAGGCCACACTCCTGTTGGGTATATCAGATATCTGGCCAGGACAGTGCTTCATACCTTGTTCCTGACTCATACTTGAACCTGGGGTTTCTACTTCCCACCTCACTATTCTGCTGGGTAGGAGGACACTGAATCTCTTGCCATTTGACCCCAGCTGGAAATAGAGTCTGTTCTGTTCTTTGTTTTTCCCAGAAGAGGATCTTGTAATTTTCCACAGAACCTGTGACATTGGAGGGTTATGAAGAATATTGACAGGGTGGTCTCTGATCAAAAGTAAGAATGGGCATATAAAATGATTAGCTTTTAAAATAGTAAATAACTTTCTAAAGACTATAATAATAGTAAAAAAGAATTTCAACCAGTGTGTAAGAATATTCCTAGGCTATCAGGAGTTTTCCCTGTCAGGCAGGACCAGAGTCAGGGCTTGCAATGTTGCTTTTGAATTATGTCTGCTCCCATAGCAATATACATCCAAATACAACTTTTATTGTTCTGATTTGGGCCATACATAAAGCATACTCACTTAGATATCAAACTTAATGTGCCTTGCCGTTATATTCCCAAAGGACAGAATTGACAAAATATTCTATTCAAAAGAAGTGAAGCTTTGGAAGTAGACATGCAAGAGGAGATCAGAGAAGGTCTCATTAGACCCTCAGTTAGTAGGAAGGGGCTTGGAGTACCACATCCAGTTTGTGGTATCGTACTTTGACGTGGCAAGAATGTACCGGTGCACTTTCTCAAGTGTGGTCTTCGGCTACCTGCATTAGGAAGGGGGACCTAAACATTCTGATTCAGGGCCCATTCCAGATATCCCCACAGCATGAGAACATGGTGGCGGCTTGGGAGACCAGCAGTCTTCGTCTTTA
Organism: Leopardus geoffroyi; assembly: GCF_018350155.1. Lineage (NCBI taxonomy): Eukaryota > Metazoa > Chordata > Mammalia > Carnivora > Felidae > Leopardus > Leopardus geoffroyi. The sequence continues at coordinate 88,084,008 of NC_059333.1, forward strand.
ACAAGCATTCCAGGTATTCATAGGCATACTGAAATTTGATGCCAAAACACAGCCTCTAGGGTTTTTGAGAAATCTAGAAACCATGCTGTCTGAGTTTCAAAGGGAACTATAACTAGTTTGGAGAAAAGCAGGCTTGGAGAGGGGCTGATGACTATCTGGTTTTCAAGGCCTGTCTTGGAGACTTAGTCTCATTATTGCAGAAGCCCTAGGATCAGTATATGCGAGTTATATAGTGGCAGATTGCAGCCCAATATAAAAAGAAAAAAAAATTTGTCTTTTAAATTAGCATTTAAAAATGTAAGGCTGCCTTGATACTAACCTTCTGAACACTGGAAATTTTCAGTCAAAGGGTACAGAACCATGTTGAGTAGAATCAGGGTCTACATCTCTAAAACATTTTCCAAGAATCTATGATCCCATGTCACTTAGTTGGTTCTTCTGCCTTCAACATTTATGTCCCTCCAAATCTATAGAATTTACATCTTCCTTTGTTAAGCTTTGGAAAACCAGTGTGTTAACTACTTTCTGTTTTGAGGTACTTTTTAAACATTTTAAAAAATGTTTGTTTATTTATTTTGAGAGAGAGAGTGAGTGAGTGAGCAAGTGCTAGCATGGGCGAGCACAGGCAAGCAGAGAGAGAAAGAGAGAGAGAGAGAGAGAGAGAGAGAGAGAGAGATTGAGAGAGAGGGAGGAATCCCAAGTAGGCTCCAGGCTATTGGCGTGGAGCCCACTTGGGGCTTGATCTCCTGAACATTGAGATGATGGCAGAAATCAAGAGTCGGCACTTAACTAGCTGCGCCAACCAGGCTCCCCTGTTTTGAGGTACTTTTTTGTATGATACTTACATCCCTTGATATGTTGTGCTTCCTTCTAGACCCCATAGGTCTATGTGAAGAAAAGTTTCTGGGCACCCCAGTGTTATTGATGCCCTCCATTGCCTTTCTGTTTCTTAAATGGCAGCCCTGTGTGGTTGGAAAGTATCACTGACAACGAGGCCTCATCTTTCTTGTCCATTTTGTAATTACACACCTTTCACCCCTTTACTTCACTTTTGAAAAAATATCTGGAATTATTTCTGTCTACTCTTTCACTTTTCTGAGGTGATTTTGGATTTGTTGTTTTGAGTACATGTCTGAACTGAGGGGCCTGGGATTAACCTTGGACCACTTGGGTGGCTCCTGTGAATTCAGTGAATCCCTTATCCATTCCATCTATGGCATGAAGCTTACCAGCAAGTTCAGGGTCAGGATGGTGTATCTGCTCTCATACACTGTGTATGTGTGATGTGCTATGTGATGAGATCTGATTGATAACAATAGACCCCGTGATCCTCCTCTTGTGTCTCTCCTTCTAGGTGAGGAGGTATCACCTCCTTCTAGGTGTCTCTAGAAGATGGGGAGAAGGGTATGATGGAGAGAAATGTTATACTTCTCAAGTTAGTACTACTAATATTTCTCAGAAGGGCAAATTATAGAAGACAGAGCCCATTATTTAGTCAGCATTTTCAAAAATAAATTGATACTTCCAAGTAAAAAGATCGTGCACGTTCCCTGATAGAAGAATCTTTTTCCTGGCAGGTGACATGCTGTGGCTTTGTGTAGAAATGCCTAAATGTCTCTTCTTTTTATCTGTTATTACTATCAACAATTCTGACACCAAATGTGTGGGTTTTCCATGCCAAGCAATTCTCCTATTGTTTGTTAACACCAACTGGATGTCCTACACTTCAGTTCAATTCTGATACTACCTACCCAGAGTTAAGAGACCCCAGAGTCCCATAAGACTGCCTCCAACTTAACATGCCAATTGTAGGTAGTGGGTTCCCAGGGAACTTATGCTTTTATCTGACTTGACTACAAATCAGGAGTTCCTATGACCCCCGCCCCTGGTGTGGTAATTTGTTACAATGGCTCATAGGACTCAGGAAAACAAACACTTTGCTTACTATTACCAGTTTATTATAAAGGATATTATGAAGGATACAAATGTACAGGCTGATGAAGAGGTACATAAGGCAAGATCCAGAAGTGTCCTTAGTGCAGCAGCTTCTGTCCCAGTGGAGTTTGGGGTGTGCTTCTTTCCTGGCACATGAATACATACATTTGCCATCCTGGAAGCTCTTGGAACCCTACTATCTAGGTTTTTTATGAAGGTTTCATTACATAGGCATGAGTGATCAAATCATTGGCCATTGATGATTAACTCAATTTCCAGCCCTTCTCCCTCCTTGGAGGTCAGGAGTGGGGCTGAAAGTGTCAACCTTCTAGTCACATGATTGGTGCCTCTGGCAACCAGCTCCCATCCAAAATTATCCAACACCCGCTCAGCACTTTAGCACAAACTCAGGTAGGGTTGGAAGGGGCTTATTTTGAATAACAAAACATACTCCTCTCACCCCCTATCACTCAGAAAATTACTAGGACTGGGCACAAAGACAAAATTCATATTGGTTATTATATTACAGTTCCATTTATTCTTGTTTTGTTTAAATTTTCCCTTTCTTAAAAGTAGGCAACTAATAACAATGACCACTTAGTATGGGAGAAGGTGATTAACTAATGTGGTTAAACTTATTTGAAGCTCTTGGAGAAGACTGCTTTGGATGAGAAAACCTCATTCGTGTGAAAACTGTTAATTACCCTGTTAATTACCCTTTTTCTGATGGTTATTTTTTTCTAAATAATTATAAGTAAATTCTGAGATTTTCATCCCCCATTCCCCTATTAAAAAAATTAAATATCATGTCTCCTGCATAAAGGAGTCCTTGTTGAGGCAAGGGATCACTTGCTGTAAGTCACCTTGTCTTTACCTCTATCATTATAGAGCCCTTCACAGTCCAGCAAGTGTGGGGGTCTCCTTGGGCCTTACGGTGACCCAATGGAAAAGGCTGAGGCTCAGGTGTCTGGGGCTTTGAAGTTTGCTACTCTGAGCTGCTGTTCAGTGAGCTGAAAACCCTGGTCCAGACTTAGTGCTTTCACAGCCTTCTCCCTCCTGTGGAGGGGACACTGTGTGCTGTCCATCACTGCCTTCCTCACCCTCAACTTCTTATCAGTGGTAGGTGAGTCTATGTCACAGAGGCGGGCTTCTCAATTGAACAGCAACATCTTAAGATTCTGTGTGATTATTTTCAAAAGGGTCTCAATGATGGGTTTTGAGTCTTCTTTTTTTTCCCCTATACCCTGTTCTCTTTATTTCCTGGAGGGTGAAGAATGAAGAGGGTGAAAATGAGAAGCAGTAAAAATCCCACTGATTTGATCATTTTCTAGTGGTAATCAGCGAGTGTGAGGCATATGGTAGATGGTCCATACAGAGCTGATGAATAAATGAACGCATAACAACACCTGACATTCACACTCGAAGGCAGTGTGTATAAAGGTGGTGGTGTCAGCTCTGGACCCAGACTAACTGGGTCTGAATCTCAGAGATTCCACTTAGCAGCTGGGAGACCTTGGGCAAATAAGTGACTTAATCTTTCCGCCTCACTCTTCTTATCTGTAAAATAGGGATAAAATAATCTTCACTTCATAAAGTTGTAAGGATTAAATGAGTTGATAAATAGTAAGTGCAAATAATAGTATCAAAGTGCATTTCCATATGTATCTCATTTTATCCTGACAGCTCCTTGATTATGGAACCGAAACAGGGATTTCTGAATCTGACAGTGGACGAATCTTAAGTTCTCGGGACTGGTAAGAAGTAGAGAGGTGTCTAAAATTCAGTTCTGGTTCCAGAGTTCAACCTTCTAGATCAGAGTTGTTTGTTTAGTTTTGAAGATGATGAAAGACACACAAAAAAGCAATTAGCTTTGATTTCAGTAGAGTGTATGGGTCTTATGGAAGGACAAATCCCTTTCTGTAGTCAAACGAGATGAAAAGAGGTTGTGAGAAGTAACAAGGATGAGAACTGGGACTGCAGAAATAATGAGCCCTTATCAAAACACCTCAGTGACTCCAGGGAAGAGGCAAAGAAGCAGTTTAGAATAACTGAGGAAAAGAATCAATCAATCCACTTTAAAACTAAATAATACCTTCTTTATTCATTAGCGTTAGCACTGAGCTTTTGCTGAAAAATGCTTTGCTCTAAAATGGCCTAATTTTGCCTTTTCATTTGCATTTCCTTCCTGCCCAGATGCAACTGGCAGCAGCCCAGTGGCAGTTCCACTAAAACAACTGAACTCCAGCACCTCAATTTCGATCTCGGAACCGTCCTTTTACATTTGTTTCTTTGCATACATAATTTGTCAAACTTTGCAAGCCGCACACCAAAATTCTGCCAACAAAGAACAGGAAGTTTGCGCCATCCTTCTGGGTTTACTGCTATCTTCTTGGTTTTGCAGTGACTGGAATCGGGCCCTGGTGAAAGTATTAACACATTAGCAGTTTGGAATTGCGCTCAAGGCTTCTGGGCAATGAATTGAAAAAAAGAAAAAAAAAAAAACAACCTGAGCAACAAGGGGACTTGGGCACATTATTTATACATCTGGTGAGCTCATTCACTCGCCTAGGGAAATCAGGCGCACAGCCGCCTGCCCAAGGTTAATTTTATTTTCTTCTCAGCCAGGAACAGGGTGTGCTATTACACAGAGAGAGGAATGAGGACTTTTAATTGGCAAAGAGGAACTTCTGCTGTATAAGGAGATACTCCGGTCGCTGGAGGTCAATAGAAGTGCTTTAGGATTTTAAAATCCTGCTGTGTTCACAGTTTAATACGAAATCCTTTGAATAGCTAGGATTCAAAAAACCCTTGCATTAACTGTTTAGAAACAGAAGAGGGCATCTCATCATGCCTTATTTCAGGTTTCTTTTCTTTCTTTCTTTTCTTTTCTTTCCTTTTTTTTTTTTAAGAATGGAAAGGAAGCTGGTCTTTGAATGAAAATGAACAGCATTTCCTTTTCAGAATGAATGAATGCAAATATTCTGTTAGTTTTCAAAAGCTTAATTTTGACTAAAAATAATGGATTTGCCTTTTAGTTTCAAGAGATTGGAATTTTAGCTGGAGACTAGCCATATAATAAGCTTTATTATATCACAAAGTGGCTGTCGAATACAACGCACTTAGATTTTAAGGCAAATACCACATAGATACCCTTCTCCCCCACTGGCTAGGAAGCCCTCGTTAGGTACCCCCCCCCCAAACTTCCCATATTCAGATTCTGTTTTTTCTCAGAATTTCATCTAAGGGTTTGTGAATCTCTTAAAATCTTACACAAAATGTGTGTTTGTGTATTTTTCTAGAGGAGGTGTGTAGTTTTAAATATACCATCTTCCTTCTTTCTCAGGTTAAACTCTTGGAAGTTCCTATGCTTAATTCTACCTTCTACTAATTGATTCTTTATATACTGTATATATTTAGAGGCTCAGTTGGTGATACCCTGGATGAAGCCTGTTATAATAAATGCTGCTGAACTGAAAAATCTCAGGTTTTGCCTAGCAATTTAAACAACCATTATGGAATACAGCAGCAAGCCTTTTGAAAGTCTTTGGTATTCTTTGTATTAAGTTGTCAGAGCTGAAACAAACTTTTTAAAAAATCTAATCTAGTCACTTCACTTCCTGGCTGAAGAGAGGAGCAGCGTTCTGTGCAGCATTACACAGGCCATGTGTCCGTGCTCAGGAGTAGATCCCAGTCTGTGACCTCTCGGTCTACTTTTTATTTCCCTCAGTCTGCTTGGTCCAAAAATACATGGGATCTTTCCATTGTTCTGCTAGTGCGTATGTGTTGTTTTTTGTGTGTTTTATAGTTTTGGGTATATTTTACTTTCTAAGTGAACATTTTAAAAGCAGAAAAAGAGATTTTGTGTCTTTTCCAGTTGTCCTAAATTATCTAACCTGGCAGTGCTGAGTTCAGTTTTATGAAAAGGTGAATGTAATGAGGGCAAAGTGAGTTTGGAAGCAGGGAGGTTTGTTGGACAGGATAGGGTAGGAAAAATGGCTCCTGATTTGACCTCTGGACTTTTTATAATACACCAGGAACCTGATGTTCATCGTTTTATTAATATCTTCTTCAGTGGCCCCATTTGAAACTTGGAACTGACCATTTGTAGCACTCTATTTCCATGGAAGCATCTAGACCATCCAAGCTGATAATTTTCTAAGAAGCATTAAACTTTCAGGAAAAAAAAATCATTGTTATATGAGATGTCTCATTCCTGAAGCTTACCTTTTATCCCTGAGTCCCAGGATTAGGGGAAAGATGAGGAATATTTGTAGGTTACATTACTTGATAATTAAAAAAAATACTTTTACATTTTGATGTGACTATTTTGACTTGATGGATCAAGTCAGCTAATATAATGCCTTGCTTTGCCCTGGGAGTCTCCAGTAGATATCACAGATTGCCCTGGAGTTGAAAATAGAGACTTTGGGGACCAGAATAGCCTAGGAAGGATTCTTCCTGGGACCACAGATTTCATGTGCAGGTTAGGGCTGCAGTGCAAAGATGTTTCTGTCCTGCTGGGCAATGTTTCAGCATATAGGCTGCTTCCAGGAGAGATAACTAAGACTCACTGTACTTTACTCAATGATACTCATGTCCATGTATTTCCCCTTACTGCATTTATGGAAGGCATATGTGATGAAGTAATAGCTGTCTATGTTCTCCTCTTTGTAAAATTACAATCGGTGCTTTGTGCATTCCTTTATATCAGGAATATTATACATGATATATAATATAATATTTTCCTTCTTTTCCTTGCCCCATATCATACCCCCCACCTTTCCATAAATCCCTAACCATCCAAGTAGAGGTTTTGGGGACAATGAGAAAGAAGTTAATCGTAAGTACCTCCTTTTGGAAAGGAAAAGTCAGAGGTAGAAAAGTGAGCTCAAGGGACTTCTGGTTAGATGGGGCATCAATATTTGTAGAGCCATGAGGGGAACTTCGTGTTGAAGACATTATTGTTATTATTTTTAAACAAGTTATTTATTTTTAAATTAAGAATACGTAGGCCAAGTGAATAATTTGGAGAGTTGATGTAGATATTTAGACATTTCAGGACCTAAGCTCTATTACCTACTTTATATGGTTAAAAAAAATTAGGGCTTTTTTATCCAGGCAAATTAACTATTTTCATTTAGTTCAACTTATTTGATAATTTATTTGCTACTTAATTTTAATTATGTAGGCATAATTTCATCAAAGTGTTGTTTATATGTATCCTGGGGATAGATAATTTTACAAAGTGTGATTGTCAATTATACTGACACTGGACAAGGTGGGACTGTCTTTTTTTTTTTTTTAATATAATTTACTGCCAAATTGGCTTACATACAACACCCAGTGCTCATTCCAACAAGTGCCCTCCTCAATGCCCATCACCCACTTTCCCCTCTAAGGTGGGACTGTTTATAGAGACAGTTGCTTTCCTATAATAATATTAGCAAACATTTTGTCAAAACCAAAACTCTGCATACTGAATAAAACAAAGCAGAATGATGAATTTATTGTAAGGCTTTCCTACCTGCAAGCTACAGGAGCAATGGGTTCTGAGTTACTCACAGACTAAGGGATTTTCATAGGATAGATATGGAAGTTTTTTGCATTTTTTCAGCTGATTGGTTGCCTAGTGGTCTTCTTGCTTACTTGAATCAGGGTAGCTCAGTCAGGGGAATAGGAAGTCCAGAGATGGCATGAACAGATTTGGTGTTTGAAGATTGGCTGGTATCCTCTGATGATTTCTGAGAAGAGCTGTAAGTTTCTGTAAGGAATAGGTTTCTTTCATGCACCTGTGTTGATCATCTCCATTTCATCCTTGACATAGTAATTCCATTTTAGTTTGGTTCTACAATGTATATAACATTTACCACTTACCAGGCATCATTATGAGCGCTTAATTTCACCCTCAAATGACCCTACAAGGCAGATGCTATTATTACCCCCATTTTGCCAAAAGGGCAGCTGTATCTCTTAAATAATTTGCCCAAGATCACAAAATCCAAAATGGCAAAGCCAGGATTTGAACTCAAGTATCTGGCTCTAGAATCTGGACATGTAGCTATTAGACTATATAATCAAACTTTGCACAGCTTCTTGATTTCCTTCTGGCATAGGCCTTCCGGATTAGCGAGAACCCCACAATCTTGAATTTTTTTTCTTTCAAGAGATTATTTGGTTCTAACCTAGGAACATTGATCGCAAACTCAAATGTCTAGATAGGGTCAGACAGGGAGCATTAATAAGGAGGACTGGGCAAAGGATAATCAAATAGCCCTCTTAGTGTCTATTTTTTCTTCCAATTTTTAACTGATATTTTTTTTATTTTTTTATTTTTTTTTCAACGTTTATTTATTTTTGGGACAGAGAGAGACAGAGAATGAACGGGGGAGGGGCAGAGAGAGAGGGAGACACAGAATCGGAAACAGGCTCCAGGCTCTGAGCCATCAGCCCAGAGCCTGACGCGGGGCTTGAACTCACAGACCGCGAGATCGTGACCTGGCTGAAGTCGGACGCTTAACCGACTGCGCCACCCAGGCGCCCCTTAACTGATATTTTTAGAGAAAATATTTATCCACCACGAAAAGAAAAATAATGCAAATGAAATGATAAATAGTAGCTGGTAATGGTAGTCTTAGGGAGACTGCTGGGACAGGTGGGATTGCAACATATTGGAGATTGCTTGCCTTGCTTAAAAAGGCAACATTTTTAGTTTTGTATCACCAGATCTTTTCTCAAAAAGAAAAAAAAAGGAAAGGCAGGTACTCATATTTTTATATAAAGTTTGTGCATTTTTAATTGTTTAAAAGTTATAATAAGAGCTAAATAAAACTTACTCTTCATCCAGAGATTACCAGTTTCTAGTTATCTGAGGGAAGAAAAATCTTGTAGTTGTGTTTATGGGTTCGTGCAGGTGGAAGAATAGATGAAAAAACAGAGTTACTTTGTCCCTTAATAGCTCTGAAGTCAATAATAACCAATCACATTTATCACCTTTTAGCTGGACTGTATTATAAATAGGGATGGTTTTCAGCGATTTGGCTTCCTAGTCAGAGAAAGAAGAGCTATGGAAACTTCATAATAACAGGCTTATAGATTTATAAAGTAAAAAAAAAACCTTCATAAATATTTAAAGTGAATCAATATGGCATGGATAATAATAACAGGTGAATATTTTTCTCTGTGAGTACACAGTAATCTACAATTGCTATAGCAATTTGCATGTTGATGGATGGATTATTCTAGGTGGATTTTGAACTCCTTTTATTCTGTAAAATATAGGCTTAGGCAATTCTACTCTTTTCTTTTACTGTTGAGATACTGAAAAATATAGACAGTAACTATGCTTGAAGGAAAAGAGAAATTAGATTGTTGTCAATTCCTGCTCCATTTAGTCCCATCCCCTGTGCACAGCGCACATTTCTGGAGACTTCTCTTTCCGTCCACTAATGAGAGTACGGTTGCAATATGGCAATGATTCTTTTTAAAGTTAATATCTAGAGACTGAGGCTTTTGCAATGATAGAGTGATGGGCATAGCAAATCCTCTCCCCCAAATGCAGTGATAAAACTGGATAAGACTACCAAAAACAACGATTTTAGAAATCTAAAAATTGACCAGTGGCACATGACAAACTGATAAGTGTTTATTTAATAAGAACTACTGAACTTCAAGTATAAGCAATGAGAGTCTGGGCTGCTCCTGTTCTACCTTCTGCAGTGCTATCATGTGATAGTTTGGCCAGGGTGTGCAAGCCATGAACAAGGAGAGCTTAGCTGCTGGAGGGGGCTGATTTGATTTGGAGAGGGGAGTGGAAAACCTCATGCTCTCAATTATTGTCAGATATAGTCAGCAAACAAACAAGGAAGGCTAATGATGTAGCTAGCTTAGAGTGGTGCTGCTAGTTGGGATAAGTAAGAAACCAACAGTCTGGTGGAAATTTAACAGGAAGACGAAGGAAATGTGACAGTCACAGGGTGTCTTGGTAAGCTCCCACTTATCCCTGGTGGTCTGGAAGAAGGCCTGCATGCCCAAGGCTGTATACATGCTCAGTAATTCTCCACAAACCCCTGGGTGAATCTGAGGCCTTGCCAAGAAGTAAAAGTTGGAACAGGCTTGAAAACAAAGTGCCTTGTGTACAGGGTTGAATAGTGTACCCCCAAAGGTTAAGTCCAAGTCCTAACCCCAGGCACCTGTAAACATGACCTTATTTGGAAATAGAGTCTTTGCAGATGTATTTATGTTAAGGTTCTTGAGATAATCCTGGATTTAGAGTAGGCCCATAAATCAATGACTGGTGTCTTTTTAAGGGAAAGGAGAGGGGAATTTAAGACACACAGGCACAAAGGAGTAACACTGAGGAGAAGGCCATGAGAAGATAGAAGCAGAGAATGGAATGATGGATCTACAAACCAAGGAGCACAAACCTACCACATGCCAGGAGAGAGGCACGGAACAGATCCCACCCTCAGCCTCCAGAAGGATCCAGCCCGGCCGACATCTTAATTTCAGACGTCTGGTGTCTAGAACTGTGAAAGAACACATTTCTATTGTTATAGGCCCCCAAATTTGTGGAAATTTGTAACAGTAGAAATGTAACAGCTGAAATGAACATGCTTGGTGTTGGAAACGCACAAACGAAAATGTTAACTTCCCACCATGGAAAGGGTGAGAAAGCTGGGCTCAGAGAGTCCTGCCTTGTCTGATTGCTGGCTCCACCAATTACTAGTTCGTGCTCAGGACATTGACCCTCTGTAAACCTCAGTGTCCTTATTTGTAAAGTGGGCTTCCTTGCAGAATCCTTCTCCCAAATTCAGCCAGTAATAAACTCTTGTTCTCCAGGCAAACTCTCCCTTTATCTCTGTACTTAGCTCCGTATGTTGAGCTATTTTTGTACAGACAGGTATCCCCCACTTTTCGAAAGTGCTCGTGACACCACTTTACTTTTACGAAAGACCTACATTCGGGCCTGTTTTGCTAACTGAAAGAAATCCCCAGAGCATTTTCAATTTTATGACAAAAGGTGAAATGGGATGTTCAGCGTTACTTTGCAATGAGCCCTTACAAAGGCAGCACACCCTTAGCAGTGAGAGGGCTCCCCCGCCCCCCCCACCGCCAGCCCCGAGCAGCTCCTTCCCCAGGAGCTACACTCAGCATCAAGCTGCCATGGCTTTGACCTGTGTCTGTGAGCATCTGTGCTTTATCTAGATTTATTGTGTGCATCTGTTAGCAAGATGTGCTCTACGGGATCAGAAGAGCCTAAGAGGTTATTTTTCGGGTCTGGAAATACTAAAAAATGTTTCCTTATAAATTAATGGTAATTGCTTCTTTCCTTTACAACCATTTTGGCTTATAAAAGGTTTTATAGCAATGTTCTACTTTCAGATAGTGGGGGATATCTGTATTTGATTTTATCAGACTGAAAATTCTGTAAGGGCAGAGACTATATTTATATTTACCTGATGGTCACAGTATCTGTAACATAGTGGGTATAATCAATCCATGCTTGTAAGGTTGATATGAGGATTAAGTCTGGCACTTGGTAGCAAGGCTACCTATGATTATTATTTATGTCTGTCTTTAAGGTTTGTATACCCCCTTTTTATTTTTAGCTACACACGTGTACATCCCTCAGGAAAAAAGGCAGAATTTGAACTGTTCTTTGAGCAATGTGTAGGCCTTAGGCTGGCGAAGGTCAGGGAAGATGCTCCAGGAGAAATAAATAATAGGATACATCATGGTCTCCTCATAGGATGCTAGGAGCCTACCTGCTTGGAGGGAAAGCTGCAACCCTGCCTAAAAAAAATGCCCAAGGTACTCCTAGCTGTACTGTAAAGTCCTTCTTTCTTAAAGGGCAGTGTGCAGACTTTATAGTATAGGGTCCATGTTTCTGCATGTATGCTTTATGCTTATTGAACTTCTTAGTTCATATATTTGCCTTTAATGTGTTTGTGGTCTAGGGTCATATGTGGTAAAACCAAATGGGATCACAGATCTCAGAACCAGACCAGCTGTCTGAATCCGGGATTATCTCCAGTTATAAATAGTGACTGGGCACAGAATCAACTAGCAAAATTAAGGGGTAGAGGGCTTGGGTATTTGGGGAAAAGAAGGAAAGAGTGCCAAGAAACCCAAATGTTACAAATTAACTCTCCAGGAGCAAGAGCAGTGGAAAACCATAGGCAACTGCAATTGATGGCAATAAAGTAAGCCTTGAAAGCAAATATGTAAAGAGGAAAACACAGGGTGTTTTGACGGGCTACACCCCCCCTCTGAATCAGAACTGTTTTAAAATAGCTTAAAGGATTCCACTTTTTAAGGAAATTATTTGTGGAAAAATGTGTGAATCAAGTTTACAAACCAACTACTGAAAATTAGCATGTAAAAGGTATGTGTGTGTGTGTGTGTCAATGTCATAACAAGCTTAATGTGCCTTTTAGTTTTCTTTCTTTTTTTTTTTTTTTTTAGAAAGCATCATATGTTGTTAAAATTTCTGGAATCATTTAAATTATCTGTAGAATTAGAAAGCACTTCATTGTTATTTTGGTAAAAAAATTATTGCACACACAATACATACAAGTGCCTATAAGTGGCAGAAGAATTTAAAGCTGTAGCTAAGCATGAATTTTTCAAAATTACTCATTTCCCACCAGTCAAAGGTAGTAGCATAAATGTGTTCATGCCGATCCTCCTAGATAATGATATGTATCATGCTAAAATGGACTTCCACATTACTATTAGGTTCTTGAGATTCGTTTGAATATTGCGATTGTTCTCAGACATGTTTAGAGGGGTTTAATTCATGTAGAAATGAATGTATTTCTTTAAGTTGCTCAATATATATGCTTGCTGTGGACAACAGTTTATTGATCTGTCTGCCTAGATAGCTTGCTAGCTCTCCTGGATCCGGACCCCTTCCTGCACTTGGGAAAGTCCTGTGGCAGAGCTTGCCTACTAAGCTAGAAGCTGAAATGCCAGGTGCACGTCCCTCAACCTACCTTGCAGCTAGGGTTTAGGTGCAGGGCCTCACTTGGACCATTTGAATCCTGAAGCAATGCCTGAGGCTGGTAGAGAATCCAGTCTAAGTTGATGGCAGCCTAGGGCAGGGCGGCGGGATTGGGCAGAAATGCACAGGCTCCAGAGTGCTGTGGCTACTGTGGTGGTGACACAACCGACCTGGCCTATCACCTCATTTTCATCGTGGGTAGTCCTGGCTGCCACCTTGTTCCTATCTGTTTTCCTAGCCTGTTTCTCTGTATTATCTGGTGATTCTACAAACTACCAGAAATCCTTTAAAAAAGTTCTTTCCTTCTTAAACCAGCCAATCTTTTGTTACTTGCAACGAAGAACTCCGATTGATAGAATGCTCTTCTCAGTTCCACCTGAAAATGAAAGGCCTGTGTTTAGGAAGAGAGTGAATCATTGAAATTTTAGCCATATTCAGGGAGCCTAGAAATTTGGACTAGAAAGAATTTTGGAGATGATCTTGTCATGTGCACATATTGAAGGCAATCATTGCTTGTAGCAAAGAGAGCTTAGAAGGCCTGTTACCTGCTGGCTGCAGGATATTGAGAAAAATTAGTTAATTCTCTGGGTATATATGTATGTGTGTATGTGTACGTAAATAACTCTAAAGGGAGGGAGCTAGACCAGAATTTCCTTCAGATTTGGAATCCTGTGACTTTTAAGCAGATCCAGAAATGTTAGACTTCAGACCATAGCTCCTAACTCTAACTTCTCCATCCTAGTAATTACACAATGCTAAATAAGTATAAATAACACTTAAAACATCAAGGGGGTATGCAGGAAGTAAATCTACATCCTTCCTTTGAAAATTTGAACTCATTTGATCTTTTGGTGAATCAGTAGCAGCGCAGATATCCAGACAGAATAATTTATATGGACCAAGAGCACTGCCTGGCCTGTTCATTGCTAAAGACACAAATTAGTCTTTCACAATAATAAGTCACTAGTTTCCTGTACTGTAGCTTCTCAACTTATATAAAAAAATGTTCTTAAATGTGGGTAATACTGTGTATGTTAAGAATGTCCTTCTCACTGGCATCTCAAGAACCCCCAAAATCTTACCTCATGTAAAACTCAGAAGATTAAAATTGGACACAGTTGACCTGTGTATTTACAGTAAGGCAGAGGCAGTGAACTTGACACTGTCTCATGGATGTTTGGAGAAAGGGTACTCTCACCTGCTTCCTGTGATGCAAAACTTAGGTGGCAGGTTCATGAATACTCTTAGTATTTCAGTGCTGGAAATGATCTAGTCCAGCTTTTATATTTAAAGAGGCTGGGAGATTAAGTGACTTATCTAAGGTCATATGGGTCATGTAACTACAAATTCAGTGGGAGATTGGAGACTGGAGCCCAGGACTTATACCTTAAACAGTATGATGACTGAGATGGTGTTTCTCTGGATCGCTGTTACAACTCAGACACTTGGACATAATGAGCACTTACTTCATCACTAAATATTGACTGTCAATTCCAGCACAGTGTAATTTTTGCTATGACATGCGTACTGAGGAATCTGAAAAATATTCTAAGATTTAAGTGTTTAAAAATAGGACTGAATATTTTAATGCTGGGAGACAGTGATTTATTTTAGTACTTAGGTTTAGATTCAAGTTGCTCAATCTGTGACTGTTAATACTATACAGAAATGGAAGCTAACTGACCCAATGTCTTTCATTCTGAAAGCTCGAGTTGGTGTAGGATGATGGTGACATTGCTTGTCTCTTTAAATAGTTTATCAGAATATTAATGTTGATGTCGAGCAGGTGTTGGGGCATTTAACCCGTGTTCTGATTAATAGGCCATTATTACTCCATCAAGGTATCTGACATGTGCACAGCATGGCTCAGTGATAGTGTTCTTATCCTGGCTGGGTAAGGATTATTTGCTTAGGTTTTGATCTGAAATACTTACGGTGTATTAAACAGCTCAGGCACTTATTTGAATGTGATAAAGCAGAATAGCAAATCTTCTCCAACAGTGTATGATAACTTGTTAAAATATAACTTACCAGATGAGATTGATAGGTTCTGACAATAATGCCCCAATCAAGTTAAAATCAAGGGGAGCAGAGATAAAATCCACCGAGGATAAATTCACAACTATGTGTCTATGTTAATTTCAGATTCTTGGTAATTATGATATAGCTGATCTGATTTCTTAGATCTCCTCTGCCTCCTTCCATATTTCACTGTCATCTTGTCCCAATTTAAGGCTCCTTTTTCATTTCCTGCTTTAGTGTGCTGACATTTTCTTCTCTTCCAGTGAGAAGTGATTGGACCTCTTTTCATACATAAAAAAGTAGTCTTTTATATCTTAAGGTTTGCAGTTCGTTCTCTGGAGTTAGAAGGTCTATTTGAATAAGATAAAATGAAAAAAAAAGTATATTCTTTAACACTTATAGACCTAGAGTTTTCATATTTGGGATATTTTCTGGAAAAAGACTATTGGCATTGAAAATTCAAGAGAAAAGTACTCTGCTCTGAGAGTTTTCACTGAGGGATTACCCTTCCATACAGTTTAGACCATGGTGCGGACCTTTACAGGGTTCTGTGGTCTACAGAGTATTGTGAATATTATTTATACGTTGATGTTAATTAGAAGACAGGAGAGGAACAGAAATGACCGTGGATAAATAGTAACTAATATGAAAGAAGGTCAAAGGAAGTGGGATTTTTAAGGTCCAAAAAAGAACCACATTGTATTTTCAACAACATTGTGTTATCTAACATGCTAGTAATTCTGTCATTCCATTACCAGGCACATCTGTGCAGATACAGGGCAGGAAGATTTATAATAATAATAATCAGAGGCATCATGACATTAAGTCCTTTTTAAAAAAACTGGGTTTTCAGGGCACCTGAGTGGCTCAGTTGGTTGAGCATCTGAATCTTGATGTCAGCTCAGGTCATGATCCCAGGGTTGTGGGGTTGAGTGCTGTGTTGAGCTTTGCGCTGAACGTGGGGCCTGCTTAAGATCCTCCCTCTCTCTCCTCTGCTTGCACTCTTTCTTAAATAAGTAAGGAGTAAGTAAGTAAATTAACAAACTGGGTTCCCAAACTAACAAATTAGTGGAAATCTTTTAAAAATGAAATCATGTATGAAATCAACACATTAAACAGAAAAAGCAGAGCTCTTTGCTGCTTGTAGGCTGAGCCTGGCTTACTTGGCCACCTGTATCTGCTCTCCCTGAGCCTGCATTCCCAGCACAGTGTTCTTGAAAATACCCTTCTATAATTTCAAAGAACATTTCCACCTCATTCAGCATCATTTTAGTGTAGCATATTTTAAAAATCGAATTCTGATTTGGAAAATATCAATCTCTAATTCATGTGTGTTGAGGTTCTCTATTAACTAAAATAGAAAACCCATTTTCAGGCCTTGCTAGATAACAGTATATTCTCTAAGTAGATTGTATAAGTGGTTTCAGTAAGTGGCTTCACTTATGATTACATTTGAAGGGTGTCAGAAGGTCTGTGGGCAAAAATATCTCCCTCAGAAGATTAGAGACCACACCTGAAAGAGGATTCTGTAAGGACCCTTGATTTAAGTGGCTTAAGTAATTACCTTATCTGGGTAGGTAATACATTAGCAGGAAATTCGATGCAATAGAAGGGGAACATGTTGAATATGATGTGCGAGGATCTGTGCTATCATTTTGGAATACAAAGATGAATAAGTATATCTTTTCCTTAGAAAGTTTATGGTTTGGCAGTGGATCTTGGCAAGTATGCACCTACATATATGATACAATTTTTGTTCATGGTATGAAGAACTATTTTGGTGGAATGATACTGGTGAACTTTGAGGAGGCCATACTGCTGGGAGAGGGTGAGGTCAGAGTTCCATGTAATTCACAGGTAAATAGGTGAATTTGGTATCAGTCAATGAAATCTGTGTCATAAAAATAAGGTGGGTGGGAGTATTATAAACAAACTTGTTTTTTTCTAGAGGTTTGAATTTTACATCCTGGTGCTGTTGGAGTGTGGCTGGAAGAGACCAGCTGATTGGCTGTTAAGAAATCTAACAAGATAGAATTTACCTTGGTTAATTTATTTAGGTCCAAGATTTAACCCTGGGCTCTGCAGACTTAGAATCTCTATGGGATCCCTCAAAACTGATGGAATCCTGGGATATTGCCTCAAGTTTGCAAAGCTTGCAAGAGATGGATGTTTAAAGCCATAGTAGAATGACAATGATTAATTTGCTATAAAAGTATATCATTGTCAAGTGGACAGTCTGCAGAATGAATTCTCTGTCTGGAAAAAGTTTCAGAATGTTGTTAGGTGATCATGAAATCAGAATAAGAAGAATTATTTTTGTGATTTAAATATTTAATAGCATCAGGCTCTGATGCTTCCTTCTTAACATTGGGTTATTCCTGGTGGCTGATAGGACATTTGGACCTTTGGGTGAAAGTGCTGTCTTGGATTTTTTGTCTCCTAATTACCAGATTCCCCACCGTGTGCCCCCTGAGGGTATACATTTCTTGTGTATCATTCCAGAGATATTCTGTGCATATCATAGCACAGGTATATATATATATATATTTCCCCCCTTTCATCTAAATGATAGCAAAACACACTATTCTGCAACTAACTTGCTTTTACCCCCACCTAACAATATATATTTAGGACATCTTTCCTATTAGTAAAGTACTTATTCCATTTTTTTTTAAACAGCTGCAAAGAATTCTACTGTAGAGACTGCCATGATTTATTTAGCCAGTCCCATACTGATAGGCATTGATTATTTTAAATCTTTTGCTGTGACAAACAATGCAGCCATGGAATATCCTCTACCTCTTTGTCAATGTCTACCTCTACCCAATGTCAACCTCTTTCTACCTCTACCTTTACCACGACTTAGTGGTGCCAGTTCCTTTTCTTCTTCAATTTTGTGTTCCTCAAGATTTACCCTCTTTACTTCTCACAGTATAATCACTGACCCTGAAATCTTCATTCTCATGGCTTTATCATCTATATGCTGATGATTCTTACATCTGTATGTCTACCCCATACCTCCCCTTTCATGTTCAGAACTATATGTGAATTGCCTGTTGTATAATTCCATTGGGATATTCAATGTGAACATCAAGTCTGATAGGTGTCTAACTGGGTCTTTTGATATGGACCACTTCCCTGCTCCCATCAGATATGCGCTTCCTCTGTATTTCCTACCTTGAGGACTGGCACCACAAACTCCCAGTGACACGAGGTATAAAGTTGAGAAGAACCATGACTCCTCCTTTCTCTTCAACATCTTCCTGCAGTCATCAAGTATTTTGATCCCTCTTCTTATATACTTTCAAATACCTTTTTTGTTCCTACAGGCCCATGCTTCTCAAAGTGTGGTCCCTGGACCAGCAGTATTAGCATTACCTAGGAACTTACTGGAAATGCAAATTCATGAGTCCTTTCTCAGACATACTGATAAGAGACTCTTTGGCTTATGGGGCCCTGTAGTTGAACAAGTACTCCAGGTGATTTGGATGCATGCAGAAGTTTGAAAAGCATCCCCCCAGGCCTAATTTCTTAGTTCAGCAATTGGTTCTCTTTTGTTCCTGGATGAGTTCAGCAGCCACTTAAGTGGTTTCCTTGTCTCCAGACTTGTTTGCCAGAAATCCCCACACAGAAGCCAGAGTTGTGTTTCTGAAATGCAAATCTGACCGTGTTATGTTGTGTTTAAAAGTCCTTGGGATTTTATTTTCTTAATTATTTTTTAAAGTTTATTTATTTATTTTGAAAGAGAGAGAGAGAGAGAGAGCAAGCAAGCAAGAGATTAGGTAAGGGGTAGAGAGAGAGGAGGAGAGAGAGAATCCCAAGCAGGCTCCACACCGTCTCACGAAATGTGAGATCGTGACCCCAGCCAAAATCGAGTCAGTCACTTCGTGGACTGAGCCACCCAAGTGCCCCAAAGTCCTTGGGGTTTTAACAATAAAGCTCGAACTCTCTTTGGTATGATGTGATGTTCTGGCTTCTAGTTTCTTCCCTAGACTCATCATGTCTCATTAGTCCTTGCTGAAGTGCTTGTGATTCCCAAACGTGAATCATTTTCTCTCTTGTTCTTTACTTGTGTCTCTACCTGGCATATTCTCTTTTTCCCTTTGTCACCACCTTTCTTTTCTCCCTCAGTTACATTATTTAGTTCTTTTACTGGCTACTCTTGTCCCTGTAAATAATATATTTAAACTTCTCTTTCTCTTTCCCTCAGTGATTGATGACTCTGTGGCTAGAGCAAGTTTCTCTGCTGTGGTATGAGGACCTCACTCTGGAGTGGGGATCCTGACTAGCATCTCCCTGTCCATAGAAGGGGCATTGACTTTGGTAGACTTCACTTCAGGGGTGGAGAGGGCTGTTGTTGTCTGGCTTCTCATCAACACCTCCTGTTGTGTTTGATAATTTTGTACCCCCTTGTCTCTGGTATACCCTGTTTCCTCCTAACTTTGTTTCCTCTGCTTAATGTCTTCCAAAGATTGGTGAAATTTGTATGATTTCTTGTCATTTAATGGCTTCCACTCCCACTTGGAGGCCACTTTGAGTATTTTTCCAGTGAGGTTTCAGAACGTACAAAAAGTGTGTGTGTGTGTGTGTGTGTGTGTGTGTGTGTGTGTATGAGAATATGAGAATCCCTTCTTAAACTGGAAGCACTGGTGAATTTCTATTCTCATTTTGTATAAGGAATACCTTTTCACAGCTGTGTAACTAATAGTTGTGTAACTAATAGATTGTCATTTGTTTAATCAAAGACTGCAGAGAACAGACACACATTCAATCACTTAGCTGCATTTGGTCAATGAAATGTTTACTTTTGGTTTGCATACTTAATATCTTGGTGTTTTCTTACCTTTTGGTAGCAGAGCACATTGAACATGTATAGTTTGTTGACATTTAGAAGTACTGTTTTAGAAGTGTCCTTAGTGCCTCTCTCAGCATCCTTTAGTGCATCAGGAGTTGAATAATAGTGATATTATACCATTTCTCTTCATTTACTGGCTGGAATACTTCTGTAAAGAGAAACATTCCCTTGTCCATTGTTTGGTTAAAACAGTGGTGCAATTTAAGTAGTAAAGGCAGAATCAGTATTTGATTTTTTCCCCTTTATGTATAAGCTTTTAAAATAATGACTTGGTTTCCTATCATTCTTGAAGGGGACAAATAAGGGATTTTTCCACCTTCCCCTAGGTATTATTGGAAACTCATGGGATTTAAATAAATTGGATGTGTTTTAATCAACTGCTTTTATCATTCTTGATGCACAAATTTACCCATCTTTGGCCAGTGCAAATCCCTTCATGTTGACTCCTGAGTCTTTCTTTCTTTCTTTTTTTTTGACTCCTGAGTCTTTCTGACATGACCTCAGTCGTCCATGATAGCTATAGCTATACCTTTCCAGGCTTGTCTTCTATATTTCCTTCCCATTTGTCAAAAGTTAAGACACAAACACTTCTTAAGAATTTTCCTGACTCAGAATTGCAAGGTTGAGTTTCAGTGGCTCTTCATGGTATTAACCTTCACAGGACAAACTCTCAGAGGTACTGGCTCTGAATGTGAGTCTGTGCTACACAGCACCATAGCCATTTTGGACCACTCTTACCTTCACTGGCACTATCCCAGGCTCTTGTCTGAGCCGCTTTGCCAGCCTTAAGTCATGTCATTTCTTCACGGAATAAATCCTGATTTGCCAGGGGATTCTCCAGCAAAGATATCATCACTCAAGACGAAGCGATTCATTACACATATCCTGTCCTGAATTGCAAATGACATCACTTCTTTTTTACAGCTGTCAAGTTTCTCTGACTACATATTCCCCCATCATTGTTGTAAGGAATTCTGTTCCCTCAAAAGATACACTGAAGTACTAACCCTGATACTTCAGAATGTGACCTTATGTGGAAATAAGATCATTGCAGGTGTAATTAGTTAAGTGGGATCATACCAGGGTGTTCATGTGAGAACACCTAATACAATATGAATGGTGTTCATGTGAGAAGAGGGAAGATGATGTGATGAGAGACACAAGGAAAACACCATGTGACCAGGAAGGAGGAGGTCGGAGCGATGCTCCTGTAAGCCAAGGAATGTTGACACCTGATGGCTACCTCCAGAAGCTAGGAAGAGGCAAGGGAGGATTCTGCGCAGAGCCTCAGAGGGAGCATAGACCTGCTGACACCTTGAATTTGGACTTCTAGCCTCCAGAACTGCGAGAGAATACATTTCTGTTGTTCTAAGCCAACCCGTTTGTGCTACTTTGGTGTAGCAGTCCCAGGAAACTCACCTAATTACCTTCACCTGTAATGTTCTGCCCTGGCCAGCCTAATTAATGAATTATTGAGTCAACTGTATAAGGTGTTTTTTAAAAAGGTGGATTTTTTAAGGTTAGAAAAGAAATTGTCAGCATTTCTTAGTTTGCACTTAGCACAGAGTGGCTCAAACTCTCACTGAATTGATGGGCGAATGAAGCCTCCAGAAAGAAAGTGGTTTGCCCAAGGTCACACAGGTATTATGTAGAAGAAACAGAACCAACCTCAGATCTCAGAATGCAGAGTTCAATGCCTTTTCCATTATATGCATTTGAACAGTTTCAATTATTTTCAAGTTCCTTTTAGCTCTTTGACTCCTTTTTACCTTCGCAGTGAAATTTTAATAACATGCAATGCAGTGTGCCTAATCAATGGAGTATAGCATGAAGCTCAGAGGATAGTCCATCCTTATGCCTAAAATAAATCCTTTTATTATATTCACCCTGATTTTGTGACGGCAGATTTTGGTTTTACTGAGCATCTTTGTAATCCCTCTATGTCTCTAGAGGTCAGTGTGGCTTAAAAAAACTGTTTCAAAGTATATTCAGTTAACATTTAATTCAAGGCAATTTAAATCAAGGCACTTGAATATATATAATACTGATTTTGACACATGGAACTTTTCACTGAACCAATAGACCTTGATATATTCGTAAATAATTGAATTAATTCCTATACCTTTTAATGTGTAAAATATTGTTTTTGCTTAAAAAAATATGATCAATCATTCTCAACTCCTTTTTACAGACAAATGTTTGTCCTATTGAAGGCTGTTTGAATGAACATTTATGACTATAGTCATATTATTTATTTGTGATGATATTGTGAAACGGTTATGTCTTCATGTTCATGTGGCATTTAATGCAGCAGAGGCTTTGGGAGCTACTTAGGATAGAGAATTTCTGTGGGGAAAACAAGTGACGTTAATTGAAAAGTTTGGTAAATGTGACAACTATCAGTTTAATTATTTACCAGAATTTTCAAAATTCTCTTCCTCTTTTATTCCCTCTTTCTCCCCCTTATCTTTCTTTCTTTGTTGGGATGGAGTAAGGGTGAATTACTGATAACATTAATAGGTTTTGTGTCATGCATAAGAAATCTTAGGTGAACTTGCCTATTGAAGTGCTTTCCAATGTGCAGATAGTAACGTTGAAGCAAGGGACGGGGAGGAGGGAGGACCCCAGTTTATTCAGTTTCCTTGGGGCCAGGCGGCCGCTAAAAGAGCAAATATCTCCAGCAGCCACAACGTGGATAGTTCTGCTATTATTTTTCCCCTTTATTGGGGCTTCATAGATGATTTTATTTGTAGAAAGGTTCCCATGGCTAAGATTTTAAAAACACTATATAGCAGATTAAAGATGGGAAATTGTGGAAGAAGCAAACATGTGGGATGAATTAAAAGTAGTAGCTAAAAGTCTGACTCCAGGCAAGAGAAAGAAGACCCAAAAGTGTGGCCCAAGATCTTTCCATTCTTAGCAGTCTGGGCCATTTAGCACACAGGGAGAAGACTCCACATACCTCAGCAGCTCGTAGGGCATTGCTGTCACTCCCATCAACATTTACTGAACTTCTACAGTATGCTGGGCGTGATTCTAATAGAAAGGTATACTAGGGGCGCCTGGGTGGCCCAGTCGGTTAAGCGTCCGACTTCAGCCAGGTCACGATCTCGCGGTCCGTGAGTTCGAGTCCTGCGTCAGGCTCTGGGCTGATGGCTCAGAGCCTGGAGCCTGTTTCCGATTCTGTGTCTCCCTCTCTCTCTGCCCCTCCCCCGTTCATGCTCTGTCTCTCTCTGTCCCAAAAATAAATAAACGTTGAAAAAAAAAAAAAGGTATACTAAAAAATATTTCGTGCAGATTCTGGGTGACAGGTGCGGGAGGGGATCAGAGCTGAATGAATGAGGTGTTATTAAGTGTGAATGTGCATGAGTAACTGTGGGAGCACTGACAGAGGAAGGAAGGAATGTAACTTCCATGTCTGCATGTTAGCTCAGAACAGTATGAACTTGGGGTACAAAAAAAAAAGAGTGTAATGTTTATTGCTGTCCTTAGGAAAGCAAGGGAATATATAATGTATTCTAGAAAGATTACCTACAGAGTAGTTAACATACAAAAATGTTAGCATATGCTACTGTTACAAATCTATTTTATCTTCCTGGGCACACAGAGAGACTACATTTCCCAGCCTTCCTTGAAGCAAGGTGAAAACATGTGGCTGAGTTCTAGCTAAAGGAATATGAATACAGATGGGATATACCACTTCTAGTTCTATCCATAAAATTGTGTTTGACTTCCCAGCCTCTTTTCTCCTTCCGTGGCAATCTTGGAAGCTATCTGTTCCAAATAGTGAGCTGCCATATGGAAGAATCCTGGATCCCAGAGTCACACTTGGATGAGAGCTTTCCAAAATTGTCACCTAACCACATTGAACCATGACTTGAGAGAGAAATGAATCTTTATTGTTTGAACCTCTGAGATTTTAGGGTGTGTTAGTTATAGCAGCATAATTCACCTCTTCCTGAATTACACTTAACACTGAATCAGTCATTCAGCAAATTAAAAAAAATTAAAAAATTTTTTCTAAATTTAATTTTGAGAGAGAGAGAGAGAGAGAGAGAGAGAGAGAGAGAGAGAGAGACATAGTGTGAGCAGGGGAGGGGCAGAGAGAGACAGAAACAGAGAACCTCAAAGAGGTTCTGGGCTCTAAGCTGTCAGCACAGAGTCCGATATGGGGCTGGAACCCACGAACTGCGAGATAATGACCCGAGCCAAAGTCAGCTGCTTAACTGACTGAGACACCCAGGTGCCCCTGTGTTCAGCAGACTTTTATTGAGCATCTTAAATGTTTAAGGAATGGGCTAACCTAAAGTCAAACTTTATTCATAATACCTCCTGGTGGAATATTCCCATGATAGCCCTGTTCCAACAGGTTTTTACAATCTAGAAATTCATTAAAATTTTGAAGTTTTGCACCTCCTGTGTACTTTCACTCTCCTATTCTTTTGATCTTAGTTATTAAATTCTAACACTTGTGTCAGTTTTTTTTTAAACAGCAGTGTTTAAAAGGAGAGTTGGAAGTGTATTTTTACTCTGCCTTTTATTAAATTCCTTTTTGACAAATTTTCCACTAAGTAGATGAGAGAGGCTTAAAATAAGGAAAACTTATCTCACAATATCTTGCCTAAGATAGTTTTGGGGGTGTTGACAGATAAAATGCAGAGTTTCTTTTATTTTTCCTTTATCTGACACTCATTGACTTAATGATGCCAAAACATCTGCCCACATGAACTGGAGATCTGAGCAGAGATTAAAAGCCTTGATCATCTTGGGAATTTCAGTTCTGCTTCTAGAAGTTAAAAAACCTGAAGTTTTTATTGAAATGGATTTATATGTCTTCTCTCTGTCAGGCCCAGCTTCACATTTGGATGTGGGACTGATGTGAACACTCGTCTAAGAATAAATTAACTGCCAATGTACTTTTAAATCCTCATCAGTACTTTCATTGAACAGTGAATGAGTAGTGACCACGTACTAATGTTAGTATGGAAACTGTAGGCAGACCTAATCTCTGGAAAACAGATTGTTGCTCTTAATTAGTGTCAGTTTGTATTTTCATTGAGATAGAGTTCTAGGTGGGTTGGAAGGTGATAGCTAATACATAGTTTCAACATTTTTCCCAAAATAAAAGCAGGTTTTTGTTTTTTTTTTTTTTTGAGAGAGAGAGCATGAGTCGGGGAGAGGGGCAGAGGGAGACAGTGAATCTTAAGCAGGTCCATGCTTAGTGTAGAGTCTGATTCCATGACCCTGGGATAATGACCTGGGCCAAAATCAAGATTTGGACGTTCAACCAACTGAGCCACCCAGGTGCCTCAGTTGTATTATTTTTATGATTGCAAATACCCTATGTGACCATTTAAAAATTGGGTCAGTATAGAAAACATTAGAAAGAATGGAATACCGCAAACCTACTAAGGAGAGAACTGTTATGTTCAAGTATATCCCTTCAGTTGTCTTTATTCACAAACACAAACACACATGCACTCAAAGGTAGACAGTTTTACATAAATAGAATTGCACTACAGATATTTTTTAATTTAAATTTGTACTCACAAATCTGACATAGATGTATTTGCCTATCCATAAATCCAGAGGTACAAAATCATCTTAAGAATAATAAATTGCCTTGTAGGAAAATATCGTAATATAGACAGTCTTCTGTTCGTGGATATTCAGGTTGTTTTCAGTTTTTCACTATTATAATGAATTTATATGAATATATGAATTTATGTGTATATATATTTGAATTTGTGTGAGTAGTGTAAATTACGAGAATGAAAGTATTGGGAAGATTTAATATTCCCAAGTTTAATATTGCTGGAAGGAGAGCATATGTATCATTTCGGCTAATGCATTGGCAAGACAAGTGAGAGAAGGATGACTAAATTTCCAGAGCCTGAGAGAAAGCCATTCTCTCTTCCAGTCTACCAGGAATGAGTCAAAACCACCTGAGACAGAGGAGAGTCTGGGCTGCTTCTAAAGGTCATTCTGTGGGTCTTTAAAATCTTTCTTCGTTATGAAGGCTTGCATTCCAATGTGCGACAATCTTTGGGGTATCAGGCAGTTTATTAAGGTCGAAGCCAAGATGTAAAGTTTGTGTGGGTGGCACGAAGGGGAAGGATTTCGTTAGGGCAGGATAACGCCGCAGCCATTTGCAGTTAACTCGCTTCTCTTGCTGCCAGCCGGTCTGTAGAATCCCGCACGACACAGTTCCGGTGTGATGTGTTGCGCAGTTCTCCATGAGCTTCTCGGGGTTTCCATCTGGCTGCTTCACAAGCATTTTAGTCCCATACCTCTGCTGAAGAAGAGGCAGTTGCTGCCTTTGTTCCCTCATTTCCTTCCTCTGCGTCACGCTGGAGAAGTACTCTGAAAAGGCAAGTTGGAAAAAGTTGGGAGTTTGAGGGTTGACAACACAGGATCTGGAGTCTGTATGCATCGAGGCTATGGTAACAACAAACCCACAAAATCTCTGAAGTCTTAGGGGATTAGCACAACACGAGTTTGTTTCCTGCTTTCAGAAAGTCTGATGCACATCTCAGAATTCCCACAGCTGCTCTCCTACACGTGGTGCCACCTGCATCCGGGCTTATTCTCTTTTTCTAGAGCCCACTATCTCATCTCAACTCATGGCTTCCGGGGCTGCTGCCCCTTAAATGCCTCGGTTCAGAAGGGACACACATCACTGCCAATTGCTCATGGTTTGCTCTGCTCAGGGCGCTTTGGCCGTGTGACCCCAGTGGAGCTGCAGGGGGGCTGGGAAGTGCGGGGTGGAGCGCAGTCACTGGTGAGCACGGCTGTCCTGCACAGGCAGACCTGGTACCTCTTCATAGTTCTGCCTCCTGCTGGTTTGTGAACTTGGGCAAGTTTGTTAACATCTCAGTGCCTCACCTTCCTCATTTGTAACATGTGTGTGTGTGTGTGTGTGTGTGTGTGTGGCGGGGGGGGGGCGGGGGGGTGGAATACCTCTTTCATCTGGTGTTGAATGAGATCATGTGTGTAAAGACACGCATCAAGTTCTTAAGAAAAGAAATAATAACTACTAGTATTAGTGGGAGCCACCGTGGGAAACGAGTATAATTACACCTGATCAGGGCTTGAATTGTTATAAAGAATGTGTACTAGGAGATCAGAGGGGAGAGAGTTCACTCCGAGTAAGGTTGACAAAGGAAGACCTTGTTGTGGAGAAAGCATTTGAGTTAGCTTCTGAAAAACTTGCTTCTTCTCCTTTAAATCCCTGGAGGAAAAGCAGTGTTGCAGAGCCTGGGGCATTAGGGGGAAGACAATTAGTGCTGAGGAGATTTCAGTGTGTTCTGACCTGAAATGAAAACCAAATTGTGAGAAAATGACAAGTAAGCTGGTATTAGTTATGAGTCAGTAGTCTGTGCTTCATAAACAAAAGACTTCAATCCTGGTTACATTATTTTGGCATCTGCTATGAGGCTGGGAGGGAATCATGTCCTTCTGAGTTAGGACAACCACAAGATTTGACCTCCAAAATTCTGAGTTAGGGGATGTAACAACCCTATAAGGAGGTGCCTGGTTCTCTCACAAAAAGTTTAAAGCACACTGATAGCTAGATTAAAAAAATTTTTTTTTAATATTTATTTTTGAGAGAGAGAGAGAGAGAGACACACAGCATGAGTGGGGGAGGGGCAGGGAGAGAGGGAGACACAGAATCTGAAGCAGACTCCAGGTTCTGAGCTGTCAGCACAGAGTCCAACACGGGGATCAAACCCACAGACTTCGAGATCATGACCTGAGCCGAATTCAGATGCTCAACCAACTGAGCCACCCAGGTGCCCCTAGATTTTTTAAAATAATTTTTCAAACAAAAGAAAGTTACTGAGCTCAATTATGGGGATTAAGGGTGAATGAGGCTCATATGGCATTTCTAACAGCATGGATGGACCAAGAGGGTATTATGCTCAGGGAAATAAGTCCAAGAAAGATAAATACCATATGATTTCACTTATATGTGGAATCTAAAAAACAAAACAAATGAACAAAAAAAGAAACATAAATATAGAAAACAAACTGATGGTTGCCAACAAACAAAATGGGTAAAGGAGAGGGTGGGGGGGGGGTGGATACAGGCTTCCAGTCACAGAATGATTAAGTCATGGGGTGAAAAATACAGCATAGGGAATGTGGTCAGTGATAGTGTAATAACTTTGTATGGTGACGGATGGTAACTACACTGATTGTGATGAGCATAGCATAATGTATAGAACTGTCAAATCTCTATGTTCTACACTTGGAACTAATATAACATTGTATGTCAATTATACTTGGATTTTAAAAAAATGGTTAAAGAAAAGGCCAATAAGGTATTTCTTGCTTCTGGAACCAGCCTCGTCCCTGACTCTCTGATATTTGATTTCAGAGTTCAGCTTCTGAACTTTGCATTTTTCCCTTGATTTGGAGGATTTGTTACAGTTTTTCATCTCTAGTTTGCTGGACTTACCTTTCCTCTCAATTCTTGGCCCTGCTCATTTTCCCAAAATCTGGGGCTCCCCACAACTTTTGGTATCAACCTTAGTTGATTTAGTTTTAGAATCAACCTCAGTTGGCCCGTGCCTCAGAAAATCCCTTTGCCTCGCTGCGCCCTGGACTCTACCAGCTCCATCCCAGGAGGCTCAGTTTATTGCCTTTGTGGTGGGGGTGGCAAGAGTGAATGCCACAGGCACCTGGGTGGCTCAGTCGGTTAAGTGTCCGACTTCGGCTCGGGCCATGATCTCACGGTCCCTGAGTTTGAGCTGTGCATCAGGCTCTGTGCTGACAGCATGCATCCTACCTAGAGACTGCTTCCAATTCTGTGTCCCCCCCTCTCTCTTTGCCCCGCCCCTGCTCGTGGTCTGTCTGTCTCTCTTTCAATAATAAACATTAAAAATAAAAAAGAGTGAATGCCACGGAGTCAAGGCCACCTGGGTCTAGAATCCTTTGTCTGTCACTTACTGGCTGAATGACCTTAGTCAAGACACTCAGCCTCTTTGTGCCTCAGTTTTCTCATTTGGAAAATGGGGATAATAATAATAGGACTGTCTTCATGGGTTATCGTGAGATTAAATGAGGATTAAATTGAATGCCTGGCCTATAGTAAGTGCTTAATGATTTCCATCTATTATTATTTATAACAAGGGTGCCCTGGGAGCACAAGAAAGGAAGCGATTGATTTGGCCCAGGGGAAGCTGGAAAATCTCCATAGAAATGGTGATCCTTGAACAGAGTTTGGATTGATGAGTGATTTCACACAGGAGGGCTTGGATGGAGGGTCATGTAAGAAGAGAGAAAGACTGATTCAAAAAGCTCAGGTGTGGAGTGCCTGGGTTGCTCAGTCGGTTCAGTGCTAACTTTGGCTCAGGTCATGATCTTGCGCTTCATGAGTTCAAGCCCCACATTGGGCGCTGTGCTGACAGCTTAGAGCCTGGAGCCTGCTTCGGATCCCGTGTCTCCCTCTCTCTCTGCCCTCCCCTGTTCACACTGTCTCTCTTTCTCAAAACTAAAATAAAAAACATAAAACAAACTCAGGTATGGGACGTAAAATGGAAGTTCATCCAACTCGTGGAGCATTGGATGGATGAAGTGGGAGACATGCCGAATGTCAAGGCTGGAGAGGTAGGACAAGGGGAAATTAGGACTTTAATGATAAAGCAGTGAGTTGGTACTTTCCTCTGAGGCAGCAGGAAGCCGATGAAGATCTTTAGGCAAGGAAGCGATTATGGTCAGGTTTGTAAGATGACACTGGCTGTGGTGTGAAGGATGGATCACAGCGGGCTGGAGTGGTGGCAAGAAGTCTAACTGGGGAGGCTATTTCATTAATCAGGGGGAGAAATCATGTGAGAGCTTTATATAATGGGCCATTAATAATGACTACTCTCCCCCTTCCTTTTTGCCATTGGGCTTTTGGATGGTGTATGAGGTTTTTTTTTTTCTTGTTTTGTTTTTCTGTTATTTTATATTTATGGTTTGCTCCCAAAGCTTAATATGAAAAAAAAAATCAGTCCTGATGGTAATAATTCACAGTATAAATCCAATACACTGCATTCTGTCAACTCACCCACTGCATGAGTCAACTTGAAATCCTTTCTATGGCCAGTGTAGCCTATGATGGGTTAAAATGTATTTGGCACAGCACTGTGGCTTTAAGTACGTATGAGCTTCAGTGGCCTTAGAATTTAGTCCTTCCTCTGCTTCACTTGTCTCTCCATTAGCAATATCCCTGGGTGAGTGACCTAAGGTTAAGGATTAAGTTTAAAAACCATCTTGGCATTTCTCTGCTTGCATTGGTTGGACTTAGACTGAGATTTCATTAAATATTTAATTTTATTTGGTTGCTGCAGGGTAAAGTCTAATACAATTCCAAATGGTCTTTTAGTTTTACAGTTCACCTGCACTTCTCATTACTATTAAATGAAAGGATCTTGCTTTCAGACACCAAGTTATTTCAAGAATTTTACTATCCTGTGCACTACTTCAAGTGTTTTGGATTATGTTACCTATAGAACTAATCCATTGAGAGCTTTGTAAAAGCCCTACACAGATTTGGAGAGTGTGTCCAATTGGAATTCTAAGCCTTATTTCCTGTCCAAACCTTCCCTTCATTTATAAAGCTCATGTTTTTTCCCCCTTTGCTTTGCACCTCCTGAAAAAAGTAGCAAAGCTACCTATGCTTTTAGAAATTCCTTTTCTCAGAGCAGTTAGAACAAAAATCTACAAAGATAGAAGAAAACTCTGGCAGAGATCTTTTTTCCAAACACATTTCTGTTTATCTCAGAAAGACTATGCACGTGCCATGCAATTCAGCGTTCCTTTTCATTAATACTGAATGAAAGGTTTTTAGAGTTGGCCATTTCGCCACTCTTTGAAACATTCGTCATCATTAAACAACACTTAGAAATGTTCCGCCCAACCTGAATAGTAATCAGGTTCCTCTTCCCTTTCTCTTTTTGCTTGGTCTTCAGAGTAGGATAAAGTAATTGGTGCTGCCTCCAAAAGTGCTTCCCCCAGAGGCAATTAATGTGGTGAAATCATTGCTAGAGGCATCCCCCCATTTCTCTTGAAGGATTTTGAGTTTTTCAGTAGGCTTCTTGGGGGGACTTCCAGCTGACACTGAAGACTCTTCTTTGTTATGAACATCTTTTGTGACTCTCTGGGTGTGTTAAAAGATCCAAAGAATTACAGATCATCTGTGCTTCCAAAGCCACTAGAGGTCCCCCTTAATTTTTCTTTTCTTTATGCCTACATTGCCATCTTCATTTAGAAACTGTCTCAGTTTATGTGCAGCCAGCCTCTGGAGGAATATGAGAGCTGTCTTCAGATATTTGAAAGTCCATCAAGTGGAGAGGATTTAACATTTCGATATACAGCTCTGAGTGATAGTGCCAGGATATGGAGGTGAAAAAATGTCAGGAGGCAAGCGTTTTTCCCGATATATGATGTGCAGGTCTGCAGAATGCTAATGGATGCTGGGGCTGAAGTGTGGAAGGTTTCAGGGTTAAATACATTAGGAAATACTGCATTAAAGGTAGTGAAACAGATGATCAAAGCTAATGGATGTTGTAAGTATCTAAGAGGAGCATATGATCTATGCTTATTTGACCATGGAATGTTTCTTGGAGCAGATTAAAGGGTAGGTACTCTTTGCTTAAGTGCTTAGAAAGTTGCTTTGCTGCTTAACAGGAGAATAAGTATTACTTTTTAAGTTAGAAGCCTTAGATGTGAATTATAGATACAATCAAATGCTGTGGGACCCTGAACACAAATATAAACACCTTGAGAATCAGTTTATTTGTAAAACAGGAAGTAGAACTGAATATTCCAGAAGTCCCTACTGGCTCCAAATTGCTGTGTGTGGCATTGGGACCACTCCTCTCATCTGTTGAGGTTTCACATCTGAATTGGACTGCACAGATGGGCATGTAGCACAGGGCATTCATGCTGGTTGTTAAACGTCTACCGGCATCCCACTTCCGGAGCCTCACCAAAAGCTTATCTTTCAGATGTGTCTCTTCTGAAGTTGTACAGAGCATTGCCTATATTACTATTCTGTTAACTGCAAAATGAAGTTAATAATAGTGTTGATTTCACTGTTAGATATTTGGGGCTTACTTTAATAAGCGAGGAAAGATTGGTTCAAAGATACATATTATTTTGCTAGAATATGGTGGTGATATTGTTATAAATGGTAACTCACTTTAGTTTGGAATTTAAAAGACTAGAAGAGATTTTATTATTAACATCCACAGGGGTTGAAAGTAAGTGACACGGTATATTTAAAACTAGGTTTTTTCCAGCCGTATAGTAGGGACATTTAAAATGGGGGAAAGAACATGGAAAATTGATGTTTTGCAACAGACATTTTACCCTTCCTATAGGTAAATTGAACAAAGTGCTTTTTGATCCTGCCTCAATAACTGTTGGAGGGAGATAATTTTGATCAGCAATGAGTACTGTAAGTGTCCTGTGGCTATCAACAGAATAAATATGCTCTTAGATTGCAGGTAGAAGTCTGATGTGTGAGACAGAGATGACGATCATATTCAACCCAGAACTGAGCACTTTGTACCCTTTCTTGGCTATTATTATCTTTTTAAAGAGTTTTAGGTTTATAATAAAATTGAAAGGGAGGCACAGAGATTTATACCCCTTGTGCCTACACATGCATAGCCTCAACATTATCCATATCCCCTACCAGAGTGGTACCTTTTTTGCCAAGGATGGACCTGTATTGACACATCATAATCATCCAAGTCCATAGTTTGTATTATGGCTTACTCATGGTGCTGTACATTCTACGAGTTTGAATGAATGACATATATCCACCATGATAATATCATGCAGAATATTTTCACTGTCCTAAAAGTTCTCTGTGTTGTGCCCACTCATCCCCCCACCCCCAGAGCCTGTCAACTCCTGACCTTTTTATTTTTCCCATAGTTCTGCTTTTTACAGAATGTCATATAGTTGGAATCATACAATATGTAGCCTTTTAAGATTGGCTTCTTTTTTTTTTTTTTAATATAATTTATTGTCAAGTTAAGCTAACATACAGTGTATACAGTGTGCTCTTGGCTTTGGGAGTAGATTCCCATGATTCATCACTTACATACAACACCCAGTGCTCATCCCAACAAGTGCCCTCCTCAATGCCCATCACCTCTTTTCCCCCTCCCCCGCCCCTTCCCTCATCAACCCTCACTTTGTTCTCTGTATTTAAGAGTCTCTTATGGTTTGCCTCCCTCTCTGTTTGAAACTATTTTTTCCCCTTCCCTTCCCCCGTGGTCTTCTGTTAAGTTTTTCAAGTTCCACATATGAGTGAAAATATATGATATCAGATTGGCTTCTTTAATTTAGTAATATGCTTTTAAGTTTCATCCATATCTTTTCATAGCTTGATAGCTCATTTCTTGAGACCTTGTTTGAAGGTTCTAGCAGGGGAGCACAGCTATTCATATACCATTGACCTAAGAGCGGTCCTCCTCTATTGGAGAAGGTTGTCCTCTTTGAATGAGCATGCAGCTTTGGGAGGGGTGCACTTGGAGTGGTGAGGGAGGAAGTGGATTCCCACCTATCCAGCCGGATCATCCAAATCAACCCTGGTGATCAATGGGGTGACAGATGTTGCAGCCAGATTGTGTTTACATCCATATAACATTTTAGTGCTGAATAGTATTCCATTGTCTGGATGTACCACAGTTTATTTTTCCATTAACCTACTGAAGAACATCTTGGTTGCTTTTAAGTTTTGACAATTATGAAGAAAGCTTCTGTAAATGCCCATATGCAGGTTCTTGTGTGAACATAAATTTTCAACTCCTTGGGGTAAATACCAATTTGCACAGTTGTGTAAGAGTATGTTTAGTTTCATAAGAAACCTTCAAACTGTTTTACAAAGTGACTGTACCATTTTGCATTCCCACGAGCAAGTGCTCCAAATTTGGTGGAACACATTTGGTGGTGTTAGTCTTCTGGATTTTGGCCATTCTGATAGGTATATAGTTATATCTCATTATTACTTTATTTTGCATTTCTCTGATGACATAAGATATAGAGCATCTTTTCATGTGTTTATTTGCCATTTGTATATCTTCTTTGGTGAGGCATTTGTTAAGGTCTTTGATCCCTTTAAAAGTCAGATTGCTTATTTTCTTATTGTAGAGTTTTAAGAGTTCTTTGAATAGTTTGGTATTAGTCCTTTATCAGATGGGTCTTTTGCAAATATTTTCTCCCAATCCCTGGCTTGTGTTCTCATTCTCTTGGTATTGTCTTTTGCAGAGCACAAGCTTTTAATTTTAACAAAGTCCAGTTTACTAATTATTTCTTTCATGGATCATATCTTTGATGTAGTTGTTGTCACATCCAAGGTCAGCTAGGTTTTTTAATGCTATCTTCTAGAAGCTTTATGGTGTTGTGTTTTGCATTTAGATTTATGAGAGACTTTGAGGTAATTTTTGTGAAGGTTGTAAGGTCTGTGTCTCGATTCATTTTTATTTGTATGTAGATACCCAGTTGTTGCAGAACCATTTGTTGAAAGCTATTATGTTTTCAGAAGGATAGAAACAATCTAGTGTATTCAGAGGACAGAGACCAAGATGACAAAGAGGATTTAAACTATGCTAAAGGAGGACAAGCTTAAGTTTCATGGAGGTGTTGAAACTTGGAGAGAGAAATCATCATAGGACATAATACCTGTCTTTGGCTATTTGAAGCGTCATTAGATGTATGATTAGAGTCTTAATGGAATTTTAGGGAGTGAATTTGGCCAGCAAGTAGAAGGGAATAGGCTGCAGCTTCTTTTCACAATATTCTGAAAGCTAGAGATTTCCAGAAATGGGAAAGATTGGCACAAGAGGAAATAAGTTCCCCTTTGCTAGGTGCCTCCATGGAATGTAGTTCAGCTTTGGGAAGTAAAAGAACTAGACTATCTAAAACATCTCTTCTAATTTTGAATTCTGAGCTCTTAAGCTTTGCTTAGATATATACACAACTCAATGCTGTTAAATGCATAAAAATCAAGGAGAAGGGCAGCACAATTTAGGTATATTTTGGAACAACTTAGAAATAATACTGGGGAAAAAAAAAGAAAAAATGACTATTGGTGCCAGGTATATGAGCACATTCTTGGGGATGGTCTAACTCTGCTCTGGATTTTACTAGAGGGTCATTTGCCCACTTTATAGCTATCCACCAACCCATAGCCGTAGGTAAGTGTGGAGATAGATGTGTTTAAAACCTTTTGAGGGATATAAGCCAGGGTCTGGAAGTGCCAACTATAGGACTGCTCTGACACTCAGCCATATGTCTAGGAATTCTGGTGTCTTCTGTAAATGATGTCAAGATATCATAACCTGGAATAACTCAATGGGACCTTCATTTTGTTTTTAAATTAAGTACATATTAAGCATCTATTTTGTGCCAGCCAGGTACTATACTGAAGTTGGCCATGTTTCACAGTTATATAGAGAACAGTTTTCACTCATTTCATTGGAACTTATATTCAATTAAATATACCAAAGATTTCTATTCACTGATCATTCTAAAACTAAGGATTTTGTTTCTGGAGCTGAGGAATTTCATAGTGCCCAGAGGTACTTCAGAAATGTCTCTTTTGTGAACAATCTGTGAGGGAACGAGGCCAGGAAAACATACATCTAGTTCCTAGTTGGGAACATTGAGATGAGACTAATTTTTATTGAACTGGCTGCATGAATTTATTGTCATACAGAGTAAATATTATGGTTGAAAACTATAATATTTGTTAATGTTTGGCAGCATGGAAACTAATTAATCATTCTCTCTTCATGCTTCGGATCGGCGTGGTTTGCATATTCATCACAGGCCATGAGTGACACTCCAGACAGGTTGGAGCTCAAGTTGAAAAACATGTCCAATGTTATGGGACCAAGTGTCTCCTGGGTAGGATTAGTGTGATAATTTAATTTAAGGTATTAATTTATTCAGAATTTAATTCCAAGATAAAATTGCTTTTTTTCAAATATATTTTCTTTCCTTCTCCTTTCCCTTCCTCCTTCCCTTCCTCTCTATGATAAAATCAGAATCATCTAATTTTTCTGCCTATTTTCATGTCTGCCACAAAGCTTGGAACTAAATTTGGTATTTAGTTACAGAAAGTCACTCATTCATAATTCCTAGTTGACTGTTCTCTCATATTTTTAATGATCATCATTATATGTCTATTTCCAGTATTTTGTTTCATATGTATCTTTATATTATATATTCCTTCAAGTTATTTTTAGAAATTGGCAGAATCTACATGAAACACACATTAAAAAAATGCAGGTAGGAAAAGTACTATTAATAGAGGAAACTGTTTGCATTTCACTAGTAGCTTTGAATGTCTGAAGCTTTGCATTTCATACCAAAAAAAAAAAAAATCAGGCTCTATCATAAAGAAACAACCTATATGAAAATATTAAACATGACTTAAGACAAGGATGGGTGCCATCTGCTTAGTGTTTTCATATTACGTAGAACTTTCCTTTACTGGGAGAGTTTTTCCAAAATACGTACTTTGATTCTCTTTGCCAGTCTCTCCAGCCCCCATGTTAAGCAGAAATAATTTCATCATTGTACATACATCTTGAAATTCAGAGGCCCACTACATCCTAGACAGGGCTAGAGATGTTGGAGGGGCACACGGAATGTTAATGTCTGTGTAGACTATGTGGGGCTGGTTCATTGGGTGCAGCAGTGGCAGTGGTCCAGAAAACATTGATGGGATGCATCTGGTTGAAGCTCTATTGTCAGAGAAGGCATCAGCTAGGGTGGAGAGATCTAGCAGGTGCTTGGAGGGCTGGTTATCAAACTTGGCTGCACATTGGAATCACCTGGGAACCTGGGAAGCTTTAGCAACTACCTAAGCCTGGGGAAGAGTGCTGAGGTCAATGTAATACAGATTTTTTTTTGAGGTGGGGGACATCAAGGTTGTTTTTTTTTTTTTCTTTTTTCTGCAGCGTAACTGTCTATACCATTACTAGCCTTGGAGGAGGTGGGTTGCCTTCCAAAGGGCTTAAGAATGGAAAGAAGCTGTTGTTTTGTTGTTTTGTTTTTTGTTTTTTCTTAAGACACTGGTGAGCAATCCTCGTGGTTCTGCTGCAGGTAACTGTTCTATTTTCGTTTGAACATTGTGGCCCCTTTAATGCTGGCTTTAGTGTAACCTCTGCCTTATTCCTCAGGGACAGATACTATGTCCACAGAAAGAAAGAATCTGTTTGCTTATTTCAAATGACACTGCGCAATGAATACATATGAAATGCTTGTGGTGAAGCACGTAGGACCTGAAGTTGACTGCCTTGCTGGGAATGCTTTCTCCACCTCTTAGGAGCATTGTGACTCTGGGCAGTTACTTAGTCTCCTTCCCTGTAGAATGCATATATTAGTGATGCCAACCTCTTAGGCTTTTATTTTAAGTATAATATAATGTGGGCAAACAATGTAGAAGAAGGCCTGGGCTGTCGTTAACACTAGGTCAGTGTGTCTCCAAGTGTTGTCCCCAGACCAGAAGCTTCAATGTCACCTGGGGACTTGTTAGAAATGGAGATTCACTCTGCCCACCACAGACTTATTGGTTCAGAAACCTGAGTGGGGGGCGGGGGGGGGGGACAGCAATTTCTGTTTTAACAAACCCTCCAAGAGATTCTGATGTGGACTAAAGTTTGACGGCCACTTGTGTTTTTTAAATTAATTCCCACCAGCATACATTTTAAATAGCAAACTCATTGTGGTGGTTATTACATTGTCTAAAAAGAAACATCCTCTTAGAGCTAAACTATTTACATTTAAATAGTCAAACTATTCTTCTCAATTCACAATTCAAACAATTACTTTAAAGTGGTTTATGTATAATTATCACCTTCATCACTGAAAAAACACTGCAAGTTTTGCAACCGGGGTGTATACCAGTCCAGGAGAAAATTTGTCAGCGTTGCTCTGGAATACACATTTGGAGAACCTTAGGGATGAGGATAGCTGTGTGGGATTTTTAAGTGATGGGGCTGACTAGAGACTGACTACTGACTTCCAAATTGTGATAAGTTAAACTGGGTGTGTTGATGCCATTTATGGAAAGGCCTTGAAATTCAGTAAAATTAAGCTTGATCTAGTAAAACTCAACCATAACCTTTGAGCTTTTTTGAGTACAGAAGTAGGGAAATAAATGAAAAGTGGAAAGATTGAATTATAGTGGGCCAAGGGCCAGGCCAAGGCCAGGGTCTTAGAGCTGGACAGGTACTGAGGAATGTGGAGGTTTCAGAGGTCCTAGAATGTAGGGATGGGGAAGAGGCTGGGAGAGAAACTCACTGGCCTCTATCAGAGACTATATGTTAAATTATAATAAAAGCGGTGACATGACCAGGCCTAAGGATGTCATCCAAAGAGGCATCTTCTAATGGAGGTTGTGGAGCTATAGGGTTTCTTAGACACAGGTTAGGCAATTGCTTTTTTTCTTCTTCTTCAAATTTTACTGTTTATTTGTTGCAGTGTTGAGTACATATCTTAAAGATTCCAGATCCCATAATTTCCCCTTTAATGATATACTGAGACATCAAGTCCTTAAGGTTTTTTTATTATTAAAATATTTTATTTATTTATTTATTTATTTATTTATTTATTTATTTATATGAAATTTATTGCCAAGTTGCTTTCCATACAACACCCATTCTCATCCCAACAGGTGCCCTCCTTAATGCCCATCACCCACTTTTCCCTCCCTCCCACCTTCCATCAACTCTCAGTTTATTCTCAGTTGTTAAGAGTCTCTTATGGTTTGGCTCCTTCCCTCTCTGTAACTTTTTTTTCCCCCTTCTCCTCCCCCATGGTCTTCTGTTAAGTTTCTCAGGATCCACATAAGACTGAAAACATGGTATCTGTCTTTCTCTGTATGCCTTATTTCACTTAGCATAACACTCTCCAGTTCCATCCACGTTGCTACAAAAGGCCATATTTCATTCTTTCTCATTGCCAAGTAGTATTCCATTGTGTATATAAACCACAACTTCTTTATCCATTCACCAGTTGATGGACATTCAGGCTCTTTCTATAATGTGGCTATTGTTGAAAGTGCTGCTATAAACATTGGGGTACAAGTGCCCCTATAGGCAATTGCTTTTATTTTCAGGTGATCGTTCATCATTGGCTTGTGGGTACAGGCACAGGCTGACAAGACAAAACAGGTGATCTGGATGGACCTCACCAAATGTTCTGAGATTGGGGGGAACACTTCAGTTCAGAGCATGTCTTTTTCAGGGTTTGTGCCAACTGTACTGGATATGGACCATCTAGACTCTGGTGCCCTAAACTGAGAGTTTATTTGTGTGTGTGTGTATGTGTGTGTGTGTGCACGTGCGCGCATGTGTGTGTGTGTGTGTGTGTGTGTGTGTGTGTATGAGAGAGAGAGAAAGGCAGAGAGAGAGAGAGAGAGAGAGAGAGAGAGAAAGAGAGATGCTTTTCTGGTTTATTCTTTTCTTTAACATAATTTTGTGAGTCACTCTGGGTTTGGGTTCTTTTCTCAGGAAAACCTAGGTATTCTGTGTTCTAGAGCCTTTCCTTACAGGTCTAAGTTGGAATTAGGTTGACTTCTACCTCTTGGGGAATTCTTGCTCAAAGTTGTCTAGGTGCTCAGAGTCAGTTGCCTTTTATTCCGTGATTTTGGGACCTGGAGCTGTTGGGTGTTGAGTGTGACAAAATTTAATTTTTGCTGGGGTCACTGTAACATGGAAGTTTTCTCCCTGAGTAGATTTTGTGGTAGGGACAGGGTAGGACACTCAAGATTTCTAGAGATGCCCTATTTTGGACTTATCTATTGTAATGATAAGGCAGACTTAGTACTGTGATCATCTATTTGTGGGAACCCTTGGGCATTAGATACAGGTAAGTCTCTCCCTCTGCCCCTCCTCCTCTCTAGATCATGTTTAATGTCATCACTTGGGTTTTAGTTAGGTGGGGTTTCCCAAGGTCTCCAGGGTTACCTCCACCTATTTTATGAATTCCATTTCTTGAACAGGGAAAACCATCAGCCAGCAGGGATATTGGAGACATCTCTCCCTCTCTCCCCCTCTCCCTTTCTCTCTTTCTTCCCATTCCCTCTCTTTCTCTGTGTCATCCATCTCTCATCTACCATCTATCATTTATCTACCATCTATCTTATCTTATTGGTGTTTAGGCTAGGATCACACAATCATAGCATATGTGCACGAAGATGCTTATATTGGCAGAATAAGTAAATTATTCCCTTTTAAAGCTTTGTGTAGCCTTTAAAGGCCTATTAAAAAAAAAAACAGCATGTGATCCCTTAAATGACACTCTAAGTTATTGTTTTAGTTAAAAATCTGTTTCAGTGAAATTGGAGTGAGTCTGAATACAGTGCTGGTTCAGTGCTTTCCCATTGGCCAAGGTTCCACTTGGTCTTTCTAGCAGCACCACCTATTGAGATAAGCAACAGGGTCCTTTGATGCCGAGGAACAATGGGGTTGTAGGAACCCCCTTTCAAGAGAATGATGAAAGAATCCAATGGACGTTTAGTTTTCTTTCCTCATTCATTCTTCTTAATAATATAATAGCTGAAATGCCACCCTCAGTGTTCAGAAAAGTCAGAATGTTACAAGTGATAGAGGATCTTAAGAAAAAGAGTATAGACTCAGGAGGAGGAAAACAGCAACCAGTTGTTCAAGTGTGTGTGTGTGTGTGTGTGTGTGTGACAGAGAGAGAGAGAGAAAGAGAGAGCGAGCTTACATTTGTGTGTGCATGGGGTGCCTCATGCATTAAACATTTTAGAAAGTGTAGGCACAGCTGGTGCCCGGACAGTGAGTCATGTGATCTCTGAAACATGATGAGGTAATCCTTCTCTGCTCATCTACTTGGTAATTATGGCCTGCCAAATTTCTTTTTGGTATTTGCTTTAAAAATAAATGCCCAGCCAGAGCAGTTTAACCCTTTCCATCCTTTCCAGCTGTTCCATTTGCATCATTGACTCAAGTGTCACCCTGAGCTGTTGAAACCTGCCTATGTGGCACTGTATTCCCTAACCTTTCATTTCACATAGGTCAACACTTGGCTTTTAAATGGTGGTAAATTTCAGGCACTACTGATTCAGGCTGGGCAGCTAGAGGTGAAAGGCTTTATCTCTTTGGAATCCTTGTGAAATAGCCAGTCACTCAGAAAGCAATTTTGAATCTTTTACACAAAGCAGAAAGATTAACACTGTTACTGAGGGGACACAAAGGGGATACATCTGTCTTATAAAGCTAGTAGCTTTTTCATTGCCTCATTCTTGTAACAGAGGTTACTCTGAGTTGCTGGCTAGGTTCTGTGGTCTTTTGGAAGCTTGGCCCAGGGACAGGTAAATGTGCTATTTAGACCTGTCATTGTGATTTTTTTCAATCACTGTTTGGATGGGGGAATAGCAATCCATCAAGTTTATCTTCTCATATCAAAGCTTCAGTGAAATTTCTTAAGGCTTATCACTATATCTGATTTGCTGGTTAGCATCTACCTAGCATCCCTTGATTTGCATCATCAGCTTAACTCAGAAAAGATGATGAATTATACAGGATATGCCTCTTCTCCTCTTTGCAGGTAGCTTCTCAAATTCAAGATTCAAAGTAGCTTAGGCGCTTTGAAAAGTAGCTTAGGGGCTACTTTCCAAATTGC
The DNA here is from genome assembly GCF_018350155.1 of Leopardus geoffroyi. Taxonomy (NCBI): domain Eukaryota; kingdom Metazoa; phylum Chordata; class Mammalia; order Carnivora; family Felidae; genus Leopardus; species Leopardus geoffroyi. The sequence goes on from NC_059333.1 coordinate 88,125,485, forward strand.
ACTTGGAATATCTCTAGGAAGAATTTACTTTCTCTACTTTTTCTAAATATCTCTACTTCATGGTACATTTTTGGTCCTGTTTCTGTTTTGGACCTATTTGCCACCTCCTAAGAAGGACAGAGAGATAGGTTAGGGGATGGGATGAGCTAGCTCCCAGTATAGGCATACTCTATGTGGAAGCCTGGAGCCAGTGGAATTCAGAAAGTAGAAGCTATATGCCTGGGTTTTAAATGCCATTTGTCATCATGCTCATACCAAACTTGGCAGAATGGGGCACTTGGGGGGCTCAGTGGGCTGAGCATCAGACTCGATTTTGGCTCAGATCACGATCCCAGGGTTGTGGGATGGAGCCCCACATCAAGCTCTGTGCTGAGCGTGGAGCCTGCTTGAGATTCTCTTTCTCTCCCTCTGCCCCTCCTCCTCTCTCTCTCTCTCTAAACAAACAAACAAACACTTCGCAGAAATTATGAAAGAAACCGTTAAAAATTGTGGAATGTATTTTCTATGCTTGTTGCCATGCTAATTGATGGTATTTACAGTATTGTGGAACTTATAAGACAGTTATTATCCTTATTTTATGGATGAGTATACTAAGGAGAAGACAAAGTAAGTGAATTACCCACAGTCACATGGTAACTAAGTGGCAAAGCCAGGGCAGAAATCTATTTCCTCTGACTACATGTCAATTTCCCATTTTGCATATTCAATAAGATAACATGGTTAACTTCTTGATACTTAGTTCCCTCTATTCTTCTTCTGTTCCCCACTCCAATGCTTTGTCCACCTGTCTCCCTCTTTAGGTCATCTTCAGTTGGAATCGTTAGCACTTTGTTGAAATATTAGTTCTTTAGGGGACACTCAGATTGTCCAGACAAAGGAGTCCCTCTGATACATGCTCTCTGTGCAAATGACACTTCTCTTTCAGAGTCTATATCACAACTAATAATTATTTGTGCAATTATTTTGTAGTGTCTTTTTTCTATACCAGACTTTATATAGTCCATGTGAACAGAAATCACTCTGGATTGCTCATCCTCATAATTCTAGCTTTTAGCAAAGGCTACCTACCTAAAAAGCAACTCAAACCATATTTCTTAAGTGGATGAAGGAATGACTAGCACTTTTTGAGTGATAGCTGTTGTGTTATATTTACTATTTTTGATAATTGAATAAAATGTCTTATGTACGTATCATTGGGGAAATGGAAGAACCTGTTACAAAAGCAATGCCAGGGTTAGTGATTTCTGAACATGGCCTGAGGTTGAAGTGAAGGCACAACGAATGACATGTTCAAAGCCGAATCAGGAGGCAGGAAGAGGGGAGTACAAATGAGCACATGCTTTGCCTTGACCTAGCTGCCAGTCACTTCTCAAGTACTTCGGAAAAAGAATAGCCTTTCAACCTATAGCTTTTATTCAAGGGAAAGAACTGGTTCATCTCTAAGCCTTAGTATGTTAATAAAGAAAGATCTCGAGGCAATTCAGTTCTGTAGTTTTCTTCCTCCAAATATTTTCCAGTTTACCCCATTGTTTTTCAGTGCTAGTTATGGCTTTCTACATTCTTAATCAGAGTTTATTTTTGAGCCAATTATCTTCGTGTCTTATGAACTTGAAGAAGCATTCTCTTTCGTATCTGTGTGAAGTTCAGGGAGAGATTTCATTTTTTCCTCTAGGTTTTGCTGCTTAGTCAGTCATGTGAGACAGCTTCTATTGTATTCCTTTCAGGTCTGTTTTGTAGTGTATCTACGCTGTGGTTTTTGCAATATCTTACCCAAAGATAATATAATCTGACCCAGGCTGGCCTCTGATTGATCAGTATAATTTGTAGTTGAAGTTTCATACTGGAGAGATATAAAAATGTCAGTTTTTAGAGCTTTCCAGCTGGCTAAAACAACCATTGTAGCAGTGTTTTTAATTCATTCAAGAAGATTGTGTCCAGTGAATATAGCACTATAACAATGCAGTAAAATATTTTTAACCAAGGCAATCTGATTTTATTGCACCAAAACTTATTTAAGATTATGAAAAGACACAGGAACCGTTTCTTTTTTTTGTATAATAGGAAATTATGTTTCTAAACAAGTAAGACTGAGGTAGTCAAATATATAATAGGATATGCAGACACACAAATGACTGTCAAACACAAAGTGCAAGTAATTAAAGCTAAAAACAATTATCCTACTCATTCAAAGAAAAAAAAATTAGGTAACTTACAGAAATACACAAAATACGATAGGATAAAAAAGAAACAGAAGAGTTTCTATTCAGTTTAGTACCAACACGAGAGGAAAAGGTTTTGTTTTGAAAAGTTCACTGAGTAGCTCACACATTTTTTATTTTTAAATAGCAAAACTAAATTTTTACTTAGATGGTATCAGCCTTTTCCAGGTACAGTGAAAGAAATAGAGGAAGATGCTGATGTAAGAATAGACAAATTAGTAAAAATAGAAATACTTTATGATCCTGTAATCCCACTACTGGCTATTCACCCAAGGAAAATGAAAACACTAATTCAAAAAGATATTTGCACTCCTATACTTATTTACAATAAATATTTATTTACATTAGCCAAGATATGGAAGCAGCTCATGTCTATCCATAAATAAATGGATAAAGAAAATGTGGTATATATATATATATATATATATATATATATATATATATACACACACAATGGAATATTATTCAGCCATGAGAAGAATGAGATCTTGTTGTTTTCCACAGCGTAATTGGACCTAGAGGGTATTACACTAAGTGAAATAAGTCAGACAGAGAAAGGCATAATAGCATATGATTTTATGTACATGTGGAATTTAAAAAACAAATGAACAAATACATATACAGACAAAAAAGCAGAAATAGGTTAATAAATAAAGAGGACAAACTGGTGGTTGCCAGAGGGGAGAAGGTAGGGGATAGACAAAATGGATGAAAGAGAGTGGGAGATACAGGCCTGCAGTTATGGAATGAATAAGTCACAGAGATAAAAGGTACAACAAAGGGGATATAGTCTGTGGGATTGTAATAGTGTTGTATGGTGATAGAAGGTAGCCACACTTGTGGTGAGCATAGCCTAAGGTATAAACTTGTCCAATCATTGTTCGTGCACTGAAACTAAAGGAACATTGTGTCAAGTACATGTCAATAAAAATCAGATTAGCTCATTTAGGAAGGGTTTGCCCAGGTAAACAAAGTCAGCTGTTTCTCTTCATTCTCTTCTAGGGATAGTTGCCTCCGGTCCCTGTTTAAAGACTACTAAGAAAGAGAGTAAATGAGCTAGAAAGATCTTGTATTATAAAAATACAGGAATGTAGAGTCCAGAAAGTAGCCCTGTCCCTCCTTGCTCTGTCTCTCCCACCAAAATGGGGCTCAGATCTGTTTCTGGAAATTGTTGATGCAGAAGTAAGTGAGGAACAGAGTAGAGGGTCTGTTCCATCTGAAATTTATTTCCCTTTATTTTTATGTCATATATTTTTTAATTAAAAAATTTAGACAAATGCAAAAAATCAGGTATGGAACATCACAAGCAGGATATTGAAAAGTTCCCTTATCCCTGTCCACCTCCCTCCTGCTGCACCATGTGTTAAAACTTTCCCCGCAGAAATCTCCTCCTGATCTCTTCTCGGTCTCTTTAGTCTTAACTTTCCCAGATTGTCCAATAAATAAATGGAATCACACAGCATGTAATCTTTTGAGTCTAGCTTTTTTCACTTGAGATAATGCATTTTTAAGATTCATCTATGGGGGCACCTGGGTGGCTCAGTTGGTTAAGTGTCTGACTCTTGATTTCAGCTTAGGTCATGATCTCATGGTTCCTGAGATCCAGCCCTGTGTTGGAGGGGGGAGGCTCTGTGCTGACAGAGCAGAGCCTACTTGGGGTTCACTCTCTTCCTCTCTCTGCCCCTCCTCTGTGTGTGTATTCTTTCTCTCTCTCTCAAGATAAATAAATAAACATTAAAAAAGATCCATCTATGTTGTTTTATGTATAAATCATTTTTATTGCTGAGTTATTTCATTTCATTGTATGGCTATTCCATAGTTTGTTCATCCGTTCATCTGTTGAAAGACATTTGGGTAGTTTGTAGCTTGTGGTGACTATAAAAAAACATGCTGCTATAAACATTTGTGTCAAAGCTGATTTTTTGTTTTCTGTGTGTGCTCTTATATTCATAAGTTTTCATTTCTCTTGTGTAAATACCAGGAGTGAGATTTCTGAATTTGAGTCATATGATAAGTGTATGTTTAACTTTATAAGAAACTGCCAAATTATTTTCTAAAGTGGCTGTACTATTTTACATTCCCACCAGCAACATTTTAGAATTCCAGTTGCTCAAAAAAAAAAAAAATCATTCTCTCAGTACTGTAGCTATCTTACTGTGGTTTTAGTTTACATTTGCCTAATGTTCAATGATGTTGAGTATCTTTTCAATTTTTTTTTGTCATTTGTTCCTCTTCTTTTGTGAAATGTCTATTCAAATATTTTGCCCATTTTTTGTTTTCTTGTTGAGTTTCAAGTGTTCTTTATATATTCCCAATGCAAATCTATTGTTAGGTATGTGATGTGCAAATATTTCCCCCCCAGTGTGTACCTTGTATTTTTATTCTCTTAATACTGTCTTTCACCAAACAAAAATTTTAACTTTTGATGAACTGTTTTATCAGCCTGTATTTTCCTTATGGTTCATGCTTTGGTATTGTATCTAAAAACTCCATTACCCAAGGTCATGAAGATTTTTCTTGTGTTTTCTTCAGAAGCTTTATAGTTTTATGGTTTATAGTTAGATTTATGATGCATTTTGAGTTAATTTTTGCATAAGGTGTGAGATCTACATGCTTTTATTTTTGAATATGTATGTGTAGTGGTCCCAGCATCATTTGTTGTGAAGATTATTCTTTCCCCATTGAATTTCCTTTTGCATTGCTGTCAAAAACCAATTGGTAGGATTCACTAGTGAAAGCATTTGGATCTGGTGTTTCCTTTGTCAGGAAGATTTTAATTACAAATTCAATTTCTTTAATAGATATAAGGATATTCAAGTTATTTCTTTTTGAGTAGGTTTTGGGTCATTTGACTTTCAAGGAATTGTTCTATGTTTTTGAATTTATAGCTATGGAGTTGTTTTAGTATTTCCTTATTAACATTTTAATATCACAGAGGTTTATGCTGATGTATCCTCTTTTATTCATGGTGTTGACATTTTGTATGTTTTTTCTGTTTTGTTATTGATCTGTCTGGCTAGATATCAACTTCATTGGTTTCTTTCTAAAACAAACTTGGAATCACTAATTTTTTTGTTTTCTTTTTTCACTTTCATAGATTTCTGGCATTGTAATTATTATTTATTTTCTTCTACTTTCTCAGGGTTTAGTTTACTCTTATTTTCTAATTTCCTGAGTTGAAGTGTACCTTATTTATTTGAAATCTTTCTTCTTTTCTAATATTAGCATTTAATACCACAAATTTCCCCTCTAAGCACTCCTTTAACTGTATCCTATAAATTCTGATGAGTTGTATTTTCACTTAGTTCAAAATATTTTCTAATTTCCCTTGAGGCTTTTTATTTGACCTATGCATTATTTAGAAGTGTGTAGTTTAATTTCCAGGTATTGGGGAATGTTTTCCAAATATCTATGTTTGTGATTTCTAGTCTAGTTCCATTATGATAAGAGAACATATTTTGTATGATTTCAGTTCTTTTATTTTTTTCCAGTTTTATTGAGAAATGTTTGACATTCATCACTGTATACTTTTAAGGGGTACAGCATGATGGTTTGATGCAAATATATTATGAAATAATAACCACAATAGGTTAGTTAACATTCATCATCTCACATAGATACAACCAAAAAAAAAAAAATTCTCCTTTTGTTGAGAATTCTTAGGATCTACTCTTCTAACTACTTTCCTATGTATCATACAGCAGAGTTAACTGTAGTCATGCTATACATCCCCTCTCTAGTACTTAATTTGTCTTCTGACTGTCAGTTTGTCCCTTTTGATCATTTTCTTCCAGTCTCCCCTCACCCAGTTCAGCCAACCCATGCCTTTGGTAACCACAAATCTGATCTCTTTTTTAATGAGTTTGGTGGTTTTTGTTTTGTTTTGTTTTATATGTGATCCCACATATAAAACAGTGTCGTTCTCTGTCTCACTTTTTTCACTTAGTATCATGTCTTCAATATTTGCTAAAGTTCATGGTACAAAGTAGAACATGGCTTATGCTGGTTAATGTTTCATGTACATTTGTAAAGAATATGCATTCTGCTGTTGTTGGGTAGAGTCCTTGATAAATGTCAGTTAGGTTTGATGGTGTTCAGTCCTTCCATATTCTTTTCTGATTTTACTGTTAGTTCTACTGATAGTTGAGAGAGAAATGTTGAAAACTCCAAATATAATTGTGGATTTTCTCTTTTTCCTTTCAGTTCTGTCAGTTTCTGTTTTGGTTATTTTCAAGGGCTATCTTCAGGTATATACAAATTTAGGACTGCTGTGTCTTCTTGGTATGCATTGACTCTTGTCATTATGTAATGTCTTTCTTTATCGCTGTTAACTTTCTATGCTTTAAGATCCTTTTTTTGTCTGATATTAACATAGCCTCTCTGGCTTTCTTCTAGAGTGTTTCTGTGGTAGATCTTTTTCTATTGTTTTAGTTTTACCTCATCAGTTTTATGTTTTATCCATTCTGACCAGCTCTGTATTTTAATTAGTATATTTAGACCATTTCCTCATTTGCTTTCAAGCAGTTATTGATATGGTTGGATTTAGTTGTACCAATTTTTAGTTTGTTTAATGTCTGTCTCCTCTATTTTTTATTTTTCTGTTTTTCCTGTACTGACTTATTTTGGGTTATTTGATTTTTTTTAGTGCTTTCTCCAGAGATTACAATAAACTGGCTTAATTTTTTAGTCTGCTTATAATTAATATTTGGCCACTTGAAGTGAAATATAGGAACCTCACAGTTATATAGATAACTTTGTTGTCTCTTTTTTATGTTGTAGATGACATATGCATAATGTCTACATAATTTTAAGGCACAACAGGTGATGTTGTCATTTTGCTTTAAGCAGTCATAGATATTTTAGAGAACATAAAAAGAGAAATATCATTTATTTTTTTACCTAGATATTTACCATTTGTGTTTTTCCCTATTTATTAATGAAATTCCAAGTTTCTTTCTGTTATAAATCTCCCTGCCACCTGGAAAGCTTCTTGTAGTATTTGTTTTAGAGAAGATCTGGTGCTGATGAAGTTTTCTTAGTTTCCTTCATCTGAGAATGCCTTGTTGCCCCTCTTCATTTGTGAAGGTAATTTCTCTGGACATAGGAATCTTGGTTGGTAGTTTACTTTAAAAATTATTCAATTGTATTTTGTCCTCCATAGTTTCTGATGAGAAATCTTTAGCTATTTAAATCATTTTCCCCCTATATTTTCTGTGTTGCTTTATGTTTTGAAAAAAATTTTCTTGAGAAAAAGTAGTTTTCAACAATTTGATTATAATGTATAATGAACACAAAAGAGTGTTTTTCTTTGAATTTAAGCTGTTGGGATTATCTGAGCTTCTGGAATATATAAATTTATGTCCTCTACCAAATTTGGGAAAATTTTAGTCATTATTTCTTCAAATGTTTTTCTTCACTAATCTCTTTCTTTTCTCTTTTTGGAACTCCAGGGATCTGAATGCTAGAATTTTGAGGATGTTTCCCAGATTCCTGAAACTCTGTTCATCCCCCCAAACCTCATCTCTCTTTTTCTTAATCTCTGTTGTTTAACTTAGGTAATTTCTATTGATATGTATTAAATTCCCTCACTCTTTACTCTGTTATTTCTGTTTTGCTATTGAGACCATCTCATTAATATTTTAGTAATGTGTTCTTTAGTTTCAAAATGTCTATCTATCTATCTATTTATTTATTTATTTATTTATTTAATAGTTTCTATTTCTTTGGTGAACGCTCTGTCTCTCTATTCATTCGAGAGAGTTTGCCTTTCCTTAATGGAGCATAGTTACAATAGCTGCTTTAAAGTGTTTGATAATTCTAAAATCTAGTCATTGTGGGATTGGCATCTATTGATTGTCTTTTGCCTTGAGAGTTGTTGAGATTTTACTGGGTCTTTTGATTAATGCTGTATTGTGTTCTGGACATTTTGAACAGTATGTTTTGAGAGTCTGGGTCTTTGGGCCCTATTAAAATCCTCTGGACAAAGTCAAGAGTCAACCTGGTTCAGTTTAGACCACAAGTCCCAATCTATCCTCTGTGGACTGTGGATCTGATAGCAATTTAGTTTTCAAAGACTTTCCAGTGACCCATTGCCATCCGAGACCTGCAGCAGATGAGGAGAAAGAGCCCTGAGCTTCTTGTGGGAGCTCTGCCTATGGTCCATCCAGGAGCCAGTCTGGGACTTAAGCAGTGGTCTGTTCTATAGGTGCACTCTCAAAATCTTTCTATTCGGCTTTGGTTCAGTTCCACGCATGCACAGCTCATGCACGAGCCCAGGACATCATGTATAGATTTAGGGGGTCCTCTTCTCTTCAGCTTCTTCTCTGTGATACCTCCCACACTCTCCAGTCCTAAGAGACCCCTTTCCCTAGACCCCTGGCTGCAAGCTGGGGTTTTAGCTTCCCTGCGCTGTCACTCATTTCCCTTTATCAAGTGCACCTCATGGGTGAAACAGCAAGAGAAAAAAGGAAAGAAAAATAGTGGAAATTTCTCACTGCACTGTTCAGAGCATATCAGCCTCATTTCCTGGTTTCTCCAGTAAAAGAGAAGATTTTACTCTCAGAGTTTTAGGTGTCTGCATACTGTTTGCACCATAGGAGTGCTGCCTGGGCCTGAGCTTGCCTCAGGGAAGGGCCAGGATAGTGAAAACAGAAAAACATTGGGGATTTTCCCTAGACTCTCTGTCACATAGGCTCCTACCTTCATTCCCTGTCCTGTAGCTAGAAAGAAGATTTTCTTGGAGATTTTTCTATATAAACTTGCTATGTGGGTCTGCAATTCAGGCTGCTTTAGTATCTAAGTAAGAAGACAGAGGAGGAGAAAAGGGAACTCTAGGAAACTCACTATCATATTGATAATTCCTCAAGTTTTGATTTTCCTACTTATTTCACATGTTATTAATAACTTTCCAGAGTCTTCAGGAAGTTCCATTATGTAGTCTTTCCAGAGTGTAATTTGTGGGAGAGATAGTGGACTTTGTTCGTTTAAACTGGAAGCCTCCTCTTATTTTTCAAAACATTATTGATTCTACAAACAGTGGCCAACTGTAGTTGAAAAGTTCTATTGGTTGTGTGCTTCAGATATGTTAATGAATTAAATAGGATTGAAGGCTGTCTGGGTGATTTATTTCCACTTTAGCATTATTTCTACGGGAAAATACATTCTAAATTCCAAATAGTCATTATATGAAAACAACATTTGGCAAACAACTCGCTCCTGTCCTGTCTTCTAGATGACAAAGGAGCTTGGAGCCTGAAGTAGATATTTGCTTTGTCATGAAAGTTTCCTCAGTTTCTGTGTTCTGTACTCTGTTGTTGGTTTTGGTTTGGGCATGTTTTTGTCTATGGCTGCCTCTCTGATTCAGAATCTGTGTCATTCTATTTCCTCATTGGTTCATGGCCTTTTTTGTTGATCTTACTCTTTGCTTCTGTCCTTCTGGGTCTTGTTCTTATGCTATCATACTCTGTTCATACCCTTTATGCTGATAATTGGAAAAAATTATACTGAATGAATGTTTGTGTCCCTCAAATTTATATGTTGAAGCATAATTTTTAACGTGACAGTATTAGGAGATAGGGCCCTTGGCAGGTAATTAGGTTATGAAGATGAAGCCTGTGAATGGGATTGGTGCCCTTCTAAGAAGAGACACAAGGAGACGTGATCTCTTTTTCTGCCATGTGAGGATTCAGCAAGAAGATGGCTGTCTGTTTGCACATTGGGAAGAGGGCTTTCACCAGAATCTGACCATACTGCCATGCTGATCTCAGACTTGCCAGCCTCCAGAGCTGTGAGAAATAAATATCTATTGTTTAAGCCACACAGTCTATTTTATTTGTTACAGCAGCCTGAACTAAGACACTAACACTACTGTGAATTGCTTTTTTTCTCTCATAATTGATTCAAAAGCTTTCATACTCTGTTCTAAGCATTGCTTTAGAAATTGGGAGATACCAAAATTAACAGTGCCTAGATCATGACTTTAGGAAGCTCATCCTTTATGAGAAGACCATAAATGACCATTTTACGAGGGCAAAATAGAGGATAGGGGAATTTAGAGAAAGGCTGGATTATTTCTTGCTGGGGAGTTTAAAGAAGACTTGATAAAGAAAGTTTGAACTGACCCGAGAGAAGAAGCAGGGTTTAAGCACGCATAGAAAGGAGGACAACCCCATTGGGAAGAAACCGGAAGAAAGTCAAGGAGCTGGAGAAGCACAAGTTGGGAACAGTGGGTTCTGTTGGCTGGCAGTAAGGGATTCAAAGCAGTAGCACTTCTTCTCTCATTAGGCATAGACGTGCCATGGTATATCCATGATCCTGCTGCTCAGGAAGATTCTTCCTGTCCTCCTATCTCTTCTTCAGCACCTGGCCTTCCCATAGACATGGTTATTATGAGGATTAAGAAAGCAATTTGTCATAGAAGGTGCTAAATAAATACTGGGGTTCTTTATTCCTCAACAGATCTCTGCCCAGTCTCCAGGTGTGAGTGATAAGGAGCACGCTTAGGGAGAGGTTTTTATCCCCCCAAAAGCATGGCCCAGGGAGGCTCTTCCAGGAAGCCCAGCAGTGAGCCCTCTGCTCCTCAGATGGAGCAAATTCTCCCTTATTTTAACTGTAGACTGGATCCCTTGTGAGACCTGGAGACGGGAATCTCCTTATCCAGCTCTGGAGGCATGTCCAGAAGGGGTGTTTCTAAAATATTCTAAGTAACTAGAAGGATTTTTAGAATAAGCAAATTGACTCCTAAGATGACAGCACTCATTTGCATGGAAATTTTCTGGTCTATTTTTGTTTTAAAGCCTCCCTACATCATAGTCATCGTACATATGGCTGAGGGCTGCCTGTCATGTTTTTATTTTAGTCAGCTTAAGGAGGCTAATTGTCTCAATGTCTCTTACAACCTGTTATTTATTCGAAAGTGCATTTGCAATAATGCATTAAATGGTAGCCTAGTGACCTGAAAGAGTTAATGCACGTCCCCTTTTGCTGAACTTCTACCTTAGAATCACTTAGGCATTTAGGGAATTTTATTCAGTGAATGTGGAATAATCATGTCTGACCCAGGTGCAGCGAGTATAGGCTTTTAAAACATGTTAAGACGAGGCTGTCTACTGACCTGTGACAAATATCAGAGAGTTAAGAATAACCATGTGTTTTATCACCGTTGTACTTGCCGTCATGGAATATTTAAAGTCAAATCAGAACAAAGGCTGGAGATGAGCAAGCCAAATTTAAACAAGTAACAAGGGTCAAGGCAAGGTTAAACCTAACACACAAAATAAACTTTAAAAATGCGAACTGATCATGCCACTTCCCTGCTTAAAACCCTTGAGTGGTTTCAGGATAGATCTTAAATTCTGCGGAGTATTATCAAGATCCTTCAGGAACTGATTCCAGCCTGATTCTCTTAGGCTCATTTCTTACGGATACACCAGTGTTAATTTGCTAGCACTGCCATAACAAAGCATCACAGGCTGGGTGCCTCAAACAAGAGAGATTTGTTGTCTCACAGTTCTAGAAGACAAAAGTTCAAGAATGAAGTATCAGCAAGGTTGGCTCCTTCTGACCCCTCTCTCCTTGGCTTATAGATGGCTATGTCTTCACATGGTCTTCCCTCTGTGTATACAAATTTCCTCTTCTTATAAGGAAAGTTGTATTGGATTAAGGCACACCTTAATGACCTCATCTTGACTTAGTTACCTCTTTAAAGACATTATCCCTAAGTCCAGTCACATTCTGAGGTACTGGGAGTTAGAACTTCAACTTGTAAATTTGGGGGGAACACAATTCAGCCCATGAACCCATGCTCCAGTCATGCTAAACTACTGTAGGTCTTGCTTGCTCTCATTTCTTGACTATATACATGTGGGTCCTTTTCACACTTCCTTGTCTGACCCATGCCTACTTGGCTCAAGCATCACCTTTGTCATTGCTAGGTTGTGATCTAGAGGGCTGACACTGTGTCTCACTCATTCCTGCATTGATTGAAATAATGCTCAACAAATATCAATCTGAAGTAACAATTTTAGGGGCTCATAAAAGGAAATAAGATGGAAATGTTTTTGACACTTTCCCTGTTTTCTCCCCATTTCCACATCTCTCTCTATCTCTTTTTTAATTTATTTTATTTTTATTTATTTATTTTTATTTTTTCAATATATGAAGTTTATTGTCAAATTGGTTTCCATACAACACCCAGTGCTCATCCCAAAAGGGGCCCTCCTCAATACCCATCACCCACCCTCCCCTCCCTCCCACCCCCCATCAACCCTCAGTTTGTTCTCAGGTTTTAAGAGTCTCTTATGCTTTGGCTCTCTCCCACTCTAACCTCCTTTTTTTTTTTTTCCCCTTCCCCTCCCCCATGGGTTTCTGTTAAGTTTCTCAGGATCCACCTAAGAGTGAAAACATGGTATCTCTCTTTCTCTGTATGGCTTATTTCACTTAGCATAACACTCTCCAGTTCTGTCCATGTTGCTACAAAGGGTCATATTTCATTCTTTCTCATTGCCACATAGTACTCCATTGTGTATATAAACCACAATTTCTTTATCCATTCATCAGTTGATGGACATTTAGGCTCTTTCCATAATTTGGCTATTGTTGAGAGTGCTGCTATAAACATTGGGGTACAAGTGCCCCTATGCATCAGTACTCCTGTATCCCTTGGGTAAATTCCTAGCAGTGCTACTGCTGGGTCATAGGGTAGGTCTATTTTTAATTTTCTGAGGAACCTCCACACTGTTTTCCAGAGTGGCTGCACCAATTTGCATTCCCACCAACAGTGCAAGAGGGTTCCCATTTCTCCACATCCTCTCCAGCATCTATAGTCTCCTGATTTGTTCATTTTGGCCACTCTGACTGGCGTGAGGTGATATCTGAGTGTGGTTTTGATTTGTATTTCCCTGATGAGGAGCGACGTTGAGCATCTTTTCATGTGCCTGTTGGCCATCTGGATGTCTTCTTTAGAGAAGTGTCTATTCATGTTTTCTCCCCATTTCTTCACTGGGTTATTTGTTTTTCAGGTGTGGAGTTTGGTGAGCTCTTTATAGATTTTGGATACTAACCCTTTGTTCGATATGTCATTTGCAAATATCTTTTCCCATTCCGTTGGTTGCCTTTTAGTTTTGTTGGTTGTTTCCTTTGCTGTGCAGAAGCTTTTTATTTTCATAAGGTCCCAGTAGTTCATTTTTGCTTTTAATTCCCTTGCCTTTGGGGATGTGTCAAGTAAAAATTGCTACGGCTGAGGTCAGAGATGTCTTTTCCTGCTTTCTCCTCTAGGGTTTTGATGGTTTTCTGTCTCACATTCAAGTCCTTTATCCATTTTGAGTTTATTTTTGTGAATGGTGTGAGAAAGTGGTCTAGTTTCAATCTTCTGCATGTTGCTGTCCAGTTCTCCCAGCACCATTTGTTAAAGAGACTGTCTTTTTTCCATTGGATGTTCTTTCCTGCTTTGTCAAAGATGAGTTGGCCATATGTTTGTGGGTCTAGTTCTGGGGTTTCTATTCTATCCCATTGGTCTATGTGTCTGTTTTTGTGCCAATACCATGCTGTCTTGATGATGACAGCTTTGTAGTAGAGGCTAAAGTCTGGGATTGTGATGTCTCCTGCTTTGGTCTTCTTCAAAATTACTTTGGCTATTCGGGGCCTTTTGTGGTTCCATATGAATTTTAGGATCGCTTGTACTAGTTTCGAGAAGAATGCTGGTGCAATTTTGATTGGGTTTGCATTGAATGTGTAGATAGCTTTGGGTAGTATTGACATTTTGACAATATTTATTCTTCCAATCCATGAGCATGGAATGTTTTTCCATTTCTTTATATCTTCTTCAATTTCCTTCGTAAGCTTTCTATAGTTTTCAGCATACAGATCTTTTACATCTTTGATTAGATTCCTAGGTATTTTTAGATTCCTTAGATTCCTTTGATTCCTTAGATTCCTTAGATTCCTTTGATTATTCCTAGGTATTTTATGCTTCTTGGTGCAGTTGTGAATGGGATCAGTTTCTTTGTCTTTCTGTTGCTTCATTATTAGTGTATAAGAATGCAACTGATTTCTGTACATTGATTTTGTATCCTGCAACTTTGCTAAATTCATGTACCAGTTCTAGCAGACTTCTGGTGGAGTCTATCGGATTTTCCATGTATAATATCATGTCATCTACAAAAAGCGAAAGCTCGACTTCATCTTTGCCAATTTTGATGCCTTTGATTTCCTTTTGTTGTCTGATTGCTGATGCTAGAACTTCCAACACTATGTTAAACAACAGTGGTGAGAGTGGACATCCCTGTCGTGTTCCTGATCTCAGGGAAAAAGCTCTCAGTTTTTCCCCATTGAGGATGATGTTAGCTGTGGGCTTTTCATAAATGGCTTTTATGATCTTTAAGTATGTTCCTTCTATCCCGACTTTCTGAAGGGTTTTTATTAAGAAACGTTGCTGAATTTTGTCAAATGCCTTTTCTGCATCGATTGACAGGATCATATGGTTCTTATCTTTCCTTTTATTAATGTGATGTATCATGTTGATTGATATGCGAATGTTGAACCAGCCCTGCATCCCAGGAATGAATCCCACTTGATCATGGTGAATAATTCTTTTTATATGCTGTTGAATTCGATTTGCTAGTATCTTATTGAGAATTTTTGCATCCATATTCATCTGGGATATTGGCCTGTAGTTCTCTTTTTTTACTGGGTCTCTGGTTTAGGAATCAAAGTAATACTGGCTTCATAGAATGAGTCGGGAAGTTTTCCTTCCCTTTCTATTTTTTGGAATAGCTTGAGAAGGATAGGTATTATCTCTGCTTTAAATGTCTGGTAGAACTCCCCTGGGAAGCCATCTGGTCCTGGACTCTTATTTGTTGGGAGATTTTTGATGACTGATTCAATTTCTTCACTGGTTATGGGTCTGTTCAAGCTTTATATTTCCTCCTGATTGAGTTTTGGAAGCGTGTGGGTGTTTAGGAATTTGTCCATTTCTTCCAGGTTGTCCAGTTTGTTGGCATATAATTTTTCATAGTATTCCCTGATAATTGCTTATATCTCTGAGGGATTGGTTGTAATCATTCCATTTTCATTCATGATTTTATCTATTTGGGTCATCTCCCTTTTCTTTTTCAGAAGCCTGGCTAGAGGTTTGTCAATTTTGTTTATTTTTTCAAAAAACCAACTCTTGGTTTCGTTGATCTGCTCTACAGTTTTTTTAGATTCTATATTGTTTATTTCTGCTCTGATCTTTATTATTTCTCTTCTTCTGCTGGGTTTAGGCTGCCTTTGCTGTTCTGCTTCTATTTCCTTTAGGTGTGCTGTTAGATTTTGTATTTGGGATTTTTCTTGTTTCTTGAGATAGGCCCGGATTGCAATGTATTTTCCTCTTAGGACTGCCTTTGCTGTATCCCAAAGCATTTGGATTGTTGTATTTTCATTTTCGTTTGTTTCCATATATTTTTTAATTTCTTCTATAATTGCCTGGCTGACCCACTCATTCTTTAGTAGGGTGTTCTTTAACCTCCATGCTTTTGGAGGTTTTCCAGACTTTTTCCTGTGGTTGATTTCAAGCTTCATAGCAGTGTGGTCTGAAAGTATGCATGGTATGATTTCAATTCTTGTATACTTATGAAGGGCTGTTTTGTGACCCAGTATGTGATCTATCTTGGAGAATGTTCCATGTGCACTTGAGAAGAAAGTATATTCTGTTGCTTTGGGATGCAGAGTTAAATATTATCTGTCAAGTCCATCTGATCCAATGTATCATTCAGGTCCCTTGTTTCTTTATTGACTGTGTGTCTAGATGATCTATCCATTTCTGTAAGTGGAGTGTTAAAGTCCCCTGCAATGAACACATTCTTATCAATAAGGTTGCTTATGTTTGTGAGTAATTGTTTTATATATTTGGGGGCTCCTGTATTCGGTGCATAGACATTTATAATTGTTAGCTCTTCCTGATGGATAGACCCTGTGATTATTATATAATGCCCTTCTTCATCTCTTGTTACAGCCTCTAATTTAAAGTCTAGTTTGTCTGATATAAGTATGGCTACTCCAGCTTTCTTTTGACTTCCAGTGGCATGATAAATAGTTCTCCATCCCCTCACTCTCAATCTGAAGGTGTCCTCAGGTCTAAAATCAGTCTCTTGTAGATAGCAAATAGATGGGTCTTGTTTTTTTTATCCATTCTGATACCCTATGTCTTTTGGTTGGCGCATTTAGTCCATTTACACTCAGTGTTATTATAGAAAGATATGGGTTTAGAGTCATTGTGATGTCCATAGGTTTCATGCTTGTAGCGATGTCTCTGGTACTTTGTCTCACAGGATCCCCCTTAGGATCTCTTGTAGGGCTTGTTTAGTGGTGACGAATTCCTTCAGTTTTTCTTTGTTTGGGAAGACCTTTATCTCTCCTTCTATTCTGAATGACAGACTTGCTGGATAAAGGATTCTTGGCTGCATATTTTTTCTGTTCATCACATTGAAGATCTTCTGCCATTCCTTTCTGGCCTGCCAAGTTTCAGTAGAGAGTCTTATAGGTCTCCCTTTATATGTTAGAGCACGTTTATCTCTAGCTGCTTTCAGAATTTTCTCTTTATCCTTGTATTTTGCTAGTTTCACTATGATATGTCGTGCAGAAGATCGATTCAAGTTACTTCTGAAGGGAGTTCTCTGTGCCTCTTGGATTTCAGTGCCTTTTTCCTTCCCCAGATCAGGGAAGTTCTCAGCTATTATTTCTTCAAGTACACCTTCAGCACCTTTCCCTCTCTCTTCCTCCTCTGGAATACCAGTTATGCGTATATTATTTCTCTTTAGTGCATCACTTAGTTCTCTAATCTTCTCCTCATACTCCTGGATTTTTTTATCTCTCTTGTTCTCAGCTTCTTCTTTTTCCATAATTTTATCTTCTAGTTCACCTATTCTCTCCTCTGCCTCTTCAATCTGAGCCGTGGTTGTCTCCATTTTATTTTGCAGTTCATTTATAGCATTTTTTAGCTCCTCCTGGCTGTTTCTTAGTCCCTTGATCTCTGTAGCAATAGATTCTCTGCGTCCTGTATACTGTTTTCAAGCTCAGCGATTAATTTTATGACTATTATTCTAAATTCACTTTCTGTTATATTGTTTAAATTGGTTTTGATCAGTTTGTTAGCTGTTGTTATTTCCTGGACGTTTTTTTGAGGGGAATTCTTCCGTTTTGTCATTTTGGATAGTCCCTGGAGTGGTGCGGGACTGCGGGGCACTTCCCCTGTGCTGTCTTGAATAACTTGCGTTGGTGGGTGGGGCTGCAGTCAGACCTGATGTCTGCCCCCAGCCCACCGCTGGGGCCACAGTCAGACTGGTGTGTGCCTTCTCTTCCCCTCTACTTGGGGCGGGATTCACTGTGGGATGGCGTGGCCTGTTTGGGCTACTTGCACACTGCTAGGCTTGTGGTGCTGGGGATCTGGTGTATTAGCTGGGGCGGATTGGCAAGGTGCACAGGGGCGGGAGGGGCAGGCTCAGCTCGCTTTTCCTTCAGAGATCCACTTCAGGAGGGGCCCTGCGGCACCAGGAGGGAGTCAGACCCACCGGAGGGATGCATCCGCAGAAGTACAACTTTGGGTGTTTGTGGGGTGCAAGCAAGTTCCCTGGCAGGAACCGGTTCCCTTTGGGATTTTGGCTGGGGGATGGGCGAGGGAGATGGCACTGGCGAGCGCCTTTGTTCCCCACCAAGCTGAACTCTGTCGTCCAGGGCTCAACAACTCTCCCTCCCGTTGTCCTCCAGCCCTCCCGTTCTCCAAGCAGAGCTGTTAGCTTATAACCTTCCAGATGTCAAGTCCCTCTTGCTGTCGGAACACACTCCATCCGGCCCCTCCGCTTTTGCAAGCCAGACTCAGGAGCTCTGCTTGGACGGTGGGCCGCTCCTCCACCCCGGCTCCCTCCCGCCAGTCTGTGCAGGGCGCACCGCCTTGCCACCCTTCTTACCCTTCCGTGGGCCTCTCATCTGCACTTGGCTCCTGAGACTCCATTCTGCTAGTCTTCTGGTGGTTTTCTGGGTTATTTAGGCAGGTGTAGGTGGATTCTAAGTGATCAGCAGGCCGCGTGGTGAGCCCAGCGTCCTCCTAGGCTGCCATCTTCCTAGGATCCCTCCTCTCTTTTTTAACTTAATTAAAAAATTTTGTTTTACATTTATTTATTTTTGATAGACAGAGACAGAGCACAAGTGGGGGAGGGGCTGAGAAAGAAGGAGACAGAATCCGAAGCAGGCTCCAGGCTCCGAGCTATCAGCACAGAGCCCAACGCGGGACTCGAACTCACAAACTGTGAGATCATGACCTGAGCCGAAGTTGGACACTTAACCAAATGAGCCACTTAGGTGCCCTGGCACATCTCTCCGCTTTAATGACATATGTCAATTCTGGTTCAACACAGGTCACCCATCTGGGTCAATATGTTAGAAACAATGCCATGGGAGGTTGAGGGTCCACGCAGTCATAAGAGCCAATCTAGTCAATATGGTAGCCACTCGCTATATATGGTTATTTCAGTGTAAATAATTTTAAATTAAATAAAATTAAAAATTCACTTCTGCATTTATACTAGTTACATTTGAAGTGCTCAGTAGCCACATGTGGCTAGTGGCTACTGTATTGAATAACACAAATATAGTCCGTTTCCAGTATTTCAGAAAGGTCTGTTGGACAGCTCTGGGAGACCTCAAAAGGCCAGCTTGGTCTGTGTTTGCTGCTTCTGCCTCTACCCTGACCCTTTTATTTAAGCTGAATGCAATCCCAGGTGCATTGAAGTGAAATTTTTTGGCTTTACTGAAGCAAATAAAACTTTGACCCCGAATTTACCTGTTTTACTATGGTCCTTGGGTATGACTCACATTGATCTTCATACTGTAGTGCTACTTGGCAACAGAATAAATTCTAACCACAATTCTATTTACATCTATATATAAAACTATAGATGTGTTCCGGACAAACTTGGGATACAAGTGAAGGTGGTTATAGGTACTCAGAGTTCCTTTTATATCCTGAGACTAAGCTAAAGTCTACACTTACAATCACCAAATATTATTTTCTCTTAAGATCCAATCTTAGGGAAAAAAGACATACAGTATTAGTCATTTCTTCCTTAGCATGGCTTTACCACATTACCTTGCCCTACAGTGTAAGATAAAATAGCACAATAAATCTGTGATTAAGAAATTTGATTCTGTCCCTACCAGCTATCTGAACCTGGGAAAGTATTTTGTCCCTTTGGAGTCTCTGTTTCCTGTACTGTACAATGAGGACAGTATGTCTACTTCATACTGTTGTAAGAAATGACATAGGAGGGTGTAGAACACCTACCAAAGAATACAAATACTAAATGATAACCTACCACAGCATGCAAATACTTAATGCTAGCTTTCTTCCTTAACTTTTATCTCTCAAAATTTTTTGATTACTGTTAAGAGGCTTTTTTTGGGGTATGGGGGTACATTAGGGAAGAGGTAGAGCCATTTTGCAGAGCTCCTGACAAATATTCCAAATATTCCCAGGACCAGTCTTCTATTGTGCCTAAACATTCATTTGAGCCTGGGAGGAGACATACAAGGTGAAACGGTGTTGGGCCTCCTGGATTTCTTCTGTAGGTGGTATGGTTTTTGATCTAATTTCTCTTAAAATATCCTAAGGCTCTTCTTCATGGACACAGCCGTCACATATTCGTAAAAGTGACTTCTGGAAGTTCAGGGAAAATGTTCAATGTGGCAGTTCATTATTTCTGGTGAGAACAAGTGGTGGATTCAGCCCACCAGCAGATTGCATTCCATGGGATTGTCTGTGTACCTTTGCCACTGGGAGAAATCCATCAGCTAGGTCAGCCCAGTTACCTGAATGTCAGTAGACTGCTTATACTGGGGCATGGCACAATAGGACAAGTGATAATCGACTACCAGTGTTAGTGAAGAGCTTGGTACTGGATGGGCAAGGTTAGTTTTTAAATTACACATTTAATAGATTCTTACCATTCTAGAATGGCAACTCTAGAAGGAAAATAGCTGGAGTGCAGACTTCTGATTCCAGCACAAAGAGGCTGATCCAGGATTTTAGCATTTAAAGGACTGCTTTATTTTTGAGGAGGATATTCCTCTTGCATAAGAACAATGTTTTAAAGTTTATTTATTTATTTTGAGAGAGAGAGAGAGAGCACAAGCAGGGGAGGGGCAGGAAGAGAAGGGGAGGGAGGGAGACTCCCAGTCAGGCTCTGTGCCATCAACAAAGAGCCTGATGTGGGACTCGAACTCATGAACCTGATCATGACCTGAGCCGAAACCAAGAATTGGATGCTTAAGTGACTGAACCACCCAGGTGCCCATAAAATTTGTTTTTTTTTTTTGTTTTGAGGGTCACCTTTTCTTGATTGTCATCACTGACAAAAAGAAGGTGGTTCTTAGGAGTTATAGATGTAAGACAAATAGTGCTAGAAACAGAAGTTCTTCATTTAATAACACAAAAACCTTCTTCAACTTTCTCCCCAAACTGAACTAAATGGAATTGGTTCTACTAAGTAAATTACTTTAACTGTGTCTTTCCGTGATTTATTTTAAGTTTGAGAAACACACGTGAGGGTTTTACAATTGATGGAGATTTGTATGTCCCTGTTTTATTTGTATTTCTACTGTGTAGCAACTTACTCCATAATTCAAGACATTTTAGATCTGAGCTTTCTGACCTCGTGAGTAACCATGATGACCGGGGTAGAATTAATTCCTGAAGATTTGACTTAGTTGATAGGGCAGTGTAATGGTAATTTTATGGACTGTACAGTATTTAACCTGTTATTGCTTTTATTTGCTAAGAGAAATGAGCCTTCCTTCCACCGCTCTGTTTCCTTCTTCCTTCCTTTTATCCTCTTTCCTTTCTTCTCTGTCTTCCTCCCTCTGTTCATTTCTTCCTTCCTTTTTTCCTCATGGGCACAAGGAATCTCTAATTTCACTACTTGGTATGTAATATTAAATCTATGAAATCAGTTAAACAGTACTTACTGAATACCTTCTCTGTTCCATGCATAGTTCCAGGCACTAACAATACAATGGATGAAAAAAATGTATATAAATCTCTGTCTTCACAGAGCTTACATTCTTGAAATAATCTCTAGATCTGTTAGGGATCTTCTGTAAGCATTTTGGAGGATTTGTCATAAAGTGTAAAGGAAAATTTATAGTTTGTAAAATTTTGGAGGATTTGTCATAAAGTGTAAAGGAAAATGTACAGTTTGTAAAAAGCCATTTTCACTTATTTAATGAATTTCAGATGGCCCACTACCTAGGGTTTGGGGTACTTGACCTTACCATTGCTGTTATGGTCAAATGCCTTCAATATTTCTATCCTTAAATTCCCCCATTTAACCTACCTAGAATTTTCTATGATTGTAAATCATTTATTAAAATGAATGTTTAATTTTACTTTTTTTTTCTTTTTATTAATCTTGATGGGTTGTCCTGTTTCCCTATTTCTGCTGGAATGTTTATGAGACAAATGCCACCCAGATACAAATTTATCTTATTCACTTAGGTTCTGAAATTTGCATCCCTTTTCCTCTGACAAACAATAGATAGCAATATGTTCTGCATCAAGATCACAGTCATTCTGTTTTTCTTACGCTTAACATAAATTTGAGTTCCTAAGCACGAACTGTCCAACTCTCAGACCATATGTTAACAAATTAGGTAGCAGGATTAAAAATACAAGCAAAAGAGAAAGCTCTCAGTGAGATACATTTTACATAAATCTAGCATTTATGAATGGGAAAAGCCCAGCAAGTTTAAAACAATTCAGCTGAAGCCAACAGCTCTTTTGGAATCTTCTCTCCTCTATCACTTTCTATCATAGTCTGCTAAATTATGCTGTGAATTATGCAGACTGTGAATGAATTTAGCTAAGAATACACTCAAATGCTATCAGGAGAGGGGCTAACTTTTGTGGAAAACCATTTTCATCTTTCATACTTAATTTTCCCTTTCTCTTAAAAAGTGAGACAAATCATCTTTTAAATTACATAAACTTGATTTCTGATACTTTATTTAAATGTTTTTCCTGAGTACAACAATCCTAAAGTTTGACTTCTTCTTCAATGAGACTTATATTCTTGGAGGTAGTGTAGGGACTCTGGATTTGATGGTCATAATTTCCTTTCCTTTAATGATCAAGGTCTTGAAGTGGTGTTTGGTAGTACTTCTTTCCTTGGAAGATTATATCTAAGGCAAGAAGAACCCTCATTCCCTTTTCCCTCATTTCTCTCCTTTCCCAAATGTTTATCTTCAAATATTTAATGAAATCTTAGTTTGTGTAAAGCAAGGTGTTCAAGGTGATATTCTTGGAAATGAGAATTAATAGAAATAATATTATAATGTTAATAAAGGTCAATAGATACCATTTAATGCCCATTTTTTTCTGTGTACTTTACACAGTTTATTCATAAACATATTTCATAAACTCTGGCTTTGAATTCTAAATTTAGAAGCAGAGTGTCCAGCTCAGGTACCTGCTCAGTAGGACATAGTACATGTTAAGTAGATTTAATCTCTACATATTGTCAATGGAGAACTCCTTTCATTGTTCCCCTTCTGCTTGGCCTTGAAGCTTTATTTTTGAGAAGTATTGTCAAATGGGTCCAGGGAGGTAAAATGATCCTGGGCTTCAATAAGGGTGTTTATACAGATGCTGATCAGTTTAATTTCATGTCAGCAGAAGACAGAAACAGGGAGAAGGGCTTAAATTGGAAGAGGAGATACATGAAAGCGGAGAGAATGGACATCCTTGTCTTATTCCTAATTAATGGAAAAGCTCTCACTTTTTCCCCATTGAGGATGATGTTAGTTATGAGTTTTTCATGTATGGCCTTTATTATCTTGAGATATATTCCCTCTAAACCTACTTTGTTGAGGACATTTATCATGAATGGATGTTGTACTTTGTCAAATGGTTTTCCTGTGCCTATTGAAATGAACATATGTTTTTAATCCTTTCTATTGTTGATGGAATATATTACATTGATTGGTTTGTGAATATTGAACCACCTTTGTATCCTGGGAATAAATTCCACTTGATTGTGGTGAATAATTCTTTTAATGTATTGTTGGATTTAGTTTGTTAATATTTTGTGGAGGAGTTTTGCAAGTGTGTTCTTCAGGGGTATTGGATCTAGCTCTCTTTTTTGTAATATCTTTATCTGGTTTTGGTATCAGGGCAATATTGGCTTCATAGAATGGATTTGGAAGCTTTCCTTCCTTTTTTATTTTTTTGGATAGTTTGAGGAGAATAGGTTCTTCTTTAAAGAAGAATTGCTCTAAACTTCCCTTTTAGACCAGCTTTTGCTGCATCCCAAAGATTTTGGACTGTGGTGTTCATTTTCATTTGTTTTCATGTATTTTTTGATTTCCTCTTTGAATTCTTGGTTGACCCCTTCATTGATTTAACCTCCACGTGTTTGTGTTCTTTCTAGATTTTTCTTGTGGTTGATTTCTAGTGTCATAGTGTTATGGTCAGAAAAGATGCATGGTATGATTTCAATCTTTTTGAATATGTTGAGATTTGTTTTGTGGCCTAACATGTTATCTATTCTGAAAAACATTCCATGTGCACTTGAAAAGAATGTGTATTCTGCTCTTTTGGGATGAAATGTTCTGAATATATCTGTTAAGTCCATGTTAAATAGAATGCAGGGGTGGGGCGCCCAGTGCCAGGAAGGTCCACGCAGGTCTGCTGTGGGAAGGGACCTGAAGGCACCCAAAACTCCTGCTGAGGCTGGCCAGGTTGGAGGGAGCAGATCTGCAGAGGTGTGCAAGGGTGGTGTGCACTGTTATTAAGTTAGATGGAGGGTGTTGGTGCTGCACTGGTACAGCACTGGTGACCATGTATCTAGGCTGGGGGATCTGTGAGGGAAATGGTGCCTGCCAGTTCTTTTGTTCTTGGAGAAGTTTCCCTGTGATCCCTTCCCCTCCAGCCACATACTCTGATATTAGTAAATAAATCTTCACTGTACCCCAGGCATTTTTCAGTGTTGCTTCTATGTTGTGTCTCAGTGGGACTGTTTGTTGTGCTGTCTCTAAGGGTGGGGACTCAGTCTCCTATTGCCCTCCTGACTCTGAGCCAAGCCTGCTGATTTTTAAAGTTCCAGGTGTTAAACTCTACTGATTGTAAGACTGTCTGAAATTAGACCCCTCTGGGTTTCAAAGCCGGATGTTACAGGGATTTGTCTTCACTGTGTGGGTTCCCCTGTTCCTGGGGTGCCCAGTGTGCGTGTTTATTTCCTCTCTCCATGCTCACAGTGTCCCTCCCTCCCATGGACAGTCTCAGGAGTCTATTTAGCTCCTACCACGTCTCTGCCCTTCCTACCCTCTTCAATGTGGCCTCTCCTTTACATTTAGCTTTGGAGTCTGTTCTGCCAGTCTTTAGGTTGCTTTCTAGGTTATTTACACTGATGTGGGTATTATCTAGTTGTATCCATTAGACAAGGTGAGATTAGGAGACTCCTACTCTGCCATCTTCCCTGAAGCCTAAAAAAGAAACCTTAACAAGTTTAAGGAGATTGAAATTTTACCTTTAATCCTTCTGACCACAATGGAACTAGAAATCAATAGTAGAAGAAAAACTGGAGAATTCACATATATGTAGAAATTAAAAAATACACTCTTAAGTAACCATTGGATCAAAGAAGAAATAAAAAGTGAAATTAAAAAATACCTTGAAACAAAAGAAAATAAAAACACAACATACAAAAATGTATGGGCTGCCAAAACAGAACAAAACACAAAAGGCAGTACTAAGAGCACAGTTAATAGCAATAAACAACTACAAAAAAAGGAGAAAGATCTCAAGTAAACAACCTAACTTTACACTTCAAGGAGCTAGAAAGAAAGCAACAAACTAAAACCAAAGTTAGTAGAAGGAAGGAAACAATAAAGGTTAGAGCAGAAATAAATAGAAAATAGAAAAACAATAGAGAAAAATCAATGAAACCTAAGAGTCTGTTTTTTTTTTTTAAATTTTTTTTTTTCAACGTTTATTTATTTTTGGGACAGAGAGAGACAGAGCATGAACGGGGGAGGGGCAGAGAGAGAGGGAGACACAGAATCGGAAACAGGCTCCAGGCTCTGAGCCATCAGCCCAGAGCCCGACGCGGGGCTCGAACTCACGGACCGCGAGATCGTGACCTGGCTGAAGTCGGACGCTTAACCGACTGCGCCACCCAGGCGCCCCTAAGAGTCTGTTTTTTAAAAAGATTTTTAAAAAGAAACATAATTGACAAACCTTTAGATGAAGAAAAAAACCTCAAAATCAGAAAAGAAAGATGTTACAAATTTTGCCACAGAAATAAAAAAGATCATGAGACTAAATGAACAATTACATGCCAACAAAATGTATAATCTAGAAGAAATGGATAAATTCCTAGAAATACAATCTATCAATACTAAATCAGGAAAAAATAGAAAATCTGAGCAGCCCGGTAACTAGCATGGGGATTAAATCAGTAATCAAAACCCTTTCAACATGGAAAAGCCCAGATCAGATGATTTCTCCCAACGATTTAAGGAAGAATTAACAACAATCCTTCTCAAACTTTTCCAAAAAATTGAAGAGGAGGGAACACTCCCAAACTCATTTATAAGGCCAACATTCCTTTGATACCAAAACCAGAAAAGACACCATAAGATAACACGGGCCAATATCCTTGATGACTATAGATGCAAAATCCTCAACAAAATGCTAGAAAACTGAGTCCAGTAGCACATTAAAAAGATAATACACCATGACCAAGTGGGATTTTATCTCTGGGATACAAGGATGTTTCAACTTATGAAAATCAGTTAATGTGATATACCACATTAACAGAATAAAGGATGAAAATCACATGACCATCTCAATAGATAGAAAAAGCATTTGTCAAAATCCAACATTTTTCACGATACACACGTTCAACAAACTAGGAATAGGAGTAAAGTGCCTTAACAAAATAAGGACCATGTATGAAAAACCTACATCACTGCCTAAAGTAATCTATTGTTAAAACCTGAAAGTTTTTCTTCTAGGATGAGAAACGAGGCAAAGTTGTCCATTCTCATCACTTCTATTCAACTTAATACCAGCAGTCCATAGTCCTAGCCAGTACAATTAGAAAAGAAAAAAAAAAATGTATCCAAATTGGAGAGGAAGAAGTAAAATTATCCATTTGTAGATAACATTATCTTATATGTAGAAACCCTAAAGATTGTACCAAAAAACTGTTAGAAATAATAAACAAAGTCAGTAAAGTTGCAGGATACAAAATCAACAGTTGCATGTCTGTATACTAACAATGAGTTATCTGACAAAGAAATTAGAAAACAATCCCATTTACAATAGTACCAAAAAAAAAAAAAAAACCCTTAGGAATAAACTAACGAGATGGTAGACTTATATATTGAAAACTACACAACACTGATTAAAGATATTAAATAAGGCACAACCAAATGGAAACACATCCTGTATTTAGGGATTGGAAAGACTTACAATTGTCAAAATGTCCATACTACCTAAAGTGATCTATAGACTCAATGCAATCGCTATCAAAATCCCAATGATATCCTTTACAGAAATAGAAAAAATAATTTTATAATTCAAATGGAACCACAAAAGATCGTGGATAGCCCAAGAATTCCTGAGAAAGAATAATAATTCTGGAGGCATCATACTTTCTGATTTCAAAATATATTGCAATATGTTTTACAATATATATTACAATATAGTACACTAGCCAAAACAGTATGGTACTGGCATAAAGAGACATACAGACCAGTGGAACAGAATAGAGAGCTCAGAAATAAATCCACACATATGTGGTCAACTTAATTTTGACAAGGGCGCCAAGAATACACAATGGGAAAGGATAGTCTGTTTGACAAATGGTGTTGGGAAAACTGGGGCCCTTATCTTAAACTATATACAAAATAAACTCAAAATGGATAAAAGACTTGATACCTGAAACTGTAAAACTCTGAGAAGAAAACAGGAGAGACTCACAACTATATGGTCAACTAATCTTTGACAAAGCAGGAAAGGATATTCAGTGGAAAAAAGTCAGTCTCTTCAACAATGGTGCTGGGAAAACTGGAAGGCAACATGAAGAAGAATGAAACTGGACCACTTTTTTTTTCTAAATTGTTTTTAATTATATTTATTTATTTGAGAGACAGAGAGAGACAGAGCACAAGTGGGGGAGGGGCAGAGAGAGAAGGAGACACAGAATCTGAAGCAGGCTTCAGGCTCTGAGCTGTCAGCACAGAGCCCTATGTGGGGCTCGAACTCACAAATGTGAGATCATGACGCGAGCCAAAGTTGGATGCTTAACCGGCTGAGCCACCCAGGTGCCCTGAAACTGGACCACTTTCTTACACCATACACAAAAATAAATTCAAAATGATGAAACCTAAATGTGAGACAGGGAACCATCAAAATCCTAGAGGAGAACACAGGCAAGAACCTCTTTGACCTCGGCCATAGCAACTTCTTATTAGACACATTGCTGAAGGCAAGGGAATCAAAAGCAAGCATGAACTGTTGGGACTTCAAGATTAAAACTTCTGCACAGCAAAGGAAACGACCAACAAAACTAAAAGGCAGCCTATGTAATGGGAGATGATATTTGCAAATGACATATCTGATAAAGGATTAGTATCCAAAATCTATAAGGAACCTAACAAACTCAACACCCAAAAAACAAATAACCCGGTGAAGAAATGAGCAAAAGACATAGCAGATGCTTTTCTGAAGAAGACATCCAGATGGTTAACAGGCACATGAAAAGATGCTCAATATCACTCATCATCAGGGACACACAAATCAAAACCACAATGAGATATCACCTCACACCTGTCAGATAGCTAAAATTAACAAATAAGAAACACAGGTGTTGGCAAAGATGCAGAGAAAGGGGAACCCTCTTACGCTGTTGGTGGGAATGCAAACTGGTGCATCCACTCTGGAGAACAGTATGGAGGTTCTTCAAAAAACTAAAAATAGAACTACCCTATGATTCAGCAATTACACTATTAGATATTTACATGAAGGATACAAAAATACAGATTTGAAGGGATACACGCATGCCAGTGTTTACAGCAGCATTGTCAACAATAGCCAAACTATGGAGAGAGCCAGATGTCCATCTACTGATGAATAGGTAAAGAAGATACGGTATGTATGTATGTATGTATGTATGTATGTATACACACACATATATACACAAAATGGAATATTCCCCAGCCATCAAAAATAATGAAATCTTGCCATTTGTTGGATTGGCATGATGATGAGGATGGAGCTAGTATGTATTATGGTAAATGAAATAAGTCAATCAGAGAAAGACAAATACCATATGATTTCACTCATGTGGAATTTAAGAAACAAAACAGATGAACATATGGGAAGGGGGTAGGGAAAGAGAAGAGAGGGAAACAAACCACAAGAGACTCTTAATGACAGAGAACAAACTATGGGTTGACAGAGGAAAGTAGATGGGAGATGGGCTAGATGGATGATGGGTACTAAAGAGAGCATTTGCTTTGATGAGCACTGGGTGTTGTATTTATAAACCATATATCTGATAAGGGGTTAATATCCAAAATATGTAAGGAACTCCTACAATTAAATAGCAAAAAGACCAAAAACCCAATTGAAAAATAAAATAAAGACTTGGATACTTGGAAGACATTTCTGCAAAAAAGACATACAAATGACTAATGGCTATGAAAAAAATGCTCAATGTCACTAACCATTTCAGGGAATGCAAATCAAAACCACAATGATATATCACTTTACATTTGTCAAGATGGCTATTATCAAAAAAACAAAAGACAACAAATGTTGGAGATGATGTGTAAAAATTAGAAACCTTGCACACTGTTGGTGGAAATGCAAAATGGTACAGTGTTGTGGAAAACAATGTGGATGTTTATGAAGAACTTAAAAATCCACTGCCATATGATCCAGCAGTCTCATTTCTGGGTATTTATCCAAAAGAATTGCAATCAGGATCTTGGAGAGATAGCACTCTGTGTTCATTATAGTGTTACAATAGCCAAGATGTGAAAACAACCTAAATGTCCATTGACAGATGAATGGATAAAAGAAAATATGGTACATACACACAATAGAATACTATTCAACCTTAAAGGACATTCTGTAATATGCAACAAAATGGATATACCTCGAGGACATTATACTAAATGAAATGAGCTACTCAGCAAGACAAACACTGCATGATTCTACTTATATGAGGTATCTAAAATAGCAAATTAATAAAATTGAAGGGTGGAATGGTGGTTACAAGGGGAGAGGGGTAAAGGAAAAAGAGAGTTACTAAGCAACAGGCATAAAGTTTCTATTAAGCAAAATGAATAAACATTGGAAGATTGCTATCCAACATTATACCTATAGTTTACAATAACGATTATACTCTTAAAATTTAGTTAAAAGGTATAACGTGCTAAATGTTTTTATATCAATAAAATAAAAAAAAGAAAATAGATTTTCTTCAGATACTTTTATGTTTCCACTTAAATCATTGATTAATTTAAAATTTATGTATGTATGTATTTATTTATTATTTATATATTTAAACAATTTTAACTTTATTTTTTTAATTTACATCCAAATTAGTTAGCATATAGTGCAACTAATGATTTCAGGAGTAGATTCCTTAATGCCCCTTACGCATTTAGCCCATCACCCCTCCCACAACCCCTCCAATAACCCTCCGTTCTCCATATTTAAGAGTCTTTTATGTTTTGTCCCCCTCCCTGTTTTTATATTATTTTTACTTCCCTTCCCTTGTGTTCATCTGTTCTGTGTCTTAAAGTCCTCCTATGAGTTAAGTCATATGAAATTTGTCTTTCTCTGACTGACTAATTTCGCTTAGCATAATACCCTCTAGTTCCATCCATGTAGTTGCAAGATTTCATTCTTTTTGATTGCCAAGTAATACTCCATTGTATATATATACCACATCTTCTTTTTCCATTCATCCATCGATGGACATTTGGGCTCTTTCCATACTTTGGCTATTGTTGATAGTGCTGCTATAAACATGGGGGTGCATGTGTCCCTTCAAAACAGCATACCTGTGTCCCTTGGATAAATGCCTAGTAGTGCAATTGCTGGGTTGTAGGGTAGTTCTATTTTTAGTTTTTTGAGGAACCTCTATACTGTTTTCCAGAGTGGCCGCACCAGTTTGCATTCCCAAAATTTATTTATATTTAAATTTTGAAATAGTGATTTAACTATATTACTGTTCCTAAAATTGATATTAGTTATCCCAGTGCCATCTGTTATAGCCATTATTTTTCCATTAATTTGAAGTCCCATCTTTGTCAAAGATATGATGTGTTTCTGGGCTTTGTATTATTTTAGTTACTTTTTCTATTTCTGCACTGATGCTATGCTGGTTAATTGCTTTATCTTTATTATCTGGTAGGGCCAGCCAGCCTCTATTATTTCTTTCCAAATTTCTCTTGAATAGATTTTTAGTTTATTCTTTCAGAAGAAGCTCAGAATTTTATTGTCAGTTTCCCCAAAAGTTTTTTTTAAGAAAGTTTGATGGGAATTATATTAAATATATAGGATATTTACTGAGACTTCTTTGTAATACTAAGTCTCTTCATTCAGGAATGTGGTCTCTAATAAAATCTTTCATGTCCTTTGGTTAAATTTTGTCAATTTCTTCATAGAAATGGTATGTTTTTCTTTTTTTTTTTTTTTGCCACTGAGAATGTTATTTTTTCCCACTGTATTTTATAACTATATATTGCTGGTATAAAAAAAGCCATAGCTTTTTGTTACATTTATTAGGTAATGGCCATCTACTAAACTTGCTTATTGTTTCTTATAGGTGAGACTATTGCTAGTGTTTTTAAGAGGAAAACAAGTGACCTGGGATCCAAGGAGGGGCAGCTAATTGACCACCTTAGAGGTCTCACAGGTTGTGAACCTTAGTCTTGAATTTACAGTTACTTTCACCAATACCCTCTACAGATAGATAAAAACCACATTAGTAGGGGACAAAATGAATAAACCAGAATGGTAACTAATTTGTATACCATGAAAAGGTATATTTTGTAGGAATGGGAATGATCTTATGTTTCAATCCAAGGCACTTAAAAAAATGTTTATTTTTGAGAGAGAAAGAACATGCAAATGGGGGAAGGGCAGAGAGAGAGAGGGCGACAGAGGATCCAAAGTGGGCCTTGCACTGACAGCAGAGAGCCTTATGTGGGGCTCAAAGTTGTGAACCATGAGATCATGACCTAAGCCGGGTCAGATGTTTAAACAACCAAGCCACCCAGGTGCCCCAGCATTTTCATTCTCTATTATGAGGTAGTTGGGAAATAAACTTAACAATGAAAATTTGCTTGGGGAGCAGGCAGGTCGATGGTCTTGGAGTTCATTTCAGTTGGATCTTACTGGAATTGAATTTCCTCAAATCCTAAGCAGATAGTGAACATTTCTTCAAGGTCTAGAATATTAGAATTCTGCCTGAGCCATTTTCATTCTCCTGGCTAGTTCTGCACACGTGCTCCTAGGTTTGCCTTCTGGACCCAGCATTTTTCTGTTGGCCACTGACTTCTGTTAGTACATTCTTTGTTTACGTGCATTTATACTATCAAGAAAGTTGCTGTTTTTACAAGAGCAAGTCTTGGGGAACCTGAGTGTGGCTCAGTGGGTTAAGCATCCAACTCTTGATTTTGGCTCAGATCATGATCTCACGGTTCATGGGATCATCGGGCTCTGTGCTGACAGTGTGGAGCCTGCCTGGAATTCTCTCTTCCTTTCTCTTTGCCCCTTCCCCACTTTTGCTCACTCTCTCTCTCAAAATAAATAAACATTAAACAACAATAACAACAACAGCAGTGAATCATGAGTGTTTGTCACCTGCTTAAAAAAAAAAGGGCAAGGGGTACCTCAGTGGCTCAGTCAGTTAAGCATCCAACTTTGGCTTAGGTCATGATATCACACCTCATGGGTTCAAGCCCCACATTGAGCTCTGTGCTGACAGCTCAGAGTATGGATCCTGCTTCAGATTCTGTGTCTCTGTCCCTCTCTGTCCCTTCCCTGCTCACACTCTGTTTCTGTCTCTCAGTCTCTCCGTCTCTGTCTCTGTCTTTCTCTCTCTCTCTCAAAAATAAATAAGCATTAAAAGAATTTTAAAAGGAGAAATTTTTCTATGGGATCAAAGAAACTGTTTCTCTTACCATTATGTGTCAGTTTAATTAGATTAACTTTCAGAAGGTGGCCTTAATTTTCTGATTTCCAGTTTAGAGAGTGTGTGGGAAAATTACCTAATTATGAATCCTCCACTCCTTGGTTCACATAGCCACAGTGCGAAAACAGAAAGTTTGGTGGCCATTTTGGTTTTGTAATTTTTTGTGTGTGAATTAAGGTTACTAAATACAGAAATATAAAATTAAAAAACACATTTTAATGACAAAGGGGACATTGCCAAAGATAGGGATGATGGGATGGATAAAGCTTGAATATGCATACCTGTGCCCTTCTCCATCTCGATTTCCTTTCCATGGCGAACCCCAACGCCACAGCTGTGGGAATCCCAATGATAGTTGAGGTATGCTCCAGGGTGAAAAAGTCTGGATACTTTTGAGAACATTGTTAGATAATGGGCAGAGGGTTCTCTTCTTGTCCTTGCCTTAGAAAAGTATGTTTTGTATTCTCCTGAAACAGGAGAGGAAAATTAAGCCCCTTAGTAAAAGATAAAACTTCTCACCAATTTAATAAATAAACACCATCTCATTATAGTTTGGCTTAATACAGTTTATTGGAGTCAGTCCATTGGGTGTTATCTGAAACATTTGCTAGAAAAAGTTTCAAGGAGACCTGCTTAAGCTGAGAAAGCACACAGAACACCGACCACATTCATCGGAAATCCAAACTGAAAGGGGAGCCAGATAGAAAATAACATACTGTGTGAGTAACCTTATAAGTAACAAAGGCTAATTAGCTTGAACAGGTGTATTTTACTTGATATTTGGACATTATTGGTCCTTTATTTGTTTCCTTTATGGCTTACACATTTACTATTTATAAATCATGCTCTGGTCTTCCCACATGCTGCTGAAGCAGGTAGACGGTCCTACTCCCCCTTTACAAATAAACAAATTTTAGAGTATGTCTTCCTCAGTTCAAAGCGTAAAAGCGAATAGCCTTCGCAGAGCCTGTGTTTCATGCATCTTCTTTTCAGGTCCCATCAAGGCTGTCACAGTGCATTTAGCTAGCGGACCTTTACTAGGTAGTGGTTGGTACACTGTAGCCATGTCCTGGAATAGCTTCCACGTTTCTCAGAATAAAAATTTCAGGACTAGAAGGGGAAAGCCTAAAAATTGTCGAATTACTAAAAGAAGTCATATAAAGAGAGCTGACTTGTTAATCTTTGAGACTGGCTGCCAGTAAAAGGTAAGAAAACAAAGAGTCAAGGAAAGAGTCAAGAGCAGACCTGAGCAGGAAAGGAATCCAGTAGTGGCAGAGGAAGAGAAATTCCTTACATGTTTCTGAGAAGGAAAACATGGAGTGTGGCATCCCTGAAGCCAGGAGAGAGTAAAATGGCCATTTTGAGGAGAACCAGGAAAAAAGCCTTTGGATTTTGGAATCAAGAACTGATGGCCCTCTGGGAGCAGTGTTAGCAGATCAGAGTCAGACCACAAGAGGTTGAGAAGGGAAAGGGCAATCATGGGAGGTGGCAATACAGCTGGATGGTTAAGCACAGACATTTGCGGTTAGCTAGTCCGGGTCCAAATCGGCATTCTTCCTAGCTCAGTATTTCTGATGAGTTACTTCAGCTTTCCAAGACAGTTCCCTTGTTGGTATTGATGAACTAATGGCAGTGCCTACCTCAGGACGAATAAATGGGACAATACATATAAACACTTAGCATAGTGCCTCACCCACAAGAAGCGTTCAATAAATACTAGTTGCTAAAAAGAAATAGAGGTAGTGTATTTCAATATTTTTGAGAAACCTGGAGGGAAAGGTGATTGAAGAACAGGAAAAACTTGAGAATATTTTTTGGCCAAGTAAAACAGGGTAAAAGAAAATATTGGTGCTAGAATAAAGGATGGCTAATGCAGGTATGAGGGGAGAGTGAAGACAACATGATGAAGGCAGAGGGTCTTGGCCAAGCAGGCCTTTTCAGCCAGAGTAAAAGGATGTTAAAGAGCTCGCTAGATTACCCTGGAGTGAAGCTCACAGGTACATTTATTGGCCGAGAGAATGGAGATGTAGTGAATATTTAATGGCTTAGTAGAGGGAAGAGGGTTGAAACAGAGATGTAGTGCATGCTATGGCAAGCTCATGAAAAATGAGCACAAGGAAAACAGCTAAGCCCTCTGGCTTGGCTGATAACAGGATGATTTCATGGTGGACCATGCAGCCAAATGGCCAGTTAGGAGACTCACATTGGCAAGCCTCCCTGGGTGGAGAGAAGGTGCAGAGAGGGAAAGTGGAGGAGTTTACCCAGAATTGGGACTGGCAGTAAGGTACAGGAGAAGCTCTAGAGGAGAGAGGTTCTGGAGGGCAGGTGAGAGCATAGTTGATGAGCGACTGTGAGGTCCAGGTGGAAAAACAAGCCAAGTGATGCTTGAAATGAGCTGATGACCAAAGAGCCTGGGAAATGGAAGGATAGGTGTAGGCAGAGGTCAGATGGATATTTTGCTGCATCTTTCTAGAGTTCACATTAATTCACATGGAATTTGAGAGACACTGACTTCTTAAATAAAACTATGGTAATTTTTACAAAGAAAACTTGGCAAACCTTCACTAGAAAAAAAAATAACTTTGGGTCTGTCTCCTTTTGATAAAAATTAAAAAATGCATAGAGGTCATTTAGTTTTCTTGGCCAAATGCCTTCCTTGAATAATGACTTCAAGGTTAGGAAGCTAGGAAATTAAAGATTTCTCTTAAAAATATCTAATCCTATGGGGACATATGGGAAGCATTCTACTACACATGTGGAGAACTGAATACACAAAAATGAACTCTATACTTAAGACTTTGAAAATCTGAACAGTTGAATAGAAGAATTTTTGGCTTACGGAGACAGTTTATGTATCAACAAACAAGTCATTTCTCAGAATAAGTTAAAAAATAGTCACTTCTAATAATAAATATTACCATAATTAAAGGAATACTTTTAACACAACAGCTCTGATAGGTTGGTATATTAGTTTCTTATTGTTGCTGTAACAAATTACTACATTTAGTGGCCCAAAACAACACAAATATCTTACAACTTTGGAGGTCAGATGTCTGAAATGGGTTTTGCCGGGTTAAAATTACCAAGGTTTTGGCAGGGGCTGCATTCCTTCTGGATACTCTAAGGGAGAATCCGCATCCTTGGCTTTTCCAGCTCCTTGATAGAGGCTGCCCACCTTCCTTGGCTGGGGGCCTGTTCTTTCATTTTTTTAAAATGTTTTTATTTATTTTTGAGACAGAGAGAGACAGAGCATGAACGGTGGAGGGTCAGAGAGAGGGAGACACAGAATCTGAAACAGGCTCCAGGCTCTGAGCTGTCAGGACAGAGCCTGACACGGGGCTCGAAACTCACGGACTGCGAGATCATGACCTGAGCCGAAGTCGGCCACTTAACCGACTGAGCCACCCAGGCACCCCTGTTCTTCCATTTTTAAAGCCAGTAACACAGCATCTTCCAATCTCAATCTTTCTCTCTCTCTCACCTCTGTTTCCATTGCTAAATATTTCTGACTCAGACTCTTCTGCTTTCCTCTTCTAATGAAACTTGTGTTTATACTGGGCCAACCAGGAAAATCTAGAATAATCTTCTCATTTCAAGATCCTTAACTAAATCACACCTGCAAAGTCCCCTTTGCCATGTGTGGTAGGTTGCACAGGTTCCAGGGATTAGGACACGGATGTCTTTCGGGCTTTGTCTTCCACAGTAGGTATGGTTAACCCATGTCACGGAAGAGGAAACAGGCTCAACATTTAAAAGGTTTTCCTGAAGTCACGTAGCTAATGATGCAGCATGAATTAGAGCTCAGGCTACCATGCCATCATAGAAAGTTAAATATATATATGACATATATATATTTAAGTAAGCTTCACACCCAGCATGGAGCCCAACACGGGGCTCAAACTCATAACCCTGAGATCAAGACTTGAGCTGAGCTCAAGAGTCAGACGCTTAACTGACTGAGCCACCCAGGTGTTGGTGTATATTTTTTATACAAGTGCTACATGAATATGGGCATGCTCATTAGTTATCCATGACTACTGTAACAAATGACCAAAAACTTGATGGCTTAAAACAACAGAAATGCATTCTCTTACAGTTCTGGAGGCCAGAAGTTCAAAATCAGTGTCTCTGGGACAAATAAAAGTATCAGCAGGGCCATACTCCCCCTGAAGATTCCAGGAGATTATCTACTTCTTGCCTCTTCCGGCTTCTGGTGGCTGCTGACAGTTTTTGACTTTTGGACATACCACTCCAAATCTCTGCCTATCTCACATGGCCTTCTTCTCTGTGTTACAGTAGCAAGATTCCCTCAGCCTCTCTCTTATTATAAAGATGCTTATGATGGCATTTAGGGCCCACCTGGATAATTCAGGATGATTGTCTCATCTCAAGATCCTTAACTTAATCACATCTGCAGAAAACTGCTTTTCCCAATAAGGTAATATTTATAGGTTCCT
Organism: Leopardus geoffroyi; assembly: GCF_018350155.1. Taxonomy (NCBI): domain Eukaryota; kingdom Metazoa; phylum Chordata; class Mammalia; order Carnivora; family Felidae; genus Leopardus; species Leopardus geoffroyi. The sequence goes on from NC_059333.1 coordinate 88,162,403, forward strand.
GACATTTGGATACGCATCAGTGAGGGTTCTCCAGAGAAACAGAACCAATAGGACATCTCTCTTTTTCTCTTAAGAAACTGGCTCAGAGGAGAGCCGGCTAGTCTGAAATCTGTAGATCACGGGGCAGGCTCAGGCAGAATTGTTGCTGCAGTCTTGAGGCAGAATCTCTTCTTCTCTAGGAAACCTCAGTTTTTACTCTTCAGGCCTTTGACTTATTGAAGAGGCTCATTCATGGCATCAAGGGTAATGCCCTATAAAGTCATCCATCCAGATGTTAACCCCATCTACAAAATACCTTCACAGCAACCCCTAGCTTAGTATAGGATTAAATAACTGAGTACTATTGTCTAGCCAAGTGGACACATTAGACTAACCATCAAAGGACACATATCTTTGAGGGCATTCTGTTTTTCAAAAAAAATTTTTTTTAATGTTTATTTATTTTTGAGATAGAGACAGAGCATGAGCGGGGGAGGGGCAGAGAGTGAGGGAGACATAGAATCTGAAGCAGGCTCCAGGCTCCAAACTATCAGCACAGAGCCTGACACAGGGCTTGAACTCACGGGCTGTGAGATCATGACCCGAGCCGAAGTCGGACGCTCAACCGACTGAGCCACCCAGGTGCCCCAGAGGGCACTCTTTAGCATGGTACACCATGTTATAAAAACTAAGGTTTAGGTAACAGAAGAATAAAGACTAAAACGTGAAAGCCCCTCCTTTACTTTTTGTCCTCCATTCAACTCTTCTCCCTAAGACATCACTGTTAAATGGTGTTTACAATTTCAGATATATAGATTTACATAATATATGTTTCTGTGCTTATATCCATTTTATGTGTATCATAAATTGGACTTGCTTTTTAAATATTTTGTCTTGCAGGTCTTTCTGCATGTATATATAGGTCTACTTCAATTTTCTTAAACTACTGTATAAATGTCCAAGGTATAGATGTACTGTGAAACACTTAACTACTTTCCTTAGTGATGTATCTTCCTTTTCTTTCTTTTTTTATTACTATGAACAGGACTATTACAGTACACAATCCTTGATCAAATATCTATGTGTAGTTAGTTACATCTTTAAGAGACATCCTTAGAAGTGGAATCGCTATATCAAATGGGATTCACATTTTAGCATTTGATAGTACTTTTAAATTATTGTCCATAAAGGCTATAATAATTTGCACTTGCACAAACAGAACAAGCACTTATTTTTACACAGCTTTGATATGAGGGATCATACAGTTTTAATATTTTACAGCCCGAGGGGAAAGTGACATATGAAGGGAAAGTGATATATCATTTTTTAGTTTACTTTTCCTTGCTTCCTAATGTGATCAAACATCTTTTCAAGCATTTATTGGCCACTTTTATTTCCTTTTCTATGAATTGCCTTTGTCTGTCCCTTGCTCATTGTCTCTTGCCATGTCTTTTTCTTATTTATTTTTAAACACCTTTTATTTATTAACATAAAGTTAATTTGTCTATTTTATGAATTATACATATTTTACCTATATTTTTCACTTGCTTGTGAACTTCATTTTTGGTTTGTTTTATGGATATTTTTGACTCTGCATATTTTCGTTGTAGTTGAATCTGTCAGTATCTTCCTTTATGGCTCCTACATTTTGTGTGTTGCTTAGGAGATTCTTATCAACTTTCTATTAGGCTATGAGTAGAAAACTTACCGATTTTGTATTTTTTGCAGGGTTTGTATTTGATTTCCATAGTGCAAGCAAACCCAGACAACTGTACGGTGGCCTGATAGTTGGCTGTAGTTGTCGTGATTTTCAATGGACTGTATTCTTCAAGATCTTTGACACACCTGAGCTCTCTAGATATCTTTTTCTATAAATAACATTTTCATGTTTATTTACTCAGCTGTTAATTAATTTTTTTCCTGGAACCACCAGAAGCTAGTTTATTAAGTTCCTTATTTCACACCCTATAATTCACAGATATAGCATTTTTAAATTTTACAATAAAATCAGTGACAAAGAAAGCAAGAAGTTAGTGAATAAGCTCACAGTCTGATACTCTAGTGTCATGCTAGTGATGAGGCTGTTTCTTAGTTTCCTTCTGCATCATTTGTATGTTGGCTTTTTATTCCCTGCCATTTTATTGACAGAGAGTTAGTTCCCTATAGTTTCATCCAGCATAGTAGGGATCTGAATTGGAAATGGTATCTGATATGAATATGGTGTATATATACATATATATATATATGTATATATACACCGTATACATGTATATACATCATATACATGTATATATATTTATATATATGTATGTGTGTGTATATATATATATATATATATACACACACACACACACACACACACACACACACACGTATATATATATATTTAACAGCATCTGCCATTTCACACTGCAGTAATTGGTCCTGGTCCAGCCTCACCATCAAATTACATGACTTCAAATGACATTACACAATCCCAGGAAACACTAAATGTGAATGATTACCCTGTATCATAGTGTAATAGGACTCCCTGTTGGGCTACAATTGAGTGCTCACTTGTTTCTTTGATGTTTTCCCCATTTCAAAGTGAATCTCAACAATATTTTTTTTTTTTAATTTTTTTTTTCAACGTTTATTTATTTTTGGGACAGAGAGAGACAGAGGATGAACGGGGGAGGGGCAGAGAGAGAGGGAGACACAGAATCGGAAACAGGCTCCAGGCTCTGAGCCATCAGCCCAGAGCCTGACGCGGGGCTCGAACTCACGGACCGCGAGATCGTGACCTGGCTGAAGTCGGACGCTTAACCGACTGTGCCACCCAGGTGCCCCTCAACAATATTTTTATATAAAACATTGAATTAACTAATAATTCTCTCTATAGATGTTTATTTTCATGAATTCCATCATCCTGCCTATGGACCCAAAGTTTGGCAAATACATAGACTCTCCTGAACAATTTCAAAGTTTTTAAAAATTGTGTTGTCCATTGAGCCTTTCCAGGCATAGGTAGTTTTTGAGTCACATTTTGAAAGTTTTGTGTTAAGAAGTGACTGTGTTTTAGGTCAATCTACTATGGTGGATGTAGATAAGACCTGAATGTATGGAAAAGGGGAGAGAAAGTCAGTGAGAATTAGAATTATACTCTTTTGAGGAATTATGTGTCTTTAAAATAAAAAAGTTTTTGAATAGGTAATAAATTCAAGTGAGTTCAAAATTCAAAGTTACTAAATGGTATATGGTTAAAAATGCCTTGAGGCACCTAGATGGCTCAGTCAGTTAAGCTTCTGACTCTTGATTTTGGCTCAGGTCATGATCTCATGATTGGTTAGATCGAGCCCTGCATCAAGCTCTGTGGTGACAGCACAGAGTCTGTTTGGGATTCTCTCTGTTTCCCTCTTTCGCTGCCCCTCCTCTTCTCTCTCTCTCTCAAATGTCTTTCCCTTCACTATTTTCTAGCCACCAAGTTTCTTCCCAGAAGACATAAAACACCATTTCTTGTGCATTTTGCAAAGATTGTCATGTGCAAGCAAGATACATATATATAGGGCAGGAACTTTCAGGCATGAGCTGAAGGTACAAGCCATGGCAGAATTAATTCTTCTTCAGGGAAACCTTGATTCTGCTCCTATGGCCATTCAACTGATATAATCAGGCCTTCTCAAGTTATCTCAGATAAACTCCCTTACTTAGAGTGAATTGATTGTAGACACTAGTCACACATACAAAATTCTTTAATTATAACACCTAGATTAGTGTTTGGATAACTGGGACTATGTCCTAGCCAAATCTACACATAAAACTGATTGTCCATGTCTTGTCATCTTGGCATTTATACACATCTCCCTAAACCATACTTTTTTTTTTAAGTTTATTTATTTTTCTCGAGAGAGACAAGGACAGAACAATTTGGGTGGGGGGAGCAGAGAGAGAAGGAGAGAGAGAGAATCCCAAGCAGACTCCATGCTGCCAGCATAGAGCCCAATATAGGGCTCTAACTCGTGAAACTGTGAGATCACAGTCTGAGCCAAAACCAAGAGTTTGACACTAAACCAGCTGAGCGACCCATGAACCCCTCCCTAAACCAGACTTAATTTCCAAATAAAGGTGATAGCCAAGTCATACTTCCACCCAACATGACACAGCTATCCAGTGAAAATACACTAACTCTTTCCCAAAAGGGAATACAGAACCCTTGGGTGATGTTCACTCTTATTCTTGATATTCTGTAATTCAACTATTGTGATGTAAAGTTACCTATTATTAGTATATCTTACGTTAGACGATCAGGGTGTAAGAAAGGAGAGAAAATAAATATATTCATTTAAAATATATACAAACAGGGGCGCCTGGGTGGCGCAGTCGGTTAAGCGTCCGACTTCAGCCAGGTCACGATCTCGCGGTCCGTGAGTTCGAGCCCCGCGTCGGGCTCTGGGCTGATGGCTCAGAGCCTGGAGCCTGTTTCCGATTCTGTGTCTCCCTCTCTCTCTGCCCCTCCCCCGTTCATGCTCTGTCTCTCTCTGTCCCCAAAATAAATAAACGTTGAAAAAAAAATTAAAAAAAAAAATAAAATAAAATATATACAAACATTCATAACAAAATAAGGACAACGTATCTGTAATTACTATAGTCTTCATTTTTGCAACTAGTCAAGTGGTTATATCTGGTATTTATAGCTTACCTTCTTTCACTACCCATTTCTTTTTTTTTAAGTATTTTTTTATGTTTTTCTTTTTTTTAAATGTTTTTTAACGTTTATTTATTATTGAGAAACAGAGAGACAGAGCATGAGCAGGGGAGGGGCAGAGAGAGGAGGAGACACAGAATCTGAAGCAGGCTCCAGGCTCTGAGCTGTCAGCACAGAGCCCGACACGGGGCTCGAACTCACAGACCGTGAGATCATGACCTGAGCTGAAGTCGGACGCTCAACCAACTGAGCCACCCAGGCGCCCCTGTTTTTCTTTGTTTTTTAAAATTTATTTTTGAGAGAGAGAGCAGGGGAGGTACAGAGAGAGAGAGAGAGACAGAAACACAGAATCTGAAGCAGGCTCCAGGCTCTGAGCTGTCAGCACAGAGCCCAATGCAGGGCTCCAACTCATGAACCACGAGATCATGACCTGAGCCAAAGTCGGCCGCTTAACCGACTGAGCCACCCAGGCGCGCCCCCCCATTTCTTTTTTAAAAAATAGTTTATAAAAATGTTTATTTTGAGAGAGAGGAAGAGAGCATGAGCACAGAGGGGCAGAGAGAATCCCGAGCAGGCTCAGTGCTGTCCTGCAGAGCCGGATGCTGGGCTTGAACTCATGAACCATGAGATCATGACCTGAGCCGAAACCAAGAGTTAGACACTTAACCAACTGAGACACCCAGGTGCCCCTCTTTTGCTACCCATTTAATATCCTCTTTGCCCTCAGCAAGAACTTTAGCTTATTTTATCTCTTTGCCTAGTGGGGTGACCCAAATTTTCATTCCTGAAGGGTCTGGGCCATTAGCATTCCTGTCTGAATTGGGTTTTTGTATCTTTCTGTTGACTTTAATCAGAGGGCATGATAGAACTAAGGGACACTCTGAGAGATCTCCTATATTCCAGACACACTATTCCTTACCCTCATCGTGTAGTAGCAACTCTAGGATCAGTCTCCCCAGCCAATATAGTAACTCTCTCTCTGCCTGTTGATTCAGAGCCATGAGGAGGAAGTGGCTGAATGTCAATGTTAACTTCAAGTTCAAAGAAATCATTGTTGTGTCTTCTGGTTGAGCAGCCCTGCTCCCTATGAAACTTAAACCTTTAGACTAGCAGAACAGAGGTCTGCTGGGAATGGGAGGTAATGGGAATAAGAAGCAAAAATTTTGCTAGTGGATGATTCAGACTAGTAGTGAATGATGCCACTCACATTTCTACTCCTCAGTCCCAGGACCCATGAATTCTGACTCTGGGAGAAATAGAACTATATATTGGATGCTAAATTAGAGCATATATGGCATCCTGATGAACCTCGCCCAAGCCCCTGCAAGGTATTGTATCACTGTAACTGAGTTTTCAAAAGGCAGTTCCACTGCTCTGTCAAGCCAGATGCTTTAGGATGGTGGCAACATGGTAAGACCAGCGAACCATGATCATGGGCCCTTTGCTGAGCTTCTTTTATTGTGAAGTGAGTTCCTTCATGAGAAGCAATACTGTATGGAATAACATGATAGTGGATAAGGCATTCTATAAGTCCATGGATGGTAGTTTTGGCAGAAGCATTGCATCCAGGGATGGCAAATCCATATCTAGAATAAGTGTCTGTTTCAGGTAGAAAGAGTGCTGCCCCTTCCATTATGGAAGTGGTCCAATGTAATGAACTTGCCACTAGATGGGGAATGATGCCTTTTCAAGGACTTAGTGTTGGTCTCTGCTGCTGGCAGATTGGGTACTCAAGCAGTGGCCATCGCCAGATCAGCCTTAGTGAATGGGAGTGCATGTTGCTGAGCCCATACGTAACTGCCATCCTTTCCACCATAGCCACTTTGTTTGTGAGCCAATTGGATGATGACAGGGGTGGCTGGGAAAATGCTGACTGGTATCCATAGAACAGGTCATCTTTTCTGCTTGAAGCACGCCCTACATACTGGCTTCTCCCTTACTTCTTTTCACTAAATAAGTCCTTAACAAATATTCCATATCAGTGCATGCAGAGCTTTATGCATCTTTCTAAGAGATTGCTTTATTTTTTTGTTTTATGTGGCCAAACTAATTTTTAGTAATGTGATTTAGTGGAATTGAACAGTGAGGGGCAGGGTCCTTTCTAGGCCCGAGTTGTGCTGTATACCTGATATGTTGAATTGACCTCATAGAACTAGAAATACTTGGTACCTAAGCAGGAAGCTAGCAAAATGGCAGGGACATTCTCAGAGCACCAGTATCTAGACCAGTTTTAGTCATGACCGTTTAGCCCTTGTGTAGTGGTTGAAGAGCATTAACCTAAGCCAATGACTATTTTTGGCTATCTGTGTCTCTTCCCAAAATTCTTTAACTCATTAATGTCTATTTCTTTTATTCATTAATTTGTATATCCCCTCTGTAATTTTCTTGTGGACAGGGACCTTGTCTTAATCATTGCTGTATTTCAAGTGCTTCACATAATGCCTGATGCATGATAGGTACTCATTTCTTAGTCACTTATTACTTTATTCAGCAAATATTGACTGACTGACTCCCTGTTATTAATGCATCTTGAATGAACAGCCCCTTCCTCTATTCCTTCTTTTTTCTAACTATAACTTTTTACCACATTCTTCCCTTATTTGGCATAGAAGGAAAACAAGTCTTATTGAAAGATAACTTAGTTTGCTTCAATTCTACAGACATTTATTGAGTGCTTACTTTGAAAAGGCACAAAATTTGAGAAGACTTTCCCTCAAGGCACCACTGAGTAAAAAAAAAAAAACCCAAAACAACATATAATGAATATAATTAAATATAATCAAAAGTAATATGGCAAATACAATGATAGAAATATACTTTTGGAGCTAGGAGAGTGTCTTATAGCCACTATGGAAGCGGTGTGGAGGTTCCTCAAAAAATTAGAAAATAGAACTACTATATAATCCAGCAATCTCACTTCTGGGGATGTATGCAAAGAAAATGAAATGAGGATCTCCAGGAGAGATATGCATTCCCATGTCCACTGCAACATTATTTACAATGGCCAAGATATTGACACAACTTAAGTATCTATTGATGAATGGATAAAGATATATGTATATGTGTGTACATAGGTGTCTATAGATATAGGTATGTATATACATATAGGTATATTCATTTAACCATGAGAAAGGAAGAATTCCTGCCATTTGTGACAACATGGTTGGCCCTTGAGGGCATCATGCTAGATCAGACAAATCAGAGAAAGACAAATACTGTATAACATCACTTATATGTGGATTCTAAAAATGCCAATCTCATAGAGACAGGGAGTAGAATGGTGGTTTCCAGGGGCTGGCGGAGGAGAGTGGGGGCAATAGAGAGATATTGGTCAAAGTCTACAAACTTCCAGTTATAAGATAAATAAGTTCTGGGGAATCTAATGTACAGCATGTTGACTATAGTTAACAATATTGTATTATATCGTTGACAGTTGCTAAGAGAGTAGATCTTAAATATTCTTATCACACAGAAAATGGTAATTATGTGAGGTAATGAAGGCATTAACTAACCCTACTGTGGTAATCTTTTCTCCCTGTCTACATGTTGAACACCTTACATTAACACAACGTTATAGGTCAGTTATATCTCAATAGAGCTGGAAAAAAAGAATTGTGTATTGGTAACCCAGGAAGCTTGCCTCTCAGATGGATATCTCTTGGGTAGGATGTCTCTGAAGCCACAGTTCTTCACTATCTCTCAGAATTTCCCCGTGGGATGACACGTCAGCCGCCCGCAGAGGGAGCTGGCTTGATAACATGGTCTCTATTGGGGCGATCTCTCTTCCCTTTTTCACTTTGCTTACTCCCCTATTGGTATTTTCTGAGCCTCCAAATAAACTGCTGGCACTTGAATCCTTGTCTCAGGGTCTGCTTCTGGGTGAACCTGAGCCAAGACAAGTAACACACACAGGGTAGAGACAGGATTTGAACCCAGGCACTTAAAGCCTGAGTCTATGCTTTTACCACTGACAAGAGGAGGCAGGTTGGGCAGAGAGCAGGGGTAAAGACACAGAGGCTTGAGAAAGTCTGGTGGGTTTGAAGAAATGGTTCAGTATGGCTAGAACAGAACATCTAGGGGGCTAGGATGTGGCTGGCCCGAGCGGGGGTCGGGGGGGGGGGGAATGAAGCCGGAAATGTAGCCTGGGGTGAATTCATGGTCAGGTTAAGGCATTTGAGCTCTATTACGAGGGCAACAGGAAGTCATTACACAGTTCTCTTCAGAGTATGATATGGTCAGATAGCCTTTGCAGAAGTTCCTTTTGGTGGAAAGAATGAATTGGGGTGAGAGGCAGTGGGGAGACTGGAGAGAAGAAGACTGGTTTGGAGCTGTAGCTACTGGCAGAGCAACAGTGTGGATAGAAAAGAAGGAGGTGACCTGACAGGTGCTTTGAGAACAGGGTCAATGCAACTTGGTGACGAGTCTGGTTGTGGGCACGTGGGGACAGTGAGAAGTATTGGGTGGGTGGCAGGGAGAACTGGGGCATGTGTGAGTTATGTGTGTTTGTATCGATTTAGAAAGGGGACCATTTCAACCAGACGTATTGGGTTGTAGGTAGCTGGAGGCTACTCAGGTGGAGAGTCCAAGAAGCTGATAAAGATAGAGCTCTGAGATTTCAGAAAAAGCCCATAACTAGACATACAAATTTTGAAATATTAATTGATATTTGAAGATCTTAATGTGCCACGCATGGACGGAGTTCCTTGGGAAAAGGGAAAAAGGTCTATGCAAATGATCTCACTTGCTCTTCATAATAACCATCTGAGATAGGGAGGAAAGATGATTTTCACCATCATCTTGTAAGGGACAAAATCAGGATATAGAGAGAGGTAAGGTGGCTTCTCCCTTAGCTGGAAAGGGGGAAGAGCTGAGGCAAAGAATAGATCTACTGGCTCCATATCCAGTGCTCCTCCCATCATACTGCACTGTCCCTCCCAAAATACATCTGCCTGCCTATATTGAGTGATAGAGGCTCTCTCCAGAAAAGTTTTTTTTTTTTTTAAAGAAGGTATCGTTTCTTTCCTCATGTTATATATGTCTCTCATATATTGTAGACATCTGGCATATGTCTAATCATGATGTATAATATTCTTTTATGCATTTTTGCTTATTTGCTGGTAATTTGACAGACATTTAACATAATGGTTGGATACACACATCAATGACACGAATCCCATTTTTCAAGGCAATGCTTGCAGGTGCATTCTTGGAGGCTCAGCTTATCTTGGTCGTTTTTCTCAGTCCATTCATCCCTGCATCAGCTGTCACCATGGTTGTCTTCCCTTTTCATTATTTTTGGCCATGTGCAAACTAACTCTATAGAATTAAGTTTTAGGCTGTAATAATTCACATTTATTCAGTGGACATCCTAAATGCCCACAATAAATCTTCCTGAGGTTTTTCTCTTCCTCCTTTCATGCTGTGGGGAAAGCACTCTCTAAACAGTACAGTAAGTCATGTCAGGAAAAGACCCTGACACAGAGCCCCTCTGAATACAGAGAACACAACCAACCTTTTTTTTTTTTTTTTTTTTGGCCAAGACTTTAAAAAACCTACTTCCTTTTCTTATTTGCCAGGGAGATGATACTGAGATTTGGAAAATGTTGCAGGAGAGGTTTTATATGTAACAAATTGTGACATGTTTTATTACAGGATTTGTGTCATATTTTATCTGCTTGGGGAAAAAAACCCTGACAATGTCACATATATATAAGTGAGTCAAGCCCTTGTAATGTCCCTGGGGCGGCCGCAGTTTGAACTGAGTCGAACCGGCTGAAGGAGCAGCTCACGTACACAGAGAGCAGGAGGGGGCTTGTCATCTTCTTGCTGTGGTTGGCAGTCCGCTTTCCCACCTCTCTGAGCATATGCTAAGTGACGGTGGGGAAAAATGATCCCAGATGATGGCAGGACACCCTCGGTTGTGTTTTCTCAGCTTTCTTCCGTTTTAACCAATTGCCAGTCAATTTTACTGATTTTGTTTTAGGCAGAAAAACATCACCATCCTGATCTTTCTCTTTGATCATGAGAACTTGCTAAGTTTGTTTTAATTGTGCTAGAAATCAAGTTATGACTTACTTGTGAGAAGGGACAGTTTGTAGAACTTCTGTCCCCTATTCACTCCCCTCTTTCCCCCTTTAAAATGCCTAGAACACAGCCACTACATGCTAATGACTGGCTTAGGAAGCAGATGTGCCCTGACTGATAAAAAACTTGAATAAAGCTACTTTTTTTCCGAATGGTATGTGTCTGTGTGCATGTGCACATGTATAGATTTTTTAAAGCACTGTGGCCCCTTTCCCACCACCCCAGACCTCCTGATTATCCAAAGTATTTTTGTGAGGGCAGAAAGTATTCCTCTTATAGCCATCCTTTCCTTTTGGGAGAATAAAAATTGTGTCCAGTGTGAGGATATTTAGCCATATATTGGATCATTTTCTTCTTACTCTTCCCAGTTTGCTGGAAATCAGAGACAGAAAGTAGGGGATAAACAACATTTTCATCGCTGAGTTGAGAGCTTATGTTTATGTTCTCACTCTCAGTGGAAAACAAGTGCCCTGTAATCCTGTGCATAAAAATGTCAACGTAGTTAGATAAGGTGTGTGGTTAATCAGAGCCAGTTTCTTGACTCTTTTCTTGCAAGAAACAAGAACTTGGATCCAGTGTCTGGCACTCTTGAATGGATCCTTGGTGTTAATGACTCTGGTTCAAGTGTATATATTCACGTTCTCCTCCTCCTCTGTGTCTCTCCCTGTACCCTTGTTTCTTTTACAGATGGCTCTCTGGAGCCCCTCAACTCAGATGCTTGTTTTCTCAGCATCTTGTGCTTCTATTTTGAAAAATGTTTCTGGGATTTCATGCACTGTCTAGATGAGGTTTGATGCAGGGACTGAATCCCTTTTCTTACCACTTTGTGGGTAGTGGCAGTGAACAGAAATCCCCTTCATAGGTTTCTCCTCCAGAGAAACTGGGGAGCATGTGATACAATATCTCAAGTCAATCTCTTGACTCCCCATCCACATTTCTCTGTTGATAGGGGTGCTTTCAAGTCTCCCAGAACTGACCTTAGTTATGAGATTTTGTTTGGTGGTGCTAAGGCTGGAGTCAGTCCTAGAAAAAATTGTAGAATCGGTGAAGCTCATTTTAATAATATTTGTGCTGCATCCATCTTTTTACCTTTGCCTCCAAACTCTCCGTGCTCAGTACTAAAAATAATAATAACCTTTGACTTTTATTATGTATTACTATGAAGTGATTGCTGTCATCCCACAAGTGTTTGCCATATGCTAGACATTTTGCTAAGCATTTTCATGTATTATCTCATTTAATCTTATGACTTGGATATTATTATTCCCATTTCCCAGATGAAGAAATTGATGCATGAGTGAGTTAAGTATACTTCCCTGCATCTCACAGCTAGTGTGTAGCAGAACCAAGATTCAAACTTGGGTTTGAATGATGCCAAGGCCTGTGTGCTAATCGCTTGTTTAGACTACCTTCCCCTTCTTGGGCATTATTTCATTTTATAGGTTTAAGATTCTAGTTGTCTCCCATCAGAATTTAACTGTTACGTTTTCCTGCAGCCCTGCTCTTTGGTTTCTGGCATGATAGTTCTAGGGTACTGAGGACACAATGGCAGAGAGAGACAGCATTGCCTTATGGTCATCTGCAAGTTTGCTGTCAGGTCACCAGAATCTATAGTAAAAGGAACAGATCTCTAATGGTGGCTTTTCAGGTATATTGTCATTTGGAAAGATCTTCCTGTACAGAGAAGTCTACTTAATTTGCCTACTTTTTATTAATAATTCACTTATTCATTTATTGATTTAACTAGCATTTGTTGAGCCCCTTCTATGGGCCAGGAATTGTATTAGACCAGATGATAAGAATTTAACAAAAAACAACGATGAATAAAATAAATCCATGCCTTCCAGAATCTTGTAGGAGTACTAGAGAAATAAAGCAAGACAATAATGTGGGTGATAAGTGTTTCCATAGAGGGTGCCATGGGGTGTTATGGAAGCGTAGAAGGCAGGCACCTAGCCTGGGCGTGGGGAGCTCAGGAACGACCAACTGGTATGGATGAAGTTTGAAGTGAATCTTAGAGGATGAGTGTAAGTTAGCCAGGTGGCTAGAAGGGAGGTTGGTGAAGGGAGTCTCAGGCAGAGAAAAGTGTAAACACAAAGGCCCAGAGGTGAGAAAGAATTTGGAAGACTGGGGATGACCACTGATCCCATGGCTGAAGAGTAGGGGATATGGGGGTGATGATGGGAAGGGGATCTGAAGGGCCAGTTCACTCCATGATCCAAGTCCTTGGCAACAGCAGTTTCTGGGGTATAAGTCTTCCTAAGTAAAGGCATAACACTGGGCTGGGCTACAGCCTGTTGAATGCAAAGCACTTCCTAGCAGGCCTCCAAGTCTGCAGATGCCAAAGTTAGTCTGGGCTCCACTTACTGCTTTCCATACAATAGAAGTTTTCCCAGTGGCTGCTATTCAGGGATCACAGGCTACACTGATATCAGAGGCAAAGTGAATGGCTGGCTGTCTGGCTTTAACTGCTCTTCTGAAGGGCTTCTTTAAGGTTCCAGTTCTCCATGGTTTTTTTTTTTTTTTTTTTTTTAGTCTTATTTTTAGAATTGAGTTTAATGGAAAATGTTCAGTTTCTGAGGCTACTCAACTATTAAAATGCTTCATTCTTAAAGCAGAGAGAGTTGCTGATTTCTACTATTAGACAATTTGGACACGTGGCTTTTCAAACATACCAAGCAGAATCTTCTAAATAGCCTTGGATGCTTGCCAGGCTAACTTGAAGGCTGTTAGTATTTAAAGAGTTATTTATTCAGCCAGACAGGATAGCATTTTTAAAGAAACGGAGGCCTGGAAAGCCTCTTTGAAATGTTAGCTTCAAAACTGGTGTTAGCTCAAACCCAGTTTGTTGTGAGAGGCCTCAGCTGGTGGAGCTGGGCCTGGCTCCCGAGATTTCTGTTGATGGATGCCAGAGCTGTAGTTAGAACACTTTCTTTTTCTAGGAAAGCTGAAATTTCTCAGCTGATTATGACTTTCTAGAGATGGATCTAACTGTAGTATTGGCACCAAATTGTGTATTTGCCACAACAGTTGAACGGAAGGGATATCTTTTATATACAATATGAGTCCCCGGGCTTAAACTCTGTAATTTCTTCCCAGTATTGCTAGATGTTAGCTACAGCAGCTGATACACATACTGCTAATTGTTCAGTTAGATACACATACTGCTAATTGTTCCAAAAGGATACTTCTGTCATGTCAAGGATGATGCAGGGGTGGCCTGCTGTGTTTCCTCACCACTGGAAGGAGCTAACTGTCAGGGTTTGCAGCTGCCTCACTGACTGCTGGAGTTTTAATGCACCAAATAAAAGGACTGAGCTTTGGTGACTGTCCAGCTGGAGGAAGCTGATGAGTTTGGACAGATCTAAGTTGAAAGTGTTACATGGATGTGTAGATGCTGAGGTCACCATGGCATCGCAGATGGTAGGTAAGGTTGTGGCTGCTTCTTGCTGCTATCTCTGTGATAAGATCTCTCACTGTATGGTCCAAGAAGGGATCATTTTCTGAAATGTTATGATGTGTGAAAAAGTTAATGGGTAGAAAGAACCCAGGCTTTCCTCTCTTCATATGCTCCTTAAATGAATTTATTCCAAAATAAGCAGCAAATGGGACAACTGAATCTGTGCTAGTCCAAATAGGTATTTATCAGTCCAAAGAATCCAAGGCCCTTAAGAAAAACACAGAGGGGCGCCTGGGTGGCGCAGTCGGTTTAGCGTCCGACTTCAGCCAGGTCACGATCTCGCGGTCCGTGAGTTCGAGCCCCGCGTCGGGCTCTGGGCTGATGGCTCAGAGCCTGGAGCCTGTTTCCGGTTCTGTGTCTCCCTCTCTCTCTGCCCCTCCCCCGTTCATGCTCTGTCTCTCTCTGTCCCAAAAATAAATAAACGTTGAAAAAAAAAAATTAAAAAAAAAAAAAAAAAGAAAAACACAGAGAAATTCTTCAGTATTGGATGAATAGCAATAGTTTTTTTAATTCGATTTTCGAATTCCCAGTCTCCTTTCCCCGTGGCGTATCATCCTCTCCCTTTTAAGTTAATTTGTTTCCTATCTTCCCTCTTCTTGCCCTATCAGTTGTTTCTAAGGGAACCTTGTGTCCTTTGCTGAAACCAAAGTATCCCCGCATCTCTCATTGAATGAAAATCAGAAATTTCTTTTTCTTTTAAATTTTATTAATAACTGGGGGAGTGATAGAAAAATTGCAAAGTAAATTCTGAGTACTAGTTCTTTTTTACTCTTTCAGTCCCATGAGTTTTTCTCATGTCTGCAGTGCTCTTTCTCCTTCACCCAAAATCTCTGTTGGCGGAAACACTTGGTCCAGGTTGCCGGTAGTGGATATCTGTTGTTTTTGCTTGCCTGGCACCCCTTCTTCTCTTCTTTCACATGTCCATTTTCCTTCGGGAGTTACTTGACCCCACCCAGTGGGCTGCTCCGTAGTGACTGGGGTGGGTCAGTAGTGGCCAAGTGATACAGAGAGAGCTGGCAGTTTGGAGGACTGAGCGGAGTTCTGGCTTAGTCTCCTCCTGCAGTTTTAGACATGAGGAATTTTGTCACCATGGGGCCATCTTTGCTGGTGTATGAAGATTAAGAACACAACCAACGGAAACAAAAGAGCTAGGAGAAAGAGAGAGAGAGAGAGAGAAACAGAGAGATAGAGGGAGAGGGAGGGAGGGAGGGAGAGAGAGAGAGAGAGAGAGAGAGGGAGATGGAGAGACAGAGATATTTTTATGAAGGGAAGTTGTGATTTCTACCCAAAGCAATTTCTGGTACTGCTACCAGCGCTAATAGGGGATGAAATTGTGTAGACGACCTTGAGCCTTCTCCATGTCCTGATATCACACTATGTTGGTAACAAGTCACATTACAACTTGCAAGGGCTTGGGGATTACATTTGTTTTGGAAGAAGCTGGCTAAAGAACAGTTCTGGAAGCCCTAATTATATTGAGAGAACAACTTTTCTTCCTACCTAAATGAAGCAGTTAATTCATAAAGTCACTGCTGGAGTTCACAGATTGACATTTCCTTCCAGTTCCTTGGCCTTGCACTGGAGAATGGTACTTTAGCCAAGGCGAATCCATGGCATAATTATAGTAGTGTCTTGTTAGGAACATATCTATGGTCCTAAGTAATCTGGTTACTTAGATAACTTAGTCTGGTGTCAGAGTTGAATAAGAACATAGTGTAGAATTTCAGACAGTGAAATTACTTGAGAGATGGTGCAGGATTAAAATTCACATGGGCATCAGAGGGTTAAGCTAGCTCATCGATTCATTTATGAATGTGTAGGTTCTAATAGGTATATTATTAACCTTTTAAAGTTGATGTCATTTATAAATTTTCATTTATGTCATAATCCTGGCTGAATGTGTGATTTTCCATGGTTTTGTATTCTAAACAAATGAAAATTGCTTTTTCCCCAACCCCTCCTCCATTTTTTTAATAAAATCGCACTAATAGGGTAAGTTAGTGACACAGGAGTACTGATCTGATTTTGTGTGAATTTAGTGGGTAGATATTATAGGGAGGCAGATTTCAAACTGGTATCAGGAAAACTTTCCAGCATTGTCTTATTAATTGGTAAGCTATCCCACTGCTGGCAGGATTCAAGTAGTAACTATCCCTATCACTAGATGATCCCTGCTAAGGATGTTGTAGAAGGGATTTAGGCATTGCTGTGAGTTCTGGGCAAAACGACATTTTTGAGCTATTCTAGCTCTAAGAGACTATGTACTACTAGTGGTTATATGATTAATACTATTAATACTACTTCTACATTTTGCTATTAATAGTAATAATTGCCACTTGGTAAGCATCTATTATATGCTATATACAGTGCTAGGCATTTTACATATATACCCCAGGTCAACCTCATATGAACCCTCTGTAGATATTATGCTCACAGATGTGGATTAGAGACCTAACTGTTCTCTCTCTCTCTCTACTTTTTCATATACGTTGTCTTGACCCCTTCTGGTTAATTACAAACTCATTCTTAGGAGAGAAGGCAGTGTTGTATACTTGTATTATTCCTTACAGTTGCTGCCATTATGGAAAGGTGGAACAGATTCACCTAAAAAGTTGTCTGCTTAGTTCTGTTGTGCACATCACCCTGACAGGTTCTTCAGGAGAGTCCTGAAACTTTGTTCCTTGAGTCAAACTTCTCACATGGTACATACATTGGAGTGGTTACCGCAGAACTGTGAGGTTGTTCTTGCTGAATGTTTTACATAGAGAAAGGGAAAAAAGTAGAAGTTGGGAAGAAGAGGAACAATGTCCAACCTTTAATCACCTCCTTTTCCTCATCAGGACAAAAATTCCCTTGCTTGCTGGAGCATTGTTTGCTTCGGTATTTTGGCACGGGAGGGGAGGAAATTTAATTGTGCTTGTGAATGACAAATCATCGCTTTAAAATTATTGTTTTAACTCACTTGCATCAATTGCTCATATTATTTTGCTGTCCTAACAGATCTCTCTGTTAATGTCAATGGAATGATTACAGTGTCAAGATGTTTTACCCACTGAAATGTGATGTTTATGGCTTGACATACTGAAAATAATATTTGTTATATAAATGCCACGCATAATCACTTTTTTTTTGGTTATTTACAGCAATGAGAAAAGAGTAATGTGCTGGAACCCTAAATGTCACGTGGCCTATATAAGAGGTATTTTATGATTGCCTACACCATCATTATGATCAGTCAGCACTTCATCAGTGGCTTTCTGTAGAAAGCCATATTTTTTATTATGGCTATTTGCATGCAATCATTGGTATATTTACCATTTTCTGGGTTTTAATATAATTACAACTCAGGGAATTTGAAATCAATAAAGTTTTAGATGGGATATGCCAATTGGCTAATGAAAGTGATTTGGAAGCATAGGTATTCTGTAAGGGATATCATCTTTGTTGAATAATGTGGAGACTCAGAGCTCTGCTTCTGGGAGGTGTAAATAAAGTTTTGGGCCCTAAAGAAGGGACATGTGGCTTATAGGGAATATTAGCAGGGAGGCCGTTTTTAATCCATGGACAAATATGTGTAGGTTCTATTTGAGGATCAGTTCTGTGCTATGAAGGTTGGAGAATGGTATTCATCCTTCCTTCCATACACCTAGGATGAAATGTTAATGTTAAAAGGGGACTCAGTGATCAGCTGGTCACACATTCTAATCTTATAATTAAAGAAGTCAATAGACTAATTGAGAACCCTGAAGTCATCTAGTCACCATGTCTTGAAAGACATCTTTGCCTTCCAGCTCGGTGGTCTTCTTTACCTTTTACCCCTATAATCCTTTCCCAACTTTAGCATTCCTCAGTGTTATCAACAATACTCCAAAGCCATGGAAATGGGGGAGAAGGTACAGGCTGGGTATTTTCTCAGCTCTCTGCCATTTGAGTATCTGTGTAACCTTCGGGAAGTTACTTAACATCTCTAAGCCTCAACATTCTCTTCTATAGAATGGGAAAATAATAATGCTCCCTCCAATAGGATTGTAATAAAGATTAAATTAGCTAACCCATGCAAAGCATTTAAGACATTATTATTATTCCCAGTTCATTCTCCTTTAATAATGAGCATTTAATTGTGGATACATTTAAATTACTTGAAGGGGCCGTTGTTTTACTGGAACTTAGAGGGCACTAGTTAACTTCTTTTTGGTGTCTTTATTTTGAGATTTCTTCATTCTTCTCTGAAACATTAGTTGGGAATTTTTAATTACAAGTCTGAAAAAAAAAAATATAAGTCATCTTTGGATTACTTGAAGGGAAGCTCAAGAAATATTGAAGATTATAAATTTTCAGCTCCATGATTTTTCTATCATCTTGAGAATTATGTTTTTAGAGTAAGAGTCAAATTTTCCATCATATTTTCCAAATATTCAATAATATTGCTTGAAAGTTGTATGTGTTTGGATGTCAAAGGGACATTCTTTATAATCTCTTTAAATGCTGTAAATGTAGTGAATCATAGGTTTTTGGACCGCCATGGGCTTGTCAGCTTAGAACAGAACGCAAGAGGTATTCAAATCTTGCTGATGTCATGGATTTTTGTTTAAATTTTAATTACACATTTGAAGTCCTGATTATACCCTAAGGATTTATGTGCTTATGGAAAGTCAAACTATGAATTACAGTATTACAGGATATTTTCCACTTCATCAGATTAGTTTCACTATTCATTCCACAAATATGTTTTGTAAAATTTTCCAATTTGTAGAAAACTTTGATACTACATTACAAAAGGGTATTTAAATATAGATGAGAAAGATAGATGTGTGTCTTTCCCTTTTGATATTGATGTTAAATAAAAGATGGAATGTTTTTGTTTAAAATCAATCCCTCATTCCACCCCGCCCCCCTCAACACAATAAGTAAATGGCATTGTGAACAAAGTCTTCCTTTAGAGCTGTTATTCATTTTAAGTGTGTGTTAGGAAAAAAGTCTACTCTGTGTATAAAATCTAGCAAAAAATAAGAGAATTGTAAATAGAAAAATAAAACATGTAGAGGAGACAAATATTCTGTGCACATAGTTTTAAAATCCCAATGGGGAACACTTGTCAGAAAGAGAGACTACATACTCGTTAAGTTAAACATAAATTCCCAAAGAGTAACATTGCAATACGTTAATTTGCCACAGTAGATTTACCCACTGAAATCAGTCTACCAGTCTTGGCCAGCAAGTAGGATCTTAATTTTACCATCTAACAGTTGACTTGAAATAGAATAAAGATTTTCACATAAATATCTTAGTGACATAGACTTTCCTGGATTGCAGTGGTGCACCTACTCAACATTCAGTCAATTCACAGGTAATGAAACTCTTTGTAAGTGTTATCTCCTCACACAGTAGCAGGGTCTTAAATGGAAAAGGGCTCTGTTCATTTTCTATTTAAATCACAGGAAGAGATTATAGAATCAGTTGATGAAAACAGCTTATTTTTGGAAATCAGTTAAAAAATCTGAAGTTATGAATAGAAAATAATAAAAGAGAAATAACTGTCTGGGTTTTCTCCCTTCTTTACAGTGATATGGTAGAAATATAAGGAAAATGCTTAACATCCTTTAGTTAGGAAATCTGGTCCCTTCACTTGCTACAGGGCTCAGTTTTGAGTAAGAAAAGAAAGAACATTTTTGGCTGCAGCTTTAGTAAACAATGAATGATGAAAAATATTGCAGAAATGTCTTCAAGAGATCTGACAATTGAGAACACAGACCTTATCGCGTTGATATTGTCTACATTCCTCCACAAAGCTTGGCAAATGAATAACTGAGCCCTGTTTTGGCGGAACGAGAGAAGGAAGTACTAGTTCCAGCATCAAAACAAGATAATGAAAACAACCAACCAACACAAAACAGTTATTTCTTCTCCTGAATAATAAAGACATCATGTTTGCATATAGAACAGCTTTTGCATTATTGCTCTACATATAAGAATATATTAAGGAACTCATAACAGACTGCACATTACAAACTTAAGGTTCTTTGGTGAAGAATGAAAGAAAACAGTATTTGAGCTTTAAAGAAAATGATCTCATCCCTTTTGCTTTTATCTATTGATCCGTTGGATCCTCTCACAGAGCAGGGAGAGGTACTGTGTGAGTTTCACCATGGCTACAATCACCACGCCCCCAGCCATCATACATGTTGGCCAGAACAGTGAATGGAACAGCACGTTGGAACTGTAGAGTTTGGTGAGGATGACACTCTTCTGGTTTCCTTCTGGGTCGGAATAGCAGGAGAAGTGTTGATACTTCCTGAAGTTTTCCATGACAACATTCACCAGGGACATGGATTCTTCAAAATTTTTTCCACACTTAGGTATATAGGAGCACTGTGGAAAACGAGATAAACTGTCACCAGAAGATACTTTCTTTGTGTATTTATGTGTGTCTGGTTCTGGGAGGGGATGGGATATTGAGGTCAGCTTAATGAGCTGTGAAATAATCATGATGGTTTTTCTTTTCGTATTCAAACCAGTGCCTCCAGAAACCCTAAGATCTCACACAGTAATGAAGACAATGTTTTTAGGTATCTGACCCAGATGGACCTAAATAGTTCATCCATGTATAGTTTGATTATTGATTAGAATTGGATGACTCCAATGGATTCTTTTTACCGTAGCATGGTGAGTTTTAATTATTCCCTACTGAACACACTTTTCCATGGAATCAGAATGTCAATTTTTGTCTTTTGTCTATCCACGGCTGTCCATATAATATCAAAAGCTACCAGTTCTCTCAGGGAAAGTAGTTTATTCTCTTTTTGCCTGGCTTACTTTATTCAGCCAAGTCACCTTGGTCACCTTGCTATAGTAGCCAAGGAAATAGCTATACCTCTGGTGAGTTGCTGAAAAAGAATCCTGGAAAGGGTAGAGATACTGACTAGTTAAAGAGCCGTGATGAATTGTTCACGCTCAGTGAGCATGATAGCATGACAAAGCAACTTTTTCCATAAGCCAGGGAAAAATAAAACAGAACCAAATGAGTTTACTCTTCAAGCAGCGCTCATCTGAAAAATTACACTATATTTCCTTTGAACTTTTCCCCTCTCTTATTTTTACTGTTGTATCTCTTCTACATGTCTCTCCTTTCCTCCTACATACTTATATTCTTGGATTACTTTCTTTGTGTCTCTCTTTTTTCCCTGCCTTGTCCCGACTCCTCACCTCACTTTATATTTTCTGTTCTGTTCCCTCTGCCTGTCCTTTCTTTCTCTTCCCCACTTCTCTATGTACAGATGGAATTAAAGAACTTTGAGTTTTTATTATTTATTGCATATACTTTGGAGCGCATTTTTTCCTAATTTAAAAAGCAGTCTTCAAGGAGATGAAATCTCTGTGCCCCTTTTCCCTTGGCCTGTCAATGGGCAGTGACAAAACTAATTTTTTAAAAAGTTAGGAAAAAAGTGATTGAAAGAAATCTATTCAAACCCCCTCCCGCCCTCCCACCCCAGCCACCCTTACAGACAAAACTCATAGGGATCTGCACTAGGCCCTAACTCTTTGTTTTTCTAGATCCCAGGGCATTACATTCTTAGAAAATCGACCCCGACTACAAAACATATTTTTCTCTAGCCTGACCACAACACACATCCCAGATGAGCCCCAGTCAGAGCCCCTTGAAAAACCTGCCCCCTCTTGCTCCACTGGCCATGAGTTGACCCTGCCCCACATTCTCCCCAGAGCATAGCTGCAACCCTTTCACATCCTTCAAAACCCTTTAAAAGGCCCAGCCTAACAGAAACGTGGGCTGGCCTCTCTCCTCCCTTGAAGAGTAAATAAACTCTTGTCTTGCTTGTTGCTTCACTCTGTGCAATTCTTTGCCACCTGTGTCACTGGCCACCCTAACAGTGATTTAAGTCACTTTCCAGGGAGATGTGTGAGTCCTTAGCTAACTCTTTCCCCTCTTTATCATAATTGCCTTTCAACAGGAAAAAAAAAATCCCTGCCTTATTGTTATACACATTATCAAATGATTAATTTAACTGATTTTTCTGAATTGAATTGGTTTGTGACAAGATCACTGCTAATCTATATAATGTTTTGGTGTAAATTAGACAGCTGTGTCCCCTCTTTGGAACACTATTATTTTTCTGTCAAAAAATTGTCCTAAAACACTTATTTTATGAAAAAGCCTCACATATTTTACTGCTATTACCAATTTACAAGTTGTGCTTACAAATATTCACATCTATGACTTTTTATAGTGTGACTGGTATCCCAAAGGTTGTGCAGTGCACAACTCACACAACTGTATGTGGAGACACAAAATGAGGTGGGGTATTGTTGACCTTTAAGGTACATTCTGGAATTCCAGAACAATTTAGACCTGTAGATTTCACAGGAAAAATATATAAAAGAAATAGAATGGGTTTCGCTAATGGAGTATGTTTGGATTACTCTTTTTCCCTTATTTTGTTTACAGTGCTGTAATCATTGGATTCTTTGACTATAAACAGCAGGAAGATTCTTACTTAGTTAAGAATGGAGATGGAGTATGCTGGTATTTATTGTAAACCAGGCTTAAAGTAATGTTCTCATAGCAGGGCTGGTTGACACCTTCCCGTGTAATCAGCTAAGAATAAATGTGAGTACACTCATAAATATGAGTACAGCAGAGAGCTGGCACTAGAACAACATTAAGGGTCTGAAAGTAGCTCCAAAAAAGCAGAATTTCTCAGTGAGTTACAAGTTAGTACAAAATTAGCCTATGACTCCATGAAACAAATTTTCTACCAGTTGGATGCCTTTGGGATCAAAAGAGTTTAAGGCAGGATGGAGATACCTACCTTTGTTATTTTTTTCTTCTTCAAAGCTGCTCATGTCTTTTTAGCTTTAAAAAAATGTTTTCTGAAGCAAAGCATTAAAGACATCACAGACAAGCCATTTGTAGTTGAATTTGAACAGAGCCAATTTAGATCATAAATGCATCAGGCTTCTGTATATTTTTGTGCCAAGACAGTTTATAGTAGTAGTTTCAGTGGTTAACAGTACCAAATTATTGAAATGATCTCAGTAAAATTGGCATTCCATTAAAATGGAGTTTTTCTTATGCTCTTGTGAATTGATCTGGCTTAAAAAAATTTTTTTTTGAAGAAACATTTGTCAGTCAAATGACAATAATTCTGTCACTAGGTAAGATTCTTTCAAGTAAAATGAGATGTAAAGTATTAAAAAGGTTTTTTAAAATTTATTTTGAGACAGAGAGAGAGAGAGAATGAGCAGGGGAGGGGCACAGGGAGAGGGAGAGAGAGAATCCCAAGCAGACTCCGTGCTGTCAGCACGGAGCCTGATGCAGGGCTTGAGCCCACGAACTATGAGACCATGACCTGAGGCAAAATTAAGAGTTAGATGCTTAGCCAACAGAGCCACCCAGGCGTCCTGGTATAAAGTACTTTTGAGACTGTCTAGGAAGGATCTAGTACAGGTTTACTATTCCTTATTAAAGTTTCAAACTATCAGGGTCTCATATCGTTTGGAATGGCCAGATAAGGCATGTTCTATATAGATTGGACTGACTCTGCCGGTGTCAATCATTCATTTACTTTTATTATTGATGAATCCTTCTTTTGTCATGACCAATGCATGCGGTAGCATAATGAGCTCAAGCTGTGTTCAGGAGATCTGGTTACTGTGTTTCTATAGGCAATTTACTTGGCTCCTCAGAATCAACTTCTTTATCTGTACAAAGGGGTTAACAGAGCCTCCCGGGCAGGCTTTGTGTGAAGAGCAAATGATGAATATGCCTAAAGCCTCAATACATTTTCATTTATGTACTTTCTTATTGGAATATCACATTGTCCACATGATCTTCTAAAGTCTTCAACCAAATGCTGCATACTAAACTACGAAACTTCTAAGGAGGGCAAAATTATTAGTTACGTGGTTTTCACAGGGGGAGTGCCGTTCAATGGCTTTTATGTTATGGTCCTTGCTTTTGTGTCCCAGGAGAGTTGACATTATGCTGAATCCTACACTAGGATTCTAGGTTTCTGTCTCTATGGCTCAAACTTAGCCATGTGTACATTCCTGAGGCTGGTGTGAATTTGGGGTGAAGGTTTAATGATCTTATGATTTTATCGCATGCTTGGAGGATCATTTTCTGTGTTTGGTTTAAAATACGCAGAATGCATTTCAGCAAATGGAAACTTTACTAAGTGATCTATGGTTATTTGGAAAATATAATGTGGATTGAAAAGATAAAAATCCCAGCATTTTAAATCATTTCTTTTTTTAGTGGGAGGGGTGGGTTAAGAAAGATTTAACTTTTAGACTCTGCATGATATATATGATAAAGGAACATATGAGTTATAATTTTATACACACAACACACTTAAGTACTAATAAAAATATGGTAATTTTTTTACCATGGCCTTGAGTCATTCTTTCTTTTGTGTTTTAACATATGAATATATAAACCTTTCAAGCCTCTGAGTTGCTCATTCAGTGGAAGACATAGTCTCACATACCTGTTCTCAATCCTGAGTTTTGTTAACAAACCTCATTGCTTTCCCAAATCCCTTAAATTCTCTTTGGTATTGAAAACCATCAAGCTGGCTCAGGGTTATGGCCTTTCCTCTCTTAGCTGAAGAGACCTGGGTCCTGACAACTTGTCTTGTGGCCCTTACAATGCAATGAAGACCCAGCATTGCATATTTTCTACAATTCTTTGAAAAGTGGCTGAAAATTCGCTTTTATTAACCTCACTTCCAGAATCTTTGATATCACTGGAGTTATTTTTATTCTGATGATGGACAGAAGTTTTGAGGAACTATCTGTTGGGCTTTGCTTAGACATGCTTTGCTAAGCATGTATAAAGTAAATAGTGACAGGCCTTCACCCTAAACATAAAAGGTGTGGGGAGAAGTGGGGGGCAGTGGGAAGGGGATGGTTTGGCTGAGTAACCTCACTGGCCAGCCTCTCTTTTTTATATTGGTAGGAAAGGGGCTATCAATTCTCTGTATCACCTTAAGGGAAGGGTTTGTTCTTCATTTGTTCTTTTACAAAAAGAGAAGAGTTTTATTTCAGAGAGGGGTTAAAAGTTTAATGAAATCCAATCAATGTTGAATGTCTCTAATGTGCCTGATGGCATGCTAGACACAGGCATCAAAAACATAAATAATAGGGGCACCTTGGTGGCTCAGTTAGTTGAGCATCCAACTTTGGCTCAGGTTATGATCTCACGATTCATAAGTTTAAACCCTGCATTGCTCTCTGTGCTGATAGCTCAGAGCCTGGAGCCTAGCCTGCTTCAGATTCTGTGTCTCCCTTTCTCTGCCCTGCCCCCGCCCCCCATCCTCTCCTTCCTGCTTGTTTTCTCTCTCTCTCTCTCTCTCTCTCTCAAAAATAAGTAAACATTAAAAAAACATAAATAATACAAGGCAGATCATTAGAAAGAAACAGGAAGAGATTATAAAGCAAGGATGGGGTGATAACAGTGGGACCAGGAATGAAGCTAATGAGGTTTTCAGTAAAGATATATCCTCCATAGGGGGGACCACGAATTTGCTCTCAGAACTTGTTAGTAGCCAGGGCATCCTAAGCCCACCATGGCCATGAGATAAAAACATAAAGATTGCTCATGTGAAACATAGATATTCTTGGTTCTAGAGTCAGATGGAATTGTTTCTCGTGTCCTCAAACAACGAATGTCCTGCATGTGGTGATGAAGCTGGTCCACTGTGTGACATGCCAGGGTTTGTGTTCTGTGCTGGAGAAGAAGAAAGGATCCGCATGTTGAGAGAATATAGAGATCACCTGCTGGACCAGTCCACAAGTGTATTTTAAACTTTTGAGTTTTTTGGATATAAGTGATGGACAAAAGAGATGAGAGAGAGAGTCAGTCGGGATGTTGTTTTCTTTCCCTTTTGAGACTTCTTGTTCCTTATCGTGGCTTCTTAAAAAAAAGTGAATCCCAAAAAATCCCACAAAATCTGCTGTCTGCTTGATCTTGGCAAGCGGGACTGTTTGAATTGTTTGGAAGAGGAAAGGAAAACAGCATTCACACTCTGCTATGCGCTAATGTTCCTTTCAGTATCGAGACACAGGTCCCTCTGGAGAGAAGTGTTCCTTTCTTGTGTTTCCCAGAGCTGCCACGCTGTTACGGCATTTCTGCCTGATTTGAAGTGGAGAAGAAGCTAAAAGGACCCAGGAAGTCTACTAACTAAATACAAGCCATCTGAAGTCTTGAGATTAGTCAATACCCAAGATGGCTAAACCACAGAGGCATCCCCCTTCCCAGTTTACAGTGTATCCAGTTAGGATTAGAGTAAGTCAGACACGTCCTCTGACCTTGCCCTTTGACATGATCTTCTTTCTCAGCAGTTGGAAAGGAATAGATTATGTCTCCATGCTTTTCTTCTTGATGCTTAGTTCAGGCTCCTTTTGGGCACATTCTTTCATTTCTACACAAAGGTGCCCTGGGATGTCCCAGAATTCAGTTTTGGCAAGAAGTGACTAAACTTTGTCAATCATAAAAGCATTTCTGAATCTCTGGTCCATAGGTAGCTTCAGCAAAAGTCTCACAGATATCCTTCAATTTAAAGTGCTAATTATGGGGATTTCATACGTCACACTTCCAGGCATGTCTTCTGCCCCCTTTCAGGGTTCACTTCTATCTGTTTAGTATCTATTCTTGGAAACTGGTGATGAATACACAGCCCTGACCTTCCCCATGGATCACAGATAATTCTGTGTGCGATGGCCTTTTGATTCTAAGCAGCTCTTGGGATATGATGGAATGGCATGGATTCTCACCTGTGCACTAAAACGTATTATCAGAGGATAAATATTTCATAGAATTAGATTTTTCATCCTCTCAAGGGGATGCTCTCATGTTTTCCTCTTTAACAGTAGGATGAGATGAAGAGACTTCGAGTTTTATTCAGACCTAATTAGCGAATGTGTGACTTTAGGAAAATTATTTCATTTTCTGAGCTCAGTTCCATTACTGAAAAAAGTGGAGATAATAGTGGTACCTAAAATGTGGGGTTGCTGCTGTAATTAAATAAGTGAGTTCAGGGGCGCCTGGGTGGCTCAGTCGGTTAAGCGTCCGACTTTGGCTCAGGTCATGATCTCACGGTCTGTGAGTTGGAGCCCCGTGTCGGGCTCTGTGCTGACAGCTCAGAGCCTGAAGCCTGTTTCAGATTCTGTGTCTCCCTCTCTCTCTGGCCCTCCCCCGTTCATGCTCTGTCTCTCTCTGTCTCAAAAATAAAATAAACGTTAAAAAAATAAGTGAGTTCATGTAAAATATTTAATATGATACAGTGCCTGGAACATTGTAAACTCTTGATAAAATCTGACTGTTGTTTTAGGAGTATGGTTTTAGTCAGGATTAAATGAGATGATTTTTGTAAAGTTCTTAGCATAGTGCTGGGGACACTATATATGGCAGACATTTGACAAATATCGGATTCTTTTCTTTCCTGTCTAGATTTTCAACTTCACTCGTGTTTCTTCCCTTTTACCCTTACCCTACCAATACAATGTAGAGGACTTCAGTGCTTCCAAACTTTGCTTAGGATTTTGGGATCTTACAGCATCTAAATTCAAAGCTACATAAAGTCTTGTTCTGCCACTGTCTGGAGACATTTTTAGTTGTCACAATTGGAGAGGGGAGGATGCTAGACATCTAGGGGGCAGAGACCAGGTATCCTACATTGAACAGGACACAAGCCACCCTCACAGAATGACAAAGAGTTATCTCCTGCGCCCCCACATCCCCAAATATCGATAGTGCTGAGGTTGAGAAATCCCTGTCTAGATACGTATATTCTCTGCATTTTGTAAACCCCAAAGGCTTCAAAATGGGTGACAAAGTGAGGGACAATGGTGAGTTTGGAGTTGCAAATAATTGATTAGTTTATAGAACTTATTACATCAATAATAGCTGTCCTCCCTATGACAATTGTACATAAAATATAATATAATATGGTACTATCCCACATAACCAAAGAATGGATGTGATATTGTGATTTATAATAAGAAATAAATATTTGTTCTTTGTCCCTGTTTCTGGAACAGAGCTCCTAAAACTCTTGGAATTTCCTAAGTGATAAGAGCTATAAAGGCGTCTTTTGTTAGATTAATAAGGTGACTTTGGGACCACACTTACGGATTGGGGCTGGCTGCCAGGAGAACCACCTATGTGATTAGAGTATTAGAATGTTCAGTCTTACCCCCCTGACCTCCTGGGAGAAGGGCTGGAGAGTGAATCAACTGCCAATGGCTGATGGATTAATTAATCATGCCTATATAATGAAGCCTCCATAAAAACCCGAAGGACAGGGTTAGGAGAGCTTCTGGGTTGGTGAACGCATGGAGATCTGGGGAGAATGGCATGCTTGGAGCTCTGTGCCCTTCCCCATACTTTGCCCTATATGTCTCTTGCATCTGGATGTTCCTGAGTTCTATAATTTTAAAACAACCTGGGAATCGAATAAGCAAAATGTGTCTCTGCATCTGTGAGCTACTCTAGCAAATTAATTGAACTTAAGGAAGGGGTTGCTGGAATCTCTGACAACCTGGGCTTGTGGCTGGCATCTGAACTCAAGGTGGGGGCAGTCTTTTGGAACAGGATCTTAATGTAAGGAATCTAATGCTATCTCTGGGTAGATAGTGTCAGATTTGAGTTGAATTGTAGGACACTCAGCTGGTTTTGGAGGATTACTTGATGGTGTGGGAAACACCATCTCTTCCCGCCCCACACACATTGGCATTGAGTTCAGAACCCCTTTAATGGATATGTTTTCTTGTTTTATACCAAATTTCATTTTAAATCCACTCTCAAACTACAGAGTCATGTTTTGAGAATCCCTGGTGGGCAGAATAGGTTTTAAACTTCCAAAGGAGATCAGCATTGAGGAATTTAACAACCATAGTGAATTAATCGTCAGCCACTGTTTGTGATTCCTCTGACGGCCTTGTGGCCTTGAGAGGCAGGGGCCCTTGAGCCCACTTGCAGTAAACAGGAACAGTCAGCCAATTGCTCTACAAGAGCATGCCAGCTTATCAGCTTAAGCAGCTCCAACTGTAATATTGACAAGAGGCTGGGCACTGGGTTTAAAGGCTTAAAAAAAAAAAGAATATGAGAGAGATTGAAAATTTAAAAATAAAATTCTTTTGGATATTTTCTACAAAGATACAGACAGCCTGACTGATATCCTTTTGCCTCCTGTTTTCTCAGATCAAACATGGTCAGTGGTGCCTTATGTATCTCAAGAAAACGATGCCCATTTCTTGGCAACTCTGGGGCAGACTGTAAGCTTGTGGGAGGGTAATAGGAAGGAGAGCTCCACATAGAGAATATTTTTATGTTTTCTATAGGAATATCCTGAATACTCCCCATGTTGCATGAAGATTGTGGTTTAATGACCTTCTGATGTGGAGGTAACTGTATTTTCAATATATATACTTGTTTTTTTTCTAAATGTTTATTAATTTTTGAGAGAGAGACAGAGACAGAGACAGAGACAGAGACAGAGTGCGAGCAGGGGAGAGGCAGAAAGAGAGGGAGGCATAGAATCTGAAGCAGGCTCCAGGCTCTGAGTTGTTAGCAGAGAGCCCTACGCGGGGTTTGAACTCACAAATTGCGACATCATGACCTGAGTCAAAGTCAGATGCTTAATTGATTGACTTAACTCAGGTGCCCCCCAAATATGCTTCTGATTAAAGGCAGAGGACAGCTGTCCAGAGCGTGAAGAGCTGTGGGGCCAGAAGGGTGAGCCACCTTTGGTGCCACCTTTCCCTTGGGAGTATATGCTGATTCTAGAAGGGGACTGAAAGCCTAGAAAGCCGAACAGAATTTTTGACAGCCTTGCAGAGGTAGGGGCAGGAACCATCATTGACGATCTATCAGGTAGGGGCCCCAATGACCCCCCCCCATTCACTGTATTGGGACCTTGAAAGGACTGCATTCTAGGAATAATGGCAACCTGAAGTATATCTCCAAAGGGACTTCAATTCAGACTTGTATATCTCAGTTTCTGAAGTCAGAATGACATGATCACGCATGGCTCATACATTCAGGAACCTGGCAGAAACAAATAGAAATACTATTTGGAAAAGATGACATCATGACATCATCCCAGGCTTAAAATTATTTTTATAAATAATTTTGCAAATGTGACACCTGATAAGAAATAACCAGATATTACAAGACAAACATGAAAACATACAAGAGAAGAAAAGAAAAGAACACATTAGTGTCTCTGGATATTGAAGTCATCAAGATAAACTTTAAAATAACTATAATTTTACTTTTAATGTTGAAGGATTTAAAAGACAAGCATGAGATATTTCATAAAACTAGAAATGATAAAACAGACTCAAATGGATATTCCCAAAATGAAAAATACAATACGAGAAACTAAGAACCCAATGGGTAGGTTTAACAGTAGGTTTGTCAAAGCTGAGGAATGAATTACAAATTAGAAGATAGGTCAGTATTGGGGATGAAGCACTGAGAGATTAAACAGAGGATAGCTACAAAAAAGAGAGATATGGCCAGTATGAGTGCCAAAAGGAGAAACAGGAGCGAATCAAAGTAGAGAATATTTGATGAAATACTGACTGAGAACTTTCTGAAATTGAGGAAAAACATCAAGGAACAGCAAAAGAAGCCTTGGGAAGCAGTAAGCAGGCTAAATAAAAATAAATGCACTCTCTGCCACTTATAGAAAACCAAATAAAGTGATCTGTAAAATAAACCAAGATTAGCTTCAAAGAAGCGGCAATTAGACTGAGAGTTGATTTCTAAATAGTAATAAAGCTTACCAGAAGACAATGGAATGTTTCTGATGTGCAGAAACAAAATAACAGCCAAGTTCAGATTTTAGGCTCAGTGAATGTATCCTTCAAGAATAAAAATGAAATAAAAATATTTTCAAACAAATGAAAGCTGAGATAATTCTTTAGAGCAGATACTGCACTAAGCAAATACTAAAGAGTATTCTTTATGTAATAGAAAAATGATCCTAGATGGAAAAACAGAGATAAAGGAAGGAATGAATGATAATAAAAATAGAGAATCATGAGGACACATCTAAATGAATATCTACCACCTACAAAAACAATAATAATGTCTGCATGAATTTAAAGTGTATATAGAAGGGGCGCCTGGGTGGCTCAGTCGGTTGAGCGTCTGACTTCGGCTCAGGTCATGATCTCGTGGTCTGTGAGTTCGAGCCCCATGTCGGGCTCTGTGCTGACCGCTCAGAGCCTGGAGCCTGTTTTGGATTCTGTGTCTCCCTCTCTCTCTGCTCCTCCCCCGCTTGTGCTCTCTGTCTCGCTCTCAAAAATAAATAAACATTAAGAAAAAAAAGTATATATAGAATAAAATAATAATATATACCTTGGGAAGATAGTAAGTAGGAGTTAAGATGTTTTAATGTCCTTAGTCAAGATCACAAGTTGTAATCTGTAGGCTAAATCCTAAAAGAATACTAATACAAAAGATAACATCCAAGAAAAAAAGGGGGGAATGAGATTATAAAATAATCCAGTGAGGAAAATGTGGTCTTTCCATAAATTGACTTGGTCAAATGGCTATCCACATGAGAAAAAAAGAGAAAGCCAGAAACCAGGCTGGAGGGAAGGTGGGTGGGGGATGGTTCTAAATGGGTGATAGGCATTAAGGAGGGTACTTGTGATGAGTACTTGGTGTTACATGTAAGTGATGAATCACTAAATTCTACTCCTGAAACCAATACTATACTCTATGCTAACCAACTTGAATTTAAATAAAGTCTTGGGAAGCCAGGGGGTGAGGGTGTGTGGGGAGTGGCGGGTGTGGTGGTGGGAGGTGGTGGCTGGAGGGTGGGGGTGTGTGTGGGGTGGGGGCAGTGGAAAGAAACCACTTTCATAAAAATCAATTCCTGGCAGATCGTATTCTAAATGCGAAAGGAGAAATAATGATATTTCTCAAAGATAATTTAGGAGAGTGAATTCATGAACTCAGGATAGGTAAAGACTCTTAAACAGGACAAAAAAAAAATACCAGAAAAACAAAACAAACCAAAAAAACCTCCCCCAAACCCAAACACCAAAACAACAACCACCACAACAGCAAAAACAGACTGACAAAAAAATTTGTCTATTCTGAAATTAGAAAGCTCTTTCATTCAAAGACATCATGAAGAAATTGAAAAGGCCACAGAATGAGAGAAGTTATTTACAATGCATGTAACCAACAGAGGTTCATATCTAGTTATAGAGAATTCCTACAATGAATATGAAGAAGAAATAATCTGATAGAAAAATGGACAAGGGACTTCAACAGACATTGTACAAAAAAGAACATCCAAATGGCCAATAAATAAATGAAAAGGAATGTGACAATATTAGTCATCAGAATCCCAAAGAAATATCAGTACATTAGCTAAAGTTAAAATTGCAGATGATAGCGATGTCAGTAAGGATTTGAAACAATAAAAACTCTCATATCTTTAGAGTTGGTGGGAGTGTAGCTGGGCAGGCACTTTGGAAAACCATTTGATATTATCTACTAAACTTTCAGATGTGTGTACCCTCTGATCTAGATATTTCATTCCCAGGTTTATATCTGACAGAAATGTGCATGCTTGTGCACCAAGAGACATATACAAGAATATTCATGGCAGAATTATTTGTAATAGCCCCAAACTGTACAGGACTAAAAATGTCCATCAACAGTAGAATGGATAAATAAAGTGGCATGGTCATACAGTGGGATATGATACCGTAATGGAAATGAATGAACCTTCACCAAGTGGAATGGCTCTAACAAACCTAAGTATTATGTGAAAGAAGTCAGACACAAAGGGAAATATTCTGTATAATTCCATTTATATCAGGTTTAAAAACCAGGCAAAACTAAAAGATAATGTTTCAGGATATAGGCTTAGGTGCTGACACTACAAAGAAAAATTTAAAAAAGTAATTACCATATTGTCAGGATGGTTGTTATCTTTGGCAAGAGACAGACTATTATTGAGAGGGTGCGTCAGGGGTATTTTTGCGGTGCAGGAAATGTTTTATTTCTTTACCCTCGTGGTGGTCTCTGTGATAAATACTTGAGCTGCACTCTTTGATTTCTTGCATGTTTCTGTATGTTATAATCCACGGTTAAAAACAAGGTAAGGGGGCAAATAAACCAAACAATGACCTAGTATCATGCTGACAACAGACAGATACTGGTCCTAAATTTTTAACTGAGACTTTCTATGGTAGGTTCACTCCCTGTTTATAGCCTAAATAATGAATTCACAGGGCTGTAGTGATAAAATGTCAAAATGAGGAAAGGGAAATTTGTCCTACTTTTTGATGCCTCTTCAACTTTGGCCAGTTTCCAGTTCCACAGAGATCTGAGAGTTTTATAGGCATTTGCCATTACAGGTCAGTTTTGATTTAAAGATCTGACTTGAGGGAAGATCTTGAAAAACAAACACTTGTGCAAAAGCCAAGCTTTATGTATTTGCAGAACAGGGTTAGGATTGGTATTACTTGTAGCTGCCACAAACGAAAGGAAATCAGAGCAGACATTTCCAAACGATGGTCTCTGAAATATTCATTATGTTCAGTCCTCAGAGATATCTGCAAGGATTCTTTCAAGTTATTGTGGCCAAAATGCAAGGTGGATTTTCTTACTTTGTGTCCATATAACACAAAACAGGTCCTATGTTCTAGTGTCTAATTTCCAAACTACTGCATTTTTTTTCAATACATGTAACCTGTATCATTTAGGTGCTGATAATTGTGATGGAAATAAAAGTTTTTACAGAAACAGTACGGTTCATGAGGCTTGTATCCTAGTAACGAGAGCCAGTTATCCTACTGGAGAGTGACATCAGGTGGTCTTAGCATATCTAAATTGCTACCGTAAATCCTATACTCAATATATTTAACTTAACATTGATAATAGCAGGTTGGTCCTGCTGACACGTTACTCATCATCTCAGACCTTAGAAATGCAAGTGTTCTGTACAGCTTTCACACAACACACTTTTGTTGTCCATCTACCTTGTGGAGTTGGATATATCGGCGCTAGAAAATTCAGCCTCTCTGAACTTAGTGCATATGAGGAGAGAAACACAGACACACACACCGTGACCATGGATTGGAGGTGTCCCCTGTGCCAAGCACCATGGTCTGCTCCACACTTTACATACACAGCTCTGATTCTCCAAATGACTTTGCAAGATGGCCATTGTTATGTTTCTCCTTTTAGAGAAAAGGAAGCTGAAGCTCCGAGGGATTAAGTTATGTCCCTGTGGCAAGCAAAAGGCAGTTTTACCCTAGTGCTCTCAGGTATATGACGAATACCTCTTTTTTGTTTTTTTTGTTTTTTTGTTTTTGTTTTGGCTTGTACCACTTGGACTAAGCTGCATGTTTGCTTTGAACGACCTAGTCTATTTGTGTAGAAATGATAGAATGTTTACTCTCCTAGATGAAAGTAAAGGGTAAATCCACACTACCACAAAATGGGGGAATGATCTGTCCACAACATGCACAGAAAATAAATGTCTCCCAGGCAAGAGTCAAATAGTTCTGTGAATGGATGAGGCAGGGCCCGCTTTCCAGTGGTATTTTCCTTTGAAATGCCGGCATGGGAGGACTTCAGACGGCCGAGTGCAGGAGCTCTGTGGGGGTGACCGAAATGCAGTGTGTGTGTGTGTGTGTGTGTGTGTGCGCCAAGCTCCTACCTTCTGATTGATTTTCATGGTCTCTTCGGTGTGGTAGAGAAGGAGCTTTTCACCAGAAGAAGTCAGGTTAACGTACACCTGGAGGCAGGGGTACTGAGAGAGTTTCCAGCAGTCTGGACCACAGCTGAAGGAGCAGTTAAATGTTTCTGTGATGGACGCATTCACCAAGGTGCATTGAGACTCCTCAGTCCACACGCTACAGAGAGAGGGGAGAATAAACACAGGCCCAGACACTAAGGGCGAGGAAGGCATAATCAGAGGGGATCATCTGTTAGCTCCTTAACCTGAAGAATCCAAATCTATCGTGCAATCTATTTGTTAGAGTTTATGCCTTTGAATTGAGCAGCTTTAGGCAAAGTACAATATAAAGATGGATAAACTGCCTGGCACCTGAAAACTTCCAGTGACTTCTATCAGATGTACTATAATATCCAATGCTTGATTTAAGTTAGATTTTTACTTTTTTATCAAATTCGCTGGTAAGCATAAGGCATCTTTTATATCACACCTGTAATCACCCTGCATTCCTATCTTGTCAGCCGTCACACCCCAGTCCTCACCTCTGCAGTGTCTGCCTAGTTTGTAGGTAGCAGAGGTGTAAGAGAGAAGCGGAAGGAAGATGGCAGACGGGTGGGCGGACTTGACATCTAACTTGATAGATACGAGGTCAGTGATACATTTCTTTGTATGGTCTTTCTAATAAGGGAGAAAAGATAACTCCACCCTTTCATTGTACCAAAACCGATCACTTGTAGCATCTGTCTTCACCCTAACTGGTGTTTTGTATACATTTCCAAAACTTTATAGGTTGGGTATTGAATTTTTTTAAGGTGAGTTTACTGAGAGTCAGAGAAATCAGGAAACATTCAAGGGCACACAGCTAGTAAAGCGATGGAAATGGTGATTCTACCCAGTCCGGCATTTCTCTAAGGCCCAGGCTTATTCCGTGGTACTGCGCTGACACCCTTTGAACACAGTGGAAGAGAGGCCTTTCCATGGAGATAATGGGTTCATGTCAGTGCCCTGGGAACCTCTATTAGAAAGATCAAAAAAGAAAAAGTAAACAAACCTCCGGCTGCCCATTGGCCAGTTTTCCTTCTAAAATACATGTAATTTTATGATCAAGGGTAACATTTGTGATTAAGAAGAGACACACAAGCAATCAAAGTTTTGCCTCTGGGTATAAGCTGATTACCATTGTGATCGGAAAACAGCACATTTTCTTCACAGATGAATACCCTTTCCTTTTGCTGGACATGTGTTGACTTCCCTTTTCATGTCCAGTTTTATGCCGGAGGCAGGTTACTGGCCCTGACCCCCTCTGGCGTGGCAAATTGTATTTTCCTAGGATATGGATGGTCAGATTTTGCTTATACAAAGGGGAAAAAAAAGTCTTAGATGGTTCTAAGCACAGATGTGAAGATCTGAAAGCGGTTTTGGAAACAGTGAACACTCAGGCCTGAGGCATCAGCGCTTTCATTGAGAAGGAGCACAGCTGAAGGCATCAGAGACACAGAGCAGAGCAACCACAAATGGGAAAGATGATGCCTTAATTTTAGCAAATTACTGTCTTTCAGCTAGATTTTGCTTCTAAAATGAAAGTATTAATTTAGGTGGATAAATGAATGCCACAAAATGGTTTGATTCTCTTTCAGATCGAAATCTCAATTTTCCATTTGAAAGGGCTTCATTCCTTTGAGCCAAACCACTGTGAGACTTTCCCCATTAGTTACAGCAATGCTGGTCTCCCCTGTGCTCAAAGTGTCCAATGTATGGACAACAGTTAGCTAGAGAGGCTGTGGGGATTTATCATGTGGCTTACTCAGGGGGAATACACTTGCTGTCTCAGTATTTAATTGCCTCCCTATCTATTCAGTAAACCTAGGGCAAATATTAAAATGAAAGGAGTTCAAAATCTGCTACTGTTAAAAGTTGATGCATAGCAGTATTTCTCAGCCTTGACAGCATGTTAGGATTGCCTGGGGGAACTTTGAAAGATGTTGGTGACTGGGTCCTACTATATGCCATTAAATCTGACCTTCTGGGAGGATGGGGGAGGGGTGACTGAGCATCAGTATTTTTTAAAGTTTCTCAGGAAGTTTAAATGTGCAGTTGAGAACCACTGATATGTGGGGTGATGAAGAGGGGTGTGGGCTGGAAAAGAATGATGGTGGAGAACAGAGGTGTGAAGAGGCAAGAATAGGGACTCTGGGATTAGTGGGATGGGGGTTTGAATCTTACCTCTGCCATATGCTAGAGTTGTGTGATACCAGGCAAATTAGATTTATCTTGAGCCTCAGTTTTGCCATTCTTATAAGGAGCATATTCGTATCATACTGCCTTTATAACATATGTGTGAGCGTTAAGCAAGTCATGTATGGGAAGGGAAGTTCCTGCACATAGTAGGTAGTACTATTTTTATCATTATTATTCGGTAGCATTATTAAAAAATGTTACATGCCAGTCACTGCTAATAGTTATTATTGGGAAAGGAGGTGAGGAAGAGGACTTGAGGGTTGATAAGCTATGGGAGAGGAAGGAGAAGGAGAAGGCGAACGACCGTGTCCCAACCACCCAATGGCATTACCTCTGCATGTATGAGCGCAGGAGTGTGATTCCCAGCAGAAAGTACATCATGATGGAGCAGACCATCATGGCCAGTCCCAGGAGAATGGCCCGGTCCTCTCCTGCTTTCAGTGCTGTGACAGTTTTCCTTTTGTCCAGGAGGTCGTGGTCCCTGATTTTTTGGTAAATATTTCTGAGGTTGAAAATAATACAGTCTTACATGAAGTTCACAGTTAATCAGCACACTCCTAGAGAGTGGGTAAGTTTCTGCCCATGCTTTCCTTCCTTTTTAGAGGAGCCCTCTAAACCTACCTGAATGCAATTGGATCCCACCATGTGACAACTATCTCCCAACACACACACGCACCAACCTTGAGCAGAAACAAGTCCCCCTTCTTTCCTTGGGGCCCATGTCTGGTTGTAAGCACCTTTTTCCTCCTCTTAAATCTGAAGAAAGAAAGCACTTCCTTCAACTCTTAAAAGAATGCTTTTGGATTTGCCATTTAACCTCCAGCTGATCGTTATTGATCGTTTTATACTCTCTGAATACCTAATGGAGCATTAATTCAAATAAACGGCAGTATACCTCAGAAATCTATCAACTTAATACCTTATTTCCCTTCAGTAGTAATAGACAAAAATTATTTTGGTTAACATTTTTCTCAAGTTTAGGGTAGCTTAGGGCGCTGTTGGCTTGAGATTTATAAGCAGTATGAAAATGTGGAGTAGTGACCCAGTCTTTTTTCTCATAGATGTAAACACTTGAGTGAGTTTTGAAAAATGTCAGTCAAGGGCCAGACTGCATAACTTTGACTACTTTTATTAGTATTTTTAAAAAATTTTTACAGCAGAAACATAGAGTAAGACGGGACATAAGACTGGACCAAACTGGCCCCTGTGTTCAAAATCTGATTTCCCTGCTGACTACCTGTGTGATCAATGCAAGTTCCTCATCCTTTCTGATTCCCAGTTTCCTGCATAGTGGGAATAATGTTTAACTGCATTGTAATGTTTAAATGAAATGACACAAGTAAATCATCCAAGAGAATGACTGATGTGAAGCATTTAAACAAGTGCTCCCACTGGAAAATGGGGTGGGAAGCTATAGTTCCGTGACAGGTGCATCAAAGTATCCTAAAATTGCTACAATCTTCCAAGGAATTTCTAAAGGACAGAATGGCAGGGAAATGAATAATGTAGAAAGCTTATGAGCAGAAGACTGGATTTGAAAGAAGATCTGGAAGAGAAGACAAAAAAGAAGAAATTGCTGGGGTGCTGGATGCTTGGAGAGATATGTGAGAAGTATAGGATTTGGTAAAGCAGGTGACTGGGGAAGGAGCATCTCAGGACTTCCTTTAGTTTCGATTCTGAGAAGCAAGTTTTGGATTGCAGGGGTCCAGGAGTACGGGTATTGTTGTTGGCCTTTAGGGTCTTTCAAATAGAAAGCTGAAAATGGAGACAGAAACTCTTAGAGCTTTTTTTTTTTTTTTTTTTTTTTTTTTTTTAGCTTCAGGCAAAAAAGCCAATATACATAACTTCAGATTTTCCTTAAAAATTTTTATCACTAGTCATTCTTGTTGCTTGGAAAAGAAACCAGAGTGAAATCCAGAATGGAACTTTGCAGGGCAAGGAAGAGATGCCTGTTACTTGTACAATTGTGTATATATTCAGGGCTTCTATTTAGGTTTGTGCTCCAGGATGGCCTTACTGATATTGATGGCTGGCATCCTTTTTGGTTGGCTAGTTCATTCTGGACTGGTTGTTAGATATTTTGATTCTCTGTGGAAGTGTGAAAACATGTATTAGCTTAATATATTTCCAGAAGGTTTTAGGGTAGAGTATTTCTTAATTTAGTTATTGGAGTATGAAATTAACCAATTAGCTTATTATTATTTAAAGTTCTTTTCATGAAGTAGTTTATACAAATCTTAATCTTTCCTTAAAGAGTGGGCCCATTGTAGTAGGAGAATCATAGCTAAATAGAAGCCATATTTCTGTGGTTTTGTCCTTCTTGGCTCCCCTCCACCCTCCCTCACTCTGGGCTGCTCATTATCATCATCGCCAGAAGCCTGAGAGTTCATATCTTTCTTTATTCTCCAGTTCCCAAGTCTAGTGCCCCCAGACTAGCTGCTGTGCTTTAGACTTCCATAGACTGGCCACCGCCCACCTTCTAAGTTTCTCCATTTGTTTCCTGAGATTTCCTTTGGAAAATATAAGACTTATATAAAAGCTCTTTAAACTTGACTCTTTATTAACTTGATTAAAAAAAATCTTTTCCCATTAGCAGCTAAAGCCAGTAGTAAGCAGGAAGAAACTGAGTGACTTCAAAGACCTGTTGTAGGAGCACGTGGGCGGCTCAGTTGGTTAAGCATCTGACTCTTGATTTTGGCTCAGGTCATGATCTCACAGTTTGTGAGTTTGAGCCCCGCATCAGGCTCTGTGGTGCTGGCACCAAAACTGCTTGGGATTCTCTCTCTGCCCCTCCCCTGCTTGTGCTCTCTCTCTCTCTCTCTCTCTCTCAAAATAAATAAATAAACTTAAAAAATAGACCTGTTGTAAAAGTAATGTGATGTTACTAGGCTATTATTTATCAAAATGTATTTAATTCTGATGGCTGCCTTTACAATTTGCATTTCCTGCAGAGGGAAGCCAGCAAAGAGAAAGCAGTAGTCTGACGGTTCCAGAGGATTAGGCTGTCACTCCACATCACTTATGTCAGCCCATATCCGTGAAAGATGCAGTGTAATCAGTCAGTTATGTCACCAGAACAAGAAGCATATAAAAGTGATTCAAATGAGTAATTTAAAAACAAATCACAGTTGGAAATGGGTGACAAATGATCTTCATATGCTTTGGAATTTCTAACGATGGAAAATGGTTGGTTTCCACAGAGGCCAAAGATATTTGGGAAATTAGGATATTACTCAGCCAAAAGAAAGTGGATGAGTCGAGTGGGACATACTCATGAAATTTATCAGTAAATTATTATTGAATTCATGGATAAATTAAGGAATGAATAATTTGGAAAAACAAGAATTCAGTTTAAGTCCACAAATTTATCTCAAGTGCTGGAAGTCTCTATTTCCTGGGGATATGGCCCCTGCCTAAGAAAGTCATAAAAATAAATATCAACAAAGGGTAGTGAATTCAATGATGGAGCGATTCACAGAGTGAGTACAGAAGGGAAGTAAGTTCTCTAGCCTGGAGGGAGCAGGACAGGAAGCAATAGGCGTTAAGGTTAGGGAAGGCTTCCTGGAGGTAATGTCTTAAGCAGAATCTTCAAGATTGAATCAGAGTTAACCAAATAAGACAGGGACTCTAGGGTATTTCAAACAGAAGGAATCACATGAAGGAAGGGATGAAGATTTGGAACTGCAAGGCGACTGTCAAAAACTACAAGCATTTTACTATTACATGAGTGTGGGACAGGGGATATGGGGCAGGTGAGTTTGGAAAGGCACTAGGTCATGAAGTGTTTTGTAAATCCTTCTAAAGAGCTTGGCCTTTATCCTGTAGTTAACGGGAAGCAGTCAAAGAGTGACATAATCAAAATTGAGTTTCAGAATGATCACTTTGGCTACAGTGTGGAGATTAGATTAGAAATAGAACAAAACAAATCAGAAAGAATTAGGAAATTGTTACTGTAGTGTTGGCAAAGGGTGATAAAGCCTGGATATAGGATTGAAGTAGGATAGATGGAGAGAAAAGGATGTATGGAGAAATATGTAGAGGTAAAACTTTAGGGTTTGATGATTGATAGAATGTAGAGGATGATGAGGAATTCAGAGGAAGGATGTAGATTAGATTTAGGCCCAAGTACTTGGCTTGGATCAGTGGGGATTGGTAGAATGTGTTAAAACTGGGATTCTTCTGTTGTTACTCTTCAGGGTCCCAAAGAATGGACTTTTGCTGCCCTGGCTAAGAAGGGAGAGGCTGAGGGTGCATCACAGATTCTCCCACAAGCATGGTGTCCTGAGCTCAGGCAAGGAGTGACTAATCTGACTGATGAGATGGACCAGAGCATGACAGTCATGGGCCAGGTCTATCTTTTGGGTGACTTTGAATGTCATTGTTCATGTATGGCACAATTTTTTAAAAATCCTTTTGGACTTGTCTGTGTTCAGGCCTGGGGTGCCTTGACTTTCCTATCTCCAGGTAGTAAGCCCCAGTGGGGGAGGGCAGTATCCATAGCCGAAACCAAGTGGTCAGTTAGGTGGGCTCTTTCATGCCAAGCTGTCTTCAGTGCTATGTTTCTGGCTTCATACCAGGAAAGCTTGTACTTTGGAAATTACTGTGCCAGCACTAACAGAGCTGGTATTTCATCTCCCTTTGGTTCTTTGCATTTATTCTCTATGAATCTACCTGACAGGGGGCAGAGGAGAAATAAGGGAATGAAGGCCAGTACAGTTCAATGAAGTACAGTCTTGGGAGGAAGAATCAGTATGGAGCAGGACTACAAATTCAGTTTTGAACATGTGCGATGTCCAACAACAGTAGGTATAGAGCAGGAACTTGGATTTCTTAAAAAAAAATTTTTTTTAATGTTCAATTTTGAGAGAGAGAGTGAGAGAGCAAGTGCATTAGTGGAGGTGGGGCAGAGAGAGAGGGAGAGAGAGAGAAGCCCAAGCAGGCCCCACACTGTCAGTGCAGAGCCTGATGTGGGGCTTGAAACTACAAACCATGAGATCATGACCTAAGCCAAAATGAAGAGTTGGATACTTAACCAACTGAGCCATCCAGGTGCTCCAGGAATTTGGATTTCTAAGCTTGGTGCAGATCTAGCCTTGGTGT
The DNA here is from genome assembly GCF_018350155.1 of Leopardus geoffroyi. NCBI lineage: Eukaryota > Metazoa > Chordata > Mammalia > Carnivora > Felidae > Leopardus > Leopardus geoffroyi. Next base: position 88,204,680 of record NC_059333.1, read on the forward strand.
GTTCTGGAAAAGCAGTACATTTGAGCTCTGTTGAGGCAGTCGTGGCTTCAGGATGAACTATGAATCAATATAGTGGATATAAGTCAACATTTATAGATGTTGACAGAACAAATAGTAGATAATGTATAGACTTTACTACGTGTGCAGGGGGCATTCTGTCCAAATCTTTTTGGTGAATGGGCATTATTAATAAAGGTACAAGGCAAATCCAAGTACAACAAAAGTCTCATAATTAATCTACAAGGCAAATCCAAGTATAATAAAATATCTTGCATAAAAAAGGATTTTCAATTATCCAATAAAGCTTCCTTCCCCCCCCCCCCCAACAGTAGTCAGCACAATATAATTTTATTTCAAACTCCATATTTGGATAGTTTCTTAAAGTTTGATATTAGGACTGAGGCTATAGTTCATAAGCAAATTATTTACAAGGCTATCTATATACAAACATGGATATAAAGAGTAAAATGTGTAAGATTTTTCTCCCTAGCCTTCCCTATTTAAATTCAGATTCTCCTGATAGTTAGCTTGCCAGGAGAAAATATTCAGGTTAAGGCAGGGTAAAGATTATTTATTAATTCATTTGTTTGTCAATATTTTTAAGTCCTCATCAGATGAAATATATGTTGCTGAGTTCTGGGGATACAAAGTGAGTAAGGCATGTCCTGTGGGGCTGGGTAAGAGACCACTGAAATTGATTTGAGAGGAATACAGAAGAGAAGCAAGTCAGTGTGCTGCAGCCATTTGCCAAAGGACCAGTTAGTGAACAGCTCATTCACCAAGAGCCAATCTACTGAAGGATCAGTTTGCTAAATGAATAGTTTGCCTACTTTATCACATTTACACACTTAACAAAGACTTTTTAAAGGAGTATTATCTTAAGTATGGTAAATGAATACGGATACCTTTTTGTTATGGATATTTTAAGAACACATTCAATCAAAAAGTAAATTCTTCTTGTGAATATATTCTTTTTAGCAGCTTTGTAAGATCTCTTTGATTTTTTTTTTAAAGCTAAGCTTCCTAGGGAGACTGTCTTTTTATAAATATATTCTTATGAATATATTCATAGATATATCTTTCTTGACTACGTGTGTGAATATATTCTTCTAATAGATATAACAAAAATTGGCATTTGATTTGGAAGAATCTCAGTTTATATTAATTTTTTCAAAACCTTTTTAGAGTCATTGCTATTTTGCTAACATTTTAGCATCATTGGTATTCTTATGACAAATTTCATGTTGACTACTTTGATTTGTTAACTTTATCAATTAACCAAATTTCTTTTAACTATTTATAAGGTTATGGTAGTTAATTTTGGACAGAAATTTTAACAGCTTTTTGAAGATTTTTTGAAGTTGAAAAGTTTTTATTTTGTCCTTATGACATCATCTTACAAAATGTTTAATTTGTCTCTGCTCTGGTCCTGTTATTGCAACAGGAGGCATCTGGGTAAAAATGGTGGGACCCTCTGCTGGGGGAAAATTGAAGAGGAGAAATCAGCATATGGCACAGATTGGCAGTCTGCTAACCTGTAGAACTATGTAGGATTACATTGAGCATACTAAGTTTTTGGTACGTAGCTAAATTTGAGAAACTCATTTTTGGGGGGGGGGTGGTGAGTAGTGGTCTCAGGCAAATTGGCTATCACTGTGTTGGGTATTGCTTGAGCTGGGCATTCAGCAGATTGACGGTAGATAAATGATACTAGGGCTATGATTAATAAGCATGAAGGTGGTGTAGAAGTGTGCCAGTTGAAGGCCATAACTTGATTTCATTGGCTATGGTTAAGGGTCCTATAGCAGACTGAACTGAGTCTCTGATGAACAAACAATTTAGAAAGAGAAGAATATCTAGCAGAATATGACAGAATAGGAGTAGTTGAGAATAGTTGGATTCTAGGATCTGGTGGGTGGGGGATGGCAGGCAGCAAGCTGGTTAGGTAGGCAGGGGCCGTAGGTAAAGGATCTTGTGTGTCTTCTTAAGTCAGAAGAACCATTAAAAGAATTTAAAGAATGAAATGATATAATCTTATTTGTACTTTAGGAAGATCACTCAAGTTAGTGTGGTTGATTATTTAGAAAAGTTTAAGTCTGGAGGTAGAGGCTGATTCCGGAACTCTCCCAGTGTTTCAGGGGTTAGATAAAGAGGAACTGGAAAAAAAAAAAAAAAAAAAAAAAGCAGTGGCAGAGGAGATGAAAATTTAGATCTGAGCATCATTGGTTTCCAGAACAAGTAACACCATGGATTTTAATGAGATTTTCTCATCAGAGAAACAAAAGACAGTGAGGGTACTGGATGGAACAGAGAGGGCAAGAAGACAGATCTGCAAAGGGTATGGAATGTGTGAAAGGTGAGGGGGCCTGGAGGGTGTGGGAAAGATATGAATAAAAGTAAACAATTATGTGTATCTGAAGTTACTTGGGGGGGGATACTTAAGAAACTCATACATAATACTTAACATACTGAATATTTATATTTATGTCTTTCTGGTTTAACGAATACTGAGCTGCTTAACAGTGAGAGCCAGACCACATTCATCTTTGTAGGCTCGGTCTCTTGGATTTATTAGGGTCACAAAATATATTCCTTTTATGTGGGCTAGATATGGCTACAATATGCTTAGATTGTGAGGTAGCCAGCATTAGGAAGCTAAATGACCAATGGAAACCAACTAAATTAGGGAAACACGGCTAGAGCAGGCTCCTGTCTTCCTTTTTCTGTCAGTGTCCATTGGACTCTACCACCAACAAATTTAGTATTACTTCCAGAAAGACTTCAAACTTTTGAGACACTAAGAGCTCTCATTTCCAGACTTCAAGGAAAAGACTCTTCTGTTACATCCTTTTGGGGATGAACCTATGGGGCAGTGGATGGCTGAGGGTCAGGTGAGCTGAAATGAGCAGAGTTGCTATATATTTCTGTTCCAGGAACACAAAAACTGTTATCTCATATGGCAGAGCTGGGAGTGGCATTGATTAAAACAGTCATTGAGGTGGATGAAGCTAGAATGCGTTATGCTAAGTGAAATAAGTCAATCAGAGAAAGCCAAATGCCATACGATTTCACTCATATGTAGAATTTAAGAAACAAAACAGATGAACATATGGGAAGGGGGGGAGAGAAAGGAGGGGAATAAACCACAAGAGACTCTTAATGATAGAGAACAAACTATGTGTCGACAGAGGGAGGTGGGTGGGAGGTGAGCTAGACAGGTGATGGGTACAAAGAAGGGCACTTGTGATGAGCACTGGGTATTGTATGTAAGTGATGAATCACTGAATTCTACTCCTGAAACCAATATTTCACCATATGTTAACTCACTAAAATTTAAATTAAAAAAAGAAAAAAGAAATAAACTTTAAAGGAAAACAGAACAAAACAAAAAAACCAGCCATTTTTCTGCCTTTTGTCCATCAAAGCCTTCCATGTTTTTGAGATGTGCTTCTTCATATGTATATCCTCTTTTTCTATTACTTCCACACTTCATGTTTTCTTTTCCTTGAGCTAATAGGTGTGTGTGTGTGTGTGTGTGTGTGTGTACACATATAAATTTAATTATTCTGTTTCCAATCTTTTAAAGTACATTCCATTGGGAGAAATGTGCTTTGAGTTTGGGAACAAATGGTAGTCACATTTAATATAGTCATTAACAAGAGAGGTTTTGTCCATGAGCCTACTGTTATTGTAAACTTATTAATCCACAGGACTTGCCAGGAAGTCTTGAAATATTATTTTATGAGTAATAGACAAAGGATGAAAGCAAAATGATGGAGATAAAAGTAGGAGTTATTTCTTTTTAGTCCTGCCTTTAACTTACCAGATCACACAATTTCCCAGTGGTATCTTAATTTTTAATTCTTAATTTTTAATCATATTGTAGCCACTTAATTTTATTTTTTACCTGATCTATTAGCATATTGGAATTGATTAAAAACTCATTAGTGAAAAATAGAAGGAAAGAAAATTATGTGAATCATTCAGCTAAGGTAGGGTAACCTGATAGCCTAAAGAGTCTTTGAGAAGTACTGCTTTTTACATTGACTACATTATTTGGCACTAGTGCAATAATGGTAAAAATAAGTAACAAATAATAACTAGAATGACTCTATACATGGAGATAAAAATAGAGTTACAAAGAACTCATGGGTCATAGAATAAAACATGATAAAGTAGGACATATTTAGGACTGAATAATAACAAAACACTAAAGAGCAACTAATGGGTTGTGACTAAAGCAATACCTACATTAAATATATTAAATGTAAATACATACATTAAATAAGCAATACATTAAATGCTTGTATTAGGTAAGAAAGGAGCCTAAAAATTAATGTGGTAGACATCTAACTTAGGGAGTTATAAAAAGATTAAGAAAATATATTAAAAGAAAATGCAAGAAGGAAATAATAAATAATAGAAGATAAATTATATTAAAGGATCAATGAATTCAAAATTAATTTTTTGAAAAGACTAATGAAATATACAACCTCTGACAAGACTGATCAAGAATAAAATAGAGAAGGGCCAAATAAATATTAAGAATTAAAAAACCATAAATACAGATACAACATGGATTAGAAAGATAATAGAGGATATTTAAAGCAACTTTATAGCAAGACATTTGAAAACTCTGAAATACATAATTTAATGAAATATACAGTAAATTCTTTTAAATATAGAACTTACTGAAATGGATTCAGAAATAACTAGAAAATCTGAATAGTTCTAAATCATTAAAAAATTGAATCATAAAATTTAAATATCCTCATAATGGAAATCATTCTGGAGTATAGAAAAAGATGGAATGCTATCCAACCTATTTATGAGGTTAGCAAATTTTGATGCCAAAAGCAAATCATACAACACAAAGAGGAGAGTAATGGACCAATTTCATTCATAAACATAAATGCAAACATTTAAAAAACAAATTAGCTCACTAAATCTAGCAATATATAAAAGTGAAAACACATCATTCTCAATTTGGGGTTATCCCAGGAATATGATGTTGGTCATCATTTGATTATCAATGTAATGTATAAACATATTAAAGGGTTACCATTATATGAAGAGAAACATATTTGATAATAATTAACATCCATTCATGATAAAAACTTTTACAAAATTAGAAATAAAAATATTTTTTTAAATGTTTATTTATTTTTGAGAGAGTGCAAGTGAGGGAGGGGCCAAGGGGGTAGGTATGTAGGACCCGAAGCAGGCTCTGCGCTGACAGCAGTAAGCAGGGTGTGGGGCTTGAACTCACAAACTGCAGGATCATAACCTAAACTGAAGTTGGATGCTCAACTGACTGAACCACCCAGGTGCCCCAGGAATAGAAACATTCTTAATGTGATGAAATAGAGGAAATATAGTAAACCTGATACTTAATGGTGAAATGTTTATGAGCAGGAACAAAGCAAAGATATTCACTATTATCTGTTTTATTTGTGGTTTACTGGCTGTATAATATGGCAAGAAAAATAAATGAATGGTATATTTATTGATAAAAAAAGAAGCAAAAATGTATTATTCACTAACGATATGATTGTGAAGAAAATGCAAAAGAATCTATGGATAAATTATTAAAATTAATTAGAAAATTAGTATAGTTGAGGGGCGCCTGGGTGGCTCAGTCGGTTAAGCGTCCGACTTCGGCTCAGGTCACGATCTCGCAGTCCGTGAGTTCGAGCCCCGCTTCGGGCTCTGGACTGATGGCTCAGAGCCTGGAGCCTGCTTCCGATTCTGTGTCTCCCTCTCTTTCTGCCCCTGCCCCGTTCATGCTCTGTCTCTGTCTGTCTCAAAAATAAATAAAACGGTATAAAAAAAAGTTAAAAAAAAAAAAGAAAATTAGTATAGTTGAAAAAAGTTGATATATTTGCTTTTCCACATGCCTGTAAAAGCAGAAAATATAATTTATATTTATTCATTTTGTTTTTGAAAATATAATTTAAACATTAAAAAATCAAAATACTTAGGAATAAATCTAATGAGCTATGTGCAAGTTCTCTTTGGAGTATCTATGAAGTTTTATTGGGAGATATTAGGGAACACAAATCAATGTAGAGATTAATCATATTCAGTGAAAGACTTGATGACATAAAGTTGCAAATTTGCCATAAATTAATTAATGGATTTCATAAAATTCCAATAAAATTTCAAGAACTTCAATAAAAATTTCAAGCGGGGTAGGTATGACTTGACAAGCTGATTCTAAAATTTATATGGAAGTACAAACATCTAGGGATAGCAAATCCACTTCTGATTATAAAAGAACAAGGTGGGCAACTTGTCCTGTCAGATACCAAGATTTTTACAATGCAAAAGTTTGTAAGCTCAAGGGTGGTGTCTGTTTGAGGTAGACAGAGTTGACCAGTGAAACAAAATGGAGATCCAAGAACATATCCATGCATGTGTGGAAACCTGATATATGATACATGTGTGCTTTTAGATCACTGGGAAAAGGATATTCTATCTAAGAAAAGGTGCTGGGCCATTTGGTTATCCATAAAGAAAAAAAATTGGATGTCTACTTCACAAAACACAAAAGTCAACTTCAGATGATTGAAGACTAAATTGTGAAAGGCACACCTACAAAATATTAAGGAAACTGAACTTGGAGTAGGAAGGGATTTTAAAATGTTCAAAAAAATGCTAACACATTAAAATAAGAACATATATTTATGACAAGACATCATAAACAGGGTGAGGACAAACTGGGAGAAGCTATTTGCACACAATAAACAGCAAAAGGGTTAATGTAAATTTTTACAAAGAATTTCTACAAGTCAATAAAAAGACAATCCAGTAGAAAACTTGACTTAGTATTTGAACAGGCACTTCACAGAAAAGAACAAAGGAAACAGGCTCAATCTTATTAGTAATCCGAGAAATGGGAATCGAAGTCATAGTGCCCTCTGGATTGGTGAAAATTAAAAATCTGAAAACCTGGGGCATGTGGGTGGTTCAGTCAATTAAGCATCGGACTTGATTTTGGCTCAAGTCATGAGCTCGCAATTCATTGAGCTTGGGCTCTGTGCTGACAGTGCAAAGCCTGCTTGGGATTCTCTCTCTCCTTCTCTCTCTGTCCCTCCCCTGCTCATGCTCTCTCTCTGTCTCTCAAAATAAGTAAATAAACTTAAAAAACAAAGTCTGAAAACCCTATGTAAGGTTGTAGAGCAATGAAATGACATTAATGGCTGCTGTGGAAAGCAATGGCATTACCTGGTAGAGTAGAAGCTGTACATACGTTTGAACTAAATATACCCGTTAGGTACATATCCTAAGAAATATTTGTACAAAGTGTACAAGAAGACATGGACAAGAGGGATTATAGCAGCATTGTTGGTACAAAAAGAACTAGAAATGATGCAAATGTCTATTAGCAATAGACTGGATGAATAAATGGTAGTATATTCATATCAGAGCAGACTACACAGCAGAGAAAATGAGATGTAGCTACCCACATTGGCACTGATAAATCATAGAAACATAATGTTTGGTGAAAAAAGTTTCAGAATAATTCATAAGGCACGATTCCATTGATATAAAGCCTCCAAACATTCAGAAGTAAACAATACATTGTTTAAAGATTCCAATGTGATAAACTCCTGAAGAAAAAGCAAGGGGATGACAAACAGAACATTCAGGATGGTGGTTATCTCTGGGTAGGGAGGAGGGTGCTATTAGGGAAGCATCCACAAGGGCTTCAAAAATTCTGATTGCTTTATTTTTTAACCTTAATGAAGGGTGCTCAGATGCTTATTATAACATCATCTTTTGTGTGTTAACATGATGAATATTCCTTTATATCAGTTCACTATTTAGTAAAAACAACCCAAAGAATATTTGATAAAAGCTTGGCTGTACTGTCCTTAGCCGATAACCTCTCTTTCCTTTAAATTCTGAATTAGTTATTGTTGATGTTGTTTTATTCTGCTGCCTGAAATTTTGGGATTAAACTAAGCTCACCTAACCAAGAAGTTTGTTCAGAGATGAAAAAAGTATTCCTTCATAGTGCTGGTGCGTGGAATGGGGGATAAGGATAGAAACCAGTATTTTGCATAGAGCAGATGATCAGAACAAGGACTGGCTTTGATTTAAACAGATGGGAAAAAAATGCAAAATTGACTTTAACTTCCCTTGAGCCATAAGACATTTGGTTTCAGGATTTGGGGTGAACTTTTCCTTCTCTTTGGTTGCTCTGCCTTTCTGTAAGCTATTTCCTGATGTTCCGCCTCTTGAGGAATCCCAGGGAAGCCAGTGCCCTAACAAGTTTGGCTGTGGTCTCTCGAAGAGGGCACACGGAGTGGAGCTGAGGAGTTTTGGCTGCCTGGCCCTGGGATCGCTGCAGGAGCCTGGCACACAAAGGCCAGCTTTGCAGAATAAGAAAGTGGAGGTGGAACCGTTGCCAGCAGGGCTGGGCAGTGCTGCCAGACAACCTACTTCATTTATTTCCAAGTAATTAACTTGAGGACCTTAATGATCTAGATTCATTATCAGCCATCATCACCTTCATTACCACCATGATTACTGCCACTAAGAGCATCTTAAGCAGCACAATAGACGCTGTTCCAAATCAGTTTTAAAATCAGAGTCTTATCCTGCAGGAGTCTGTGAATTAGGCAGTGAAGAGGAAGGTGTGGTCAAGGCAGAGGTAAAGACAAATGAACCAACATCAAACTAAGGATACTGGCTTAGTGGCAGATTCCGTTGCTGGGTTCGTTGGCTGTTTTTCCATTTGTCTTTGACTTTTAAGGCTAAAACCGTGCAGATTGATTTCATAGCCCTTGGCATTCCTATCCCATAAATAAAGCTTGCTGAAAATTATTTCTTATAGTCAATAGTTTAATTATTTTAAATCTTATAGTTATTGAAATCATAACTTGAAAATAAAAAAATGAAAGTAGTAATTTAAGAGTTTCATATAATTTTAATGGTGTAGAATATGAAGCTAATTATTGGCTCCCTTTAACTGCACAAACATTGCCAACATATCATATCCACATGTTTACTGTCTCCTTTGATATGCGATTTTCAGCTGTGTTTTAATACAGTCTCCCCCGCTGCGGGCTTGGCTGTTCATTGCTGTTCCAAATGTCTCATGTTTGAAAGAGCCGATGGAAGCTCTGGGTGCAGGGGAGAGAATATGACCTTGAGTTCAAATTCTGATTCCATCACTGGCCAGTCGTTGGACCCTTGGAAGTTATTTAAAAATCTCTGAGCCTCAGCTTCCTCATCTGTAAAATGGGCACAATCATCTCTATCTTATAAATTAAGAGGGCAGTTTATATAAAACATATAGTGCATAGTAATTTCTTCTCTGGTGTTAAACTTTTTGTAAAAATGCGTTATATATATATACACACTTAATTAAATTATTCGATGAGAATAAATAAAAGGTGAAATAAGTCACGCTTCACCTTCTCTGGTGAAGCCTTCAAAATCTCAGACAGGCTGGCCATTGAAAGTCACAATATTGCTCTAGAGCAGCACAATCTCTGCCATTTCTCACTATCACTGTCAGGGAATTTTTTTTTTAAGGAAACGAGATTATATGCAAAATATGGAATTTTCAAATGACACACTGAGTTTTAGTCTTACAGTAAAGATCTTGCTAAAAAATGATTCACTTACTTGGATTGAAAGCAAATGAAAAATAACTTGATTAAGCACTGAGAAAAAGCACGTGGAAACCTACAGATGAACAAACATAGCGAATTTTCAGTCCATCTTCTTGTGCTGTGTTGAGCACTAGGACTTTGTTCAAACACTAGTTGCCTCTGGGCTGTAATTTTACCTAAACATCATATCATTATTTTTCCCATAATTAAGATAGTATAACATATTACAAAGCATTTAGAAAATGGAGAAGTAAAAAACATGTTTTTCCTTCCAGGCTTTTTCCTGTGTGTGTGTGTGTGTGTGTGTGTGTGTGTAGATACACACACACGTATAGTGGCTGCAATCATAGATTGTATGCAATTTTTCAACTTGATTTTTCAGTTAATATGATGTCAAAGTATTTTTAAGTGCTAAGTGATATATTGCATTTCATGATTTATTTAACAGGTTTTCTGTTGTGAATACTAATGTCGCTTCCAAGTTTTTTGCCATAATATATAGTTACTGCGAAGAACAATTTTGCTTTTGGAATTTTTCAAAGGATTTCCTCTGTAGGGTAATACAGACTTTAAAAGGAAAAATGAAAGTACCAGCTCTCAAAACTGCATTCAAGTCAACCTCCTTCAGGTCCTTCCTGTGTCCAGCACCATTTATCAGGTCTGGTTTCTGTCAGCTTCTGCAGGCAGATGAGCCTTGCTTAAGTTGCAATATGCTGGTGTAGGTAGTTGGGTTTCCAACTCCACCAAACCCAAGTAATAGTATAAGGTCAACGAGGAAAAGAGAGAAGCGGCAGAAAATAAACGGAGAGAAAGCAAATACTTAAAAATGGCCAGAGAATTTTATGAATGGATGTGCTCCCTAAACACAAGTGGGAGAGCTAGATTGAGGTGTGAAATTGTCATTTTGTCTTTTATTTACATTGTCTCTGCCTTTCAATCTTTCTTCTCATTCCTCCACTCCTCCCCTACCCCATGCTACTTCTTCTTCTAAGGACTTTGAGGGCTGCGTGGGCTTGTCCATCCTCTTTTCACCCTCTCATAGTTTCTGCTTTCCTTCCTTGCCATATGTCTTTGAAAGGCAATTTTCATCACTTTAGTTCAGTATTTATTGAGAATTTACTATGTGCCAGGAACAGTGGTAGGTGCTGGGGATTCACTGTGAACTACAAAGTCTGTGCTGGTCAAGAGGATGGTGGGAGGCTCTGATTGAATGGATATTCTGAAAGCAGAGCTGAAGCTAGCTAAGTGATGAATAGGTATGTATGTTCATGGATGAAGGGCATCTATGACAGGGAATAGCCTTTGCAAAGCCATGCGGTGGGAGGGAGCACTGAGAGTGCAAGGCGGTGGGCCAGAATGTCAGAAACCCTACTCCCTCAATGTAGTGCCCGTTCCTCATTAACACTTGCCAAACATGAAGCTCAGTTGCCTCTTGCTTTCCTACTGGCGCTCTGTCTGGGTAGTTGGGTTAAATGATTCTGAAAAGCCCCCGGAGTCCCCAGTAATTTACCTTTTCTCATCGTGTCTGTAAGATGAAGAGGTCCGGCCACTGGTCCATATAAACATCTTAGAGGATGTTGGTCCAGGGGCTGTTTTCCTTACAGTGGAAGTCCTGGAGGAATGGCGAAAAGACCTAGAAGGGGAACACACTGAAGTTAAATCCATTACCTTGAGTGTGGGGAACTCTGTATCAGTAGCAACCAATAGCTTCGGTGGATCGACTCTCTTAAATAAGGCCAGGTTTCTGTTGCTATAGGGCAGTGGTTCTCAACCTTGGCTGCATATGAAAATCAATTGGGAATCTTTTAAAAACCAGATCCCTTCCTCAGAAATATGCATTCAATTTTTAAAAAGGTTCCTTGTTTCTAATGCACTGCTAGGGTGGAGAGCCACAGCCGAGCCACTGCCGTAGGGAAACCTGGTTAATTGATGTTAACATCATATTCCTTCTCCACAAATCTAATTTTGGTATGGTTTCACACTCTTTGGTACACTCTATTTTGGTTCAGATTTTGATACTAAAATTCTATTTCTCCTTTCCTATTTAAACTCTTTTCCTTGATGTTGACAGATGTGCATATTGGATGACAAAACATCATCTTTTATTTTTATTTTTTATTTTAAAAAAATTTTAGTGTTTATTTTTGAGAGACAGAGAGAGAGACAGACAAAACACAAGTGGGGGAGGAGCAGAGAGAGAGGGAGACACAGAATCCGAAGCAGGCTCCAGGCTCTGAGCTGACAGCACAGAGCCCCACGTAGGGCTCGAACTCACGGACAGTGAGATCATGACTGGGGCTGAAGTTGGAGGCTCAACTGACTGAGTCACGAGGGGCCCCAAAACATCATCTTTTAAATCTGCTCTGCTGTTGCCAAAGCTGTGGGTGCATTCTGTGGTGTTTGAGTCTCTGAGAAAATCACAGCAGCAGGAGCAGAAGCAGATACTCTCTGGTTCCTAGAGGCTAGGTTTATAGGATCAAGAGTCAGGATGTTAGACGAATGTTGTGTTCTCTTGGTTAGAATTTGGCTTAGGGGTAAGTTTTTTCATCTCTAAGCATGACACTGAAAGCAGTTAGCTATTATTATTTGTTTTCTGCATAATAGTCACTTTCTAGGGATTTAGAAATATGAAACATAGAACTCTTAATCACATATAAAAGTTAAAATAATATTGAGCAAATAGAACAAAGGAAGGAAGGAAAGTGATTCCTTCATGACGTACAGCACTTATGACTTCATTTTTTTGGTTGAGTACTATTTTAATGGGAGGCATGAGACTGGAAATATTAGCTATTATATGATATATTAGCTACTACATGCCAGGCACTTTGCATATATTATTTATTCATATATCTTGAGATGTATATTCATATATCCACCTTGTGCTTATATAATGAAAACTGCAAGGTGGATGGTGCTATTATTTCCAGATTACAAATGATACTTCCAGGAGATTGAAATATTTGCTCAGATTTAGAAAAAGTGAAGCCATGCTTCAAAACCAATGTCTGCTTGCCTCAAATTCTCATGTTCTCTGAAGAAAGACATATTATGATCTCAGCCCAGTGAATCTCAAACTGTAATGTGCTTGTGAATTACCTGGGGGTTTTACAACAATGTGGATTCTGATTTGGTGGGGTCTGGGGTAGGGCCTGAGTTTTTGCATTAATACGGTCTCAGGTGATGCTGTTGTTGAATGTCTTCAGAAAATACTGAGCAGCAAGGGCTCAGAGCATGTACTTAGAGTCAGTGGTTTGTTAGAGGCCCAATTTTGTCACTGTATAACTGTGTGGCCTTAGGAAAGTCACTTAATTTTGCTAGGGCTTGGTTGTTTTTTTTTTTTTTTTTTTTTTTTAATTTTCCCAATGTACGGGGCGCCTGGGTGGCGCAGTCGGTTAAGCGTCCGACTTCAGCCAGGTCACGATCTCGCGGTCCGTGGGTTCGAGCCCCGCGTCGGGCTCTGGGCTGATGGCTCAGAGCCTGGAGCCTGTTTCCGATTCTGTGTCTCCCTCTCTCTCTGCCCCTCCCCCGTTCATGCTCTGTCTCTCTCTGTCCCAAAAATAAATAAACGTTGAAAAAAAAATTTTTTTTAATTTTCCCAATGTTTATTTATTTTTGAGAGACAGAGAGAGACAGAGCTTGAGTAGGGAAGGGGCAGAGAGAGAGAGGGAGACACAGAATCCAAAGCAGGCTCCAGACTCCAAGCCACCAGCACAGAGCCTGATGCAGGGCTCAAACCCATGAACCGTGAGATCATGACATGAGCTGAAGTTGGATGCTTAACACACTGAGCCACCCAAGTGTCCCAGGGCTTGATTGTTTTTAATCTGTAACATAGAAAGTTTGAAATAGAGAACCTTTATGATCGCTCTTAGGTCCAACATTTTGTGATTCAGTAAATGGTAGAAGGAATCCAAGCATATTCAAGTCATTGTGTACTGCCTTTCTGGGTCTAGGTCCTGGAATAGATCTCCTTCTGCAACTCTGGGGCCAGCATCCAAGAAGGAACAGAGGCCATGGAGATAGCAGGGGTTTGGTAACCAGTATAGATGAAGAAAGGATACACCTGAATGGAAGTCCTTAACAGTTTTAGAAAGGCTTAGAAGTTGAATCTGGTAGCTATTAAAAAAAATGTTTATTTATTTATAAAGTTTTTCTAAATGTTTATTTGTTTTTGAGACAGAGTGAGACAGAATGTGAGCAGGAGAGGGGCAGACACAGAATCCGAAGCAGGCTTCAGACTCTGAGCTATCAGCACAGAGCCCCTCATAGCTCAAACCCATGAAGTGTGAGATCATGACCTGAGTTGAAGTCAGACACTTAACTGACTGAGCCACCTAGTTGCCCCTATTTATTTTTGAAAGAGAGAGAGAGAGAGAGAGAGAGAGAGAGAGAACGCATGTGGGGGTGGGGAGAGGCAGAGAGAGAGGGAGACAGAGGATCCAATGTGGGCTTTGCGCTGTGAGCAGAGAGCCCTACACAGGGCTTGAACTCAAGAACCATGAGATCATGACCTGAGCTAAAGTCGGAAGCTTAACTGACTGAGCCACCCAGGTGCCCCCAAATCTGCTAGGTCTTTAAATGACTCAGATCTGAGATACTGAAAGTTAGTTATGTTCCTTTTTGAAGATCTGTAAAACACATCAAATAGCATCGAGATTAAATCCATTACCAAAGCCAGTCAGCCTTCAGGAGATAAGAATGATTTGAATCTAAGTTGAATGAAATACTCCATAAGAATGTGGACTGGCTTAAACTTCCAGGAAGTTACTTCAGCACTGACTCTAGTGGAATCTTCTGCTCAGCTCAGTCACTCCGGAAGGACTAGGGACGTGGAGTAGACAGAAAACTGGCACACTTTGAGTTAAGGTAAAGCAATAAATTAGTGAGTTCCTGCCCTGTTACTGGTTATTAACCAGCATTTAATAGACACACCATACACATTATGGATGCTTTGAAATCATTCTAAGTGCAAAGAGCTACAGTGATTTTAATATGCTTGGGATACTTTCAGACTGTGTGTCATTATTCTAGCATGTACCTGGCTCTGTCGTTTTAAGATATAGAAAGTGGGAGACGAAAGATATATTCATTCTAATTAACCATGTAAAGCTTGTTAGAAGGGACTCAGTAACTCCTCAGGTTAGGTCACTGAGTGGAATTGGGTTTCTCCAGCCCAATGTCCTTTCATAAAGACAAACTGTTATTTAAAGCCTGTTAGGTTTGCTGTTAATTAAACTGAAAAGGAGTAGCTGCTTTCAGGACAACAGTATAAAGGTTCTGTGGAAGTTGAAAAAATTTCCAGGCTTCAAAGAAACTCCCAGGATATGTTAATGGAAGTTGATTTGGAGGCTCTCTGAGCTCAAAGGCAGTCCTCCTGAACTCTTAAATAATTACCTCAACTTCACTCACGTTCTAAGACAAGGAACATCTCATTTGAATTGTGATAAGAGCAGTGATACAGAGACAGAAAAAAACACTTTATACAATTTTGCAATTTGGAATCCTAGCATGAGCAGAGACCTGTGTTAGTGGTGGCATGGGCCGTGGGCAGGGGGAGGAAGCCTGGATCCAGTTCCATCACGAAATGACCTAGGACTTGCAGTGAGCCTGGCAGGGCCATGACTCGTGTGACTCCAGATGAATGTGGTCGAAAACCCAGCAACCTATAAGACCCAATCTCAGCCTTGAATGAAAACAGGGTGTCTGTGAGAATGTGACAATTTCCTTGTCTCAGGAACTTACAAAGGGCCTCTTTCATTGCTCACGCACACACCTTGTGGGTTTCTACTCCTTGACTCGGTTCGAGCTTTCTCTCTGCCTCACTTCCCTTCCTGGTGAAGGAGTTCCTTTGTCTCCAGGGCTGTCTCAGATGTCACCTCTTCTGGGAAGCCTTTCTCTGACCCATGGTAGCAGCTCCCTCAGCTCTGCTCCCAATCCTTGGTACTCCACTTCTGTTAGAGCAAGGCATGGCTCTCCTGCTTGTATGCAAATCTGCCACCCCTGCTAGGCCACAGGCCCTTCCAGGGCAGGGCTGCATCTTACATACGTTTATGGCACAATGCAGTTCACACAATGACATGCAGCTTATGTTTGCCGGCTGACCGTCCAAGTAGCCATTGGAAAGCATAATTGTTGGTATGACTCTGGCCTCCCGTGTTGTGGCTCAGTGCTGCTGGGTGCAGCTGCAGCTCCTTCCTGACCGACCCCGAGCTCAGCACAGGTCGTCATTCCTTCCCCCACTCGCACCTCCTCCTGCTCCTTCTCCTGATTGTCCTGCTCCTTCTGTCTCTTTCACTGACTTGGCCAAAAGTTTCTGTTGCTTGCTGAATTGTCATCCAATAAGGTTTTCTTTAGAAAGGAGAGCCAGATGGGGCCTATTTGTCTGTTTGCCTCCTGGCATCACCAGCTACCAACCGTGTGACCTTGGACAAGTCAGTTTAACACCTCGGCGTCTAAGTTTCCTCAACTGGAAAAATGGGAGTGGTGACATTTGTTTTTCTGGGTTGCTTGGAAGACTAGTGGAGTAACAGATGCCTAAGGACCTAAAGTAAGATCGAGGCACATACTAAACATCAGTTTCTTTCTTTTTCCCCTTGTTATTAATTTTTATAGCAAATGAACTGGATTTTATCTTTTTGTAAAAAAAAATCCAATTAAGTTGCTTGGTACTTGCACATTTAGACTATTGATTTTTTTTTTTTTTTCTGATGGGTCAGTGGCACTCAATAGAGGAAAAACAGTTTTCTGAGATACTGAGATCATGAAATCTGAAGTACTTCCTCATTCCCGTTAATTTCTGGTACCTATCCTAAGCCGGGAGAGCAAAAGACAGTATCCCTGAACCCTGGCCACACATTACAACCACCTGAGGAAATGTCTAACAAACACTGGGTCTCCAGCCTGACCAGTGAGGATCGTTGGGGTGGGGACCTTGCACTGGAATGTTGTATAAAAACTGCTTCAGGTGATTCTGATGTGCAGCCCAGGTGAGAAACACGGCTGCAAACTCTCAGGTTCTGATTTCATTTAAGTTGAATCCTTTATGGAGACTTGCCCTGTCTCTAGAAGCTTCAGCGGGAGAGTAACATTTCTGAGTATTGTTCTGGGCAGTGGCTTCTCCACTGGAACCAGTGCCGAGGCCTCGGGGTGACAGCTGCAAGGACGAGTAGCATATGAGGCAGGGGAAGAACAAGCGGACGGATGCCGTTTTCTGGTGTCGGTGGCCTTGAGCTACGCATATGGGATACTCTTAACGCACTCTGCTTTATTAAACAGCAAGCAGGAGCCAGCAGAACTATTTAACACATAATTACATGCCTAATCTTGTGTAAAATTGTAACACTAATGACATCACAGCAGCAACTTGAAAGGTCACTCTAAGCACAGAAATTTAGGAATGCTTCTAATCTGAGAGAGACTATCTTTGCAGACGGCAAATTATATGTTCTCCATAGGAACCGAGTTGTTTTGGCTTCAGGGCCTTTGGAGGGAGAAGCCAAATGTATGGTGATAATTTTAGACCTAGTGATTTAATGTAGAAAACACTGGTACATCTTAAGAGCCGCTTTAAATGTCTTTGGGATGTTTCTTTCTAAAATAAACTATGACGTCTTGTTTTAATGAATCCATTTGATGACATTTGTTAAGTGCCTGTACGTGCCAGGCACCGTACTGGGTGCTGTGGGTGCCAGGCCATCATATCTGCTCCTAAGGAGAGTGTGCAGTCTATGGAGGAGTCGGAATAACAAACCGACATTTGCACTCTACCAGAACTGCTCTTTCTAAGGGTGCTGTGACTTCCCAGTGGGCATATCTGATAGTTTCTTGTCTCTTCACATCTTATTTAACTTGCTCAGCTTACGGAATTTGACATTAATATCGTTGGTCGTTTCCTACTTCCAAGATGCTTTACAACCTTGACTTACAGGACAAGGCTCTCTTGTTTTTCTTTCTCACTCTCTACCTGTTCCTTCCGTTTCTTTGTTGGGTGCCTGATCCTCTCTCTGCCCCCTAAATGTTAGTATCATCTGGGGGACTAGTCAGTACCACTGAAAAGCCTTGTGACCATACCTCCTAACAGGGATGTGAAAGACCTTTCTTCCCCAGTCTGATGCCTGAAAGATGGAGTGAATGGCTCTGTTCACTGCTCAGTTGTAGAGGTGAAGAAGGGTATCGCTGAACACTAATGGCCTCTTTGAGAGGAATCAAATAAGAGAAAATGGGTTCTGTTAATTTTTTTTTTTGCAGACTGCTTTTCAGCAGCCGGGTTCACAATGTTCGGACTCCTGTGGCTGGAGATGGGTGCAGGAGTCACTTGTGACCTGTCACATATGCTGACTGGACTGCTGCTCATGTAATCAGGATGTGTTTGACTTCTGCTTCAGGAGGACACAGCCCGACTTAAATAATGTACCTGTCCGTTAGCCTGCTGGTGACTTGGCTTACTGAGCATAGCATTTCAGAGGCTCTGAGCTTCTAATCTTCACTCTGTGGCTGAGTAGTTGTATGAATGAAGGCAAAACACTCCTTTTATCCTCAGTGTTGCCATCTGTGAAAGGATGTGGAACTCAATGCGATTCTTTTAGTGAATTCAGTTCTTCACTTAACAAATACTGAAGACGTAGCATGTGGCAGGCACTGAGCTGGGTGTTGGGGATATATTGCTGAACACGAAATGGATGGCCCCCTTTTATGGACCTTACAGTCTAGAGGAGGAGCCAGATCGGCCACACAGGGGTGCATGGGGGTCTTTCAGATAAGATTGTTACGCATGTGCATATAATGAAGCAAGTTGTACATGACATCTACAGTCACAACAGCTATCAGAAATAACTGTCTCCAGGCTTAGTTGAAAAAGCCTTGAAATTAGTTGCAGGTTGAAATCTCAGCTCTACAACACAGTAATTATGTAACCTAAATACATTGTTAAACTTCTCTGAGCCTCATTTTCCTCATCAAGAAAATCGGAGTAATAACAGATATCATAAAGATTCACCATGCAGATAATTTGAAATAATGTATGACATTGAGTAGGCACTCAGTAAATGTTAGTGTTTTTCATTTGGAGGAAATAGAATCTTTTTTTCCAAATTGCCATACGAATTTATCAAGTCCTTCTGTTTGAGTCATTTAAAAAAAAAAGTCTTATGCAGAAATGGAACACATATTTCTACATGGGCTTAATTAGTCCACTATTCCATAATTCATTTCTTAATGAGCTTTTCAAGCAGATAATCACAACTGATGTTCAGTTTGATTCCTTCCATGCTACATATTTAAAACTAGTTTAATTGTTAAACATTCACTCTATTGGGCATCACACATACACAGCTGGTGTGAGAAAACCTGCTCATAACTCACGTGTGCCTCAGATTGGTACAAATGACAGATTTATGCTGAAACCATCCATCTCTTCTTGGTGAATATGGTTTAATTCTTCTATTTCAGTTGAAAATCAAGGACGCTAAACTATAATAAGAGTTTTTTTTTTTAATAGAGAAGAGCTAGAAATGCCAATAATAAACATAAAGGTATGAGGTTCTTCTCCAGACCTATACAAATAATGCATGTATATGCATTGTTTCATGAAATACAGCAATCTGTTTGGGAGCTCTCGCTGCTTACCAGAAGAGGAAGCCGATATTCAGAAAAGTAAGTCAATTGTCTCAAGTCACAGCTATCGACTATTGATCTATAAAGTGATGATTCAGAATTTCGAACCAACCCTGTCCAACTCCAAAACCCATGCTCTCTCAACCTCTTTTGAGGTTTTGAGACCGCTTTTGCCTCCTGGCCTCCTGTTCCTCATATATAACATGAGAGAAATGAAGGAGATGAGTCTAAGTTTCCTTTCATCTGAAAAATTTTATTTCGTTCTGCTTTGGAAAATTGCAGTCCAGGTCTATTCCTACAACCTGGCTTTATAATTTCACTTTGGTTAGGTATAACTTCTTTCTATATTACATTCTGTTAATTTTTAAAATGAAGTCTTCAGTAATGCTCATGGGAAATCTAGTAAGGTAGAGGGAGGAGAAATTAAGCACCAAATAAGGAGGCAGAATGAAATCCCCCCCATGACTCTTGAAAAGGATTTCAGTGGACCTAGGCATTTCTGTAGAGCGGGACATCTTGGGTACAAACCCTGTCTTGGTGTCAGGATTCCAAGAGACTCCTCTATCTAATTTCTCCACTCCCTATGCTGCCTCACCACACAGCTCATTTATAACTCTATTGTTAAGTCACCACTCTATCCCAAGGAGGGAGCTGTGATCGTCAACGCTTTAGATGCTGTAGCATATTGGTGAGAGAGATATTTTGGGGGCAAGAGAATATAGTTCATAGGTCCAACTGTGGTCATCACTGAATGGACTTTATTTAGTCCATGGTCTCTCCTAGTAGGTGCTCTGAACGGACTACTGATAATATGTGTAAAATTCTACTCCTGGAGGAAACTAGCATTCTGAACTTGCTGTTCTCAGCCTCAAATTGAGTGCCTTATCTCTTTCTTTTTGCCAACAGGATTATTCCTTTGATTTATCCTTGTCTTTAATTGCTAAATGGAATAGTGGTAAGAAACCATGAGCTCTGAAAGCAGAGTAAACTTGAGTTCATGTCCCATTTCTGCCCTTTTGCTATCAATATTACATTGGATACAAATTAATTAACTTCTCCAAGTCTCAGTTTCCTTATCTGTGAAGTGGGAATATGATGTAATCTTCAAAATTTTTTTGTGAGGATTAATTACAACAATGAACCTGACATAATTGGCAGCTACTTATTTATATGTAGCTATTTATTTATGTGTATATAAATAAATGTTTATCTGTATATACTAATATACCTAATATGCCAAATTAATACCATTATTCTGATAAAGGGATTTGAGACAGAATTCTAAGAAATCATTGAATACTAGCTAGAAGAGATACCAGAAATATTCTAGGACATATGCCAATAATTAGTCCTGGAGATTTTAGGTTTTCTTAGATAAGCTGTTTAAGGCTTCAGGTAAAAGGCAAATGGGTCTAACTATAAAAGTAGTTTTTCATGATGCAAAGGCACTAAATCGGGAAAGGAAAATATTTTTTAAATTCTAAATCCTACTTTGATTTGGTGGAAGGAACTGTACTTAAAGATACAAGGAAAAAAAAAAAAAAAAAGAACCCGCAGCAGAAATAGTGATTCCTTTTTGAAGGCCACAAGTTGAAGAAAACCCCATTCAAACTGCTTGGATTTTGTGGTGAAATACTCTTGAGAATATATGTTAGATATATAGTTCCTTTTTTTTTTTTTTAACGTTTATTTATTTTTGAGACAGAGAGAGACAGAGCATGAACGGGGGAGGGGCAGAGAGAGAGGGAGACACAGAATCGGAAGCAGGCTCCAGGCTCTGAGCCAACAGCCCAGAGCCCGACGCAGGGCTTGAGCTCACAGACCGGGAGATCGTGACCTGAGCTGAAGTCGGACGCTCAACCGACTGAGCCACCCAGGCGCCCCTATAGTTCCTTTTAAAATGTATGTTTTGGGGCGCCTGGGTGGCGCAGTCAGTTAAGCATCCGACTTCAGCCAGGTCAGGATCTCGCGGTCAGTGAGTTTGAGCCCTGCGTCGGGCTCTGGGCTGATGGCTCAGAGCCTGGAGCCTGTTTCCGATTCTGTGTCTCCCTCTCTCTCTGCCCCTCCCCCGTTCATGCTCTGTCTCTCCCCGTCTCAAAAATAAATAAAACATTAAAAAAATTAAAAAAAAATAAAATGTATGTTTTTATTATTGTCTAAAAAAGGCCTGATGTGATAATTCAATTGCTAAGGATAATTATAACATAAATAATATAATTACCTTGGAATAGATTGCTTAAATATCTTGCATCTCCTGCATTTTGTAGCATATATGATTTTGGCTTCCACATTAAGAACTAAGAACCCAGGAGACTAAGATAAACCACCGAAGATGAGCGAGTGTCAGAAATTGGAATCCTACACATCTACCCCTAAATAACCACCCAAATTGGAAAGAAGCAGCATGGAGGCAGATAGGACCATTTTACCGCTCACTTTCATTTCTTCCTTGCTCTGTGATATGGGGTGAGTTAATTAACCTCTCTGAATCTCAATTTCATTACCTGTAAAAATGAGGGGGGCTGTAATATCTACCTCCAACAATTGTTTTGGTATTGAGAAGACATGTTAAGTGTCTGGAGTATGATAGGTACTAATCAATGTAAATCTCTCTCTGAAAGGAACTGATTTCGTTACCTTGTCCAACATCTGTTATCAAGTCCCAGAAAAACTGCCTCTTTTCAAGCAGGGAAAAACAGCCAGTGTATATGGTTGGTGTCTTGAAAAAACGGACATCAAGCCATTAAGAAGCATTTATTGGGGCACCTGGGTGGCTCAGTTGGTTGAGCGTCCAGCTTCGGCTCAGGTCATGATCTCACAGCTCGTCAGTTTGAGCCCTGCATTGGGCTCTGTGCTGACAGCTCGGAGCCTGGAGCCTGTCTCAGATTTTGTGTCTCCGTCTCTCTCTGACCCTCCCCTGCTTATGCTCTGTTCTCAATCTCGCCCTCAAAAATAAACATTAAAAAAATTTTAAAAAACATATATTAAAAGTTGCTTCATATTAGAAGATGTTAAACATATAGGGATAAACGAAAGAAGTGATTTCTCTGTCCCTCACACCTCAGCCACTCAGTCTCCAAATTCTTGTATATAATTTCTTACTATCTCTAGAGGACCACTATTCAATGAAAGTATAATATGAACCATATAGGTAATTTTAAGTTTTCTAATAGTCACAATAAAAAAATAAAAAGAAAGAGTAGAGATTAATTATAAGAATATATTTTATTTAGCCTAATATATTCCAAATATTATCAACATGTAATAAAATAAAAATTATTAATAGAATAATTTATACTTTTTTTTAAAAAAGAAAATGAAGGCTTTAAGATTGAGTGCCTGTTTTATACTTGTAACACAAAGCAATGCAGGCTAACCACATCTGAAGTGCTCAGTAGGCACATGTGGACAGTGGCTAGTGTTTTGGACTATTTTCGAATCTACCCTCTGTCACTGCATCAATTTTTGTGACAAAAATAAAACACAAAAAATAATCGTCATTTTCATTTATTGAGTACTTGCCATGTCATGAGTCTGGTATTTTATATGCATCACATTGACAACTACCCTATTTTATGGATGATGAAGCTGAGGCTTACAGGGATTAAATAATTTTCCCAAGGTCATACAACTTTTTAAATGACAGATCTGGCAGTCAAATCCAGGTCAGTCTGATTCCACTGTCTATCATACTGTCTGTCTGGTTTCCTCGAATAGCTAACTGGCTACCTGTCTTACAGCAGGACATTTTGATGTGGTTATGTCACAATAGCCACTTCAAATGTAGTGCCATTATTTTATCATTATCACCTAGTAACTTTTGTCACAGACATTCTTGACCTTCAGCAGTCTTTGAGCCAGAACCTATTCATGAGGACCGCCAGACCCTCATTTCATTCTCAAGTCACTTAGAGGTATAGGGTTGGGGTGAGATGCAGGGATATAATAGGAGTTCAGAGTGGGTCAAGATTGCTGGTGAAAATGCCAGCATTGTCCCTAAAAGGGATGAAGTTTCCTTAGCTGAAGCCAGATCTAGGGCAGGAGCTATACAAGAGGAATCATACCAGGTAGCAAGACATCTATCAAAGACTATTGGGATCATTTGAAAAGGATTTAGGGGCTGACTTGAAAGTGCAGAGATAGAACAATCTGACTATTAATCAGAATAACAACTAAAATGAATGGAAATATAACAAATATGTTTAATTTGTGATTTCACAGTATTATTTTAAAAAGGCAACTGGTTACCATTAGAAGACGCTAGGAAACAAACTTATTACGTTGAAAATTGGTAAGTATAGGGAAAGAATCACTCATCCTACGTTTCCAATATTAACTAAAGCACTGGGAAACCAAATAGCTAAAGTAAAGTTTGTCTTTATAGAAATATTTCACCTAATTAAGGAAGATTAAACTATCATCATTTTTCAGCTCTTAAGAAGCTAAAGTTCTTAGGCTTTGATCATCAATGACTGTTATCATCAAAAAAGAGTATCAGTTATGAATTAGTCTTGTGAAAAACAAAAACAAAAATAACCAAACTTGAATCTTATCAATTCTCTGGAGCCAACGAACAATTTATAGAAAACAAAGAGGACAGAAGAACACGTTATAAAATATAGTGGGGACGCAATCAATGAAATTGAGACTTTGAGAACAGATACCCTGGAGCGTTTAATAAATAATTGCTAAGATAAAATAGAGAAGGAGCCTGTAGATTAAATGAGACTTAAAAACATATTTACCCATTGCAACATTTGAATTTTATTCAGATTCTGATTTACAGACTATGAAAGGAAAAAGTCATGTTCTCTTCTGTTTTTAATCTTTATTGCAGTCCATTTTCACTAGAATTATTTTTTCTAAAGCATACTTTTAGTAAGGTTATGTCCTGGTTTAACATCCATCAATGGCTTTCCATTATCTGTAGGTAAACCCAAGAAATATTTCACAGGCTCTAAATACTCTAAGGAGGGTGATATAAACATGAACTTTAGGGAAGTCTTCCTAGATGAAGGGGAAGTTGATAGGCAAAGAAGAGGAAGAATATTAGACAGATGTTCTGGGAAGGGCAATCAAATATGTTCTCTGATGTGAGCATAGTATGTAGGGATTGGGTGGGAGGTTGGAACGTCATGAAGTTGAGGGTCCATGTTGTGTAGCTAGAGTGTGAAGAGCTGTGAAAACCAGGTCTCAGAGGAGTTGATACTTGGTGCAGTGGGATACATCATTGCACTTTTCCTTTTGCTCCTTAAATATCATTATAAGATGAAGCCTTTCTTTTTGTAAAATTTTTTTAAGTTTATTTATTTTGAGAGAGAGAGAGAACATGAGCAGAGGAGGGGTAGAGAGAGAGGGAGAGAGAGAATCCCAAGCAGGATCCAGGCCATCAGCACAGAGCCTGATGTGCGGTTTGAACCCATGAAATGTGGTATCATGACCTGAGGTGAAATCAAGAGCCAGATGTTTAACTGACTGAGCCACTCAGGCACCCCAAGATGAAGCTCTTCTTTAAAGCAGTGATTCTTGGGGCGCCTGGGTGGCGCAGTCGGTTAAGCGTCCGACTTCAGCCAGGTCACGATCTCGCGGTCCGTGAGTTTGAGCCCCGCGTCAGGCTCTGGGCTGATGGCTCAGAGCCTGGAGCCTGTTTCCGATTCTGTGTCTCCCTCTCTCTCTGCCCCTCCCCCGTTCATGCTCTGTCTCTCTCTGTCCCAAAAATAAATAAACGTTGAAAAAAAAAAAATTTTAAAGCAGTGATTCTTAATTTTTTCCCCTTCATGACACACATTCTCATGCAGTCTACTCCATGGGCATTACCAATTTCTGAAGGTCAGGCTGCAGCATAGTCTCCCAGTTATGCACCAGCTTTAATGTGGTGGCCTTCATAACCGATCACAGTACAGTGTGTCTCGTTACCCCGGTGGAAAACCCCTCTTGTGCTGATGGTGGTAAGGTAGAGCCCAGCAACCTGTTGGCAGGAGTTTGGGTCAAGAGTGCTAGGGCTACAATGAGGAATATTCTAATTGGCTAGTCCAGAGCCAGCAGACAAATGCAGGTCCAAGACTGAAGGACAAATACAAATGTCAAGAATTATATTCAGATTCAAAGACTGGCTTTAGTGTGTTTCCAAGAGGGAAAGGTGTTCAGGATCATGGAGAATGACACAGTGGCTTCTGATCCTCTCAAGATCTGAGACAAGTTTGGCTCTATGATGCAGGGAGCGAGCCTGGAACAAGTGAGGAGAGGGTCCTGACATAAGTGAGGCAGGCTTGGAGGCAAGTGCTTTCCATCTTTATTGGCATGTGACTCTCTCCTTTCCCTCTTATTGACTATGTGGCTATCAGTTGGCAATTAAGCATACCTTAGCTTGTTTCCTGATTCTTAAAAATAGACTTATTATTGGCACATGGAAGGAACTCCACCAGGTAGCTCTTTTAAATGGATTTATCTCAAAGCTTCAATTATGTCAAGGTCAAAAGATGACCCATTTCTTTTTTTCTGAGCATTCTCACCTTATATAAACCGATGCCTAAGACCAAAATAAAGCTCTTCTCAAACTCATGTTTGCCATATTGCTTTCAAAACATGTCAGTGAATGAAAATAAACACTGCAAACAAATTGTAGAGGGAAAAGACAGTCATTGTTTCTTTCAAGGAACAGAATTCTGTAAGAAACAAAAAGAAATGCAGCTGCAGTAGCCAAGGATAGCTGCCACTTGAGGACATTTGGCTAGACTTGTCCCTCATGAATTGTGGGACCAGGAAGATTGCTTCAGATGCTGTGGTGTATTACAGACCTAGAGTTTACACAGCACAGGGACAGCAGGTTTATTGAGGGAAACTAGATGACAAACCAACCTAAGCTGGTGTTAGTGACATAAATATTTATGCGATATGGAATTCACCAAAAATATTCAATTACTATAAACACCTATTTACTGCTTAGTGATATGTTAAGCCCTTTGTCATCTGAGACTCGTAAAATCCTTAGAGGTCATTCTTTTCCCTTGTATCTGATGCTTCAATTCTTTGGAATGTTCTAAAGGAGGAGTTATTTGGCTATTGATTAAAAAACGGTACTGGTGAGGAATCTACTTTCCCTGGAGACAACCTCCCCCCATTGTTGGACAGTTCTATTTGTTGGAAAATGTTTCTATAATTTGAGCTGTAATCTGCCTTCCTAGAGTACCGTATTGCTCCTGGTTCGGTGTCTGGATTGCTTTCCAGCTGTTTCAGTCAGCTGTAATATCCTGCCAATACTTCTTCACTATAAACTGAACATTATCTAACTGTTCATCACATTACATGATCTCAATTTCTTTTCTTATTTCCCGCCTTAGGCCATACTCCATTGGGTAATGCCTTTCCCAAAGTATCATGGGCAGAACAATACTAAAATTTATTATTTAATAGTGCTATATTTAAAAAATTAATTTAGTTGCCACAGAACCTTTATAAGATAGGTATTCTTATTATTCCTATCTTACTGATGAGGAAACAGAAGCAGAGAGACTTTAAATAGCCTGCCGAAAGTCACGGAGCTGATAAGGAGAGGACCAAGAAAATGAACCCTGGCTGCCTACACTCAAAATCTATACTCTTAAACCCTGTACAATTGTATTTTTCTGAATATATTACTTCTAGTATCATTTGATTAGGCTGAGAATGGCAAAACTATTACCTCCTTCTGTGTATGTATCCTGAGATCACATTAACACTTTGGCCATTATGACTGACTGATACAGACAGGGAATTAAATCAAGAGTCAGATCCTGAAATTCCACATCTGTCTTGCAGAGGCCATGCAGAAGTCCTTATCTGGAAGATGATGGAGTCCTATTTTGCATTTAATATGATGAAATCATAGTGTGCATTTTTTATTTTGATATCCATCACACATTTTTGAGCATGGGGGCAAGCCACATGATCCTATTTACATATTGGAAACACTACTCTGAAGCTAGAATCGAGGATGAATTGGAGAGGGATGAAATGATAAGCAGGGAATTACATGATGATGAGGGCAATAATTCAAGCAAGACCCAAAAGGAAGTGGAGATGGTAAAGAACGAAGAGACCCAGGCAGTGTTTGGAAGGTGTGAGGTCGGAACTCAGTGACTGATTGGATTCAAGGGGGAAAAGGTGATGGGAGGAAGATTTAAGAAGGATTTTCAGGTTTCCCTTGAGGACTGTGTGGATGGTGGCATCATTTACCACAGTGGGGAATATAGTAAAGGGAGGGGTGCAATGGGGCAGGGGCAGGGGGGATGGAGTTTGGGGGAGGGCAGGGATGGTCAGGAAGGATAAAGGAAATGTCAAGTGAAACACCCAGGAAAGGGCTGCAGGCGGTGGATGTGTGTAGGAACTCGGAAGGTCCTGCTGTGTACGACGTGCTGAAGTTTGGCTTTTGTTCTTGTTCTTGGGAGCCCCAGAGGATAAAGTCCCTGCGCCGCCCTTGATGTCTTCCTGTGTCAAAACTCAAGCAAAATGCTTCTGATTTTCTTTATTGCCTTGTCAGTTGTAAATGAATTTACATTTACATAAGGAATACTGTTTGACAAGAACCATATTCATCACTTCAAAATGTTCCCCAAGTACTTGAACAGGGTGACCGTTTGGTATAAGTGGTATGTTTGATGATAGTAAGTGATTATCTCTCAAGAAAATGAATTCCTATTGTAAGAATCTGATATTTTTGTGTAAAAACACAGGAAGTTTACATCCCAGTAAAATAAGAGTTAAGAGTCTGTTTTGTCTGGAATACAAATGTTAGGTCATTTTTCCTTAGTTTCCTCTCTTAAAAAAGTATTCTCCTTGTTTTTATCTTTTAAACAATTTCTGTGAGTTTCTCATTCATTGATGCATTCAATTTATCCAATATTTGTTAGAAACATACTAGATCAGGTAGCATACTGCATGTGAAGGATTAATTCCTTTTATTTGGCCATTATCAGAAATATGGGACTTCTTAAAAGAAATCAAACACTTACAATAGTGAACGTGGTGACTTGGCAACAAATATTGATTGGTGAACTGCTGTCCATTTTTAATAGCCTACTTATTCTTGTGGGAATCGAGTATGAATTCTTGCTCCAGAAAGTCAAAGATGAAACAGTATGTGTCTCTGAACTTTGATGCATTTCTGGAGTCCGGCTGCAAATATTACAGAATATTCAGAAAGCAGTTCTGTCCCTGCATTTGTATGAGGATGATTCTGGGAGGCCTATTAGCCTCTGGAAGTTGAAATCTTTTGCTATCTTACAGAGGAGTTTCTATTTAAAATTAAGGTCAAAGAGACAAGGAAAATACTAAGGTGTTAGATAGAAGGAACACACATTTGATCTCCAAAACTGCCCTAGGTACGACATCTAAACTGTTGGGATCATTTTGAGCTATTGTCCCTACTGTCTGCTCTTCTTGGATATATTTTCAATAGGGAAGAGAAGGATGACAAAGTTGTTCTAAGTTTGAATGGACAAAAGGAAGTTCTTGTACTTCTAGAAGTAGCTCTTGGCAAGCCTATTACATGTGTCTCCTTTCCAGTCCAGAACTGGGTCTTCTCAGTGTGTGCTTTCCTCAGTGTCTGTGGCACAGGTCTGGCCTCATGTACCCCTACCTCTCCTGGTATATGAATGAGAGCAGAGGACCCAGTGAACCCCAGGTGTTCTCTTGCTCAACCCCATCGGATCTAATGCATTCCTCAAGACTGTGAGTAGGAAACAGGGCCCTTGGTTATTGTAATGGACTGAATGTTTGTAATTCCTAACCCCCAAGATGATGATATTAGGAGGTGGGGCCTTTGAGAGATGATTAGTTCATAGGGTGGAGGCTTCGTCAATGGGAACACTGCTCGTATAAAAGAGACCCCAGGGAGCTTCCTCGACCTTCTGCCATGTGAGAGCACAGTGAAAAGACTACCCATTTGTGAATAAGGAAATGAATCTTCACCAGACATTGAACCTGCTGGCACCTTGATCTTGGACTTCCCAGGCTCCAGAACTGTGAGAAATAAATTTCTGTTGTTTATAAGCCACCCAGTCTGTGGTATTCTGTTATAGCTAGCAGATTGCTCGGTGGAAGACAGACATAGTAAGTACTCTGTAGGTCTCTTTCTTATCTTACTCATCTTTATTTCTTTTACTCTGTATCTTTCCAACATCCAGTCTGAAGAAAGGAGTAGCCCTGAGGGCTAGGATTGTAGCTGAAGCAGAAAACCCTGTCCTAAAAAAAGCCCCTAAGTTAATATGTTTGAATAGGGGCATACTGAATATTTGCTCTGTGGCAGAAATGAAAAATGTAATGGCTTTCTGACTGTAACTGAGAACTGGCAAATGGGGAACCCCTTACTTCATGCAGGTCGGCAATCATTTCAGTAATGGAAGATGAGGTACCATAAACTTTCAGGAGACTGTGCCTGCTAAATTTCTAGAGTCCCAAAGGGGACATTGTTTTTTGAGTATTTAGAAACATTTTTTTAAAATTTATTTACTAATTTTGAAAGAGACAGAGACAGCACGAGTGGGGGAGGGGCAGGGAGGAGGAGGAGGAGGAAGAGAGAGGATCCCAAGCAGGCTCCATGCTACCAGCACAGAGCTGGGCACAGGGCTTGAACCCACAAAACCGTGAGATCATGACCTGAGAAGAAACTGAGTTGGATATTTAACTGACTGAGCCACCCAGGCGCCCACCCCCCACAAAGGGGGACATTGATCTGGAGTATGGGTTAATGAGGAGAGTGAGGAGGAAGGGGCAATGGACATGCATATGTGGTCTTTTCTTAGATGAGGGCATTCTCACTACAGTCCAGTAAAATCATGTTATTTTTTCTTAAGTTTATTTATTTTGAGGGAGAGAGAACACACACTTGCAAGCAGCAGAGGGTCAGACAGAGGGAGAGAGAGAGAATCCTAGCAGGCTTTGCTCTGCCAGCACAGAGCCCCATGCAGGGCTCGAACTCACAAACTGTGAGATCATGACCTGAGCCCAAATCAAAAGTCGGATGCTTAACCAACTGAGCCACCCAGGTACCCCTGTAAAGATCACGTTCTGAGTGTAAGAGTGTCCTGTTTTGTTAAAAAGACATGTGTCTGAACAAAGGGGTAAAGCCTATTTGATTATTCTGGACTCAGATTAAAAAAGGGGAACGATGGGGCGCCTGGGTGGTGCAGTCGGTTAAGCGTCCGACTTCAGCCAGGTCACGATCTCGCGGTCCGTGAGTTTGAGCCCCGCGTCGGGCTCTGGCCTGATGGCTCGGAGCCTGGAGCCTGTTTCCGATTCTGTATCTCCCTCTCTCTCTGCCCCTCCCCTGTTCATGCTCTGTCTCTCTCTGTCCCAAAAATAAAATAAACGTTGAAAAAAAAATTAAAAAAAAAAAAAAAAAGGGGGACGAGCTGGCCTGAGATTATTTTTTTTTTATTTTTTTTTATTTTTTTTTATTTTTGGTACAGAGAGAGACAGAGCATGAACGGGGGAGGGGCAGAGAGAGAGGGAGACACAGAATCGGAAACAGGCTCCAGGCTCTGAGCCATCAGCCCAGAGCCCGACGCGGGGCTCGAACTCACAGACCGCGAGATCGTGACCTGGCTGAAGTCGGACGCTTAACCGACTGCGCCACCCAGGCGCCCCTTTTCAACGTTTTTTTTTTTTTTTTTTGGCCTGAGATTATTAAGCACATACTGCTATCAAGAAATAATCACCATGCAAATATATAAAGGTCATATTGATTAGTAAGAAAGTAGTAAAAGAGGAGTAACTTGCCAGAGAATAATGAATAGGAGATAAAATGTGTTTAGCAAGTGTTAAGACTGGATATCAGGAATCTCTCTGCCTTGAGCAGAGGGAGCAGACAGAAGGGCCCTTCAGCCTTTTCTCTCTTCCCTATTCCCACATCAGGGCAGTCAGGGCTTGTTGCTCTGGAGGCCTGCCTGACACTATAAGATGCCCTAGCCTACACCAGGTCTCTCTTTGTGAATATGGAAGGGTTGTAATGGAAATCAGCAGCGAAAAGTAATGGATACCTTGTCCTTCTAAAAACGTCATCCGACCTCTGTCTTTGAAGTGATAGAGGCAAGTTGTATGGGTGCCACTGGCTTCAAGTTCTGAATCACCAAGGGTGTTCAGGTGAGGCTAAATCCCTGATGGGCATAGGAGATGGTGAGCGAGGACCAAACTGAGCTAAGGTGGAGAGTGGTTGCTACCAGTTAGATAAGACACCTGACTGTTCCTGCATGTTCTGGTTCCTTAAAACTCACTTCAAACATATCACTTTTTCAACGTGTATTTATTGAACACCATTCTATGCAAGGCATTGTTACCTACATAGGAAAATTTAGCAGGGAGTAAAACCGGTCCTCATAAAGCTACTAAATTAAACCATATGAAATTGAAGATATTTGGCCATTTTTGACCTATGCAAATGGCCATTCCATACGGTTTAACCGAATGTATTCGAGTGGGGATAAGGAGACGAAAAATAAATGAGCCAGTACATGTATCATGTCAATTGGTGACGAGTGCCTGGGGGGCTGTCACACAGGATAAGGAGGGCCTGATCATTTATATACATCAGTCAGGGAAGCCTCACTGATAAACTCATATTTTGGAGAAGCAGTAAGGGATTGAGCCAGTGGTATGGAGGTAAGAGATCTCACCTGCTGGCAGGAGAATAGCAAGTGTAAAGATGCTGAGGTGATCATGTGCCTCTTGTTTTTGAAGAACAGCAAGGAGGCCAAGTGTGGCCCGAGCATTTGGGCTGCGATGGGATGGCAGGAGGTGAGTTAGAGAGTTAAGAGGCAGGCGGCTAGGTCTCTAAGGGGCTGGAGGCTAGGACAGCACTTGACTTTTGCTCAGGTGACATGGGGAATCATTGCAGGACTTTGAGCATTGGAAGGGCATGATCAACGTAGATTTTCCTGGAATCGCTGTGCCTGGTGTGTTGAGAACAGACTGCAGAGGGCAAAGGTTGAAGCACGGAGTCAGTTTTTGAGGCTGTAGAAATAGTCAAGACCCGAGCGGAGGGATGTGTGGAGTGGTGTGGTAGCAGTGGGGGTCTTGAATACCTTGTGAAGGTAGAGCCTGATGGGACTTGCTGAGAGCTGAATGTAGGCTGTGTGAGAAAAAGAGGAGGTGAGGGTGATTCTAAGGTTCATATGCAGCTTTGCTCTTGTCAGGTGAACAGAGATAAATGATCAAGCAGACAGATAATTATCAGTTAATGAGTATGTATGCTCTTCAAATCTCTGACTAGATTTTGTGCAATTGTTTTTCCCAAGAGTAAGTATCTGTTGCTCTTACCCCATGTTTATAGGCATTTCTATTCATTCACTGGAAGAGCAATCCTAGTACCAGCAAACAGCACTGGGTGCTGCCTCTATCACTTAGCAAAGGCATGAGGTATCCTTCCTGGAAGCCTCACACAACTCTGTTAGATGAGGTGAACAAAAAACCTCTGCGGAGCGATGGCTGTGGTTAGATGAGATTATGCATGTAAAGTGTCTAGCAATGACTATTTTATATAAAGGCAGTGATAATAAAATATGTACAGACACCATTGGGGTGTTTGGCAGCCCTCTGCACTACTTTCACATATTTTGTGTTATTTTAACCTCTGGAGTTTTTATTTTATTTCATTTTTAAGTGTTTATTTTTGAGAGAGACAGTGTGAGTGGGGGAGGGGCAGAGAGTGAGGGGGACAGAGGATCCGAAGCGGGCTCTGTGCTGACAGCAGACAGCCCAATATGGGGCTGGAACTCAGGAACCATGAGCTCATGACCTAAGCCAAAGTCAGAAACTTAACTGACCGATGGGGCGACTGGGTGGCTCAGTCGGTTAAGCATCTGACTTCAGCTCAGGTCATGATCTCGCGGTCCGTGAGTTCGAGCCCCGCGTTGGGCTCTGTGCTGACAGCTCAGAGCCTGGAGCCTGTTTCAGATTCTGTGTCTCCCTCTCTCTGACCCTCCCCCGTTCATGCTCTGTCTCTCTCTGTCTCAAAAATAAATAAACGTTAAAACAAAACAAAAAGCTGACCGAGCCACTCAGATGCCCCCTTCTGGAGCTTTTATACTGAGAACAATTTTTATGATGGTTTGTTTTTTTATGTTGGTAAAAAAGAATGGTTATTCTATCTCAACAACTTCACTGAAAATTTTGTGACACTTGCACATTGATAAAAGTAAGTGAAAACCACGCTAGGCCCTGTCTGGTTCCTGGCCCTGCACAATGTTACCCTTGATCTCTACCTTCTGGCTGTACTGGCTTGAGGCAGTCCCTCTTGATCAGACTTGGGCACTCAGTATCAAGGTAACCCTGATGCTCCTGTCTTTTATGTTTCTAAGTCATTAAAACCAGATTTCTGCCTTGATTGCTACCCCCAAATTCCTATAGATATAACTTAAATATTATCCACTGACCCTGTCTGTGAATGTGGGACCTGCTTTCTTCTTGTGACAGCCTCTCTCAGAGCCTGGAGCTTAGTTGGTGAATAACTTCCTGGTCACCAGGACCCTATTACCAGGGTAACCATAGAAGTTAGTGCCCAAACTGGAAACCTTTGAGAGTGAAACACTGAGCTATTCATAACTATGCATGGACAACCCTATTTATAACATATAACCATAGGTCTGGATTAGCATCCGACAGTCCAATTTTTGGCTATTGTTCCAGCATCCCACTGGTACTTTCTTTTACTGTTAAATTGTCTTGATTTGGACAGTAAATTGTATAACCCACCAACTGAGTTATAGAAACCTACTTGGAGCAGATGTTTTTCTGTTAAATGGTAACTTTATCAGAGACTGAATTCCTGGATCTGTTTCTAAATTATACTCCTGTCCATTTATATAATTTCCTTATTCTGGCATCAATAAAGTGTTGATTACTATAAACTTCATGGTGCATTTTAATATAGGAGAGAACTAGTCCATCATTTTTTTTTTCTACCAAAAACTTCTTGGCTATTCTTTAGTATTTACTCTTCTAGATGAATTTTAGATATAGCTTGTCAAATTTTGTTTCAACAATCTTTTGATTTTGATTGGAATGACTCTGAATTTTGGACCAATTTGGAGGGAATCAACATTTTTACCAAATCAAGTCTTTCTGTACTTTCTGCCTTCCTGCCTGGACTTCTGAATATCATTGCTAACTGTGGATTTGCAATTCATATGAAGAGAACCTTTTGGGATACCCCACTGGCTGGATTTGTTGCCTGTCTCCACAGTTATTATGGATCTAATGCCTTGTACAAATGGCACCATCTATCGGGGTCTTCTGGTGGGTCAGACCCCACTTCTATCCCACCCCAGCATTTCGGCCTGACTGGTGTAAGAACTGGTCATGCACGAATAAACCATAAGACATGATAAAATGGACTTTCATTAAGCAGTACAAGCATTCTTACTCTCAGAGAACTTGGAAATGCATTTACATGATATATTACTGTGATGGGAATGTAATGGTCAAAAAAAATTAAATGGTTCTAATGAATTCAAGGTAAATTAGAGACCAGACATACAGGGGGTGAAAAATGAAATCGATGAGGTCAATTAAGGAAGGCACATTTGGAAAACTGGAGGAGTCTTTGCACTGCAGGTGGCAGGCTACTTTTCAACATCATCCTGCAGGGCTGGTTAATGTTCACAGATCCTGTAAATGTAACTGTTTCTTCCTCGGGGGGATGGAGCGGGTGGTGTTTGGGGGTTTGGTTTACTTTGGACATTAGACAGTGCCTCCGGGTAAGTTGGCTATTGCTGTCACATTGCTGTTCAATGTTCGTACATCACTGGGTGTCCTTCTCTTTCAGGCTTCACTTGTGCAAAATTAAGAGAAATGTGTGAAAATTAGAAACACAGAATTGATGAGTCTGGCTGAGTTTTTTATTTGCTCTGTGAGCTAGAGATGGGGCTCTTTGTTTATGCGGAGGGAATTACGACACAGGTCAGTGGGATAAAAGAGGGGAAAATGCAGATCTGCAGCCTGAGAAGTAGATGCTCATTGTCTCCAGTAAAGGGAGGGCTCCTCTGGAGAAATGAAGTGGCAAGGCAGGGATCCTGAGAGCAGTGCCTCTTGACCTTTTAAAATTCATGCCTCCCGCAGTGCTTTTCATTCTGTTTTCTGACTAGTCTTGTGAGATACTGTGATTTATAATACGGAATACATATTTGGTCTTCTTCTGTTTCTGGCACAGAGCTCCTAAAACCCTTGGAATTTCCTGAGTAAGGAGAGCAATAAAGATGTCTTTTGTTATGTTAATGAGGCAATTTTTGGAAAGCACCTTTGGTTGGGGACTGGTTACCAGAAAAATCGACCTTGTAGGTTAGAGGGTTGGAACTTTCCCACGCCCAACCCCTGGGGAGGAGGGTGGGGCTGGAGCTTCCATCAATCACCAATGGCCAAATGATTTAGTCAATCCTGCCTATGTAATGCAGCCTCCCTAAGACCCCACAAGGATGAAGTTAGGACACACACAGAGATTTAGGGAGGGTGGTGTGCCTGAAGGGGGGCATGGAAGTTCTGAGCCCTTTCCCCACACCTCGCCCTATGCATCTCTTCCATCTGGCTGTTTCTGAGTTATATCCTTTTGTAATAAACAGGTATGCTGGTAAGGAAAATGTTTCTCTGAGTTTTGTGTTTTAGCCACTCTCACAAGTTAATTGAACCCGAGGAGGGGGTTTGGGGACCTTCTGATTTGTAGCCAGTAGGTCAAAAGCACACATAACAACTTGGAACTTGTGACTGGCATGGTGGAGGCAGAGAACAGTCTTGTAAGACCTGATGCTGTCTCCAGGTAGATAGTATCACAATTGAATTGAGTTGTAGAATATCCTGCTGGTGTCTGATAAATGCTTGATATTGTGTAGGAATCACTTCCTACCGTCCCCACCACACATGCACGTGCATGCACACACACCCACTCACACACACACACACACACACATACATGCACACAGAAATTGGGTCCAGGAACTCCAAAGATCTTGCCAGACAAGAACATTTTGTCAAGTGTTACTTTCAATAATGTATATTACAGAAAACAAACACACAAAAATACTGAATATACTTAAAAATCTACTTATATATTCCTTTTTCAATTTGAGGTCCCTGTTTTGAGTGCAGTATGTAGTCTTCAAGTTGCTTTGAAAACTTGATGGCTTTAAAATTCTTGAAGCTGCTGCAGTTTTCAAGATGCAAACAATGGTGGCAAGTGTCCTGGGCTGGGATATGTGGATGATGTTGGTCTCGTGAAATGGGTGGAAAAGGAGAGGAAGTGGGATCAGGCAGAAGAAACTCTCAACCAAGACAACTCAGGGATTGGGGGAAACTGGCTTTGGGAGAGAGGCTGCTGCACCACTGGGGAGGCAGATGGCCCAGGCATCAAGGTTTGAGGTCCAGGGGAGAGCAGATGCTAAGTAAAGAGTTGTGGAAAGAATCTTTGAATGAATTGTTCTGGGGAAATCTGTACTTAAATTCCTACCTGCATGGAGTAGATAATGGAGAAAGATCATCCCTGGGAAAAGAGACCTGGCAAGAGCCAGCCAAACTGAATGTGGACACAGCAGCCCCTGGTGATGCAAAATCAGATCAAAGGAGAAGGTGTCTGGACAAAAGTCCTGTCCAATGGATTGAGCCAATGTGGAGTGTATGTGCAGATGCGAAGCACTCCATCTCAGGGCTAAAGAGGCACAGACCTGCATACAGCTTCAGGCGTTGGGTTGGACATGTCAGGTGGCTCTTGACTGACATTTTGTGGGTGAGGTGAAGTGAAGGTAGATGAGGCAACAATGGTCATAACTAAGGCACCTTATCGTAATCTGATCTAATCCCTAGTTCTAACATCTAATCCCTAGTTCTACTCACAGGGGTTGCAGATGGATGAAGGAAATGTTTTAAAGTACTGGTTCCTTGTACAAAACGTTCTTACCTTTGCATTTACTGAAGAGTTTTATGCAAATAATTACTTTAAGAGTTTGGCTTGTGTTTCTGTCTGCAACACATGAAGAGGCATGGCAGAAATAAAATAATAAAATATGAAAGTAATATAACAAAATTAAATAAGAAAATATGAAAATAAAACAATTCAAGATCACAATGCAGTTGTCACAAGGCAATGACATGAATTGCCAAGTCACTTGCCTAAAATATATTTTTCCTAGGAATCTGGAAGAGGGAGGTATCTCCTTTTGTGAGGAGGTGTGGGAAGATTTTATATAAGAGGTGGGATTTGAGAGGAATTTTTATGTTTTCATAAAATTTGGAGAGGCAGACAGGAATGGTGATGTGCAGAAGTAGATGTGGAGAGGAAGAACTGCAGTAGATATATGGTAGGGATGGTTTGTTGGAGACCAAAGCAAGTCTTAGATCGAGAGTAAAGAAGGGAGAAGGGGACACAGGAAGGTCGAGCATAGAATGGAATATTTGGAGTAGGAAAGATAGGATAGTTTGTGTTTTACAATTGCCATCTTCTTAGCAGAAGTAGCAGAAAGGGCATTTAAGTAAATGTGAGGGGAGCAGAGATAAGCTTGGGGGTATGATAAACAGGGGGAATGTCTAGAATGGCAATTTTCGAGAGGTTCTGGGGATTAGGGAACTGACAATGATTAATAGAAGCATTGCCTTGTACAAAACCAGAAAGGATACAGCCCCCCCCCCCCCGCCCCATATACACACACACGTACACACAGGCAAACACACAGCCAAACAGATTCTAGCAGAGCTGATCTGGAAGCCTGACTGGCACATGCTGAAGAGGAAGTAGGTGGGTATTGTAGGAGGAGAATCGGTGACAGGTTGTGCAGAAGGAGAGCTAAATCATGTTTACTAAAGAAAATATCCTTTTCTTAGCTCCTCTCATGCTCCCTTTAGAAAAATGAAAAAAGGTGGGATAAAAAGTCAACAAGAAATGGGAGGGGTTTTATTTTATAAAACAGAAAAGCAAGGCTGCGACAAGGCTCCTGTCTCCTGACCTTTTAAGGGATGGCTAGAGTAGCCGGCGGATGGCAGGCTTCTTTTTCTAGCACGTAGTTACTAAAATGCGTGTGCGGTGCAAAAGCCACAACGGTGCCCTTTAGGAAAGAAAGAGTGGATTCCAGGAGTCCATGTCCACTTTCACACTCTGGGATGATTGTTTCTTTGGTGTCTACTTTACAAGAGGGCACAACCACCATTACCTGATTAGCAAAGTATGTTTGAGAGCAGGAGGCTCGGGTTTTAGTTGGATGTGCTCACGCTGTAATTTTGGCAGGATTCCTGTACTACGTTATTCATTTCAGACGTGAAAGAAGAGCAATAAAGATACTATTTCTTTTTCTTGCTGTTCTAAATTCAGTTCATTGTTCTCGTTGATGGGATTTCATAGGGTCACGCAAAGTATTACAGTTTACTTATACTCCTTCAGTTGTCTGAGTTAAATAACTGTTTAAACACCCCTTGCTTCTGCTTCCATTTTATCCTGCGACTATTACAATGCTCTGGGCCAGGAGAGAGATTTTGTTGTTTTTTTCGTTTTTTGGGGTAAAGTTTAGTTTTAATATATGTGTATTATTCTGGGTAATAAAACCCAGACAAGCTCCCTGCGTTCACATCAGGCTTATGATAGTCTGCATTGGGTGACAGTGCTCAGAATCGTTACGGGCTCCTGGGTGGCTCAGTCAGTTGGGTGTCTGACTTTCGATTTTGGCTCAGGTCATGATCTCATGGTTCATGGGATCGAGCCCTGCTGTCAGTGCAGAGCCTGCTTGGGATTCTCTCTCTCCCTCTCTCTCTCTGCCCCTCCCCCACTTGCGTGTGTTCTCTCTCTCTCTCTCTCTCTCTCACACACACACACACACACTAAATAAGTAAACTAAAAAAAAAAAAATGCCCCAAATTCTTAGTTGTTCTGATTCTTCAATCCTTGACTCCCCCAGGAAGCAATATGTTGTAATGGTAGGGTATTAAGGATATCTACTTTTTGGGTGACAATTTATGAAAAATCAGTTTATAATTTATTCATGCTTCTTGTTATAATGAGCGTATTTACACAAAGATCAAAATATTCAAAAGCATTTGCTTTTAACAACTGGGCGTTAGATTTTATGTTTGGCAAAATGACAAATAGTGTGATGGAAAGAACACTGGACTATGAATCAAATAATGGGCATTTAATTCTGGATTCTTTATTTACTGTCTAACCTTGATCACTTAATTTCCCTGAGCCTTGGTTTCCTTTTCTATAAAATAAACCTAATCATGACTTGTGTTCTATAGTGGTTTCCTAGTTTAAAATGAGTTTGATATATGTCACTCTATTGAAAAGTGACAATAACTTAATAAAAATAAAAGTGACAATAACTTTGTGAGTGTTGACTTAGTTACTATGAGTCCCATGTTTCAGATGAAGAAACTGAGGCACTATGGGGTTTTTGAACCCATCATGCCACTAGAAAATGGCAGAGGTATAACATGACCCACTGTTTTCTACTTCCAAATCAAAGATTTGTTTCACCAGCCCACAGTGGTGTTTTTGGCTTGATTCCTTTACAAGAAATTGCTGAGGATCAAAAGATACCATGTAATCTCCCTCTTCACCTCAGCCACTGACTCATCCTACATTTTATCATCACCAGTAAGCACCATTCCAGGAATCTTGATTTTGAGCATCCTACTCCCTGGTCAACAACCCTGTTTCAAAGCTTATTGATTCCAAGATTCTCTCTGGTACATTTTTTTTTTTTATCTTATTGGGTCCCCCAACCCAATGCCACTGCCTCTTCTCATTATCCATCAACGTGTCACCTCCTCTTTTTACTTCTGTATTATCTAAATGTATTTCATGGTCTTTCACTATAACCCTCCCTTGCAGACACCCTTAGTTCCTTTGCCTCACTTTTCTGTCATTGTTTTTGTTGGACTAAACCCCAACCTTGGGTAAAAATAACTATCCATCTTCACTGTTCCTGCACAGTGGCAGCCAAACTTTGCTGAAGAAAATCACAAAGCCTGACTTACTGGTTTTACATTAAATAATGACTGTAAATTTCAAATGGC
Organism: Leopardus geoffroyi; assembly: GCF_018350155.1. Lineage (NCBI taxonomy): Eukaryota > Metazoa > Chordata > Mammalia > Carnivora > Felidae > Leopardus > Leopardus geoffroyi. Next base: position 88,244,942 of record NC_059333.1, read on the forward strand.
ATTCAGCCATTGCCTACAGTTCTCTAGTGAGTTCCATCTCTCTCTCTGAAACAATTCGTATGTTCACCTTTCCTGTCAAACATACCACAGTTTCCAATTCCCTAACTGATGACCTTGCCTCTTCTACCATAGACCTGTGTGGTAGTCCCCCCCAGTTTTGTGGGGGGATACATTACTGGACCCACAGTAGATGCCTGAAACCATGGGTAGTGCTGAACCCTAGGTATACGAGGATTTTTCCTCTATGGGCATACCTCGGAGATATCGTGAGTCTGGTTCCAGACCGCCACCGTAAAGAGAGCATCACGATAAAATGAGTCATATTTTGGTTTTCCAATGCACATACAAGTTATGTTTATACTATACTGTAGTCTATTAAGTGTGCAATAGCATCATGTTTTTTAAAAAATGTAAATACCTTAAATTTAAAAACACTTTATTGCTGGGGCGCCTAAGCAGCTCATTAGATTAAGTGTCTGACTCTTGATTTCAGCTCAGGTCATGATTTCACGGTTTGTGAGTTTGAGCCCTTAGGGATTCTATCTCTCTCTGCCCCTCCCCTGCTTGTGCTCTCTCTCTCTCTCTCAAAATAAATAAATAAACTCAAAAAAATTTATTGCTGAAAAATGCTAACCATCATCTGAGCTTTCAGTGAGTCATAATCCCTGATCACAGATCACCATAAGAAATATAATAATGAAAAAATTTGAAATATTGTGAGAGTTACCATAATGTGACACAGAGACACAAAGTGAGCAAATGCTGTTGGAAAAATAGTGCCTATAGATTTTCTCAGTGCAGGGTTGCCACAAACATTCAATTTGTAAAAAAAAAAAAAAAAAAAAAAAGCATATTGTGAAGTGTAATAAAATGAGGTATACCTGTACATACATGCCTATGATAAAGTTTAATTTATAAATTATGGACAATAAGAGATTAACAATAAAAATCAACAAAATAGGACAATTGTAACAATTGTAACAAAATACTGTAATAAAAGAATGTGGACTGTCTCTCAAAATATCTTCTTATATTATATGCATTCTTCTTGTGATGATGTAAGATGATGCCTATGTGATGAGAAGAAGTGAGGTGAATGGCATAGATGTTGAGACATGGGGTTAGGCTACTATTGACCTTCTGACTATATGTCAGCAGGATCATTTGCCTCTGGACTATGGTGGACCATGGGTGACTGAAACTGGAAAGAATACTGTGTGGATGGGGCAGGGGTGACTACTGCACATCTGCTGGCATCTTTTCTCACCTTTCCTGTTTTTCCTCATGGGATTCCCACCCCATGCGCTCAGCCAAGATCTTTCCCTTTATTCTCAACTCAGGATCCTATTGTCTCCTATTTCTGCAAAGTTTTCTCTCCTTCCGTTGTTCTCTACCTCTCTTCCTTTTTATTGCTTTCGTGATTACAATCACTCTAATTAGCAGGATTCTAGAATATTCCATATGAAAAAAAAATTTCCTCGATCTCGCACCTCCCATTCATTACCTCCTTGTTTTTCTGCTTATCTCTACAGCAAAACTTTTCAAATGAGTTGAATATACCTATTGTCTTCTCTTCCTCATTCTGCATTCAGTCTTCATATATTCCATTAGGATGTGAATCTCCAACTCTCACTAAAACCTCTTTTCAAGGTCAGCAATGATTTCTAAGGTGCCAGAATCAACGTACAGGTCTTTACTCTAAATTTACTTGAACTCTTAACAGCATTCAATATAGTTGGCTACTTATTTCTAGAGCAACTCTTCTCTTGAGGATTCCATAACACCACATTGTCTTGGTTTTTCTTTTCTCTCTCTAACTGTTTCTTCTCAGTCTCCTTGGGTGGCTTGTTGGTCTCTGCCTGTTCTCCAAATGTTGAAGTGACTCTCTTCTTTATCTATGCTTCTTAGATGGCCTCATCCAGTTCCATGGCTTTAAATACCATCTATAGCTAACTGATTCCCAAATTTATATCTCCAGACTTATCTCCTGCATTCCTGACTCCAGTTTCTCAAGTCAAAAATTTAAAAATAACTTTTGATTGCTTTCTTTCCTTCACCATACTTTCCCACATCCAGATAATCTCCATACTCCGTATGGAGCACTCCATAATCTAATTTATCTCTCAAACCAGTTTTCTTTTCTTTGTTACTACTATTACAACCCTGGTTTAAGCTATCAACATTTCTTCTACCTGCACCTCAGTAGTAGCTTCATTTCTGATGTCTCTGCTTCCTTTTTTACCCTTATTGTCTACACCTTACAGCAGTTAGAGAGGTATTTTAAAAGGGGAAATTAGAGCGGGCCTTTCCTTGCTCTAAATCTGCTAATGGATTTCCATTGCTCTTGATATTTGAACTCTTGATGGGCCCTATGTAGTCTCGCTGACATTATTATGTCCTGTTATTCTTCTTCATCCGGCCACACTGGACATGATGTCTCCTTGGAGCCTTTGGACATACTGTTCTGTCTTCCTAGAATGCTTTGCTCCTACCTCTTGGCTTGCTGTATATCCTTCTGATCTTTTTGTTTACAGCTCAAGATCATGTCTCCAGAGATGCTTTGAATCACCACTCTTTCTGAGAGTCCCACTTGCTTTTCTTCTTTTTCCTAATTACTTTCTACCATTAAAGTTTTTTCTTTATGGGGCGCCTGGGTGACTCAGTTGGTTAAGTGTCCGATTTCAGCTTAGGTCATGATCTCATGGTTCGTTGGTTCGAGCCTCATGTCGGGCTCTGTGCTGACAGCTCAGAGTCTGGAGTCTGCTTCAGATTCTGTGTCTCCCTCCTCTGCTCATGCTCTGTCTCTCTCTTTCTCTCTCTCTCTTTCAAAAATAAATTACATTAAAAAAATTTTATTTTCTTTATAATCCTTCTCACAACTGAAATTACTTTGTGTATTTGTTTATTTATTTACTGTGTTTCTCTCTCAACCAGTGGGTCCATGCATGACATTGGCAATCTTGTTTATATTTTTTATAGCTTTTCTCCAGTGCTTGGTATGTTTCCCATCACCTAGGAGGTGAGAATATTTGTTGAATGAATGCATATGCATAAGAGATGTGAAACTGTTCATTGTGCTATACTGGTGTAACACATTCTATTTTTCACAGATTACTTTAGTAGATAGTAGCACAAGTGGTCTGTATTGGGCACTAAAAGGTAAAATCATAAGCCATATTGGCTGTATTTGCCATGCAACAGCTCTCTTCCCCATATGAAGAGCTATTTTTTTTTTTTTTGCAAAATCAAAACTGGACTAATAGGATATGGATAGACTGTAAGGAAATGTTGACTCAGGTAAATAATACCTGTTAAGAAATGTTTGTGGTAAAATGACATTGCATAAGATGAGTACAATTGTATTTCTTCTATGTTTTAAACAACCCGACCTTAAACTTCTATTGCTTATTCTGGATGAAGGCCTGAGCAGAATATACAGTAGTATTCAGGCATCACAGGAAATAGTCTTACAACACTGATATTATAGAGGCAAGGGATGGGAATCAAGAGTATCACTCACCACGATCCGTTCCTAGTTTCTTGTCCAAGCTTGAAGGTTTTCTTTAAAAGTAAGTTAAAGCTCATTCTGAGTTAATGCAGACCTAGAGAAACTGTCCATATCTCATCTTAGTAATTAGAAGTATGCCACCTTGAAGGTCTCACACCTTCCCATTTGCACTGAATTTAAGGTTAAAGAAATCGTCCAATATCTTGTGTCAAGGCTCTAAAACCCAGAATTTCAACTGGTACACATCCTTGCTAGTAAGTCAAGTTATTGGATGGTATGTTCATCAGAAAATGGCATAAGTAGTAAAAAAGTAAACTCTAAGTATCTTCTTATAAAGATCCTTTCCTTTCATGGCCAATATTTGCTTCTTTTTCCATTTGATGCTTATCTCTAAGGAATTGTTTTGTTTATAAACATTTTTCTTAGAAATCCTATTTGTTATTTAAATCAACATAGTACCCATTTCAAAGCCCTAGCTCCCTATAGGAGTTGCTTAGCTCTTGGATACTTTTCTGCCAATGTCTTTGTTTCTCTTTTTTCCTTAAGTTTACTTCTTTCTTATAGAAGAAAATTTAGCAAATGCTGATAGGTACAAAGAAAAGCAAAGGAGGAAAGGAAAATTACCACCCAGAATCAACTGTGGTTAAATTTTGAAATATGGTACTTTAGGCATGAGGCTAATTTTGAGGAGTCCTATCTTTGACAACAGAGTTGGGTGAAACTTGGAAGAAGGTTGTGTTTTAGCTGAACATGAATAAATTTTTGAAATAGTTTGAGCAAATTCAAAAATAGCACAGCAATACCATTGACATTTTGTTTTACTTGCTTGATACAAAAAGGTGGCGGTGATCCAACTGGGGTTAAGGTTTTTGACTTTTTGTTATTTTTTTTTAATATGAAATTTATTGTCAAATTGGTTTCTATAAAATACCCAGTGCTCATCCCAACAGGTGCTCTCCTCAATACGCATCACCCCCCTGCCCTCCCACCCCCCATCAACCCTCAGTTTGTTCTCAGTTTTTAAGAGTCTTTTATGTTTTGGCTCCCTCCCTCTCTAACCTTTTTTTTTTTTTCTTTCCTTCCCCTCCCCCATGGTCTTCTGTTAAGTTTCTCAGGATCCACATAAGAGTGAAATATATACACAATGGAATACTACTTGGCAATGAGAAAGAATGAAATATGGCCTTTTGTAGCAACGTGGATGGAACTGGAGAGTGTTATGCTAAGTGAAATAAGTCATACAGAGAATGACTTTTTGTTATTAAAATGATCTCAACCAAAAAAATATCTCTAAGATACTAATAGGTATTTTCCCATTCCACGTTAAGCTTAAAATTTTTTTTAACATTTATTTATTTTTGAGAGAAGAGAGAGACAGACCATGAGTGGGAGAGGAGCAGAGACAGGGAGACACAGAATCCAAAGCAGGCTCCAGACTCAGAGAAGTCAGCACAGAGCCCGATGCAGGGCTCAAATTCATAAACCGCGAGATCATGACCTGAGCCGAAGTCAGATGTCATTCCGCATTAAGCTTTAAATAAAAATTCAAACATTATAACTTTTAGAGCTTCCAAACCTGAAAAGATGATGGTATTTCCCACCCCTAATATATGATGGAGAAAAAAAATAAGGCTCAACTGCAAAGTAAGTATGAGAAAGTTCACAATATGACATCTGTCATGTCTATTTTGAAACCTTTTTATTTTTTAAACATCAGGTTCTTTCATGGAGCATTTATTGGGAGCCCCTGCTTTGCAGGTGCCCAGGCATGTCCCCTGTCCTTGCCGCCCCAGATGGAGGAGGTGCTGACATTGCCCGCCACAGCAGTGGTGCTCTCTGAGCTGTCGGTCATGCTTGCCTTCCTCTGCTGCTGGCGTTAGCATCTCTGGGATGCAGGGGGAGCCTAATGTGTGCCAGCCAGAATAGGGAAATGTCCATCTGCTCTGCGCTGGGCCTGAATTTCATCACCGGCGATGGCTGCATAGCAGATGCCTGGAGCTGGGGTACGCAGTGGCCATTTACTCAGAGGCCACGGTAGAGGAACTTTAGTCAGTCTGTTTATAGCCTGTAATGCGGAAAGAGAGCCAAACGTGCTAAACAGGCTGTCTCTGCAGAGGTCTGAGCTTCGAGGTCTATGCAGTCTCAAATGGATGGGGCACACTTTGTTTCTAACTCCGTGATGTTGTTGATATGACCTTGGGCAAGTCCCTTTACCTTCATGCTTTGTTGTAACAAAGTATCATCTGTAAACTAATTGCAGATTATAGAATGCATTCTATCTATGTTCCCTGCCTGTTGTGAGGACATAACATCAGATCTCACTTATTCATCTGAGCATAGCATACATGCTGCCTCCTTTGTAGCTGTCAAAAAGGGAACCATTCTTTTTGATTTCTATGGGCACTTTATTAGCTTTTCTCTTTGGACACTAATAAATACATCAGCAAACATTTATTAGCTGTGCCTACTTTATTCCAGGTGCTATTCTGAGTACTTAGGTGGTTATGGGTGATCGGGTTGGGGGGGGTGGGGGAGTAGTAGAATCAGCTACAAAGATACGTAACTGAGTTCATGAGGAGTTACTTTAAAAATGATGCAGATTACCTATATTCCATCTGCTTCTCTCCCAGCAACTTATAAACTCCTTTACGATGGAGTCTCTTGCCTATAAAGAGACTTGACTCTTTATACTTGATTACCCTTGACTACCTCAAAGCATCCATCAACACACCCTGTGCAAAGTAATGACCACATATTGGACACTTACTAATGCCAAGCGTTCTTCCAAATGCTTTACATGAATTAACCCATTCAGTCATTATCACAACACTATTATTATAAACATTTTACGGATGAGATCAGAAAGTGGCATGGAGCAGTTAAGTAACCTAAGGTCACATAGTGGGTGCGTGGCGGAGCCTCACACAGGCAGCCCAGCTCTCTAGCACATACTCATAATCACCGTGGTTTCACATCAGTGGTAGGTTGTTGAATGAATGAGTGAGGAGTGTTGGAATGTTTTAAAGAGTGTAAAGCACTTTTATGGGTTTAAGTCATTACTACTGCTTTTGCTCCAGACAGAACTATCACTACAGGATTACAGCTGACATCCTATATAGCATTTTGGGGGAAAGAAATCTCAGCATTCTACTTATGATGGTGGAGCTCAAGTACAGATGGGGAGCAAGCACCTGACCAGAGTTGAGCAAACTTACTGTAAAAGATAAATTCAGCTGTAGGAGAACTAGAAAAACAATGTCTTGATTTCTGATCCTTACCTGTGGGGCCATGACACTTAGGCCAATTCTGGGTGACTTCTGATTATAGGCTTAGCCCATAACTAGTCTCTTTCCCAAAAGACTCTGTATGAGATGATCTTTTGTACCCCAAACTGACTTTTCACTGACATTATTTTTGCCCTCAATATACCCTTTCTAGTACCCAAGCTAGACAATGCCACCTCATCCTCAGTTTCCCCCTCCTTCACTTTGTGGCTAAGTCTTGCCCATTAAGTGTTTCTTAAAGATATCCCCTTCCCTTCTATTCTGACTGCTGTTAATGTTAATATCCCTCCCTGCTAAAAGGCATCAATGGGGGTGCCTGGGTGGCTCAGTCAGTTAAGCTTCCGACCTGATCTCAGGTCATGATCTTGCGGTTCACGAGTTGGAGCCCCGTGTCGGGCTCTGTGCTGACAGCTCAGAGCCTGGAGCCTGCTTTGGATTCTGTGTCTCCCTCTCTCTCTGCCCCTCCTGCTTGCACTCTGTCTCAAAAATAAATAAACATTAAAAATATTTTTTACAAAAAGGCATTAATGGCATTTAATTTCCTCTAAGACAGACCATAAACTTCTTACTATGGTGGTCAAGGCACTCCACTACTGGGTCTCAACCTGCTTTTTGGATATCATCTCCCATGATACTTCCACAGTAACCCAATATGTTGTAGCCACACTGGGTTCTTTACAGTTCTTGGAATGGATCATATGTTCCCATGTCCCAAGGATGTATGCCCTACCTTCTTTAAAAAAATTTCTTTTCTTTTCCACCTGTTAAAATATTTGATCTTCTTCAAGGCAAGCTCAAATGTCATTTCCCGATTACCCCAAGATAGAATTCATTGCCATTTCTAACAACTCTATGTTTATAGTTTATGTTCTCTTCAGACATTCTTTGTGTTACAGGGTGGTTGATATGCCTTTTCCACAATAGATTGGAAGATCCTTGAACTTGGAAAACATTACGTCATCTTTGAAGCCATGTACCACCTAGCATAGTTTTCCTGTAATTTTAGCTTTCTGAATGTGTACAGCTCTACTCCCCATATAGGCTGTTGGTTTTTGGCAGGCAGTGGCCATTTACAATATGAGCTATCTTCTGTATTTGGGGCTTTCGTTGACTTTAAATTTGCTTTTGCCAGTTAACATGCAGGTATAGGGGATCAAAAGAAAGCTATTACCTCTGATTCCTACTTTCAGTGAGTGCTGTGAGGGCTGAGAAATAACACCTTCAAAGCACTGGCTGCATAGCAGAAGCTCAGAAGAAGTAACGATTGGTTAGCTTCATGGTTGCACTCCTTGGCAAGTCATTTTATGTGACTGAGATTTGGCCTGAGCCATCCAATCTCAGGACTGATTGTCTTCCATAATGAAACACATGTGCAGTTAAATTCTAGAATACTCTCCAAAAGAACATTTATCTTCCCTTCTTCCCCATTGTACCATCAGGCACTTTTACCATGATGTCAGTTGCTCCAGAACAGATAATCAATTTACTAGTACCTTGTAAATGCTTTTAATTTTGAATAGTTTTATTATCATTATTGTTATTATTTTTATTTGCCTCTAAACTCTTTGTACCCCCTTGCTTTAGTCTTCCTGCAATATAGAAAAAAGCCTCACTTTTGCAGATTACCATGCCTGAAGCATAGTAGGCAACAAATATTTGCCACTCAGTGAATGGAGAATGAATAAATGACCTCCATGCTCCTTAGGCAAAAAAGGACAAACTATTTATTTAAATGAGTTGTCCACATCAGTCATGCAAAACTCACTGTGGCTCTAGGCAGCATAGCTGGGAATGGTTTTCTGTCCTGGGGCAGATGGATCTCTTCCTCTCTCAAATAGCAACTAGATCCATTGAAAGAACAGTGCCGTGGTGGATGCAGGCAGAATTGAAAAGAACATGAGCATTACATGAGGCAGGATATTATTTGTCTGCTGGAGTTGATGAGGAAGTTACACTGGGGAATCAATAACTATTAATCTCTGCAGGATCTCTCCCTCTCTCATTACCTAATGAAGCTCTGCCAAGCAAGAAACCCATAAACTCTCACAGTCTGAAGAACAGTGTGGAATCAGGATTCTTACTGGAAAACCTGACTCTAAGATCTGTGTGGGTGTGGAAGTCTATCTGAGACCTTCTGGGCAGTGTATGCTGAATGACAAGGCAAGCCTCCACAAAGATTCCTAAAACCCAAATGGGATTAGATGAGGGTGGAGATATGGGACAAATTTTATGAGGAGACTGCTTCATGTATCAGGCCCTGGAATAAGGTGCTGTTGGATTTCCCCTTCAGATTGGAATGGCTGACTGGCCATTTTATTGCCCTCATCAAAGGCGAATGTTTAGAAAGTGAGTTGATTGAGAAGTGGGTCTTCTGTAGATGGCTGCTACAGATTAGAGTAGTTATATGAGATTATTACATCAGCTACCTTACATTCTTCTTCAGAAAAAATAGTACCAAAACTTTATCTCCTTTCCCTCTCTTTCTCAAAATCCCTAAGTCTCCATGTCTTATTTTCTAAACCACTTTTTTTTTTTTTTGTCAAGGTCATTGACTATTAAGACTATGAGATCTTAATGGCAGAGTGGATTATTTTAATTTTTATTTGACCTCTTTTCTAAGTGATTTCCTCAGCAATGAGTGAGTTTCCATCTCTGCTCTCTAAAAGTGGTTAATGGATGTATCTCTCTCTATCAGTTTAGTACAAATTGTGTCTTCCTACTTATTTTTTCATAAGAATACATCTAATCTGCTCTTTGTGCCCCTGCATCAACATTTGTTGAGCAACATTTAAGAGTTTAACAGCCAATATTTATTTGGCACTTCCCTGAGATTATCCAAGATCCATTGGCCTTCAAGTACAATGTGTCATATTTAGAGGAATCTCTGCTATAGTTCTGCTATGATTTTCATGTCGGTGCCCTTGGGAAAGAGCCCATGTCTACAGTCTTACATAGTTACTCTGAATGTCATCACCAAATTAAAGGCAGAACAAAATGCTGAGATGATAAATTTAATCAGCTTTCCCAGAGGTTAGAAACATTTCTCAGACACCTCTGCCCCGACACATCTATATTCCAATCTGTTCAATTCGGCTGTCACAATTTCACCCCAATTTACCCATTGCAAGCACTTGAAATGCTGCCTTTAATTAATTCTCTGCACTCAGAACTTTGAGCAATGCCAAGTGAGTTAATTACCCAAGTTTATGGCTTTAAGCATTTCCTAGATGCAAATGATGAAAACTCTTAGTGAGTGCCAGCACCCAATCTTCAAAGACTTCAGCCTCCTCCCTCCACAGAACTGTTCTGAGGAGCTAGAGGTGGGTGTGCTGGGTGCAAAATGACCAGATGGTATAGAACAGTATCTAGATGAAATTTTCACTGTAAATTAGCAGATGGTTATTTTTAGAAACATCCTCACTACTTTATTGAAGAAGTGGGAAGGTTCAAAGGGAAGTTGTAATCTGCTTCTGAGCAAATTGGATTAGAATTGTTATTATAGGAATTCTCTTAGGATAAGTCGCTTATATCTCTATGCTAGGTGTTACAATTTGAGGTCAGGTAATGATCATGGATGCCAAAGTGTACTGTTTTAGTGGAAATTTGTTTTATAAGGAGTTTCTCAGGAGGGAAGGAAGGAAAGAAATAACCTTTATTTTCTTCTCTCTAGGCAGTCTAATATATTACATGCATTCCTCATGAGAACTGTGTGATAGGTATTAACATCCCCATTGTTATAGTTAAAGATACTAAAGCCCAGAAAACGAAACTAAATTAAAGATAGTTGAAGGATTTGAATTCAGGTTTGCCAGACTTTTGGGGTGATGCTTTCTCCATTAGACTACCCCTTGTCTGTGTGTAATTTGATAAATAGCACTTAACCATTAGGAAAGTCATTAATAAAGTTGTTGCTCCCCTTGAGATCACTGGGAACATTTGTTTGTTAAATTGGGATCCTAGGATGTTGCAATCACTACTACTTATCAGTAAGAGAAAGGTTTCTTCAGTTTCTTAAATATAAGCACATGTCTTGCCCCTCCTAACAGAGGAGAATATTTCAACATAATGGACCTGGTGTCACCAAGACACAAGGCCTCAGGGTAGCTAAGGAATAGTTTTGTGTTCCAAGGTAAATTCACATAAAATGTTCCATTCTTAATTTTCAATAGCTAGTTTCCACTTGTGGACATTAATCTAAAATTGTTAAAAGCATAAAGTTCAGAGTATTTCCTGTGGGCCTGGGAGAAAGGGTATAGACAAAAGTCTAATCTCTTAATGGAGAATCAATTAGTATAAAACTTTCTACTGTGCAGTAGAAAAAAGGATTTTACCCTATGATGCCCAATTTTCTACCCTCACTCGTAAGTCATCATTTTTCTTTCCTAAACTTTGAATTTTGGCAGATTATTCTAGGAGCCTCTGTTGCCCTCCAGCTCCCCTTTCCTTCCCCAAATGGCATCTGGTAATGTTTGAACTGGTAAGAACTGTGTGTTGATAGAACTATGAAGTGTTTCTCACTCTTTAATATATACACAGGGAATCTTGATATAGGAATCAAGAAGGAAAAAGAGCAAATGTTTACTAGAGAGAAGTTATTATATCAGGTGAGCAAAGTACTTTTATCATAGACTAAGCTCCATTGTATAGACATAGCTGAAATATTCTTTAGTTCTTTACTTTTTACCTGATATTGGTGAATATAGTTTTGGCAGTAGTTATTTTTGAATAAAGTGATGGCTCCAAGCCAGGCAGACTTTGGCCTCCATATACACAGAAATATCACAGAAGAAATAAGAAAGTTTCATTAGTCTCCAAGTCAAAAATCCCAGATCGAAGTCTTACCTCTGGTAACAATTAACAGAATGAGCTTGGGTTAGTCATTAGACTTTTTATTTATTTTATTTTTAATTTTATTTTTTTAAATGTTTATTAATTTTTGAGAGACAGCATGAGAGTTAGCAAGCTGGGGTGGGGCTTAGAGGGAGGGAGACAGAGGATCTTGTCTGATGTGGGGCTTGAACTCATAAGTTGTGAGATCATGATGTGAGCCAAAGTCAGATGCTTAACCGACTGAGCCACCCAGGCACCCCAGTCGTCAGACTTTTTAAAACCTCAATTGCTGTACCTGCATAATGAGTACATTAGACATGTCAGTCATATTTCCTGCCATGCCTACAGCCCCTTTTATCTGGGCCCTATTTAAAATAAGTAAACTTACTGCCTACAGCCACAGCAAACTGACCCTGGGTGGATAATGACATAAGGTGGGCCAGCAAACTTTGAGGGGATTTGTCATGAAAAGATGAGCTGAGATTTGAAATAGAATTGAGGCCAAGACAGGTCATGGTGAGTGGAAGTTAAGAGTACTTCAATCGAGCAACATTGAGATCAAGAAAAGATTTACAGATTCAAGGACAAGACCGAGTCAGTTATTATGGTAGCACAGTCATTAAGACTATAGGTCTTGGAGTTTGTGGATTCCCATACACTATATAATTATCAGCAATTTATTTAACTTCTCTAGGGCTCTAGTTTCCTTTCAGTGAAATTAAGATAATAATAGTACTTTCATCATAGGATTGTTGTGAAGATTACATGAATTAATACATGGAAAACCCTTAGAACACTATTTGGCACTTTGCTACATCCTATGTCAGTGTTGTGATAACTGTTATTGACTGAGAAGCACCATACCACAGGCTGTATATTGATTTATGTCAGTCAATCCTTCAACAACTTTGTGAGGTAGGTTCTATTAATATCTCCATGTTAAAGATGTGGAAAATAAGGCACGGAAATATTACTCACGTCTTCATGGTCACATAACTAGGAAGACGCAGGCTGGCATTTAAACCTGGGTTCTTTGGCTCCAGAGTCTGCTTGTTGACCATGACTTTCTACTGCCTCTCTGTAATTGATATGTCCCAACAAGAGGAAAGCAGAGCAGGGCAAAGCGTGGCTGAGTCCTAGAGATGGCTGGAAATTAGTTTAAAGAAGAGCAAAATCAGCTTGAGGAGACTTATGGCTGCCCTGGGTCCAATTACAAGTCCAAGGAAACCTTACCATGTTTGTTCCTGGTCTTGGAGTACCACGAGATCCTTGTGTATCCTTCTAGAAAGTATCCCCTTTCATGAGAGGGCTCTAGTGAGCAACAAAGAGGAATGGATGAGGTGAGCCAGTGGGTACCAACCCTTTGTCTGTCTCGTTCTCTAGGATTGATGAAATAGGGGTCGCTTTGTTTTGCTTTTCACCATCTACCTATCATTTAGTATAGCACATAGTAGGGGCTCCTGAAATACTCATTGAATGAAAGAGTGAAAAACTGTGATGCATTAAACAAAGTAGAGTATAATTACTTCCTTCTAATGATTGATATCACTATTCTCTTTCTTTCAAAGTCTAATTTCTCATGTACAAGTCTATAGTTACAGAAAAGGACGTTCTGCTAGAAAATTGAGGATTTGTATTATAGTCATAAAACTAGTGGTTGGGATTTCTTTTATTTGAAGGACTAAGAGAGCAAAAAGGCATTTCAGGTTATTATTCCATATTTATCATGTCAACAATTTATCAGGCATGCCTAACTATAAAGGGCCCATTATAGCTTCATTTAATGTGAAATACTGTGTTATTAACTTGCTACATTAAGTGTATTTCATCCTAACCATAGTAATTTCAGAGATCACAGTCTCTTTCCATCTCTGCTAGTAGTTAAAATAAGATTTAACTTCTGCCACCCTAGCACATCATTCGCTACTGAATATTGACCTTCTTGAGGGTCACATGTCTATGCACTCTAAATTAAAATCTGTTAATGATATCATTTCACGAATCCCCAGAAATAGATGTTTTACATTCCGACTAATGTTGCATTCTCTTCAAGCAATGGCCCTCTTTTCCTTGCTGAAAATTCATAGCAAGACCAGTGGTCGATGAATCTGAACACTTCTCTGGCTTCGCTTTGATCCTCCTGCATTAAATGCTTAACATTTAATGCTGAAGCTTATAGCGCCATGAGCTCGAGAGAGAGAAGTAAATGAAAAGTCAACCTTTTGGGCTGTATTCCTGTGCAGGCTTTTGTGTTTGTGTTCCACCTTTCCCCCCCATGGCTGCTAAAACAGTTTGCTGTCAGAACACTCTCCTGTCAGAAGAACTTTGTGGTTGACACGATGCAGAGATTGGAAAATGTCACTATTAAAGAATTAAAGTGAGCAGGGCTCTTTCCAAACAAGTCCATTTGCGCCTGCAGAATTTTGTCAACACGGCAGGAGCCTGGGGGTTCACGTCATTTGTACTAGCACTTGAGAGTTTATGTTTGCTCTTCCTTGGGGAAAATTCAGAAGATAAGAAAGCCCAGCTGTTCTGAGAATTTTTGAGCCTTGGAGGATCGAGCTAGAAAGAGGAGATGGGGAGGGGGTATTGGGGTGGAGGCGGGGGGTCAATATAATCTGATCTCTGATACGGCTGTGACAGATTACCATCATAATTTTTTTTTTTTTTTTTTGGTTTTGTCTTGAAAAAAACTTAGCCAATATGTTTTTCATTTCTGGAGTTGATTTATTATTTTAACATATTTAGACACTTATAACTATAACTTCTTAATAGGGGCTGAAACTTTGGGGAGAGGGCATGTGCTGAGCAGGGAGAACATTGTGCCCGATTATGGCCACAGGGCCCCTGGGCCCCTTTCTGCATGCTTTGTTGTACTGCTATGGAGCAAACAGTGGTCCTGTCTCAAGGCTTGTCTTCTCTTTTGCTTTCCCCCTAGGAATCTCACTCACTTTGCCAACCAGGCTTAGCCCTAGTATTTCCTTAAGGTATCACCCCAAAACTCACTTGGTTTACTCTGCCCTGAACCCCACACAGGCCTGAGAGACATGCCTGGACAATGCTCGGTGCCTTTGCCTCAACTGCCCAGTGCCCGCTTGGCAGGACAGGCGTTGGCTGCTTCTTGGCCAGCATATGCCAGAGCACAGTGATGGGAGATGGTGCCCCATAGCCATATTGAAACAATATTGCAAAGTGTGTGAGGCGATTGACTCAAAACCCTTTCAGGGACTCCCCCGTCCCCAGCCATATGCTTGGTACTATAGGTATGTTTGTCTTCCTGTATCACTTAGGGCATTTTTTGACATTTCCTCTATTATACCGTGATTTGCTGCCTCCACAAGGGCTTTCCATGAATGCCTTGTTGCTGTGTGGGGAGGCAGAGAGAAGAGCCTCAGGTTTCAACTAAGATGTTAATTATGCTGCTGACAGACCTGCCTTAATGGGCCTTTATTGGCATCTCTGCCCCAATCTCAGAAAATTTAAAAATTTGCTTTTGTTTTCACCTTGACCAAAGAATGATCATTATTCCTATGAGTTGAGTAATGATGCAGTAGGGGTCAGACAAGAGTAAATTTTGAGGAGCATCCAATGTCATTGGAGTTATTTGTTTTGCCATGGTCATGATTCCACAAGCACAGAGTGAGTGTAAGATCAGAGAAATTTTACTACAGCTGAGACCTGGGTGTGCAGGTGCAGAACCCATCTGATAAAGGCCCCTGACTTGTTGGAAGAGTGTGCTATCCCATTGGAGGTTTTATGAATGTGAGTAGCATTTGAATCTTCCTAAATGAATGTACCTAATTTCCCTAATCATTTACTGCAGAGTAATTTTAATGGCTGTACCCCATGAAATATATACTGACAGTGAAATTGCCTTTATAAGGTGTTCTATGACTTTCAATGCTATGATTCCTCAGTGAAATGTATTTTTATGATGGATATTAACAGTTGGTTAGACTCTTCTTACCAGCCCATTATATCTATAAATCAGTGCATCTACAATATTTAAGAAAGATGAATTTGTTAAAACTTAGGTTTATTTTTTCACATAATAATCTTTAGTGCTGGACAGGTGCTTGTTAATTACCCAGTAATGTTGAACTTCTCTACAATCACTGGACAACTCTAAATCTAGCCTATGAGCCTTGGTTAGATGTGGAGTTGGATTTATAAAAGAGAGATTTAAATAATCTGTAAGGCAAGTTGATTCACTCATCAGGTATGTACTGATGGTCTGCTGTCAGCCTGACCCCAAGCTAGGCTGGAGGTCTGACCAAAAAGAGGAGGCTGGCTCTTGAAGGTCTTACGTTCTCATAGTTGAATGGAGGGTGTAGATCCTTGTCTTAAAAACAGCAAGCCCAGAGCATATCAACACCTTCTCTTTTCAACCCCAGCCCAGAGACAAAGCATTGTAGAGGGAAGAGCCTTTGTGGGAGAAACAGGAAAGAAAGCCCTATTCTTAGGGGCAAACCAGAATCAGTTAAGGAGGGGAAAATAAAGCAAGAAGAATGGATAGAGACAGATTTGATGAGGGTTAAGAGGCCCTTATAGAAAGCAAATACAATAAATGGGAAAAGAAAAGCAAGGATTGTCTCCTCTTCCTCCAAAGCGGGCTGGGAGAAGAAGTAAGCATTCATTAAGTGTTTTCATTTTATTTGTTTTTGAAAGCAAGAGCACAAGTAGGGCAGAGGGCCAGAGGGAGAGAGAGAGCACACCCAGTGCAGAGCCTGACGTGGGACTTGATCTCACAACTCTGAGATCATGACCAGAGCTGAAATCAAGAGATGGATGCTTAACTGACTGAGCCACCCAGGTGACCCTCATTGAGTTTTTATTATGTGCTAGTTGTTTCATGCATGCTGCTCCACTTATTTCTTAAAACAGCCCTGTAAGTAGACATTATGTCCAGTTTTAGGGAAGGTATTGAGGTCAGAAAGGTTAAATAACTACCAAAATTCATATTCCGGTATACAGTGAAGATGATGTTCAAGTACAGGTGTGTCTAACTCCAAATACATTCTCTTTCATGAAGCAGATTCCAATGCCTTGACTGCAAATTCACAAGCATGTTCATTCATTCAGCAAAAACCGAGACCTTAAGATATATCAGACAGTCAAGATTATTTCTCTCATTCCTTTCTTTTCGACTTTAATGCTGCTCTCTGTCCTTGTCTTCTGTTTGTACCCTTTTAAGTTCTTTTGAACTTGTTACTTGTAAGAAATTGATGACTTTGCATCCCTGGTCTACTGTTCGGGAAGTTAAATCATTTTGTTACATTGAGCCTCTGATTTTTCCCCTGTAAAGTGGAGAATAATAAGAATCCCTACCTCATGATGTTGGGCAGTTTAAATGAGGTAATACATCTCAGCACATCTGTTGCACAGATGGTGGGTGGTTAGCATATGTATGCTCATTAATATATTCACAAAAGATTCTTTCTGTACAGTGGAAGGTGATACAGACATGTCTCTTTGGAGAACAATAATTCTACTGATAGTGATGATGGTGAGTAATGATGAAGAAAATCCTTAAAGACAGAGGTCATAAGCTGGCTGCCTAAATATGTGTTTTGTGTGGTATACTCAGTGTTAAAAGTAGTTTCCAGTATTTAAAATAAGATAAGTTTATATAAAAAGCCCCAATCTTTTGATTCTCCTGAAAAGTGGGAAGACCTGTCAATGGTAGGTTGGTGTTCTACATTAACTGGAGCCAACCAGTCATACTTCCTAGTCTGGGTGACCATATGTCCTGGTTTGCCTGGGATAGCCTGGTTTATACCTATTTCCCTAGGACAATTAATAGTAATATGCCCTTTTTTGGGGATGGGACAACATTTTATGTGTTCCCCTCATCTCTAGTATGCTATGGTGTCTGTCTACTCACCTCAACTGCCTATCACCTTTATATTATCTGCCTGCCCCTGTAAGCATTTGAATTTGTGACACCTCCCCCCTATTTTTTAAGGGCATCTTATTCCTCTTGACTTTGTTTCAATAGCACACCGCTTTCCAAAGGATGCATCAGTTTGGAGGTCAGGAAGATTTAGCTTCTCCACCTTTAGAAACTATACTCACCAATCACTCTTGAATGCAAGGAAAAGGTAATGTCCTGTGAAGTGGCATCAGCCCTACGGAGAGCTTCTGCCAGCCTTGGTAATTCACTGGAAAATTTGGTCAGAACTAGACTGTCCAACTAGACAATTTATTTAGCTCTGCAAGGAAAAAAAATCTGGAGTTGTCCCCCAGAGGCAAATTCATTGAAACATTTAAACAGTGGAAATAAGATATTATTTCCATGGCTATCCAATAACAGTCTGTTACTTTTATAGAGCTCCTTTCCTTGGACATAGAAGTCTCTCCTTCAACATATCACTTGAGGTGGACAGAAAAGTGTTTTTATTTCTAGTGCTATAGATAAAGAAGCTGATTTAGAGGTTAAGCAGCATAGCCTAAAGTCACATAGCCCATAGCACACCCCCCTTCCCACCGCATGCATGAATGCACACATTCTTTTTCTGTTACCTGAGGACATTTCTTTACTCTGGAGCCCCCTTTCCCCCCTGTACACACCATGTATCTTATGACCTTTTCCTAATTACATATCAACTGATAACTTGAAATTATATATTTTTATAAAAATTGAAATATATAACCTTGGCATGTACTTTCATTACTCTCTGCGTGTTGAGAGATAGAGTGGCTCAGTAAATATTTATTGTAGGCATTCCATGGGTTAGATATGGTGCCTGATATCATGACTCTTACAGTCTGGTGAGGAGGGGAAACAGACATAGTCAAATATTCACAGAGTATGGAATTAGAAGTGGACAATACAGATAGTCCCTGCCCTTAGAGATATTTATGTCCCAGTGAAGGGTAAGGATTGAGAGTGGTAAGAGGGGCACAATGGAGGGGTGTGGGGGTGAGGGAGTAATGGGGAAGATTTACTATGGAGACCCAGAGAAAGATTTTCTTAGGAAGTAAAATTTGACTTGAGGTTTAAAGTGGGGCTGGGGTTTAGGTAGGAGAGTTCTAAGCAGAGGAAAGGGGATATGAAAAGGCCCTGAGGCAGGAGGAAGTTTGGCTTCTTGGGAGAAGTTGGAGAATACTAATGGGTTAGAGTGCAAATAATGAAGGGGAGGGTGGTACAACCTGAAGCTGCCAGACCACATGGGACTTTGGGGCCATGAATCCTGGACGGTATTCTGAAGGCAATGGAGAATTAGTAACAGTTAAGCAAGGGAGCAGCAGGATCAGATTTAAATTTTGAAAACTTCCATGTTGCTGATATTTTATAGTAGAATGGATTGATGGAGCAGGGCCGATAGTGAATGTGGATTTTTACAATGCTGGAGGGGCTGATGAATGGACCAAAGGGGGAGTGAAGTTAGAGAGCAGACTTAGCATGGGAGTAGAGGCACAGTGTCAGGATTACCCCTAGGCTTCTGTCCTGGGTGGTGGTGGTGCCATTCATTGAGTCAAGGGGTGGGAGGGGCAGTTGTGGTGAAGGTGAGATTAACACTAAAGAATTGATACCAATGGTTTGTCAATGGGCAAACGTGCCAACTTTTACTCACCGACAGAAACACCAGTGTCTTCTGATCTCTGGGTGGGAAGGTATTGTTCCCAGTTTGTGGCCATTCAGTAGATAAACATTTACTGGCACCTAGCTGAGTTTTACTAAATAGCAATACTGTCAGCAAATGTGGTTATTTCCTATTGCACAGCTCTCTTCAAAGTGGGCATCTTGGGTTTCACTGGCAAAAGTCATGGCAGTGGGGATCCACTTAGAAGAATTTTAATTTAATTCTGAGTAATTCTGTCATGTCTGAGCTGTCTTTCCTGATATTACCCTCAACTCACATCTTATGTGCAGCCCCCTTAAACCATTAGGCATAAGTCTATATATTTTTTTCATATTAAACTATAATTTGTTGTTGATGTTTTTACCATCACTACTTTGAAAGCTTCTTGAAAGCAGGGACCATGTCACATTCACATTTCTTTTCTAGGTGTCCAGAAATTGCCGGGCACATGGGATTTATGCAGCAAATGATTGTTGAGTAAATGTTTTATATCATAGATATGTTTTAAATTTGCTATTCATTTGTCTCATTTTTGTCCCCACTGACAATGTACTATAGTGACTGTAGGAACATTTTCCAGAAAGTAGTGAGGAGGAAATTTGAGACCTAAACAAATCTTTCGGGCTGTAGTTCATTAAAGTGCAAAGAAAAACTGTTTTTAGTTCCTTAAATTGTAAGATGTATACTCAGATCCTTTAGCAGCTTGATTTTGGGGAAGAGATGTAGCTAAAGTTTGCCATAATGCCACTGTAATAATGTTTGGTTACAGTGTGGGAAGGGAATAACCTGGGTTCTGGTCTTACGTCAGCTTCTACCGTTCTTTAATGAAGCTGGTAGACAGCCTTTCTATGATTATTTTACAGTCTTTTTAAAAATTACCTGGGCAGTGTCATTCATGCATCATAGACCATTGTTTGGCACTAGTAATTCAATTAATTTAAAAGATTAAATATTCTTGGTTAGTTTCTTTTTTAAAAAATGCTTTGTTAGTATTATTTGTCTCCCTGACTTTCCAACTTATTCTTGACAATATTCCTGATGTCCACCTGGAACTTGCAGAGTCTATATATCCAAGAGGCTCCTTTAGAAGCCCTTTTTCTGAAAGCTGGTGCACATTATGAATGTCATCCAAAGCCATCCATCAAACTCGTTACTGCGTGGGCAGAGGTGAATGAGCCTCTGGTGTTGGGTCAGATCCTTCTACAGCTCGTGGGGCTTGGTCTTAGACATTCGTCTTTAGCTGCAGAATGGCAAGGTCCCGAAAGGAGAGTACAGGCTGTTCTTTGATGAGAAAGACAAGAAAGCCCAAGTGGGCGTGAATGAGGGAGTCTCAATCTAGCAAGTAAGTGCAGAATTTAGAAACAGCCCCTTTTAAGATACAAAGCCAACATTCACCGTGGCCTGGGCATTTTAAATGGTTGATTCTTTTAGATTAGCTATCTTTTAAGGAACATTGAGTTTTCTTATGTGGCAGGAAATGAATATTTCTATTTAACTGTTTTTATTAATTGAAAGTTATATTCTTTGCCATACTTAAAAATACTGATTTTCAAGTTACTGTGCTATTTTTGGAAAAGGCATTTGTTTAGTGTCCAGAGAGATGTTGGGTTTGCAGCCAAGCTCTGTTATTCACTAGTCTTGTGTCCCAAGACAAGCCCTTTGGCCCCTCTGAGCCTCAGGTACATTGTGAGTAGTAAAAGGGGTGTGTGAAATGTGTCAGATGTGGAGCAGTTTTATTTGTACTCATAAACATTTTATTGGTCAAAATTGGATCATCTCTAATGGTAGATACCCCAGTGTTTTGCAAATATTTTCTTCCCCATATGAGTTATTAAAAACTCCTTCATTGTAGTTTCTGGGGTCTAAAATCTTGATCCTTTATTTATCTCATATCCCACACTCAACTGGTCAGGACATCCTCCTAGCTCTACTTTCAAAATATATTGAGAATCAACTACTTATTACTATCTCTACTGCTACCACTCCTGGCCCCAGCCACCATCTTTTCTTACTTGGATTGTCACAGTGTTCTGGGTATCTTTGCTTGCATTCCAGATTCCTTACACTAAAGTCTATACTCGACAGAAGCTAGATGATCACTTAAAATTGAAGTCAGATCATTTCATCCCTCTTCTCAAAACCCTCCAGTGACTACCTGTATAATCCAGAATAGAAGTCAAAGCCCTTATGAGGACTAATAGGCCCAATGTGATTTGGCTTCCCATTACCTCTTTGACATTATCTCCTCTTGCTCACTGTACCCTAGCCACACTGGTTTCCTTTTCAGTGCCTTGAATATATTAGGTACACTTTGCTTCAGGGCCTTTGCACTGACTGTTCCTTCTGGTTAAATTGCTTTCTGGCCAGTGTTGTCATCTGTTTCTAAAATGTCATCTTCTCAGGAAGACTTATCCTGACCTCCTAAATGAAATTGTAAACTGATGCATGCCTCCTCAAATCTCTAGTTTACTCTAGCTCTATTTTTATAACTTTCTGTTATAGAAAATTTCAAACATATACAGAAATGGAGTATAATGAAGCCCCAAATATTATCAGCTGATTTCAACAATGATACAGTATGGCCAATCTTGTTTCATCTACCCTCATCTACTCCTCATCTACTCCTTATCCCAGATTATTTTGAAGCAAATCCAAAACCATATAATTTCATTTGTTATACAGTCAATTGTTATTTTTTTATTATTCATAATTTTATTTTAGCCACTATATATACATTTATAAATGCACATATGATACAGTTTATGTACATGGATTAGGTGGGTGTTTAAGGACACATAAAGTGTCTACTAGAAGATTATTAAAGTGTAGAAGTCTGAAAATCATATAATTACATTTGTTATATAGTCAATTCTCATTGGTTTTTGTTGTTATGTTCCATAAAGTTGTTACAAACACTGAATTAGCAAATAGAGAACCATTGCTTCTAAGGGAAATAGCGGGTTAGGATTCTATGAGCATCTGGTTACATTTTTGTCAAGCGGTCAGTGCATAACTTTTTTTATGTGTGTTTCCATTTAAAGACACCTTACTTAATATGTGTTATTGATTCATTTACATTGAACTCATGGCCCACAGCACTATAACTGATGCCTGAAGGAGGTTTATCTGACACATGTATTTTCTCCATATGGTACATCACAGCCTTCTTGTGTTTAGGAATACTACACAGGACTTCAGCACTATGCTTGGGGGGCCATTTTAAACTGCAAAATCACTCACAAAAAGTACAAAAATGTGAAAAATGTGTGGCACTAAATAGACCATGAAAAGGACACTTGTTTATAGTTACAAAAGCTGAAACAAGAAAGTAGACCATTTCCTTGTTTGACTTCAGTTGAAAGCTTATGTGCCAGGTGACTCAAATATTTTGCCACTCTGTGCATGTGCATGAGTGACTGCAACAACATTGTGAGTATTGATTTTGGTGTTCCAAATAAATTGTAGCGTGTAGGAGAAATTGCAAATATGGAATTTGCAAATAATAAAGATTATGTTTCAATATTTACCTCTAACAAAAGGAGTTTCTTTTAAAAACATATCACAGTATTATTATTTCACCAAAATTTTAACAATTACTTAGTATCACCAAAAATCCAGTTATTGTTGCATTTCCCCAATTTTTGCTGTCTCTTTTAATCTGTAGTTACTTCTCTACTTCCCTCACTTTTTCTTTTTCTTTTTATCTTGCAATCCTGTCATGAAGAACAGTTTTTTTTTCTGATGGTCTGGATTTTGCTGATTGTCCTTCTGGTATTGTTTAATATGGTCTTTTGTGCCTTGTACAGAACTGCATATTGATGGTTAGATGTGGAGGCTTAGTCAGTTTCAGGTTTTGTTTGTTTTTCTTTTTTGGAGAGATTATTTTATGGGTTGTGTTCTGTATTTCCATCAGAGAGCACATAATCTCTGTCTCTTATTTTGTCATGTAAACAGCTATTGATGCTCATTTCTTAGATCAGTGGTTCTTAAGCGATTTTTCCTCCCAGAGAATATTTGGCAATGTCTAGAGACAATTACCAGCAGCTGGAGGGTAGAGCCAGGGATGCTGCTAAATATTGCACAATGCACAGGACAGTCTCCCAGAACAAAGAATTATCCAGACCAAAATTTTGGATAATGGTGATGCACTAATTGTATCATTCCTGTTTTGTTGATCAGCTGAAATACTTTTTTTTTTAAAGTAATTTATTTTGAAAGAGACAGAGACAGCCCAAGTGGGGTAAGAGAGAATCCCAAGCAGGTTCTGAGCTGCCAGCACAGACAGAGTTCGATGCAGGGTTTGAACCCATGAAACCGTGAGATCATGACCTGAGCTTAAACCAAGAGCTGGATGCTTAACTGACTGAGCCACCCAGGCTCTTCTAGCTGAAATACTTAAAAAGAAAAAAAATACTTAAAAAGAAATACTTAAAAAGAAAATATAAAAAGTATATATATATATATATATATACACACACATATACATATACATTATTTATACATATATATATATACACACACACATACACATATATGTACATATATATGTATGCATATAGGTATATTTAATGTTTATTTATTTTTGAGAGAGAGAGCATGAGCTGAGGGAAGAGGAGAGAGAGAGACACACACACACACAGAATCTGAGGTAGGCTCCAGGCTCTGAGCTGTCAGCACAGAGCCTCACGCAGGGCTCAAACTCGTAGACCATAAGATCATGACCTGAGCTGAAGTGGGACACTTAACCAACTGAGCCATCTAAGTGCCCCTGATTATAGAGAAAAACTTCCCCTCAAAGTTTTATCATCAACTTCAATTATCCTGAAGTGCAAATCATATAGAAGTGGCAGGATTTAAACACAGTAGTGCTCAATATTGTACCATTTTTGGCCAGTAGGAACCTATTCAAGTAGGTATCTATTTTGCTCTGTTTTCTTTCTCTTCCTTCCTTCTGTCCTCCCTTCCCTTCCTCCTTCCATTTAATAAAATATATAACTTACTTATTTAATATATTTGTTATATATGTCTCCACTTCCTGGAGCAGGCATATCTATTTCTTTTGTTAGTATATTTAAGTATCTAAAACAGTCTCTGATGCATAGTTGACACTTAAATATGTGTTAAATGAATAAATAACATTGAATCATTGGAGGGGGTACTATTTTAGATTGTGTGATCAGGGATAGTTTCTCTAGAAGGTGCATTAATATAAGACTGAATGACAAAGATGCCAGCCATGTGAAGAATTGGGGGAAAGAGTGTTCCAGGCAGAGGAAAGGGATACACAAAGGTTCTGATGCATGCATTAGCTTGGTTTATTTGAAGATCAAAAAGAAAACAAATGTGGGTAGAACAGAGTGGGTAAGGAGAAGTGGTGCCAGGTGAGGTTGAAGAGGTAGGCAGGGTGAAGATCTTTATAGGACATGGTGAAGAATTTGTATTTTATTGTTACATGGGAAGAAATTGGAAGGTCCTAAGTAGGAGAAACCTTGATTTGATTTTCCTTTTGAAAAGAAACAATCTGGATGCTATGTGAGGAAATGGCCTTTGGAGGGCAAGGGTGGAAATAAGATCGGTTTGGAAGCTGTTGGAGTCCTTCAGGACTAGATGAGCCGTGTGGGTGGGAGAAGAGGTGTGTGTGTGTGTGTGTGTGTGTGTGTGTGTGTGTTGAAGGGATGGTAGTGACAATGGAGACAGGGAGAGAAGCAGCTAAAATATGAAAAACTGAAACATATAGATGTATTCTGGTTTATTACATGCAATTACCTAAAATACCTAGTAGGTTATTATAATAATAAGCACCTGTACAATGGGCAAGGTATACAACTTGATATTGTGGATCAAATGACACATCAAAACACAAATTTTTACAGCAGCACATGAGTGTCATCAGTGTTGTCAAATATTTTAAATCTCTAACTTACTAAAAATGGTTGGATTGTACTTCCTCATTTCCTTGTGGTTGTTTGGAGCCAACAAGTTGTGAATAGAAGTGATGTATATCACACTGGGTTAAAGCATTTACATATTTGTCAGTGTGAGACTGTCTAGAGGATTCTTTTCTACTGAGATGGCAAGATGGCGGCTACTTTGTTAGTCTGGGTGCTCCCCTCCCAGTGACTACAATGAGATCCCCCACCCCCACCCCTGTCAATAGGCAAAGGACATGTAGCATGAGTGAGGAATAAACCCTTGCTGTTTTAAGCCACTGGGATTTTGTTGTGTTTTTGTTTTACTTGTAGCATAATTTAGCCTTCTATGATTGACACATGGCAAAGAAGGCAAAAGTCTTAAAGACAGAAAAACCAAACCATCTTCCAGGAGATGTCTAGGAATGACCACTATTTAAAAACAATATCTACAGACTGCTGAAATATATATATAAACCTTCTGGGATGAAGAAAAGTATAAAATATATCTGGAAATGGGATCTAAAAATGTAATATTCTGCAGAGTGGTTGTTTTATTCGTCTATTTATTAGGAAAAGAACTTTCTGAAGGAATCTTTGACCTGGCTGACTTCAGCCCAGCATTGGGCTAATTGAAAATCTTACCACATGAAGTATAAAAGTCAGGATAGCAGAAATCCAAAAGAGAAAGACTTAAAGAGATAAGAGATTTTAAGATCATTGGTAGTACTGGAGATTAAACAAACAAATACAGTAGAAGAAGAGGTGGAGAATTTATGAAATACCTGACTAGATTTTGGTCTGCTTTCAGCTGCTGACTCTGCTGGAAGAGACTCTGGAAGAGACAATCATTTCAGCCATCTTCCTAATCAATAGTGCAAGCTGGGACCAAACTGATTGTACGGTACATGAAACACAGCCTAGGAGAAGCTGATAGGACCTAGACACCATGATATATTTGGCCTGACTCATTCACTTGCTCTTGTGCCACATTTTGGTCAGTTTTGATAAAAATCCAGTACTAAGGAATTTTCTTTTTTTCTCTTTTCCTTCCCTCATGTCCTAGTGTCCCCTTGGTTAACAAACCTGACTAGAAAGTGGTTTTGTTTGTTTGTTTTTGCAATGTTTGTGCAAGATTTGCTAACCTGGTACCAAGTAGAAAACTTCTTTGCTTATGTGTTTCCCCCACGTTACATTTCTGGGAAATAATGTGGTAGGCTAGAGTAACACACAAGCCTCTCTTTTCAAGAGTTAACCAGGCCTAAATATGCACTTACACACTGACACTTGATCCCTGGATTCTCAGCCTCATGGATAGGAGGTTAGGTAAGCTTGCAAGAGAATGAGATAGGTGTGAATGATGGACTAAGAATTGCATGCTGTCGCTCTCATCTCTTTTGCTTCTTGAAAAGACAGCGCTACAATGATTCATAACTTGGCTTAGAAATAGTCATTCATCTGATGGTGTCATGGGTAACATTGCTTGATGCCTTCTCCCTGACACTCTTGTGTGAAAAATAAGCAATTGCATTTCCTTTCTGTGGTTTCCCCCCCTTCTCCTTGGCCCATCATATTTCCCAAAATAACCTCATTGATTCACTGGAAAGATTTTGTGGATACAAATATGTCTTTAATGTCCTTTGACTGCTGGATCTAAAGATATGAATGCCATCAGGGTCCACGTCTGGGTGAAGTCACCCATCTTCATTATGCCTGATGCTCATTCCATTTCTTTAATGAAAAATCACAGGCAGGAGACCAATTGGAATGAAAGAGCAATGTTAATATGCATTGTCATTATCAGAGCCTGTCCCAGAGCCAGGTGTGAAGTGATGGCTCAATAACTGTTTGTGTGATGAATGAATGAATTCACCAATAACCACATTCTCACATAAAACGTCTATACCTGCTTTCAAGGCACTCACAGTCCTTTGCAAGAAGCAGACAAGTAAGCCAATGGTATCACTGCTTTTGAGAAATGGTATGTACATATTGTTAGCACTATGTGTGGAGTGTGACAAGAGCTTATAGAAGCGGCATTTAACACAAACTGGAGGGGGTTGTATTAGTTCCCTATTGCTGCTATAACATATTACCACTAACTTAGTGTCTTAACACAAATTTATTATCTTATAGTACTATAGTTTCTAGCTTAAAGTCTGACACAGGTGGCATTAAGCCAAGTTTAAGGTGTCAGCAGGGCTGCCTTCCTTTCTGGAGGCTCTAGGGGAAAACTGTTTCCTTGTCTTTTCCAGCTTCTAAATGTCATCTACATTTCTTGGCTCATGGCTCCCTTCCTCCATCTTCAACTTCAGCAATGTTGCATCTCTCTGACCTTCCTTCCTTGGTCACATCTCCCTCTGACCACAGACAGGAAAGGTTCTCTACTTTGAAGAACTCATATGATTAGATTAGCCCAACCTGAATAATTCAGGCTCATCTCTCCACTTCAATTAATCTATTCATATCTGCAAAGTTGCTTTTACCTTATGTAAGGTAACATATATTCAGGTTCCAGGGATTAGAATATAGGCATCTTTGGAGGGGGGCTACTATTCTGCCTATCACAATGAAAAAAGAGGAAGTGAAGGAAAGCATCCTAAAGTGATGACACTTGATTTGGAGCTAAAGGCCAAACTGAAATTCTCAAGGTGAACGGGGAGAGGAGAGAGACATGAGGAAGGGATTCTACGCTAGATGGGAACCCCAGCTTCTGTGGGGAAAATGTGCAGTAGCTGGTACATGGATTCAAGGGAAATCCAGAATTGATTTTTCTTGGTCTTTTAAAAAGGTATATGGCTATTTCCTATTACTGCAATAAATACCTACACATTCAAGGGTTTTGCTATTATTAGCCTATTAATTCTTGTTTCAAAATTTTTTTTATTTTTGAGAGAGACAGAGACAGAGAGAGATAGAGAGACAGAGAGGGAGAGAGAAAGCAGGGGAGGGACAGAGAGAGAGGGATGGAGAATCCCAAGCAGCTTCTGCACTGTTAGCACAGAGCCCTATGTGGGGTTCAAATTCATAAACTGAGAGATCATGACCTGAGCCAAAATCAAGATTGGACGCTTAACCAACTGAGCCACCCAGGTGCCCCTATTAATTCTTGTTTAATTTGCAGCCCAGTGAGGGAGGCAGATGCTAGATGTTA
Source organism: Leopardus geoffroyi (assembly GCF_018350155.1). Classification (NCBI taxonomy): domain Eukaryota; kingdom Metazoa; phylum Chordata; class Mammalia; order Carnivora; family Felidae; genus Leopardus; species Leopardus geoffroyi. The sequence continues at coordinate 88,273,213 of NC_059333.1, forward strand.
TTAATGAAGATTGTTTGGTTTTAACTCATGAACTAGTGGTCTCTAGCCAGGGCAATGATGAAGGGGTAATCACAACAGGATTAGAAAATCAGTGAAAGGAAAACTAGATCTGTAATATGAGAGACAATATGTCTTTTCAGTTAATTGTGGGAGAAAAACCAGTTACTTGAAATAGTGACAGGCTGCAGTCTTGTGCTTTGTTGGCTCAATATCTCATATTATCCTAAGTGTACATTGTATGTTTGCTATAGCAGCTTTCCTACTTGAGGGCAAATGTGGAAGTGCAAACAAACAATATATTTGAATGTCTATTTCATAAGAAGACAAAATGAAACAGACTATGGTCCATAAAAATAAAAATAAAAAATCTCAATGTTCTTCACATTCAGTGTATATCAGAAAACAGCTCAAGAAATATTTGAAGAAAAAAAAACCCTGTGAACCCAGAATTCTATAACCATTGAAAATATCTTTCAGGAATGAAGGTGAAATAAAAACAATTTTCAGGCAAAAGAACACCAAAAGAATAGACCTGTTCTAAAAGAATCAGAAAAGGAAATTATTCAGATGAAAGAGAAATTATACCTGAAGGAAACTTGGAACATCAGGAATGAGGAAACAGCAACAAAAATAGTAGATAGACTATTATTTTCCTCTGGAGTTTAAATATGTTTGATACTTGAAAGTAAAAGAGCATTGTCATCTGAGGTTTTCAATAAGTGCAAATGTAATACATAGAACTATTATAAAGGAGAAGGATAATGAAATCTACATGGTGGAAAGATTTTCACACTCTATTTGAAGTGATAAATATTCTTTCTATAGACTACAAAGAATTATGTAGATTGTAATCCCTAGACTGGCCACTAAAAAATTAACAGTGAGATATAGTAAAAAACACATTAGGTAAATTAAACACTAAAAATGTTTAAATAACTTGACAGGAGTCAGGGAATGGAAAACCAAGGAATGAGAAATAGAGGAAGCAAACAGAAAAGAAATAATAAAATAGTAGACCTAAATTCACCATGATTATATTAAATGCAAATGTTATAAACACCCCCAACTAAAATACAGAGATTGTTGGGATGGATTAAAAAAAAATGAACCAACTATATGTGGTCTACAAGAAATTTGCTTCAAAGAAATGATATAGGTAGGTTAAAAGTAAAAGGGTAAGAAATGATACACCATGAAACTATTAATAAAAAAAACTGGGGTGGCTATATTAATATCTGAAAATGTAGATCTTTGAGCAAAGTAAATCACCAGGGATAAAAAGTAATGCATTACATCATAATAAAAGAGTCAATTCACTAAGAAGAAATAACAATTCTAAAAGTTATACACTTAACCACAAAGTTCAAAATACATGAGACAAAAACTGACATAACCAAAAGGAGAAACAGACAAATTAACAATTATAGTTAGAAATTTCAAAGTTTCTCTCAGTAATCCACAGAATAGTAGACATGAAATCAATAAGGACATAAAAGACCTTAACAGTATTATCAACCAACTCAATCCAATTGATGTTTATAGAACATTCCACCCAACAACAGCACACAAAATGTTCTTTTTTAAGTGCATAAGGGAAATTCACCAAGACAGATCATATTCTAGGTCAAAACAAACCTTAAAAAATTGGAAGAAATTGAAATAGTACACAATATATTATTTGACCATAATAAAATTAAACTAGAAACCAACATCAAGAAAACATCAGGAAAATCTCCAAAGGCTTTACTTTTCTCTTCTAAATAGTGTGTACCTATTCTGTATGCTAAAAACAACAAAACACTGATGAAAGAAATCAAAGAAGATAGAAATAACTGGAGAGACATACTGAGTTTATGAATTAGGAGACCCAATATGGTAATGGTATCAATTATCCCCCAATTGATCCAGAGATTTAGTGCAATTTCAGTTAAAATTCTGGCAGAGTATCTTCAAGATACAGACAATCTGCTTGTAAATGTTATATGGAAAGGCAAAGGAATTATAATAGCCTGAACACTTATGAAAATGAGAAGCAAAGTCAGACGAGTTATACTACTGATTTTGAGACTTACTCTAAAACTATAGTGGTCAATCCACTGTAATATTAATGAAAGGATAGGTACATAGATACATGGAACTAAATAGAGTCCAGAAATTGATCAACACAAATATAGTCATCTGATTTTTTTTTTTACAAAAGTGCAGACAATTCAGTGGAGAAAGGCCAGTCTTTTCAACGAAGGTGTTGAAACACTTAGACATATATATGAAAAAAAAAAGAACATCAGTTAAACTTCATACCACCTTATACAAAAATTAACATGAAATGAATGATAGGCCTGAACTTACAGCATTAAACTAATAAACTTTTGGAAAAACACAGGAATAAATCTTTGTTACCTAGGGTTAAGGAAAGAACTCTTGGACATGATACCAAAATTCATCAAAACTCATCAAAATTCATTATTTTTGCTTTGCCAAAGACTGTGTTATAAGAGTGAAAATACATGCTACAGTCTAGGGAAAAATATTTGTAAATCACTTATCTTACAAAGGACTTGTATCCAGATTGTATAAAGAACTTTCAAAATTCAACATTAAGAAAATAACTTAATCAAAAAAAATTTTTAAAGTTTTATTTATTTAGGTAATTTCTACACCCAACATGGGGCTCGAACTCACAACCCTGAGACCAAGAGTCACATGCTCCTCTGACTGCCCCAAATACTTAATTTTTAAAACAGACAAAATGGCTTGATACACAACCAAAGTATATATAAAGATGGAAAATTAGCATGTGAAAAAATATTAAACATCATTAGCCACTTGTGAAATTCGAGTTAAAACTAAAATACGAGAGCACTACACATCTAAAAAAATAGCTAAAATTGAAACACACTGACAATTAATACTCAGTGGTGCCTAACAGGATGTGGAAAAACTGTAACTCTCATAAATTGTTGGTCAGAATGAAAATGGTACTGCCACTCTTCCACAGTATGACAGTTCCTTAATATATTACCTGGTAATTATGTTCCAGGCCACTTACCCCAGAAAAATGAAAACTTATGTTCACACAAAAACCTACATGCAAAAGTGTATAGAAGATTATGTATAATTCCCATAAAGTGGAAACTACCCAAATATCCTTCAAGTGATGGATAAACAACTGTGGTACATCCATACAATGGAATACTACTCAGCAATAAAAAGGAACCAACCATGCATACAACAACATGAATAAATCTCTAATGCATTGTGTGAATTGAAATAAACCAGACTCAAAAGGTGACAGACTATATGATTCCATTTATATGTCATTCTGTAAAAGACAAAACTATAAAACAGTGGTTGCCAGAGGCCAGAGGTGAGGCAAAGATTTGAGTACAAAAGTTCATTAGGTTGAGAGAACCCTATTTTGATTGTGGTGGTGGTTACATGAATCGATACATGTGTTAAGATTCATAGAACCAAATACCAAACACACAAAAATAGTCATATTCACTGTATGACAAAAGAAGGAAAGAACTATTTGGACATCCAGATGGGAGAAGCAGACAAATCTGCTGGAGTTCCCCAGTTTACGATCGTGTTTTTGATGTTGAACAGGGAGAAAACATAAAACCCGTGAACTTGTTCCACTTGAAAATCATATGCATTCCCAAGCCACTGGAGGAAAACAGGTTTGGGAAGGTAAAAAAATCAAAAATAAAAAGAAATAAAACTTTGAGAAGGAATACAATGAAGCCAAATGCTGTCAGCCGCCCTCTGAGAGCAGGGTTAATCGCTTCAGAAGTGGCTCAGAGGCCCAGAGTGGAGTCACACAGGCTGTCACCTAGGAGTCATAAAGTAAGACCTTCCCTACCTGTTCACTGGGGATCATGGTCAACGAGGCATCACCACGGCCTGAAGAGAAGGGTCTTGAAATAGAGCTCACTGGAATGTTCAAAGGTCCTACAACTCCCTTGTGGTGAAAAGACACTAGTGAGAGGAAAGCCCATGACTTTGGCCTGCTTGGAGCAGTGCCAGCTTCCCTGTGCAGGATTCAGTCTGCTGAAAGGAGAGTGTTGACACTTGATCCTTATAAGGGAAAGAATAAAGCAAGTGTTGAAAATGCAAGAAACTAGGCTAAAATGTCACACACTGTGCTCCATAAGTAGCCCTAATTTGAAGACAACTGAGTAGGCCCAGCTTGGTGTAGGATGCTCATGGGAAATTCACAGGGCTTGGTTGAAGGCTGTGAGAACTAGTAGTTCAGGGACCCACCCTGTCTTTGGGGGTCCATAGCCTGAATTACACCTCATCTCATCACCACTTGGAGGAGATCCGGTTATCTCCAGAAGGGACAGATCTCGTACTTTCCACAGTGTCCTGAGGCTGTCTTATTCATCTTTGCCTCCCTTAGTCTAGGAGAGTGCCTGACATACAGCAGGTGCTCAGTAAATGCTTGCTGCGGAAGTTGATAATGTCAGCTTTGTAAACCTCAAAGGGCCGCGTAAGTATAAGGGATTACTTTACTGTATTAGTCGAGGAGATGCCTCCCTGAAGCTACCTTAACTCCCAGGCATAGATATCTGTCACCATGCTTGATGTGAGCAGGGGCTTTTTAACTTCAGCTGTCCAGTTCTCTCTGGAGGAGTCAGCTGAAGCAAACCCATAGGGAGTGTGGACCCTGTAGGCTAGACTTTGGGTAAAGTTCCTATACTGAGGTTGTACTAGGCTCGGTCAATATTTGGAAGGCCTGGGAATAAACTTCCTGCACGCATAGCCAAGGAAGAAAACCAATGACAGCGTGAGAAAGATATGATCAGGCAAAGGATGCAAGATATGAGTAGGAAGGCCTGGCAAGGCCTGAGGAACTTAGAAACAGGTGGGAATGTGACACAAGGCAGCATGAAAGTAAATTGTTCCTGAATACAGTGGTGCTGGAGCCTATGCTTTTGGAGCAGGTGCCCAGTCTAAAAACCCAAGTCATATTAGATACGAGAATAGCAAACATAATAGAAACACTGTTTTTCTTTCCTTCAGTTTTCCATTTATATCTGGACACATCTTGATGTTGACATAGATGTATTTTAGGTTAGACATGTTGGAATTTGAATAGCTCATCTTTTTTCTTTTTAAAGTTGCTGAAATTTGCCCAAATGTGAAACACCAACATGAGCCTGACAAGCTGATCATTTAACTTACTCCAAAAAAGTAGGGTTTTATGTTTTTAAAAGCAATGCCTAAAGAGAAAGACTGACTCTACTATTATCTGTGAGTATGAACTCCTCTTTTAAAGTGAGCCAAATCCTGGAGGGATGGGAAATGTGCCTGGGAGCTCTTCAATCTCTGATTTGGGGTCAAATAGGACCTGATCCAGAGAGCACTGGGCCCCCCTGTAGTAACTAACGTGCCAGTGTTGGAAAACCTCTGCCCCTGAGATGTTCCTAAGGGCCATGGTATTAAGATATGCAAGTTCTAATTCCTGTTCTGGGCCTTACCTGCTCTGTGACCACAAGTGAGTTACCTTTCTAAGGTTAAGTTTTCTCACTGATAAAATGGGGGGAATAATAGTATTTAGCTCATAAGACTATCCATGAGGGAGAAAAATGAGATAGCATATGGATGTTTAGCATGTCTCTGACATATAATAAGTGCTCAGTAAATATTTGATATTATTGTTTTTATGTACATTATCTAGGCATTCAGAAATGTCAGAAATATCACATGTAGAAGAAGAAGCCAAGACCATGGCTGGAGTATAGTGGATCAAACTGCGGAACTCTTTCCCTTGGGAATGAACACCCCATGGTTAATTTGAAAGACCATTGGGAAGTGGTTGAATTGTATACCTTGGTAAGAGGGATGTGTGGAATCAGTTGGGAACAACTGACAGCAGGGACAGACACCTCACGGGAAGAGGGCACTGACAGAGAACGGTCATACAGCATGGGAAAAGTTCAGGTATTTTCAGTATCTCTACCCAAACCTCAAGCAGGGCTGAGGTACCACTGTAGACTTCTGACTTGCTTCCTGAAAATTCAACCCCTGTCTACTCAGGGTCCTGGGCAGTTCTGTTTAGTTGTCATCCTACCATGAAAGGGAAGTTCATAAGCCCAGGGCCCTTTGTTAAATTGTGTGATTAAAACTAGAGGTGGGTGGGAAACCAAACCTCACTGGTTAAATGCACATAGCATCTAAAAAATTCCAAGTGCACAGAGTGTTTAATAATCTCTCAGTGAGTCAAAGGCAGTTCCTTGTTGGGTATGGCAATAAATCCAACCACAGTAGCATGGTGTGGTTTTCAAATAAACTAGATTTATAATAGGACTTCGAAAACAGAAAGACAGCCCCCGATGCAGGTCCTAACTTGTCCCTCCTTGAAATGAATACCGCAGTCTAGCTGAAAACCATGTTAGCTCAAAGACAGAGGCAGACCCTATGTCAAAATATTGAGAAGGCAGACTTCAGAGGAATGGCTCACACAAAACTTCCACTTGAATTCATAGAAAGAATCTTTCACTATTTGCCTCAAATGACCAGCAACTTTTTGAAACAACCCAACACACAAAACTGCACCACTGCTCTTCATATCTCTTCTCCCCAAGTGAACTGAATATTCAGGAGTTAAATTCTCTTCTGTGGCTCTTGCAATCCCCCTAGAATAGAGCTCTAAAAGGAGATAGGCAGCAGTTTCAGAAAAGCATGAGGCAATAATCAGCCAACATTGCTTACCAAAGCACAAAGCTCTTGGGAACACAAGCCATTATTCAAATCAGCCCCAAACTCTCTTTTTAAAATCCTCCAACCGAAAAAGTAGGCTGGAACCTTCAAAATCTCTCTGTAATTACCTCCAAAATAAACAAAAGTGGTCAAATATTTTTTTTTCCTCTTCAGTACTATAGAAATGCCGGGGCAGACATACGGAATTTCAGGATTAGAGAAGAAGAGCTTCAGAAAACAGAAGATGTGTTCTTTCTAGACGGAAGACTCTGGTTCAGGTGTGCTTTCCACGGTCAATCTCTCAAAGAGAAGTGGGACCCAGCCTCAAGTGCAAAAGCTGTATCTCAGGCTGACAAACATCAGGTGTTACTAACATGGCCCTTATCTTGTCACTGCTGCTTCAAAGCCTCCACTGGAGCGAAACTGTCCACCTGCAGATTAACAAGCACAAACTCTTTCACCTGACCCAAAAGAACCTTGCTATCACTGTAACCTACCTTTCTCAACATGGCTCACTCACTCCTGCTCACCATTCCTCTTTGTCATTCATAAGCACATCATGCTTTCTCCAGAGTCTACATGCTTACATATGCCGGTCTCTCTGTCCCAGGTACCCTCTCCATCATCACTCAGCAAATTCCCAGTGGTCTTCCAAGACCTGGTTCAAAGTCACTTCCTCTGTGACACCTTCCCCCACTGTCTCAGGAAGAGAAAGTTGCCCCTTTCCCTGCTCTCAGTACTCTGTGCCAATCCTTTAGAGTCTTTGGGAGAACTTGTAATATAGCTGTTTGAGGGTATTTCCCCACGGTGAACCCCTCCAGGCAAGGACTGTAAGTTATGTCCAGTATAGGACCAAATACTAGCAACTCTGAAGGAATATTTGCTGAATAAACATTGAAATGAAATATTTTGGATTTGAAAATTGAAGAACGAAGGTCATATTTTCACGTGTGTATGTGTGTGTTACTGAAAGGATGGTGCAATTTAATCATAACCAGGAATCTTTTGTAAATTAATACCACGTTTTTCTGTCTACTAGCTATTTTTCTGAAGGTTTCCATTTCCTCATGGGTAATGCAAAAACGTGTGGAGACCTTGAGAGTTAAATAAAAATGATTACAAGATTTTCATATCTAGAGGGAATTTCTATATTTCTTTTAAAAAGCAGACTGTAATAAGACAATATAGACAAATACTTCTACAAGGTTAGTGATCAGACATTTGTGCATTTTGGGGTCTCTGTTACTTGGGGACTTCTATACAGGTTTGCCCTTTGGTGCTGAAATTTTTCTAATGATGGCCAGTCTTAGACCACACTATTGGAAGAGGTCATGGAGAGGATGGGACCTCCAGTTGACCCACAAGCCCACCTGGGCAGTTTGAGGCTCCTCCCCTGCACCTGTTCTTGCCTAACATTTCTACAGCTGGAGCCATTTTAAAAAGGCTGCTTTGAGATAATGATGGGTTCTTGAGACCAAGTGGATGGTATTCATGACTGAACCCAGTTAAGGCCTCTATATAAGCTTTTAAGAGGGCTGTGGGTGAGTGTAGCAATCTATTTATCTTGTTTGTGGGTGCAGGATACGTCTTGTAAGTTCCCTTGCTTGTGAAATCTGCCACCTACCAATCTGGAGTGGCTTTCTTCCTTGTCTCTCTTTGCCCTCTGTGTATAGGGGCCAATTTGCAAACAAACACACATCAAAAAGTCTCCTTCCTTTAAATTATCCTAGGGTTTGTATGAGGGTGGTCTCAGAGCATGGCTCCTCAGGTGGCATTATAGGGCACTGCTGATGAGCCTTGAGGAAGCCCTTCCCTGTGGCAGAGATCATGTTCCTGAGGGTGGGGTAGAGAGTCGGGGGGGTAGGAGGCAGGGTGAAGGGTGGGAGTGTGGCACAGCCGGAGTCTGGTCCCAAGTATTTTGCCTCCAACAGGATGTGGGACTTTGTACAAGGCAACTCCTGTCTGCGGTTTGGTTTCAGGATTTGTTCAACCAGATCTCTAAAGTGAGCTCCAAGGACTATTTTTGCTCCAAGAGTAGGTGACTTCAGGAGTAGGTAAGTCCTTTTCTTCATTTTTAGCTATAATACTATTTTTCTTATCTTGGATGCTCTTTAAACATTCATGTGGACCAACTTCATAAGACGAGCTGATTTTGTATTGTAATTTTAGAATAGTGACTTCAAAAATTTTCTGGGGATGAGATGCAGTTTCTCTTGAGTATTTGCCTATGTCCACTAGGAAAGAATAATAATAAAAATTTATAACTGCAAGATGAAGAAGCTCTAACATTTACAGAGTAATCATTGCATGTTGCTCGCTATATATGTTTTATCTCAATGTGTCCTTACAACAATTATCTCAAGGCTATGATTTTACCCTGATTTTACAGTGAGGAAACTAAGCATTGTCTAAGATCAATGGGCTGAGTTCATATTTGCACTTTTCATTTATTTTCGTACTGAGTTCATATTTGAACAACCTCTTCCCTCTTTTTTCCAAAGGAATATATGCATATATAGTAAAAGGAATACTGAAGACAAAAAATGTAAAAAATGAGTTCTTGTGTCTATTTCCTCCTGGTTTACAGCTGCTTTACCCTTCTGTTTGGTTTTAATTTCAAACATGGTGATTTTTTTTTTTTTACCACTTGCTATTTCCAATTCATAGATGTGTTAAAGCTCCTAGAATATAAAATTTCTCTGAATAATATAAAAGACCATTTAAAACTCCAGATTAAAGAAGCAGTTTGCCCACTGGGTAAGGCAGCAATCTTTGCCTCTGATATTTACCACGTGTGAATCTGAATCCTGGCTCTGATATTTATCATCTGTGTGACCTTGAGCAAGTTACTTACCCTGTCTGTGCTTTAGATTCCCTTCTGTAAAATGGAGATACTGAAAGCAGCTAATGCTGATGAGAGTCTTAACAAAATAACATGCATATAGAACAATTACTATTGCAATGCCTCACATATAGCACGCATCTTATAAATGTCCATTTTTGTTAGTTGCATTATCTCAGTAGGTTAAAATGCCATGAGAGCAAAGTCTCTGTCTTTCAACATAATGTCTTCAGCACCCAGATCAGTGGCTGGCACCGGAGTAACATTTAATAAATATTTGTTGAGTCAATATAACACCCAAACACGGCCTCCTTCTAGCAGACTGTACACGCTATTAATTAATACTCAGTCTTTTGGGATAGGTTTCCAAAATAACAGGTGGATTTTTAATCAGTCCCAAGTTCCACCCATTATACACATCTACAGATTACAGCTTCTGGGTGGTAGCCACCCCCCCTCATAAATATGCTAATCTTATTATTTTCTATTGGGGAAGAGTGACCTGGAGATAGCAGATACACTATTAATCTCCTGGTTTGAATAAGGATGCTATGGTAGGAACATTTAATTTTTAATTTTTTTTTAGTGTTTATTTTTGAGAGAGAGAGAGAGAATGGGGAAGGGGCAGAGAGAGGGAGATACAGAATCTGAAGCAGGCTCCAGGCTCTGAGCTGTCAGCACAGAGCCAGATGCGGGCTTGAACCCATGAACTGTGAGATCATGACCTGAGCCAAAGTTGGACGCTTAACGACTGAGCCACTCAGGCGCCCTGGAACATTTTAAAACTTAGTGGCACAATAGAAGAATTACACTCAAACCTCAAGGTGGGACACACAGACTATTTGAATACTTCCTAGTCACAGTGACCTCAGCAAACACCTTGTCTGATGGAGAGAGGGTGGAAGCAAGGGAACCAACATTCGTTGCATGTCACCGTAGACCAGGAAATTGATCTTAGTGACCTCGTAACTACGCTGCATTTTACATTTTCCACTTTCCAAATGTGAAATCAGAGGTTTCGACAGGGAAGTCGAACAATTGGCTTAAAGGAAACATAACATGGTTTTGAAAGAGGTCCTTTTATTCCAAAACCAGTGCTTTCTCTGTTAAATCAATCCTGGCACTTAGAAAAGGTTCAGTAAATGGCAAACATTAAAAAAAAAAGTTAACTTTATTTCTTCTGGCCGGAGAGGATAGTGGAAGTGATACTGGGCCTATTCTTAATTTTAAGTGGAACTTTCAGCATTTTTTGAGGATTCAGTCTTCTCTAGCATTTTGGGTTGAACCCCTGGCTCTCTGGAAGAAAGGGCTTTATTGACTGAGAGATTCCTTGCAGCACCAAGTGAAGCTAATCTTGCAGCGGGGCCCTATTCTATGGTCTTCCAACAACTTGCACAAGAAGCCCATGGAATGCCTCATGGAAAGCTTGCATCCTGCCCTGCCCCTACCACCAGTTTACCAAAATAGAATCTTCAGGGGTTAGGCCTGTAGATCTGCATTTAAAAAACCTCTGGGGCACCTGGGTGGCTCAGTTGGATAAGCTTCCAGCTTTGGCTCAGGTCATGATCTCACAGTTCATGAGTTCAAGCCCTGCATGGGGCTCTGTGCTGACAACTTGGAGCCTGGAGCCTGCTTTGGATTCTGTGTCTCCCTCTCTCTCTGCCCCTCTCCCGCTCCTACTCTGTCGCTGTCTCAAAAATAAATAAACATTAAAAAACCTCTAGGCGATTCTGATGCATCTTAAAATTTTATAAACCAATTCTAGGACTTTGGGGGGACACTGTAACAGGTGGACCCCAGAGATAGGCTTTATACACTCTGAGTCTAGAGACACTGGGGAATGGGGACCTCCTCTGGGCTTCTCTGAATGAGAACAGGTCTCCCAGTGTCCATGTACCAGGCTTCCTTTTCCTTTGAAGGATGACAAAGTCTTGCCTCTTGGTTTTTAGAAGATAGTAGGGGAATCTGTTTTCAGGGGAGAGGCAGGGCTGGGCAAGAGGAAGACTGTCTGGCACTTACCAAGGGGACCTGGCTATGATAGAAGTTTCAGGAATTTAGGATTAAGTTCTGTCTGCAAAATGAGAATAAAAATAACGCCTGCAGATTAAATGCCAGGTTAAGGGTTAATGATGTGAAGGGTTTTGTTCGTATTGTGGCCATTAATCTTCACAGTGAAAATCTATGCAAATGTGCACAATTAAAATAGAGGCACTGTGGCATGGTGGTGAAGTGTTTGTGCTCTGGAAGACCTGGATTTGAATTTTGATTCCATGTTGGCAAGTGCTGTTTCCTTCCCTCTCATGGACTCCCTTTTCCCTTGTGTGAAAAGGGATTTATCGTGATATCTACTTCATGTGGTAGCTGTGAGGGGTAAATGAACTGTAAATAAGCTAATGATGTAAAGAGACTAGCCTGGTTCTTAGAATATAGTAAGTGCTCAATTAATGTCTCTTTAACAGGAATCTTGGTAAAGGCAGGGCCAACGTCCATGCAGTTCATCACTCTGTCTCCAGTTCTTTGTGCAGACTAGGCATTCAACAAATATTAAATATGGGTTGAATACACGAATGGAAGCCAGAGAGGAAGCATGTGATGGCCAGGGTCTCATCAGAAGCATCGGAGGGAATTATAGTATTGATACTATAAGATGGTTTAATATGAAAATTAACAAGATCCTTAGGGAAGATGGAAATCTTTCCAAACTTTGCTCCCTATTTAGTACCAGGAAGAATTTGGATGTTTTGAGTACCTTTCATATGCAAAATGGCTTCTCTTACACACACACACACACACACACACACACACACACACACACACAGAGTTATAGCCCCACAAGCAGGGAAGAAACACAAAACTGCTTTCCTCTAGCTGGCATGCAAACCTGGAATCTAGAATTACTGAGTTTTGGAATGTGGCACCTGAGAATTGTGTCCTGATAAGGTTCTCTCCAGAGCCCCAGACTGTGGTGCATTGCCTCCTCCAATTTGGATGTGTGCGGTTAAAGGACGATGGGGAAAGGCAGGAATGAGACGTTTGAAGTGATTGTAATTTGTAATCTGGGGCTCTGAGAAGGAGCTGGGGCTGAGGCCCTCCTTGATTCCTATAGCCTGAGGGTGCCCTGTAATTCAATGGTAGTTTTGTCTAACTATATTACTTCAGGTCCCTGGGGCACCTTCCAGGGCAGGGGATCTGAGAGCAAGGCATAGACAGGGGCCCCAGTGGCTGGTTTGGGCAGGCTTCAAGTATCAGAAAGGGGGAGTATGCATTTCCAGGGCTAGGCTGGGATTTAAGTGTGCTGGCAGAAACTGCTTTTTTTTTTTTTTTTTCCCTGGGCTCCTCTGAAAGTCTTTGAGACCCAACTATGAATTCTAAACAAGCATCTTATCCGCATAATCTGTTACTTTATCTGTAAAAATGGTGGAAGTAGTTTTCTCCCAGAATCTCATTGGAGATGAAATAAGAGCTACGTGAAATTGCTTAGATGAACAGTACAAACAAAATCCTGGGGAGACTGGTAAACAAGTACCAGAACTTCATTAAACCAATGTGTTAATTAAAAAGAATTCTCAACTTCCACTAAAACAGAATCTCTATTTGATTCTGTCTGTTCATTTGAAATTACCGAACTTAATGAACAGAATTCTATTATTTAGAATCCATAATTTATGCTTTTGACTACTTTAGAAGTGCCCTTTCTGATGTTTAATTGAGTTAGTCTCACTGTATTAAAAAAAATGAGTTAAAAAAACACATTGTGTTAACTTGTCTTTTGCTATTGATCTAGCACTGTGACAGCTGCTAGTGACAAGTCTCGGAAAACCTGTATAAAGTCAAATGCCCTCTTCTGTGGTTCGGTTTCAATACTTTGTGTGTCACAGCCTATGGCTGCAAGTTTAATTCAAGACCTCTTCAGAGCTGAAGCGCAGGTGACTTAGCTAAGGTGCCTGGAAAGCAGGAAGTATGTTGCCTAGCAACCAGAAACATTTGAAAATATCCAGTACATCTTCTGTTCAGTGTTCCCAGCCTTCCTGTTTTTCCAATACACATAGCAGATGTCAAGCCTCCCGTTTAAAATTTAAACACATGAAACACCATAGTGAAAAGCAGGGACAGCACTTCCATTTGCAAACTAACAAACTGGCTTCAGGAACCAAATCTTGGGGAATTGCAGAGACTCCTTTCCTTCATGTTGATTTCCCCCAAATAGAACTAGGACACTGCTTTTTTTTCCCCCCTCCTTTAACCTGTAAGAAGAGTTAAGCTGCTTATAAATCAGGGATGCTTGCCAAGAATGTTGATAAAGATGGCAAGAATAGAAAAAGACTTGAAAAGATCATTCACTGATTTCATCCATTCTTTCATCCGTTGGTGGATTAACAAATAATACAGTATTGTTTAGTAATAGCCAGAAATCACACACATTTGGGTTCTGTGCCCTACCTTGCTCTGTGAATGACGTCATTTGCAATTAGTTAACCTCTTACCAAGTTTCAATTTCCCCCTCCTAAAAGGGAATAACAGGACCTGCTTTGTAGGTTTTTTTGTTTGTTTTAGTGAGAATATAATGTAATCTAGTTGGTAAAGGGATCAGCCGAGATCATGGGACAGAGGGAGCTGTCAATAAATTGTGGGTGATACTGTTGCTCCTTTATTTTTGTTGGTAAATTCACTAAGTCCACACTATGATACGGAGGTGTTTCTAACTTAATGGAAAAGAGTATAGGCTCCAGAGTCTGACTACCTGATCAAGCAAGTTTCTTAACCTCTCAATGCCTCAATTTTCTCGGGTATAAAATGAAGCTAATGATAGCATTTTACTCCACACGTTGTGAGAATGGAACAAGAGACCATTTGTAAAGAGCGTAGCCCAATGGCAGGCACACAGGGTTAGCATTTCATGAACGTTGGCTATCATCTTTATCATTCTGTATCTTTGCCACTGGAGTTACAAAGATGAATAAATCATGGTCTTAAGTAGTCTCGTGGGGGTAGAGGCACTTGCCAGAGCACACTTATAAGGAATTAACTAGATGGGGATAATGACAATAGAGGTGTAAACAGAAGGCAGTAGAAGCCCAAGGCCAGGTGAAACCCTCCTAAGGCAGCTATTGGAACTATGGTTCTCGCACTTGGCTACACATTAGAACTACCTTTAAAAATGACGGATGTCTGCATTCTCCTCCCAGAGATTCTGACCATTGGTATGGGGCATATAACCTGGGCATTTAAAATCAGGATTGTTTTAAAGCTCTTGGATGATTTTAATGTGCAGCCTAGTGTCGATAGTGATGACATTTACTGCAAAATTGGCACAGGTATCTGGGAGGAGCCGTGAAGTTTTTGCCCTTGTTATCTCTATCTTGCCACGAGCATTTCAGAGTAGCAACTGCAATAGTAGCAATTCCTCTGTTCTTCCCGTGTAGTAGTATTAGCAGTAATACTAATGCTGACAGTAACTGCTATCGTTTATTTGGAGCATACTGTGTGCCAGGCACCGTGCCGGGGGCTTCTAATGTATCTCATTTAATCATCCCAACAACCCTAAGAGGGGACTTTTCTCTCCTTTGCACTGATGAGGAAACTAATGATCAAAAATTGACCTTGTTTACCCAGAGTCTCACGATTAGTAAGTGCCAGATGCCTCTGCTCCCTGCAACTCAGCCACAGGCTATCACTGTCTACCAGAGACCTTGAAACTAGACCCTGGAAATCAATGCTACTGGCCACTCACATTCTCCCTCAGGCCTTTCTCCTTACATTTCTACTTGCAAATAGAAAAAAAAAATGAGGTCTGGTTGCTCTGTGGCACTCCAGTGGCTGTGTTTTGTGTTGAAATGTTAAATAAGCTAGCTGTGAGGCCCCTGGTGGGGAGGAGCCCAGAGTCACCCTGGGGACACAGGGCTTTGGAGTGGACTGCAGTGTGAACCTGTGGAGGACTGGGGTCGGGAAGGTAGGAGAGCAAATTAGGCATTAGAGCTGGGTGGGGGTGGGGCCGCAGAGAGACCTGTTCTTGTTCATCACAAGAAGAAGTCTAGGCCTGCCATAAGTGACCACAGCCAGAGAAAAACAACTTTCTCCTTTCTTGAAGTCCCTGATGGTACAGTAGCCCTGGCCTGGATTGGGAGTGGAAGGCTGTGAGGTTAACAAGACAGGGGAGACTAGACTAGAGCTATGTGTCTAGTCAAAGTTGCTCTGCACTCATTTGGAAATAGTGTAGACCTTTGAAGTGTGGTTGTTTCTATACACTGAAAGGGATAGGTCAGTGAGGGTGGCTAATGTGGCCTTACACATACAAAGCACAGTGTATAATCACAAAATGAACATCAAGGGCTGTTTGGGGAAGGTCTTTGTGTATATTATCCCATTTCATTACTAAAAAATGCTGTGAGCTTGGAATTATCATGATCTTGCTACAGATAATTATACTGATCAAAAGTTTAACTTGTTGTATTGAATCTCTAGTACTCTAAAGGTTTTTTGCTGAAGATCAAGCAGCTGGTGATTTGAGAGCTAGGCAAATGCCTCCTGTCTGTGGCTATGGATACCAAAGGCAAGGATGGGGGGGCATGAAATATAGATGTTAACCAGTGTGGGTCTTGGAGTGGATGTTCACATCAAACGTCTAACAGCTGGTCACGAGATTGGATGGGCCAAGGTTTTCCCCTACCCCTAAACACTTGAAGGCTTCTCCTGTAGTCTGACTGGGGGTAGGGGAAGCAGTACCTAGTGGTAGTACTAAGTCCAAATGTGTCTTCCATGTTGGTACTTTTCTCCTTCTGTTTCTGGATTTACTTTTCTATGCAAACCTTTTTTGGAAGAAGAGGATGGGATTTTATTCCTTTTAACTTTGATTATAGGATACTTGGCATTCTATTTCCTGGCAGAGATGGCTTTGACTCTAAGTTTGGTGTTTGCTTTTAACAATAATTATTTCAGATATGCTACATCTAAATAACTGTTCAAAAGCATAGGCATGAATAATTTTAAAAAGTTAGAAAAATAAGACTATTATAGACAACTCTAAAAAGTTTTTGTTTTGTTTTGTTTTGTTTTTGGTCTTTCCCCAAATACAAACATCAATCCTTCTGAGTGTGTGTGTATGTTATGTGGGTGTGTGTATCTGGAACTCATTTTCAGACCTTCTTTCCTGTGTGATTAAACTCTAATTTTAACATTCCTGTAATTTTACATTTTACAAAAATAAAACCTACTCTCATTTATATTACTTCAATGTAGGCAATGAAATATGTATCCACAATTCATAGTATCTCATATGGGTTCTCAGCTAGGCCAGTCCCACCCATGGGATGGCTTGTGAGGCGAACCAGGCTTGATTTTTGATAGGTCTCTACTAATGGCTGATTAAGATCTCCCACCTGCCCAAGTGCTGCTGTACAGTGACAGCCTGGCTGTCACAGGCCTGTGACTCAGCAGTGATCACCGGGGAGTGTGTCCACATTCCTGCATGGATACCACGGGAGGAAGGTCAGAAACTCAGGCTAGGTCTCTGCTCAAATCAGGTCAAGCTGCCAGAGGGATTGTATGGGGATATAGTCAGTACATTTTCCTCAGAAATGGTTGGATTGGGATCCCAGCTTGAGGGCTGAAGCTGGGAGCATGGGGTTCTCTGGGACCTAGGACCATAGATTTATGGGAAAAGGCCTGGGTTTTGGTTTAGAGGACTTAGGAAAAGTGGCCAAAGGAGGGTTTATGGTAACTTGGATTTGAATTTGAAGAAGGGGAAAGGGTGGTAAGTACCCAGAGAGGGGAGAACAGAAACTGAAGAGGCTGGAGACTCACAGAAGTTGCATTTTCTAGAAGTTAGGAATTGATGATGATTGGAAAACACTGTGGCCACTCAAATATGCCCTTTATTCTTAGCCTTAAGTGAAAAGACCCTGTGAATGGGCTGGTACTGAGCACGTGCAAGAGAGGCAGAGTTGAGTCTTGATCCTCTCATTAACTGGTATGATGAATTTGAGAAAGCCGGTTAACCTTTTGTATCTCATGTTGTTACATTGCAAGAGAAGAGGAAAAGTGATTACTTGTTTCTCTTGTCTGACAAGGTATTTTTATTTTTATTTAAAAAAAATTTTTTTTTCAACGTTTATTTATTTTTGGGACAGAGAGAGACAGAGCATGAACGGGGGAGGGGCAGAGAGAGAGGGAGACACAGAATCGGAAACAGGCTCCAGGCTCTGAGCCATCAGCCCAGAGCCTGACGCGGGGCTCGAACTCACGGACCGCGAGATCGTGACCTGGCTGAAGTCGGACGCTTAACCGACTGCGCCACCCAGGCGCCCCTGACAAGGTATTTTTAAATAAACGTTTTGCCTCTATGAAAGGGAGAATATTTGTTTAGAGTTGTTCTGTCCAGGAGAATTTTTTTTTTCCTGCAATGATGGAAATGTTCTATAACCCTGCACTGATCGATTATGGGGCCACTAGACACAAAAGGCTCAAATTGAGCACTTGAAATATGACTAGTGAGTCTAGGATACAGAATTATAAATTCAATTAAGTTAACTGAGCCCCACCTTTGGGTGATGCCTGAAACATTTTACAAATGACATAAACCAAGGAAGAGATGATCTCTTATTAGGTGACCTTTCTCCTTGGGGACTGCCACCACTGTTTGGAACCATCTGAGATGATTATATGAAAGTGTAATTTGTATAAAAAAACACAGGAAATGCCATTTTTTTTACCATGGTACTTGAAATTTAATTGTTTTCCATGGAGGATGAAGATTTTAAATAAAATTATCTGAACATAAAAGCACTTCATCAACTACTAAAGCTGTATTTTTCAATTCCAGCATTATAAATTGAGAGGCTTCTCTTCTCCAGGGCATGACATTCATTGGTCTATGAAAAAAAAAGGCATTTCGTTTATTGCTTAAGAAATACACCTTAGACTTGCCTCCTGAATATCCTTGGGCTTTTAAAACCCTGGGAATTGTGTTGATTTATACCGTCATTCAAACCACCCAATTTCTCATCTTAACATCTTATAATAAATGCTTGAAATTACTCACAGATTAAGTCCTTTGAATTATTCAGTATTTAGAAAGAGTTTGGGCCTATAGCCAGCAGTGATCCACATGGAAGAGCCAAGATCGACATTCATGGAAGCAGATACATGTTCACAGGAACAAAACGTGTGGAGAGCATTTATACATTTGCGTGACTCTCAAAGTTTTCATGGCTCATAAATGAGCTCGTGTGTGTGTGTGTGTGTGTGTGTGTGTGTGTATGTGTGTGTGTGTGTGTGTATGTGTGTGTGTATGTGTGTGTGTATGTGTGTGTGTATGTGTGTGTGTGTGTGTGTGTGTGTGTGTGTGTGTGTATGTGTGTATGTATGTGTGTGTGTGTGTGTGTATATATTTTCCTCCCACAACTTTTGGTCCAACATTAACTGAGTACCATTAATTAAAGAATAAGTGTTTTTCCCCATGATTAAAACATTTATATTCTTTGTAACTTTCAGTCTGAATAATGGACTTGAATAGCTACCGCTTTTTTTTTTTTTCTGGGCATCTGAAAGGGACTTACTGGGGTCTCTACATGACCACCTCACTAAAATGACCATCTAGAAGCCAAAAGGACACAAATGGAGAGCTAAATATCTCCCTGTTCTTTTTTCTTTTTTCCTCCCCAGCCACATCCTCTTTGCTTTCTGAAAGCTTTAGGAATAATGGAATGGTGGAAAGCATGTAAACAAACCACGACTTCAAAAACCTTCCAGATCTATGACCTATGCTCCATTCCAGCTTCCTCCTCTACAAAATGAGAGTATGGATATCTGTTAAAAACATGAAAATATCAAGGATTCAGTACCTAGCAAACTAGGAGTCTCTTAGTAAATGCTTATCAATATTATTGGTCAGACTTCACTGTCCTCTTTATTTTCTGGTCCTCTGTCCCTTTTTTGTTTCCCTCCTTTTTTCTCCTTCTTTGTTTTCTGTTAATTTTAATCATCCTTTTCATAGTCCTCTCAGCCATCCTAAAACTTGAAAGGAATAAGACTATATGTATAATTAAGTAACCTTCATCCCTTTCTTTGTCTAGATTTCCTTTAGTCTGCAAATAGAGCAGGAATGACTATCTGTATATCTATAGAGTATATTTTTTAAAAGCTGGTAAAGTTGAGGATCCCATTAGGTTGAAGATACTTAAGAGTAAAGGAAAAATGTATTAAGTACCCACTTTATATCAGGCCCTGGGATTAGACACCTGCAGTAAGGAAGGCGTGTGTGGTCTGTGTACCCTAACTCCACTGGCTTCCGTGAATAGAGATTTGACAGTGATGGGCTCAGACTAGGTTCCTATCCCTTGTTTCACCATTTTCAGCACTAGTCGTTACATAGAAGTGAATCCTATTAGAATTTTAAAGAAAATCATCAGACTAGATCTGTTTTTGCTTTGGAAAAAATCCACCTTAGAATGTAAGCAGCATTAATTGAGTTTAGATTGGCTGTTAGAGTAAAATCCTAGAAGAGGAGGACCTTTGGCTCTTATACTATGGCTCAGTGGGCCTCAGTTTCACACTCACAAAGCCAGACACTCTAAGACTTTAGGACTCTATTTGAAGAGTATTTTAAAAACACAAGCAGGGGCGCCTGGGTGGCTCAGTCGGTTAAGTGTCCGACTTTGGCTCAGGTCATGATCTACGGTCCGTGAGTTCAAGCCCTGCGTCGGGCTCTGTGCTGACAGCTCAGAGCCTGGAGCCCATTTCAGATTCTGTGTCTCCCTCTCTCTCTGCCTCTCCCCTGTTCATGCTCTGTCTCTCTCTGTCTCAAAAATAAATAAACGTTAAAAAAATAAATAAAAACACAAGCAATTTCTTGCATTCCTTTTTAAACATTACTCCTCAGGAGGATGTGATTGAAGATGAGTTGGGAAAAGAGATGAGCTCTCATTCCTTTTGTTTTAGTGCTGTTGGCTGGAAGTGCCTCCTCTGGTCTCTTTTTAAATCTGTTACATTAGAAATGGAAGAAATTGGAGAATAATTATGTTCTTGAAGGAAATAGCTGTGTATTGACAGAAAATTTCTTCACATCTTTGGACCCATGATTCCTTTTTAGAGAAAGAAGGGCATTGGGCTAGCACTGTATGGTCTGAAAAGTCCTTTCAAGAATCGAAGTTTCAGGGCTCAGGTACTTTAACCATCCTAGTCAGGGGATGGTAAACTGGAAGAGAGTTTGTCCATACACTTTCTAAAATATTTGCCTACTTCTTAAGGGGTTAGGCACAAACTAGAATTTTAAATCTGATAAATGTTTTAGACGGTGAAATGGGATTCTTTAGTTGATGGAAGTACTGAATTGTGTACCAGAAGACCTGTTTTCTTGTTTTTGTTTTTTTAAAGCTAGTCTTGCAGCCATAAGTGATTAGTATGAACTCTTTGGGCTTTAGTTTTTCCACTGTAAAATTAATATAATTATGCCTGCACAGAATTATGAAGATTGAATGAGGTTATGCACATGCAAGTACTTTGCAAACTCAAAGGCTTTAATAGATATAGATCCCTGAATCACTTCCATCTTTTTTGGGGTATGTTTCAGAAATTCCATATACTGTCCTTAAATTGGTTGAAGCTGTGACCCTTAAGCTTCATTCCAGGCTTGAGTCTACCACATGAGGATCTTCCTGTGGGTGAATTATCCTCAGTATTGAATATGACCACATTTTTTTCTAATGGGAAATCCTATTTTATGTCAATGATATGTTCTTAAAATTTTGCATAGTGTATAATTTGGATAACTGAAAGCTAATTTCCCCAAATTGGTAAGTAAAAAGGAGAGTGCATTGTTGGAACACAGAAATCTACAGCCATTATGACAATTCCTCCCTACTTCCTCTTTCTTCCTCCTCCTCACTTATTCTTTCTGCTGTTCTCCCCATTTTCTTTTTCCTCTTCTTTTTCTTCTTTCTCCTTTTTCTCTCTTCCTCCTCCTTCAGAGATGCTTTTATATATCTAGATGCAGAATTACCTATTATTTTTAGAGCTTTCTCCCCCAAATCAGCAGCCCATTGTCTCTTGGTACTTGTTTGGCCTTCTTTAAAGTATTTTAGCATATCTGATCTTTCTTCCAAAGTTGTTTATTTTGGGAGTTTGTTTTTTGCACTAGCAACATGGTTTGATTAATGATTAGAAACTTTGCTATAGTATTTAAAAAGGGGAATATAATCATAACACTGAATGCTACAGATTTCCATTTCCATTCAAGGAAACTCAGTTTGGCTAAGTTTAATACTTAAAAAATGGCAAGTGCAACAGGCTATAAAGAAAGCAACAGAGAATGAAAGTGCTTGAATATTTCCAACCTCTGTCAACACGTGAGTTTTCTTTATGAAATCAAGCTACACATAACTGCTGCTGGGGCCCCTGATATCCCCTTTCCCTTTGGTGAGGTTTCCATAGTAATATTTAGAAATAATTCATCTTTTCAATAGAGGTATTGTGGAGTGGTGGCAAGAGTATGACTGGAGAAGACTCAAGTTCAAGTCCTGATCCCACTACTCAACTAACCTTAAGACCTTGGATAGACACCTAACCATTCCTTCAATCTATATTTCTTTCTTTAGACAAAGGAAGAGGTAAAGCATTTCTCAGAGTATTTGGGTATCAAATGAGATCATTTAGATGACTGTGTCCTGTAACTTCTAAAGTGTTATATAAGTTCTGTATGTTATTCCTGGTGAAACATCTCCTCTTTTGAACACTACTCCAAGCACAATAAAATGGGAGAAAAATAATCTTAAGAATCTGTAATTACCAAGATACTTGCCACTATCAGGTCAATCTGAATTTTTTACTATCCTTTTATAGGAGACAATGTCACAGATTTACTAGAACAACAGAAATTTAGATTATAATATGCAGTACTTAGTATTTTTTTTATATTAGGATTTTGTGAATGTTCCTTCATTTAAAATTTTGTGATATGTAATAATGCTCTGAAGACTTTTGTTTAGCTTCAGTCCAAAATGAGAAGTTTAAAGTTCTTTTTCTCTGTTTCATGTATTTTTAATACTTACAGAGTATTTTTTTTAATAGCTGAAAGACATGTAAACATTTGTTCTAACAGGAATATGCACTGATAGCAAAAGCTGATAGACATTGGTATTCACATTTTTTGATGGGAATATAAAGGGAATTCACTATATTTAAGTATACTCTATTGTTTCATATTTGCCAACTTCCTTTTTCCCTTATCAAAGAATATGCAAATAAAAACAAACAAATTTACATAGACATGAAATTTGAGTGGGAAGTTCAGTAGTTGAAAAAAAAACATTGCAAATTCCACATTTAGGTAATTTATTATTATTTTTGGATTCTCCTTTTATTGTCCCTGGAATTGCAGATAGGACAACTGCGTTACTGCGGAGACAGGTACTCTTAGGTATAATGTAACCAGTTATGAATGAAAAAACATTGTTAGGGAGTTTTCAGCCTCAGAGTTCCTTGTTTTTGTGCTCCAAGACTTTTATTTCTGTGTGTCCTCACTATAAATTCCTTATTTCTTTTCATTAAGGTAAGTTATTTAGTGTGTTCTCAATCTGAAATCTGAGGTGATAGATACAGATCAATAAGATTTGATGACAAATGTTATAAAGTTGTCTGAAAAATAGGATCATATGCTTGAATTTTAAAAATTCAGGCTACCACGGCTGCCACCAGCTTTATTCTGGAGATGACGTAGCAAGATTTATGTCATAAGACTAACCCTCAAATTATTGTCCTATAAAATATCTTTCACTTGAGCAGAGTCTCATTAGTTTCTTTATCATTTCAAAACTGCTAAGCTCTGAGATTTCTTATCTGAAATGTCAAAAGCAAAAGAGAGAGTTTGTAGCCCACTTAATTCTTGATTCCCAATTTTGCTCACCCTAAACCTCATCTCTTTTCTCCCCTCATATTTCATTAATAAGTTTAGGAATATTCCCCAAACTTTAATTGATAGTTTCCTTAGTAACAGTAGACCCAAAGTTCTCAGTAAGATTTCAATTGTGTCAGGCAAAGGTATTTTTCCTTCCAATTACATTCATCTGTAGTTTTACCTTTAGGAAGAAAGCCTATTTAAAAATAGGTAATTTATTCAAAATCTTTTTACGGGGATTTTTGGATTTTTTCCCTTTATCTTCATTTAGATTTTTAGAGATGGCAAGAATAACATACGTACTAAAAATTTCAAAACTATACCATTGTTCTAACGTTCTGGTGGTTGCTCAGGAACAGAAATAGTCATAAAAGTAAAAAGTAATAAATAAATTGAATAGTAAAAATTGAGATTCTGAATCAGACTTTAGGTTACAAACCCCTAGTCACTTCTACAGTTTTTGAAACTTCCTCCCTGACCTGCAATGCTATTTGTATCTCCTCCTGTAATTGTTTTACTCACATGATTCCTGGGCATTATTCTAATTTCCACAAATAGCATTGAGCATTCCACTGGATATGTGCCTTGCCTTTCATATTCTCTTTGCAGAAGTCTTCCTTTAGTAATAGCTACTGGGTTCCCATTGTACGGCCATGTAGAAACTCCAGACTCACAGACCGAGGCTTATTACAAAAATATGATGAGAACCAATGAAGAAACTTTTGGATGTGAACATTAATCTTCCTTTTGTCAAGCCATGAACCAAAAAATCTGATCTGACTTTCCCAATTATCCATGCAGTTCACTGTCGTCATGAGCGGTAAATCAGGAGTCAACCCTTTTTTTAGTGGCACTGCCATGATTTTGGAAAATCTCACTGCTGCAGTCAAAGATGTAGAGATTTCCTTAGTTCCTATTTCCAAGAGCATCCTCATGCAGATTCCTGGATGGAAATGCAGAGCTCTTTGTGTTATTGTTAGTCTCCTCCACTGGGCTACTTTGTCCTTGGATGGTATTTGTTTTCCTAAATCAAGCATGCTCAAGAGATGTTCCCCGTCTATCTAAATCTGTTCAGATTTCCTATAAGAGGCACTTGCTAATTTGCTTCTGTCGTTTAAAAAAAATAATAAAAGCTGTCTGTACTTCTTGCCAGTAGATATTCACAATCCAGAATAGCTTGGGATATGATTTGTTCCTCTTTTAAACAGAAGGTTTTCTGAACTAAGCAGATATAGTATGTTTAGCTATCACTCTGATTCATCAGGGGATCTCCTTGGTAACTAGCCTTTTCTCTTTGTGTGTTGGGAAAGTTCTTTCAATTAAAAATGAAAAAATTAAAAGTTGTATACCATATACAAATATGAACCTAGGGACATATATAAAAAGGTATTACTAAAAAGTGATAGTTTCATATTTGCAAAGTGTGGGAGTAGCAAGATTTCTTTCTCTAACATAATGAAATGGGAATGGGTTATGGAAGAACCTATTAGGGTTATGGGTTTTAAGAATGGTGTCTTAAGCCATATATCATAATAACTTGACAAGAACATGTGGTTGTGGTGGTCAGTGTTTTTTTCACGAAGCTTGGGGGGGGGTTTCACTTTAACCAGCACTTGCAACTTGAGTGGCACTTATTTGTAATTTAAAAGGGTAAAGGATAATTTACTCAGAAAATATTGACTGGACTATTAAATGCTTAATTCAATTTTCTTCTTTCAGTTTCTACCTATCACTGCTTGTTCCTTCAGACTGGTACCGTTTAAAGGAGGCAGCACTTGGCATACTACAGGGATACTACTGATGAACTTCATAGAAAGGACATAAAAATTGCCTAGGTTTGGAGTTGATAACTCTATGACAAAAATATCCCACCGGCATGCTAATAGCTCTGCAAGGCAGTGTGATGATGTTCTGTAAAAACGAGGTTACTGAAGTATTAAATATTAATTTCTTCATTTAAAAATGGAGCCAGTGTTGATGTGGCTGACTGGTTTGGCAAGGATGAGCAATAGCTGCCTTGATCTCTGACTGCCTTTTGATGGTACTAACACTCACAGGCTAATATTGTGGTGCTAATCCTATGCCTCAATGTCACAAGAAAATGATCACCCCATGGGGTGTATGAAAGAGCCACTAAAAGAAGCATTTTCAAGTATGGATTTCTCGGGTTAAACTAGAGTATCGTTATTGCTAATTGCGGTCTGTTGAATGAGCTTTTAAAATCCTGATAGCTACTGATTTTAGCCCCACCTGCCCTCCCATATGTCAAGGGTAGTTAATGGCAGAACCTAGGCATGAAGGTAAACCCAGGCCTGCCTCATGTCACAATCCTTGCTCTTCACCAAGATCCCTCTGCCTGTTAATCACTAGACCTCTCTTCAATGGTCTGTGACTTCTTACCCACGTGGAATTAGGCAGAGACAATGTCCTTAGAGGGGCAGTCCAGCATTCAAGGTTCTAAACAAGTATAGGAGGAAGGAGCAAGAGCCTTCCAGATGCATGAAGGATTTGTATATTTCTTTAGGTAAGAATGGGAGAATATGGCAGATGAGTATTTTTGATAAATGTTTGATAAGCCCATAAAATTGGGGTCATTAGCAAAGAGAAGCAGTTGGTGGGTGAAGCTTAAACCGATACAGGCTGTGTGGTTCCATGATAGTTACTAGTCACATATGGCCATTAAGTACTTGAAATATGGCTAGTCTGAATTAAGATACACTGTAAGTGTAAAGTACACACCAGAATTTTAATTCTTAATTTTACTTAATTTTAATACTTAAGTTGCTTAATTATTAAGTAATTATTAATACTTAAATTAAAATACTTAATTTAATAATACTTAATTTTAATACTTAAAACAGATAGTCAATATTTCACTAATAATTTTCACATGGTAACATGTTAAAATGACAACATTTTAGATACATTAAATAAAATAAAAATTAATTTTAGCTATTTCTTTTTACTTCACTTTAATTTGGCCACTAATAAAACTTAGAGTTATATATATGGCTCACACTTGTGGCCTGCAATTTATTTCTACTAGAATCACGAGCCTTGGAGATGTAAAGGGAGGAGAAGTAAAGTTCCAATTCCCAACTTGGAGGTTATGATGATGGAAAAAGTGTTGCTGTCTATAAAATCCATTACATGAATTAATTGCAGTAACATACATGAATTGGGTTCCCACTGTAAGACTCTGCCTAGCTGGATGAGAGGCAAATAGAACCATAAAATACAGTCTGTAGTCTTGTTTACATGGGAAGGCAAGAAATAAGCCTCTGAAACCATTGACTGGTAACAAGCCTCAGGGTAAGTGCAAATAATGATACCTGTCTAGGATGTAGGAGGTGTAAGTTGGTTCTCACCCTATATTTTTGGGTAACTATTAGTGTGACCTTATGTAAATTACTTAACCCTTTTAATGGTCAGTTTTCTTATCTATAAAGTTGGCATAACATTATATTTTCATGCCTCTTAACAGGACCAAAATCCAAATGAGTAAGAACCAATATCCATATTAATATACGTTATGAATTGTGCTATATTTGAAAATCCATTTATTAGCTATTACTGGGTTAGACAGATATAGGACCACACTATTTCTTGGGGACCTTTGTTAAATCTACAGATGTTTTTAGGCTTCTGACTCATTCCCAGTAGCACCTGAGTGTGAATTCCACGGACTCTGTGAGCTATTTTAAAAAGTAACATTTATTAAGCATATATAATTTTTACTTCTCACAGCAACTCTGTAAAGTTGGTATTGTTAGCCCCATTTTACTAATGGGAAAACCAAAGCTCAGATTCAGCAAGTCTAGTAGGTTTGAGAGGATGGCCTTAAGTCTAGGTTCTCTCACACAAGGTTCTGTGCTCTTGCCTCCAATTCCCAGAGTCTGATCCTTTTGTATTTGGAGTAGGGCCCAGGTATGCATATTTTAAAAACTTCTAGAGATTGCAGTAGGCATTGAGGCTCATGAACCCTGCTCAGGCAAGCTCTTTGGGACAAGTATTGTCTTGTGAGGCAGCTGGGAGCTTGGACTGTTAGAAGAGTCTCAGTCTGATTCCTGGAGCTTCTACTGATTTTCTTGATCCTATCCTGCAGGATCACACAAGTAGTCTGAAAACCTTTTAACGCACACACTTCAGATACTTCAGGTGTTCTTTGGGGTATCTGTTGAAGGCATGTGGGGCCCCTTCTGAAGAGATAGTCTAACAAAGTTTTCAGACTCCAAGTCTGTTAATTTTTCTTTACTGGGACACTTTTTGCTGAGAGAATAGGGGTGAGAATTAGAGGCAAGACCCTGGCGAGGTAGCTGGTTGAAGAGAGTGTAGGTCTTTTCTGGATACCTTGATTGGGTATAAATAAGTGCCAATAGAGAGCCCTAGGGGCAGATGTCAGAGACATAACCCCAGTAGCTTCAAGAGTCAAGAGAAACTAGAAATTCCTGGTATTAGAATTGGATTCTAATACTTTTTCAGTAAAATTTAATATTAAATATTTTAGTTGTGTTTCTGTTTTCCTGCCTTTTAGATTCCCCCAAGTAATAAAACAGAAACTCTTCAAAAATAAGGGAAAAAAATATTTGGATAAAGAACAGCCAAAGTGAGTGACAGCCAGCCTCCAGACAGCCCGGCTAGTAGGTGTAGAAGCTGTCAACACAGCTGGAGGACATGGGCAATCTTGGAATAAGTGTGCTTCTAGACAGACAGGCCTTAAAGAGACCTCTGGAGCCTCACTAGGCAGGCACTGGTAGAGCTAGATTAAAAGAAAAGGCACAACCCTTCTTCCATCTCCAGCTCCCTCTAACCTTATCTCTCTCCCACAGGCTTTGCCTCGACTTTATTGGGATTAGGGGATATGTGCAGTCTCCTTTAGAAAAAAGTGGGAGTGGGAGAGACCAACAATCAGTTGCTGGTTTGTGTGTATGGATATGCTTCAGAGCTCTTTGGGGTCTTGCAGTCCATCTTTTCCTATGGTCTCATGCCAAGGTCATACTCTGTGCTCTCTTCCAACCACTTGAGGGAAAAGCCCTGAATAATGTCTTTAGATGACATTTCTAAGGACAGAGCATCTTGTGAATAGGGACGTTTTTAAACTGCCCTGCCTCCATTCCTTGTTGGAAAGAAATGAGGAAAATATACATCACAATAAAATGGTAGGAGCTCTGGAATGGTGAGGTCATAGCCCAGGATTCATTGCGGCAGGGAGTTTTCAAATCTATGTCTTTGTAGGTACTTGTCAGACCATTTGTTCTGATTTTTAGTCCTCTTTATTTTAACTGTCAACCCTAGAGGTCAAAGGGGACAGAGTAGATGGGTATGAACTTAGGTAAAACTCCCCTGTTTCCAGAGATCCTGAAATGTGGTATGGTCTCTCCTGCCAGTCCCAAGACATCCTTGAACATAGTCTTCACCAGCTTTTTCCTTTTTTTTGGGGGGGGGCAGCGTGAGGTGGGGCATGTATCTAAATCATGTTTCTCATACTGCCTTGTGTAGAATCATATATTTTCATGTGTCCTTACATTCAGATGGACTGTAGGCTCTGAGAACAGTTGGGTTTATGGATTATCTACTGAAAATCAGGTGCTATGACAGAGATATCAGTGGAATGAATGAGTATTAATAACAATTGAGCCCTTACTCGATAATATCCCACCATAGTAATGAAAATAGACATGCTAATGTAGCTTCTGTCTTTTAGGGGGGCCAGCCAACAGACAAATAAATTGATGAGAGAATAAAACAATTACAGATTATTAAGTGTTAAGACAGGCGTAAACAGTGCTGTGATTAATAGAGAAAAAGGAAGGGTGTCAGGAAAGGTCTCCAGGTCCCATTTAAATTGAATCCTGTAAGGTGACGAGAAAGTCATAGTCATGCCAATAAGTGAGGGAATCCTGTGGCAACAGGACATTGTATGTCTTCACATTATTCCAGGACATGTCTGTCTCCCCTTCCTCAATCCCTCAAGTGCCTGATACATAGAATACAAAAAGAATTAGCATATCTTCCTTTTCTCCTTCTGACATAGGCAGTCAGAAGAATCCCTGGTGGGGCAGTCTTCAGAGTCTTCATGTATTGCTGGCTCTGTGTGGTCAGGTATATGTCAAAAATGAGGTGCTCAGCCTACACAAAATGTTTCCCAAAGCAATCCTGTTTTACTCAGTCATTCCTATTAGGCTGCCACATTTTGTGAAGATAAACAAAACAAAGTCTGTTTGGGTTTTCTTGAGTAGTATTGCTAGGTTTTCTTCTCTTCTACCTTCTTCCTCTTTCTTAGGCCTTTTTGGCTAACTTCTTATAAACCCTGGTTCTCTCTACATGGTGTATAGACTATAGGCCAGGATTGTAAGAAAAAGGCTGGGAAGTGAAGCACAGAGCTGCTGGTTGGAAGAGCAAACACATGGGGCCATGGGCACCGGAGGAGAGAGGGGCTGTAGTGCTTCATCTGGTCCCACACAGAGGCTGCCCATGAAGAGAACAGGTGAAGTCATGGCCTAACTTCCTACAGGGCCAGGGTTTCTGTGTGAGAGCCCCTTCCCATTCCTTGTCTCTTGTCTATCCCACTGTCCCCATTCTTCTGATTTCTTTGATTGTTCAAAGTCTAAAGTTGTCCTCCATGTAAATGTTCTTCTTAACGGCTTCCAGTGTTTATCCACAGGAAACGTGCTACCATTTACAAAACTACAAATAAATGGAGGATGGGGAAGAATCCCTGAGCCAAGAAGCCCTCTATGAATTGATGTCAGCACAAGAGAGTTTGATTTCCTACTCTTAAGTTCTGGCAATGGTTTTGTTTAATTTGATTTTATGTCTATTAATGGGAGCAAAGGTCCTATCATGAGGAAATGAAAATTAGGCTAAAGAAGCCTACTCATCTCTGGCAGGTTGAGTCATTCTCTTTTGGCTGTAGTGAAGGGGGCAGTTGGATCTGGGCTCTGACCGCTGCCTGATGCTGAACAGCTCTGTGGCCCACACTA
The DNA here is from genome assembly GCF_018350155.1 of Leopardus geoffroyi. Taxonomy (NCBI): domain Eukaryota; kingdom Metazoa; phylum Chordata; class Mammalia; order Carnivora; family Felidae; genus Leopardus; species Leopardus geoffroyi. The sequence goes on from NC_059333.1 coordinate 88,303,634, forward strand.
AGCTACTCACCTTCTCTGAATCTCTATTTCTACATCTGACCTGAGGGAAAACACCTCCAGCACTCTTGGAAAAATTCAGTGAGATAATGCAGCTGGAAGTATTTTTGTAACATGCTAAACAAATGGGAGATATTATCTTTCCCTGGCATGGAAAGGTCAGGAATAAGAGGGTCAGACAAACCATGAGAAAATTGATTAAAGCATAAGCATTTTGACTCTGCTACCTAGGAGCTGTGTCAGACCTCACAGACTGCCTGAAGGACATTTGCTGTGAGAGATTACTTTACCCTCAAATGGGTTATGTTTTGCCTCTCTATAGGTTATTGTTACCTGGGTGCTAATGAAAAACTTGGGGTAGGATACTTGATGTGATCAGGGGAAGCTGAGAGGTCTCAGGAGGGAGGGGGTGGTAGAACCAAGAACAATATGCCAGGACCCTCATTTTGAAGAGACAAAAGGGTGAGCTTGGAGAGAACAGTAGAGGTTGGAGGAGAAAAATGGATGGACGAGGAGGATGATGGGGAGAAAGGAAACCCATGAGGTAGCCTGCTATCAGCCTCAGCCCTAACCTTACCTCTCTGTGCATCTGTCTCCATGGTCTGTCTACATTTGTCTGCCAAAAATTGGACTGCAGCCCGAAGCCTGGTGTAAAGCCCTTGTCCTGTGTGCCCACTGGGCTAGTTCTTGTCACTCATGTTAGTGTGTCCAAGCTGTTGGGCCGGACTTGTGCCCTGAGAGGCTTCCAGTTCCCTACTGGGGACTGAGCCCTAGCATGATGCTGGCCTGCTTACCCTAACCTCCCTTTCCAGTACTGAGCACTTTTTCTAAACCTCTGCTGAAGCCTAGTATAGGAGCATTAACATGGGTCTGGGATCAAAGAGACTTGAGTTTGCATACTGATCCTATCACATACTAGTTGGGTGAATTTAGGCAGCTGATGATCCTTTCTGAGTCTCAGTGTTCTTATGTTTAGAATGGGGATAATATATGTGTTTTGAACATCTGTGAGATGATTCACGTAAAGAACCTAATAGACCTGACACACAATATGTGGTCCATAAATGGTCAATATTATGATTATTGTTATTCCACACAGAGAAACCTCTGAGAACTAGCATGCTCCTACCTGCCTGACAGGAGGCCAGACCCTCCTCCACCTACTGGATCTGAAATTTTCAGTATCACTCTTCATTTTGTAATGGTGCTGTGGACTCTCTATACCCTGGCCTCTATTGTTCATGGTGTGCCTAAACTGAGTCTATTCTCTTGTTTCCAGAAGTGGTCTACAGCAGACCATTCCACTTTTAGATAAGCTTTTCCAAGAAAATGTGTGAGCACCTATCAAAGATTACTTCTACTTACTAAAGCAAACACTTAAAAAAAAAACCTAAGGAAAAAGTGCTCAGATATGAACTTGCAGTCTTTACTTACCCACACTTGCCCTTGCTCAGGCTTTGTCCTGAGTCTACCCCAAGCAGGTGTGGCAGAAGTTCTGACATCTACAGAAATCAATCCCTGTGGGAAATTGGCAGTTCATACTTCTAAACTTAACTTCACCTTGATCTCCTTGGAGTGCCCTCAGAAACATGGTAGTTGGTTCCTAATTTGATTCAACTTAGAAGAATAAAATCCATTATTTTAAACCTCAGCAGGTTCTAGAAGTCTGGCTAGTGTTTACTAATCAGTAATTTAAATACATCAGGCTTTTTACCAATGCTTATTAAAAGGCTCATTAGGCTTTTAAGTACTAATAGCTTTTATAATAGGACATGATGAGTGAATTAAAAATACATCAAAATCATATTTTAAAATTATTTTGTCCTTCATTCAACATTTAAGAAATATTTGCTGAATACCTACCACATGCTGACCTGCTCTGCTGAGGATTCAAAACAATAAAAAATTCTCTGCCCTTGTGGAGATTGCCTTCTATTATAATTATTAGTAAAATAAATACATAAGTTGTGTATTATTGAAAGATAATTGTTCAAGGCACATAGTAGGTAGGAAAGGAGGAAAATTTAGGACCTGCAATCACAATTGTGAGGGGCTAGAGTCTTTCCAAGAATAGTTGAGCCATGTGGAATTCTGGGAGGAAGGCATTCTTGGTAAGGAGAGCATCAGGTGAGAAGGGCTGTGAGGCCAGAGCCTGCCACTCTGTTCCAGGAATAGCAAAGAAACCATGGTGAATGTACTGGATTGAGAAAGGAGAGAGCAGTAGATGAGTTCAGGCTGTGGAAGACAGCTTGTGAAGGACCTGGGAGGCCATGTAGGGACTTGGGATTCTACTCTGGGAGAGGTGGGTTTTGAGAAGAGGAGTGTTATGAGCTGACTTGCCTTTTAACAGGGTCACTGTCTTGTTGGGAGTAGACTGTAATGCAGGGAGGGAAGGCAGAAACACGGAGCCTTGCAATAACTGAGGTGAGAGATGCAGGCAGTTTGGATTAGTGTGGTAGAAGTGGTGGTGTCAGATTCTGGCTCATTTTTGAAGGTAAGGTCAACCAGATTTACTGATGGGTTAGATGCAGGAACTCAGCAAAAGGTCAAGAATGTCTCCTAGACTTTTGGCTTGAGCAACTGAGAAGTTAGCATTGATTGAGAAGGGGATGAAATAGGTTTGGAGAAGATCAGGCATTCGTTTTAAAATGTTAAGTTGAAGATACACATCAGATATGTGTGAGATGTGAAAGGTGTGATATTAGGTTAAGTCATCCAGGGAATGGATGGAAGAAAAGCAAAGGAGTGGTAGTAGAGATGTGGAATAGACCAAGGAGACTGGGAAGGAGTGGTCCCTGGGGCAAAGAGGAAATTAGAGAATGGTGGTTTTAAGTAAGCAAAGAAAGAAGGTGTGAAGTATGAAATCAGCTATCAAATACGTCTGAGATGCAAGTAAGGTGAGGCCTGAGGGTTGATATTTTGATCTAACAAACAGATGAAGGAAGAATTGGTGGAATTATTTGGGCAAAGTCTAAATGAAGTGAATTTAAGAGAGAAAGGAAAGAAAGTAATTGGAGAGAGTGAGTACAGACAAACTTTGAGAGGAACTTTAATTGAAGGAAAGTAGGAAAATGAGGCGGTTCCTATAGGGAAGTGGAATCAAAGAAATGTTTTTGAAGGGTTGGAGAAGAGTAGCCTGACTTTAAGTGATGGTATAGGTTCCATGGAGAAGAAAACTTAAGGGTGCAGTGTTGGAGCACTGTCCTGGTTGGGCATGGAATCTAGTGCCCACGGGTGGAGGTTGGCCTTTCATAGAAGCCTAAACAGCTCATATGTAGCAAGAGAAGGGAAGGCAGGACTTAGGAGTACAGGTGCTAGGAGATGGGGAAGTATGATGGTGGGAGCTTGAAGGAGTTCTCTCATGGTTGCTTCTGTTTTTTTTTGTTTGTTTGTTTTGTTTTGTTTTTAGTGAGTAAGAAGTAAGATCATCAGCTGAGAGTGAAGATGCAGCAGTAGGGGGAGAGAGTTGATAAATAATAAAATGGGATAGAAGAATATTACACTTGCGTCTGGGCGGCTAAATTGGTTGAGCCTCCTACTCTTGATTTCGGTTCATGTCATGATCCCACAATCATGGGATAGAGTCCTATCTTGGGCTCTGCGCTGAGTGCGGAGCCTGCTTAAGATTTTCTCTCTCTCTCTTTGCCCTTCCCACATGTGTGTGCACATACCTGCGTGATCTCTCAAATTAAAAAACAAATGAAAGAATATTACACTTGGGCATAGACTGAGAAGACATAACATGCTTGCTCTAATGCCACTTGAAGTTTATGGTCATAATTAAAAAGTGAGGCCATCTTCTGTTGTATGTTTGTATTCAGCTATTTTCAACTGCATGAGTAGAAGTGAAGAGTAAGTAGAAAGTTGAATTAATCAGGGTTAAATCAGGGTTGAGGTTTTGCCAAGTGTGATGAAATAACGTAGTAATGGAAATGGGTAATATAATTGAGGATGCAGGCGAAAGAATGATAAAAAAAAATTGGTGATGGACTTCAAGCTGGTAAGAGAGAAGTCACATGAAATAAGGACACGGAGGCAAGAGACAATGAAAGGGTAGTATGATCAGTGAATTGGAGATCTTGGCATCTGTATCAAACCATCATCAATAGTTTTTGGCAAGATGCAAGAGGAAATGAGCTGGGGAGATGGGAAGTGGTGGTCAGAGGGTTGGATGCTTCAAATTTAGATTATGGACATGTTGCAGGTTTGGGGAAGGACAAGCCTGGAGGTGTGACCCCAGGAATGAGTGGCTGAGATAGGATGAAGGACCATATCATGGGAGTGGAGGAGTTTCAGAAACTGAAAGTGAAGACTCAACATGAATATTAAAGTTGCCAAGAATTTAAAGAATTTCCCAAATCTTGCTAATGATATTGAAAATATTTAAGATATACTGTTATCTTCCTCAGCATGCACAAATCTTATGTTGTTCACAAAGACACTTCACTATAGGTATATGAACTCATGAAACCAATGTTAGCACAGACCCTTGTGCATATTTGGTGTCTCTGCTCTGCATTTCCATTAGGAGTCTTTATGTTCCTCTAGACTAGCAGTTACATTGCAGTCATTCTTTTATGTATTGGTTTTCCTAACCCAACTGTAAGCTCTTTAAGGACCAAGATGATATTACTACTCATAGTAGCCTTGCAGGCTGGCATAGTGGCTCAATGGGTGTACAATAGGTATTTGTTATATGTAGTATATGGTGGCTAAGAACACGAATTCTGAAGTCTGACACAACTGGGTTCTAATCTTATTAACCACATACTCCTGGAAAAGACACTTAAGCCCATTTCCTCATCTATAAAATGGAGACAACAATAACACCCCCTTATGGCGATATGGTAAGGAGTTGATGAGATGGTGCTTTACATGTAAAGTGCTCAGTATAGTCCTGGTGCATAGAATGTGCTTGGTGACCAATGCATGAAGGCAATAAAACTTCATGTTTGACTGGATTGTTTCCAGAGTGGTATACTTTCACATCAGCCACCCTGGGCTACAGTCCTTCAGAGAAAAATGGTATGGGGAGCAAGCTGAACGGTGTCCAGTGATCCGATAACATACTGAGGGAGAAATTGATGAAAGAATAATTGTATTTTTTATTAATAGAGCAGACTTCATGAGCTCTCTTAGCAAAGGTGTACACCTCTCTGTACATACAACCTGGGAAATGCACGGTCTTTGTTTCCACAACTACTCGATGAACTGAGTGGTGTTGCCAGTTCCTGCTTCTGTGTTGTCAGTGATTACATTATTGAATCACATGTTGACTAAACTAGAGCACACAGATATGATAAATGCTCATATATAAGCATGGAAACTACTATTTCACAAAGGCACACTTAAAGAAATGTTCTCATACTTTTTGTTTTCGGGGAAACAAGGACAGACCCAGAGCAAGGTGAAGTAGCTAAAATGCATATTTTGTCATGCTAGCATAGCCTTTTTTTCTGTCCCTCATTAAGCACCCCCCCCCCATCCTTTTGATTGACCAGAAAACTGTGCTGTGGATCATCAATTTCACCTTCTGTCTGTATTCTGTATTTTCTCCCTAAGCTCAGATCTTCCTGCTCTGAGACACTGGGGGATGAGATAATGAGTCTAGACTGCTCATTTTCTCTGTCTAGCAGATGGGAGCACCTGTCATGTGTGGGCAGACCGCCTCTCTAGAGGTTGGGCAGCGGTAGAGTATTCGGACCCTCTCTCTTTCTAAATGCCACAAGGTTGCACAATTAAGAGAGAGTCAAAACATCTTATGTCAGCCCTCAAAGCAACTGAAAAGTGTCTCTTCTTGTATTTGAAGTTGGAATTTTAGTAGAATTACTCTGGATTGGAAACTTGAATCCTAAGAAAATTTTCATTCAACAGGCCAGAAGTTTTTAGAAACCAACACAGACATTTTTACACTCTCTTTAGGTTTCTACAGGTTCAAGATGACATTGGCCAAGTGCTCTATTTCTTGTGTGTGTGTGTGTGTGTGTGTGTGTGTGTGTGTGTGTGTGTAGCCTGTGCATTTACAGGTGTGTGTGAGAGAGGGGGTATGTGGCGGGCAGGTGACTTTCAGGGGTCCAATCTTTTAATGCTAGTATCACATTGAATCTGAAACTGCTTTTTATTCCAGAGGCAATTCCATTGTCACCTGTTACTTGCTTTTACGTACAGTTGTCCCAGGAGGAGGAACTGGTTCCTTTGCATCCATCCCTAGGCAGAAAAACATCTGAAGAGTGAGCCACAAGACCTAGATTTTAACCACAGAGAAGTTACCCAATAGGCAGGTGACTTTGGGAAAGTCCTATCACCTCCTTAAGCTTCCCCTCCTTCTTAGCAGATTAGCAAATTAGCTGCCCTTAGACTAGAAGCAATACAGCAGAGTGGTTATGCTTTTTGGCTGGGAATCAGATGACCTGGTTCAAATCTCGGATTCAAAACTTAAGAACTATAGGACTTTGATCTTTAGTTTTATCACCGGTAAAATGGGGATAATAGTTGTACCTAGTTTATAAGGACTGAGATCTTCTGTTGTGTAGCCCTCCCATGGCCCATCAGTGGGCCATGATCTTTGGGTAGATTTATTCAGCTAATTTTGAATCTACCTAACATAAAAATAATAAAGCCCTTAGAACACTAGCATGTAGCATTAAATTGTTAGTTGTTGTTGTTGTTGTTCTACCTCTAAGATGTCTTCTACCTTAAAATTTTCTTTTATTTAACATCCCTTGCTTCTTTAGTCCCCATTCTCTTTATCTGGTGGGTAGAGCCCAGAGATGTTGCTAGACATCCTATAATGCATAGGACAGAACTTCTCTCCACCAACAGAGAATTACCCTGCCCTTGAGGATTGCTGGAGCAGGGAATGGTTTAAAGTCTGCTTTGAGACTCTCTTGGCGATGAATTTTCTTTTTCTTTGCCGAGTAAGTATGTATTGGTAGTGGTGATGTTTTTGGCTCCAGGTGAGTGAGGATAGAGTAATACCCATTTTATGTCCTTAACTTTCCAGTGGGAAAGCTCAGAAAGTCTAGAAGAATCAAAAAAAAAAATCAAAAAATAAAACTTCTCTCAGCAGTTTCCATATGTGCTCTCTTTGCCTTATCTCTGTGCTTTGTTGCCTCTTTGCCCTCCATTTGGGACACAGCATCCATTTACCGCACATGCCTGTTCCTACCTCTTAAAATCCTATTCATCCTTTAAATAGGAGGGACTCGAACATGATTTTTCCCATGATGGTTTCCAAATCCTTCAAGTGTTTCCTTTGTCCCTCTGACTCCCAGAACCTAGTGGTTTATATCTCATGACGGATATCCTATCCTGCCTGGTATTTCAAATGTTGCTGTTCCTGCCTAGTCATGCCTCTTAAATGAGAAGTCCCTGGAAGGCAGGAATTGCTTCTCATTCTTCTTTGAATCCTGTAGACTTTAGCACACCATGTTGTACACAGTAAGGGCTCAAGCAATAGTAGTTGAATTACAGTATTGTCTCTATGACTAAGTTCCACTCCCGCTGGTCACTGCAGGTGCCCATGACATCCCTCAGCCTTCACAGGATTCCTGTTTCAACATTCCTACTTATTACCTTCACAACCTCCACACTTAACCCTCCCTCTCTCCTCTCCTCTGTTTAGTGATGAGCAGGCTATTTTAGGAATGCAGCACAAAGTGGCAGCTGCTATTTTTAAAGTAGGAAGTGGTCTGTAGTCCCCTGTGGGTCACGTGTCTATCCATCTTCATTTATATTTGAAAGAGATATTTCCTACAAGTCCTTGTGGTTTCCTTTTTTTCCTATCACACCACCCACCCTACTCACTACCCCAGTCATTGGGGATTTTTATTTTATTTTTGCCTTGGCTTTAATTTTCTATTTGATTTGGACCTCTTTCCTATTTCTTCTCTCTTCTCATAAAAAGCAGAAGCAAGAGAGAAAAACCCCACTAAGCTATGTAAATGTCTTTTTATGAATTGGACTTGGAGAGGAGAGCTTCACTACTAAGGGAAAAATGAACCTCTGCTCCTGTGATTTGGTAATGGAAATGTGGTATTTTATGAAATCTTAAGCATTTTTTTACCCTGGTAATATGTAAACCATTTAATATTCTAATAACTTGCTATTGAAGAGTGGAAGACATAGTAATAGTAGCTTTATTTTTAGTACTAGTGAACAGAATTAAATTTGGGCCAGCTTTCAAATATGCAATGTTCACACACCTGTATGTTGGAATTGTGATTCAGACACACACACTGGAGCAATACTATTGGATTGTGAAGATTCATAACTTCAGGACCTCATGAGTAATGAGATTCATTATTTCAGGTCTTTAAAGAACTTCTGAACTCAGCCCCCTGACAATTCTCCTTTCCCACTTCCATCTAACCTTGTTTCTGTCAGGGTTAGAATTTTAAAGATAGTCACAGGTCTTGTTTCCTTAAAAAACATCTGTCAGTTCTCCATTATGTACAGCATGAGGTCCAAAACTCCTTAGTGTGGCAGAAACGGGTCTTACACTTCACTGCTATATATCTCTTTACCTCCTCTCCTGCTCCAGTGTTCAATACACATTTTACTCTGGCCATGGCAAGCTGCTGTCCTTTCTTTGAAGACACTGTGGACCCTTCTGTGCCTTTGACTCCCTCAACAACTTTCCATTTTCCTGGGAGGCTCTTCTTGTCCCCAGGCCCCCATCTCCTCTTGACATGCCCCTATACTTCATTCTATGAAGTGATAAATGTGAAAAGGACTTAGCAGAGGGCTTGGTGCAGAGCAAGGGGTCAGTAAATAAACATTCAGTGAATGAATAGACACCTGAGTTGGCAAATTCAAAGGGAAGATTTGTGTCTTATGAATGGGTTATGTTCTGGATATTTATGCCAGTTTAACTATTTATGTCCTATTTAACTCAGCATGACTGATCCATGTATAATGTTATTTTTATATGAATATATACATTCTTTCCTTCCTTGAAAGCTCTCAATGGCAAAAGAGGACCCTCTTCCTCAATAGTTTTCACAGTAATTATTGCCCTGGAGGCTGCTGCTCTATCAGCCTGGGGGAGCAGCAACCCTGGGGGTGGGAAAGGAAGGGAACTTTGGGCAGGAAGGTTGATACTCGAGTGGGGCTTTGGGGACCAGAGACCTGGGATAGTAGAGGTTCTGACAGAGGTTTATATTAATTTGCTAGAGCTTCCATAACAAAGTACCACAGACTGGGTGGCTTACATATCAGAAATTTTCTCACAGTTTTGGAGGTTAGAAGTCAGAAGTCAAGATGCTAGCAGGGTTGGTTTCTTCTGAGGCCTCTTTCTTTGGCCTGTAGATGGCCATCTTCTCCCTTATCTTCACATGGTCTTCCCTCTGTGTGCATCTGTGTGTTAATTTCCCTTATTATAAGGACACCAGTCAGCTTGGGTTAGGACCTACCCTAATAACCTATTTTAACTTAATTATCTTATGAATGATCTTGTCTCTAAAAGCAGTCACATTCTGAGGTACTGGGGGTTAGAACTTCATATGATTTTTTTGGGGGGATACAGGTCAGCTCATGAGAGGATGATAATGGGGACCTCAGTGTCTCCTCACAGGAATGCCTGGAGGGCAGGGATGATACCCTCAGCATTCTTCAGTGGCTTAGTTATGGTGGGCATTCGGTACAGGTTTTGGAAGTGAAGTAAGCTTCTGATGGTGGCCCTCCAACATGTACATGAGCTTTTCCTCTCAGACTTTTTTTCATGTGTGAATTTTATTAGGATTTTATTGACCTCATTTAAATAATTGTGGAAAATACTGACCATGATCAAGGATTGAGGCCTTCCCTTGTGCCTCCCTCCTGTGAATTGAACAATGGGCCATGATGTTTAGGTAGGTTTATTTAGCTAACTTGAAATCTACCTAACTAGATTGGCATGCGGGCCATGTTTCTTCACAAAGATGTTTTGTTTACATGTTTATTTCACTAACGTTCTTCATGAAATTTTTATTGATGGGTTTATCACCACCTGATTCCTAAAAAAGGACTTGAGGTAGCTCTTAAAACGTAGACATAATATGTCTCGAGCATCATCTTCACTTACCCCTTTTATGACCTTGTTGCAGACGCCAGTAACGTTGATCTGATTTGCCTGACTTGTTCTCAGTGAACCATGCTTGCGCCTGGTAATTGCCATTCTCTTGAGTCCACAAACCACATTTTTAAGTAACCTTTCTGGAACACTGACATCTACTTCCCTGGTCTGCAGCTCCCCAATGACACATGAACATCTACATTGAATAGACAAGTAGGGCTAAAGTGTAGAGATGTACATGGCTGCTCCATGGGCCATTAGGATTAGCTGGACTCCTACTTGAAAGGCTTAATGGGGAATAATGTCCTAGGACAGCTATTCAATTGGACTTACACTGATGGAAAGATGCTAAGAAAGGCTTAGATCTGAGAAAGATGACTTGTATGATTTCAGTCTCATCGTTATTGTCTTGACATTAGATTAAATACTCATTCATATATTGACAAATATTCTCTAGAAGACAGACTCTCTGAGGGCAAGAACTTTGCCTGTTTTGTTTGCTGTTCTATTGCTAGCAATCAGATATGTTTCTGTTATTAAACAAGTCACTTAGATACTCTGAAACTAAAATTGCTCCTGTGCCTAATGATAATACCAATATTTGTTCTATCTAACCTCAAGGTCATTGAAAACATCTTAATGAGATGTAAAAGCAATTTATAAACCATAAAGTAGCTTGTAAAGATAAGGAGCTATAAGGTATGTGATTTTGAAAGGCCAGAAACAAGATACGGAGACTCTATATGATAAAGAGCTTTACTGTCACGTATGGAGTTCAGACTTGGAGTACAAATCAAAATTTAAAAGGAATCCATTCATTTGCTGTGTTGTCAACTCACAACTCAGCTTTTAAAAAATGTTGAATTTGATTAGAAAAATCAAAAAATAGCTATAGCTGTATTTGAAAGCACAAATTATTGAATTTGTGAGTGACACAAATGAACTTCACTTGTATCACTTCCCTAGTAGATGAATTCTTTTTATGAGAAATGTCCTTTGGCAAAACCTCAAAGGTGGCTGAGAATTCCTTGAAGTAATTTGTTTAAATAATCACATGAGAAGATCCCTCTTAAACTTCTCTGTAAGCAAACAAATGCCACAAAGCAGAATGCATTTCATACCTTTTGGGAGTCCATTAATTTATTTTCAGTGGCATTAAGTAATGAACACTCTTACAGCAAGGTCACAGTTCCATTTTATATCAAACAGCTATCCTTTCTCATATATGATACATGAAGCACATTTCTTGCTTAGGGCAAAATGTTTTATTAGAATCATCTCCTTTGTTCTTTTGTATAGACTGTTTTCTGTGACAATAAAGATTGTCTGCATGACATATCTCTTTAGGACAGCCATTGTATAATTATACTAATAGAGCTTAATCTAATGCTACATTAATTTTTTTCCATTATTTTTTCCAAGAAGGAAGCCACTATTGTTTACATGACAATGCAATTTCTTTCTTTTTGTTTTCTTTTATCTGTGGGAGGTTTATATTAGGGGCAGTAAAGGAAATAAATCTCAGGGTTTGGGAAGCCTTTCTCAATCCTCTGGGTGCAAAGGATCCCTGATAGTTACAGAGCAAATAGACCAATCATTATATCCTACTTCCATGCCCCCCACTACCATGATTCTGTTATTCAGACATTCTTGATGAGAGGAAAAAAACCATCCTGTAGCAAACAAGAGTGAATGGCCAGGTTGTTTGACTTTAGAACAATCCCTCCTATCCCTTGTACTTGAATGTTTACAGCGTTTCACCCAGAGTAGTGCAAAAGCCTCTCAGTTGGTCTCTTTACTCATCTTCTGCTCCTTTAATCCACCCTCTCTCTGTGGCCTGAGAGATCTTCCTAAAATGTCAATCTGATGATGTCATACATTAAAGTTCCCGAACTCCTTAGTATGGCTTATAAAGCTCTCCATACACTGTCTCCAGAGTGGTCTTCCGATGTTGACCCTCTTCTCCCATAACTAGCATTCCCAGATGCCCACAGGGAAAGCCCAAATGCTCTTCCACTCTAAAAGTCCTGTGTGATGCACAGTGAGGTAATGGTGCTATCTTTTTATGCACTGATGCCACTTTATCAGTTAGGTCCCTAGAGAGAAATTATATAAAATCAATCTTTCTAATAATATGAATAACTTAAGGAATGAAAAATAATCTGTCTTTATTTTGTATTTTGTTAACCTAACTTCTCTTAGACCCCTTTTATCATTTCTAAATGGGGTTAGTTTTCGTAACTTAGGGTTGTTGTGTAGATCAAATGAGATAGTTAATGCAGAGGTCTTAGTACACCAAATGATCAACAAATGTTGGTTATTATGACAATATTATATTTCATATCAGTATTATAGTGATTGAAATATTATAATTTTATTTCACTAGTGTTGGGTATGAGATATAATGTTTTCATATTTCTTATTTGATACCACTTCTGAGATATTATCTACTTTTCATATGTGAACAAATAGAAATTAAATGATATGCTTGATAAGCAAGTGTTTCCCAAGTTTGGCCTCACTGTATTATGTAACAGATAATAAAGCACTGGTTTCACTTTTGGAGTAAGATGCCACAGAAAAGGTGTAAGACTCTGATATACATTTTGTATATGGTCGTCATCCTTGGGCAGATTTTATAGCCCTCAATAATCTATATCATTGTTTATTTCATTTTTTTATCTTATATTTTATGTGTTTATAAGTTACCTCAAATTTTTAAGAAAAAATTTGAAGAGGAATTTAAAAATGAATAAATATAAAAATACCATCTGAGTAATAATATGGCCCTCTGAAGAGTTTATGATGTCAGGTAAAGTTGAGTAAAGGACAGTATGTGAAGGGTATTGTATTTTTATGATTTTATAGGAGAGTGAAAATTTATTTCTATGACTAGGCAATACTTTAAATCCTTTAGAATAAGAACCTGTGCTTATAATGATGAAAAAAAATTATAATTCAGAGTTAGTGTCTCTGAAATACCGTGTGGCCTTGATCATACCATTTCTGAGATGAATATCAATAATAGATTTTTAAAATTCTGAGCAAAATCTCAGTGCTGTTATCTTCTTGACTTATTTAATTTCTCTGAACTTCTGTTTCTTGGTCTGCAAAATGGGATGATAGCAGCCATCTTGCCATGTTGTGAACATTATAGACCAAGTATGCTTTGTGCCTGGAATAGTGCTTGGACTATAGGATGTATTCAATGAGTTGAAGATAAGATGTATTCAATGAGTTGCACACTTTAATGCCTACGTGAATCACCTGGGGATCATCTGAAAAGTCAGACTCTGATTCAGTAGATTTGGGGTGAGATCCAAAATTCTGCTTTTGTAACAAGCTCCCAGATGATGCTGGTGTTTACGGTCTATGACCATACTTTGAGCAGCAAGCATGGAGAGCAGGGGTTGGCAAATTATGGCCCATAGGCCAAATCCGGCAGTTGCTTGTTCTTGTAAATGAAGTTTTGCTGGAACACAGCCATGCTCACTTGTCCATGTATTGTTTATGCCTGCTTGTACACTACATTGTGAAAGCAGAGTGGTTGCAACAGAGGTTGTGTGGCCCACAAAGCCTAAAATATTTAGTGTCTGGCACTTTACAGAAAAAGACCATCAATCCTTGATATAAAGCACTGTAAGTTCATAACACTTTGAGGGGACAATGGAATGCCACTGAGGGAGATGGAAGGATCTGTCTGAGGAAACACAATATTGTAATGGGTCTCACCGGGTCCTCAGATGCTTGGTGTGGGTTTGATTTATGATTGTGAGGCATTGTGTATAAGATGCAACAGGGCTGGGTGACATAGAAGACTCCAAACAGGCTTTGGAGTCTTGGCCTTGCCAGTTATTACCTCTGTGACCTTGAGCAAGTCATTTTAACTTCTCTGTGCCTCAGTTTGCTCAGCTGTAAAATAAGATTCATCAAACCAGTCCATGGGTTCTATTAGAGAATTCGTGATTATATATAAAAGATATTTAACATTTAACCTCCATTAGAATAGGTAATAACTGTGTTATGGTCTGTGTGTCCTCCCAAATTCTTATGTTAAAACTTAACCCCTAAAGTGATATTATTGAGAGGTTGGGGCATTTGGGGGGTGATTAGGAATTAGTGCCCTTATAAAAGAGGCTCCAGAGTGCTCCCTAGTTGCTTTTACTATGTTGAGGACAAAACAAGAAGTCTGAACCCTGGAAAAGGATCCTCACCTGACCATGTTGTGGCACCCTGATCTCAGACTTCCAACTTCCAGAACTTTGAGAAATAACTTGCTGTTGTTACAGTGGCCCAAACAAACTAAGATGCGCTGTTCCTACGGCATTGGCCAGGATGAGAGAAAGTCTTGTCAGCCATGAGAGGCTTGCTGCCAGAATTTCTAAGCTTTTGTGATGCTCAGAGTCAAGTGGGTAGCTGTTTCCAGCTTCCATGCAGTCCTTTTTGGGAAAGGGCCCTGGTGAGAGCTTGTTCTCAGACAACTGAGCTGGGCATCATGTCAGCACTCAAGTGGTGATGGTAATAGTTTAGAACCCAAGACCAAGTCTTCTCACAGGGATAGGAAACAATGGTGGTTTTATTGAGTGCCTACCATTGTCAGTTGGTGTACTAAGAATTTTGCATACATTATTTTCTTTTTTTACCCCAGTCTTATTGAGAAACAACTGACCTACATCACTAAAAGTTTAAGGCATAGAGCATGATGGTTTGATTGACATATATTGTGAAACAATTACCATGATAGGGTTTATGCCATTCAGGGTGTGTCTGCTGGTAATGTCTTTGGGTGGGTGAGACCTGCTATTATGATCTCTATATTTGGGCAAGGGAACTATTTGAGCTCTGAGGACAGGAATGGAGGATGGGTATGAGAACATTGGGATAGGACTGCTGGCTTGCTTCCCTACCCAAGTGAGGCTGTAGGATGGGTTTCACAGTTACCTGGATTTTCTGGTTAGTCTTACTAGATGGTTGTGACAGAGTACTGTATTTAGTAGTAGGTGGGGCTATAAATTGGCCTCTTACCCTGGCAGGGTAGCAGGAGGGGATCCAGGGCCACCTATACAGCTTATTGTTTGGGGGCCCAAGTTGGGCCAGAGTGTATACTGAATATCCTGGTCAGGTGAAGCCATTGGTTTTGCTCTGTAGATGGGGAAAGCCATGAGCTGTGTCAAGTGCCATTGTAAGCATTGCTGTTGGGCGAGTTGTACAGTTTCTTGTATGCTCTGGTTAGATTCCCCAATCAGACAGGCTAAGGGCTATATTCAGCAATGAGTAGGTCTATGAATTAGGTTCTCTGCCTGGGCATAGTGGGAGAAGCAATCTAAAGCCAATAAAGCTTTTTTGTTGTCTCAACTCATGCTGACCTGTACCCCAAGTTCTATGGCCAAACAGAGCCACTGGCTTTGCTCTGCAAGCTAATGGCTCTGCTGCCCTTCTCTAAGTTTGAGTACTGCTGGGCCACACAGTTTCCAGGACTTGTCACCACCTTTTCTGGTCAGATGGGGTCAGAAGACACTTTCCACAGCAGTTGTGGCTATGCCTCAGTTCCCAGGCCTGGGCAGAAAGGGGAGGGGCTGCTCTAGGCTACTCTCTTTCCCAAATTGGCTACAATTCTGGGGGGTGGGAGTAGGAGCTACCCTCCTCCTTGGCTATGAATTAATCCCTCTGCTTGTGCATACCACTGGAATTCTCCACACCCAGAATTGGCTTTGCTGTGGGGTGATCAACTCTGCCTATCCACTTCTTGGCTTGTGTTGCTGAGGCACACAACTTCCAGAAGTTGTTGCCAGTTCTTCTGGTCAGATGAGGCTGGAAGGTACTCTTCATGGCAAGTGAGGCTGTGACTCTGCTCCTTACCTGGGCATGGGCAAACTGGGCTCTAGGGCCACCAAAACTTCCCATTTGAGGATATGAATTAGGCAGATCTGTACCCTGATAGTTTCTCTAGTTGCCATTTGGTTCTTCAGATGAGCAAAGCTGCTGGATCACCACTTGGGCTCTGCAGGTTTGTACTTGCTCTGGCAAGATCCCTGTACTAGCTGTTGCAAGCCCCTCCCCACTTCCCTCACAGTGATTCCCAGTGGTTGAGTCTCGCAGATTCCTCTGCAATCCCAGTAGTGCAAGATCAAAATAGGGGCTCCCCAATCAAGACCCTAATGCTTGGGAAATGTTGGCCTCCCCTGAGTTCTCTTTTTCTCACTAGAAGAGCTGGAGGCTCAAGGGATACCTCTTCTGGTGCTGTGCTGGCCTGATGGAGGGACAGTGTGGTCAATGTATAGCCGCTTCTCTCACCCTTCTAATGCAGTCTGTCTTGATCTTTGTGGGATGTGTGTGTAGCTTGCTTCAGCCTCATTTTCTAGGATTCTCTCAGAGGTGTGTTTTTCTTGAATAGTTGTTAGTTGTTCTTATAAGGGGAAGAGAAGTCAGGAATGACCTATTTTGCCATCTTGGTGATGTCACTACGTTATTTAATCTTCTGTACATTCTCTGCAATGTAGATACTACTCCCTTGAGAAAACTAAAGATCAGAAAAATTAAGTAATCCAAGATCAACCACATAATAAGTGACAGAGCTACATTAAGACCCAGAACTGTCTGATTCAAAACCAAATACTCTTTCTACTTGGCCATGAGGCTTCCATAGGCTAGAGGGGAAGGTAACTTGGTAAAGACTTGGTAAAGAGATTAGTGCTCAGGGGCTTATCCTAGACTTGTTGGAACCCTAACTAATCATGGGAACATCAGTTCTAGGCTTTGTTCACTGCTCAGAAGGGGATTCTTAAAAACACAGTGAGCCTGACTAATCTGATGGGAAATTATGTGAAGCTTAGAGGGCAACAGGTTGGATAGTAATAATAGTAATGATAATGATCCTAGCAATGGCTACCATTTATAAAGTATTATGATGGACCATTTCTACGTACACATGTCGTGTTTAATTAAAATAACTTCCCTATGAAATAGGAATTACTCATTTCAAGAGAGGTTGATTTGCTTGTTCACAAAGCCCATGTGGTATGCACAATGGATCTGAGTGGACCAATAAACTGAGCTGTAGAGCATAGTATTGACCAACTCTGAGGCCACATTTAGCTCTGATATTAGCTGATGTGGTAAGCTTTGACAAGCCATGTGTCCCTCTAAGTCTCAATTTCTTTACTGTAAACAGAGAGTTTCACCAAATAATATTTTGTGGATATCTGAGCTCTAGCATTTTAAGGCTGTATGAAATTTACATTAAACTTGACTAACATTGTTATTTGGAGAAATTTGAACTTTTAAGAATTATAGTTTTCAGAAACATGTTGAGAGCTTTAACATTCATTTAAATATTTAAAGGTGAGGGACCCATGTCTAAATGAGGGTTTGTTATTCACAGATGTTTTGTTTGGCTGGCAACCTGAGGATTTAGAACATTCTGCCTTGAAATCAAATTGCATAATATTATGCTTCTGTGATTTTCACCTGGCAGTTGTCACATCAGATCTGGCCTCCATTCTGGAAACATGCACAGAATTCCAGAGTGAGTGCTTCACGCATGAACTGACTTTGCTATTTGAAATGGTAAAAACATCCTTAGTCTATTGCCTTGCAAAGATCCTTTAGCAGGAGGGGCTGGAAGGAAATGAGTGTCTTTTGAGTGCTGCTTCACTTCACTATGGGATTTCTGTCAAGGCCCAAGCTCAGGCATTTGCCTAATGAAGTAACTTGGCGTTCACATAGTCTGATGGGGTGAGAGCTGTCTGCCCGGCATGTGACTCCTACTCACTCAGTACTGTGCATGCCAGCCGGACTTAGTGAAGGTGTCTTAATTCAGGAAGATAACGTTCTGGGCATATGCGAAGCTTTGGTATCGTTGTCTGAGCAGTCCTTTAAGCTTATTATTTTGGGCAGCATTTGCTGAGTAATATGCTATGTGTATGGTATAGCGCTGGTTACAGGAGGCTTGGCGTGAAGGGACAGAGGCAGAAGGAATGGCCCTCTGGCCTTTGGTTTCCCATTGTCTGGCATGCATTCCATCTAGACTGGGAGGCAACCAACCTCACATCAAGTAGTCGGTGAAGAGATTCAGCTTTTAAACCACTGCTAGAGAATGTGACACAGATGTTCAGAAGAAAGAGAAAACAATGGAAGAAAGGGATTGGCACAGAGGCTAGAAAAATGTTCTTGGAGTATTTGGTAAGGTAGGTTTTCCAGTTGGGTGTCAGAAGAAAGAGAGGCTATAATGAAGTAACTTTACCTTGATGTGATAATGTAGGTCTATTTGTTATTCATGAATGGACGCCTTTGAAATTCCTCAGGGATGAGCAGACTAGCAGCTTACTGCACCAGCACTTTGGTAGCATGAGGAAAACCTGTTTCTTAAAGTGTGCACTTGAGAAGTTTGAGAAGTGGGCTAGGAATATGGCATCTTTTTGACAAGGCTTTAAGTTTTGGAGCCAATGGTGGCTGTCTTTCCTTCTATTCCCTCTTTTCTTCTCTTGCTTTGCTTATTTCTCTTTCCTAGACTCTTTCCATGAATGATGGGGTTCTAAAATGCCAGTTCCAAGATGGGATTAATGTTAAAATGGGGCCAGGGCAAGGTCAAGAACTTGGGAGAGGATGGAACAATATGTTAATTATGAAGTGAGCAGCCTCGCTGATGACAGGCCACAGCTATGACAGCAGCCCTTACTCATTGATGGAAAGTTTGCTATGTGTTACCCCATTTGAAAATGGACTCCTGTGGAGTAGGTGACTATCCCTGTTTCACAGGTGAAAACCCAAGGCTTAGAGAGATGACCTAGCTTGATCCAAGTCACATGGGGCAGGGGTGGGGTTTGTTTCCAGGTCAGTCCACCTCCAAAGTCTAAGCCCTAGGCTGAAAGCAAGAGACCTGGAATCAAAGCTGGAGTGACTAAGAACTTGCAACTAAAGACAAACCCTCACATCTTCCAAAGATGCAGAGCAATGAGGGCTGAACTCCACAAATGCACACAAATGAATTCCGAGGCCTTCTTCACCACCCTGTGGTGTGGGCCCCTTTTGGGGCAGCATAGCCAGAGGTCTCTAGAATGGGTAAGTGCCTCTGCCAGGCCCTGGCTCTGTCACCTTGGACAAGTTGCTTCTACCCTTTGAGCCTTAGTCTTGCATTTTGCAGAGATGGAGTGACAACCGAGAGACAGAGAGCAGTTAGCAGGCAAACAGCAGAGGCCAGCATGCAGTAGGTATGAAACCAGTGCAGCCTCAGAGGCTCGCCTCTGCATTTGGGTTTTACCGAGCTCCTTTTAAAATGTCTTCAGCTGAGCATGCTGCTTGTCTCCTTCACTCCAAGGAAGGCACGTTTTAATCATTTTGATATATGCTATTTAAAGCTCACACATGAGACTTCGAATATGGGCTGAGGCGAGTACAGCATTCCTTGAGATGGGTGCCAGAACACCCTGTCACCTTTTCTGTTAGACTGATGAACACATTCCTGACATATGCTATAATGCCATTATTCAAGATGAATTCTCAGGTGGTAATTTCCACTTTATAGCAGTATCATTTCATTTCCGCATTCAATAGCATTAATGCTTATTAACCTACTAAAGAAAAGAACTTGACGGTTCCTAGAGAATCACTTCTGGAAACTCCTGGCTTTTATTCCTGCTGGAGTTTAGTTGTCAGAAATAGAGTTCCATTTGCATTTAGTAGACTGTGAAGATCTCTCAGAAGAAATTAAACATGGATCCCTAATTTATATTAATGTAATATAATTGAGGTCTTAGTTGGAACATTCTAGGTCATGTTTACATGTCAGCCTGCTTTTATCACGTTTGCATGTCTGGATGGGAGACCATTGCCGCCGGTTTCAAAATGGTAACAACGTACTTTTGTGGGCCTCCTTTATGAGAACCTACCAGTCCCCCTTGGTTTCATTACCCTTCCATCTCCTGTTAAAGGGGGCCGACAGCTGCTGGGATGCAGACCTCCTGTTTTCCCCTGGAGGAACGTGAATTCTGATGGCAGGTTGTGAAATTCAGGAAGCTCTCACACTTTACAAAAATAACTTTGCAGCCTGGGGCTCTGGGGAAAGCCTCAAAGGACCAAGGCAGCTTCTTTGGAAGTTGGCTCCTAGGACTGAGGGCCCAGCAGGGCATCTATACCTGGCACGCCTAGAGTCCAGGGACTCATATCCTCCCTGCGTCTCTGGAAAGCCCGCTCCTCAGATCAGTAAACAACAGTACTGTCACTGCTTCTGGGGGGCTGTCTTACTTCCCGCATTTTCTGTCTTATTTTGTGTTTTCCTGAGAATTCTGTATAGAATAGAAGAGGCTGAAAAAGCTCCAGGGAAAATCAACAAGGGAGGGGCTTTGCTGCCCTGGTCAGGTGTATAGTTCTTTCACAGTCACTCTAAAAAGCTTTCTCTTTCGATTTCTCAGCACTCCATCCGGGCTAGGGCTGTGATATACTCTTCCCCATTCCACTGTCTACTTCTGTGTGCGTGAAACCCAGAGATCATTCTGCACCAGATCTTTGCCACTGAATTTCTCACTCGTGCTCCGAAGCCACATCATAACACTTCCAGTCTGGATTTGGGTATCTTATTTACACAGCGCTATCACATTTATGGGAGAATTAAAATTAATACTCGAGCATGCTTTCTTAGTTTGTCCAAGATTTTCTCTTCCATGGAAAGGGGTATGTAAATATAATACAGTTTACTAAGACCCATACACCAAGAGCTAACATTTACTGAACATTATGTTAAGCACATGATAGACTTAATTTTATCCATTTAGTTCTTATGACCGCTCTCTGAGGTAGAAACCATTATGCTCCCCACTTGCAAATGAGAAAGCAGGTTTTGAGAGCCTGAGTGCGATTGCACGGCAAAGTGGCAGAGTCAAACACTGAACCCATTGGGTTGAATATAGAGCTACTCTCGCAACGAGTACGGCACAACATCTTTCAATAAGTATGGTAATAAAGCTCCACTTTACCTTTTGCTGATTGAAACAGGTTGCCTCTGTGATTTTCCTCACCAAATTCTCAACATTATAAAAACAAAACAATGAAAGCAAACAACTTTTTTTTTTTGGCCTACAGCTTAAAATCATATATATATCTAAAAGCACTTTAAAAAAATGCCAATTTTAGCTACTTCTTGTTTTCCTCTATCTCATTTACTTTTGCCATTAATCTCATTATTTTCTTTTATTTTGGGGGGTTTGCTCCATTGCTCCTTTGAGTTGAATATTCAGTTTAAGTTTTTTGGTTCTTCTTGTTTTATGATAAACATATTCAAAACTATGCATTTTCCTACAACTATTTTAGCAGTGTCCCTCACGTGTTGACATTAGATGCTTTTATTGTCTCTCAGCTTGAAGTATTTTTTTTTTTAAGTGTGCATAAATAAAATGAAAGCTGCTTCTTTGAAGAGACAAATAAGAGAAACCAACTTATGGCAGGACTACTTAAAGGATGAGAATACTTGAAGTCTGGAATGAAAGGAGAAAAATAGTAAAAAATAAAAAGAATATAGTAAATCATTGCATGCTAGTAAATTTGAATGAAATAAAATGGATACATTTCTAGAAATGAATAAAATGTTAAAATTGGCTTAAAAAAGAATTGGTTAGTTCTATAACCTACAGCCTCCAAGTTCAACCCGTCTCACAGATGAGAACCAAACTTATATAAGAAATAGATAGTTTTTGGGGTGCCTGGGTGGCTCAGTCGGTTAAGCGGCCGACTTCGGCTCAGGTCATGATCTCGTGGTCCGTGGGTTCGAGCCCCGCGTCAGGCTCTGTGCTGACAGCTCAGAGCCTGGAGCCTGTTTCAGATTCTGTGTCTCCCTCTCTCTGACCCTCCCCCGTTCATGCTCTGTCTCTCTCTGTCTCAAAAATAAATAAACGTTAAAAAAAATTAAAAAAAAAAAAGAAATAGATTTTATTTTAGTAAATAGAAAAAGGGAAAATTGTCGAACATATTTCATGAGGCTAGTATTACTGAGACCCAAGACATATGCATAGCACACACACAAAAATTATAGGCCAATTTGACTATCATTGATGTAAAAACTGGGGATGAAATATTAGCCAAACCCAACATTGTGTTTTAAAAAATCATAATCATGGTTTAATTCTAGAAATATAAAGATGAGTTGACATGAACAATTTATTAATGTAAGTTAATAGGTTAATGAATGGTGAAAAATTAATGATACCTAAAAACCTTTTAGAGACCCAAGATTTACTAATTTTATAAAAAATTATATGCCAAAAGATTATGACCAACATCATAGTTAATGAATATGCCTTCAGGCACAAGATAAGGATGGCCATCATCTCTGCTAGTGCTCAATACAGAACAAAGGTATTCTGGCTATGCACTAAGAAAAGTGTAAGAGGAGTCAGGATTGGAGAGGAAGAGAGGACTGTTGTTATTTGAAAATGACATCATTTACATAAAAAATGGAAAAGCACCTGCAAATAAACTATAAAAACTAATAAGAATGGTTAGTAAATTTACTGGGTATAAGGATAATTTAGTATGTTTTGTTAGCAAAAATCAAATAGAAAAGTAGAGAAAATGTAGCATTATCAAAGGGCTATGAATATAAATCATCTACATAGAAATTACTTCCACAAAGAATGCATAGAGCTACTATGGATAAGATACAAAATCTTATAAAAGAGATCTGAATAAATGGAGTGATAGCACTATGTTTATAGATGGGATGTTTTTGTGAAGGTGTCACTAATCTCTCATCTACTGATGTCAAGTTTCCTGGTATTTTAATCGAGTATACAAGTTGACTCTAAATAGTATCTGGAGAACTAAAGGTCCAGAAATAGCTAAGCTAATTTTTAAAAAAGGAAACAGGGGGATTTTCTTACCCAATATTAGACACATGACACTATTAAATTTAAACACTTAAAACGTATTAACAAGGTCTCAGTTGTTTGTTATAAATAGCTTCACAAACCAGAGAAAAGATCAATTACTCTATAGATGATGTTGGGAGAATTGATTCATCTTTTGGGGGGGGGAGTTGAACCCTATCTGATATCATATGTAAAATGTCCGTAATTGAAATCAGTTCTGAATAAGAGTAAAAAGAAAAATAGAATAGAAGGGTATGTTTGAGAATATCTGTAACTTTTAGATTGGAAAGAATTTCTTGAACAAGACCAGAAGAGCTTAAAACATAAAAAGCAAGGGTGAAGGGTTTAATGACAACAAAACACAGATTGTATTCAATGAAGGAGAGCATAGTTAAAACTGTGAAAAATGACAAGCCAAGAGAAGTTACTTGTGTAAAACAAAGAACATTAATATCTAAACCATGTAATTACAAATCAATAAGAAATAGCAGAAACCTAATAGAAAAATGGACAATTTAGAACACGAGATACCTATGTGCCATGAACTGAGGGAAACAACCTAATAAAATCATATTGAGATATGAACAATATCACAATATCATTTACTTAGAGAAATGCAAGTTGAAACAACTAAATGCCACTTTATACCCATCAGATGAGAAATGTTAGCACATCAAATAATACCATGCCTTGGCAAAGATATGGAATCGAAAAATGGTACAAAAATGTCAGTGACCATAAGTATACAAAAACTTGATGCCTTGGTATGTATATTTACCAAAAAACTCTTTAACAGATTCATAAAGATACATGTGTGATGATTGTCAAACTGCTTATAGCAGCAGGATGTAAAGCAGTTAGGTGCCCAATGCTAGGAGAACAGATAAAGGTGATTTATACATACCAGGGAATACTAAGAGCACTAAGATCTACATGAAAATAGGAAGACTTCATTTAAGAACAGTGTTAAGAGGACAGAGAAACAACTTATTTATAACCTAATACTTTTTATGTATATTACATATGTATATTATATATGAACACTTTATACATTTCAAGAATACATATATCTCTAAGTGGATGGGTGGAAGCAGGGTGAATGGACACATAATAGTGGAGTCTGTGCCTATGGTGAGGAGGGGGGTGGGGGTGTTGATAAGAGAGGTGAAAAAATAGAGCCTTGCATGAACTCATGGTGAGAGTCTGTCATGAGCTGAGAAATAGTATTAATTCAATTTTGTGCACCTGAAATCAAAATAAGGAAGAAAAGGAAAATATATTATAAATGAAATGAATTATTTTTACATATTGGGGCATTACTGATCCTCCTGTTTGAAAATAATAAATCACTATGTCTTTTATCATTTGGCTTAAAATAACAATCTTCTTCATGAATTATTAGTCAGGATTTATTTAATGACTCTCTTCCCTATTTTAAGGAAGTCAGATAATGTCACTATTATTCATTTCTGTATACCCAGACCCTAAAACATTATGACTTGCCCATGAGAGATGTTTGATAAAATGAAACTGAGTTGTTTATCAAAAACAACATGAAGTGAAGCCTACTTAACAGTTTTTAAGCACTTACTATGTGTTAGTAAGTAGCACATATTCTCAATTCTCAAAGAGGTCTGAAGTAGGCTTTCTCACTTGTGTTTTGTAGATTACAAAACTTGGGCTCAGAGAGTTTAAATAACTTTTCCATGTTTATAAGTGATGGCACTAGGATTTTTAACTCAGATTGTTTTGATTCCAGAGGTCTCTTAATTACAGGACATGACCAGATCGTGATAGAAAGTAGCTATGTTCTTTCTCTCCTCCGCCCCATACATTTTGGTCTCCAAATTTGCCTTGAGTGTATTTCTAGAATATAAAAGGGGAAACATGGGAAAAGCACACCCGTAACAAACTTCAGCTGCCCAAGAGGAATATTCTCCCTTTGGATTATTCTTCCACCTACCTCATTATACATGCAACTCAGAACGATTACCCAAAAGGCATGCCAGGCCTTAATGCTGATCTTGGATAGATTATGAATTGATCTGGAAGAACTGAAATGTAAACATACTTTATAGTTCTTTATTATATCTACTTAGAATTAAAGTATAGCTGTAAGATTGTATTTGTTTTCCTTAGAGCTTACTTGCATTTATCCAACAATAATATATATGGAGAGGTGGATCCAGATTAATTAGGTGAATATGTAATAAATTCTACTGCTGAAAAATGCCTTTTTAATAAAGATAACATATCTGTGGTGCTGGCATAGTTTTAATCGAAGTCATTTTTCTCCTTCTTGAGTGGAAGATAAATGTTCTCTAATGAACTTTGTCACCGTGGCCAGACCAAGTTCATTAACAGCATGATACACTGTTAACTTACTATCTAGAATTGTGGTTTTGGAGATTGATGCCAGAGAGCCCTCTACCACTGTCCCTTCTGTAGTTCTATCTGACTAATTCTCAGATCTGCTGGCTTAAAGGAATGGCATCAGAGGTGCTCATAACAGTAGATCCTGACTTCTTTCCAGGGAATGTCCTGTCTTCCCTGGGCTACAGCATCAACACCCACTGGCTTGCAACTATTACCTTTGTATCCATCTCTAAGTCAGATGAACAGATGCCATTTGCCCCTCGGAGAGTTAGCCTACTTTCTTCTGGCCTGCATAGCTAAATTATGCTAAGTCTGGGCCAAAATGAAGCCAGGAGTTAAACCAAGCTTTATAATTTGGAGGAAACAAATTAACATGCCTGATTATAATTACAACCTGTGTCACAGATAGTGAGCCATTGCCAGATCCTTGTCTGTCTGTTTCCAGAGCCTTAATGGAGTCTATGGCCCAGAACAGGTGGTAATGTGCCGTGGGCTCTGCCCTACAGCTGTTTGATTTCCCTGTGATCTTGAAACTGCCTTCCCAGGACTATCATCTAGTCAGGAAGATGGATGCCTTTAGGAAACAAATGTTCTCAGGCTTGCTCCTCTAGATGCGGTCACCTTTTGTGATACACACCACATTTTCTTGTGTTCATATCAGAAACTGTTTTGAAAGTGATGATAGCTTTGGATTCAGAAATGCATGCAGATGGATGCCACAAATGGAGAGCCTGCCTTCTACCTGGAATAAATAAGTGTCCCCCTTTTGTGGTTCCAGGAGGACCCCATAAAACACCTGTCTCTGCACTCAAGTAGTGCCAGAAATTCTCTTAAAGTTGTTCAATATCTAATACTTTTCCTTCTGTTGAAAGGTAAATACAGACACAAAGGTTTATTGGTCCTATTGACACACACCTGTTTCCAGATGCTTTCATTCTTGGTGCTTGGCCTTATTTCCTCCCTCCCCATCTCTGTGAGCAATGCTCAAATGCCTGCCAGAAGTAACCATATATCTTGGCTACAAGTTTTCTCAGGTCTGCCCAGCAGGACAGGAGTTCCACTAAGAAGTGATATTGTGCTCCACCAAGAGCCCTCCTAACCAGTGACTGGATAAAAAAAAAAAATCCTGCTTCCCCTGAAGTGTCCTTCTACACTGGCCTTTAGGGCTTTCTTGGTGTGATTCCTCATCAGTGACCTGAAGAGGTAGTTGGTTTGATGTTGTCCCTCCATTGCTGGAGCTCTTAATTTCTGGTCTTAATTCCCTTTCTCCTATAGGTGTTTCTTCCCCCTTGCGAAGAAATGACTGGTACTAGAATTGTTGTTTCAGGGGGTTTGCTTTAGGAGAATTCCAAATATGAATGGCAGTGAGAGAACACAAGAGAATCTTGGATCCTGAACAAGAGGGGAACTACCATTAGAAAAAATAAAATTACAAAACCAAGAGCTTATCTATTAGGGGCAAAGATCTGTGAAAGGCATGTTCCAATATAATTCTCCATTTAACTTGACAAGAGATTTATGTGGTAGATTCTTATCCCCCTTTTACACATGGGCAAACTAACACTCAATAAAATGAACTTGCTCAATGCACATAGCCTGTAAGGGATACAGAACTTTGGTTCCAAGTCTAGTATTTCTACAGCACTATGGTTGCCTGCTACTCTGCCTTCCCATTTGGGATAGGATGCAAAAGGAAGGCAGGATGGGTCTGCAGCAGAAACTGACCTAAAGCCAAGAGAAGAAGTTGATGCATACACATGTAATTTTAGCTTAGGGACAGCCTGTGAACATTCTGGGGCAGAAGCATCACCTTCTTGGTCCCAGTCATCTCGTTGTTGCTCCAGTGCTGAGAATAACTCGCCATGCCAGATAGGCTGAGGTCTAGGTGTGTCAGGAGGGGTGTACATTCTAAGTGTGACAGAGTATGGTGGTTTTCATGTAGCTGTGTCTGAGCACACCCCTCAGTCATATGGTACCACAGGAAACATGGGCCTCAGAAATCAGCCAGGCTGGGTTTTAATCCTCCTCTCCAACACCCCCCCACCCCCCCCCACCCCCAAATCAACACTCCAGTAATAAACCACTTCTCTTTCTTTGTCCAGAGGTTCCCTTTGCCAGGAATTCTACCTTGCTGGCTTTCAATCTGGAGAGTTTCTCCTTTACCTTAAAGTCTCAGTCAAGGGGCGCCTGGGTGGCTCAGTCGGTCAAGTGGCCGACTTCGGCTCAGGTCATGATCTCGCGGTCCGTGAGTTCGAGCCCCACATCGGGCTCTGTGCTGACAGCTCAGAGCCTGGAGCCCGTTTCAGATTCTGTGTCTCCCTCTCTCTGACCCTCCCCCATTCATGCTCTGTCTCTCTCTGTCTCAAAAATAAATAAACATTAAAAAAAAAAAAAAAGTCTCAGTCAAATATTACCTTCTTGGACACCTTCCCTGATTGGATACTCCGCTTAAGTACTTTATTTTTGACTTGGGCATTATCGTTCCTGTCAGACCCTAAAGGACTCCTGACAACCAGGCACATCTGGTGAGGTGGTAAGGACTGGGTGGACCCTTGAGGTTCTATTTCACATGCTCATTTGTCCCAAGGGACATTGGTCTGTGAGAAGGCTATTGTTTAGATGTCTAAAAGTGTAGAGGGCAAAGAGCTATGGAGAAAACAGTTGCCTATCCCTCTAGTACCTTCATGAACAAAGTCTGAGCTCTTCAGGGATGATAATATTTGAAAAAGACAGCTCTGAGAATTGGGCAGTGGTGACTTGGTGAGCAATGCAGTTTGAGGAGAAAGGAGGCATCACATGTGAGGAGTTGCTGAAGGCTCCCAGAAATAATAGGGCAAGACCCAAGAGGGTTAGGCTAGAAGGACTGAAATTTGAGGCATTTCTGTGATCTGAACCTATTGGTTCCTACAGACTGGAGAGGTTAAAGAGATCAGAGTGTTAGCTCTTTGGAGGGCAGGGAACTTGTCTGTGTGCCAATAACTTTATTATTATGTACACTACTGTTTAAATTTCATATGATTTTCATATGTCATGAATTTTTCTGATTTTTTAAAATTAAGACTTTTAAGAGCAGTTTTAGCTTCACAGAAAAACTGAGGGAAAGGTGCAGAGTTTTTCATACATCTCCTACTCCCACACATGCACACCTACCCCCCATTATCAATATCCCCCACCAGAATGGTACATTTATTAGAATTGCTGAACTTAGATTGACACACTGTCATTATTCAAAGTCCATAGCTGACATTATGGTTCACTCTTTTGTAAACTTTACATTTTGAAATAATTATAGATTCATAGGAAGTTGCAAATCAATGTACAGGGAAATACTGTACCTAGTCTCTTCACCTAGTCTTCACCTAGTCTCTTCACCTAGTCTCTTCTAATGTTAGCATTTTATACAACTATAATACAGTATAAAAAATGAAGTTGACATTGGTATAATCACTAGAACTTATTCAGATATCATCAGTTATACATGCACTTGTATATGTTTATATAGTGCTGTACATCTTTATTACATGTTTAGCCTTAAACATGTAAGGCTCCTCCACCACTCCTCCAATCAAGACATTCAACTGCACTATCCATCATCACAAGACTTTCTCAGGTTACCTTTTTATAGTCACTTCTGTCTACTCCTATCTCTAACCCTGGCAACCACTAGTCCATTTTCCATCTCTATAATTATTTTATTTCATGAATGTTACACAAAATAATGTAGTAGTATCCTTTGAAGATTGGCGTTTTCCCCCCACTCAGCATAATTGAGGTTCATCTAGATTATTTACAGTAGTTTTTTTTCCTTTTTATCCTGAATTGTATTATATGGTGTGTATGTACCACAGGGACCTTTATTTTTTTTATGTTTATTTATTTATTAGTGAGAGAGAGAGAGTGTGTGTGTGCAGGGGAGGTGCAGAGAGAAGGAGAAAGAATCACAAGCAGGCTCTGTGCTGTCAGTGCAGAGCCTGACATGGGGCTCGAACTCACAAGCTGTGAGATCATGACCTGAGATGAAACTAAGAGTCAGATGCTTAACTGACTGAACCACCCACGCACCCCCAAACCTTTATTTTTTATCTCTATATTTCCTACATGGCATCTGGCACATGGTTGGAGTCCATCCAGCATGAGCTATGTGAAATAATTGACTCTGCAGATAACTTTGTCAAATATTTTGTGTGAATGTAGAAAGCTGAAGTTGGTTATTTCTATAGCATTTAGAAGAGTCAAATATTCTGACCTACTGGTTCAAATTTACCATGAGTCCCTCTAGATGACCAGTCACTTCATTTGACTGATGAACTGGATTATATAAGACTGATAAAGAAACTTTATTTGTATGTGGTATGATTAGGCCAGATTTGAAATTGGTGCTATGTGTGAATTAAGCCTTCAGTGGCTTGATAACCTCATGTGATTTTTTTACCTGGCAGTGAAGGTCAATTAAAACTTGAAATCACAGAAAACGAAAGTGCATTGATGGGGTTTAAGTGTAAAAATCTGATGAATGTCAGAACTTTTCCCTCCTAACTTAAACTTCCAATAATAATAATGTTTTCCATTTCTATTGTGCTTGAAAATTATAAAAGATAGTTTTCCATATTCTTACTTGTTCCTGAATAAATACTGTGAGGTGTGTGGGGAGCACACAGTGGTGGTGACACTATTATTGTCATTGCACTTGACAAATGAGACTACAAAACTGTGTAAGTGTCAGGTGATTTGCCTAAGACTGAAAAACCACTTAATGAACGAACCTGGGTAGAACTCTGATATTCATTCAACATCCATTGTATCAGACTGATGTTGCTCATCGATAAGCAAACCCTGTTTTAGAACACAAGAAATCTTTGCTTTTTTTTTTTTTTTTTTTACTTACAGACTACATTCATCATTTGTCTCTCAAAATCTCAATGTCAAAGTATCCCAAGTATGTATTCCTACAGCATTCACTTGCTGAAAGTCATGTTTGTAAAAAAACAAAAAACAAAAAAACAAACAAAAAAACCCCCAAACCAGAAGAAGCTCTATCTTAATTGTTTTTCCTCAAACAAATCTTAGAGGTACTTAGAATAAACTGCTGTATGATATTACAGATGATTGCGGTAATTTATTTTACCTGGGAGCAAGATCCTAGCTGTTCAGTAAATTTTCTACAAATCTCCAGATGGCTTAATTATACCATTTTAAAAGCCAAGCATATAAAAATAAAATGGATAAATAAGCACAATTTGGAAATATACAGTGATGAAAAATAAAAGTTAAAGCAAAACTTGAGATTTTAAAAATGAAATCTTTTCACTTATGATAAAAACTCAACAAACTAGGAATAGTTGATCTTCATCAACTTGATGAAGAATATGCATATAAAACCCACAGTTAACATCATACTTAATGGTTAGAAGCTGGATGCTTTCCTCTAATATCAGGAATAGGGCAAGCATTTTCTCTCATCACTTCTACTCAATATCATACTGAAAATCTTAATTACTGCAATAGAACAAACAAAAAAAATAAAAGGTATACAGTTTGGGAAAGAAGAAATAAAACTCTTTGTTCACAGGTAATATGATTGTCTATGAAGAAAATGCCAAGGAATTGACAAAAGGTCTCCTGTAACAAGTGTTTATAACAAGGTTACAAGACACAAAATTAATATACAAAAGTCAATTGCTTTCTTATATACCAGCAATAAATAAATAGAATTTAAAATTAAAGAAAAATAGTACTATTTAAAATGTTACCCACCCCCACCCCCACCCCACCCCACCCCCGCCAAGAAATACTTAAGTATAAATCTTACAAAATATGTACAGGATCTATATGTAGAAAACTACAAACTCTGATGAAATAAATTTTTAAAAAACCAAATAGATATTCCATGTTCATGGATTAGAAGACTCAATATTGTTAAGATGTCAATTCTTCCCAAACTGATCTATAGATTTAACACCATCCAAGTTAAAATCCCAGAAAGTTACTTTGTAGATATTGATAAAATGATTCTGAAGTTTATCTGGGAAGGCAGAAAGCCTAGAATCAATAACATAATACTGAAGAAAAGGATTTATACTACCTGACTTTAAGACTGACTATAAAGTTAATCAGGACAGTGTGGTATTGGTGAAATATATTCATAGATCAGAACATAGAACAGATATATAGATAGATACATAGAATAGATAGAATACATAGAATAGAACAGAATTGGAGCCAGAAATGGGCCTAAACAAATATAGTCAACTGATCTTTGACAAAGGAGAAAAGAATATGCAATGGAGAAAAGGTAGTCTTAACAACAAATGGTGTTGGACTAATTGGACATCCATATGCAAACAAACCTGGACACAGATTTTATATCTTTCACAAAAATTAAACTCAAAATGGATCATAGACCTAATGCAAAGACAAAATTATAAAACTTCTAGAAGAGGGCTTAGGAGCAAACCTAGGTGACCTTGGGTTCGGTGCTGAGTTTTTAGCTACATTAGTTAAAGCACACTTCATGAAAGAAAATTGATATGTTGATCTTTATTTTTATTTTTTTAGTTTATTTTAGAGAGAGGGTGGGAGAGGGGAAGGGGCAGAGAGAGGGAGACAGAATTATGAGCAGGCTCCATGCTGTCAGTGCAGAACCTGATGCAGGGCTTGAACTCATGAACCATGAGATCATGACCTGAGCTGATATCAAGAGTTGGGCACTTAACTGACCAAGCCACCCAGGCACCCCGTATATGTTGGTCTTTATTTAAAAAATGAGAACTTTGGCTCTGTGAGTCAGAGATTATTTTTTGTTGTAATAGTAAATATTTAACCCAAGTGAATTTTAGAGCATATATAAACAAAAAGAGGAAACTTTTCAAGGTTTTAAGACTTATCAACAGAAGTTACATCTGGTACTCATTTCATTGGGTTGTAGTAAGTGGTGATATATAAAGTCCATAGGAGTGAAGGACTTTTCTTCCGGGCAAGAGAAGCCAACTTGTATTTATTGAGCACTTGTTCTATGTCAGGCATTGTACTAGACACTTACATATATAACTGCAAGAGGAAATCTCTCCCACTCTTAGCAGTGAGGTTCATACATCCTCACACTGCTCACTGATTGCATCCTTCATTCCATATAGAAGTAATAGAAGAATGTTCTGTGCAATAGAGAAAACTTTTAACCTCAAAGGTCCTTCTGATCTATAGAATGAAGTGGTAGACATAGATGTAAATGTGCTCTAGTGGGTCTCTTTTTTTTTAATGTTCCAGAAGGCCTTAGTGTGATGTGGACTCACAGAGAGTAGAAATATAGGAAGGAACATGCAGCAGGAGAATGGACAACTTAGGGTCAGGCTGAAAAGGAGCTCTTTTTCCCAAAGGGGAGAGTTACTCGTGAGGGTAAGGAGCCTAGAATTGAGTTACAGAGATATTACTTTATTTATTAAGAACTCTGCCAGGTAGGGGCGCCTGGGTGGCGCAGTCGGTTAAGCGTCCGACTTCAGCCAGGTCACGATCTCGCGATCCGTGAGTTCGAGCCCCGCATCGGGCTCTGGGCTGATGGCTCAGAGCCTGGAGCCTGTTTCCGATTCTGTGTCTCCCTCTCTCTCTGCCCCTCCCTGTTCATGCTCTGTCTCTCTCTGTCCCAAAAATAAATAAACGTTGAAAAAAAAATTAAAAAAAAAAAAAAACTCTGCCAGGTAGGTGGTATTTTAGCCATTTTATAGATAGTTAAGGGAGTCTCAGAATAAGTAATTTTTTCAAGATCACACAACTAATAGCAATAGCAAAGGCAGAGTTAAACACTTAACTCCAAGGCTAATAGTCTTTCTTCTCTTCTAGTGGTGGCATAGTATAATGGTTAAGTGGGTAGATTCCAGTGCCAGGTTACTTTGGCTCATTTTCTGGGATTTCTATTAGTTATTTAATCTTGGACAATTTATTTCACATATCTATACCTCAATGTCACCATCTGAAAAATAGTGAAAATCCTATGATTGTATCAGAGTGCTGTGTGAATTGAGATAATTATGAGCTTTTAACATATTACATGGTACATAATAAAGGATCAATACATGTCAGCTATAATTATTCCAACATGACCTTGCTTCTGTTGAAAACAGCAAAATATATTTCAATGTGTTACTTGGATTCATAGACATAAAAAAAAATATCTGACCAGCAACTTGAATCTTAGAAAGTCCATAAATAAATGACTGACTAGTGGTATTTTAGGAGGTTTGTGTGGAAGGAGTTTCACCACAATCTGTTAGGCTGTTCTGGTTTATGCTATCTAAACTGCTCCTCTAATCTATATGTTCTTTCTGATATACTTCCTGGCTAAAATATAATTTATTCATATCTGTCTCCTCTGGTGAGACATTCAATACCTTAAATCTACATATGAGTTGGGGCCATAACATATTCAAGGTACTACATTATTTATACAAGGAGTTTACAATCTTGTCAAGAGTTTTCTTTAAAAAATATTTTAACATAAAAAGTGAGAAGTGCAATAAGAAGTGTAGTTTCAATACTGTGGGTGTTGGGAGGTAGAAACGGTTGCTTCTGGCAGGTAGATGTGGAAAAGCTTTAGAGAAAAGGTAGTGTTTGATTGGTGCCTTGACCCAAGAGTACATTTAGACACTCAGAGATAATAGTGAAGGTGATCTAGAAGGGAATAAAAGCAGGGAAAATATAAAGGAAGGATGACGGAGTTCAGTAAGTTAGTGTATGTGAAAGAGATTAGAAGGAAACAAAGTTTGGTTGAAATCGAGTTGTGGGAATCAAAAGCAGTCTAGAGAATTTGAATTCTCTAGGTAAAGGGTACAGTTGAATATGTTTAAGAATAATAGGCTCTGACCTGCCCTTTGGGAAATAACTCTGGTGGCCAATTATAGCCTGGACTGCAAGAGAGAGAAGAGGTGAGGAGGTGAATTAGGTATTGTGGAAATCCACAAGGAGATCTGAAATAAGGTGCTCACTGTGAAAAGGACATATCTGCAGTAAATTGTGGGAGTAGACCTGGCAGCGTTGAGCCATATTTGGATGAGTTTCCAGGGACTGAGAGAAGTCTGATACATTTCAAGGCTATGTGGGTAAGAGAATGCTGGGAACCCTTGATAGAAACAGTAGGATACGTGGCATTGACAGAAATACTGAAGTCACTGGGGGACATAACAAGGATGAAGTTCACCTTATAGCACCTCCAAGTAGAATGTCTAGTAATATTTTAGAAAGGGGGGGAGTGGAAAATAGAATATCAGAAATGGAAAACAAACACTGTATGCAAGGGTCATTATGATCCTTGGATTTCTTCTGTCATCCTTGTGAGTGACTAGTGTCCCCAGCTTCCCTCTGTGAGTTTGCTAGTGGTTTCTTCATAAACCATCTCTCTGTGTGTGACCTTCATTTTACATATGCTAGATCATTTACATTTACCAACCCATATAGTATTAAAATCAGTGTGAGACTTCAGAAGTTTTCTCATTCTATAATTTCACTGTGAAGATGAGGAGACTGAAGATCAATGTAATTAAGTAGTCTCTGAAGGTTATTAGACACTGATGAGAGATCTGCTCACCGCCCCCCTCTGCCAGTGGAGTTCTGCTTCATGTGATACCCCTCTCGAAAGCTGCCCTGTATCATAAGATACCTCTGCCCACCCCTACATCACAAGCAACTCCTGACCCCAGGAAAAGAAACAGCAATGCTCAGAAGAGATCCCGCTGTTGGAGAAAGATGATTCTTGAAAGGAGGCTCCAGCTGGCTTGCTCAACTTACAAAGCTAATTGTGCATATTTATTCTACATGAAGATGAACAGAACACTGGAACTTCAAGGTAGCAAGAGGCTGAGGGAGTGCACTTTTTCTTATATGTTTTTTAAAGTCCCCAACACACCGTATTCTCACAATTAGGACACCAGTCCCTTGGTTTGCATTTATGAATGATATTTCTGGAAAACATAATTCATTGAAATAAAAGGGATGTTTGGTGTGGGAAGTAATTTGTGGTGAATCCCTGGGTTGGGGATGGAAAACTGAGAAGAAATAAGATTCTTGTTGTCATACCTGAGTCACAGATCCCAACCTCATCAAATACTCAAACTATTAACTAATTATATCTAATTTTGGACGTAAAGTCCAAATTTTACATCCAAAATTAGCTTGGTAAAAAAAATTATATAAACTCTATGAGGTGTGCAGGTGGAATATCCTTTTTGTATTTCATTAACAATGATGCCAACAAAATTATCAAACTCTAGCAGTAACAATTATTTGTGGTGCTAAGACCATGAATTAGGTAATGAATAATAATTGAAGTATTGAGTTTTATAATTATAATAATTTGTTATTTATCATTCAGTGATATTTATAATGATTATAAACTGAAAGAAAACTTCATGCCAAAATATAAATGTTTTAAGTGTGGTCATATGGACTCTGGGCGAATGACTGGTGTGTGAAAGAGACATAGAATGTGTATTTAGATGTAAAGTTTTCCCAGCTCTCTAACTTGATCTCACAGCCTGGTTGAAGAAGGAATTTGACATGGAAGACTGGGAAGAGCTGTCATGAGCGATGAGAACCTGGTGTGGAAAATATTGCGAGTTGCCAAATGATACCTGTATTAATTTATGGAAATCTGTGAAATAGTGCTCCTCAAAGCTATTCCACTATAGCTATATCTAAAGCTGTCTTTCGTCTTTCCCTCTGTGTGGCATAAAAACTGAGCTCATTGTGAGGAAGGTGAGTGTGTGTGTGTGAGCACGCACGCAGATCTCCTTTTACTAACAGTGCTGTTATGTCCTGATAAACCCATCATAAATTGAAAATAGTGTAAGTCCAAAATGCACTTAATGCACCCAATGTAGCAAACACCATAGCTTTTCCTAGCCTACCTTAAACATGCTCAGAACACTTACATTAGCCTACAGTTGGGTAAGGTGTCTAGCACAAAGCCTATTTTACAATAAAGTGTCGAAAATCTCCTGTAATGTACTGAATACTGTACTGAAAGTGAAAAACTGAATGTCTATATGGGTACAGAGTGATTGTAACTGTACCGATTGTTTATCCTTCTGATTGTGGGGCTGACTGGGAACTGCAGCTTGCTGCCACAACCCAGCATTGTGGGAGAATATCATACTGTATACTGCTAACCTGGGAAAAGATAAACATTCAAAGTGAGGTTTCTACTGAATGCATGCTGCTTTTGCACCATCATAAAGTAAAAAAAAAAATGTAAGTTGAACTAATGTAATTGGGTACCATCTGTATATGTTTTTGTATATGCACCTGTGTAAGGGAGATTTTAATGAAAGAAAACCAGAATCCCGTGTCTATTGGAGACTTGTCTTAGTATCCGTTTGTCTCCAGTCTTCACCAGCCCATTGGTAGGGAGAAGAAAAATCAGTATTTTGTATCCAAATTGTGCTGGCTCTTAGCTCTCCTCAGTTCAAGCACACTGGCAAAGTACCTTCCTTAAGCAGGTATTTTGGCCCATCTCCCAGGCTGCTGAGCACTTGCCCAATCAAGTCTTTGTCCTCTGGGTACTGCTGGCTTTCTTCCAGGCTTTCCACTGCAGAAGACCACTACCATATCTAGACTGCTGTCTTCTGCTATGTCCCAAAGCTGACCAATCGCACACCCAAACAGGTCCATTCCCTTTGATCCCCATAGTCCAAAAGCCTCAATCCATTTCACAGGGGGGCAGGAGAGGGGAAGATGGTCCTCTCCATTGGGCTCAGGCTTGTGCCACTGTGTCTTCCACTGCCTCCATCTCTGATTTCACACCAGCCTGATGAGACCGATGAAACAGAGGTTTGCAGAGCCTCAGGCATCCTGTAAATTTAATCTCAATTGCCCCTCTTCTGCCTTTCTCAACATTTCTCCCTAGGACTTCATGTCAGAAAGATGGCAGCTGTTCATTTTGCCTCTTAGGGAGACTACCATTGGGTTTTGCAGCATTGGACCAAACTATGGGTCTTAGTTGGCTCCCAAGGGTTTAAGAGCTACTCTGTGTGCAGCCTTTCCTCTTGATCTAGGCACTCTTAGTGCTACAATGTTCTTGTTTAATATGGACATAAAGGCAGAGGGACATACCCAGGAGTCAGAGCAGGGTCCTATGTTTTCAGCCTCTGTTTTGAGGTGTGTACATTTCCTGAGGCATCGTGCTGTTTTGTTTCCAAAGGAAACAAAAGCATCAGAATGAGGAAGACTTGCCTCCCAGGTGATGCGGAATAATTTATGATTTCAATTAAATTGCTCCCAAACCTGTTGCACTGTCAACCTGTTGTGGTGAATGCAAACCAAATAGGCCATATTTTTTATTTTAAAGGAAAACATTTCCCAGGCAAAGCTGGAAACCATGTATGAACATGACACAGTGTCTAGAATTGCTCTTTTCTCCATAGGAGAGTCAGTATCTAGATATATTACATTGGGTGTGCTTGCATGGATTGAAAATTACATTAAAACAATAAACTCTTAGTAAAATCCAAATTAGTTCACCAAGGGAGTGGCAAGAGAAGCTGAAATCCCTAAGTCGAATTTTAGTCTGTAGCTTTGGTCCCACCTTTTCTCACCAAACCCTTTAATTTGAATTGCAACAGATAGCATAGCTGAAGTTTCATAGCTGAGATATGAGTTTCCCTTTCTCATTCTTTAAATACCCTGACTCCAGTCAGAAGGGCCATTCATCCATCCAGTGTCCACCATGTGTTATTTGTTCCTAAACATGGGCAGCAAAAGGGAATCAAGGAATGCCAGCTGGACAGGCAGAGACAGCTGGGTATTTTGTTGTCTTGTTGTGGGTCAGGCTCCTTTGGCTAAGAAACTTGGGTCCTCTAGCCCATTTTCTCAGTGTAGCTGTGATTGACAACATTAATAACTTGTCAGTCTCTTTTTGGCCCAGGTGAGGCAGGAAGCATCACTGTGAATGACATCTTTACCAGAAATCTCAGAAGGTACTGAGATGTTTATCAGTCACAGAGAGAAGTGAAGCTCAAGTGGGAAGATGGCCAAGAGGGTTGGGTTGTGAGTGAGAAGTAATTTTCACCTCCAAGGATCATGTTAGGAAGAGTAGAAATAGTCTCAGCTTTTCTTCAAGTTCAGTTATCTGAATCCTTTCGAGAGTTAAGCTTCTATTAGGAGACAATGGAAATACTTCCCCTGTCTTAGAGATGCTGTGTAGTCTTATTGAGTTTTTTGGTTCATTTCTTTGCTTCCAAATAATGCCTTACATCCAGCATTACCAAAAAAGAATTTACTTTTTCAAGTAATTGTAATTTGCTTCTTAAAACACTAGAGCTTGTTAGGCTTTCATGGAAATTTTTTCTAAAAACTATTGTAGCATTTCTGACCTTATAAGAGCACAGACCATTAATGCTATGGAACATATTCCTTGGCAGATCGAAGCTCAGGCCCCCATCTACAACATCGATTTGCATCTACTGATACATATGATAGCTTCTGTTTGTATCTGGGAAGGTAGAGTTATGGAAAGGAAAAGAATGGAGGAAATGACATAATGTCTGTGTTAACCGTTACTTGCTTGAATTTAGCTCAAACTAATATCTGGAGCTCATAGCATAGTTATCAGGACCCCAAAGTGGGCACAACTATTTTTAAGAAAGAATTTGTGAGAGGCACCTGGATGACTCAGTCGGTTAATTGTCCAACTCTTGGTAATGGGCTCAGGTCATGATCTCACAATTCATGAATCAAGCCCTATGTTGGGCTCTGCATTGACTGTGTGGAGCCTGCTTGGGATTCTCCCTCTCCCTCTCTCTCTCTGCTCCTTCCCTGCTCTTTCTCTCTCTCAAAATAAATAATGGAACTAAAAAAAAGATTTTGTGATATTCTACACCCAGCCTAAGCCTGATTGGGGTGCAGGTGACAAAGTGTAGCCAAGAATTTGAAAAAGGTTGTTCTTTCTGTGACTGGAATCAGTGTAACTCAGTAGTCCATGATCTTGGAATTAACAGTTGGTTTGCAGGGGAGATTGGGGATAGCGATCTTGTTTGGAGTGCTAGGACACTTCTTTTGAAATTGATTTTATGTTCAAACATACATTTTAATTTCGATTGTAGGTTTAGTTGGCAGTGGGTTCCAGAAGAATTTTGCTGGAAATTGTCAGGGAACTAAAGCCCACCCAAACCATCTGTTGACACCACCTTGTTGTCATGGTCTTAACATGAACACAGATGGTTCAATGGTAGCAGGTAGTCTCTTAAAAGCAATTTCAGGGAAGTGGACATTGTGGTCATTCATACATGGATATAAGAGCAGGCGAGAAGCAATATGGTGGATACTGGGATAGGGTGAGCTCTTCTCTTAGCACTGGAGATTCAGAACTGTACTTGGCATAACTATAAATGTGAATCTGTTGGTAATGCCAAGTAACATTGGAGGTATTGTATAAATGTTATCTTCTCTTTCTAGATTTCTCAGGACCATTATGCACATATGCTGGTTATTGTATACTGGCTTATAATGCAGAACTGCCCTTGTAGAGTACAGAGATATGTAGAGCATTTTGCCTTACTCTAAATGAGCCCAAATTTAATGAGGAGATTCAATTTGGAATTCCATTGGCTGTTTGCAAGAGATCAACCTCACAGTTCTTGGCTTTTCACTTACTTCTCGAATTATTTGTGTTCATTCCATATTTCTTTGAGGTCAAGGAGTTTGTCTTATTGTATTTGTGTATCAGTGTCTATCACAAAGCTGTTCATGTAGCAGGTACTCAATAAATGTTACAAAGCAATGTATAAAGTTGACTGTGATCTCAGACTATTAGTAGCCTTATTCCTCAGAGAAGGACCCTGTTTATATGGTTCTGCACTTCTCTGATTCTTGACAGAGAGTCCCAGTGTGACTTCAATGTTTCTTATGCTCCCCAAACTCCCCTACTCACCTCAATCAAATCAAACCTTACAGATAGGCCTGGCACTTTCCTCTTGAATTTGATGCAGACTCTCAGAATTTTGATACAGTATTTGTGTTTCACCACCCTCCCTTTCAGGAGCAATTAGCTATTCTGCCCATGGAAATTTTTCCTACAGAATTGCTTTCAGTTCACCCTTGCTTATTCTATACCACAGAACCTATTTATGATAAATCCAGAGGGAGAAAGTAGTGTGAACAGATGTATAAATGTAGGAAAATTTAGGACCATCTCTAGAGAACAGTGAGTAACTCAATATGGCTGGTACCAAAAATACAGGAAGGCAGTCAAAGAGTCAAAGTTTGGAAAGCTAACTGGGCTTGGAGTAAGAAAGTTGGGGTTATGATGTAGAT
The DNA here is from genome assembly GCF_018350155.1 of Leopardus geoffroyi. NCBI lineage: Eukaryota > Metazoa > Chordata > Mammalia > Carnivora > Felidae > Leopardus > Leopardus geoffroyi. The sequence continues at coordinate 88,344,212 of NC_059333.1, forward strand.
AATTAGAAGTCATTTAAAAGAGATAAGGAGTGATCTGAGTGAAAATATTCTTCACATATGTTAAATGCAACTAATTAAATTTACTTCAACTAATAAAGTAAACAATGTGTTGTTGAAATAAGGTTTAAGAGAAGGTATTTAAGTAGACAGATCTTATAGTGAAAGTAGTTATTACTTTTGGGCTATGAGCAATTTAAAACTGGGAGTGTTTTCTTAGATAGAAATATAATGGTTAAAAAATACATATAGTTGAAAGTATTCCGTCCAGGGTAACCCAACTAAAATTGTTCAAAAGACTTAGGCATTTGATCATCTCCCTTTCTCTATTATGATTTTCCCTTCCCCAAATCTCAGGAGACTATATCATGTTCCTTAACACAAAAGTTAGAAAGTTGCCTTCCCTGGTAAAGTCTATTATATCTCCCAATAATGATGCTTTGATTTATTTGAACCATACCCTGAACTGGGCACTTATAAAAACTCCTCATTTTCTCTATGGTTTTAAACTGTAATTCCCTGAGAATATTGCTAGATCACAACCCACAAATCTCATTCTCTAATCTTAGCAATGATGGCTAACGTACTTTCTCCAGCATTTGACCACATCTATTCTGATTTGTGTTCTGTGTTATAGAAAGCTAAATGATAAATGCACTTTAACTGACAGAAACCAGAATTAGCATTTTTTTTTGTTCATAGGTTTCCTTTTCAAGAAATATTTGTTTACAAGATGAGGTGGGAATAGAGTCTAGTATTAACAAGGAAAGCCAAGGGCTCTTGACTTCTTGTGTTCTTTTGGCATTAAGCACAGAATCCAAGAGAGGAGAATTTGAGGGAGGAAGGGTGTTGAGAAAGGGTGGGGACAGTGCCAGCGAGAGTTCCATATAAGACACATAATAGCTAAGCTCTAAAATCACTCACATTAGAAGTATGAGTTTGAATGTATTTTGAAAGCATTAAAAATATGGAGGAAGATCTTATGTAGTTAATTTGGGCTTAAGCTGTTTTCTTAATTAAAACTAGCTAAATGGTTAGTTTACACTCATGGACATTGGCCAGAAGGTTCACACTAGCTGCTTCCACACAATTACAGCTGTCCTCTGGAAGTTCAGGTTTCATTTTTCTTCCTCTGTCAAAATTTATATTCTTGGCTTTTCTTTGGAAAATCAGTGACAGAAATACAAGAGCAGAATATTTGATTGCACTGGGTACTATCCCCATAATATCATTCATAGTCTTTGAGAAGCAACAGCTTATTCAAATACAATGTTATCAGATTAGCATAATCAGGGTTGAAATGGCTCATGAAATACAGGTGGAGATAGGGGAGCATAATCAGCAGCTGCGGGTCTGTTCTTTTCCACCTGTGACTTTAAGTCAAATGGTCACCCTGATGAAAGAAAGTTAACAAAGGTTTTCAGGGACAAAGTTGAGGAGGTGTCTGAACATTTGGGGGAAAAGTTGTTTCCTGGCGAATGTTATCATAAAAGTGAAATAAGTCAAAATGAGATACCATTTTTCTGATACTCTTAGGAGAACAAATGTGATAAGTTCCTTTAAAAATAGGACTGGGGTTTTGGGTTTCTGTATCACTTGAGCGATGAAGCCCTGGTCAGACATAAAAATATCCTCCCAGGACTTTCTATTATAATTCCCTAAACAGATAGGCAAAGCCACACAATCAAACCTCAAACTAGTTTCAAAGACAAAATTGATGATTTGACATAGAATAAATTGATTATGGTATTTTCTTTGTAGTTATACATTTAAGGGAAAATATTATCTGGTAACCAAAAGATGAGAATTTCAACTTTTCTTGCTGGTCACTTCAGAAGCTTAGGCTTTTAATAGAAAATGAAACAAATATCAAAGTTTGTAAATAACCTGGCTAACTGGAGCTCTAAACCACAGTGAGGCAATCAATAAGATGATATTAATCGTACTTAATTTAAAAAGGAGACCTAAGCATTTATAGATTGCTTTTCTAATCCTGGGTTTTATCTTTGGCTAGTGTGAGGTAATGTAGGGACAGTAATAATGATCACTTGTTGAATGCTTACCATGTGCCAGACACTTACATGATTTAATCCTTTCCACAATCCTTTGTGGGAGATTTCATTACCATTTTCACTCTATAAATGAGGGACAAGTGCTCGTGAAGGTTAAATAACTTGTTCAGGTTGACGTTTAGCCATTGGAGGAACTGGTGTTCAAATTCAGGACTCTCTGATTTCAGGTTTCCTTTGTTGTTGTTGCTGTTTTTGCAAGATCTTGTACAGAGCGAATATTGCGAGGAATAGAAGTTTTCTACTTCCTTTGTGGGATCCTTGGGTAAACTAAAGTCTCACCTTGTAGGATATGTCATGTCAAGGTTTTACTGTTTGCAGTTAATACATTTCAAGGCACATGAACAGATGACCCCTGATTTATCTAAGAAGGATAGAAAAGTAAAGAAATGTGTATTGAACATGTAATGTGCCAGGTTGATAGGCACAGTACCTCTTTTAATCCTCATGATGGTCCATTTTGCAGAGGAGAAAGAAGGTTCAGAAAAACTAAGGGACCTGCCCAAGTTTACCAACTAAGTTGTTAAAGAGCTGAGGTTTGAACCTAAGGCTATCTGATTCCAGCTCCCACCTTCTCTCCCCTGCTGCACACTGCTCAAGGCCCCGTGATGCACTACCTCCTTTGTGGCAATGTCTGTTCTCTATATTCCTGATAGAACTATTAGTATAGGTTAGAAAATGGAAAGCTACTTGAATTCTTCTGAAAGCCCCCAAATTCAAGGTATTATGCAAATTACTAACATAGAGGTCAAATGGATCACACTGAACAAATGATGTATTGTCTCAATGAATATGTTTAAAATGGAGAAATTGATCCCAGGCAACATTACACATTTTCCACAGTGGAATTCAGCTATTTTCTTTAGTCAGATGTTTTAGTGCAGACATTTTACAGCTGCGAAAATGAATTTATGTGTTTTCAAAAATCCAAGGCAATAATGAGAAACATTTTTAAAAACACTGAGCTGTTCATGGATTTGGTGTCAACCAATCAAGGGTAAGGAGAAATAGATACATTGGAAAGTTTTTTTCCGCCCCCCCTCTGAGACTTGATTAAAGGAAAGCAGTTTAAATTTGCCCTTGCATGGTTTAAGTCTCCTGTGGAGGAGGGGCCTTGGGTGAGCTAACATCTCTGGGAATTGGGCCTAGACAGAAATAACAAGTAGGTACTCACCCACGTGAAACCTGAAGCTCTAAAGTGGGCATCTGTGTCTGATGTAATTTTTCATCCATGCTATGTAAGACCTTGTCTCAGGAGAGCTTCTGGGCAGGTGTTCTCCCTTGTGAGATTAGACCCGTGTCTTACCCAACACTCAAGGAAAGGGCTAGCTGGGGTTTATCCCACAACATCATGGATGGCTCTGACATGTCATTAAAATTTTCTTTAATGTTTATTTTTAAGAGAGAGAGCGAGACAGAGTGCGAGAGGGGGAGGGGCAGAGAGAGAAGGAGGCACAGAATCCGAAGCAGGTTCCAGTTTCTGAGCTGTCAGCACAGAGCCTGACATGGGGCTCGAACTCAGGAACCACGAGATCATGACCTGAGCTGAAGTCGGAGGCTTAACTGACTAAGTCACGCAGATGCCCCATCTGATATGTCACTTTTTAAATGGAAGTCTTGAATACAGTCCACTGTTATTGATTGGTAGTCATCTATAGGGCATTTTTTTTTTTTTTTTTTTGCAAAACAGAGGTGGGTATAGATTGAAACTATGAAAGAAAACCTGAAATAAATTATATACACTTTCTGAATCTTAAATCCAAATATTATTACCTTTATTTTCAACTGAACTGAGAGATGGATGAAACAATTTTTTTTTATTATACCCCAGTGGACTGGTTTGAACCTATAACTGATTCATTAGACTGGAACCAGGTTAGAACATCAAAATATTTTCTAAATCACACATGAGTCACTGAATATTATTCAGTTAGAGTTCTTGTACCAAGGGTTTGTTCACTATCAGAACTAAAATCCAAGTTAACAATTTCCCTGCTATGTATCTATCTGTGTGAGGACATAGATGCTATTAGATGCCTTGGTAGTAGAATGTAGAATGGGGAGAGAGAATACATACTAAATCAGTGTTTCAAACTTTTCTTTTAGCTACAAATTTCCTTCTTTCCTTCCTTCCCTTCTTCCCATACTGACTCTGAAAGTCACTAGGAGTCAGATAAATGTGATCCTATGCTGTTTGAAGCAAGCCCTGAGGCCCCAAGCCCAGGCAGATAGATGGTCTCTTATTTCCTCTAAGGAATACCAGGACACCATGGAACATGGTTTGAAAAGGTCTGCACTAAATGATATTGTGCAGGATTTGGGTTCTTTGTCTTCAACCATTCCTTTGGCACAGATGATTCCTACAGTTCTATCTTGACATCTCTCCTGAGTGCTAGTCCCACTTCCAGTTGTTAGCTATCCATTGTTCACTTAGAGGCCTTACTGGTATTCCAAACTTGACATGTCTATGCTGAACTGATTCTATGTTCCTCTTAAGTTGACTGTTTGTGTTAACATGGCCACCATTCTCCCAGTTAACCAGGCTTATAACTCATTAATTCATTACTTAATTCATTAATTTATTTCTTCTCCTATCCAGCCAAGAAAGAAAGAACTCCCTACCTTGTTATGAGACAATGAAAGCACTCTTGGGGGCAGGCTTGGTCTGTGATGCTGTACTCAGATTTGAGGCGAGCAGTGAAGTCAATAATGGGTGCTTGGAAAAGGAGGGAGCAGCAAGTACCTCAGAGGATGATACAGAGCAAAGCTGAGGCAGCAGTTGGAGAGGTTGTTAGGAGTCACGGCAAGGCCAGGGTTCAGACCTGGGTCAACCCAGGAAAGCGTCATCCATGGTGTTTGGTTTAACCTTGTGCATGATGATTCTCGTTTGGGTTGTCTTTAAGGCACTCCATGGCCTCATGCAGTCAGGGGGCTAGGTTCTTCTTTTGGCTCTACCCTTTATTAGCTATATGAACTTGAGCGAAGAGCTTCCTGAGATTCAACATTCTCAAAGGTAAAATGGGAGTAACAGTTCCTTCTCTGCCTTTGAGTTTGTGGTTGGAATGAAACAAAATAGTGAAATATGCATACGTTTTAAAATACTCTGCACATGGGGTGGTGTTAGGTGGTACACTGTCTGATCTCAACCTTTCATTTGTTCATTCATTCAAATATTTACCAAATGCTCACTGTGTCTGGGTGCTATGCTAGGCATGAGGCAATATAGCAATAAGCACAACCTCTTATTCTTATGGGCAGATTCTGCTCTACAGAATAGATGAGGAGGCACATTTTAAAGAAATTATCACACAACTAATAATAATTTCCAGATATATGAAACTTACTATGTGCCAGTGTTGTTTTAAGCCTTTAACTTATTTAATCCTCCTAACAATTTTAGGAGAGAGGCAATAATGTCATCCCATTTTACAGATGAGGAAATTGAAGTCAAGAGAGTAAACAACTTGTTCTAGGGTCTCCCAGATAGTAAGTGGTATAGCCAAGAAAAGAACTTACTCAGTCAGGCTCTCAGCTCTAAATTCTGTGTTGATGGTAACAATCACTATTTCAAGCTATCCCCCATACATGAGCTGGTACATCTGGTGGGTGAGAGCAGTCACTTCCAAATTCCGTAGTTAACTACTTCTCTGATCTTCAGTTCCTTTATCAGAAAATAGTGAAGAATACTAATACCTTCTTCATGGGGTTATTTTGAAGATAATACTTGTAAAGGAATTAACACAGTAACTGACATCACAAATACACAATAAATATTAGCTTTTAGCCATTAACTCTGATAACTGCAATGGAAAAAAAAAGCAGGGTGCTGCAGGTGTAAAACAGGAAGGCCTCGTCTTGACTGGCAGAGGGGGCTGGTAGGCCAGTACTCCTGGAAGAAATATTCAAGCTGAGACCCAAAGTCTCAGAACAATAGTGTTAGAAGGAGAAGGGTGGAGGGAGCTGCTGTGTAAGGACCCTGGGCAAGAAGGCTATCAGTGACTTCCAGGAACAGAGAGGTGGTCAGTTGGAGCAAGAGAACCAGGGGTAGAAGTTAGCCTGGAGAGGTGGGAGGGAGAGCTTCTCCATCTGTTCCTCCCTTGTCATCCCCCCTGCCATCATGCTAATCTGAGGCCTAGTATCTCAGGCCTAAATTATTTTGATGACTTTGTAAGTATTCTTCCTGTGTGTACTCTCTTGCACCTCCCATTTAGTGAGTGTATATACGAGGCAGATGAAGGTCTTCAAGCATTTATTTGATCATGGCATTGCCCTACCAAAACCCCTGCAAACATTTGCCATTGCCTGTCATATTTGCCATTGCCTGCCCCAGATTCCTTCACCAAGCATGCAGTGGCATCCACCTGTTTTGGGTCTTCTCTCTCACAACTACCTTTCACATGCCCCAAACTCTTAGCAACCTTGCCCTCCTCTTCCCTGCCTGGAATGTATTTCTCTTGCCCCTTTGTTTCCTGTCTTGACCTGTGTTAAGTCCTATCTATCTTTTAGGACTGTAACAAATGTTCTCTTTCCCATGAAACCATCTTACATTGTTCCAGCCAGAAGTTATGTCCTTGTCTTTGAGATGCTGTGGTTTTTTGATTGTATTTCCTGGAGGAAATTTTTCCTCTAAAAATACTTAGTGAAATAAAAATTCATTTTTTTAAATTTAAAAACCTGCATGTAGAAAAGTACAAAAGTCATCCCTAATGCCATCACGCAGTCTAACTATTGTTAGATTTTGCCATATTTTTTGTACAGGTTGAGAACTTAATTCCTATATACTTTTCAGTATACTATCCTATCCATAAAAGTTCTTTCAAAATGGTATTTTAAAGGCTGCATAATATTCCCATGTAGGAATATACTACATAATACATGTAATCATTCCCTGCTGGGAACTTCAGTTTCTTTATCCATAAGAAGAATGCCTGGGATGCCTGGGTGGCTCAGTCGTTTAGGCGTCTGTCTGACTCTTGACGCTCAGGTTCTGATCTCATGGTTTGGGGGATTGAGCCCCACATTGGGCTCTGCACTGACAGTGTGGAGCCTGCTTGGGATTCTCTCTCTCTCTCTCTCTCTCTCTCTGCCCCTCCCCTGCTAGCACTTGCTCTTTTAAAATAAACAAATTTGAAAAATAAAGAATGCCTGTTTCCTAGGATCATAGTAAAGATTAACTGAGACATACATTAAAGCTCTCTCAACAGTGCCTAGGACATGGTGGATGCTCAATAAATGCTGATTGTTCCTTTTATTTTGCTAGAAAAATTTCCCATGATTCATCTGCTCTCATCTGAGGAAAAGAGTGTGTAGTATGGATGGAAGAAGGGAGTGTTCCCATAAAGGGTCTTCTCTCTGCCCCTGAAGGAAATCATAGTTCTTTGTATGAAAAACAAAAGGCTTCCATTCCCCCACACCCCAAGAAAAACATCCTTAGACTCAGTAAAAATTATCCAGGAAATGCACATTTGCATTTTTAGCAATTTGTTGGGTCAAGGAAGGAGCTTGGAAGTTTTAGTAAAAGTTGGGTTTGAAAAGGATAGCAATTAAATTTGCTTCTGTTTTCTGTGGCCCTTATTTCCATATATAATTGTAGATTCTAGACCTCAGGCCTTTCTAGCCTAATTGTTGCAAGCAAAAATACCTTTGGGCCTAGTTGTTTGATGCTCTAAAAAAACTTCAGAATAAAATGTCTTAGAGGTGGTCTTAATTCATCTTGTTCCTCCCAACTTGAGTGCAAGTCCAAGAGTAATCCTGTCCTCTTGGTGTTTAGAGTCTGGAAATATTTGGAAATTCCACTTGGCAGCCATCTTCTACCAAGTTACATGTTCCGTACTTTGAGTGCTTTTTAGTTTTCTAGTCCCTTGGCCACAACTGAGCAGGCTGCTTGAGGACACTTGTGTTCTCCGCATTTCAATATCCATATGATTCCCCCTTTTATCCTTAGGGGAAAGGAGCAGTTCCATGCCTTAAGTATTCTGTAATCTCTGTAGTGGGTGGAGGATAGTGTATGAGGCCCTCAAACCTTGCTTCCCTTCCTCACTAGACTGCAAACTCTTTGAAGCCAGAGGCCATGGAATGCTCTACCCTGTATCCTCAGAACCTAAACTGTGTCTAATACGAGGTAGCTGCACAGTAAGTATAAGCTGAGAGAATTAATGATGACTATTGCTTCCTCCTCTCAGTAGAGAAATCCTTCTAGGACATAGACTTTAAGATCTAACAGATCTAGGTTTTAATGCCAGCTCCATCATTGGCTGTGTGCTCCTGGACAGGTCATTTATCTTCCCTTGCCCCAACTTCTCATGCAAACAGTGGGAAAATTTTTCTCATCTTGCCATAGGACTAAAGGAGATAATATGCGTGTGAGGGCTTGCCATTTAGTACACTCACAGTCAAAGGAACTTCCTTTCCTTTAGGAGACATCCCAATTTAAATTTCATTTTAAATTCTCTTTACCTCTCTTCTCTCTGTGATGAAATTTAGAAGAGAGCAAAATATGCAAGGGAAAGGCTGTAAAAAGAAGTAGGAAGATTGGAAAATGGCAAGGACATTCAGATTTTTCCAATGTTTTTTTCTGATTTTTATTTTAGTAACTTTAATTTTACAAAAATATGTTCTTGTTTGTCAGTCACAAAGCTTATCTTCTCTTAACCTCCCTGTTTCTCCCTTGTGAGTCATAAGTGAGAAAGAGGCATGAAGAGAGTGACAGAAAGTGTCAAAACTCTCCATGCTTGTCCCCTGAATGCAACAATGAGGCTCCTTAGGCCTGTCTTGGTAGTTATGTACTTGGTCTGTCCTTTTTTTGAAACTAGGTAAGGTTAGAGAAGAATTTGGGAGGATGGCTCAGTGCACAGCTGTGGTCAGATAGGTTGTAAGGATAAAGTAATGTAATTCACGTAAAGAGAACTTTAGCATGGTATCTGAAACATGGTGAGCCTGAAATAACAGCAATATTTATGATGATGATGATGATGATGATGGCTAGCAAGAAAGCCCCACAAAGTGAAAAAAATTATATTATTTTTGCTAATTTTTAAAAACCACTTGATTGAGGCATGTTTGACATGTAAAAAGTTGTATTTATTTTTAAATGTTTGTTTATTTTGAGAGGGAGAGTGGGGAAGGGGCAGAGAGAGAGGGAGAGAGAGAATGCCAAGCAGGATCCATGCTGTCAGCACAGAGCCCGAAATGAGGCTTGAACCCACGAACCATGAGATCATGACCTGATCTGAAATCAAGTGGTGGATACTTAACCAACTGAGCCACCCAGAAGTCCAAAAAGTTATTTGTATTTAATGTATACAACTTGAGTTTGGGGTTATTTCTTTTTAAATGTGAAAAAGTAAGAATTTGAACTAGTGGAACATAATTTGATATTGTTTAAAAGTTTTTTCTGCTTTTGATTACATATTAACTCTAGGAAATAAAACTAAATTTGCTTTTAAAAATACTACCTATAAAATGATTGTAATTTTATTAAAACCTATGTAACATTTTTTCTGTTGGTATACATTGAAATGTATACCAACATTTCTTATAAAAACCTCAAGGATGATTTCTTAATGTCAAGGATGATTTCTTCTTGGTAATCAGTTTTCTCTTTGGTTACTTTAAAACTTGCACTCTTGTATTTTTGAAAGCATTTAACTTTTTAAAAAATAGTGATCGCATTTCTTTAGAATAACAAAATGATTTTTAAAACTAATGCAATTAGAAGCAAAAATTCTGATGTCCTAGTAATAGCTAATTCTGCATCATAGAAATTTGGATGATTGTTATATCCTAAAAGTAATGTAGAAACAAATAACACACATAAAATAAAATAACCTTAAAGAAAGCCAGTATCTAAGCAAACAGAAAAAAATAAAACATGTTTCCTCCCTTGCCCTATACCACATTTCCTCAGTGAGATGGATGGGGGTCTCTCTAGTCCCAAAATCTCTCTAGGGAATAAAATGGAATTATTTTGCTGGTTATCCATTCTAGACCGGTCTAGGGAAGAAGGAATGAGTTGGAAGATACGATATCTAGGTCCCATTTTCCATTTTCACATGTGGTTTGGTATGAATTTGTAGGTATATCCTGAAAGCTTACTCTCTTCTTTGATTTTTCTATTTGTGAAATGGGAATTATAAAACCAACCCTACATATTTTTTAGAGCTGTTTTAACAACATAATAACAGGTCATTTGAGCATTTTAACTTGTACACAAGGTCCTGACAGGTCAAATGACATTTATCAGCCTGCGAGTGAAACTGTAAACCCTTATACATCGTTGTTCACTTTCCTGGGTTAAAAATCTCCTGGAAGTCCAGTTTTTTTTTTCCCAAAGAATTTATGCTGTTTGTTGTTTTCCTTTAGAAGCTTGAATTTAATTTTATCTTCTCTATTTTGCTCTTACTTCCCTCTGAGCCTCTATATCCCATGACTATCTATAATTTTATTTCTCTGCAATATGTATTTTCATGTTTGTTTCAAGTGATTCATAATATGGACCTATATTTTTAAGCTCTCCTACCCCCCTTTATATTCCCTGGGTCTCCTACCATATCCATATTAAAATTTTATTTAAAGGGGAACCATAGAGCTACCACAGAAATATCATTCCTGCAAGTGAGTAGGAAAATGGGTCCCATGCACATTGATTGGCCCTTTCATTAAAACTTTTAAAGAAAATACGGTTTTAAAGAACTGTTTTAACAAGATACCAGAGCACAGAAGGAAATTTCTCATGTTAGATATTCACTAGTTTGCCCTCAGAAATTATGAGTGATTTCTTTGTCTTCAGCATTTGCTGATAAATCAATTAGCAAAGCTGAAACCTGTGAACACACACATTTTCTGCATGAACTCTGAAGGACTAATCTGAACTGAAGTGATAATGACATTTACTTTATTCTCTGCCTTGGTGATCCCATATATAAATTCTCAACTGTAATAAAATACCTCCATTGCTGAGAATGAGAAATGCACAGCTCTAATTTTAGTCCTGAAGTTTAGACACTTTAAGCACAAGTATCTAGCAGGCTCTTATAACCAAAGGTTTGAAGAGGTTCAAAGGCATTTTAAAAACAAAAACATTGGGTTTAAGCAGGCAGTAACATACCCAATGTGTGATCCTTCCTGTCTTTTGATTTCATTTATCTTATCCACTTCCCCTCAGTGGACCATACATTTCGTATTCTTTAGAATTCAAAGATCTTTCTTCTAGGAGATGTATCCCATTTGCCATTATATTGTCCCTTTCTTCATACCTGACTCACCCTTGAGTTTCTGTGTTCAATACTTCGTGTTGTTCATGGCTTTAAGGTGAAGATACATATGCTGTAGAGGAAGATGATAAAGTGGAAACAGTATTGGTCTTAAATCTGACTCTGGATCTGGTCCCAGAAAGCTACTTGACAGTGGGCAAGGTACTAAATCTTTTAGGGCCTCTTTTTATAGATAAGTAAACAGGTTGAAGTTGATAATGTCTAAGCTTTCATCACCCTAGGATTCTGCTGGTCATAAGCTATTCTTGTAGAGTTCTCAGTATTCCATGTCCTGTTTCCAGCATTCTTAGACAAGGCAGCACCTTAGACAGCATCTAATCAAATCGAGTAATTTTACATACCCAGAAATTGATAGATTAAATGGTTAGACACAACAGGGTAGATTTTGGGCTTTTTCATAGAAGGCAAGTGACTTCAAAATAAATATCATTAGTCACTAACAAATCAAAGGAATGATTGAGTAAAGGGAATGAATGCTAACTGGTATTGGTTAAAAAGAGATTTTCTGGATTGCTCTGAGTTTGAAAATCATATCTCCTCAGCCCAAACTGAAACATTGCATTTACATTTTAGTTTGCTAAAATATCCATAAAACATTACAAATCCTACTCTAGTTTTTGAACTAAAACAATAGGGTAAGCTTGGGTCATGAAGAGAAGAGAATATGGATTTCAGACACTCCAAAGTGCTGGCCATACACTATAAAAGATGCATGCTTCTGGTTTACACTGTGTCTCCTCAGGTTTAATGGCCTCTCCTCAGCCTGCTTCTGTGTTGGATATTATTTCAGTTAGCCTGTCTGTGGCATAGTCTTCTGTATTTGGGAATGAATCTCATAATTTCTCTTGATCATATCTGACTTCACCTGTCTCATCTCCATGCTACTCTCACACTCCCCTCTAGCTGCTTGTCCACCCTATGGTTTAATTTTCTATGGTGGTGCTTATGCTTAGCAAGGAACAGCACTCCCATTGGCTGGTCCCAGAAGGGGGAGACTATTGGGCAGGGATGGCAGGGAGGAGGGCATGCTAAGGATATGGTGAGAGGAAAAGAGCCAGAAACAAGAAGCCCTCGAGGGAGAGAATTGTGCCAAGCTGTAGTTGTTGGGTTAGCTTGATGGGTTTCTCCAGAAAAAGGCTTGCCATGGTCACCTTGGGATGGCTCTGGGTTTCCTCGGTGTGAGAACTCTTGTTCTCGGGCTTTGAACTATGTTGCAAGCACTCCTTTCCTTTCAGACCAACATATGTATGATGTCAGTTTCATTTGCCAGCCTCTGAATTTGTTTTGTCCTAGGCATGACATTTTCAAAGGTCTCTGTACATAGAATTAAGGTGCTTAAACCTGCAGTAGAATTTCCAATCCACAGTAGGATCACCACCGCATGGAACACGCCATCATGCCAGCACTGCATCCAGTTCCTTCTCTCATCATTCACCTAAAGCGCCCTCTCCGAGGTCACCACGCTTCCTTGTTTCTAAAGCCAGTGGATGTGGTGACCCTCTCTTGTTTGCCCTCTCTGCATTTGTAGATCACTCCCTCCTGGAAATGCTCTGTATTTGGTGCATTTCTTGGGCAGTTCTGGTTGCCTCTTTCTGACCATTTTGGACTTTTTTTTTTTTTTTTGGCTTTCTTTGTGCTCATACCTCAGATTATCATTTTAATTCCTTTCAGCATTTTGTTCTTGGGATTCTCTTTTTATCTACATGCTCTTTCTGGGCCATGTTTACAGCTTCAATCTCTGTCTCTGTGCTTATGCTATACCTTCCCAGGACCTTAGCCTGTGTCTCCAACCTATTTTGCTATTCCTTTCAGCTCTTGAACAACCTATATTTGACCACCAACTTTACAAACCTTTGCTACAACATCTATTCAGTTATTACTTCTACTTATGTAACTCATAAGCAACACCCTCAAGACCCAAATGCCTTTTTCTGCCCCAGATCTGCTCCTCTTTTTCCCCTGGCTCAGGAAGTACATGATCCTCCTGCTCCATGTTCTCAACAGCTCGTTGCCCTTGATAAGCAGTTAGTCACAGAACTGTCAATTCTACAGTTTCCATACCTGCCTATCACCACGCCTACCACTGGTCCAGGCTGCAATCATTTCTTACCATAAGAGCCACTTTCTAGGGCAATGTGCCAATTGCCAATTCCACTGTATTTTATATATTACTAGTTCTCAGAATGCAGTTCCCCCAGACCAGCTGCAACAGCATCACCGGGGAGCTTGTTTGAGCTGCAGATTCTCCAGAGATAAAACATCAGAAACTCTGGGGGTGGGTCCAGCTGTCTGTGCTTTAATAAGCCCTCCAGGTGGCTATGGTGCTCGCTGAAGTGTGAGGACTTCACCAACCTCATGGCCTGATTCACTTCATGATTATCCTACTTGAGCTACTTACCCACTATGTCGGCCTCTCTCCTGCCACAGGGCCTTTGTATATGGTGCTTCCTCTTCCTGAAACCCACTCCTCCTCTTTACTTGGCCGAGTCCTCCTTACTTCTCAGGCTCTACTTTGATACCACTTCCACCAGAATTCTATCAGGGGCTTGGCCTAAATGTCCCAGGGCACTCTGTGGCAACATCTATTTTTCATTGTCCTTTTTACCATAATTGCTGGTCACTTGCCTGGCACATCCTCTAGAAACTCCCTGAGGATTTGCACCATGTTTGTTCTATTCGCTAAAGCTCTCTTAGCAACCAGGATGGTTCCAAGTGCATAGTCGGTGATCCACAAAAAAGATTTTTGGACAAATGATTCTGGTTTGAACCCTGGATCTCTGTGGCTTCATTCTGCACTATAGTTACAGGTTGTACCTACTCCAGATTGCCCATCTCTTCAGACTCCCCAAACCTGCACTTTACCCTGTGTTCCAGGCCTCTGCCATATCAGCCAAGGCATCTGAGCTGGTGAACAGGGTGTTATCCTCAATCCATCCTTCTTACATCCTCCTCCCTCCAACCACATCAAAACAGTCAGTAAGCCTCTTGAGGAAAAAGTATGCAGAACCCTGTTATTAATTATAGAGACATCTAATAATTCAGTCTGGCAGAAACCCTTCAAGTCAGCCACTCTCTTCTCCATTCTTTGCCAAGACTACTCAAGGTGGGCAGGCAATTACTGACCAGGTATTTGCATAATAGCTTTCCCTTTGTTGCCTTTGTTCTTATCTGGCCCCAACTAATTGCTTGAGAGTGCCACTATTACTTCTCCACTTCTTCTGATAGGAAGCTTCTCTACTGATGTGTAAAATTTAGGCAACTTGCTTTTCAAAGCACAGTGCAGAATTTACTGGTGGTGCTATCAATTTTAGAATAACGGAGGAGGAGACAAGGCCCCCAGGCAAAATAGAATGAGGACACTTTCTGTATATTTTCTTTACTCTGTGACTTAAAATGAGGGCCTACTGAGAAAAGGCTAGGAAAATAATGCAGTTTTTCACTTTTCTGTAATCCTTATAGCAGCTTTCCTTCTGAGTCAGCTGTGGACAGGGACATTCATTGACCCGAAGTTTATGCTATCCAAGGAGTTTTGTGTTACTTTAACACAACCCAGAACCTTCTCGCACCAACTCCAACCTTCCCCCACCAACTCCAACTCCACAATCACTAAAGAGTAGCAGGGGGTAGGGAGACCCAGAGACCTTGACACAATCACCTACTTCACCTTTCTTTTCTTTTCCTGCTACTGCCTCTCTATTCCTGGCATTTCTGCCCTGTGGTCTGTTCTCTCGTCTCTCTCTCTCTCTCTAGCAACAGATTCCTCCCCAATTAACTTCTCTAAATAAATTCTTATGCAGAACTCTATTTTATAAAATAGACAAAGTTGCTTTTTATAAGGGTGTGGAGATTTCACTTACTAAAAGTCAATGTATTCCTCAAAAAATTAAAAATAGAAATACCATATGATCCAGCAATCCTACTTCAGAGCATATATCCCAAAGAATTGAGAGCAGGGTCCTGAAGAGAGATTTGTGCACCCTGGTTGACTGCAGCCCTATTCATAGTAGCCAAGAGGTGGAAGCCAGACAAATGTTCGTCAATAGATGAATGGATAAACAACACGTGGAATGACCTAGAATGGATTATTATTCATCCTCAAAAAGGAAGGAAATTCTAACACATGCTACAATATGGATAGGACATTATGTTAAGTGAAATAAACTAGTCACAAGAAGAAAAATACTGTATGATACTACTTATATGAAGTATCTATAGTAGTCAAATTCACGGAAACAGAAAGAATGGGAGCAACTAGGAGCTGGGGGTAGCAGGTAATAGGAAGTTACTGTTTAATGGGAATAGAGTTTCAATTGCAAAATGAAAAAGTTCTGAGATTGGTTGCAAAAAATGAGAATATACTTAACACTACTGGACTGTACATTTAAAAAAGGTTAAGATGGTAATTTTCATTGTATGTATTTTGCCACAATTTTTCAAAAAGTAAATGCATAAGAAAAAAAAAGTCAATGTACAAGAATGAGTTTGAGAAACACAGATATTTGAACTCTGGGGTCTTCGGTGGCCATTCATTCTTAACATTCAATGTATGTTCCGTTTTGATTGTATGATATTAAAAAAATACTATCACCTGGTGACTCTCCCTACCCACCTTTTAAAACAACTTGCCTTATAATTCCAGGCTATTCACTAATTAAAGATCTCAGGAGGATACAGAATTAAATTTGAAACATAATTTCACCCATTGTTGTGTTTAAATTTGATTTATGTCACGTTGGAGTTTTTGTCAATTATTCTTTTAACAGTAATTAAAGAAATGTTTTTTTAAAAAATTGAAAGCAAATGTTTTATAACCTTTGCAAAAACTCCATAAACCTTACAATTTTGGTGAACCACAGTTTGAACACTACTGCTCCAACAGACTGTTAGTTTTTACCTAGTTTCCACCTCTCTCCAATTCTCCACACATCTGCTAGACTTATCTTTCTAAAACACAGAAGCGACCTTGACATTTCTCTGCTTAAACATTCTTGGCATAACTTCATCCCTCTAGTGTTGTGCTCAGCCCCAGCTGTACCTGGATATCATTGAAAAATGCCACTTCAGGACCTTCCCCAAACCAAATAAATTGAATCTCTTAGGATGGATCTGAGTATATTTTAGAAGCTCCTCAAGTGTGATGTGCAACCAGAATTTAGAACAACTGACTTAGAAGAAAGTGGATACACTCCTTAACATTGCCTGACAAGATTCTGAGAATCTTATCTTTCTCCAATAGTGCTTAACTTCAACATAGCCCTGCACATCTTGGATCACATGAGGTTCCCTGGGCACATGCACACTCTAATCCCTTCTTCCTTCTCGGGCTGCTCCCTGTGACTCTGGCCTTTTCCATTCTATCCCTGACAGATTGGTGTTCCACCTTGTAAAACACAGCTCAAGTATCACTAATTTCATGTTGGTTTCTTCCTTCCCCTACCCTTTCCTCTGTCTCTCAACTGATCAATGAATGAACTCTACTGCAACTAAAGCTTTTTCTTTTGATCTCTCCCTTGCTAAATGTTTGGCTTATTGTTGACGTGTATCCCTTAGATAAGTTTCCTTACCAGAATGAATGAATGAATGAACAAATGAATAAGTAGAACATCTAACAGATTTCTAAAAAGCCTGTTCACTTTACCTTTATATACAAGCTCAAATTCTGTAGTGCTTTACAGACTTATCATTATCTATATTTTGCATCTCAGAAAAGTGTTGCTGTGTAGTTATCTCTTGGCTCAAACCCAGAGTCCTCTATGAATCCAAAGCTCATGCCACCGGACCCTCTTCTGCCTGGAGCAATTTCCGGGGATCAGATGGAGACAGTGGAGCTAAAAGGTCAGGTAATGTGAGTTCAAGATTGTGTACTCCGTAGAGATTTTTGGGGCTGGTGTTAGACTCCAACGAGAAACCTACACCTCATCTGTTATTCTGTATTTTTCTAGATTCCTTGTCATCAAACTATCCACCTTCCAAAAGTTTAAAAATCTGATTTCTTGTTAAGGCTTCATGATTTACTTTCCATGTCTTTTCTTCTGTCCCCAGAATTTAAAATTGGAAATATTGCAGAGCCAACACAAAACAGGGAATTGTGGTCAAGGAGATTATTAAAAGGGTCAGTTTTTTACTAGTAAAGCTTGGTCAGAGGGGGAAAGATGAAAGTCAGTGTCAAAGTACCTTGCCCATAATCATGAAAAACACTCCCCATGGCAGCCTGGAAAATGAAGCGTGGATGGCACATCAGTCAAAATTATTTATGCGAAGTTACTGACATGGTGGTACTCGAGTACCTCCAAGATTTCTGCTTCAGGAGTCTTATGCAATTCGTGGTGAATGCTGTGTTTGTTGTATCACTATGTTAGTAATGGAAATGACAATGTGACTTTGTCCCCACTTTCATGCTTTGCATTCCAATTTTATCCCAATTGAAATTTTTCCTTTGATTATTCTGTGGGCCTGGCTGTGCAAACTCAGTGTTGTGCACAGTTCATGAGGAATGAAGCTGAGAGGCAAGTGGCTTTTAGATGCCAGAACACTTACAAGTGAGCTTTACTTTTTCCAGTACTGTGTCCTATGGGTCATTTTCTCTGTCATAGTGATGATATTGGAAACAAACTTTAAACTAGACACTAATGAAATGGTTATTGAGCTTCACCTTGTATATCTTTGTACCTATTAACATCACAATCCACATTACATTCCAAAGTGCTCTGCAGTCATAATTGATTCAGCAAGGCAATGATTTCCAACTGGCCAAGGAGCTCCTTTATGATGTGATAAAAATCCATTATAGGCAACAGGCATAAGAATGTCAGCTTGTGACCTAAACTCTTCCCCATGGTGCCTGTTTAGGGCAGGTAGCTTGAGACTGTGTGACTAACCCTTTTCCTTTATGAGTGCCAAGTGTCCACAGGATGTCTGGCACTGTGTAGAAAATACTGGCAGGCACACCTGTGAAGCCTAAGCCTCAGGTTGGAAACTCCACTGACCCTCTTCTCTCTAGCCATAAGCCACATAGAAACCTTGATCTGAAGCAAACAATGGAGTAGATGTGTTAACTGGAAGAGGTTCTCTTATAAATCACATCTTTTGATTTTGGTGCAGATTTATGGGAGCTGTTTGAGAAACAGATTTGCAGCCTGATACGAAATTGGATCTTTTGTCTTTTAGACACATAGAAGTTCTTTTCAATCTGGCTGTTGTTGAAGGTATCTGATTCATTCCTGGACTTCAGTAGTTCTAACAAGGTTTTGACAATCTCCAGGGTGGTGGTGGCAGGGGGGCAAGAGGAAAGAGGATGGGAGAAGAGCATGTAATATTTTCAGGGATCTTGTAAGGGAGAAATGAGAAGCAATTAACCTCATCAAGAAGGAAAAAACAGACCATAATTTAATTTGCGTTGATGTTTTCTCCTGGAGAGTGGGACAGCATCATGATGAGGGGAGGTGGTGGTGCAGAATTAAGAAAAGAGCTTGGACTTTGGAGTAATACAGACTTGAGTTCCTATCTCAATTCTTCCAGTTATTTTCAGCTGTGTGACCATTGGAGTTTGGTCATGTAATTCTGAGTTTGTTTCCTCATTTGTAAAATAGAAAGTGTCTTTCTGGTTAGAATTATTGTATAGTTAACATGGGGAAAGGCCAAGTGTGTAGCAAGTGTAAAATCAATGCGCTTTGTTCTTATTCTGCACTGTTGTTGAGGAGAGGTTATTAAAATGGATAATCTGCAACTGGATGCAGGCGAGTGTGTGGGTAGGACTCAGAAACTTAGTTCATAAAGGGAAGGTGTCCAAGATGGGAGGCTAATAATGGAGCAATGTCAAATCTGAGTGGGAAGCAAATGTATGCCTCAACATCTGAGGGTACAAATCCAAGCAAAAAAGTGGCAAGGTTTGACCAGAGGGTGAGGTAGTTTAGTGGAAGGTGGGTCCAGACACATTTTCAGGCACATTTTTCTCTCCCATGGTGCTGTTTTGGAAGGCCCAAGTTTCCATGCCTGAGGGTGGTTCTGGAGATTATTTAACCCAGATCTGAGACATACATAGTGTTGCTGACCTGCTGGATGGTATCCAGTAAGGACCATTTATGTTTAGTCTTCACAATGAGATGGAAAAGGACCCCTGCTTATCATCCTGTGAAAGTTTTATTGGCCTGCAGTTAAATCTGGGGCAGACCTCAGGCTCCTCAGGGAGGTGACCTACAGAGTGGTGTGGGTACTTGTTGGATTACCAGGTTGACCCATTTTTCAACTCAAGTAAATGGCTTTACCTCTTTGGCCCTAGTTTCTTCAAATTTAAAAAGAGGATAATAATTCCCACCTGCCTAGTTGTATGGATTTATGAGGTTCAAATTCAAACAGAGATAATGTATGATAACGCTTATAACTGTAAACTGTAAAAACTGATACAGATTATGAACTGTAAACCATCATGTAAGGATACGAGAAGTTTTTAATGTGCCCAAACATGTCTTTTGGGTGTGATACCCATCTAAAACTCAACACCTCATCATATAGATGCATTGATCTTTGTTTCTTTTTTGCAAACATATGACCACTAAGGTATAGAATTAGAAGACTCAGTAATTCCATATTCAAACAGATAATTGTGTTCACCATACCTATAATGAATAGTCTAATAAATAATTCCACTACTTCTATGTCTTGGAAATGAGAATCTCCAACAAGTTTTCCATAAGAGAAAAAAATAAATGAAATCTCTTGAATGGTACTGATATGAGACTTTTGTATTATTTACTTTACTCTGCAAGTTGGTATCTCACTCAGTGTAATTAATTATCCATTCATCTCACTTTAACAATTAAAAAAATTTTATTAGAGAGGCAGAGGGGGAAGGAGAGAGAATCTTAAGCAGGCTCCATGTTCAGGGCAAAGCCTAACTCGGAGCTTGATCTCACGACTATGAGAACATGACCTAAGCCAAAATAAAAAATTGGACACTTAACTGACTGAGCCGCCCAGGTGCCCTGCATCTCACTTTTTAAAGTGTTTTTATGTGTTAACATTCCTCTTTTATTTTTTTTAATGTTTTTTTATTTCTGAGAGAGCGTGAACGAGGTGGGGGGTGGGGGGGTGGCACAGATAGAGGGAGACAGAATCCGAAGCAGGCTCCAGGCTCTGAGGTGTGAGAACAGAGCCCAGTGTGGGGCTTGAACTCGCAAAATGTGAGATCATGACCTGAGCCGAAGTCAGATGCTCAACCAACAGAGCCACCCAGGCACCCCAACATTCCTCTTTTATATCTATACTCACTTATAAATAATGCCTACAATTGACAACTTACATATTAATTTCTCTAGATGCACCCTCTTTCTTGAAGTCTAGACTCCTATATCCCACCTCCTACAATACATCCCCACTTGTGTGTCTAATAGCCATCTCACAATCAACATCTCTAAGACTGCTACCATCCCCTGCAAATGTACTCCTTTTGCTATATCTCAATAAATGGCTACTCCATTTTTCCAGTTTCTCTGATTTCATGCTTGGAGGTCTTCCTTGATTTTATCTTTTGTCACACTCTACATGAATTCATCAGCAAGTCCTATTGGCTCTGGTTTCCAAATATATTCAGACTCTGGCTACTTTCCACTGTCTCCATTGTTTCCAAACTAATTTCTTGCTCAGATAATTTCTTCCTAATTAATCTCCCTGCTTCTGTTCTTCTCATGCTTTCCTGCTTCCACAGACCATTCTCACCATAGCAGCCAAAGTGAACTCTATGTTGAAGTACAAAATACATCACGCTACTCCTTTGCTATGATCTTTCCACTACATTCCATCTAATTTGAATGTAGGGTCCTACATGATGTACCCTATTTTCTGCCTCCCACCCTATCTCCTAATATGTTTTTCCTTGTTCACTTTGTTCTTGCCTCAGTGGCCTCTCTGCTATTGATCAAACATTTCACACATGTTGGGTACATAAGGAAGGAGGGGGACGGGCATCCCAGGAGAGAACAGCAACTTCAAAGTCTTGGTCCTCAAAGAACTTAGTATTATTGGAATTTCAGTGCCCCTGGGGGTGAGCCTATATGAAGATATAGGCTTAGCCAGGTAATCAGTGGTTTGGTATGCAATGTCCAAGAGGTTAGACTTTTTCCCAATAGGTAATGGGTAGGCCATAAAGAGTTTTAGGCAGAAGAGTGATATAATAAGAGTTGTATTGTACGAATTTAGAGTGAAAGATATACTGAAAGTGGGCACCTGTGGGGAGTATATGGCAATGGCCCAGATAAGGAATTTTTTTTTTTAGTAAAAATTTTAAAGAAATATTTATTTTTGAGAGAGAGCGCACCAGGGGAGGGGCAGAGAGAGAGGGAGACACAGATCTGAATGAAGCAAGATATAGGCTCTGAGCTGTCAGCACAGAGCCTGACACAGGGCTCGAACTCATGTACCATGAGATCTTGACCTGAGCTGAAGTAGGATGCTTAACCAACTGAGCCACCCACGTGTCCCCAGACAAGGGATGTTAAAGGCCCAATCTATGGTAGGTACAAGATGATCAAGAGTATTTCAGGACATAGAACTTGACACACTATAGACATTAAATAACCATGGGTTAAAAATAATAATAATAATAAGCCTTGTCTAAAAATCAATAGAAGTTTGTCATCAATTGGTTTTCAGAGTAGATATTAATGCAAAAAATTCAGATCAATGACTCAAAAAACTACTTGGAAATCAGCTTAGGGACCTTAACTTAATTCAACAAAAAAGCAGACTCATAAAGGACCAAGTCATGTTTTTTTGAAACTGTGTTCTCTGGCTAGACTCTATAGTATATTTAATTATGGATTTCGAGACAAATCTCATTCAATTGCCCCTCTAGGAGGAACTGAGTCAGGTGATATATGACTTTTTATTGGTTTGCTTATTTTATCAGACACTTTTTTCATTTCTGGTACTTGTTCCCAGATGTATCATTTGCCATCTCACACATCATAAATATGTACATAAATATTTTAAAAGTTTCTGTTTTTCCAGGTTGAATATGTGCCATTTAATGGATATTAGCTCTAACCGAAAAGTACCTAAGGTAATAAACTGCTCTGGCCTTTAAGCTTAAGTTAACCCAAATAGCATCAGGAATAGCACGTTTGAGTTGGCAGAGACCTTAGAGATCATCTACAACACTCCTACCCCCACCCCAGAGACCCTGTTGTCCATATGTCATTTAAAAGGAAAACAGAAATTGAGTGGCAAGGAGACTTGCCAAACCTCATAACTGCGGTGGACAATGATTTGGAACACAGGAATGAGGTTTTCTGAGGCCATATTATAGCAAAGGAGTCACACACACAAAATAAAAGGAACTTTGTATGCACTAGAAGGCCTGGAGAACATGCTAACGATATAGGCCCTTCTTGTAAGATTCTGATTCAATAGAAATCTTTGCTTTTCAAAAATACCTCCCTGCCATGATGCTGGTAGAGCTGGTCTATGTACTACAGTTTGAAAGTGACTTAAACAAAATATGTAGGCACAGACATATACACCATCTAGGATTATGATATTACCCAGATTCTAGACTGATCGATACTGCTTTAAAAAAAATCTCTACTAACATCTATTGTTATGGAAAATGCACATAGACCATCACGGGGCTCTTTGTGGCTGATGCCAACATAACATGATAATTGCAAATCTAGCTGTCCCTTTCCAGCAATTTCAGTATCAAGCTCTCCTAATTTTGATGTATTTCAAATATGTGTCATTCCTTAAAAAAGTCTAAGATAAACACTGAATAATGTCCATGTCCTCAATGAACCTGTGTCTTCGGGAACTAGATGTGATTCCTTCTTTGGGGGAGGCAGAGGCTGGGCAGTATGAACTTTGTGTGCCACCTAGGACTCTTGGTTTTCCAGAGTCTGAAATAATGTGGTCAAACTATGACTTTGGAAATGCTTGTATGAGGACTGAGTGGAAGATCGCCAATGTGTAACTTGAACATGATCTATAGGTGCGGGTGTGATTGAGATAATTCAGACCCTCCATGAATATTGCCGGTAAAAGCAATAAGCCCCATGCCCCCCCCCCCCAAAAAAAAAGGCCTGTGGAAAACAATGTATACTACAGACATGAGAAAGATGTAGTCTTTTGGGTTCACATGAAATACACAAACTTGAACTGGGTTATTACAGAAAAATTGCATAGAACTGAAACAGACTTTAGGAATCATCTAATTTGGTGACCCCCCCCCCGCCCCCCACCAAAAAAAAATTGTAGCTACAGACTTTTTTTTTTTTTCAAACAAAGTTTTATATAGAACACCCAGATATAAAAAGATAAAGGCAGAGCCATTCTGAATGAAGCCAGGGTGCAGGGAAAGGCTGGCCTGATCTTCCCAAGCTGCTGGCTGTCAGACTGGATATCCTACATCAGAGCCCTGGGGCCTCAACAGAAAAGCATTATTTGAGTCCATGCCTTCTTTTTTTGAGAGCAGTGAGTGACCAAGGTTAGGGATTTGCCCATAGCAGGAAGGGGTGGAGCCAGATTTTAACAACTCACCCAGTCTCTTTGTGCTCCTAAAATGTGCTAAGTGCTGCTTTCTTCCCTGGGTTTCTTTAGGGAACTGGTCTAAAACAAGGAAGATAGGAGTGCTCCCTCCCCCTAAGAAGGTCTGTGGTTGAGAAGCCATAAGCTCCTCATTTATGCATACCCTGAAGCTCCCAGGGTAGAGTTTATGGTTCTACAACAAGAATGAACTCTGGAAAAGGGAAAAACAGTAAAAACCTGGTGATCCTTGCAATTTGAAGACAAGGGTTGTGAAACATCACAGTCAGCTTTCCTTTAGGCAGATCTGTACCTATGTTGACCCCTCAAATGAATTTTTATTGATTTTAGCATTGCATATTGATGATATGTGGGGAAGTTTGAGAGTTTTCCTCTAGCAGTTCTCAGGTGTGTGGGACTAACTGTGAGAGGATGGGAATTACTTTAAATAAAGACCCCTCAGAGGGGGTTTGTGAGACATTAGCTTCTTCTCAATTCTAGAATGTACCATGTTTTGTAAGTTACCTCTACAAAATCCCGTAGCAATTTGCTGTCAGTCACTAATCTTAGGCTGTTTTTCAGTGCTCATGCAACATCACCCAACACATTGAAATAAAGTTAGTAGACTTGCCTTTTTTCCCCTTCAATTAGAGACTAGGAAATTTGCCTGTTCAGGGGAAAAAGAGTGCACTAGTTCTGTTCCAAAACTATAAGTGTAGTATGATGTTAACTCTACAGTTGACCTTTGAACAAAACGGATTTGAACTGCACAGGTCCAGTTCTACATAGCTTTTATTTTATTTTTTTAAAATAAAAACAGTACATCACTGTAAATGTATTTTCTCTTATGATTTTCTTAACATTTTCTTTAGCTTTATTGTAAGAGTACTGTATATATACATATGACATGCAAAGTATGTGTTAATTGCTAATTGCTTAGTGGTGAGGCTTCTGATCAACAGTAGGCTATTAGTAGTTAAATTTTTAGGGAATCAAAATTTATATGTGGATTTTCAACTGCATGGGGCCAAGGGGGTTGGTACCCCTAACTCCTGAGTTGTTCAAGGAACAATTTTATTTTAAAAAGTGATTAAAGTATTAGATGAAAGTAGGGTGGTTGAAGCATTGGAATCAGACTCTGCAAACTGTTTTAACCAATTGTAAGCTGTGTGACTCTGGCAAGCTACTCAATTACTCTGTGCCTTAATCTCAACTATAGATAGGAGATAATAATAGTGCCTATTCTGTAGTGTTGTTGTGAGGCTTAAACAAGGTAACATATAAAGCTCTTGGTGAAGTGTCTGGCACATAGAAAATTCTCAGTAAATGGTCAGCTATTATTCTGAATAGTGGGACAATGGGTGACTTTCTTCCTTAATTCTGCCCCCCCCCCCACAATTCAATGCAATTATATTATATGGTATGGTATGACAGAAAACAAAATCATAACTACAAAACAAAAAGTTTCCATTTTTGAAAAATGCAAAAATTTGAAAGTTCCTTCCTTTCCCAAATTCAATGTCAACCAAACTGATGCTTAGTTTTTAAATGTAATAGTGTTTATGAAGAGGAGAAAAAAACGAATGGAGCAAACGGACAGGTAAAATTGTCCCACCCAATCTTCTTGAAAATATCCCTTCACCCCTTTCCTCTCAACTGCCCCTTTGTCTCTATGACCTTCTAGCACCAAACAAGAGAGGGAAGTAGGAAAGAGAGGGAACGAGAAAGGTGATGTGTACTTTTTTGGTTAAACACTCCCAAGGTTTGAATCTAAGAGGATGGCATTTTAATCTCAAGCCAACCCTCCTCTCTCATTGTCACACTTGCGGGGTGCCAGTCTGCCAGTCGCTTTTAGTATATTATTGACATGGAAGCAGATCTGACTTGATCGCACCTCTTTGTAGATTTAGATAAAAAGATCATTCAAAAGATTGTAGCTCCTAATGAACAACTTAATGTGTTAGGACTTTCTTCGGGTGTCTTGCTTTAGGGAATGGCCTGAGACCAGGCTTTTACCTCACGCTGCCACTCCAATTAACCAGGATAATTTATGGAATGGCCACTCCAGGCCCAGGTTATAAAACTGAATTGAAGGGGTCCCTGCCTTTCCAGGAGGCCTCACACAGTCCTTTTTCAGATGTGAATGGTCCTGATAGGGATCGCTGAATGAAGGCCATGGGCTGAGTTCCCAGGGTGTGATGTGGGGTCTGTGGGCGGGGGATTTCTGGGGGGCTGTGGAGGGGGCATCCAGTTAGATTGACACAGGCTTCAATGTTTGAATGTGAGCTCAGGCAGAACCAAGTGTGCTGGCAAAATTGAATGGTTTTTAGTGCTTCTATCAGAAATCTGGGGTCTGGAAACCTGCTGTTGACCTGACTGGAGGGCTTGGATGGTGAAAGCTGAGCAGTTGCAGTGTTGGAGTAAAAACCTATTACATGTGTTTATAAAAAACTTATATTTTAAATCATTTTCTTCTCATTTTTTTAATTTTAAAATTTTTAAGAAAAATTAATGTTTATTTAAGAGAGAGAAACAGAGCACGAGTGGGGGAAGGACAGAGAGAGAAGGAGACACAGAATCCTAAGTAGGCTCCAGGCTCTGAGCTGTAAGCACAGAGCCTGAGGTGGGGCCCGAACCTGCGAAAAGCAAGGTCTTCAAACCACGAAGAGCAAGATCATGACCTGAGCTGAAGTCGGACGCTTAACAAACCCGGATCATTTTCTTTTTAGATAAACTTGCCTTTATTTTTATAAAGGGCCTTTTTTTTTTTTTTTTTTTTTTTTTTTTTTTAAGGCTATAGAAAATGGTTAGAGAACAGAACAAAACAACCTAATGTGTAGTTAGTGTTTAGAGCCTGAGGGGAATCACTTTATTTGCATAGGTCTGTTTGGCCACTTAGTTGTGTGACCTGAACAGTTATTAGTTGTTGAGCACTTTCTAGGTGCCAGACCCTACGCTGCATGTTTTATCGCTGTTATCTCATAAATTACTCACCGGAGTCCTTTGCATAGACCCTCATGTTTTCTCCATGAGGAGCCTGAGGCTGAGAGTAGTGCGGTAATTGCTTAGGGGCCTAGAAGTAGTGCGATGGTGTTGGGGGCAGCTCAGCCTCCGCGTCTTCAAACGTGAAATGAAAATCATAATAGCTGCCTTCTAGGCTGCTCATCAGGAATAAACGAAGATACGCACATATAAATCATGTGTAAACTATATGACATGTAAATTAAAAAATGAAAAATTAAATGTGTACACACATATATGTGTGTATGTATCTGGTACCTAATAAACATTTAATAAATGGCATTATTTTAACAGAAGTCTCCTTTCTACAAAGACCAAGTTGCTTCCGTAGAGGAATGTGGTGAGCAGTGAACAAAGAAGCTTTCATCTGGGGTCGGCTAACACACTCCTGGGGTCGGTTTAGTTACTGTCTGTCACCTCCCTGAGCAGCTTCCTGGAAGTCCTTTCTCTCTTCCATTAGTGAAATGAATTATTCACTGATAGGAAACTTCTGCTTTTACCTCAGGTGATGGTGGCAGGGATTTTAACCTCTCCTTCAGCTCCTTGTTAGAACGAGACCCTCTTCTATCTGTGTGCCTTTTTTTTTTTTTTTTTTTTTTTTTCTAGGCTATCAGCTCCTGAAAGGCAGGGACTGAATCTGGTGAAGACTACATTCCTTGGCTTCTGCAGGTGTTCTGTTCCTTGCCATGTCCTAGTAGTGGCAGAGTCACCTGGACCCTCAGACAGAAAGGATCATTGGAGAATCTAGTCAACCCACAGAATTCTGTTTATTGAGAAAGAAAGATCCTTGGATTCCAGGATTCTGTCTTCCATTCTGTATTTCCCAGCACTTCCCAGGCCTTAGCTTAGCCTGGGATAATCCATCTCTATTAGAAAATTTATTAGAGGTTATTTATTAAAAATGGTTAAATGAAGATTTTCTCTAGTAGAAAAATGTGGTGCAAAAACTGAAGAAGTTAACACCCAGATGATAATAGTAGAGGAACAGAAAAAGAGACCCATGGAGTAGAAGAGGGTGCAAATTATGTCCTCCATACCATCTACTATGCTTATATGATAAATGTGGCGTTGTAAATCAGGAAAGGGAGAGGAGACTATTAGACCTGTTTGGAGAAAAAGACAAAGAATATTCCTCTGACATCATCCGAAACAAATTCTAGATTGATTAATACTCTAAACATAAAAAAAAAACTGTTGTCCTAGAAAAGGTATAAAGGAATAATATTTTAATTTTGACATCAAAGCTGGAAACCATAAGGGAAAAGATTGGCATATTTGACTGCAAAAAAATAAATAAATAAAACTATGACACAAAATACATGTAAATGCAAAAAAAACCATACTCAACATGTTGGCAATGGTTACCTTTTGTGAAAGTAACACAGAGGACATGTCATATATTATTTGGGCTACTAGAAAAACATTAAATAGAAAAATGTTTAGAGAAAATATATTTGTGTTTGGCTATGGATCTATCTGAAAAAAAAATACGGTAGGTTTTTCACTACACAATTTTACCCTGTATCAGTCTTATTTCTTTCATTAGTAGACAGTAGTTTTTCATCTTTCTTTTCATGTGCTTCTAAAAAAGCCCCTGCCCCCTACCCCTTTCTCATCTTCTGAGAAAGGTTGTAATCAATCAGAAATTGATTTTTAAAAACCCAGATTTTTTTAAAGATGAAATAAAATGTTGGCTAAAATAGTCCATCCTCAATCTGTTTGACCTGTTACCACAATTACTTCTTCCCCCTGTCCCAGCCCCGTCCATTGGCATATCATAAAATTCTCTTTTAATTTGGCTCTTTGCTGGTATTTGCAGTTGGAAATTATTTCTACCCCTCTGGGCAGGAGAAAGCCTGGGTTGGAGGAAACTTAGTTCCATCTAGTCAAATCCCCCATTCCAAACTTGAGTTCCCTTCCCCAAACCCCTCTTGGTCCACGAATGTGCCTATGCCAGCTGCCTTGGTCTGAATGAGGCAGAGGGCACACAGCAGAGAAACAGTGAGAAGGGGAGCTGTGGCAGTCTTTAGACCCTAAAATCTGAAGAAGTTTTATATACTGCTCTCCCATATAGAGAAAAAAAAATCAATTAAAGATGGTTGTATAAAAGGTTTTACTTTCTGGATAGATATTCTGTTCCACCATACACACTAAGTAATAAACGTACATGAAAGTGTTGGAGCATTTATGAGAATGAATCATTCCTAAATTATCAGCTCACATTATCATATAAACGATCACTTTTGTTTTCTCTCCCAATAGTGCTATAATCGCTAATAAAGCAGTTTATACATGTTTTAAGCGAGACTACAGCGCCCCAGAAAACTAGTATCCTATTGCTTTAATACTAAAAATGCAAAATTATTCAGGCAGCTTCCATCAGATGCCTGAGTGTCTGGATCAAGTCCCAGTCAGTCTACCCTACATCTGTAAGGAGAACAAGTCAGACTGAACCCTGAATACAGAACTGTAGGAAGTGTCCCCGGCTTGGCATATTTAAAGACCCAGATCACGCTGCTACTGCTGGAATCTGTTCCCAGTCTCAGCCACTCTCCTCTTCCCATCCCTAAAAAACTCTTCCTCCAAGAATTTGGGTCTCCAGAAGAGAAAATAAGTGGAAAATAATGATCCTACCTTTGATGCATGGTGGCCATGATATGGGCAATTAAAAAGAAGTTCTCTAGTCTAGTGAAAAGGATGGCTAATATAATAGTTTGGACTTAAGTGATGCAGATTGGCTCTGTGGAAAAAAAAAAAAAATGACCCTGAGGGGGGAAAACAGACCTTTATAAATTTCATCATACATCATGTGGAACAAAAGAGCCATTGAAATTGGTATTTGAACAAGTGTATTATGAGGATGCTGTTTTCAATAAGTTCTGCCAAAATCTTAAAACCACAAGCACTTTCAGAGCTGATAATTGCCTGGAGAGATAATCTACTTTCTGTTCACTGAAATCTAAGTGAAGGAAAGAGGATCCTGTCCAGAGAGTTTTAATTGGCTTGAAAGCCTTAATCAGATGATGAATTTTCCTCTGCAGACCCTTTCTTAGTCTGTCAAGAAGAGTTCCTGTTGCTAAATCTGAAAATGTTGGCCGACAAACATTCCTTAATAGAAGTAAGAACATTGTAGATAGGTGCACACATATACAATATATACACAATGGCTCTGTCTCAGATGGTTTCTGTTTGTTTTTTGAGGAGGTTGGAGGGGGAGGATTGCAACTTTTGACAGTGGAAAAGAGCAGGTGTAATAATCAATTTGTCTTTCTGTCGAGTACATTTGAGTGGGTCCTGCTTACTTGATATTAATACAGTAGAAATCTGACCATTAGTCCCAAATCAGGAAATAGGGATTTTTTAAAAAAAAATACAGACTTTGGTTCTTGGAGAGGGAAGGAGGGAGAGAGAATGTACGAGAGATTGAGTAGGCTCTCCCCTGTAACACCAGAACAACTATTGCCTGGGGCAAAGTACTCTGCATTGTCTACCACTAAGCCTCACCAATTTATCTTGGCCTATCAATGTAAAAATCCTCTACTACTCCAGCCTTGGACCAATTTTTCATTATTGTTCAGGGATTTCTATGGTGGACAGTGGGCTACTATTGGAGCCACTAAACTTGTCTTTTGGTTGGGATGTTAATATCCTGAGCTATCCCTTTCATCGTCTTCTTAAGGCAGAAGTGCTAACCCCATCAGCTAGGACAACCTGTTGGCTTAGCTGCCTTTTGTTTTGTGTGCATCTCCTTTGTTAGTTCCCTTGCAGAAGTTGGACATCACAAAGATAACACTGTTTTTGGTAAAATAAGTCATTTTGACCCAGGTTTTCCTGGCTGCTGGGGGCAGACAGTTTAGTCTGGAGCTTCACAGATCCCAGGTTTCTACTCTCCTCCTGCTATTGTATTACTTTCAGGCATGAAAACAGATAATTTTAATACTATGGAGTGCAGTGAACAGTCTGCTATGGTAACAAAAAGAAAGGAGCCACTGACTCTGCCCAGGTTCTTCCATTGTGTTTCAGTGTTTCCGAATTTTCTGAGTGCTTTTATGTGCATCATCTTATTTGTACCTCAAAATAGCACTGAAGAGAGGAGAGCAGACATTATGCCCACTCTTATGATTGAGAGTTCTGTGCCTCAGAAAGGTTAGGTAACTTTCCAGGATCACATAGCTGCTAAATTTAAGCCTCAAGAAGGAAATTTATCTTCTGCTTCCAAATTCTAGCCTCTTGAGGTCATTCTGGTGAGAGATCTGATCAAAGGCAAACTGTGGGGCGCCTGGGTGGCTCAGTCCCTTAAGCGTCCAACTTTGGCTTGGGTGGTGATCTTGTGGTTTGTGAGTTTGAGCCGCACGTCAGGCTCTGTGCTGATGGCTCAGAGTCTGGAGCCTGCTTTGGATTCTGTGTCGGCTTCTCTCTCTCTGCCCCTCTCCTGCTCATGCTCTCTTGCTCTCAAAAATGAAGAAACTTAAACAATTTTTAAAAAATAAAAAAAGGCAAATTGTTATTGTTTTGATATTTTGTGAATCAGTCATATTGGAAAATAATAGTTCAAATTTCTGACTGGACAAATTTCTGACATCATCTCCAACTACTGAATTAAATAATATTTTTGATAAATTCCTAGCCAAAAAGAGACTGAAACTTACCATTATTGTTACTTTTTTATATTTACATAATTTAATTCTGGTTTAGATGAGAAAATAATGTTTAGCCAATGATTAGTATAAAATTAGCCAAAGAATATAATGTAATTGCTTATGTTATTCTGTGAAATATAAATAGCAAATGGGTCATATTTAAACAGCCAATTACCTGTAAGTATATAATAGCAATTTTTAGAATAACTTTTTTATTTCTGAGACATGCATTTTAATATGTCTTAATATATCTAAGGTAGCCATTTTATCCACCATGTAAATAATGTGCACTTTAAGACTGTTCATGTTCTGAACTTCATACTGAGCTTCAATATTATATCAAACTCAAAGTACATTATGTCTTTTTCCTCCTATAATCAATTGGACATATAGAAAATTATGCCACCTTGAAAGAGGACTAAGTTCATTAAGTTCTTATTTTGTGCTCCAGAGTTTACATACAGTATCTGTTTTAATCATAAACTTTACCATTGAGGAGCTGAGCTTCAGAAAAGTTAAATAATTTGCTTATAGCCACTCAACTATTTATGGTAAAAAATATTTAATCCAGGTCCTTTCTCTGCATCACATTGCTTCCCAAGAGAAATTATTGTTTACTTCTTATAAATGTAAATATAAACCAACTCATATGAAAATTCCTATTCTGGAAGGTCTAAAGGATGGATGCAGAAAAAAATATTATTCTGCAGAGGAAAGCTCAACATAAATTAACTGGTGAGGGGAAATTAGTGATGAATGTGGGAAAAGATCTGTCAAAAAAAGTGACCTATTGAACAATTTCTACCGGTATTTGTAAAGATAGATAAGCCATGATCTGGTAATTACATGATCATGCTTATAATAAAAAAACAATTAAAATATTTTAGTCATGCTACTTACCTGTTTTTATATGAGTTTATGATGATGTAAAATGGTGGCATGACCTGAGAATGTAACCTGTAAATTGAGGAAAAATTTCTGACAAAAATTATATGTTTATGAGATACTGGTGTGGAAATTACAGTGCACTTAGGCTAAATAAATGGTAAAGTGAAGGCACTTTTGATTTTAAATAATGTTTCTAACAGGGATAACATAAATATATGCATATAAAGTTTTTTTCCCAGTGAAGTTTAGTCTTGGTAATGTTCTCTCCATTGACTACCATGTGTATATATTGTAAACATTTTTGGATTACTCACAGTTTCCAACAAGTGGGATTGATCGATGTCTACCTGGCTTGGGATTCATTGTCCTTTCCTTCTCTCTGCTTGATAATAGTAAGGCCATTATCCCTTATATCTAAAACTACCTTTACATCCCTATCAACAATCTTGTGGAGTAGGAATCCTACCTGATTAACCTAATATATCACTGGGTAGTCACTTTATTATCTTGGTTTGTGCTTCTATATATTTGTAAGTTGATTCTTCATAGCTCCTAATAGCTAGTATATATATTTTAAACTTGATAAGTTAATTTTGAACTTGGTTGGGAGGAGGACTGGTATAATTAACTTAGCAGTCTTGGTGTAATTTTCTTATGGTATTATGATATAACTCATTACTGACCACACTACTGACTATACTCCTCCACTCATGGGGTATCACCTCCTTCTGTAACCACCCAGCTCAAATTAGCATTTCTTCACCCACCCCACTCCTGGTCATTCTTATTATACCTTTTAATACTTCCATAGCATTTATCACCAACTGAATCGATCTTGCTTATTTTCTTTTATTATCCAACTAGAATAAAAGCATCATGAGGACAGAGACTTAAATTGTTTACATTGTATCAAATACGTAAAACAATGGGAGATTGAAGAATAAATGTATGAAAGAGGAAAACTAAATGGTCACCTTTGAATCCTATTCCTTTCTCCCTGACCAAAACTGGACAGTGGTTGGAACCTGACTCAAAGGTGGGGTGCAATTCTTAAGCTCTACAGGGATATCTGAATGGACTGGTATGGAAAAGATGCAAGCATATTCTCTCTCTCTTCTCTCTCTTCTCTCTCTCTCTCTCTCTATATATATATATATGTACATATATACGTATATACGTATATATAGATATATATACGTATATACGTACACATACATACACGGACAAGTAGAAGATGAAGGGAAATGCTCACAAAGCAGAGAGAGAAAAGATATGTAAGGGAGAAAGAAAGCTCACGTGGTTAGAGAAGCCCTGTAAAGAGCTAATTAAAGTGATGGAGACAAGGAGTGAAAAGGCACAAGCCCTACTGATCAGGTCCTCAGTGCTATCTGGATTTCCAAATAAGCTTCTGCTTCCAGATCTTCCTCCAGGAGGACCGGCTTTGTCTGGCATCTCCTTGTCTAGGGTATGATGTATTTCCTTGGTCCCTGTGCCCTTAGTAGACCTCTGTTTGTTTGTTTGTTTTAATTTTTTTTTCAACGTTTATTTATTTTTGGGACAGAGAGAGACAGAGCATGAACGGGGGAGGGGCAGAGAGAGAGGGAGACACAGAATCGGAAACAGGCTCCAGGCTCTGAGCCATCAGCCCAGAGCCCGACGCGGGGCTCGAACTCACGGACCGCGAGATCGTGACCTGGCTGAAGTCGGACGCTTAACCGACTGCGCCACCCAGGCGCCCCAGTAGACCTCTGTTTTTACATCTAAAAGTGCTTGATCCAAATTTCCTTCTTGATGTCTGATTTAGAGTGCAACATGTTCCGTTCTGCTCTTGGAAAAAGAAAAAAAAAAAAAACATCTAATGATGGAACAGGATTTTACAGTTTATGGAGTGCTTTAATGTGTATTTTGCTATTTTTTCCTGACAGCAATTCCTCTCCATGAAGTGGTTCTTGATTTCCTCTAGGTGGGAAATTTCTCTCTTCAGTACTTTGTTACCACTTTGATCTCATTCTCAGCATGCATCACAGTCTTTATTTGTGTAAACGCTTTACCTTTGCTACTAGGTACTAAGCATCTAGAAGGCAGAGACTACGTCCTGTTTATTTCATCCCTCACAGTGTTTAGTATCCTGCCTCATATAATATTGTTGCTAAATAAAATCTTTGTTCAAATATTGATCTGTTTTTAAAACTGACTATAAATCCATTCCATGATCTCTGATTGCACTTAAGTATTCTAATGATTTAGATCTTAAATTATAAACTTTGGAGTAGTTATTTTAAATATTTATTTCCTCAAATATATTTATATATAAATATTTTCTCAAATATTTATATTTATGACTCTATTTGTATTATAATCCATAGAGTCCACAACAATTTCTGGAAAATATCCCATAAGAATTGCCATATTGGTTTTTAAATAAATGATCAAAAAAGAACATTTAGAACACATATTATAAAATTAGTAAACTTAGTTCCAGACAAATTTATTTTAGTTAATCCAAGCCTTTGTCTAGATTTTTATTCTTTAAAATTATAACTTCTCAGACTATGCATGAGGTTCTTCAGATTTGGTGATTGCTTTTCCTACTATGTAAGTGGTATTCTGAGGACTGAGTCTGGGGTGAATAAGGTTATCATCCATGGGATCCACATTTGCCTCAAAAATCCTAGGATTTCCCTTTGGTTTCATCCTATTTTATTTTTAAATATTCAGAACTGAAGAGGGGGGAATAAAAGCAAACCAACAACAAAAATGCACAAGATTACAATTTTTGCTCAAGGGCAATAATGATAGCACCAGAATTTTGCATAAGATAAATAAATCTCCCCTTCTGTTCTTACTAGGTACAATGTTCTAAACAACTATGTTATTATATGCTGAGGTCCTATGTTTGATATCCTTAGTACTTTTAAATGAATATTAGTTAAAATAGGATATAGGAAGGACAAGATAAGATAAGGTGTTTGGATGGTTCTGCCTTTGAAAAAAAAATCGGTGAATATCTGTTTCCTTAGCTACTCTGTTAAATGAGGTATTTACACATTCTTTAATCATTCACTAAACACTTACTGAGCACCTGCTGTATCTTTCTATGTACTGTGCTAGGAACAGGAGCAATAAGATAAAACGTGGAAGAAGACACACAAACAACCGACTATAAAATCCTATGGTAGGTGCCAAAGTAGAACTTAATAGTTTTCTATAATTGAGATATGCACAAAAAAAAAAAAAAAAAAAAGAGAAGGAAGGAAGGGGAAAAAAAAAGCATTATCAACACTGCTTTTGTAAAGGAGTGGGAGGATTGCTCAAGGAATTTTATGGACACATGCTTGAACTAAGTTTCAGATAGAAAAGGCATATAAGACCTTTTAGAAAGAAGGGACATTATAGGCAAAGGCATGATAATGTACAATGATATGGGCTATACTGGGTAACTGCACAGTTGTTCAATTACCTGGAAAGAGAAAGGAGAGTGTTGGGGAAGGAGTTTGGAGAGGGAAGGAAACTTAGCTAATGAATGGCTTATAAAGTCATTCTGAGAAATTTATCGTTTATTGTGGGGGTAGTAGGGAGCAATAGTAGAGAGGGGTTAAGAATGTAATAGGGGGCAGCTGGGTGGCTCAGTTGGTTAAGCATCTGACTTCAGCTCAGGCATGATCTTATGGTTTGTGGGTTTGAGCCCAATATTGGGTTCTGTGCTGACAGTTCAGAGCCTGGAACCTGCTTTGGATTCTGTGTCTCCCTCTGTCTCTGCCCCCCTCCTCCCGCTCCCATTCATGCTCTGTCCCTATCTCACTCTCAAAAATAAATAAACATTAAAAAATTTACAAAAGAGAATGTAATAGCAAGGCTGGAGTTTAACTATGTAAAATATAATTGGTTGGGGGAGTAAGGCTGGGCTAGTGAAATAATTTCTCAAGTTGATAAACGTCAGAGCATTTGAAAACAGCAATTGCAAGTGAAATAATATTTTGCTATCAATTGCTATTATTATTCACATGCAGTTTTAAAGTTCAGAAAGTATTGGCTAAAACAAGTTTAAGCACATGGTTAAATACCATTCCAGAAAGTACATTAATGCCTACCTCTCTAGCTGCCTATTTTATTCCTTATTTCAGAAGAAAATAAAGATGCATTGTAGAGCACATGAACAAAAGGGAAAAGAGAGGCAAGTGGATTATTTACCTTCACAGAAGAGGTGTTTTCCATATGTGCGTCCATAGGTACATGAGGAATAGTGGTCAGAGGAACTGAGCCTGAGACCCAGTTCTAACACACGTTAGCCGTATGACTTTGAAAAGTTAATTGACTTCTCTGATCCTCACTTTTTTCATCCTTAAAATGGGGTAAGAAATTCCTGCCTTGACTATCTTATAAAGTCACTGTAAGCATCTGTTGATGGGGAGCCTGGGTGGCTCAGTTGATTGAGTGTCTGACTTGAGCTCAGGTCATGATCTCACTGCTTGTGGGTTCGAGCCCTGCGTCGGGCTCTGTGCTGACAGCTCAGAGCCTGGAGCCTGCTTCGGATTCTGTGTCCTGCTCTCTCTCTGCCCCTCCCTCACTCATGCTCTGTTTCTCTCCCAAGAATAAGTAAAGAATCTGTGTTTTTTAATTTTTTTAAATAAAAAAAAGAATCTGTTGAGATAATATTGTAAGTACGAAAGTATTTGTACATATTTTCAAAACAAGGAATCCTGAGGGATACCAATAGCAAGAGATCATAAATCATTATTAGAAAAACTTTCTTCAAAATGCTTATAGATATCTCTCCAGAAACTATCTATCTCCAGGCTTACCTCTCTCTGTTCTGTTTTTCACTCTGTAATACAAATGTAAGAATTTATTTTTATGAATGATGGTGCTTGGATTGGAAATGTTACTGTTATGAGTGTTACACAATGACCATTTCTCCAAGCAAATAAGACATATTCTAGGACTAGCTACATGGAATATATACTAAGGAAGGGTGGTTGGGTCAGTACACATGGTTTATTTTTAATTAAAAATTTTAAGGAATAATAGGTTAGTACAGAGGAAAGAGAATTTTGGGTGGAATCGTATTACTTGTTCATTTAGGCTCAATTAGGCTATAAATTATATCCATAGGGAAATTGTAGGTTCACATATCCACATAGTTCAACTCACTTACAAATATTCAACTACCAAATATTTATTTAACATATTATTAGAGGTTGTTTGGGAAGATAGATTAGCAACATTAGAATTGGAACTTCAAAGCATTTCCAGCAGAACTTCAAAGCATCTGCAACTCTGGCAAACTCAACAGCTTGGCTATTTTTTATGCTCTCTTAATCCACAAAGTAATCACTATGGCAGGATAATATAGACCTGATTAGAGCCCAAGTAAAGAGGCATGGTTGAGCTCTGTCAGTTAACTTTGCTCAGGATTGCGGGAACTGGCTGTTTTGTTTGAGGAAACTGGAATGAGTATCCAGAGAGACCCCACTATGGTGAAAAAAATTGTCCTCGGCTAAAGGATCACAAAGAATTTTCTTTTTCCTCTTCATCTTAGAATCTGAAGATTTAAAATTCCATCTGCTACTGTACCAAGATCGCTCAAGTTCCTGGCCAGTAGATGGCTCTCTATTTTTTTTTTTTTTTTTTTTTTTAAACCAAGATGCTGTCCAATGTACTGAATTTAGTAAAGGTTCAGAATAGCCTGTATCATAAAGATAATTGAAGTGATGGAACTCAAGTTTTGAGGCCATTTTCTCACTAGTTTGGTGAACTTGAATGGAGATATCTATTGAATATTTTAAGTCGATCTTTCTTTCCTTTATAATTAGGAGGCAAACTCATGAGGCCTTTCATGCTTAAATATTTACACAGATTTTCCTTCTGCCTTTCTCATCCATGCAGCAAATTGATGATAAAGTTGTGTTAGATCTATATTATCTGATTGTAGGCAATGCTGACACATTTCACCGCATAGCACACTTTTTCCAGTTCTTATATGATAGTGCTAAATGCCTATCATATGAAAAGATTGGGGTTATTTTATTGCATAACCATAATTTATATCTCATCTAATCCTCAATATATAACTTATTAGATGTCCTCTACATTTTAGATTGTTCCAGTTAAAAGAGGAGCTATAGCAAAAATTATTGAGAAGTAAAACTATAACTTAGACATATATATGTGGGACAACTAAAAAGTAGAAAAATGAAAGTGTAATAAATTAGAGATTTTATTCAAAGGGCATACAGGGCTTCAGTATTTTTAAAGCATATGATTAATTTATTGAAGCAACAGAGGCAGAAATGGTGTTATGGAAAGAGTACAAAATGTTGAAATCAGAAGATGGCTGTCTTTCTCTTTTGGGAAAAACACTTAAAGTCTGAATTTCAATTTTCTAATCTGCAAAGTGATAACATAATATCTACTTCATAACTTTCTTGAATAGTTACACTGTCTGAGGTAATATAAGTAAAACTTTTGTGTAACTTGTAATGTAAGATAGCAATCTTTTTGGTCAAAGCTCCTTTTCTTCTTGGCAGAGTCCCTGGATTCTATTACTTATTTCTTTCTCTTTTTGTAAACAAGAAAACTGATGCATTTTATATTTCTCTTGACTGTTACTTCTTTGTGAGGAGGCTTCTGTTGTATTAGCTGGTGTATTCCGCTCCTCTTTCCCTTACTTTCTGCTCCAGAATCAAGTTTTCAGGCTTTTTTTCTCCTCCACAATAGCTAGTGACAATTAGGAACTGAGGGATAAAGCCTTTGTTATTCTGAGTTGTTAACAAAAGAAACTTTTATTTTAGCAAGAGCAAAAAGGCATCATTGCTATTGGTCAGTGTCCAGAGAGAACTTGGAAATATTTTAATTATAGTGAACTTGTATTGCAGCCGTGTTCATTTTAATGAAACTTGACTTTCCAGTCTTATCTTTACTGAAATATTTTCACATTTTCTCCACTCACTTTTTCCTTTCTAAGACTAAATACAAATGCACTTTTAGGAACATTTGTGTGTGTGTGTGTGTGTGTGTGTGTGTGTGTGTGATTAAAAAATGATGATTAAAACATGGTCTTCCCTTGGAGGGTTATAGTTTGTCTTCCTACCATAATTTTAAATACATGAAAACCAGAAAACCTTGAGAGAGAATCTTAGGAATGTAATTTTACAAAAATTGGTGAGAGACTGAACTTTCAAGATGGTAATGACTTGTAAAGGGCTGAAAATAAATTGAGGGGCCACAAACCACTTCACTCTGAGTATTAAAGGAAACGTCATCTACTGGAGAAAGAAACAATGCAAACCAGCCTAGATGTGATAACCACCAAAAAGGAAAACAGATGTGGCTACATTTCGGGTATCTTGTTCAATGTCAGTAAGGGGAAACAATATTACAATGGGTACTATAGGAGGTATAGTTCCAGGTAATAACATGATATTTTGTTTTATCTTCAGCCCCTTTATTGTGTGAATAAGGAAAAATGCCATGCAATAAAAAGATACAAGTTGAAGGAAGCATAGGTGCAGAAGCCATTGCCAGAAGCAGTCCTGCATCATCTCCTAAAATCACTGAATTTTAAAATAGAAGTTCTGATGTTTTTATTTTTATTTATTTGTATAAAAATTTTGTTTTTAATGTTTATTTATTTTTGAGAGAGAGAGAGACAGAGAGACAGACAGAGTGTGAGCAGGGGAGTGGCAGAGAGAGAGAGAGAGACACAGAATCCAAAGCAGGCTCCAGGCTCCGAGCACGGAGCCCAATGCGGGGCTCGAACTCATAGACTGAGATCATGACCTGAGCTGAAGTCGGATGCTTAACTGACCCAGGTGTCCCATGATGTTTTTAACTATATCAGGTCAAAGACAAGTCTCCTGCTCTAAATACTTATATAATTCTTGACAGTTTACAGTTTAAATGTATACAAATATACAATTATATAATTCTTTACACTATACAATTGTGTATAAGTTATCCCTTTAAATTAATGAGTACTCACAATGTTCAGTGTACCATATTATGAGGAAAACATATCCTCCACCCTGAGAAAGCTGAAATCCTAATAAGGTCTGGGGCATGTAAACCACTGACTATAAGAGAGAGAGAGAGAGAGAGAGAGAGAGAGAGAGAGCAAAAGAGCAAGTGGGGGAGGGGCAGAAAGAGAGGGAGACGCAGAATCTGAAGCAGGCTTCAGGCTGTGCTGTCAGCCAAGAGCCTGAGCTCAAACTCACGGACCACGAGATCGTGACTTGAGCTGAATTGGATGCTTAACTGACTGAGCCACTCAGGTGCTCTACCACTGACCATAATATTATTGAGGCTCAAGGAAGGAACCGACAGAGGATATTAAAATAATTTACAGTAAGGGACTCTAGTTGGCATCTATTACTTTAGCTTTCCTTCATCTTTCTTTTGGAGATTGCCCCTTTCTCTCATCATATGTTTCTGGTAGGGCTATCAGTCACAGAGCACTACCCCCACCTCCCCCCCCCACACACACCCCATCCCGGTGTGGTCACATGAACCAAGGTGGCAAATCAGAATGCCATGATCATTGCAGGGCCAGTCAAATCTAAGCAGAGTCACTTGGAACCTATTTCTGGGTAATTATTTGGATGTTTGAAATCTTCTGAGGGCAAAGTCTATGTAAGTCAGAAGCTGCTGGTGGCTATCTATTCTTAACACATGGAGAGAAATTTCTAGAAGATGCAGCCAATCTGAAAGAAAAGCCAAGAAATGAATAGAGGACATTTTTGAGCAGATCTAGCTATGCCAAAAGTAGTCAACCTCTGACATTTTTACTTATATGAGCCAATACATTTTATATTTGCTTGGATGTGTTTGAACTGTGAGTTCTGAATAACAGCCTCCATTCTTTTGAATCAGGTCCTAATTTTATCTATCATAAAGATTTCTCTGTGCATTCCAGTTAGGATTCACATATTTACTAGTTCAATAGGGATTTCTTGAGTGTCTTTCAAGCTGGAGAGGCACTGGTTATTCCATACTTTTCTCCCTTTTACCATTTCTCTTAAGTCTCTTAAGACTACTAAACTGATTGAATATGCCCATGGTCATAGCATGAATGTCATCAGAAGGTTTTGTACTCTTTCAAAGAGGAGCTTTTCTGTCAGCCATTGTGGATGCTCAAGGTCTCACTGGCATTTATAAGAGTGTATTTGGAGGGATTCACATTTTGTCTGTGATTTCAAATGAATAAACAGAGAAATGTCATGGAAGAAACAGCAGAAATATACTTGCAAGCTAGCATAGTTACACTTACAGAAGTGTAGTGATTGGTCCAGTTTCAATAATTTTTCAACAGCTTTTTATGTCTGAGACATTTGTGAACTTACTTTGACCCAGATAAAATGGAAAAAAAAGACATTATTCTTTCTGCCTTTTGATTACATATCTTCTCCTTCATCTGTGTCTGATTATATATTATGTTATAAACCAAGTTTTCATATTCATAGCAGCATCATATAGGCTTTCCATATGTTCACTTTGTAGATAACTGAAAATTATTCCCTTAAGTGACACAGTTGATTTATAGCATTAAACTGCTTGAAAGGGATCTTTAAAAGTTAACTATATATTTCCATGTTTTTTTTCAAAGCAAAGTATAATAACAATATAGCTATTATTTTTTTAATAAGTGGATCCCACGTGGCAATCCCTTTGTTAGCCATTTATATTTAACATCTCCTTTAGAACTACTCCTATGATGGAAGAGATACACTCCTTATGTAAGAGAGGAATAGACTGAGGATCAGAATAGTTAAGTAACTTAACCAAGATCACAAAACCACAAGGAGGCCAAGCTGGAATTTGAACTCAGATCTGACTCCATGGCTGCTATTCTTATCACAATGTCATGATTAAGAACATCAAAGGTGTGCTTTGCAAAGATGTAATGATGATCTCCCTGGCTTCAGATACTCTATACTATCTGTCCTGGTGCAAATGGCCTCATGCTGTTCTTTCTTTTGATTTATGTCTGACATTTATAATTTTCTCCCTTATTGTCAGAATGCTAACTCTCTTTTACTATTTTAAGTAGGCCTGGCAGAGGCAAAATGTGTCTGTCCTCTATTTCAGATGATTGCTTCTTAGCTGCTTTAAATCACTTTCTAGGATAACTGATCCCAGGTCCTCTGTATCCATGTGGAGGCAATAATGATGATAATGGTGATAATAGGGTGATCATTTATCAAATATCTTCTATAAGCCACTAGATGTATTACATATATGGTCTACTTTATCCTCACTTGTAGACATTTCTTTTGGTTGCTCAGGACTTTTCCCACTTATTTTCTAGGTCTTAGGTAAATTTCAAACAGATAATATCGACTAATGGGTAAACGATACCTTGCTTAAGTGAGCTACTTAGACACATATATTCATAAAAATGCACACTCAGAAGCTCTGATTATTTACATTGACCTTTCTACCTCTGGTCAAATATTGGCAAGGGTAAAGATGGGAATGAGAAAACCCAGAATGGTGACATGCCAAGGAGATTTTCGATATAGTCTTGATGTGTTGGTTGGAAAATGACTTAACTACTTCTGTTAAGTGCTGAAAGGTTTGAAGTAATCTTATTAATTCATGTGATTACGTGTTATTATGCATCCTCAGTATCTAGAGCTACAAGAGGCATGAAGTTTATCTTTAAATGAATGCTTCTCAATTATGCAAACACCAATGTGTTTTGGTATAATTTTTCCTGTGGAGCCATTAGGTGGTTAATCTGTAGAATATGAGTACACCTCTTAAAGTACAAGTCTGCTTGATGACATCTGCAGTTTGCATTGTAAATGCATCTATAATAAAATGATTTTGCTGAAATCGTCTCACCTGAGGAACATTCATATGAAGTTTTCTCAATTTGTATACTCTTATCTAAATACAAGGCAAGGGCATGGGTTTTGATGTTTGTCTGATTTTTTTTCTTAATTATTCAACACTTTGTTCCTCTCTGACATTGGGTTCAAAATAGAAAACAGAGAGACAGTGTTTTTCTGGGAGCAGACAGGATGTATTAGCCAGGTGGGCCGACCTGTTTGTTTCCATTTGGGTTTGGATACATTTAAAAACACATTTTTAATGTTTGTTTATTTTTGAGACAGAGACAGACAGAGTGTGAGAGGGGCAGGGGCAGAGAGAGATGGAGACACAGAATCCTAAGCAGGCCCCAGGCTCTGAGCTGTCAGCACAGAACCTGATGCGGGGCTCAGACTCAACAAGCTGGGAGATCAGGACCTGAGCCCAAGTAGGGTGCTTAACCGACTGAGCCACTCAGGTCCCCCTGGATACATATTTTTAAGTGCCTTATATGTTATTCTCTATGAATTTTCTCTGAGCTAAAATTGCCAAATAGGTTTGTGTGTACAAGCATGCGTGTGTATTTGTGTGATGTATCTAGATGCTGCCTGCTTGAATGCTGTGACCATTGAACTTATTTGAACCTACATAGACAAGTAGCTAATAGTGACTCTCATGATGGAGTGATTCTCATGATGTTTTCCTGTTAGTAGGAGCCCACCCTGCTCTAAAGAGATCATTCACTACCACTTTATTTGTCCACTCTTGGTATCCTTGGAACTTTGGAAATATTTTTGGGTGTTTATATTCATGTTCTACTCAGTCCTGGCTGCCTTGTTTCAGAAATCTGTATCTCATTAGTATCTATAATCAACAGTGTGGTTAAATATTGTATTTCTAAAAATCCAGTTCTTCTGCCTGCCATGGAATTTATGCTATAGAGATGTGATTTACTAGAACCCTGATTTTCAGCATGATGCTATCGGAGAAAAGCCAGAGGAGATGCTGAAGGTTCAAATTTGGAGATATAAATATGTTGACAGAGTATGTGGAAGGGGTGTAATCAGTGGGAGCTATGTGTCCCTGACCACGTCTGGTGGGGTAACTTAATAGAGTAGTTGGAGCTGCTATAAAGAGCTGCATTCTTGGGAGAACAAGCTGATGTGACACAATACAGTTTAGCATAGCTCTCCATGTCTGGAAGGGTGTATTCTTTGGCAGGGAAGTGCATTTATAGTTGCTGCCATGGCCTCCATCCATGTTTGAATTGATTTTCCCTAGAAATTTTTCACTTTTTCTCCCAGGTAATTCTACTTTGCATCATTTTCCGCCCTAGATAGAGTAAACTCATTTCAAGAAGGGAGAATTCCCAAATTGTAAACTTAGAAGTCGATTCTGGAGGAAGCACTGTGCTGAATTCTGACTGCCAGCTGCTGCTTGTGTGACTTTGGGCTCATTGTGACTTTCCCTCTTTTTTAAAATGGAACAGCACATATTCGTCTAAAATAGTTGAAACAATATGGGTGCCTGGGTGGCTCAGTCGGTTAAGCGTCTGACTTCAGCTCAGGTCATGATCTCTCGGTTCGTGAGTTCGAGACCCACACTGGGCTCTCTGCTGTCGGCACAGAGCCTGCTTCAGATCTTCTGTCTCACCCTCTCCCTGCCCCTTCCCTGCCTCACACGCTCTCTCTCTCTCTCTCAAAAATAAACATTAAAAGATTATAAAAAAAAATAAATAGT
Source organism: Leopardus geoffroyi (assembly GCF_018350155.1). Taxonomy (NCBI): domain Eukaryota; kingdom Metazoa; phylum Chordata; class Mammalia; order Carnivora; family Felidae; genus Leopardus; species Leopardus geoffroyi. Next base: position 88,389,161 of record NC_059333.1, read on the forward strand.
GGAAACAATACAGAAGAGCAGGAAGTAGAAAGTGGTCCCTTCCACCCTAGCTCCTCATTCTCTTTCTCTAGATAGAATGACTACCAGTCACTCAGTTTATATGATTCCAGACCTTCCACTATGTACATACAGGTTTATATACTTTTTATTAATAAAAAGTTGACTTTGCTACATACGTTTTGTATCTTGATCTTTACGCTCAAAAAAATTTCTAAGATATCCTTCTGAATGAGTTTAATGTCATCTTTTTCATTGTTCTTATTGCATTCAAAATGTTCTAGAATACAGTTGTATCCTAAGTTATTTGACTAGAAAATACTTGGGTGTCCTCAGATGTCCAACATTACTAATAATACTACAATGAAGACAATTGCACATAATATCCTTACACACTTGTGAAAGTATTTCTGAGGAATAAATGGCTGCAAATGGAATTGCTGAGGTAGTAATTTTACTCCTTAAAAATTTTGATAGATTCTGCTGAATTACTCTTCAAAAAGTTTTTATTGATTTATAATCCCTCAAAAGTATATATAAGAGCTGAATGAATTTATTAAATTGAACTCTCTTTTGTATAAAATGGCACTAAATTACCTTTTTGTTAAGGTTAACCTGAGAATTAGATAAAATAACACAGGTAAAGTAGCTAGCACTGTGCCTGACCAAAAGTGGATACTTCAGAAATCTTTATTTTCTCCAAATGCTCCATTTTTCACAAAGCAACAATGAAGCAATTATTAAAGAAGTCCAATTTTCCCACCTGGGTCATACCCAGTGTTCTCAGCACTCCAGTATTCATACCTACATCAGTGCTGAGCTTCTTGATTGAGTAAGAGGTCTGGTCACTATTGTCTTTACACTGGTCATTATCCTTCTTTGCACATGACGCCCATTGTAATCAGAATTTAGGTATTTTAAAAGTATTTTGCAAATGTCTCCTCAGTCTTTTGTTGTGCCTCTTTGTTTCCATGTAATTTAGAGTTTTGAGACCTGGAATTCTATTTTGAGTGATCAAACATGAAAGTGCTCACATCTGTTTGGTTTGACAAAAAGTCATAAAGGAGGGTTTGAGAGATTGGTAGATGCTAAATTTTGATGCTCTCATTGTGTCTAAGCCATTCACTTATTTGTAGGAGGTCTCTGGGGGCATTCTGGCAATTCCGTTCCAGAGCGCCCACACTTCCATTGCGACCTCCTTCACTTTATATGGCTGTATATACCTCCCCTGTACTTCAGTTGATGCTTGTATATTTGTCTGAGAAGTGAGATGTGATGCATGGCCATCCAGTAGAGGAGAAATGTCTTTCATATTTCATGCACATACAACTGAATCCAAGTTTACAATTTACCTTAGAGAAACATCCAGACCTGGATACTGATAGTCTTCAAGTCTCAGTGGATTTTCTGTCTGTCAGTGTTCTGGCCCTCAATCATCCCTACAAGGTGCCCACCCTCTGGCCACCCACCTCATTTAAGCTCAGTTAAGCTTTGGACAGCTCTGAATATCCAGTGCATTTTATTTTATTTTATAATAGACACTTCTGCATTGCTTACTCTGTGCAGACACTGTTGTGGGCGCTTTATAAATATTAACTTATTTGATCCTTAATGGCTGCCCCTGTTTTTCTGGTTCCAGCTCTTAAGGAAAGATAAAACATTTCTAATCCCTTGTCTGTAAACCAGCCTTCACATACCAGGTTCCCCAGGGCCTACTCTTTTTCAAATTAAGGAATTCCAGCTCACTCACTTGTTCACATACCACACGATTTTGAATTATTTTATATCCTGACCACTCTCCTCTGAATGTCCTCTGATTTGTTAATGACTCTTTCAGAGATTGCAAGCTGTCTGGTTCTGGCCCACAGATGTGTTTTCCTTGGCACACTTTTTTATTTATTTTGTTTTTCAATAAAACAGAAAAAGCAAGAGAAAATGGACCGCCTTTCCACAGGATATGCGTTCTCCAGCTCCACGTTTCTATGTAGCACCTATTGTTTTAGTTATGGCTTCACTCAACTTGGCCCCTAGAGTTGTCTGAGTTTGAGACCCCTGCTGAAATACAATATTCACAACTGAACTTAGATGCCATCTGGCCACAGCACAGTAGAGGGGATCCTTCATCCTACAGTGCTATTAATATTGTAAACTTGGATATATCTCTTACAACAAATTTTCTTGAAATGCATTTAAAAAAAAATTTTTTTTTAACGTTTATTTATTTTTGAGACAGAGAGAGACAGAGCATGAACGGGGGAGGGTCAGAGAGAGGGAGACACAGAATCCGAAACAGGCTCCAGGCTCTGAGCTGTCAGCACAGAGCCTGACGCGGGGCTCGAACTCACGGACCGCGAGATCATGACCTGAGCTGAAGTCGGCCACTTAACCGACTGAACCACCCAGGCGCCCCTTGAAATGCATTTTTAACCCATATATCAGCCATTCCTCCACACTGCTTCCGAGGCTGGATTTAATCATTTTTACTTTCAGAATAAAAAATTTACTTGCACCAAATCATTATTGAAGAGTATATACTTTCTTGGCAGTTTAGAGATAGAGGGGAAAGAGATGGTTTTAAAAACCCAGCCTTCCCCTTCAGGTCTCTTCTCTTAGTCTTACAGCTCTTGGGGTCTCCTATTTCCTTATCCCTTCTTTCAGCACCAGTGGTTAACTTGACTGCTTCCTGCATCCTTTCCCAGAATCCCCTCTCTGGGGCTTCTCAATCTTTTTCCTTAATCACACAGAGCAACTTAGTCCTGGGCTAGCTATGCCAAACTTGGTGCTCACAACTATTGTCTTCCCAGCCGACATCAGAGCCTCTACCTATCAGGAACTACTTTCCAAAGAAGGCAGCAAGTGACTCTCATAACCAAATGTATTTTTTCCTACTGCAGTAAGACTACTTGTTTTAGAGCTAGGCACATGTCCAATCCAGTGCTCTCATCTTACAGGTGGAAAAACCCAGATCCAGAAAGGTCACATTAGTTAACTACCATAATGCAGCTAATTAACAGGGAGGTAGATCATGGAAGCCAGCACGTCTATATATATAGAATTGTGCTATATATGCTATATATGATGTTACTAGAAACTCTGTATTTATACATGAGCAGTCACTAATTCTATGTACAGTGAGTCTTGGGGCTATTATTTTAGATTTGACCTTGTCTACACCAGAGCGGATCACTGCATTTCCTCTCCCCTTACACACACACACGAGTTGCTGCGTCCCAGCTTGTGGCTAAAAGGCTGCTGTATTCCTTTCCATACTGAGTTTTGTCATAAAATGTCTTTGGATTTCCTGACAACATTTTGCAAAAGGTAAAAATTACAATGTGAGCATTTCTAGCTACACGAACAGTGGAATCTAATGTAGCAATATTACAGAATGATGGGATTTTAGAGTTGTGAGACCTTATCTATCATCTAATCTGATCCTCCCCTGCTTTTAACCATGTGGAGATTTAGGTCCTGAAGAGATCAGCCTTCTCCGAGAGCCATAGAATCATTTAGTTTCAGAACCAATAATAGAACCAGGCTGTCCTAACTAGTCCAGTCATACAACTCCATACAACTTCCATGTAAAAACAAATAAACAACAAAACCTGCTTCTCAGCATTGTTTTGTGTTGATTGATAGCAAAGGGGATCATGTGCCACTTACAGTAATCTCTTAAGATCTTATAATAATCCTTACATTATCCTGTTAAACTGGTTGTAGCTCTGTGCTTAATAGATTGAAATCTATTTTTCATAATGCCATCTTGTTCTGTTCAAATAACATTATCCTTATAACTAAAATTTTATGGATTCATACTCCATTTCATAGCACAGTGAGACAGAGTTTTTAGAACAAAGAGTTTTCATTTGTGAATTCAGTAAGTATTTTGCAAGTACCTACTGTGTCCCTAGCATTATCTTTGGCCTTTGTGGTAATTCAGAGGCAATATATTGCACATGGCTTTTAGCCTCAGAGAACTAATATTGTGTTGTGGGTGTCTGGGTATCCAGAAACATCATGAGAATAATGTTCTTTCTAAGGAGGTGAAACAGTGTAATGGGTAAAGGCATGGACTCAAGGTCAGGCAGTGTTGGGTTTGCACCTTGGTTTTTTATTTACTAGCTGTGGTATCTTAGTTAACTCTCAGTGTCCTCATCTGGGGATAACAATAGCACTTATTTCATAGAGTTATTTCCAAGATTCTGTTAAAAGTCAAGACCGAAATCACTTAGCACATGCCTCACATATATTGCTCAAAAATGTTAGCTAAGGCCATCACTCACGCAGGTGGAGTCAAGATGGAGGAGTTCATGGGACAGCCTTGCCCTTGGTGAATTGTGGATAACTGTGGCGGGGCCTTTATTAGGGATACCATAGGTGGTGGTATCCTTTCAAGCAGTCAAAGGTTTTCAGAATTCTCCAGTGGGAGTAAACCAGTCTACGAGTGGGTTTTGACAGCTCTTAAAACCAGTGCTCCACGGTTGGGAAATTGAAAAACAAAGCAAAACAAAACAAAAAAACAAAAAAAAAATGTGAGCCAATGTTTAAAATCTTTATTATTTTATGCCAATGAAGTCTCTTTGCTCAAAGCACGTTAGAAAAAGCAAGTATCTCAACACATTTAGGGGAAGGAAACTTAGGCTTTGGATCTGAAATATTTAGATTTTATTGGTTGATTGACTACTGGTTGACTGATTGGTTGAGTTCTGTTTGTGTGGCTCAGTGTAGCCCATTTGCCCACAACAGCAATCTAAATTTTTGAGGAAGAATCCTAAGAGTAAAGTTGGGAATAGTAATCACTTCCCTGGAGCATTATCTTCAATGTAATTTTGAATTATTTGTTCTTGGGAGAAGTGTCCTCCAGATAGAAGTCTCCCTTCCTTTGACTGTCAGTGTTTCCTGTTCACGGAAGGTTCTTAGACAAAGGCCTCCCAATTGGTTGTCAGTTACTGGTGTTGCCACCCTGCCTTATCTTGACCACCCTCTGTTGTTGCTAAAAAATTAGCCACTCAGAGGAATGCATTTGAACCAAATGGTACAAAGTGCTTTGGAAAGACCTAAAGCATTGTTTGTTGATCTAAGATAGTCAAATGAACTTCCTAATTACTTGCCAACTTTTGTTTGCTTCTTTCCAAGTTCTTTTGTTCCTCGTTATATATTTTTTTCTCCTTTTTTTTTTTAAACAGAGAAAATAAACCAAATATAGGGAAGGAGGAAAGGGCTTTAACAATGCATCTGTATAATCTGAAAGAAAAAGATTATGCCTAATTTGAAATGAAATGTTTCTTAAACAACTTTGCAGTCAGACTATTAATAATCATTTTACAAAGCTGGTGACAAATACCAGAGCACACTGGAATATTAGGGATCCGTGAATTGCTGTCAGTTTGAATTTGTGTATATTTTCTCATAACTAAAATTACTCTGATTTAGTTTGCAGAGGAAGAAAATCTCCTGTAAAGTAACACTATTGCCAAATATATTTGTGTGAGACCATTTGCACATATGCAAAATTAGAGATCTCAACACATTCTTGGATAATTAATACTAGTAAAGATCAAAGACTTGTCTAAAATAATCAATTAAGATACCTTTTCTGGAGTTGTCCAGATGTTTGCAACTATTCCCCAGTTCTGTTTGCATGTTTAGATGGAGCTTCTTTCAGAAAATTGATCAAACAGAAGAGAATTCTGGTAATAAAATAATTGAAAATTTAAAAGGCTGAGAAAAATCACACAACTCCATTATATTAGAGTTGCAACTGTGACTTGCGAATGAACCCCACACCATTGTAAAAAATATGAGAAAATATACACTAGAACCTAGAAACATCCTGAGTCCAAGAGAGAAGGAAAATTACTTCCCTATGAAAGGAAGCATTCCCACAAGTTATCAGCTCCCTGTACTCTGGAGTTTTTGGTCCTACAAATCTTTCCAGAGTCAGGAAGCATTGCCTTGTCTAGTTTTCCATCCTCTAGCTATTTTCTGACACAACCAATCTGATACCATTCTCTTTAATGCTTCTTTCTACATAGTAACTATCACCAATTCCTCTGCTAATTCAAAAGGGTGAATGCAAAATAAATACGGTTCTCTGAGAGATTCTAGCTTACCTACAGTGCATGCCACTCAGTCAGCACTCTGCTCCCTCAGTTCTCCCCAACATGGCCCAGATGGCTCCTGAGATGACCCAAGAGCACACCGCACGCTGGGGTAGGATCCAAGAAAAGGAGGAAAAGAGATAGGTGCTCAGGGATGTTTGTACCAGGACACAGTGCTCATTGGTCAGTGCCCTCCCTGGTTGTGCGGGACGTGGGAACAGAGCATTCAGCCGTGCAGGATAAATAGCAACTAGACTAGTGCCTGGTGCAACTAACCAAAGGTGGTGACGAGGCCCCTGAAGCACAGAGCTGAAGGGGAAGAATATTTACTCCAGTGCTCCTCTGCCTTACAAAAGAACTCTGAAGCTGAGACATACATTTATTTAATTAAATTAATTAAAAAAAATTAAAAACAACAACAACAACCCTGGAACTATGATCCATGAGATATTCTGTGTAATTTGTCTTAAACTATTTCAGGATATTTTTGTGGAGGATGATGGCAACAATTAAAATACAGTCCGAAATGGAAAGGACTTGAGAGGTAACTGAGTTTAGTCTTCTCACTTTATAAATGAACAACATTGGCCCTTGCATGTTATGGCCACGGTCCACGTACTGAGGCCCTGCAGTGCAGGTGAACACTAACCTTCTCACCACACACCGCCCCTTCTTCATTACGTAGGATATGTCTTTTTACACATTCACAGGCTCCATCTTCCTGCTTCAGGCTTGCAAGTTTCCATCCTCCTCTTCGGTTGTATTTCAAACAATGTACTGAGTGTGGCGATTGAATTATTACAGTTCTCTCTGTATTCTATGGGCCGTTTAAAATTGGCTTAGGTTAAAATGGGAAACTTCACACTAGTCGTAAGAAACTCTTACGAGACACAGCAATTCAATCTGGTTCACGTAATAATAGCAATAAAGTAGAAATTGAACATTTTTTTTCTCTCCCAACAAGCTAAAAACAATTTACAGATTTTCTTATT